>NC_141875.1:56083333-57355000 GCF_056163025.1 Triticum urartu | reverse complement strand
GCCGCTCTAAGTCCCGCCAAAGCAAAAGTGGTGATACCGGCACAGGAGATAATAACACTCCGGATAGTGCCGAAGACAACAACAATCCCCTCCAGCAAGATTTAGAGCAGGAGGATGAAGGAGCCAGCTCTCCTGAGAGAGCGGCAGACGGAGAGGAGGAGGATGACAATTACACCCCCCCCTCCGAAGACGAGGCAAGCCTCGGCGACGATGAATTCGCCGTACCAGAGGATCTCGTCGAACAAGAGCGCTTCAAGCGCCAGCTTATGGCCACGGCAAATAGCTTGAAGAAAAAGCAGCAGCAGCTTCAAGCTGATCAAGATTTGCTAGCTGACAAATGAACTGAAGTCCTCGCGGCCGAGGAATATAAACTCGAGCGCCCCTCCAAGAGTTACCCAAGGCGCAGGTTACTACCCCGACTGGAGGAAGAAGCGTATGATACGGCTGATCGGCCACCTCGTGGCCGCGATAGAGAGGCATTCCAGCCAAAAGCTCAGCCTCCACCCCAACGCCATTCAAATAAAAAGGCATGGGGAGATACACTAGACCTGTGAGACATATTGGAGGACTAGGCAAAGCATTCAAGATCAATCTACGGATCACGAGGGCGCACCACTCTGCGAGACGACAAACGTCACGCCGGATATAGTAAAAGCAAATCCGGTCGGGCCGAACACAGCGGGCAAGACCCATTCGAGCTACGTCGCGATATAGCCCAATACAGAGGCGCCGCACACCCCTTATGCTTCACAGATGAAGTAATGGAACATCAATTCCCAGAAGGTTTCAAACCTGTAAATATTGAATCATACGACGGCACAACAGATCCCACAGTATGGATTGAGGACTTCCTCCTCCACATCCACATGGTCCGCGGCGATGACTTACACGCCATCAAATACCTCCCACTAAAGCTCAAAGGACCAGCACGGCATTGGCTTAACAGCTTGCCAGCGGACTCCATTAGCTGTTGGGAAGATCTGGAAGCCGCATTCCTCGACAACTTTCAGGGCACTTATGTGCGACCACCAGACGCCGATGATTTCAGCCACATAATTCAGCAGCCAGAAGAGTCGGCCAGGCAATTCTGGACTCGGTTCCTTACAAAGAAAAATCAAATCGTCGACTGTCCGGATGCGGAGGCCTTAGTGGCTTTCAAGCACAACATCCGAGACGAGCGGCTAGCCCGGCACCTTGGTCAGGAAAAGCCGAAGTCTATGGCAGCTCTCACGACGTTCATGACCCGCTTTTGTGCGGGAGAAGACAGCTGGCTGGCTCGCAGTAATAACATATCAAAGAACCATGGTACCTCAGATACCAAGGATGGCAATAGTAGGTCACATCGCAACAAGCATAAGCGCCGCATTAACAGCGAAAATACTGAGGATACGGCAGTCAATGCCGGATTCAAAGGCTCTAAACCCGGTCAGCGGAAAAAGCCATTCAAACAAAGTACGCCGGGTCCGTCTAGCTTGGACCGTATACTTGATCGCTCATGTCAAATACACGGCACCCCAAACAAGGCAGCCAATCACACCAACAGGGATTGTTGGGTGTTCAAGCAGGCCGGCAAGTTAATTGCCGAAAACAAGGACAAGGGGCCGCATAGCGATGACGAGGAGGAGCCCTAGCAGCCGCACACTGGAGGACAGAAGAGGTTTCCCCCGCAAGTGCGGACGGTGAACATGATATACACAACGCACATCCCCAAGAGGGAGCGGAAGCGTGCACTCAGGGACGTATATGCGTTGGAGCCAGTTGCCCTAAAGTTCAACCCTTGGTCCTCCTGTCCGATCACTTTCGATCGCAGGGACCACCCCACTAGTATCCGTCATGGCGGATTCGCCGCATTGGTCCTAGACCCAATCATCGATGGATTTCACATCACTCGAGTCCTTATGGACGGCGGCAGCAGCCTGAACCTGCTTTATCAGGACACAGTGCGCAAAATGGGTATAGACCCCTGAAGGATCAAACCCACAAAAATGACCTTTAAGGGAGTCATTCCAGGTGTAGAGGCCCATTGCACAGGCTCAATTACACTGGAAGTGGTCTTCGGATCCCCGGATAACTTCCGAAGCGAAGATTTAATCTTCGATATAGTCCCGTTCCACAGTGGTTATCACGCGCTGCTCGGGCGAACCGCATTTGCTAGATTCAATGCGGTACCGCATTATGCATACCTCAAGCTCAAGATGCTAGGACCTCGCAGAGTTATTACAGTCAATGGAAACATAGAGCGCTCTCTCCGAACAGAGGAGCACACCACAGCCCTCGCAGCAGAAACGCAAAGCAGCCTCTCAAGGCAATCAACCAGTTCGGCGCTTCACAGCCCGGACACCTTCAAGCGCGCTCGGGGCAATCGGCAAATAGACCTCCTGGCGCGATCTGAGCTCGCGTAGCAATACGGCGGCCACCCCAATCCCAGCCCAGTGGTGAAACTCGTGTCGCGCGTCCATAATTACGCATTAAAAATACCATGGGCAGAGGTGGGGAGGGGGGCACAACTGCGGCACACCCCAAGACGCGGCCTAAACCGCACTAGGGGCTTCCCGTTTGATTATTTTTCTTTTCCTTTCAGGACATTAATCTCTGGAAACACTGTCCGGCAGCACTATTGCCGAACACATGATGCAGCAACCAAGGAGGCAGAAAGCTATGTTATACCACGGAATTCCCATGTTGATTACAGTAACGAGTGAAATATTCAATTTAATATCATTCCTCAGCTTGCCCTTGGAAGGGACATAGTCCTACTCTTTGCTTATCGCACTATCTGTATCACTCTGCTTTAACGCAATTTTTTAATAAACAATGCATGACATTACGACTATTATTGCATTCTTGTTTTATATATATATATGTGTGTGTGTGTGTCCATTAATGACGCCCTGCAACCGTACACTCTGGTATGGCCAATACACCAAGGGCTTACGTACCCCACAATATGGTGTGAAAAGTCCGAACACTTTCACAAGTACGGCACCCCGAACTTATAGCATTATATGCATCAGCTCCGAATCATGTCTTTGGTCAAATGTTGGGTTTGCCCGGCTCCTATGTTTTGGTACCTTACGTTCCGCTCTATCGGCTAAGGTAGCGCTAGGAGAACTACTGCGATTGTGCCCCGGTTCTGCCGGGCTTAGCACCTCAGTAGAGAAAGCTAAAACTGACTGTCATGATAAGGCGAGAGACTGGTCGCTGTTCGGCGAGGTTTTTCGAGTCCCTAAAGACTTATGCCGCTTAGGGCGAGGGGCCGGCCCTGTCCGGCTTACAGGCGTGTATCGCGCCCCGAATTCGGCCTTCCGAATACCAGGGGCTTTGCCGAAATTTAAAATTATAGAATTCTATGGCTAAGTGAGAGTGATAAAGCATTATTAGTCCGGTTGCCTTGTTCGTTGTGCTGAGCACCTCCCTAGAAGGACCCAAATATGGGAAAAAGAGTGCTCAGGTTTATCCCGAACACCCCAGCACTCGTGGCATGGGGGCAGAAGTCGAGGACTAGCCATCTCTCAGATTGGATAAACGGCCAAATAGAAGGTAATATTTTAAATTCACACAAGCGTTGCATAGCGCATATGAAACAAGTTTTCATCATACAGGACTACGCGAGCAAGTTTACTCAAATATTACATCCTTTGAACATTCGTCCGCTACAAGACGGGCACCCTTCAGGACACCCTCATAATAAATTTCGGGGGTGCGATGCTCCTTGCCCTGCGGCGGCCCTTCCTTGATCAGCTTCATAGCGTCTAGCTTGGCCCACTGCACCTTCACACGGGCGAAAGCCCGGCGTGCACCTTCGATGCAGACGGATCGCTTGATGATCTCCAGCCGTGGGCAGGCATCCACAAGCCGCCTCACCAGGCCAAAGTAGTTGTTCGGAAGGACGTCGCCAGGCCATAACCGGACTATAAGGCCCTTCATGGCATGTTTGGCCGCCTTATGCAGCTCGACCAGCTGCTTTAGCTGGTCGCTCAGAGGCATTGGGTGTTCGATCCCAGTATACTGAGACCAGAACAGCTTCTCCGTTGAGCTTCCCTCCTCGGCCTGGTAAAACTGCGCGGCATCCGACACACTACGGGGCAAATCTGCGAATGCTCCTCGAGAGCTCCGAATTCGGGTAAGTAATCAATAATTTACTTTTACATGCTTGCTCTGCACATAGAATGCCTTACCCGCCGCTATCTTCTTCATTGCGTCGATCTCTGGGAGGGCCTTCTGGGCCTCGGCCTTGGCACTCTTTGCGCTCTCAAGGGCCGTGGCAAGCTCAGACTCTCGCGTCTTCGAGTCAAACTCCAACGCCTCGTGCTTCGTCACGAGAGCCTGGAGCTCTTGCTGCACCTCGCCCACACGAGCCTCTTGATTCTCTCGCTCGGTGCGCTCCTTGGCCGCTGTATCTTCGGCCTTGGTTAGCGCTTGCTTCAGGGTCGCCACCTCGGTCGTGGCCCCTGGCAAACATACGATGATCCTGTCATTTTGCAATCGTGTCCTCTTTTATATATACATAAGACAGGGTATTACTTACCCTTGTTCTCCTCGAGCTGCCTCTTGGCAAGGCCAAGCTCTTTCCTGGACCCCTCGAGGTCCTGCTTCAGTACGGCGACCTTCGCAGTCAGTGCGGCGGACGCCAGCAGCGAAGCCTGCATACGCATATTGACATACTTATATTAGACTCCTGCGATATTATTTGATCCTCTGTTCGGCTTTTCTTTGTGAACACCGAACAAAGCATCAGGGGCTACTGTCTATGCGGTAATATTTCTACTACATTTTAAAACACTTACCTCAAAGCCTGTTAGAAGGCTGGCACAGGCTTCAGTCAATCCGCTCTTGGCAGACTGAACCTTCTAGATCACCGCACTCATGATAGTGCGGTGCTCCTCGTCGATGGAAGCGCTGCGAAGCGCTTCCAGCAGATTGTCTAGTGCCTCTGGATGGACAGAGGTCACCGGCACAGGCGTCTTGCCCCTCTTAGAAGGAGGCCGCCTGCCCGAGCCCGGAACCGCTGGAGGGTCCGGTGCGGTGTTCGGCTGAGGGCCGAACTCGGAGCTCTCGGGGGCCCTGTCCCCGCGGCTCCCGGAGTCTGGAAGGTCGCCTTGAGGCGCCTCCAGGACTGTCTCCCCTTGATCCGGTGCCTCTTGAGACAGCACCTCGGCGTCATCGGCAGGATGAGGGGAGGTGGCGGTCGGGACAGGATCGCTATCCATGTCCGACAAGCCCAAGGAGCCGTCCGATGATACATCGATACCGACTCGTGGTGGCCTGCATAATTGCGTTTGGCGTTAGGGAAAGCAGTGCGACAAAGGAATCCTAGGAGTTACTCTGGTATCTGAATACTTACGATCTCCCCGGGGGCTTGACCCTGGGCAACCACTCGTCTTCGCCTTCGTCGGTGGTGGTGGAACTGTCCGGAAGGAGAGTCCTTCCCTTCTTGGACCCTCCGGCCTCCTCAGTTGGGGCGGCCTTCCTTTTCTTGTCTCCCCCAGTCGGTGGGGGAGCATCTTCTTCTTCCTCTTCCTCGTCTTCAGGGGAAGAGTGCGCTACAGAGTCATCGGACGGTGAGTCCGATGACGCCTGGCGTCGGAAACTCTTTTGGGTTCCCTTGGCCTTCTTGGTCTTCTCCGACACCGTATAAGGGGCCGGAGTCAACATCTTCGCCAGAAGAGCGTCTGCGGGGCCTTCGGGCAAAGGAGCCGGACAGTCGATTTGTCCGGCCATCTTCTGCTAGTCCTGTCAAAGGTACGGGAGATTAGATCCCGCATAGAGTCAATCTATATATAAAAAATAAGTATCCTGTGAAAGGTAAAGCAGCTTATCGCACTGGCTTGGCGCTTCGCGCTGAATCCGCGATCCTCAGTAATAGGGGGGACCTCGGCACTTTTGAACAGCACCCTTCAGGCGTCTTCATGAGTCGTGTCGAAGAGCCTGTTCAGAGTTCGGTGCTGCTCCGGATTGAACTCCCACAAGTTGAACTCCTGTTGTTGGCACGGGAGTATCCGGCGGATGAGCATAACCTGGACTATGTTGACAAGCTTGAGCTTCTCGTCCACCATGTTTTGAATACATGTTTGGAGTCCGGTCAGCTCTTTCGAACTACCCCAGGATAGGCCCTTCTCTTTCCAGGAGGTGAGCCGCGTGGGGATGCCAGATCGGAACTCGGGGGCCGCTGCCCATGCAGGGTCGCGCGGCTCGGTGATATAGAACCACCCCGATTGCCACCCCTTTATGGTTTCCACAAAGGAGCCCTCGAGCCATGTTACGTTGGGCATCTTGCCCACCATGGCGCCTCCGCACTCCGCCTGGCGGCCGCCCACCACCTTCGGCTTGACATTGAAGGTCTTCAGCCATAAGCCGAAGTGGGGCTTGATGTGGAGGAAGGCCTCGCACACAACGATAAACGCCGAGATGTTGAGGATGAAGTTCGGGGCCAGATCGTGGAAATCCAGGCCGTAATAAAACATGAGCCCCCGGACGAAGGAATGGAGATGGAATCCTAGTCCGCGGAGGAAATGGGTGAGGAATACTACCCTCTCATGAGGCCTGGGGGTGGGATGAGCTGCCCCTCATCTGGGAGCCGGTGCACGATGTCGTCGGGCAAGTATCCGGCTCTCCTCAGTTTCTTGATGTCTCCCTCCGTGACGGAGGAGACCATCCACTTGCCTCCCGCTCCGGACATGATTGGAGAAGGTCGAGGTGGGAAGTGCGGACTTGGGCGCTAGAGTTCGAGTGTGTGAAAACGGATAAGCAAAGGAGGAAGAAGGCGTGGATAGAAAGGTGAATCCTTATCCCTTTATATGGGCAGACGAAACTATGTGTCCCCACTTGCCTGGTAAAACTCGCTTATCCCCCAAGCGTCGCAATTGATGGTGTGGTTGGGTTACCCACACCCGTATTGATGAGAATCCCGTAATAAGGGGACATGATCTCTGCTTTGACAAGACGTGTCGAAAAACTGCCTCGCGTTATGTGCGGGGCTGGTTAAAAGAAATGGTTCGAATAATCACCGGGCCGTGACGTAACGTCATGCTGCCAAAACAAGCCAGCAAATTAGATCTGCGGAAATATTATTCTCTCTATGGTGGAATGTGGAACTTATTTTGCAGGGTCAGACACTATCCTCGTATTCAAATTCTTCTGTGATGTATTCGAATAAGGAACCCGCCTTGCAATGCCGAAGATAATACTGCCCGCCAGACTCATCGTCATTGAAGCCTAGTTCAGGGGCTACTGAGGGAGTCCTGGATTAGGGGGTCTCCGGACAGCCGACTATCTCCATTGGCCGGACTATTAGACTATGAAGATACAAGATTGAAGACTTCGTCTCGTGTCCGGATGGGACTCTACTTGGTGTGGAAGGCAAGCTAGGCAATACGTATATGGATATCTCCTCCTTTGTAACCGACCTTGTGTAACCCTAACCCTCTCCGGTTTCTATATAAACCGAAGGGTTTTAGTCCGTAGGACAACAATCACAACATACAATCATACCATAGGCTAGCTTCTAGGGTTTAGCCTCTCTGATCTCGTGGTAGATCTACTCTTGTACTACCCATATCATCAATATCAATCAAGCAGGACGTAGGATTTTACCTCCATCAAGAGGGCCCGAACCTGGGTAAAACATCGTGTCCCCTGCCTCCTGTTACCTTCCGGCCTAGACGCACAGTTCGGGACCCCCTACCCGAGATCCGCCAGTTTTGACACCGACACCTAGTTTATGCATTACTTCATAAGGGGCTGATTTGGATCCATATGTTTCATGCTATGGTTAGGTTTACCTTAATACTTTTGTTGTAGTTGCGGATGCTTGCAATAGAGGTTAATCATAAGTGGGATGCTTGTCCAAGTAAGGGAAGCACCCAAGCACCAGTCCACCCACATACCAAATTATCAAAGTACCGAATGCGAATCATATGAACGTGATGAAAACTAGCTTGACGATATTCCCATGTGTCCTCGGGAGCGCTTTACATATGAACGTGATGAAAACTAGCTCGTATGAACGTGATGAAAACTAGCTCATGAACGTGATGAAAACTAGCTCGTTACAAGTTATCTTATCACAAAAACTATCTGTTACCACTTATTTCAGTACTTGCAGAGAATACCTTGCTGGAAACCGCTTATCATTTCCTTCTGCTCCTCGTTGGGTTTGACACTCTTACTTATCGAAAGGACTACGATAGATCCCCTATACTTGTGGGTCATCAACAAAACTCTCCCGTGAAGCTCTACTAGATCGGAGTTCGTGGGACATCATCGAGCTGAACGTGTGCTGAACTCGGAGGTACCGTTCGTTCGGTACTTGGATCGGTCGGATCGTGAAGACGTACGACTACATCAACCGTGTTGTGCTAATGCTTCCGCTTTCGGTCTACGAGGGTACGTGGACACACTCTCCCCTCTCGTTGCTATGCATCTCCATGATCCTATGTGTGCGTAGGAATTTTTTTGAAATTATTATGTTTCCCCAACAGAGACATATTGGGGTTCAAAGTAGGAGATACCTTTGAAGCCTTAGCCATAAGGCATAAAGCAATAGATGATGATGTAGGATCCCTTGAAGCACCATCTAAGAACACATCTTGTTCCATGAAGTGTTTGGTTTCCTCTACATTGTTAGCACAACAACTCGACGAAATACATGCATTTTTATCATGGCAACAAGATATAGTAAGCATATCATTATGAGATTTAGTCAAGCAATTTCTACATGATATGCACGTACTATCAACACAAGAATGTGAAACATGTAATGTGCACGAAGTGTTAAAGTCCAAATATGGAGCATTGCCACAAGATAGTGATGAAGAGTCATCAACGATAAGCACACTATCATCATTGCAATGACCAACACTACTCACCATAACATTACCTTGTGGCAACCCACATGTAGGTGAAGTAGAAGAAGTTGAGAAGGGAACACGGCCTGTCGTGGTTTTGTCACGGCAGATGTCCTCGTGAAAGGACTTAGTCGTGGAGCCATCGCAACGGGTTATCTTGGAGGGTTTAAAGCGGACAAGGGACGCAAAGAGTTATACTGGTTCGGCCCCTTACGGTGAAGGTAAAAGCCTACGTCCAGTTGTGATGGAATTGCTTGGGTTTCGATGACCAGGGAGCGAATCCGCTTTGCCTGGCTCTCGAGTTATTGTTTGTTGTCCCTAAACCGCCGTCGGGTCATCCCTTTATATACATAGGTTGACGCCCATCGGTTTATAGAATCCCGAGGCCAGCTCATAAACGTGTCCGGCTCGGTCTCTACTCTTTCTATCTTACAGCACAAGTTTACATATCAATGTCGGTTTATGTCTACAGGCCTTAATCCGCCTTTGGGCCCTGGGCCTTCATAAAGCGCCACCGTCTTTGTCTTCATGGGCTTCAAATATAATAACTCATTATGGGGATAACCTGGCCTCTCTTGGCCGGTTTATGCCCAGCAGTAATATCCCCAACATTAGGCCCCAGATTGATTTGAACTGGTTCATGTCAATCTACAATACTTAGGAAAATTTCTTCTTCAGCACCTTCACGTAAGTCTCATAAACCGCCATGACGTCATCTTCCAGGATCATGATAAATCGCCATGTCGTCACCTATTTATTAAAACCGAAGATACCCTTCATTAATGATCCTCCAACAATAGAGGCAACAACTTTGCTGCATATCCATTTTTTGGGCTCCTCGATTTCCGCGCCTGTTGCTTATCTTTTTGTCTTATAAATAGGGTGGAAGGTCCCTTTCCTTTCCTCCCGTTGCCTCTTCGTCTCTCTTCCATCTTGCGTCGCCTCAACACTCGAGCGTCGCTGCCATCGTCAACCTTCGCTTCTGCCTCAACTTCGGCCGCTGTATCACCCTGACCGTACCAGAAAAACGTGGCGTGCCTCCGCGGCTTCAACAGCTTCAGTAAGTCGTTCTTCCTTTCCTCTATAGATTCGCTAGGGTTCACACGAGTTCATAGAAAAACTTCATGGTGTTCTTCCCTTGTTCTTCAGTAGATCCTATGCAATGAACTCCAAATTTGATGTACTTTCATGCAGTAGTAATGATAACCCTTATTTCATCATCAAACCATGTTCTTTGTGCGTAAAAATCCGATCTGGAACTTCACAAACTGCTCAGGCACCAACCTTTTAGGTCTAAATATTCTTCTTTTCCTGACATGAGATAGATCTGAATTTCCAATGTGAACCTGTGAAACTTGTTTTTCCTCACTTAGTCGTTTTTTGCTTCAGATCTGTACTCTCATCGTCTTCGCAGGCGGTTTATCTTTTAGAAAATAATCTGTCATATACCATTAGTCCCCTCGTAAACCGCCAGTCGCCTTACCATTTATAATAGCATCAACCTCCGGTTTAACAATTTTGCATGCTTGAATGCTTTCTCCTTAACCTGCTACACCTTATGCTTGCTAACCATGAGCCTTAAACCGGCATCAATCCTTTCCAGCTCCTTATTCGAAATGGCCAAACATTTGTATGCTTGTAACTGGGTCCCTTCCTGGGTTACTGAAGAGCAATTAGATGGATGCGTCAGAACTGGCGCTTTACCAAAACAAAGTGAGATCCACTAGCGTATTCCCGGTCCAGAAAATCCTCCTACCCCAAAAGACGGCGAGGTAGTGATATTTGTTGATCACATGAGCCATGGTTTTAAACCGCCCGGATCCAAGTTTTTCCGCGATGTGCTTGCCAGCTTTCAGATCCACCCTCAAGATATTGGACCCAACTCTGTGTCCAATATTTGCAACTTTCAAGTGTTTTGTGAAGCCTATCTGCGGGAAGAGCCAACTGTTGAGTTGTTCCGGGATTTTTTTTTTCTATTTAAACTGTCATACTAAATTCGTAGACGGGCCCAACACTGAACTTGGCGGCGTCTCCATTCAGAAAAGGAAGGATGTTAGCTTTCCTCATGCCAAACTTCACAGTCATCCTAAGGATTGGAACCAGACTTGGTTCTACTGTAAGGATACCTCCCCTGAAGATGAGAACCCTCTACCGGGTTATCGTGCTCACCAGCTTACCAACACACACCCACTTCCACAATGACTCACTGCTAAGGAACGGGCCTCATACGCACCACAACTCGCCAAGCTCAGAGCTTTCATGGCCAATCGTTTGACAGGGGTGGACTTTGTTCGTTGTTGGATATCTTGGAGTATCTTGTCGTTAAGCCGCCGCCCCGGTTTAATGTGTGAGTACTCAGGGAACTCAAAAGACTCTCAACGTCATATTGACATTCCGCTAACAGAGGCTGAAGTTACTGAGTCTGTCCAGAAGATGCTGAATGAACCGGAAGTTGTCTGCAGTAGGACCGGGTTAAGTCCCTTTTATACATTGAATAAACCGCTAGCTGTAAGAATTGCCTCACTCCTACTTTGTACCTGATATTGTTAATTGTGCAATCTTTTATATCCTCTTTCCATATTTTTAACAGGGCGACAACCCATTCTGGAAGAAGAAGCCGCGGGATAAACCGGCTAAGACCCCTTGACCTAAGACGAAGGTTGTCAAGAGACCTACCAAGAGAAAGGCAGCTGAACCCATCGGTTTAGACCTTGATGACGACCTTCATGATCCGGACGCAGAGGTAGAACTTGACTCTCTTGGCTCATTTTTCATACATCTCATTGACAATGATTATTATCAGGATGACGTTGAAGGCAGCCAAGCCGATGACGTAGAGGTAATTATCCTTTCCTCCGGTTCAGACCCTCTGCCAACACAAAAAATCCGTCAAGCAGTCCGGAAAGTAAGATTTTCTCCCCCCTAGCTCACTTGGACCCAAACTTTTTTTTGAAGAAGCAGCAACACGAAGCTCACTGCACAACCCAGCACAGCGGCCAAGTAGTCACTTCGGACGGTTTGCCGAACACGCCAGTTCGGAAGCGTCGATCTGAGGTCTCAAACACTTCCGATACTTCTTATCCCAAGGTGGGTTATTTCCGACAGCCTCTTAATCCATCTGATTCAAATTATCAGGGAACGCCTCTTTCATCATCCGGCGAGTCAACGGCCACACAGCTCCCTCCTCTTAAGACTGTCCCTGGGTAAACACTTTAAACTTACTCTCCTTTTTATGCTTTATACTTGCGTGCTATACTAACCTTTATATCTTTTCCTTTCAGAGCCAAGGCCAGACCCAGCAAGAAATCTTGGGTAGATAAACCATCTGATGACAATGTGGCTACTTCAGAAAACTCCAGAACCGAAGGGAGCAAATGTTGATGCCATGCTTGATGATCTGCCACCTCAAGATCATGACTTTGTTGAACAAGTAGAAGTTGATACAACAGGTCATGCTGATAAACCGGCAAGCTCGGTCCCAACTGATGATAAACCGTCAAGTCCAGCTAAGCTGTTGATGAATCGTCAACTCCAGAAAAGGCTATTGGCAACAAGGAAGATGATATTATAATCACTGGCGTTGGCCACACCACCCCTGGCAATCCTGTTGCATTATCAAAGCATAGTGCCAAGGAGGAAATTTCTGCTATGGGCAAAGGCAAATGGAGCACAGACTTGTCAAGCTACGCTCACCTCAACCCCCAAGAACTTCATTCTGGTTTTTTAAACCGTCTGTACACAAACCGTGACTATGAAGCCGGTTTAGTGAATCTGATGAAGGAGCGTTATGAGGTAACTACATAACCTTTTCTCTCTTATGTCCAATTTCAAGTACCAACTCTAGTAGCCCCCAAGGGCCGATTTATGATGCCAATCTAAACCAGGACTTTGTAATACCTCAAATTTGCTTGCTTATCCTCCAAGGGCCAGTTTATCTTTTTAAGATGAACCGGTACTTTATCATTGTAATCTTTTAACTTTCGCCTGTGTAGTCCCCAACGGCCGGTTTATCTTTCCAAGCTAAAGCGAGACTTTAACCAATGTTACTTTGAGCAAATGTACATTAGCCCCCCAAGTGTCAAGAATAATACTTGTATTGTGCTTGGGACTTCGAATATTCACTGCCACCTCATAATATGACCTTCTCTTATAGGCTGAGCTGAGCAAAAAGGAAGCCCAAACCGCTGATCTTCAAGAAAACATCAAATGTCAGCAAGTGGAAACCTCCAAAGCCAAAGAGGAATTGACCAGTGCCTTAGCAGCCATGGAGAAGCTAAAAGAAGCTTTTAACAAGGAACGGGCGGATTGGGGCACCGAGAAAACCGGATTACAAAAAAGAGCTGAAGACGCAGAAGCAGCCCTTAAACCGGTGGTCGAAGAACTGACCGGCTTAAAGCAGCAAATAAATGCCATGACCTCTGCTGTGTTTGGTAAGTCTCCTCATCTAAATTTTTCAATATATATTATCTCATCAGTTGACTGGTTTACTGATACTTGCAATGACACAGGAACCCGCATTACCCACCTGGGCTCTGACATGCGGATGAAGCTGAAGGTCGCCTATACTCTGATAGAGCAGTTATATTCCGGAGCTCAACGGGCCATCTGCACTGCTGCGCATAACAAACCGCATCCAACTTTCATAAAGGAAACCATTGAGAAACTGTCAATGTTGCTTGCCCATTTGGACGAGTTAAAGAGATCAGGTGCAAGGGCAGGTGCGATGACTGCACTAATGCGGGCTAAGGCATGGATATAGGATCTTGACTCGTCGGATATCGGCAGAGGCTATCCTACCATAAAATAGGACGGCTCAGAGTTTAACAATGATGATCTTCGAAGGCTGACAAAAGAAATGCGCCCCATAGCGAGCAAATTGGCCGGAGAAATAGATCTCTCTCACTATCAGTCGGTTTATGACTCTGATCATAAAAGACTTCCTGCGCCAACACATGATGTAGAAGATCTTATTCCGCCAATCCGTAAGCACACCTATGCCCCTGATGTTGACCCCTCAAACCTTATAAGTGATGAAGCTGTGTTCCAAGCCTTAACTGGAATCGATTGGGAAACCATTGACTTCCAGCCACTGGGTAGAGAGGAGGAAGATGCACCAGCGCAGGATGATGCACAGCCTTCAACTCAGCCCGGTGACGAGTCATGATCCAGAGGCCGGTTTAGCCTTCTGCGTACTGTCACACTTTGTCGAAAAAAATTATTCGTTCAGGCATTTAAAGCACCTTGTAATAGGCTAGTTTAAAACACTTGGTCTGCTATGCCATCATGCATACTTATTTTTCCTGACATTGTTAATCCGCCACGCTTTATGCTCATAATCCATAGCAATTTATTCCAACTGTTCCTGCGTACATGAAGTTTGAAAGTATCCTGGCGGTTTACCGCCGGACGGGTCATGATGCCCAGATACATAGCCAGGGTTTATAACCAAGGCTGTAAAAAGATAATCAAATATGAAAATAAATGATACCTGTGACATTGAATCACAATGTTGGTTGACCAACTTTTGTAGTGAAGGCAACAACCCCAATCATGAGTACTGATAACTCCTTCCATATTGTGCCGGTTCATGATAAAACCGTACCGATTTATGATAAACACTAGATTATCCGTATGTAACACTGGCGACTTATAGTCGAAACCAGACCAGGTTAAAAAGCGCCGGATTATGCTTGATCATGTACTGACAACTTGTAGTTGAAAGTTGAGCTGGGTTAATGAACGCCGGTTTATCAAAACCATTATAAATCTCATCAAAGGAGAAAAAACTTGGCAAATAAAAGCATATGAAAACTTGTAGTCGAGGCTTTTCACGGGCTGCCAGGCCCCAAATTCGAGGCTTTTTATGGGCTGCCAGGCCGCTGAGTTAAACCATTTTACAAATCCTTTTAAGATGGACCTCAATCTTTAACCAATCGCCGTTTTAACTTTGACAAGTTCAGGGTCTATGAGATTGACTTGTCAAAAGTTCGGCGGGTCATACCAGGTTTACCTGGACGGAGTGGCTTACTTAAAAAGGCAGGCTAACCTGGGGTTTTAGGTGTATACACCAAGCTTCCAAGCCATGGCTTGATAGCCTATTACAAGTGTAGATTCTTTGTTCATTGCGAAGCAAAGAATCCCCAAGCAATATTTTGAGTTGTGCTCAGTGGGTGCCTATGTTTGAGTTGTTCTTTTGCAACACTCTCTTTGGCCCCTAAGTAATTTTCTTTTTGCCTTTGAGCTGATCAAGAGGTGTAGCTATGGTTCGAATACGACCAAGCCCCCAAGTGATTTTTCTGGTGGCCTTGCGCCGATCAAGAGGTGTAGCGATGGTTCGAGTATGACCAAGCCCCCAAGTGTTTTTTATATAAGGCTGTATAAGCTGAATCAAGGGGTACACCAGACTCCGCTTTATGAACAGAAGCCCCCATGTAACCACACATGATATAAGAAAAACAACAAATACCCCGCTTTAGCTGAGGCTCCGGTTTATTATATTGATCATAATATATACATTGTCATAACTATGTGCATAAGCAGAGCCTGCGGCTCAAGTATAGTAAGGCCGAAGATGAGCTATATTCCATGGTCGTTGGGTCTCCTCATCCGATTTACATGAGTCTTTATGCTCTCGAACATCGATAAGGTAGTATGATCAGTTGTGTAGATTTTTGCTGACCACAAAAGGTCCTTCCCAAGGTGGGGACAACTTGTGCATATCAGTTTGATCCTGGATGAGCCAGAGCACCAAATCACCTTCTTGAAAAGATCTGGTTTTAACCCGGCGGCTGTGATAACGTCGCAGATCTTGCTGGTAAATTGCCGAACGAGCCGCTGCAATATCACGCTCCTCATCTAACAGGTCCAGTGAATATTGGCGTGCTTTCTCATTATCAGCTTCAGCATAAGCCGCCACACGGGGCGAGTCATGACGGATGTAACTAGGGAGAACCGCCTCTGCTCTATAAACCATGAAGAAAGGCGTGTAACCCGTCGATCTGTTCGGTGTGGTGTTGATACTCCATAACACGGAAGGTAACTCCTCCACCCAACAACCCGGCGTCCACTTTAAAGGAACCATAAGCCGGGGCTTGATGCCTCTCAAAATCTCTTAATTGGCTCTCTCTGCTTGACCATTAGATTGGGGGTGAGCCACTGATGGTACGTCAAGCCGGATGTGCTCACGTTGACAAAATTCTTCCATAGCACCCTTGGACATATTAGTACCATTATCAGTTATGATGCTATGTGGAAAACCAAACCAGAAAATCACCTTCTTGATGAATTGAACCGCCGTGGCTGCATCACACTTACTGACTGGTTCTGCTTCCACCCACTTAGTGAACTTGTCAACTGCCACCAACAGGTGGGTCTTCTTATCCTTGGATATCTTAAAGGTCCCAACCATATCTAGTCCCCAAGTCAAAAATGGCCAAGTGATTGGGATCATCCTCAGCTCTTGAGCCGGTACATGAGCGCGTCGTGAGAATTTTTGACATCCATCACACCTTTTGACCAAGTCCTCAACATCAGCATGAGACATTAGCCAATAGAAACCATGATGAAAAGCCTTGGCTACCAGAGACTTTGAACCGGCATGGTGACCACAACCTCCTTCGTGGATCTCACGCAAAATTTCACGGCCTTCTTCAGGAGATACACAACGCTGAAATGCCCCTGTCACACTGCAATGATGTAACTCTCCATTGATAATAGTCATGGACTTGGACCGCCAGATTATCTGCCTGGACGAAGTTTCGTCCTCCGGTAACTCGCCCCGGTTCATATACGCCAAATATGGAACCGTCCAATTCGGGATAACATGAAGAGCCGCCACCAACTGAGCCTCCGGATCAGGAACAGCCAAATCCTCTTCTATAGGGAGCTTGACGGGCAGATTATGCAGCACATCCAGGAAAACATTGGGTGGAACTGGTTTACGTTGGGAACCCAAGCGGCTTAAAGCGTTCGCCACTTCATTCTTCCGCCGGTCCACATGGTCGACCTGATAACCTTTGAAGTGACCTGCAACAGTGTCCACCTCTTGACGATATGCTGCCATGAGTGGGTCCTTGGAATCCCAAGTACCAGACACTTGTTGAGCCACCAGGTCCGAGTTACGGAAGCACTTGACTCGGCTTAAATTCATCTCCTTAGCCATCCAAAGACCATGGAGCAAGACCTCATATTCAGCTACATTGTTAGTGCAAGGGAACATTAAACAGAGAACATAACAAAGCTTATCACCTCGTGGGGAAGTTAATATGACTCCAGCCCCCGAGCCTTCCAATTGTCTGGACCCATCAAAATGAATAGTCCAATAAGTGTTATCTAGCTTTTCCTCCGGTGCCTGCAACTCTGTCCAATCATTGATGAAGTCCACAAGTGCTTGGTATTTGATTGTTGTGCGAGGCGTATATTTTAACCCGTGAGGTCCAAGCTCAATAGCCCATTTGGCAATCCGGCCAGTTGCTTCTCTATTTTGGATGATATCCCCCAAGGGGACAGAACTGACCACAGTGATAGGGTGACCCTGAAAATAGTGCTTGAGCTTCCGGCTCGCCATGAAAACGCCATACACCAGCTTCTGCCAATGTGGGTACCTCTGCTTAGACTCAATAAGCACCTCACTGATATAATAAACCGGCCGTTGAACCGGATACTCCTTTCCAGCCTCCTTGCGCTCCACAACAATAGCCACACTAACAGCCCGAGCATTAGCAGCCACATATTGAGAGTGTGCTCTTTATCAATGGGAGCAGCAAGGACAGGCGGCTTAGCTAGCTGCCGCTTTAGACTCTCAAAGGCTTCATTGGCAGCCTCACTCCAAACAAAGTCATCTGTCTTCTTCAGCATCTGATACAAAGGGGTGGCCTTCTCCCCTAATCGACTGATAAACCGGCTCAAGGCTGCAATACGACCTGCCAAACGCTGAACATCGTTAATACACGCCGGTTTATCCAGAGATGTTATAGCTTTGATTTTCTCCGGATTAGCTTCAATGTCCCTGTGAGACACCAGAAAACCCAAGAGCTTGCCTGCCGGTACACCAAAGACACATTTGGCAGGATTAAGCATCATTTTATAAATCCGGAGGTTATCAAAGGTCTCCTTCAATTCATCTATCAATGTCTCCTCCTTTCTGGATTTGACCACAATATCATCCACATAAGCATGAACATTGCGGCCGATCTGATTATGAAGACAATTCTGCACACAGCGCTGATAAGTCGCCTGGGCACTCTTGAGCCCAGAAGGCATAGATACATAGCAGAAGGCTCCAAAAGGAGTTATAAAAGATGTCTTCTCCTGGTCCTTAACTGCCATTTTGATTTGATGGTAACCAGAGTATGCATCCAAAAAGCTCAAACGCTCATAACACGTCGTAGCATCAATGATTTGATCAATACGAGGGAGAGCAAAAGGATTTGCCGGACAAACCTTGTTCAAATCTGTGTAGTCCACACACATACGCCAAGTGTCGTTCTTCTTAAGTACCAGCACCAGATTAGCCAACCACTCAGGATGAAATACTTCAATGATAAACCCAGCCGCCAAGAGCCTGGCTACCTCCTCACCAATGGCCTTGCGTCTTTCTTCATTGAACCGACGGAGAAATTGCTTAACTGGTTTAAACTTGGGTCAATATTGAGAGTGTGCACAGCGAGTTCCCTCAGTACACCTGGCATGTCAGAGGGTTTCCATGCAAAGATGTCCCGGTTCTCACAGATGAACTCGATGAGTGTGCTTTCCTATTTCAGATCCAAGTTAGCACTGATACTAAACTGTTGAGATGAATCGCCAGGAACAAAATCAACCAGCTTAGTCTCATCAGCCGATTTAAACTTTAAGGCCGAATCATGCTCTGTAGTTGGTTTCTTCAACGAAGTCATATCTGCCAGATCAACATTGTCCTTGTAGAACTTCAACTCTTCTGTTGCACAAACTGACTCAGCATAAGCCGCATCACCTTCTTCACATTCCAAAGTGATCTTACGGCTTCCATGTACCATGATGGTTCCCTTGTGACCCGGCATCTTGAGTTGCAGATAAACATAACAGGGCCTTGCCATGAACTTGGCATAAGTCGGCCGTCCAAACAGGGCATGATATGGGCTCTTGATCTTTACTACTTCAAAGGTCAATGTTTCTGATCTCGAGTTATTCTCATCTCCAAAAGCCACCTCCAGAGCTATCTTACCAACAGGATACGCTAATTTACCAGGCACCACACCATGAAAAATGGTGTTTGATGGTTTAAGATTCTTATCTGTTAACCCCATGCGACGGAAGGTTTCATAATAAAGGATATTGATACTACTTCCTCCATCCATGAGTACCTTGGTGAACTTGTATCCTCCAACCTGAGGTGCCACCACTAATGCCAGATAACCCGGGTTATCCACCTGAGGTGGATGATCCTATCGACTCCACACAATGGGTTGTTCAGACCAGCGCAAGTAACGGGGCACCGCCGGTTCAACAGAGTTTACTGCCCTTTTATGAAGCTTCTGATCGTGCTTGCACAGATTTGTGGTGAAGACATGGTACTGCCCACTATTCAAATGCTTCGGGTTGCTCTGGTAACCCAACTGCTGCGGTTGCTGCTGACTCCCCTGATGATTATAACCACCTTGGTTGCCCTGATTGCCTTGATTGCCATGTCCGCTCTGATTACCGTGAAAACCGGAACTTCCTCCACCGTAACCCGTCCCATGAGATCCGAGGCCTGAACTGCCGTCTGATCCATGATCATACTGAAAAAATCTGAATTTTTGAATTCCTGCATAATATAACAATCCTTCCAAAGGGGCGTGTCGGGCTTATCCCGCGACCCATGCTTCGGGCAAGGCTGGTTTAACAGGTGAGACAGGCGCTCCGGATTGGGACTTGGTACTCCACCACGCAGGGGTGGTTTACCCTTACGACACTGGCCTTTGTCCTGCGCGTTGGTATTAGCCACAAAATCTAAACAGCCATCCACTTTATGCTTACCGCTGTTTCCGTGACCCGTCGGGTTATGCTGCTGCCCTTTGGTGTTGCTGCTCTTCTTTCCCTTCCCAGTCTTGTCGTCGCCAGACTCGGGGTCCTTGGTATTATCAGAGTCGGCATACTTCACCAGAGCTACCATAAGTGTTCCCATGTCATTGCAATGACATTTGAGCCGTCCCAACTTAAACTTTAGAGGTGCAAACCGGCAATTGCCTTCTAATGTTAAAATTGTTGTATCAGCGTTGATGTGGTCTGATGAATGCAAAATCTCCGAAACCCGGCGCACCCAACTGGTTGTTGACTCTCCTTCCTCCTGGACACAGGCAGCTAAGTCCACAATTGACATGGGCTGCTTGCACATATCCTTGAAATTCTAGATAAACCAGACCCTTAACTCGGCCCATGACCCAATGGAGTTAGCCGGCAGGTTTTTCAACCATGTGCGAGCTGTTCCCTCCAACATCATGGTAAAGTATTTGGCACACGCCGTATCGTCCACATCCAGCATCTCCATTGCCATCTCATACCTTTCAACCCATGACTCTGGGGATAAACCGGCAGTGTAATTCGGCACCTTACGCGGGCCTTTGAAATCCTTGGGCAGCCATACATTGCGCAGCACTGGGACGAGACATGGTACCCCCAAAGAACTGGAGGTAACCCCTGGTTCCACCGACGTTGTTGGACGAACCGGGGTAAGTTGGCGGGCTTCATGTTGCACCGCTAACTCGGCCTCTCGACATGCCCTAGCATGATGCACCACATCTTGAGCATCACCCCCGCCACCCGCCGGGTTATGGCCACGGGGCGGATTACAATTCTGCACACTGCTTGATACGGCCGGTTCATCCATATGCCTGCTGTAACTCCGGCTCGGGCGGGGAGTAGAATGAATCCTTTCGCGGCTATATGAAAAAGCCTGCTGCTGAGTCAAGGCCGTCTGAAGGAGCTCCCTAGCCCGCTGTGTCTCAACTGCTACTGGGGACTCGCCATCGATCGGGAGAGCTACCAATCGGAAGCGGCGGCAACGATGTTATCCAACAGGTTAGAGTAATGACCCGGAGGCGTTGAGACGTGCCATGATGGGACATCGTTCTGACGAGGCTGAGGGGGCGGATACATCGCGCGCGGCTGAACCGGTGCCCCTGTGCCAGGTGCCTCCGCCCGGTTTACTGCTGGCTGGTTGCTGGTGCCTGCTCCTGGAGTGTTAAAGAGGTTTCTTCCCTCGTAAACCGGCGGCAGGTGAGATCGGTACCTTCTCCTCATGACATCATCTGACACACTTTGGTCCAGCATAAGCTGATAGGCCTGTGCCTCTAATTCAGCCCGCTCAGCGGCCATCCTGGTGTTCTCCGCTGCCAAATCCACCTTAGCTTGAGCTATCTGATCCTTCACCTTTCCAATCTCCGCCTTATATTGATCCTGGTTTGCCGCGTCAACCTCCGCTGCTAGCAACGTTGCCAAAGTGTCGAACAAATCGGACAAAACCTGAGCCGGTCGTGGTGCAGAGCCCCTTGCTCC
Source organism: Triticum urartu (assembly GCF_056163025.1). Taxonomy (NCBI): domain Eukaryota; kingdom Viridiplantae; phylum Streptophyta; class Magnoliopsida; order Poales; family Poaceae; genus Triticum; species Triticum urartu. The sequence goes on along the minus strand of NC_141875.1, from coordinate 57,333,641 downwards.
GGCTGGTGTTGCCGCTACTGAACTGGAAATTGCCGCTGCGATGGTAGAAGAATGTTGCATTGATTGTGTACTGGCCATGAAGATTGCAACTCAGCCCGGCGGTTCAAGGAGGTCCGGAATATTGTCGCCATCGGAACCACCACTAATCCGGCCATCATGCAGCTGATACAGCGACTCGGTTTCTCTGGTTGAAGACTCGTCATTAGAGTAAACGACGATTTCGCCACCAGATACCGATCTATCCTCAGATTCCGCTCCGTGGATGACTCCCAGAAAGGCACGCTTCACGGCATGCTGAACGCGGGCAGGTCTTGCATGCTGAGTCGTCTCGATGATGTCGGTGCAGACGTCCGGCTCAGGGCCCGGTTCACCGATCTTGCCAATGAAAACGTGTATTCCGCCAAAGGGGGCCCGGTACCCGTACTCAATCGAGCCGGCCTCGGGGCCCCAGCTTGCGTCGTTGATGTAGAGCTTGCCGCGACGACTCTTGGTCATCCGGCCCACAGCGTATCCCTTGAGTCCTTCGAAGTTGCCCTTCAAGAACTCAAAACCATCGTGCGATTGCCCCACGGTGGGCGCCAACTGTCGTGGTTTTTTCACGGCAGATGTCCTCGTGAAAGGACTTAGTTGTGGAGCCATCGCAACGGGTTAGCTTGGAGGGGTTAAAGCGGACAAGGGACGCAAAGAGTTATACTAGTTCGGCCCCTTACGGTGAAGGTAAAAGCCTACGTCCAGTTGTGATGGAATTGCTTGGGTTTCGATGAACAGGGAGCGAATCCACTTTGCCTGGCTCTCGAGTTATTGTTTGTTGTCCCTAAACCGCCGCCGGGTCGTCCCTTTATATACATAGGTTGACGCCCGTCGGTTTACAGAATCTCGAGGCCGGCTCATAAACGTGTCTGGCTCGGTCTCTACTCTTTCTATCTTACAGCACAAGTTTACATATCAATGTCGGTTTATGTCTACAGGCCTTAATCCGCCTATGGGCCCTAGGCCTTCATAAAGCGCCACCATATTTGTCTTCATGGGCTTCAAATATAATAACTCATTATGGGGATAACTCGGCCTCTCCTGGCCGGTTTATGCCTAGCAGTAATATCCCCAACACGGCCAGAGGTGGAGGGAGAACAATCATCCCCAAAAATCTTGGACACACCATATTTATCTTGAAGCTTTGTCCACATCTCATGAGCATCCCGGAATGGCATGAGTTGAAATATAACTACATTGCTCAAAGCATCGAAAAGCACATTAGAAGCTCGAGCATTGAGATAAGAATTTTTCTCATCCTCTAAAGATAATCTTTGGGTATCCTTTGGAGGAGAAAAACCCATATCTACAATTCGCTCTAAATTTGGGTCCATGACCCTAAAGAGATTAAGCATGCAAATTACCCAAACATCAAATTTTGTTCCATGGAAACTAAGTGTGTCAGAGAATCCTAATCCCCTAGTCGACATCTTTACTCTCTAGGCGGTAAAACCTAATAAGGAGAAATGAGGCTCTGATACCAATTGAAAGATCGTGGATGTCGCCTAGAGGGGGGTGAATAGGCGCTTTAAAATAATTATGGTTTAGGCTTGAACAAATGCGGAATAAACCTAGCGGTTAATTTGTCAAGCACAAAACCTACAAAAACTAGGCTCACCTATGTGCGCCAACAACTTATGCTAAGCAAGATAAACAACTAAGTGATAGCAAGATATATGACAAGAAACAATATGGCTATCACAAAGTAAAGTGCATAAGTAAAGGGCTTGGGTAAGAGATAATCAAGGCACGCGGAGACGATGATGTATCCTGAAGTTCACACCCTTGCGGATGCTAATCTCCGTTTGGAGCAGTGTGGAGGCACAATGCTCCCCAAGAAGCCACTAGGGCCACCGTAATCTCCTCATGCCCTCGCACAATGCAAGATGTCGTGATTCCACTAAGGGACCCTTGAGGGCGGTCACCAAACCCGTACAAATGGCAACCCTTGGGGGCGGTCACCGAACCCGTACACTTTGGCAACCCTAGGGGGCGGTCATCGGTACCCGTCAAATTGCTCTGGGCGATCTCCACAACCTAATTGGAGACCCCGATGCTTGCCCGGAGCTTTACACCACAATGATTGAGCTCCAAACACCACCAACCATCTAGGACGCCCAAGCATCCAAGAGGAACAAGCTCAAGGGTACCAAGAACCCAAGAGTAATAAGCTTCTCAACTTGTAACTTCCACGTATCACCGTGGAGAACTCAAACCGATGCACCAAATGCAATGGCAAGGGCACACGGAGTGCCCAAGTCCTTCTCTCTCAAATCCCACCGAAGCAACTAATGCTAGGGAAGAAAATGGGAGGAAGAACGAAGAAAGAGAACACAAAGAAATCCAAGATCTAGATCCAAAGGGTTCCCCTCACATAAAGGAGAAAGTGATTGGAGGAAATGTGGATCTAGATCTCCTCTCTCTTTTCCCCCAAAAACTAGCAAAAATCCATGGAGGGATTGAGAGATAGCAAGCTCGAAGAGGGTCAACAATGAGGGAAGAACACGAGCTCAAAGGATGGGGTCCAATGGGGAACAAGACCCCCTTTTATAGGTTCCCACGAATCTGCCCCTTATGTGCAGAAAACTATAGGACCGGTAAAACCTGTGCACGAACCGGTACAACCGGTACAAGTAGAGGAAAAACCAACCTGTAGGAAAAAGCCCTAAGTGGTACAACAGCCCGGGGAACCGATAGTACCGGTTAAACTGAACTAACCGGTACAACCGCTCCACAACCGCCCAAGAACCGCTCCACAACAGAACCCAGACCGGTGGTAGAGCGGTACAGGGCCGGTACAACCGCTCCAAACACCGGTTGTACCGGTCAACCGGTACAACCTCTCTAAGGGGCGGTACAACCTCTCTATGTAAAACAGGTAAGATCAAAACAGCCACAACTTTCGCATACGAGCTCCGAATTCGATGAAATCACTACAAGAAATATGTCAACTTGTGACCTTCTGTTAGTGACCCTGGAAGAATTGGTCATAGATCTATGACCATTTCAGACCAATTGGTCAAAAGTTGTTCGGGGGGCTCCAAAACCTAAACTATAACGACCATTTTGGTCACAAAGGTCGTAATTTCCTTACACGAAATGGTCATAAAGCAGATAGCACTGGTCCGCTGCATTATTTCTAGCTAATCATGACCAATGTAGATGGGCATAACCTTGTAAATTGTGGTGGGTTGCTATGACTAGGCGCCACCTCATCAGTTTTGCCTATGTGTCATGTCCATGTGGCAGTTTTTGCCCTAGGTTGTGAAGCAACCTATATTTCTGTCATTCCCAAAATTCCCAAAAATATTCATAAATTCTTTGGGTCATATCTTCATCAAATATGTAAAAATCCTTCCTTGCCTAGTTCAAAACTAATTCAACAATATTCATTTTCCTATTCTGTTCACGACAGCACTTTATGAAGGAAGTGCTATTTATATATTCTTGATTGCCCTCGGAATTTTTGGGCACTCTTTCCTATCCAAATCATTACCGCATGACAAAATTCAGCTCCACTTGCCTAGCAAATCTTCCTCGGCAAATTTCCAAAAAATTTGTCCACCTAGAAGCATTGTGAAGGAAGTAACTTTTTTATATATCCAAATGACATGAAATTTATACAGTTTCTTCATATGCCCAAATTATCACCCTCCTCCAAATTGAAGCTCGGGCAAATTATCTATGTGAGCCCAGGTTCAATTTATATTTTATGGCCAAATTGGCACGTTGCAAAGCAAGTGTTATCTAGACCCCTCCTATTAACCTCAAACTCTTTGGGCACTCTTCCATACCCAAATCATTGCCACATGATAATATTCAGCTCCATTTTCCTAGTCAATCTTTCTCAGGAAATTTTCAAAGTTTCTACCTCGAGAGAAGCTTTGTGAAGTAAGTACTAGCTAGGCTTACCCAAATGATCTGAAAATCTACCAAGGCATAACCATACCTATGTAACTTACCTACACCAAATTTGAGCTCATTTTATTCATCCAATTTCTCTCACTAGTTTTCCCAAGTTTCTGTCCATAGAAGAGCATTGTGAAGGAAGTACCACTTTGGCATGTCCAAATGGTATCAATTTTCTATGGTGCTTTCCAATGCCCAAGTAACCATCCTCCACCAAATTTCAGCTCAATCCATTCATTATTTTGAGCCCAGCTTCAACATTCATATTTCTGTCCAATGTGGTACTTTGCAAAGCAAGTACCACCTAGGATCCTCCTTTTGATCTGAAAATTTGCGAAGACATTCTTCTTAGTCGATGATCATCCTCAGCAAAAACTCACGCCCATTGGCCATGTGCATTTCCCGTACCGCTAATCAAACACTTGGCTGCTAATTCATGTTTGAGCATCGATCGGTCTCCTCGTGAGAATCTTATGTTGTAATTTTCTTCCTAGAACCTACCTGGGGAGTGACCAACCCACTAGACATGCCTAGGCTGCCCAGAACACATGGCAACGCCACTGTCACGCGGTGACCACGCGTCGGGCATGCGAGTTTACGCGCTCTAGAGTTGGGGGCCTTGGCCACCGCCCAAACCTCGACGTATCGCCATAAAACCATGTATTTATGATTAAATAGGTACTTATGTAACTATAAATTATTTTTGGAAAAAATAAATAGTAAACTATGAGGCAGCTGCAGTTCAAATTTGACCCGCTTCCAACTGAATCGGCGGGAATTTGTCTTTTTCACCAGAGGTGGATCAAAACTTTTGACGCCCAACAATTTTGTCAATTGTGCATTAAATATGGCCTAGTATTTTATAAAAATGATTTTGTCCAATTTTGCAACAATTATTTGGGAGGTCCTTCACAAAAAAACCTCCTTTTGGGCACTCGAAAAATGGAAAATGGTTTTTTCGTCCAAAGAAAATGCAAACTTCCTTAGGAAACATTGTTTGCCATTCCAATATACACCCTTGTGCACAATATGGGATCATTTGAACAAATTATGACATGAATGTGGCCATAAGATTGATCATTTGGCTTGAAAGCCATTGATCTCCACACGTGATAGCTCCTTTTTTAGAACACTTTTTTAAAATAATTGCCGTATTACAAGTTTGTTATTTTTCCTAGGAGCTTGGCCACATATAATGACACAATGCGAAGATTTCCCAATTTTTTGAATTTTTTTGAATTTTTTATGCCCGTTTCAAAATGCGGTCAAAACGGCGGGAATGACCGTTCTTAGCTAGTGGTTGAATCTTGGAATTTTTTTTGGTGTTTCTATGATTAAATATATACTTATGTACCTAGAAATGATTTTTGGAAAAAATAAAGAGCAAACTACAAGGCAGCTACAATTCAAATTTGACCCGCTTCCAGCTGAATCAGCGGAAATTTGTCTTTTTCATGAGAGGTGGATCAAAACTTTTTACACCCAACCATTTGGTCAATTGTGCATTAAACATGGCCTAGTATTTTATAAAATTGATTTGGTCCATTTTTGCAACAATTATTTGGTAGTTCCTTCACAAAAAAACCTCCTTTTAGGCACTCGAAAAATGGAAAATGGTTTTTTCGTCCAAAGAAAATGAAAACTTCCTTAGGCAACATTGTTTGCCATTCCAATATGCACTTGTGCACAATATGAGATCATTTAAGCAAACTATGTCATGAATCTGGCCATAAGATTGATCATTTGGCTTGAAAGCCATTGATCTCCACATGTGATAGCTCGTTTCTGAGAACACTTTTTTAAAATAATTGCCGTATTACAAGTTTATTATTTTTCCTGGGAACTTGGCCACATATAATGACATAATGCGAAGGTTTCCCAATTTTTTGATTTTTTTTGAATTTTTTATGCTCGTTTCAAAATGCGGTCAAAACAGCGGGAATGACCGTTCCTAGCTAGTGGTTGAATCTTGGAATTTTTTGGTGTTTCTCTGATAAAATAGATACTTATGTACCTAGAAATGATTTTTGGAAAAATTAAAGAGCAAACTATGAGGCAGCTGCAGTTCAAATTTGACCCGCTTCCAACTGAATCGGCGGGAATTTGTCTTTTTCACGAGAGGTGGATCAAAACTTTTTACACCCAACCATTTGATCAATTGTGCATTAAATATGGCCTAGTATTTTAGAAAAATGATTTGGTCCAATTTTGCAACAATTATTTGGGAGGTCCTTCACAAAAAAAACCTCCTTTTGGGCACTCAAAAAATGGAAAATGGTTTTTTTGTCCAAAAAAATGAAAACTTCCTTAGGCAACATTGTTTGCCATTCCAATATGCATCCTTGTGCACAATATGAGATCATTTGAACAAACTATGCCATGAATGTGGCCATAAGAGTGATCATTTGGCTTGAAAGCCATTGATCTCCACACGTGATAGCTCGTTTCTGAGAACACTTTTTTATAATAATTGCCGTATTACAAGTTTGTTATTTTTCCTAGGAACTTGTCCACATATGATGACACAACGCGAAGGTTTTGCATTTTTTTGATTTTTTTTTTGAATTTGTTATGCCGGTTTCAAAATGCGGTCGAAACGGCGGGCATGACCGTTCCTAGCTAGTGGTTGAATCTTGGAATATTTTTGGTGTTTCTCTAATTAAATAGATACTTTTGTACCTAGAAATGATTTTTGAGAAAACTAAATAGCAAACTATGCGGCAGCCGCAGTTCAAATTTGACCCGCTTCCAGCTGAATCGGTGGAAATTTGTCTTTTTCAACAGAGGTGGGTCAAAACTTTTTACACCCAAACATTTGGTCAATTGTGAATTATATATGACCTAGTATTTTAGAAAAATTATTTGGTCCAATTGTGCAACAATTATTTGGTAGGTTCTTCACAAAAAAAGTCATTTGGGGCACTCGAAAAATGAAATTTTTTTGTGTGCAATGCAATTGAAGACCACAAAATCATCATTATTGAAATCCTAAGATACACATATGTGCACAATATTGGGTCATTTAAACATACAACATGAGGCTAATATGTTGAGTGTTTACCCGAAATAAGAGGTTAAAAAATATAAAAGAGACAAAAGAAAGAAACACAATTACATAAGCTGGATTTTGATTGGTGGAACCATGTATGACACGGATCGATGACATGGCAGACATCCTACCATCCATTGCTAGCAATCCCACGTCCATCCATCCATCCATCTGAAGAAAGGAGAAAAAAACCCACCGCACCCACTCCTCGTCCTCGCGAACCCTACCCAACCACTCGTCGCTTCCTCCCCTTCCCATCCCCTCCCCGCCGCCACCTCCCTCCCCATCCCCTCCCCGCCGCCACCACCGACCTCGCCTGTCGCCGCCGTGCACCAACCTCCCCTCCCCTTCCTTCCCTACCTTAGTCGTCCGCCTCCATCTTCGTGTCTGACCGCACACAAACTCCCTCATCCTTCTCTGTTAGGGTTAGGGTTCGCGGTCGGAGCGGAGCAGCGCGGCACAGCGCTGATGGGATGGGTACCTGACGGACGGAGTTGGAGGAGAAGAAGGACCCCGACGTCTTCATCAGCCAACACCAAGACCAGCCATCCATCTTCGACGCCGACGGATCCGCGAGCGACCACCCAGGATCTGCGGCCACGGCGGCGCCAGCGGCTTGGTCCGCGGTTGGTCCCTTGCTCCCTGTTGTTCTCTGCGTGTTTGGTCCGCGGTTGATTTCCGGTCGCCCTTGGGCATTTGCTCCGTGCAGGTGTACAACGAGGGGACCCAAATCGTCATCCGGTGGTTCGAGAAGCCGATCATCTATGACGTCTGCGCACGACCCAACCCAACCTGGTGGAGAACACCTCCGGAAGCTGGGATTGGTAACGTTCTCCTATTCTTGATTCCTCTTTACCTGATCAGATGCGTGATTTATTACTTACCTGGGAGCCAAATCCATGATTGGGAGGGTCCGATTTTAGTTGGCCTTGTTGATGTTCTTTAAGTCTAGCATCTGAAAAGATCAGACACGTGAAGTGATTAATTTGCTAGCTACATGTGGTTGGGGTCTGGTACAAGTAAAAGGGCTTTGGCATTTGTTCATTTCTGAGCATATCCTGTAACTGTGGACTGTAACGGGTCGTGCATATAGCAATTTGGACAGGTTTATGGGGTCTGGTACATGCAAAGGGTTGTGGGTTGTGGCATTGTCATTTCCGAGCCCTGTAATAGGATCGGACTGAACACCTAGCCCACCTTGCCTGGTATGCTTGTATCTGCTACATGTTGTTTTCATCTTGATAGCTAGCAGCCTAGCAGCATGAACTTTGATTATGAAATCTCTATACGTTGTATAATTAATTGGGTCAATCTCGAATTTGTTGTGAATTGTAAGATGCTTTGAGTAAATGTTTTTTTGCCTTCTCGCGTGTAGGCAGTCAGGCGAGATAGCAAGCAGAGGTTCAGTCCGTTGGATTAGGATGGCGACCTACTGATTTGGGTTAACCAGGGGCAAACTATGGCAATATGATTTCTGCCTGACCATCCAGACCATGGGGAAGCAGAGTCGGCTGCTGGCGGGGGACGTGGGCAACGACCAGATCGTCGTCCTCTCCAAGCGAAGGGGACAACTCAACTAGGTCTGCAGCTAAGTCAACTTGACCCTGCTGTTGTTATGATTTCTGTAGTAGAAGCATGTTAAGAGACTTGGCTGTATTCATGGAGGTGCTTAAATATGTTCTGCTTAGCCTTAGGGCATGACTAAGGCATGCCATATGTTCTGTTTGAAGTCACATGCAAATAATCTAACCATATCAGCGGCTTCAGTAATTATATCATTATTGCCTTGTTTTGAGACTTGCACAAAATTACTTGATGGCCAATATTTCAACACAAAACGCTGGGATGTGAAGTGATTTTATGGGTTTCTGGGGTTCTATTGACTAAATCCTATTATTAGTATACTTTTTTGTTCAACACTTGAATATCCTGCTAGCATGTTCATCCGGAATTACTAGATGGTTTTTGTCTGTGCAAGTGGCTTAGCATAGTAAATTAGTATACTTTTTTGATATCCTGCTAGCAAATGATTATTAGCACAGTTGAGTTCCATATTTGTTTTAGGGGTGTGGGGGGTACACTTTTAGGCCTTTTTTGCTCCGATCGTGATTTCTGGATTCTGGCCTTGGGATTTGCCAAATGTTCCAAGTTCAGTTTTCACTAGAAATACTGCGGGTCGTAAGTACAGTAGTGCAAGCTATTCAATAATGGCAAATCTGCCGGTTATTAGCCGTCTTTGGTTAACTAGTTATTTGAGGGACAGTAGGGCGATAAATTACTGTAAAATGCTTAAAATGTGAAGCCTGTAACACTTGACAAGCATAATATACTAATATACTGTACATTACTAGTAGAATACTTTTGCTCTCATTACAGTGCAAACAATTCAATAGCAGGGAACGCAATTACTTAACCATCTCTGACTAATTAGCCATTCAAAAAGCATTACTTATTAGGGGAGGAGTGGGTCTATTACTGTGCAACACTTGAATTCTTAGCACTGGCTAAGCATAATATATTTGTACTAATTCGTGTGTTTTCTGCTGTCTTTGAGAATATAAAAGAGCTCAAGTCCTTCAGTTGTCATTGCTGTCTGTTGTTTGATTTGTCAAACCCCAAGTTCAATTTTCACTAGGAATACAGTTGCTCTTGTCAGCATGCAAGCAGTCCACTAATGTGAAATCTGCAAATATTTTACCATCCCTTACTAATCACCCATTTAATGGTTTAACATAGTGCATACATATATTTTATTAATTATCACCTCTTTTGGTGTCTTAACTAATAGTAGCAATATACAGTATATCTGTCAAGTATCCGATTCACGGACCAATTGGTGAACTGAAGCGCTTGTTCTTGTTGCTGCTGCTGTTGTTGCAGGACATGAAGCAGTGCAGTAGTAGCCAGTTTGCAAGGATGCTCAAGATTGCTGTCTGGTGCCTCACATCTCCTGAAAAGCACTTCATCACCCTACGCGCCCGCTGGTGGCTGCACTGCATCACGCGCAGCCGTGAGTGCGACGCCAGGCTCGTCGTGCCCATGGGGGAACAGGTGAGGCCATCGGATTCTGTCGTTGTCGTCGGTGTATCGCATATTTTTTTAATTTCCTAGTGTTGTTCTGTTGGCTCGTCTCAGTAGGATTCAGTTTGGTGAGGGTTGACATGATTGGTGATGCTGTATTATTGTGTCTCTTTGACTTGAGTTGTTGTACAGTTAGGATCGCTTGTCGTGTCAGGGTGTCTGACTGCAATTTTTGGCTTGCCTGATGCTAAATTCTAGATGGTTTGCCCAAACGATGCTCATCGCGTTTCTGTTAGCCTGCGTTACAACTCATTTTTTTTATTTAAAGAAAAACCAAGTGGCATAGTGGTTCTACTTCTCATAAATTGACAGAAAGGTTCTAGCATGTTTTCATTTGCAAGTAAAACTCGACCTTCTTTTAGTTGAGTGAATATGTTTCTGATATGGAACGTTTTACAGTACATTTCTTTCCTTCTAAATGTGAATTCATGTACATCATCAAGCATTTCACATTTGCTATTGTTATCCGTGCCCTCATGCATTAGGATCGACCCCTAGCTGCTTGTGTATTTGTTTATTGTTTTGTTCAATATTCTTTTCCTAGCTGTTGTATGTTTGAGGATATTGCTTTCATTCTGAATTCACAGCCATGATAATGATTGTTTCTTGTCTTTTACAGGAGCTCCAGGCTCAAGAAGTTGGAAAAAGGGAACGCTTCATCTTTGTAGCTAATTATATGTTCCTGGATGATGTGAATGGCTGTTATAGTATTTCATAGCAGCACTTTTGTAGTTGTTCTAAATTCCTGGATGATGTGAACTATGCATGATTGTAATATATATAATATACTCATTTTGGTTGCCATTTATGAAAATTTGTGTGATTGGGGCTCTCTGGACCAAAATACTGGTTACTTTATTGTTGATACTTTATTGTTGATATGTTGGAAATGAAACATATACTATTTGGGCCCTAAAAAGGCCACAAATCAAACAATGAACAAAAGGCGATGGCCAAGTAAATAAAAAGGCTTAGGCCCAAAAACGAAATAGATCACAAAAAGGTCATGATCCATGAAATAAAAAGGCCAAATTGTTGGGCCAGGCCCATGTAGCTAGAGAAAATTAATAGAGAAAATATATAGTAAAAAGGCTGAATTGTTGGGCTAGGCCCATGTAGAAAATTGAATTGGACCGGGCTGAATCTTGTGCCACGTCAGATTGCCACGCTGGATGCTTACGTGGCCTGGGGAGGTTGCTAGTGACCAAAACGCCACAGTAGACGTATTTTGGTCATAAACATCTACGACCATTCCAGAAGAAAGGTCGCTATAGTCAGTTTATGACGGCCAGCTTTTGACCTTATGTTTTTGGTCACAAAAAGGTCACAAATGGAAATTTGTGACCATTCAGTGACCAATAGTGGTGGTCACAAGTTGACATATTTCTTGTAGTGAATCAAGTTTGTTGGAAAGCTAAAGACAAGAGCACACACAATATTGATAGAAATATCAAGAAATAGCACTTTATAAAATACCCAAAATAAAAAGGTGAGAACCCTTTCTCAATTAAGACCGGTAAAAACTCCAACACCGAAAACACAAAAGAAGATGCATATGAAATCGGTTTTTGATGAACTCGAGCTTGTCATGAAGATGGCCATAAGCCCCAAATCTCAGAAGGAGAAAAATCAAACAAGAACCAAGAGATATGATGCAAGGATGCAATGGTTTGAGCTCTCGACGAATGATACAATCAAGCTACTCACTAGAGAGCCGCCTTTGATAGTATGGCAATCGATCCTACAACCAGGTCTCCCAACTACCACCATGAGACCGGTAAAATATAAAACCTATCAAGGGAAAACCTTTACCTTGCACATAGTCCACTTGAGCTAGATGATGAGTATCTTGACTTTATCAAGTTGGACCATCTTTCTTGATTGTGTTGGCTCGATGAAGACTAGTTGATTGCTCCCCCATACTCCACTATGGGTGAGCCACTCTTCGGCACATCTTCACAAGTCCATTGACACCACAACGGACGGCAAGCTTCAAGCACTTGATCTCTTCATGATGCTCCACTTGAACTTACACACGGCAATCTTGATGATGATCACCACTTGATGTCATCCTCTCCATGGGTGAGTGATATATTCCTCTTGCCGCAAGCCCATGGACACGTACCTAACCCCACATAGAACTCTCACATAGACCATGGGTTAGTACACAAAGCGTAATGGACAATGCTTACCATACCATGGGATCACTTGACCCCTCTCGGTACTTCTTCTACGCTTTGTGAGTTGATCAACTTGATTCACTTTTGACTTAGTCTTGATCAACCTTGAATCTTTCCAACTCTCTTCATTTGGATGATATCTTGAAGGCAAACATAAATGATCACACAATCTTCTTCTTCAAGACATGCTTGCAATAAGCTCAACACTCACATGTGAAGGAAATATACCCTAGAGGCAATAATAAAGTTATTATTTATTTCCTTATTTCATGATAAATGTTTATTATTCATGCTAGAATTGTATTAACCGGAAACATAACACTTGTGTGAATACATAGACAAACTAAACGTCACTAGTATGCCTCTACTTGACTAGCTCGTTGATCGAAGATGGTTATGTTTCCTAACCATAGACATGTGTTGTCATTTGATTAACGGGATCACATCATTAGGAGAATGATGTGATTGACATGACCCATTCCATTAGCTTAGCACCTGATCGTTTAGTATGTTGCTATTGCTTTCTTCATGACTTATACATGTTCCTATGACTATGAGATTATGCAACTCCCGTTTGCCGGAGGAACACTTTGTGTGCTACCAAACGTCACAACGTAACTGGGTGATTATAAAGGAGCTCTACAGGTGTCTCCAAAGGTGAATGTTGGGTTGGCGTATTTCGAGATTAGGATTTGTCACTCCGATTGTCGGAGAGGTATCTCTGGGCCCTCTCGGTAATGCACATCACATAAGCCATGCAAGCATTACAACTAATGAGTTAGTTGCGAGATGATGTATTATGAAACGAGTAAAGAGACTTGCCGGTAACGAGATTGAACTAGGTATTGAGATACCGACGATCGAATCTCGGGCAAGTAACATACCGATGACAAAGGGAACAACGTATGTTGTTATGCGGTCTGACCGATAAAGATCTTCATATAATATGTCGGAGCCAATATGAGCATCCAGGTTCCGCTATTGGTTATTGACCGGAGACGTGTCTCGGTCATGTCTACATTGTTCTCGAACCCGTAGGGTCCGCACGCTTAAGGTTTCGATGACAGTTATATCATAAGTTTATGAGTTTTGATGTACCGAAGGAGTTCGGAGTCCCGGATGAGATTGGGGACATGACAAGGAGTCTCGAAATGGTCGAGACATAAAGATTGATATATTGGACGACTATATTCGGACATCGGAAAGGTTCCGAGTGATTCGGGTATTTTCGTAGGTACCGGGGAGTTACGGGAATACGAGGAAGAAGCAATGGGCCTTAATGGGCCTTAGTGGGAAGGACCAGGAGGTGGCACGCGCCCCTCCCAAGCCCAGTCCGAATTGGACAAGGGGTTTGGGGCGCGGCCCCTCTCTCCCTTCCTTCCCCTCTTCCCCCCCTTTCCCCCCTTCTCCTAGTTGGACTAGGAAAGGTGGAAACCTACTCCAACTAGGAGTAGGAATCCTACTCCTCCTTGGCGCGCCCACAAGGGTCGTCCGGCCTCCCCCTTGCTCCTTTATATACGGGGGCAGGGGGCACCCCAAAGACACACAAGTTGATCCTCGTGATCATATTCTTAGCCGTGTGCGGTGCCCCCTTCCACCATAATCCTCGATAATATTGTAGCGGTGCTTAGGCGAAGCCCTGCGATGGTAGAACATCAAGATCATCACCACGCCGTCGTGCTGACGGAACTCTTCCCTGACGCTTTGCTAGATCGGAGTCCGGGGATCGTCATCGAGCTGAACGTGTGCTAAAACTCGGAGGTGTCGTAGTTTCGGTGCTTGATCGGTCGGGCCGTGAAGACGTATGACTACATCAACCGCGTTGTGCTAACGCTTCCACTGTCGGTCTACAAGGGTACGTAGATCACACTCTCCCCTCGTTGCTATGCATCACCATGATCTTGCGTGTGCATAGGAAATTTTTTGAAATTACTACGTTCCCCAACAGTGGTATCAGAGCCTAGGTTTTATGTGTTGATGTTATATGCACGAGTAGAACACAAGTGAGTTGTGGGAGATATAAGTCATACTGGTTACCAGCATGTCATACTTTGGTTCGGCGGTATTGTTGGACGAAGCGGCCCGGACCGACATTACGCGTACGCTTACGCGAGACCGGTTCTCCCGACGTGCTTTGCACAAAGGTGGCTAGCGGGTGACAGTTTCTCCAACTTTAGTTGAACCGAGTGTGGCTATGCCCGGTCCTTGCGAAGGTTAAAACAGCACCAACTTGACAAACTATCGTTGTGGTTTTGATGCGTAGGTAAGATTGGTTCTTGCTTAAGCCCGTAGCAGCCACGTAAAACTTGCAACAACAAAGTAGAGGACGTCTAACTTGTTTTTGCAGGGCATGTTGTGATGTGATATGGTCAAGACATGATGCTAAATTTTATTGTATGAGATGATCATGTTTTGTAACCGAGTTATCGGCAACTGGCAGGAGCCATATGGTTGTCACTTTATTGTATGCAATGCAATCGCGCTGTAATGCTTTACTTTATCACTAAGCGGTAGCGATAGTCGTGGAAGCATAAGATTGGCGAGACGACAATGATGCTACGATAGAGATCAAGGTGTCGCGCCGGTGACGATGGTGATCATGACGGTGCTTCGAAGATGGAGATCACAAGCACAAGATGATGGTGGCCATATCATATCACTTATATTGATTGCATGTGATGTTTATCTTTTATGCATCTTATCTTGCTTTGATTGACGGTAGCATTATAAGATGATCTCTCACTAATTATCAAGAAGTGTTCTCCCTAAGTATGCACCGTTGCGAAAGTTCTTCGTGCTGAGACACCACGTGATGATCGAGTGTGATAGGCTCTACGTTCAAATACAACGGGTGCAAAATAGTTGCACACACAGAATACTTAGGTTATACTTGACGAGCCAAGCATATACAGATATGGCCTCGGAACACGGAGACCGAAAGGTCGAGCGTGAATCATATAGCAGATATGATCAACATAGCGATGTTCACCAATGAAACTACTCCATCTCACATGATGATCGGACATGGTTTAGTTGATTTGGATCACGTAATCACTTAGAGGATTAGAGGGATGTCTATCTAAGTGGGAGTTCTCAAGTAATATGATTAATTGAACTTAAATTTATCATGAACTTAGTCCTGGTAGTATTTTGCAAATTATGTTGTAGATCAATAGCTCGCGTTGTTGCTTCCCTGTGTTTATTTTGATATGTTCCTAGAGAAATTGTGTTGAAAGATGTTAGTAGCAATGATGCGGATTGGATCCGTGATCTGAGGTTTATCCTCATTGCTGCACAGAAGAATTATGTCCTTGATGTACCGCTAGGTGACGGACCTATTGCAG
Organism: Triticum urartu; assembly: GCF_056163025.1. Classification (NCBI taxonomy): domain Eukaryota; kingdom Viridiplantae; phylum Streptophyta; class Magnoliopsida; order Poales; family Poaceae; genus Triticum; species Triticum urartu. The sequence continues at coordinate 57,318,048 of NC_141875.1, read as the reverse complement.
GAGTAGATGCAGACGTTATGAACGTTTGGCTAGCTCAATATGATGACTACTTGATAGTTTAGTGCACCATGCTTAATGGCTTAGAATCGGGACTTCAAAGACGTTTTGAACATCATGGAGCATATGAGATGTTCCAGGAGTTGAAGTTAATATTTCAAGCAAATACCCGAGTTGAGAGATATGAAGTCTCCAACAAGTTCTATAGCTAAAAGATGGAGGAGAATCGCTCAACTAGTGAGCATGTGATCAGATTGTCTGAGTACTACAATCGCTTGAATGAAGTGGGAGTTAATCTTCCAGATAAGATAGTGATTGACAGAATTCTCTAGTCACCATCATCAAGTTAGTAGAACTTCGTGATGAACTATGATATGCAAGGGATAACGGAAACGATTCCCAAGCTCTTCGTAATGCGGAAATTGATGAAGGTAGAAATCGAGAAAAACATCAAGTGTTGATGGTAGACAAGACCACTAGTTTCAAGAAAAGGGCAGAGGGAAGAAGGTGAACTTCAAGAAGAACAGCAAGCAAGTTGCTGCTCAAGTGAAGAAGCCCAAGTCTGGTCCTAAGCCTGAGACTAAGTGTTTCTACTGCAAAGGGACTGGTCACTGGAAGCGGAACTACCCCAAGTGATTGGCAGATAAGAAGGATGGCAAAGTGAACATAAGTATATTTGATATACATGTTATTGATGTGTACTTTACTAGTGTTTATAGCAACCCCTCAGTATTTGATACTAGTTCAGTTGCTAAGATTAGTAACTCGAAACGAGAGTTGCAGAATAAACAGAGACTAGTTAAGGGTGAAGTGACGATGTGTGTTGGAAGTGGTTCCAAGATTGATATGATCATCATCGCACACTCCCTATACTTTCGGGATTAGTGTTGAACCTGAATAAGTGTTATTTGGTGTTTGCGTTGAGCATGAATATGATTTGATCATGTTTATTGTAATACGGTTATTCATTTAAGTAAGAGAATAAATTGTTGTTCTGTTTACATGAATAAAACCTTATATGGTTACACACCCAATGAAAATAGTTCGTTGGATCTTGATCGTAGTGATACACATAATCATAATATTGAAACCAAAAGAAGCAAAGTTAATAATGATAGTGCAACTTATTTGTGGCACTACCGTTTAGGTCATATTGGTGTAAAGCGCATGAAGAAACTCCATGCTAATGGGTTTTTGGAATCACTTGATTATGAATCAGTTGATGCTTGCGAACCATGCCTCATGGGCAAGATGACTAAAACGCCGTTCTCCGGAACTATGGAGCGAGCAACTGACTTATTGGAAATAATACATATTGATGTATGAGATCCGAAGAGTGTTAAGGCTCGTGGCGGGTATCATTATTTTCTGACCTTCACAGATGATTTGAGCAGATATGGGTATATCTACTTAATGAAACACAAGTCTGAAATATTTGAAAAGTTCAAAGAATTTCAGAGTGAAGTGGAGAATCATCGTAACAAGAAAATAAAAGTTTCTACGATATGATCGCAGAGGTAAAATATTTGAGTTACGAGTCTGGCCTTCAGTTAAAACAATGTGAAATAGTTTCACTACTCACGCCACCTGGAACACCACAGCATAATGGTGTGTCCGAACATCATAACCGTACTTTATTAGATATGGTGCGATCTATGATGTCTCTTACCGATCTACCACTATCGTTTTGGGGTTATGCATTAAAGACAGCTGCATTCACGTTTAAAAGGGCACCATCTAAGTCCGTTGAGACGACACAATCTGAACTGTGGTTTGGCAAGAAACCAAAGTTGTCGTTCCTTAAAGTTTGGGATTGTGATGCTTATATGAAAAAGTTTCATCCTGATAAGCTCAAACCCAAATCGGAGAAATATGTCTTCATAGGATACCCAAAGGAGACTATTGGGTACACCTTCTATCACAGATCCGAAGGCAAGACATTCGTTGCTAAGAATGGATCCTTTCTAGAGAAGGAGTTTCTCTTGAAAGAAGTGAGTGGGAGGAAAGTAGAACTTGATAAGGTAATTGTACCTTCTCCCTTATTGAAAAGTAGTTCATCACAAGAAATCTGTTCATGTGACTACTACACCAATTAGTGAGGAAGACTAATGATGATGATCATGTAACTTCAGATCAAGTTAATACCGAATCTCGTAGGTAAACCAGAGTGAGATCCGCACCAAAGTGGTACGGTAATCCTGTTCTGGAAGTCATGTTACTAGACCATGACGAACTTGCGAACTATGAGGAAGCGATGATGAGCCTACATTCCGCGAAATGGCTTGAGGCCATGAAATCTGAGATGAGATCCATGTATGAGAACAAAGTATGGACTTTGATTGACTTGCCCAATGATCGGCGAGCCATTGAGATTAAATGGATCTTCAAGAGGAAGACGGACGCTGATAGTAGTGTTACTATCTACAAAGCTAGAATTGTCGCAAAAAGGTTTTCGACAAGTTCAAGGTGTTGACTATGATGAGAGTTTCTCACTCGTATCTATGCTTAAGTCTGTCTGAATCATGTTGGCAATTGCCACATTTTATGAAATCCAGCAAATGGATGTCAAAACTGCATTTTTGAATGGATTTCTGGAAGAAGAGTTGTATATGATGCAGCCGAAAGGTTTTGTCGATCCAAAAGGAGCTAACAAAGTGTGCAAGCTCCAGCGATCCATTTATGGACTGGTGCAAGCCTCTCGGAGTTGGAATAAACGCTTTGATAGTATGATCAAAGCATATAGTTTTATACAGACTTGCGGTGAAGCCTGTATTTACAAGAAAGTGAGTGGGAGCACTACAACATTTCTGATAAGTATATGTGAATGACATATTGTTGATTGGAAATAATGTAGAATTATTCTGCAAAGCATAAAGGAGTGTTTTGAAAGAAGTTTTTCAAAGAAAGACCTCGGTGAAGCTGCTTACATATTAAGCATCAAGATCTATAGAGATAGATCAAGATGTTTGATAAGTTTTTTTTCAATGAGTACATACCTTGACAATATTTTGAAGTAGTTCAAAAATTGGAACAGTCAAAGAAAGAGTTCTTGGCTGTGTTACAAGGTGTGAAATTGAGTACGACTCAAAGCCCGACCACGGCAGAAGATAGAAAGAGAATGAAAGTCATTCCCTATGCCTCAGGCATAGGTTCTATAAAGTATGCCATGCTGTGTACCAGATCTATTGTATACCCTACACTGTGTTAAGCAAGGGAGTACAATAGTGATCTAAGAGTAGATCACTGGACAACGGTCAAAATTATCCTTAGTGGAATAAGGAAATATTTCTCAATTATGGAGGTGACAAAAAGGTTCGTCGTAAAGAGTTACGTCGATGCAAGTTTTGACACAGATCTGGATGACTCTAAGTCTCGATCTAGATACATATTGAAAGTGGGAGCAATTAGCTAGAGTAGCTCCGTGCAGAGCATTGTAGACATAGAATTCGCAAAATACTTACGGATCTGTATGTGACAGACCCGTTGACTAAAATTATCTCACAAGCAAAACATGATCACACCTTAGTACTCTTTGGGTGTTAATCACATAGCGATGTGAACTAGATTACTGACTCTAGTAAACCCTTTGGGTGTTGGTCACATATCGATGTGAACTATGGGTGTTAACCACATAAATATGCGAACTATTGATGTTAGATCACATGGCGATGTGAACTAGATTATTGACTCTAGTGCAAGTGGGAGACTGAAGGAAATATACCGTAGAGGCAATAATAAAGTTATTATTTATTTCCTTATTTCATGATAAATGTTTATTATTCAAGCTAGAATTGTATTAACCGGAAACATAATACTTGTGTGAATACATAGACAAACTAAACGTCACTAGTATGCCTCTACTTGACTAGCTCGTTGATCGAAGATGGTTATGTTTCCTAACCATAGACATGTGTTGTCATTTGATTAACGGGATCACATCATTAGGAGAATGATGTGATTGACATGACCCATTCCATTAGCTTAGCACCCGATCATTTAGTATGTTGCTATTGCTTTCTTCATGACTTATACATGTTCCTATCACTATGAGATTATGCAACTCCTGTTTGCCGGAGGAACACTTTGTGTGCTGCCAAACGTCACAATGTAACTGGGTGATTATAAAGGAGCTCTACAGGTGTCTCCAAAGGTGAATGTTGGGTTGGCGTATTTCGAGATTAGGATTTGTCACTCCGATTGTCGGAGAGGTATCTCTGGGCCCTCTCGGTAATGCACATCACATAAGCCTTGCAAGCATTACAACTAATGAGTTAGTTGCGAGATGATGTATTACGAAACGAGTAAAGAGACTTGCCGGTAACGAGATTGAACTAGGTATTGAGATACCGACGATCGAATCTCGGGCAAGTAACATACCGATGACAAAGGGAACAACGTATGTTGTTATGCGGTCTGACCGATAAAGATCTTCGTATAATATGTCGGAGCCAATATGAGCATCCAGGTTCCGCTATTGGTTATTGACCGGAGACGTGTCTCGGTCATGTCTACATTGTTCTCGAACCCGTAGGGTCCGCACGCTTAAGGTTTCGATGATAGTTATATCATAAGTTTATGAGTTTTGATGTACCGAAGGAGTTCGGAGTCCCGGATGAGATTGGGGACATGACAAGGAGTCTCGGAATGGTCGAGACATAAAGATTGATATATTGGACGACTATATTCGGACATCGGAAAGGTTCCGAGTGATTCGGGTATTTTCGGAGGTACCGGGGAGTTACGGGAATACGAGGAAGAAGCAATGGGCCTTAATGGGCCTTAGTGGGAAGGACCAGGAGGTGGCACGCGCCCCTCCCAAGCCCAGTCCGAATTGGACAAGGGGTTTTGGGCGCGGCCCCTCTCTCCCTTCCTTCCCCTCTTCCCCCCCTTTCCCCCCTTCTCCTAGTTGGACTAGGAAAGGTGGAAACCTACTCCAACTAGGAGTAGGAATCCTACTCCTCCTTGGCGCGCCCACAAGGGTCGTCCGGCCTCCCCCTTGCTCCTTTATATACGGGGGCAGGGGGCACCCCAAAGACACACAAGTTGATCCTCGTGATCATATTCTTAGCCGTGTGCGGTGCCCCCTTCCACCATAATCCTCGATAATATTGTAGCGGTGCTTAGGCGAAGCCCTGCGACGGTAGAACATCAAGATCGTCACCACGCCGTCGTGCTGACGGAACTCTTCCGCGACGCTTTGCTGGATCGGAGTCCGGGGATCGTCATCGAGCTGAACGTGTGCTAAAACTCGGAGGTGCTGTAGTTTTGGTGCTTGATCGGTCGGGCCGTGAAGACGTACGATTACATCAACCGCGTTGTGCTAACGCTTCCACTGTCGGTCTACGAGGGTACGTAGATCACACTCTCCCCTCATTGCTATGCATCACCATGATCTTGCGTGTGCGTAGGAAATTTTTTGAAATTACTACGTTCCCCAACAACATGACCAATCTTTGGATAATTCCTTAATAGCACCTTGATCAACTCATAAACTCCTTGAAATCAACACATGGACTTCAAAAAATGCCTATGGACAAATCCTTCCAATATAACTCAATGCAACCATTAGTCCATAGAGAATGTCATCAATTACCAAAACCACACATGGGGGCACCGCATGTCCTTTCACACGTGTAGGCATGGCCCAAGGCCCATGTGCAATGCACACACCCACACAACCCAAGTCACTCTTGCTTCTACTCCCAGAATCACTCTCCTAGACTGGTTTTTGTCCCCAAAAGGACCTTCCAATCTTGGGGTTAGATCTATTGCCACAAGGCCTGCCTACATTGGCTCTCCGACAGGTGCTCATGTTGGCTTGTATCTCCAATGCATGATCTTCTCATTCTAGGCCTCCCTAGTGCTAGCACGATGTGTTTTCCACCATAAAAACATCGCTTAGGGAGCCCCGACGAGGAAGCCTGAGCAAGCGACGACTCGACCGCTTGGCGCAGAACCACCAAGTCTGCACTAGCCCCTCACAAACATACGAAGCAGAAAAACAGTCCACTGCTCCCCAACAGTGAAATAACCCACATGCATGGGAGCTTCTATTTAGCCAACATGGGGTGGAAGGACGGACAAACGGTGCATGCCCTAGGATGGTCGCTTTGGCTCGCTGGCCATTAGGCCTAGTTGGGCCTTGTCCCATCTGGAGTAGCGAAGGGAAACAAACATAGAGGAACAAAAATTTGGATAAAAAGTAGATACTCTTGAAAAATAAAAGATATTCACGATTTTTCTAAAACATTGCAAAAATATAAAAACATGAATTTAAATATTTTCATGAATTTTAAAAAAAATGCTCACGAATTTTGAAATGTATGCAAATTAAATAAAATTTTGAATTCTAGAAAATATTCCTCGAATTTGAAAAATATTCATGAAATTGGAAACTATTCATGAATTTATAAAAATATTTCTGCATTTCAAAATAGTTCTGCAAGTTTTAAAAACGTTCATGAATTAAAAATGTTTTTTGAATTTGGAAAAATGTCTGTGAATCTTAAAAATATTCCCCAATTTTAGAAAATGTCCACGAATTCAAAAAAAATCATGAATTTTAAAAATAGAAAAAATGTAAAAAGAAAAAGGTGGTTCAAGGACATATAGGACTTTCCTAGGGATCAGCGCCGCCTTCAGGTGCGAATATGCCCAAGCACAACCCATAACTAATCCTTGCCCGGATAGTGGGTCCATGAATGCAAAGACGACCTCGATGCCCGAGGAGGCTCCATTCTCAGCAAGATTAGAATATGTTCGCTTGCATTGCATGTACATATGATTTTTCACCGCTCGTGTGCATATCAATATTTGTTTTGTTTCATCGTACCATATCTTTTTCCACAACAACTCTCTCAACCCTAGCCGCCGTGAAGTTTCTCCCCATGCTGCCACATCGGGACCCATCATCTTTCCCATTCGGTGGCCTCGTCGGCTGCAAGAGGAGTGGGGACCCGTCCGTCTGTTCCCTTTTTCTATTTAGGTTTTGTTTTCCCAATGACATTGATGAGGTGGTGGCGGCGGTGGCGTGCTAGAATAAGGTCTCTTTGGTCTCTCTCTACCTCAACGGCATTCGATTTGGCGTCGACGAAGAGCCTATGAGAGTTTGTGTCCCCAGATTTGTAGGCTCTCTTCAGATCAGTTGGTGTGTCCTTCAACGAGAGCAATTGTCTCACCATTGATGCGACGACTTCGACATCTTCTTTTGTGTTGTTTTAGGGCACGGTCTGACTTCTCCAATCATCTGGACTGGTGGTAATGGACTGCCAGCCTGTTTTGTGTAGGGTGATGCTCCAACCGATGCTTCTACAACACTTCCAGATCTCGTCTTAAGGGGTTAGTGGTTATTGCGGTCTTCAAAACCTAGTATGACAAAGCCGCTTACATGTGTCCCTTTCTTTTACCGTTGGAGTGTTGGTTTAGTCCAATTTCCAATCTCCAACGGGTAGCCTACAATCACATAAAGGTTAAATCTATTGAGATGTCATTCCAATGTGTTGTCCATTATTTTTCTTATTTATAAATATCAGATATAAGATGCTTTTCGGGTGTATTTTTCATTTCTTTTAAAAGGCATATGTTTTGTTTTGCCTGGGGTGAGAGGTGATAAAGGGATGGATGGATGGCGCGCGCGAGGGAGAGGTGGCTCGCTGGGAGCCACTGAATTGATGGCGAGGGCAGGCGGAAAACACAAGCGCGTGTGCGTGTCGTCTAGTCTGCCTGCTGCTTGCGCGCTCCCCCTCGCTCGTTGCTCTTCCTTCCTCGGTTGGTCGTGGGTGATCCGTCACGTCAAGTCCCAGCAACAGCAGCAGCTACCCTACGTACCTCCCGTGTTTGAACGACACGGCAAGGTACGTACGTACTCCCCCGCTTTCAGTTACGAGCGCAGTATACTCTTTTTCTAATAAAAAAAGTGATGCGGTTAACCCATGCATGTGATGTCCCCGCTAGACGACCTACATGTCTCCTTCTAGCTAGCAGGAGGGTACTTGGAGAAGCAGCTAGCTATACATGCATGCTACGTAGTGTTGTATTTGTACTTGTTTCTGTGCTCTAGCTGTGCAGGAACAGGTTACTCGAATACGTACGAGGAAGCATGACACGTCTAATCTCCAACAGTGCATCCGTGCAATGTGTGCATGCGAGGAAATCAATGCATCATGCCTCGCAAGAAAATGGTGTACTAGTGCATGGTGTCCGCTGTGCAGTAAGAATATGTGGGATTGTGAGGACGAGATTAATTTTCTCATCAAAAAGGGGAAACTAAGAACGACGACGTCTACATTCTCTGTATGCAACTCGACAGCTATTTTTGTACTACAAGCTAGTATCCTAGTACAAACAACTCATGCATGTCTAAAGGGCGTTTGTACACTACACGTTATCTACAGCAACTTTTTATCTATAAAAGTTTCCACTCTCCATCACCCGAACGGTCCTTATAATGGGCCCCTCTAATCATGACCTTATAGAAGATTTCTCATGCGCAAAGCTCCATATGTTAATGTTATATTTGTCACATCGGTTCACCAAGTAAGAGCGTCTAATCAGTTTGGAAAGCAACAACCATCGTGATCGAGAGAGATGTCAAGAAAAATGATCCATGGTTGGGAATTAAGCACTCAGTGATTGGTGAACCGGAGAGAGTCCATCCGGGCGTAAAGACACAAGTCATTGGCGTGCTACTACTTCATTTTCACAATGTCAATGTTTAACGCGTGTACGTGTGCATAAGTCAAGTTCAAACTAGTGCAAATCCATCACTCAAAAAAAATGTGTCCGCGCAAAAAAATATAGTGAAGTCCATGTTTCTCATATTATGAAGAAAATAGTGATCGGTCTTATATTTGTTTATAGAGGGAATACATTCTTTTCGAGATGCAACTCAGTTTAACATAGGCTACGACCTCATTACAGAAATTTTTTGGATTCTACATGCATTTAATACCATATGAATATCCCCGCAAAAAAAAGTACCATATGAATATACGTAAATTCTTGCTACAATTTGCCCAAGTCTAATGTGCTTATGGAAAAGAAAAAACGTGGCATCATTCTTTTTGTTTCCGAATGAACAATTTGCTCAAGTCTAATGTAGTTATGGAAAAGCGAAAATGTGCATCGTTCATTTCTTTTCCGGATGATTTGAATTTCAAGATAGCACACTATGGGTGCCACACGATGTAGCATCATTCTTAAGTCTTAACCCTCAAACATACTGGATCGACTATTCTCCTGCCCATTTTTGTAGGCAAAGGTTTCTATTTTTTTCAATATAATTTAACTCATAGAAAAATAGTGTTTAATAGGGATTACATTGAATCGTGAATTTGTTTTCACAGGTGTAGATGCTCTACTTACGTATAAATTTCCTGAACTAATATGTTTATTTGGGGGCTAAACGAGAAAGACAAACATGTGGATCTATAATAGACCAGTACATTTATTTTATTTTTGAGGTGCACAAATGAATATATTTATTGAGAAATTTTACATATATGTAGGACACATCTATACATGTACATGTGGAATCTCTTAAAAGCCGTTCCAAAATTTCAATATATATTTTTATGAAAATTCCAAAATACTGCACTCCACTATGAGCCTATAATGTTGTGTTTAGGACAATAGAATTTATATATAGGAGGTAAAGCGTCCTATTGTATTGCTTAAAAAATCAATGCTTCAAATAGGGACTCAAAATATACAAAAGATGGAGAATTTGGATATTTTTTATAGATATTGAATATCTATAAGGATTTTTCTTTCAAAGTAAATACAAGATAACACGTTCGGATGATGGAACCTAGTTTAATTCACTTGTATATATACTCCCTCCAGTCCTTTTTAGTCTGCATATAAGTTTTGTTCAAAGTCAAAGTACCTCTACTTTGACCGAACTTATAGAAAAAAATATCGACATTCACAATACCAAACCGATATTGTTAGATTCATTATCAAATCTAGTTTCATAGTATATATATTTGGCATTGTAGATCTTAATAATTTTTCATATAAATTTGGTCACACTTTGCAAAGTTTGACTTGACACAAATCTATACGCGGAGTAAAAAGGACTGGAGGGAGTACATTACTAAAATTTTGGGCATAAAAATTTGGTTCAAAGGGTAAAAGGGGGTGATTAGTTAGTTTCTTGTATGTAGCACTTTCTTTGTTGTTCTTGAACATAAACCTTGTTCAAATTTTCTATGAGTTAATTAGTAGCCTATATTGTTTGTTTTTCTTGTACATAAAACTTTGTTTCAAATTTATATTAAGCAGAAGCGTCTCCTGTTAATTAATTAAGCTTTTTATAGGAGGGCCTTGGGGGGGGGGGGGGGGGGGGTCAGCAGCAATAACTGAGCAAATTTCAACACAAAACCAAGAAGCAAATAGTAAAATTCAAACTTGTGAAGGAATAAACAAATTCAACACCAAAAGATCCAGACCTGATCTCAGAGCAACACGTAAGCATGAAAAGTAGCAAATCAAATGCCCAAAGAAAACCCCAGTTAATCCCAGCGAAAGAGAAATCTCTAGATGATCGAATAAATACATGTACAATGCACACAACAGTGAGATCCATAAAAAGATCTGGGACCTATAAGAATAGTGCCGAGAATACTGCTTTTCACATGCCTTTACAGTTTACTAACATGGAAGGAGAAGAATGTCTTCAAAACAAATGATGTGATGCCTTCCATAAAAAACTGTTTTAATCTTCGTCCCTTACTATTAAGCATCTCAAGATGATATATCTGGAGCATATATGCAAGCATAGGCCACTGGTGCCTATGACATATGATATCAGATGCAGATCATGTAGCCTTTAATTAGCCCCCAATTAACCCACATTAGCTCAGGACTCCTCAGTCCCTGATGCATGCAAGCATGATCTTTTCACAAATCTATGTGCTGAGAGTGCATTGTTTATTTGGCCGCCTAAAGGTGGGTTCTTTTCTCATGAGCAAGCATGCTATGCGTACTAATGACTGATTGACTGATGCATGGATCCTGCGGAACCGATCGATTAATCATGAAAAGAAGAGAGATCAAGCTAGATCTCGATTCGATTACATATAGAACTCCAAAGTCGACCCAAAGTATGGCTTGCACAACATGCAGAAAGGGAGACACTGACATATATAATTCATGTTGGCTATATATAGATAGATTCATAGATAGATTGCTTCTTAGCTTAATTAACCTGGGAATGAGCTAGCTCGATCCCATCAGTCTCCCCGAAGCTTCCTTCCTTGAGCGTCAAGGCCGGCCAAAGCGCACATATCATTCTCCACATCCATCGGTCTTGAGAGTAGGAGAGGTAATCCACATGCACTGCACAAGGCAAGATTGTAGCACAGATAACACATGAAGCTGCATATATACATATGCATGATTACAGTGCAACAATTTACTCAAACGGGCCACTCACTGTTGGTTGGGTGCGCCAGTTCACATGCTGCTGTCGCCTCCTTCCTTGTGATCCATCACAATGCTCTCTGATCCTGAGGTGGTGGTGATGGTGCTAATGGCGTTCACAGCCCAATTCGCCATGGAGGCGTAAGGGATCTGCACGGGCGCCACCTCAGCGGCGACGCTGCCTCCAGCGTTGTTGCTGCTCCGCATATTGTAGTAGCAACCGGCAGAAAGAGGTGGCTGTGGCACTATCGCGTCCACAAGCCCGAGCCTCCGGAAGCCACCGCCACTTCCGCCGCTGTACATGCCGCCGCCGAGCTGCCCGGGGCACGGCATTGCGGCGGATGAGAGCCTGCCGGTGGGGATGCTGGCCGTGACGACGGGAAGCGCGGTGGGGATGCCACCGAGCTCGCCGCAGGCGTAGCGGAGGAGCTCGGTGTGCGCGGCGTCGAGCTCCTTCTGGAGGCGGTGGACCTGGCGCTGGAGCACGGAGATGGCGCCGACGCAGCCGTAGACGGGGTCCTTGACCCGCGCCTCCGCCTCGTAGGCCAGCGAGCTAACGGCGTCCTCCCGCTGGTGCGGCGGCAGCTCGTTGAGCAGCTTGGTCACGTTGCTGGCGCCGAACACCTTGTGCACGTTGGCGAACTTCTGCGGCTCCTCCGGCGGGAAGTAGGGCGCGAACACGCAACCAGGGAGGCACTTGCGCCGCAGGAACTTGCACGCAGCGCACGGCGCCCCGGCCCCCGGTGTCGTCGGAGCTGCGACCACCACGGAGACGGCGGAGTTGCCGGTGCTCGACGGAGATGCCATTGCCAGCGACCTGTGTATATACACCAATTTAAGAGAGCTGTCAAAGGGTTAGTCATTTTCCCCAGAAAAATATTCGTTTCTTCCGATGCTAGCTAGTTCTAGGGTTAGGGTTTGTCCTGGAGTGAGGATCGTTCTGGGAAGGTAGAAGGAGATTAGGGTTTGGGAGCTTAAGGTGTTCTGATCTGATCTTTGCGAGCTCGACGCAAGAAATGGGGAAAATAGGTGTATCTTTTTCTTTCTTTTTTCAACTTCACAACAAGGAGGCACACAGAAAAACTGTAGATTCATTCATAGCAGTGGGATGATTTGACATATGGCTGCTAAAAAAAATCAATGAAAACAAATGCATGTAGAGCCTGATCCACTAGCTGTATGAAAGCATATGCGTGCATGTATGATGATATGGCACAAGAAGCACAGATTTCCAAGTAAAAATAGCATGATGTTTGCTCAAATCTCAAGAAGCATGAACAATATAATAGTGGCAAGAGAAGGACAGGCTGCAAAATTTTCCTTTCTTCTCAAATTTCTCTGAGGCGCATCTAGCTAGCGAGCTAGCAAAAGACCCTGCTCATCCTTACCTCTTTGGGGTCAACTAGCGGAGAGAAGGATATAGATCTGATGATCTGACGAAGGCGGGCAAAGAAAATATTTGGGAGAAATTTCCTCTCCCCTTGTTGCAGCCCGTCTCTTCCAAGATTCACAAGCTTCACAGCATGGCAAGGAGGAGAGAAATTTTGAATGGAAAAACAGGCAAACAAACAGGAGGACTAGTTCTTGTCTCCTTGGCAGTGAATCAAAGAATTGTAGGAGGAGGAGCTAGCACATGATCAGGCAGGACAGCCTAACTACTGTCTCTCTGGCAGCAGTGATCTGTGGGAGAGAGGGGGGAGATATAGAGAACAGCTTCTCCTCCTACAACAACTGCAGCAAGGGAAAGTTGAGGTGTGTAGACAGGAAAATAGAAAAGCAAGCCAGTATTGAGTGAGGGAGCCAGATAGTTGAAAGAATAATGTGGAGGCGTTGCAAAAGGGTGGGGGACGGAGGGGAGGGAGGGAGGAGAGAGAGGGTAAACAGATAAATAAGGACAAACTGGGATTAATTGGCAGTACAAGCAAAAGTGTGAGGGTGACATTGCCACTACTCGTAAGAATATCTACAACAGTGCCTCCTCATCTCATCACCATTCGCAAATAGTTGCTGTTGCTGCTGGGTACGTACTAGCTCAAGAGTTCGTATGTATACTTATGTTTTCTTATACGTACATACATGTATATATGTATACACACATGTACGGACCTGATAAATATAAGCAAAAATAATTAGCCAAACGTGCCCTTGCTGCAGAATAGTAATACATGATTTTGCAAAAAAAAAAGAATAGTAATACATGTATGTGTGTACATTAACCCAAGAAAAAATATATTCTTTTTTCCTTGAAAAGCAACTTATATGCATGTACTCGACCCCTACCGGCCTATATCATCATGCAAAGGACAAAGCACATGCGAGTAATATGTACTATGCATATTGCTTTGTAATTAATGATGGGTATAATTAATAAAACTAATGGGAAAACATAAATATGTCAATTGCTAGGTAATAAAAACACACTTCCAAGGCTAAGAAAATACACTCAATTACTATTGTCGACAGTACATGATCTTAATCACTCAAGCTATGCTTAAAACAAAACAAAAAAGCAATTAATCATCAGTGCTTCCGGTTTAGAGTAATCATGCACTCTCATGCATAAGTGAGCTTAATTATTCCTAATCCAACGCTTTGCCTAAGCAAGCTGCACAATCATAAACAAGCCGACGATACGTAGACACTCACACCCGTGGCGATCAGTAGCTAGCACAGGCGGGGTGTGCGATTGCTGCTGTTAACCAATTAATCATTTGTTAATTGCTTCCATCTCATAATCAAAAGCGCGGCGGTATAATTGGCAATCATTAGTGAGGAACCCATCAGATACAAGTTAGGTCATTGGCATGCATCGTGTTCCAGTTTATGCCTAAGGAATTAAGTGAGGTTCTTACAAATCAGGTCTAGCTAGCTAGCTACCCCTAGGGATGTTCTCGGTTAATGATTGAATTTGGAGCCGAGCTACATCAGTCTACAGTGTGTAATAAATATCAAACATTGTCCATGTACACGTTAAAGCAATAACCTACTATTTCCGTTCCTAAATATAAGTCTTTTTCCATATTCCAATATGAACTACATACGGAACAAAATGAGTGAATCTACACTTTAAGATATATATGCATGTAGTTCATATTGAAATATTTAAAAATACTTATATTTAGGAACGGAGGGCATAGTTGTCATAACAGATTTCATTGGTTATACTCGTTCTGTCCAAAAATAAGTGTCACTGATTTAGTACAAATACAAAGTTAGTACAAAGTTGTACTAAATCAATGATAGTTATTTTGGGATGGAGGAAGTATATTATATGATCACAAAAGAAAATGAATTCGCTCATTATAAGGCTTTGTTTGATTCTTTCATTTTCTTACCACATGTAACGTCCAGGTTTAAATTACTTAATCCATGGCAAATACAAAGTGCTTACATACAGCAGACAACGGGCAAAACAAAATAAACCAAAAAAAAGAGAAACATTACTTGAAACAATGAGATCATCACCCACTGGTGTGGCCATCACCAACAAGGAAGCTAAGGTCTTATTGGGGGAGGTAAGAAAGAAAGAAAAAGTGCAAGGCATTAGAGCATCTACAATCGGACTGGGCTAATTTGACCCTTTATACATCTGCAGACGCGTCTAGATGTTGTGTTTGTGTGTCCAATCCAAAACCTCATTTGTCCGTGCATACAGTCGTGCCCCCCACTTTCCCCCCTATATGTTAGGTCAGAGGACGGATTGAGGGTTTCACCCGTGAATAGGGGTAGTTTGTGGGGGGGGGGGGGGGGGGGGGGGCTCGGCCTATACATGGACATAGGGGGGAGCATCAACATTTTTTGGATCAATTGTGAAAGCTAGGACTTGAACTTATGACCTTAGGCCCTAATACCATGTTAAGCTGGCAATCCACATATACACTTCAACCCCCTCTCTCACATGTGACAGGGAAAGTCACCACATGGATATACTCAGACGTATGGTTCAAGAAGCCTATGCCTGGAGACAGAGGGGGCAGCAACAATTTTTGGATAAATTGTGAAAGTTAGGACTTGAACTCAATATCTTAGGCTTTGATACCATGATAAGCTTCATGCATTAGTCAATGCAACCAAAAGTCTGAACGGATGGAAAGGACTAGGCAATCCACATATACACTTCGACATATCCAACTCTATACCACGATTGTGCATGACGCGGGTGGAACGGAGAAGGTAACGGCAATTTGGCTCCCGCTGGTCTTGAAGGAACATCCTAGTCTTGGCTCATGAACCTGCCTCAGTCATCTATCAGCTTGCGGAAGGAGTTGCGCGACAAGTTTGTCGCAACTTCCAGGTCACTTGCAAGCCTCAGTGTATATTCAGTGCTTCGGTGCTCTCCTCGTCATGATCCAACGTTCGGGAGAGACCTATGTCGGTATATTCAGCGCTTAAGTGAAGTGTGCAATGCCATTCTAGGAATCTCCCTGCAGGCCATCATGATCGCCTTTCGTTTAGGCATGTAGGGCAAGAAGATGCGGGAGAAGTTGGGTGCCAAGACCATTCTCACCACTATGGAACTACTCCCTCTGTCTCAAAATAAGTGACTTAACTTTGTACTAACTCTAGTACAAAGTTGTATTAAGCTTGAGACACTCATTTTGGGACGGATAGAGTATTTGCCTTGCATATAGTACTTCCTTTGACATATACATATAGCTGCTAGAAAAGGAACATACTATTAAACTAAAACCATGACATTTATTTTGGATGGAAGGGAGTAGGAAATAACTATACTTGATATTAATGTACAATTTGCATCTCATTAATCCAAAAGATAATTAACCTCCGTTCCAAAATACAAGGTACTACCATTTTCAAAGGCAAAGGCAAAAAATTATGTTTGGCCAAATTTATATCAACATCTATAATATCAAACAAATAAAATACAAACAGATATTTTATGAATAGTCCACCCCCAAATTATTGTAGAAGAGTAACCTGGAATAAAGATTTTATTTATTAAAAAAAGCAACAAGATCAACTCATAAAGACTTCCAAAGATACTATTTGCTCCTAAAATTAGTGTGAGATAAAAATAACTTTAAGAGGAGCTGAGGTTAGACTTGTGCTCACGGCTCCGCGCAAGCTAGCGCAGCACACAGCTCCCAGCAGATTATTTAACTGCTGATTTATTTTACTTTCCAGGTACGTCGACGGCGAGAACACGTCGTTGTTGATAAAATAATCCAAAGCACATGTGGCCGTCGATGATGGCCACCAAACGTACTGTTGCATGCCATGCTAGCAGCATCGGCTCAGATTTTGTCATTTATAGAGGTACGTGCCTGAAGTTTATACGTACTCTACGTAATTAGCAATTTTGCATCATGACAAGCAAACCATCTCAGCAGCCCGTAATTACTACTTGCCGCAGAGTTTTCAAAGCCAAAAGGATGTTTAAAAGTAGCCATGATCCAGGCTGGCCAACAATCATACATATCACCGAGAACATTCAAGTGATCCGCGTTGGTATACATCAAGCGTCTGATTTCGGAGGAAGAAAAACAGAGAAAATTGTAGTGACATTGTATATCCTCATGATCAGCTTAATCCACCTCATGTGCTAGTTTAAAGTATGCGACTAATAGCTACAGCAGTACTAAGAGCACTGTGAGAACAGTGCTGTCTGAACCAGCGGTAGAGCTACAGATATGGTTGGGGCAATTGAACTCCACAAAAGAATAGTCAGGTCAATATGAGTGATCAACACAGATGAATCGTGGAAAGGTTGTTTCTCAAGGAAGAAGGATACGTCACGGTCTCCAAGAAGCCAAGAACAGACAAGCCTAGATTCACACCACTAAGCTACTCCTTACCTGAGAACAGTAACAGCACGCCCTAAGATGAGGCAGGCTACAGCACTGCGATATATATATATATATATATATATATTAACAAAGGCTTTTGTAGTTTAATTAATGGCCTCCACATGCCCAGTACAATGATGCCGCATGACACACGCGACGTGATGTGCATCAAACCTAAAAAGGGCTAAATTATGCCATGCGATCGCACAGGCAAGAGATTTGATATCATCTCACCTGGGGGCCATTCATGCATGCTTACATGTAGGGCGTGTCATGCTATCAGTGATTCATAGTAGTAGCATATGATTTGATTAAGATAATGCAGCGTAAGCAGCCACAAGCTAGATCCTCTCCCAAGATCCCCCATCCAGGAAGAACACAAACAAAGATCTCATCCGCAACCGCAAGCGTCTTTCTTGCTTTCCTAGTACGCGCACAATATAAATTGGATGCTGAAATCCACCGGCCATCAAATCGTTGGACCAAGACCGGAGAGCTGCCGCTGAGCTCCGTCAGCTAGGGCTATGGCTTAGGCCCGGCACTTTTGTGCCCTGGCTGTGTGCAATGCATGCATGGGCGCAGCCTTTCCCAGGCTCACGACCTACCTGTGGAACCTATCCACCATGCCTGTCCCTTTATTTGAGCTGCAAGCTAGCTAGCCTGCGACCCTCCCTGGCTGCAACTATTGCCTCCAGCAATATTAACACTCGTGTCGTCCTCCCCGCGGGCGACACGGGCGAAACCCTAGCCGCCACACCAACTCCCCCTCCCCAGATCTCCCCTCCCTCCGCCGCCGCCGGCAAGCGCCACCGGGCAAAGCCCGCGCGGCGGCGGCGACGGCGGGGCCTTCCTTCTTCTCGCAAGGTCAGGGCAGCGCGGGGCTACTTGGCTGAGGAGAGGCGTGGGGGCGCGACGGCCGTGGCGTGCAGACGCCGTTTGGTGCGGCGCGCGAGGCGAGCAGGCGTGGCGAGCGCGGCCTGCGGGCGTGACGGGCGCGACGGCCGCGGCGCGCGAGGCGAGCAGGCGCGGCGGGCGCGGCCTGCGGGCGCTGGCGGACGCGGCGGCCGCGGCGCGCGAGGCGAGCAGGCGGGGTGGGCGCGGACTGCGGGCACGACTTGCGGGCGCGACGGGCGCGGCAGCCGCGGCGCGTGAGGCGAGCAGGCGCTGGCGGACGCGATGGGCGCGACGAGCGCAGCGCGCGCGGGGGCGTGGCGTGCTGGTGCGGGCGCGGGGGGCGCGGCATGCAGTGCGGGCGCCAGGATG
Organism: Triticum urartu; assembly: GCF_056163025.1. NCBI lineage: Eukaryota > Viridiplantae > Streptophyta > Magnoliopsida > Poales > Poaceae > Triticum > Triticum urartu. The sequence continues at coordinate 57,299,557 of NC_141875.1, read as the reverse complement.
CGAGCTCGGGCGCGTGGGCGCTTCGGGGTGGTCGGGGCAGTCCCTTCGCAGATCTGGCGCGTTTCGCGCGTCCTGCGGAGGTGCCTGCCTCGCTGCGGCTGTGACAGTCGCCGAATCTCGTTGCCCGGGCTGAGTTGGTGGTGGCAGTGCGGTGGGGGTCGGCGGATGCGGGTGGGCTCTCCTTCAAGCATGTTCACGCCCATCTCCTGGAGTAGCGGCGCCTACGGGTGGTCAGTGCCGACGGTAACGGCGCCTACGGGTGTCGTCTTCCTCCTTGGAGGTACCGCTGTGGAGCTCGTTTTGCTTTTCGTACCTCATAGCTTGTGGTCTCCGGGTGAAAACATAAGATTTGGCTAGTCCAGATGAAGGGACGGCGTTGTCTTCGATATCACTCCCTCCTTGGAGGCCCAGCGATGATTCCCGATGGTGTACATGGCTTGTCGGTGGAGCTTGGATTTGTGGTGGTGCCGGTCTTTTTTCTTTCTTTTCTTTTTGCACTAGCCTTTTGCTGTGCTTTCCTTCTCGGAGGGTTCTTGTAACGCTTCTTCTGATCAATGAATTTGCAGCTCTATTGTCAACGTTTTAAAAAAAAACTATTGCCTCCAAGCAAGATCCCTAATCTTTCAGTGGAACCAGCCGTGTACAGGCATTTTTGGGTGGTTAACTCTTGCCTAAGTTAGATTCTCTCCCGGGGGGAGAACAGGGACTTCAGCTTTTGAGTGGCAAAAGGACAGGTGCGTGAGTAGTTTTGGTGGGCCATGCATGCATGCCCAATGTTTTGAGGGCCGTGTGGGTGTGGGTGTGGCTAGCTAGGTTGAGCAGGACTGGACCCCACCACGTCGTAGCGAGGCAGCCGTCCGGCTACTACCAGTACCACTACCACGACCAGACCCTGGGCCGGCAGCCAAGAGCCAGAGGTAGATGAAGAAGATCAACCGGCAGAGAAGCGGCCAGGCAGGAAAACTCGCTGGTGAATTAGCACCAGCTGGTGTGCTTGCGATGCTAAAGATCGAGGATGGTACTACGTGCTGCTAGTAAGTGGCGTGTTGGGGGTGGGGTGGGGGTGGGGAAAGCACGGATGGATCAGCGGATGGGTCCTCGCGGTACAGAGGCGAGGTTGCACCGCACTGTGGGAGGGCACAGTCCCTTTGAATTCTGGTCACAAGGGGCGGAAGGGTCGCGGTGCCACGGGCGTGCATGGCATGGAACCCGTACTTTGTCGATCGATTAAGAGAATCCCGCACTGTCTGTCTGGCCCGGCCCCATCGCCATGGGTGGGGTGGGGGTGGGGCTGCCCAGCTGTTTTTATCAGCGCTGCCGCCGTTGCGCTTCAGTTTCCAATCCTTCAAGCCCGGCCTTCCCGATCACAGGATCAGCGCTCTGCTTTGCTATCTGGTGTGGCGCAAACAAGCAGAGATAATAGTTGCCAAATATAGAATCACTGGCCTGTGTGCCTGCAGAGCCCCACGTTGATTGTCGAGCACATGACCGTGTTTCTGCTGCTTTGATTATTATTGGGGGCCGATCATCCCCGGCCGTGACATGATCATCTGACGCCATTTCGTAATAATTATAAACATCACCCTTGGCTGCATCTGGCCCCTGTGCCAGTGTGTTTGTGTGGAGCCCGGGCTATTCCTGTCAATCAGTTTCTGTGTTGGCCTATCACAAGTCCAGATTAATTAGGTGACCGGCATACCAAGGACGATATATTAAATTAAAAGACCTCTTGTGCAGTTTCATCACTCGCAGGGAAACAGAAGAATGTAGATGTTGCGCTGCTTATACACTGAGCCCACCGCATCTTCATGTGTCCAAGGCTCTAAGCTGGTGACTGTTTTCAATCGTCCATATATATCCTCTTGCATGTAAGCCCCTCGTATTTTTTCTCCATCCTCCTTATTGGTGGCATGCATGGCAATCAAGTCCAATCTCAATCCATCTCCTTTTTCAGCAGGCTAAACTTGGATCAAATCCCAGAATATATTGATGAATTACGTAAAAATGCATTTGCTTCGATTGTAAGTTCCCTCCCTCTCAAGTATCTGGTTTGCTATAAAGCATAATCACCATAGCACAGTGCATAGTCCTCCCTCTGCACAAACCCTTATAGCCACCACAAGGATAAATTATTGCACCTTTCAGTGAACTAGCAATACATTGGACTCGCAGTCATGTGATTGGTTGGCTTTGGGGCCGGGCGCTATGATAGGCTCATGTTATACTTGAGGGGATAAAATAAAGCGATAGCGAAAGGGCACGGCTTTGATAATTAAGATTGTTTGGCAGAATCTGCTAACGGGTACGCCCCCACGGCTATGATATACTCAAAAAAGCGTGGCAAAGCAAATGTTTCCTGAGACACCCAATTGGTTCCTTCATGGAAACATCCAGGCAAAGATGTTTGCAGGCCGTGGCCGCGCGGCTGCATGCACTTGACAGCATATCTGATCACAATATATAAAGGGGGGAGATCCATGGAGATAAGAGAATCCGCATGAAAGCAATGGAAGGTTTTAACGGCACTGCTAGCTCATCTGCCAAAGGCCCTTGGGTGGGTGGAAGGGGCGCACTAGGCATATCGATTAGCGGCTATGGAACGAACCATGGGAGATATTGATTCCGCCGGGGTTCCTTTATCTCGCCCGTCCGTACAAGAGTCGTGTGTCTAGATGGAAGCTACCAACGTGCAAAAGTGACGTCTAGCTAGCTCGCTGTGTCCTGGATTTGACATTCTCTATTCGATCTTTATTTCTATACATCATATTTTATTTTACTTTCCAGGAACAGTTACAATCTTCCAAAATTACCATTTCTAACTGTATCCTGCAAGCTACTCGAGACATATTCTTAAAGTTGTAGGCAGAACAGTGGCAAATTTGTGAACCGGAGACATCCATCATGGCGAAAGGCTAAATGCAATGGACATACAAAAGAGATGGTACTACTAGCCTTTCTGCGGTTAGTTCCTTTTCTATTTTTGGAAATGCTGGTAAGTTCTTAGGACAGATTCCATCAAATAAAAAGTCAAGAGATAACTTTAAAAGGAAAAGAAGGCGTGACGGGAATTTAAGCATCAAATGCGGTGCTTTTGTGGGGGGGTCTTTCTGAAAGAATGAGAATCATCATTAGTGATTAATTTTATATTTGATCATTTGCATATTGATTTGATCTTTCTATAGAGCATGATATCATACCAACAGAGCAGCACCAGATTTTATTTGTTTTTCAAGTGTAAGAGGACTTGATTAGACTGTACCTGCAGCCTGAAAGATGTAATGTGGCCACCAAGAAGATTGTGGGATCAAATCCCAGAAAGCTCAGACTAACCTACAACAACCCTTGAGATGCTGGTGGAGGGACTAACAATGACCAGCGACCCACACTGCATTGGAAACTGATAGAGATATCTTCAGACGAAGCTTTAGGTGAGTACCCATCAGGTTCTGACTCGAGTCAAAGGCTCTCTGCATGAACCATATAAAATGCCAGCACATTTTGAGAAACATAGTTCAGAAATATATAGGGAACATAACCTCTCAAGGACAGGGCATATGGCATAATATGATAAGGTTTACCTGTAATGAGATCCAGGTAAACATGCACTAAACTTTTCCATCTCAGGGTGAGGGTGAGGGCTCTGACGACTATCTTTTTTCCAGCACTCTGCTCTTTCAAATTGTTTGGCGATAAGAAATTGTTGCATAGTGCAATCAAATTCAGATAACACAGCAATTTTAATCTCCGGTTATCTTCCACCAAACTGAGTTTACTCTAAGAACCATCACTTACAATGTATCAGGAGACTGTTAAGCTAAAATTATATACAACAAAGGTATTTCTACATCATCAGCTAAGACAGCAATAATATGTGTTCTAGAAAAATATGCTATGGCATACATATCATTAAAACGAAAAGCAGTTCTCCTTATAATCATAGTGCCTCCAGGTTTGCAAGCTTTAGCTGTTTATCTACAGCCAAGTGATCTTCCACCGCAATGCATGTAGAGCGCAGCATGTTCGCAAGAAAAGTTGCGTTCTCAGCTTCACTTCCATGAATATGATCATGGCAAGGAAGGCCCTCTCCACGAGTCAATTGTTCTGCCCATGTGTAGATGCGAGTGGTCAACAACCATAACTTATCAGCGGCAGAGTTTCTAAGGTCATCCCAAATGCTGCTGGAGAGAAAGGAAGGCAGTGTAACAGGCAAATCACTCAGTACGTTTGTTGGATTAACAATGAGAAGTGGCATATAGATACAACAGCTACCACATAGCAGGCCAACAAAACGCAGTGCCTGAAATATTAGAACAAAGAGGTACGTAAGGCAATGAGTGACCATAAGCAATTCATGTTCATGTTTGAGGTCATGCACTGTCAGGACACGTTGCAACTGAAAATTTACCGTGGAGGGATGAGCTGTAACACAACCAATGTCTAACGCATCCAAAAGCCACTGCTTCTTTATACCATTGTCAGCAGAGTATACAGCTGCTGCAACCTCAACAAGAACGTTCCACCAGACGCCTGAAACAATATTTGTTTGTTACCTTCAATGATAGAAGGGTGGGCGGCAGATAAAGAATGGAAAATATAAAGACTGAACACTACTCATAAGCATGGCCCAGCAACAGACAAACAGGAAGGTTCGAAGCACAACTCAAAGCTGAGGGATGCAGTTGCCGGTTACCATCAGCTGTTGTACTCAGTATGGTAGTCTTTATGTTCCCCAGCTCAAGTGCAGAAACGCAACCAGCAAAACACAACCTTGCCCTGATGATAATCTTCCTTGCCGCATCAACATGTTCCCCTTCACTTAAGGATGTGGTACTGTGCACCTGAAAAGAAAGCTGAACGTTAAGTTGTGAAATAGAAATTACATAGGAAGTATACTGCTCGCTGAAACAGATAACTAATGCAAAAATATTTGTGAAGGAAAACTAGAAGAGCACCTGCAGCATATCACTTGACCAACTTTTCTGAGCAACAATGAGACACTTGATAGCAGCATACCACTCATCCACGAATTCAGGTTGACCATCATTACAGAGATTCAACAGAGGTAACAACCATTCGATGCATTTCTTAACATAAGAGAAACTGTCAGTCTCTTCAGAGACCACCTCCACCAGGCACTTACAGATGCCTTTCCAGAACGACATTCTTAACATGCTTCTCTGCTCAGGAGAGTAATCCAAGTATGAAGATGAGTGGGAACAGAAGTACACAGCTAAATCGTCGTACAGTTTCTTAGATCTTGAATCAGAGAAGAGCTTCATTAGGTGTGACAAATATTGGAGCAAAACAGACTGCACGTTCATTTCTAATCTCCTGAACCTGGGTAAATCTGTCAGATCATCCAAAAACTGCAGAAGAGGACTGATATGATCGGCATGAGCTAGAGAAAAATATAAGCATTCTTCCCTTAATAATGTAGGATCTCGATGATTGTTTGACTTATGAGGAATTTGTGCCTCAACTTTCATGCACCGCCGTACTATAACCCCCCAGTCTATAGCTGGCACTCTAGGAGCTTTAGTAAGGCATTTCAGAACTGTTGCAATTGTATTTACTGGCACCACATCACCAGGCTGTAGATAGTAAAATAACATAATAAGTCAATAAAAAATGCTCATCAAAACAATAATTGCTCGTCTAACTCCACAACCCTATAAATAGAAGAGGATCCACACATGACGCCAAACTGTAAACTTGCTTCGCTAGGAAAATATTCGTGCACCATCAGCCAAATTATCAAGTTCGAAATTTAGTATCCAATAACCAAAACTACCATCTATGACGTAGAAGAGCATATGCACTTATTAGATCTTTGCATCAAATACAAGAACAACTTAATACTCCGTATAAGATATGCATGTTTATCAAGAGGAATGCAAAAAAAAAAAACCTGTATGGGTATTTGGCATCACCAGCTTTTGAGTTTTCAATGCACATATTAGAATATGTAAACTGCGAGTTGAATAAAGTGTACTCTCTTTTTCTAGAATACTTTCTTTAATAAATGTACAACACAAAAGCCTGATCTTAATAAGCGAGAGCTCAAGTTATTCTTTCAAGAAAGATTCAGATCAAACCTTTTCAAAGTTAAGATCCCTCAGCCAGAGACTTAAGTTCCACACTAAGCTTTCAGCAGAAAAACTTGTTGATTGACTGGAATCAACGGAATTTCTTTGAGAAGAATCATTAACATTAAGACTCTGATTCTTTAATAACCACCTACTTCTAAGAAATGATACAGCCCACGCAGCATAATTCCGTATGTGATTATCCTCTGCGTCCTTGGCAAGAAGAAATATTTCCTGAACCATTGACGTTGAAAGAGTCTCGCCAACAGGACTTGTAAGTAGAGGACCTCGCACCAAAGATGACTCCTGTGCCCATGAAAAGGATTACTCTAACGTTACAGAAAAGTAAAGAGTTAGGGTATGCAGGCAAGGGGAGAGACCTTCTCATGCTTTATCTGTGAATTCATTGATTGCCAACCAATCCCAGTGAGGTCTACAGCACCTGCACCAAAAGCGTTGACAGCACCAAACATGCCTCCCAAATGGACAATAGGAGGATACGGATGGGTGTATATATTTTTAAGGGTGTCGAGAAACTTCTTAACATCAGCAAATTTCATGGCATGCACCCCATCATTCAATATGCCAGACAGCAAAGATCCAGCACCGATACAGATAGCCATCAATAAATTCTGAAAGACAGTTCCAGATTTCTTGAGGTTCAGGAGTTCAGTAGCTAAAGAAGTGTAGCGATTGAACAGAGCATCCAAATCATCATTCAGTAACTCCACTCTCTGGCAAAATGCTATGACAGATGGCAGAGCAAGGCAAGAGCCCATACATAGGGATACTGAATTTACTTCATCAAATAACACAGAGCTTGAATCAACATCTGGTATCCATGATATCAATATATTCTTGAGTTCAATAACGTCTTCATAAGCTCCAAGCCTATACAGAGCAACAACAGAGTTTCCCAGACCAAGAACAAGTCCCGCAATAGCCCAAGGATCATCATCTAAGCTGTCACAATTTTCTTCCATTCCTTCCATGGAGAATGTTCCACAAATACTTAGTTTCTTGAGAGAATAACATGAGGATGGACATAGTCTAACTAATGAAGCAGTCACAGTGTGAAGAATTTCTTTAACTGATGCACGCTCGTTGAGTTGTGTAGTTGCTTCTAAGTCTGAATCAGATTTATCTGCTCTGGTTAGAAGACCTTGGCAAGCATAACCTAATCCCAGTCCACAAGCTCCTTTTACAAGATAACTATCAGCATTTGAGATAACCTGGATCCAGAAGGGCATAATGCATGGTGAGAAACTTAAAACATATGCTCATTATATCAAATAATAATATTCCAATAAAGCATGTCAAAAGGAGATGCCATCAACTGCAGCATGTGGCAGCATGAAAATCTTGAATGAACATATACTAGGCATTGTTTGCTGCATGAAGCAAGGCCCCATAAGCTCCTAACAGTACGGTGAAGCTGGCTGGAAGCAATATTTATAGGTACTACTAGCAAACGCCAAGCAATCTGTCACAAAAACATGTCTGGCAGCTAGGCATGCGAGTGACATGTGAGTCGGTAACATTGAATGTTTGTGTGAAAGTAAATCAAGAGATATGGTTCATGGCATCTAGTTCTATACTTTTTAGAAAAGAATAATCAACCTAGTACAAAAAGGTTGAAATATCATGGAGAGCAAAATCATGTACCTCAAAGAGTCCATTGATAACCTGAAGCTTGCTTTTTTTGTCCGTGGGATGAAAACAGTTGAATATTAGTCCCAAAGAGATAGCTGCAGACCACTGTTGGTGCTCATGCTCATATTGCAGTAACCATTTCAAAAGAAAATCTGATGCAGATGAGATTACTAGATGGGCAGTTGGAGGAACTACCTGCCAGTAAGACAAGATGCAGCGATTACATCAAAATTGAGAACCACTCAGGAACACATCAGAAACACTGTAGAGATACAGACTGTATTCTTCAGTGCTAGAAGGCCAAAAGTGAGCCAATAATAATAATGCTTAGAATATACACTTAAGTCAGATGTTGATTTCTGTGTGTATCGAGTGTATTTCTAGAGTTGTGTTTTTCATATGTTTAGCTGAGCCGTGAATGCTAGAGAAATTAGAACTTGTTCACATATTGGTAGAGGAGCACACAAAAAAAGGCAGCTCGGTGCACGTAACTCCCGCTTGCGCAGGATGGGAAGGGTCCCACCACTTTGGGTCTTTTGTACACAGCCTTTCCCTACATTTCATCAAATGGCTGTTTCCAGAACTCGAACCCATGACCTCATTGTCACAAGGCAACAGCTTTACAGCTGCGAGGAGGCTCCCCTTCGCTAGAGAAGGAGATAGAGTGAAAACTCTGGTCAAATCAATTAGAACGGGGAGTAACCATGAGTACCAGCCACATGCACACCATAAACCTGTAGCATCTGTGGACACCAGTGGCTTTTATATTCTTTTGGTAAAAAAGTGTAGATTGATAAAGTTAAAGGCTTAAAAACCGATATTGCACAGTTGAATAAATTGCAAAGGTTAAAAATCCTGCATCCAGCAGTGATGAGTGCATTCTATGTTTGAGGCATGAGCCAACTGGCCACATGGCGTTGAAGGAGAAATTAAAAACGCAGGGTGCCAAAATCATCAGAAGTACTCCCTCCGTTCTGAATTACTCGTCGCAGAAATGGATGTATCTAGATGTATTTTAGTTCTAGATACATTCATTTCTGCGACGAGTAATTTGGAACGGAGGGAGTACATCATACTGCTGCAATCATAATCACACTTGAGAATGACTAAAATATCAATAAAAAAATTTACCAAGCACAGTGCTCCAATTGCAAGAGTAATGTTAACGGCAACTCTAGGATTAGATACAGGAACGCACTTGCACAATATCTGCAATCACAATTAGGAAAACTTAGGGAAAAGTTATCATAAACAGAGAAAGGAAGCTAACTTTGTTCATGAAAGTAAAAGGAGGAAAAGGAAGATAACAAGATGGAAGGATGGATTCATGTGATAGTAAATTCCTGATAATTTACACCTAAATGAACGAAATCATATTTAGCCTATGTCGAAATAACAATCATAATCCATAGATTGTGACTCTTTTGAGTCAGCACATTGCCGATAAAAAGTTTTAAAGTAAACATTAGATTATCATTTGAGTAAACAGCAGCCATGACATGTACTGATGTACCTCAAAATCTGCATACATGCATAGAGAGAGTTGTCAGTTACAAAAATCTAGGTTCTTTTTATTTGCATCAGTGCCCCATCATCTAAACTGACACTTTCTTAGTAGCATTTGTGGCAATTCAAGAAAGGTTTTCTCGAACAAAGACATCTATAAAATTGAAAGAATAACTAAGACATATGTACGCACCTTAAAAATGTCGTTAGCTGCTTTTAATGGTTTATTCAACTTTGAAGATTCTTTAGTGTCGAGCAAAGTTACAACTGCCTGCATCCAATGGGAAACAAATGATTTCCATGAATGCAAGGCAAGAAGAGCTACCACGATGTTTCTTGATATAAACATAGATTCAGCCATCTCCATTAATGCTTGCTCATATGCAGCATGTACTCTAGATAAATCCTGTGAATAAAAAAATGTAACTGATCAGTATAGTATACAAGGACACACGTTTTGGCAATTATAGATGAAAACATGCAACTTCAAAGATGCTACCTTAGATTTCCCTTCACGAAGGATGTCTTCTGAGGAAAACTTGATGGTTAAAAGAGCTGCACCAGGCAACCGATGGTGTGCAGATTTTTCTACAATTCAAAAAGTTTAGCTGATTAAAAGCTGAAGCTACCATTAGAATGTACTCCCTCCGTCCCAAAATTCTTGTCTTATATTTGTCTAAATACGGATGTATCAAGTCACGTTTTGGTATTAGATACATCCGTATCTAGACTAATCTAAGACAAGAATTTTGGGACGGAGGGAGTATTAAACATAGAACATAACAAATTACATATGTTTTCATACTCCCTCCGTCCCAAAATAAGTGTCTCAACTCTAATACAACTTTGTACTAAAATTAGTACAAAGTTGAGACACTTACTTTGGGATGGAGGGAGTATATAACATAAAAAGGACAAACATTTTAAGAAACAGGATAGTGGACAAAACATCAGGCATTCACCTATTTAGTTGTACAAAAATTTAACTCATTTGCGTACGACGAGCATACCTTTAAACACGGCCTGAGGGAGAACGTCCAATAACTTCTCAAATTTGTGCACCATGGTTCTTTTATCTGCAGTTACTCTACGGCGGTTTCTGGATGTATAGGGAAAAAACTCAGTTAAGGATGTACATGTGCATCTGAACTGGGTAAATTCAGAAAATATACTAACATGTGCTCAAATTTGATAATCTCGACTTGAAAGTTCTCCATGGCTTTGAGAACTTCCATATTGTGTTCATTAGTAAAGCTCTCATAGTTTCTTCTCCAGAAATCAGGAATAGAATCTTGAATAAGTGAGATCTGAAATTACCAACCAAAAATTAAGAGAACGTGCAGAAGCTTTGCATATCTTTTCATTAAATACTGCTAACTTATAGTTACAAGAGATACAACGCATGGGTAATTTACCAAAAGAAACACACAGAATACCAAATGTAAGAAGTAAACAGAATGCAATTTTCGGTCAAAGTATAACAAATATGGAGATGCAGACAATAACACAACAAAGTGCAGCAGAACCTTGTAGTGGGACAATGAGTGAAAAGCAGTTCCTCTTGCTTTAATCCAAAGACGATCAGCTTCGGCGTTACTTTTCTTATATGTACCAATGCTCCACAATGTTTGTATCAAGTTCTTTGATGTTTCAGAGTATGCTTCAGCATCCATTGCTCCCCATCTCAACAGAATGCATAAGCTGAAAAGGGGAGGAAAGGGAGATAAGAGTCAGACCAAACTAAACTGGTGTGCACATAAGCACATTTGCATTAAATGCATCATTCCAGTGACCTTACCCATTCGAAACCGTGGGGTTGACTGAATAATCTGTCAGCTCCTTTGATATAACTTTCCAGGCGGTATAAAAATCTGCATGCATATGAGCTGCTTGCCTCAGAAGTGAAGTTCAGAAGACATGAATTCTTAAGATTTAACCACTGTCTTTGCTAGCTTTCAGATGACATGACTTCGTATAACATGATATTTCGAAGAGGTCAACAATCTAATGTACTGAGTGACAATCAACTTACCCACAATGTCCGCCTCACAGAGATAGGAGAGGCTCTCCAGGCCAAGAGCTTGAACTACAGAATCACGGCTCTCAATACAAGACTACAAGGAAAGTGTTAGAACGTGGACCAAGTCAAGAAAGAATGCATGATGAGCCAAAAAGGATGACGAAAATACACACCGAGACAGATAATATGAGATCAACACCTCTATCTGCGTTCTGCTTGCAAACATCACGCACTGATGCAGCAATACTTGTGAAAACTTCTCTATCAGTAGTGAAACTGGAAAATGTTTCAGGATCCAGAACTCCCTATTTCACAAAGCGGAAATTAGTGTTGATCTTGTAATTGAACAGCGAACCAGTAATACAAAAAAATTGCAGATTGACAAACTTTAATTAATCATACTAACTAATGGTATGCGTATATTCAAGAACATTACATTGAATGTTTGCTTAAAATTCAAGAATGGAGAAGAGCTTCAATTATTTTATTTATTGCATGGCATGGTTTTAGCTAACAACTTGGCATTTTCATAACTTAAACTCTAGGGAAAGGTGACATGATGATCCACTCATCAGTCTCGATTGGATTGTCTTTGGAATTCAAACGACATAAAGGTATAAAGTTATCACTCTAGCCATTCAAAACTGCTTCAGAGACATATGGTATGCATAAGTTTCAATATTTCATAACATAAACACTCATAAGCAATGTATTAAAGCTTTTGATAATGGCCAAACAAGATTCTAATATTCAACTTATTGTGTGCCCTTACTTGTAAGTTTGGAAATGCCCAATCTGTGATAAACCATATCTTGCAAAGCAATCGAACAGCAATAGCATATAGAGTCCTGCGTGTTACCATGCAGGAGTAACATGAAGATATATTAAAATGAATAGCATGTAATAGGAAATAAATACTATTGCGTCAGCACATACTGTTATGATAGATAATGCCTAATTCAGCTTCAGCTTATTGCTCACAAATAGTTGTATGTGGACAAGTAAAAACTTATAAAATATCAAGACAAAAGTTTCAAAAAAAAAACTAGATCCATTCACTAGCGCCCAGGGCTTCTTTTAGAAAAATGGGGCACCCTGCGGAGGCTGAGCCTCGAACGCAGATGGGCGAGCTCCCAGACATGGGCTCTAGCCAACCGAGCACTACTCAGTTCTCCATCAAGACAAAAGTTTCTTGTATTCAAAAGTATTGATGTTTGTTAAAGGCAACCAACATTCATATTTTCCACTCGTCTATCACTTCTGAGTTAAAAATGAAATTGTGAATAAGATACCTACTTATTTTCCTGATATATATTGGACAGGCTTCTAAAAACCATATATTATGGGCAAGTTGTTGACGACTTGTTACTGCATGCAGAATAGTCACATGCTCTGTATTTAAAAACTGCACGTCATTTTGTTATGTGCTAAAAACAATGATTTGGTTCACACTGTCAGCTGCTTCTTAATTTTTCTGAAACTGCCCAATCCGTGTTGGAAATGAGTTGGTTCCTGCTGTATGCATGATGAGGTATGTTGCTCTGTTTCTTATTATATGAAGAGGGTTTGTGGACAATTTTCAAAAACCATAAAAAGGTGAAAAGAAAGTATATGCACTCCACGCCAGAACAAGACAAGCCAGCTAAAACAAGCAAATACAAAAAATAACAGGAAACTTGAGTTGAACCCAGTGATGTCAAATTGGATGAAGAATTGAGATACTTACGATTTTGCATCCTTTTTAAGCATTGGTGATATCAATTGCAGAGCAAGTGGAAGCACAAAACCATGTGTAGCAAGTGATGGCAACGACTCAAGCAAACTGAGCTGCAGATGATATAGAAAAAATAAATGTCAAGTACATTCCTCTGCTTGCAGTTATTCTGTTTATTAGATACTGATATGAATCAAGATACACGTTGGGGTAACTAGCGTGCACACGATGGCCAGACAGCATGGCAGAAAGGCGGAGGAGCAGCAGAAAGAGGAGACCATAGAATATGTTAACTAGATGGACTCTTTCTTGGGTAATTTGTATATACATGGCTATCTCTTTCGAAGGGATGGCTAGACTTGGCCACTAAGATGCAGTCTATACCTCTACGGGAATTAATCATTTTTTTGCGAAAGAATCATATTATGTTATATCAGAAGTATCCAAGTATATGAAACAAACTGACAGCAAAAATAATTATTCATACTCCATTTTTCAACTAATGATACAGAAGTCAGCCCGCGGAACATGACTGCACGGTTGCTGCAGCAACCTATTATGAAGGCTGCCAACGCTGCCCTACATTAAGGATGGTATTTCTCACTCCTGATTCCAGATTCTATGGTGTTAACAGCTGTGGCTTCCCTATTATCAACACTTAATTAGATAGTGAAGATCGGTGTCAGTCTAGTCTAAGTAGTGTGATAAGGATTTTGCATCTTTTAAATTTATTTATTTACGAATTCATGTATTCATAAACCACTAGCGTACAAATAAAGGACAAAGATGAAATTACAGCACTGACCAAGCTATTTGCTGAGAAGTTATCATTGCTGTACATAATCTTGCAATAGAAGAGTATAACTAGCAACAGCGGCATTCCCAGTTTCGAATCTGATGCGCCAAGATTACCCAAGGAACGAGCAGCAGAAGTACCAAGTTTTGGGTGCATTACCAAAACAGATACTACAGAGCTTACAAGCGATGATATTGCTACTGCAAGTAATTAGACAGAGTGAGTTTCATACCCATTTTAAGGATTACACAAAGCAGAACTACAAGGCAATATGTAAATGTACAAGTACATTCTTCAACCTGATGACATCGTTTTTGAAGATGAGCCATCCAGTGTAAGCTTTTCTCTGGCAAGGACTGACAGATACTCGTTTATTTGGTCTGTCCAATAATTAGCTTCTGAATAGTTCACAGCCGACTCCGGCAATCCCTTGCAAATTGCATACTTCGTAAAAAAGAAACCTGAAGATGACTGCAACCAGAAAGCAGAATTAATACAAACATATATATGAGCTACAAACGCATAATGAACCAGCTATGAAATCAAAGCAGCATTTCTTGGGAGAGAAGTTAAGTGCACAAGGAGCAAACAATGGGCAGACCTGTACCCACATGCAAGGTTTTGAGTCGCGACTTGGCGAGTCGCCGCGAGCCCTGAGGCTCGGCGTATAGTCGACGAAAGTCGCTGTATAGTCGCCATAAGTCGCGAGTCGCCCTGATTTTTGGAAAACGACTTGGCGATTAATCGGCGACTATACAGCGACTAATCAGCGACTCAAAAACCATGCCCACATGAAAACAACATTTTCTCTCTTCCAGATTTGGAAACAGGGCCAGTAGCTGTGTGAATATTGACTCAGAGTAACACTAGTATATAGGTGTACCTAACATAGATTATTAACAGAAATAGGTTGCGAGCAAATATGACTGTACCAGTTATCCCGCATTTTGTACAAAATTGTAAGACATCAATCAGTGAAACAGACATGGTAAGCAAACTGCTATGCTGATTCAAGGTTGGCTACTCGACCTTGAGCTCTAGGGATACCATTCAGTTTGTGACACCCTCAGAACAAAGCAGAACTCTCTTTATGAACTCTCTTTAAGCGATAAGGCGCCCTGGCAGCACCTTAGAAACATGCCCGCTTTAGGCGCTTAGGTGTCGCTTAAACGTCAGAGCAGGTGGTGCTCGCTTTAGGCACTTTGCCGCATTATAAACCATGGAATAAACACATACATGCATAAAAACAAAGCTCTAACATGCCACATCAGCAGTTCAATTGTTGAAGATGTGAAGTGTAGAATTCCCATCTTCTGATAAGTGGTAACTCAGTTGTCAATACAAATATTTCAACGCATACATCGTGTGCACAAGGAACAAAAAGGTATGTGATCATCTCTATCTCTATCTCTCTACTAGGTGCTTTACATAAAAAGGCGAAAACAAGCAGAGTTGCAGCATAGCAAAAAAATAAGAGGTAAAACATCACCTCAGACCATAGATGATGTACAAGTTTAGGAAGGATAAAGGTAGGTCTGCTTATGTGGTGGACCATTGAAATGTCTTGTTGCTCTGATGAACAAGAAGCAGGTAACTCCAAAACAAGCAAGCTAAATCTTGACAGGACATGGGATGCCACTGCTTTAACAGATCTCGATGGAGAAATAACGAGGTTGATAACTGGCAGAACACAGAGTAGCTCCTCACTGAAGTGATGTACCACTTCATTTGTTTTGAGCGCTGCAAGCAAAATAAATCAAATATTATGAGGAGCCAAGGTTTTAGTGTCTGTCATAACATGAAAGAAAACCAAATTAAAAATTGAAGTTGTCGCTTGCAAATGAGAGGGGGAAAGGGGATTCTAAAATTTAGGAATGTACCATTTTCATGTCTCCATTCAACCAAAAAGGCCAGAAGTTTCAATCCAGCCAGTTGCTCAGATTCAAACTCCAGCGCACTGAGAATGCAGGAAAGAGAACTGAGAACACCAGAAATTTCAGGAAGATAGCATAACCCAAGGTTCTTTTGCACCGAAAACAAATATTTTGATAATCCAAGAACTGCACAAGACATTCCCAGAAGTTGGTGATGAAGTGAACATTGCGACAAAAGTATTTCTAGCAACTCCACACTACTTGCTTGGGCATCATAGGCTGGCTGTTAAAAGAAGCAAGTTATAGCACAAGTATGATGCATTGCTGATACATAGGAATTATATAAGCATTTGAACTGAAGAAACTAAAGAAAGAAAATTGACCCTAGAAGGCTATAACTAACTGGTCAGTTGCCTAACTGGCTTCCTACCTCAGTTCCATCAATGGATGATGAACCATAGAGGAGGCTCATGTGTAATTCAACGTTAGGTAAGTGCAGCACCATACTAATCAGTATACTAGGCAGTTAACCTTCAGTATAAACGTACTATGCCCAGGTGTATTCCATTAGCGATTGTATAAATATATAAAATCAGCTCACCAAGCATTTCCATAACTCCTAGGTTATAGTTGACAAAAGATTTATAAAAGGCAGGAGCAAACTGTTTGGTTCTGTGTTCTAACTCCACAAGCGTAGCCTAGAATATGAATTTCCTGAGTATCTAATTCATAACCAACATGACTGCATTTTAAAATATCAGTAAGACGGGGCTACAATTATTTACACAAAATAAGCAGATAGAACATAGAAGAGCAGTACCCTTTGAGCATGAGCTAACTTCCTCAGTAATATCACATATGCATCGACCAAGCACTCCACAGAACTAAGCCAGAGCCGCCCTTCCTGAAGACAAAGAAATGCAGGCAACGTTATGTGCAGAGTAAGATAATTTCCCCCTTTGAGGCTTTGACAGCTACAAAATGCACTGTCAAATACAGTCCCAGCTATGTACTATCTACTGAACCCGACTATAAATAATAACATTAACATCCATAGGAACAGGAACCGTAACACCCACAATCGCTCGTGCCACAACAATCATTGCTCGAACACAAATGAAATGCAAAACGACTGTGCTGTTGTTTATGTGCCCTAGATTCCTCGCAGGATTGCCAACAACTGCATTCCCCAGAAAAACGAATACCACCATCCATGAGGGAATAGACCAAAACACATACCTCCCCATCCCCGCGGCCGAAATGCAGCAAGCTCTGGCCGAGCAATTTGAGCACTGGGACCGCCAAATCCGATTTGCCCGCTGCAGTGGCCGCTGCGGCAAGCGCGCCGATTAAATCCCTCGCGAACGCGGCGTCCCCCTTCCTCACCACGGCAAACATCACGAGCGGCCTCAGGAACCCCACCACGCCGTCGACCCCCTCGGCGACCATCCTGGCCGCCTGCCGCGACAGCTCCGCGCGCGCGCCGTCAGCGCCCGACGCGAGAGCCTGGACGAAGGGGTGGTTGTGGGGCGGGAAGCGTGAGTCAACGGGGCCCGAGCGGAGGACGCAGGAAACGAGCGCGGCTACGGCCTTGACGAGGCATGAGGCCAGGCGGGGAGACGGGGAAGCGGAGAGGGATGCGATGAGGAACGGGAGGGCCTCGTCGGGGGCGAGGAGGTCGGTGCGGGAGACCGCGAGGCGGGCGAGGGACGCGGAGGCGTAGGCGGCGACAGCGGCGTGCGGGGAAGCAAGGAGGGAGGAGATGCCGTCGTGGGCGGCCGCGGGGAGGGGAGGGGGCAGCGTGAGGAGGTGGCGGAAGAAGGCCGCGACGGCGTGGCGCTGGAGTGTGGGGTCCGGGACGCGGGTGCGGTCGACGAGGCGGGAGAAGGCCGCCGCGCCGGACGAGGCGGAGGCCATGGCGATGCGGTGGCCGAAGACGGAGATGGCTGTGGACTACTGGACTGTTGTAGGAGACTAGGAGTAAAAGCTACTCGTACCAGGCCGATCGAGTCGTCGAGATGAGTTGGGCTAAATTTTTTTTTAGTGGAAGATGGGCTAACTGTTGCGGCCTGACTCGACAATCTTGGCCCTAATCTTCTACGTCTCCCTTGAAAATATTACCTAGTTAACGAGCGCTCAACGCCACTTGGCGCGCTCTCAGCCATCCGTCACGTTTCGCGTTTTAGACGCTTCCTACAGATTTTTTTTAATTTTTTCGCAAACGTTTTTGGCTTTTTAAAAGGCTTTTCCGGATTTTTTTCGATGTTTCGGTTTTCCACCGGTCTTCCTTAGCTTTCAGGATCAAAAAAAAAAATTGCACGAAAAAAACATGTTTTCTTTTTTTTTCTTTCACGAGAGTCACAGTTTTACTTCCGCGAAAGGTACGGTTGTGCTTTCGCGAGAGTCACGGCCGTGCCTTCCGAAAACGAAAAAAAACGTGTTTTCTGCTTTTTTTTCTTCCGCGGGAGGCATAGTTGTGCTTTCTCGAGTCACGGCCGTGCTTTTCGGAAACTAAAAATGAGTTTTTTGTTTTTTTCCTTCTGCGAGAGGCATGATTTTGCTTCCGCGAGACGGCGAGAGGCATAGTTGTGCTTTCACGAGAGTCACGGCCGTGCCTTTCAAAAAGAAAAAATGCGTTTTTTTCTGGATTTTTTCTTCTACGAGAGGCACGGATGTGCTTTCGCGAGAGTCACGACCGTGCCTTTCGGAAACAAAAAAAAAACGTGTTTTCTTTTTTTTCCGCGAGAGGCACGGGCGTGACTGGTCCATAGGCTTAATCATGGCAGATCCTGTTTGACACTCGCAGGCGGAGAGCAACTAATTGAGAAGTGCTCGTTCGGGAGCTTAGGGTCACGTGGGGTGGGCTCAGAGCGCGCCAAGTGGTGCGCTCAGCTGCCGCCACGTGTCACACTTGGGCTCTCTTTCCAGATTTTTGTTTTTTTTGTTTTTTCGTATGCGTTTTCAACTTTTTACATGATATTTTTTGGGGGGTGGCTTTTTGATTTTTCACCGGTCTTTCCTAGTTTTTGAAAAAAAATAAAAAAAAATCTATGATTTTTGCTTCCGCGAGAGACACGGTTTTCCTTCAATGAGAAGCATGGTTTTGCTTCCTCGAGAGGCACGGTTGTGCCTATTGAAAACGAAAAAAAACATATTTTCTTCTTTTCCTTCACGAGAGGCATGATTTTGCTTCGCGGGAGGCACGAATTTGCTTCCACGAGAGGCATGGTCGTGCCTCTCAAAAATGAAAAGAAAAAGCATATTTCTTTTCTTTCGCGAGAGGCACGGTTTTGCTTCCGCGAGAGGCATAGCCGTGTGTCTCGAAAACAGAAAAAATTATGTTTTTGCTTCCATGAGAGGAACAAATTTACTTTTGCCTGAAAAAACGCATTTTCTTTGTTTTCCTTACACGAGAGGCACAGTTTTTCATTCGGGTTTTTTCGCCGGTATTTTTGTGAAAAAAATGCTTATCAAAACCTATCAACACAGTATCTAGTTTTGAAGATCTCGACGTGAGGAATTCAACAATGAAAATGGTTTGAGATTTGGACGCACGAAAAAATTTAAAAAATGGATGGATGAAAAAAGAAAAAACTCTGAGTTGCGACAAGTGGCGTGCTACAAGGTGAAAGTGATCTTTGGAAGTAGTACTCCTCTATTAGTGATTTCCCCGCATGTGAAAAGAACGATATTGGACCGGCCCACGGTCTCTCAGCTTCTTCTTCTTCTTTTCTGTTATTTTTCTGTTTCTGTTTTATTTATTCTATATTCTTTCTTTTCCTTTTTCCTGCTTTTTTGTCTTTCTTTTTTCATGTGTATTATACAAAATTTATTGTTTGTTTATATATAAAACGTTCATTGTGTATTTAAGAAAACTAGTAAGTGTGCACGTGCGCGCACGTTTAGTCGTAGTACAAATTCCAGCATTCACCATAGTCAAATCGGCAATTATTTACCATTGGACATGAATGTATAGCTATCTAAAATAAAGAAAATTAGTTAAGTAAAATAAAAATTCTAATATTGTATGAATATAGCAAAATCAATAGGCATGGTGAATAATGTACCAATACAATAATAGGCTAAGATATACAATAATACCCTATATTAAAATGTTCAACACTTTTCTACAAATGTTCAATGTTCAATGAGGAACCAGAGGGCCTCATCGGGGCCGAGGAGGTCGGTGCGGGAGACCGCGAGGCGGGCGAGGGGCACGAAGGCATAGGCCACGACGACGGCGTGCGGGGAAGCGAGGAGGGACGAGATGCCGTCATGGGCAGTGAATTGGAGAGAAGGGGGCAGCGTGAGGAGGTGTCGAAAGAAGGCCGTGAAGGTGTGGTGCTAGAGTGTGGGGTCCGGGACGCGGGTGCGGTTGACGAGGCGGGAGAAGGCCGCGGCGCCGAATGAGGCGGAGGCCATGGCGATGCGCTGACCGGAGACGGAGATGGCTGTGGACTACTGGACTATTGGGAGACTAGGAGTATAAGCTACTCTACCAGGCCGATGAAGCCGTCGAGATGAGATGGGCTAAATTGTTTTTTCTTGTTTTTCTTAGTGGAAGCTGGGCTAACTGATGCGGCCTGACTCAACAGCCGTGGGCCTAATGCTCCCTTGAAAATTCAAAATATTACCTTCTTCCTGACTGGTCCATGGGCTTAATCATTGACAAATCTATTCTAAAAAAAATCATGGCAGATCTTATTTGACGCCTGCAGACGGAGAGCAACTAATTGAGAAGCGCTCCTTCGAAAACCTAGGGTCGCGTGGGGTAGGCTGAGAGCGCGTCAAGTGGCGCGCTCTCAGCCGCCGCGACGTG
Organism: Triticum urartu; assembly: GCF_056163025.1. NCBI lineage: Eukaryota > Viridiplantae > Streptophyta > Magnoliopsida > Poales > Poaceae > Triticum > Triticum urartu. Next base: position 57,279,089 of record NC_141875.1, on the reverse strand, counting down.
TCGCACTCTGGGCTCTCCTTGCAGTTTTTTTATTATTTTGCATGCGTCTTCTGCTTTCAGATGGGTTTTTTCTAGTTTTTTTTCTTTCGGGTTTCCACCGGTCCTTCCTAGCCTTTGGACAAAAAAATTGAAAAAAAATCACGGATTTTGTTTTCGCAAGAGACACGGTTTTTCTTTCATGGGGGACATAGTTTTGCTTTCGCGATGCCTATCGAAAACGAAAAAAACGCGTTTTCTTTTTTTTCTTCACGAGAGGTATGGTTTTGCTTCCATGGGAGGCATAGATTTGCTTCTGCGAGAGGCTTGGTCGTGCCTCTCAAAAACAAAAAAAGCATGTTTCTTTTCTTTCGCGAGAGGCACGACCGTGCCTATCGGAAACGGAAAAAATGCGTATTTTTTCTTCAGCGAGAGGTACGGATTTGCTTCTGCCGAAAAAAAAATATGTTTTTTTGTTTTCCTTACACGAGAGGCATAGTTTTTTCGTTCAATTTTTTTCGCTGATTTTTTCATGAAAAAATGTTTGTCAAAACCTATCAATACAGTATCTAGTTTTGAAGATCTCGACGCAGGGAATTCAACGATGAAAACGATTTGAGATTTAGACACGCGGTTTATAAGATAAAACGTTTAAAATATGGATGGACGAAAAAAAAACTCTCAGGTTGTGACAAGTGACGTACATACAGCATGCTACTTATTGCAACCTAGGAAGGTAAAAGTGATTTTTAGAAGTAGTACTCCTCTATTAATGATTTCGCCGCAGGTGTCAAAAGAACGAGGCTTCGCTGAAGCTTGCCTCGCAACACCCTATATTGGGCCGGCCCACGGTCGCTCAGCTTCTTCTTCTCCATTTCTGTCTTTTTTCTGTTTTTGTTTCATTTATTTTATATTCCTTCTTTTCCTTTTTCCTGCTTTTTTGTCTTTCTTTTTTCATGTGTGTTATACAAAGTTCATTGCTGGTTTATATACAAAACGTTCATTGAGTATTTAAGAAAATGTTCAACCTATATTAAAATGTTCAACACTTTTCTACAATTGTTCAATGTGCAATTAAAAAATGTTTAGCATATATCACAAAATGTTCAATGCATATTTTAAAATTGTTCAGCATATATCAGAAAAAATGTTTAATGTGTATTTAAAATTTGTTCAGTGTATATTACAAAAGGTTCAATGTATATTAAAAATTGTTCAGTGTATATTAAAAATTGTTCACATTTTTAAATTTTTGTACACCTTTTAAAAAATCGTGCTTTAAAGGTTTTGTTTGAATTTTGAAATCTTTTAAAAAAATTGAACATTATTCAAATTTTTAGGAAAATTTGTTAACATTTTTTGCAAGAAATGTAGAATTTTTTCAAAACAAAAATGAATCTGCCGTCGTAGCTATTACTTGTATGTTAAGGCTGCCTTTTGGCGAGCCACAGTTGCTAACTCGACCGTTGCACTCGGTGCTAGATTTTTTTTATTTCATTTTTTAGGGGAAAAGCTAAGCTTTATTTACCAAATACCACTTGAAGTGGGATACAATAAGGATCGTGGTGTTGAAACCAAAAATGGCGCCCCTCATCCAGAGAATTGGAAAACTTAGCTAAACGATCTGCTTCTTTATTTGCACTTGATGCTAGCTTCCGAGGGGCCGCACCGTCTTGAGCTCCTCCTCCACCCCGAGCGCTCCACAACTCACTCGCCTTGCCAGATCCCCTCTCTCCCCGGCTCCGCCCCTGCTCCTCCTTCTCCCTCTTCGACTAGCAGCTAGCCCCCCACTTCGTTGTCCCTCCTCGTCGTCGAGACACTCGGCCATTCCGTCGTCCAATCCACCAATGCGTCCCCCGGGCGAGATGGGACGTGTGCCATCTCGATAGTAGGGGGTCGAGCCCCAATCCTAAACGACGATTCATGGATTGACTGGATCGGCTGCCGGAGAAACAACAGTGGATTGCAACCCCACCACCACCCCTCTCTGAGCTCACATCTCAAAAATCAAAGGTATCTCTACTCCTAATGGAGCACTTGGTAGTTGTTGGGGAACGTAGTATTTCAAAAAATTACCTATGATCATGCAAGATCTATCTAGGAGAAGTATACCAACGAGCGGGGAGAGTGTGTCTACGTACCCTCGTAGACCGGAAGCGGAAACGTTTAGTAACGCGGTTGATGTAGTCGAACGTCTTCGCGATCCAACCAATCCAAGCACCGAACGTACGACACCTCCGCGATCAGCACAGTTCAGCTCGATGACATCCCTCGAACTCTTGATCCAGTTGAGGCCGAAGGAGAGTTCCGTCTGCACGACAGCGTGGTGACGGTGATGATGAAGTTACCGGCGCAAGGCTTCGCCTAAGCACTACGACGATATGACCGAGGTGTGAAACTGTGGAGGGGGGCACCGCACACGGCTAAGAGAAATTTTGGTGTGCCTTTGGGGTTCCCCCCTCCAACGTATATAAAGGGGGGGAGGAGGCCGGCCAAGGTGTGGCGCGCCAAGGGGGGGAGTCCTACTTGGACTCCCGGTCCAAGTAGGATTCGGCTGCCCCCCTTTCCTATTCCCATAAGGAGAAGGGAGAAAGAGGAGGAGGAGGGAAAGAAAGGCCCCCCCAACCCTAGTCCAATTCGGTTTGGGCTTGGGGCGCGCGCGCCTTCACCTGGCCGCTGCCTCCTCTCTCCACTAGGGCCCATGAAGGCCCATAAACTCCCCCGGGGGGTTTTGGTAACCTCCCGATACTCCGAAAAATACCCGAAACACTTCGGAACCATTCCGGTGTCCGAATATAACCTTCCAATATATCGATCTTTATGTCTCGACCATTTAGAGACTCCTCGTCATGTCCGTGATCTCATCTGGGACTCCGAACAAACTTCGGTACATCAAATCACATAACTCATAACACAAAATCGTCATCGAACGTTAAGCGTGTGGACCCTACAAGTTCGAGAACTATGTAGACATGACCGAGACACACCTCTGATCAATAACCAATAGCGGAACCTGGATGCTCATATTGGTTTCTACATATTCTACGAAGATCTTTATCGGTCAAACCGCATAACAACATACATTGTTCCCTTTGTCATCGGTATGTTACTTACCCAAGATTCGATCGTCAGTATCATCATACCTAGTTCAATCTCGTTACTGGCAAGTCTCTTTACTCGTTTCGTAATGCATCATCCCGTAACTAGCTCATTAGTCACATTGCTTGCAAGGCTTATAGTGATGTGCATTACCGAGAGGGCCCAGAGATACCTCTCCGATACACAGAGTGACAAATCCTAATCTCGATCTATGCCAACTCAACAAACACCATTGGAGACACATGTAGAGCATCTTTATAATCACCCAGTTATGTTCTGACGTTTGATAGCACACTAAGTGTTCCTCCGGTATTCGGGAGTTGCATAATCTCATAATCATAGAAACATGTATAAGCCATGAAGAAAGCAATGGCAATAAACTAAACGATCATAGTGCTAAGATAACGGATGGGTCTTGTCCATCACATCATTCTCTAATGATGTGATCCCGTTCATCAAATGACAACACATGTCTATGGCTAGAAAACTTAATCATCTTTGATAAACGAGCTAGTCAAGTAGAGGCATACTATGGACACTCTGTTTGTCTATGTATTCACGCATGTACTAAGTTTCCGGTTAATACAATTCTAGCATGAATCATGATACAAGGAAATATAAATAACAATTTTATTATTGCCTCTAGGGCATATTTCCTTCAGTAGCCTGGTATGGTTTATTTTCTCCTGGTTTTTCTTCGTCTCACATCCCACCCCCCTCCCACTGGTTTTCTAATCCATTGGTTTGTTTTCCTTTCCACTATTTTCTTTCAAAAAATTAGCACTTTCCTAACATACAAAAGATAACGTATCTAACTTTCCTAACTTATCCAAATTAACTGATCTCTCTCATTAATGCAATTTTTTGGGGAACAAATAATAGATTTTTAGGAAACGGATAATGGATTTTAAGGAAATTAACAAGTAAAACATGACAAACAAATCTTACTGTTCACAGGAGTGCATACCAATTGGATTTTGAAGAGGCTCACAGGAGTTCGGCAATGGGCTCTAGCTCGCGACCTAACGGCCGACGCTCTTGTTGGAAGCTCATATGGTCTTCGGATGTTCCTCCTACGGTCCAGAATTTTGCGTGGCGCGTTGCTACAAACTCGCTGCCGACATGGTGCAACAAGTACAGGCGTGGACTTGAAACAAGTAACCTTTGTCCGGTATGTGCTAGTGAACCAGAGGACTGCTACCATGCTCTCTGTCGCTGCTCCTTTGCGAGGATCTTATGGGATGCAATGTCTGAAGCTTGGCCTCTCCCATGTTTATCTACCCTGCAAAATAACGGGGATGAGTGGTTGTTGCATGCACTTGAACCGCTACAGGAGATTGAGAGATCTATGTTATTGATATCCATGTGGAGGGTATGGCATATACGCAATGAGCTTGTACACCATAAACCAGCCCCGCCTATGGAAGCGTCGAAAAGATTCTTGGTAAGCTATTTGGACTCTCTGATTGGTATTAAAATTGATCTCTCTACTGATCCACGCAAAGGCAAGTCTACCATCACATATGAAAGACGGAGTCCGCATATGATAATGGAAAAAAAGGTTACTAAGTGGTCAGCGCCAAAGTCCTGACGGGTGAAGCTTAATACTGATGGGTCTTTTGCGGACGACGGAGCAGCTGGCGCTGGAATGGTCCTACGTGATGATAAGGGAGCGATAATTTTTTCCTCTTGCAGGCAATTGTTCTCTTGCCGTGAGGCACTGGAAGCTGAGTTGTGTGCCTGTATGGAAGGTTTGTCCTTTGCCATCCAGAGAAGTGAGCTACCGCCCCTGTTCAAGAATTCATTCGATTAACCAATTAACTTGCCGATTAATCCCTACTCATAGGGTCACCGAGTAGCCGATAAACCGAAAAATCATCCGATTAATTGATTAAATGGCTGATTAGCCGATTAATCCTCGACTCGCTAGCCAACCGAGCAGCTACCAGTTAACGATTTCCTCAACAATGCCTACCGGTGATCGTGGAAATGGACTCAATTGTGGCGGTGAAGATGATCCAAGCTTCGGAGGTTGACCGATCCATTTACTCGTCCATCATAAAGGAGATTAAATATCTTATGTCTCTTCGTAAAGTTTGTATTACTCATGTAAATCGTAGCCAGAATAAGGTTAGTGATAGCCTAGCTAATTTTGCTCGTATTGAGGGTAGAACCATGACTTGGTTGGGCTCTGGACCTCACGTATCCATAGAGTTGGCTGCGATGGACGGTACAAGTGTAGAGATTGAGCAATACAGGTTTTTTCACCCGCAAAAAAAACAAATCTTATTGTGAAAGTATTATCTCTACTCTAAAGTCTCGGTACATAGGTTGTTCATTGGTTTTGTTTGTTTCCCCATCGATCGATCCCCTCCCCATCGATGGAGAGACACCCCCATCGATATATTTTTTTCAAATAAAGTGCCTGCCTCCGCCTCTCTCTCACATGAAAAAAACAGGAAAGAACCACCCGCACATACCCCTCTCCTCCGTAGATCTTGGGGGAAGATCTCGTAAATCAGGAAAGAACCATCCTTAGCGGCTTCGCCTCTTCTCGATTCGTTCAAACTAGGAAAAAAGTAGTCACCAATAAAATAAAAGACCAACTCACGAGCGCCCCACCCCTCCTCCTCCCGATCCAATCCCCCGGACGATCCATCTCCCCTGTCGCCTGTCGTGCTGCTGCGTCGACCCCAGCCGCGACGCTCGACTTTCCCACCGACGATGAGGCCTTCCTCAATCCCTCCAAGCTCTGTGTCCTCCGCATTATGCCACCGCACGCCCCACTCTCTTCGCCGGCGGTCACCGGAGTCGTGCCGGATAAGATGGATCTCACGTTCATGGCCGTCGATTTGCCAAGGTTGCGACACAGTAGTGGCCTGAGTGCTTGCTGCGCTGGAGGTGGTGTCGCATTCGCATATGTTGTTTGTCAATGTGTACTGCCAGCTGTACTAGGAGTCTGGGACCATAACAATGGTTTAATTTCCTTTTCTCTGTTTGAGAAATACTCCCTCCGTCCGAAAAAACTTGTCATCAAAATGGACAAAAAGGGGTGTATCTAGAATTAAAATACATGTAGATACATCCCCTTTTATTCATTTTGATGACAAGTATTTTCGGACGGAGGGAGTAATTGTAATCGTAGGTATCTTCATATAATGGTTTCTGAAGGCATAGAAATTGTTGGAAATATGAGCAATTTACCAAATGATTTTATTAACAGAAATACTAGATAAAGCATGACTAATATAGAAGAGATAAAACAAGTCATGCGTTCTGACAGAGAGAAGGTAAATAGCTTCTGCATATATGAACCGTAGCCTATCATATCTAAAGCAGACAGTATAGCAAGTAGCATATATGAACTAGAACCTATCATGTGTAGGACAAGGACTAGAACAAGGAACTGCGGCAGAACCTTTAACAGGAAAGACAAGAACACATACGAGACAGCAGCAGCAGAAGTGCTGGACTTGGGGTCGGTGTCCTTGTTGGGGAACGTAGCAGAAATTCAAAATTTTCCTACGTGTCACCAAGATCTATCTATGGAGAAACCAGCAACGAGGGGAAGGAGAGTGCATCTACATACCCTTGTAGATCGCTAAGCGGAAGCGTTCAAGAGAACGGGGTTGAAGGACTCGTACTCGTCGTGATCCAAATCACCGGAGATCCTAGTGCCGAACGGACGGCACCTCCACGTTCAGCACACGTACAGCCCGGTGACGTCTCCCATGCCTTGATCCAGCAAGGAGAGAGGGAGAGGTTGAGGAAGACTCCATCCAGCAGCAGCACAATGGCGTGGTGGTGGTGGAGGAGCATGGTGATCCAGCAGGGCTTCGCCAAGCACCGCGAGATATGAGGAGAAAGAGAGGTAGGGCTGTGCCAACAAGAGAAGAAACTTCGTCTATGGGCTGCTCCTTTGCCTCCACTATATATAGGGGGAGAGGGGGGGCTGCGCCCCCGCCTAGGGTTCCACCCTAGGGGCGGCGGCCAGCCCAGATCCCATCTTGTGGGGCGGCCAAGGGGAGGGGGAGAGGGAGGCGCACCAGGCATGGGCCCTAAGGCCCATCTGCCCTTAGGGTTTGCCCCCCTCCTCCCCTTAGGCGCCTTGGGCCCTTGTGGGGGGGCACACCAGCCCACCTGGGGCTGGTCCCCTCCCACACTTGGCCCATGCAGCCCTCCGGGGCCGGTGGCCCCACTTGGTGGACCCCCGGGACCCTCCTGGTGGTCCCGGTACGTTACCGATAAAACCCGAAACCTTTCCGGTGACCAAAATAGGACTTCCCATATATAAATCTTTACCTCCGGACCATTCCGGAACTCCTCGTGACGTACGGGATCTCATCCGGGACTCCGAACAACATTCGGTAACCACATACAAACTTCCTTTATAACCCTAGCATCATCGAACCTTAAGTGTGTAGACCCTACGGGTTCGGGAACCATGCAGACATGACCGAGATGTCCTCCGGTCAATAACCAACAGCGGGATCTGGATACCCATGTTGTTTCCCACATGTTCCACGATGATCTCATCGGATGAACCACGATGTCGAGGATTCGATCAATCCCGTATACAATTCCCTTTGTCTAGCGGTATTGTACTTGCCCGAGATTCGATCGTCGGTATCCCGATACCTTGTTCAATCTCGTTACCGGCAAGTCTCTTTACTCGTTCCGTAACACATCATCCCGTGATCAACTCCTTGATCACATTGTGCACATTATGATGATGTCCTACCGAGTGGTCCCAGAGATACCTCTCCATCACACGGAGTGACAAATCCCAGTCTCGATTCGTGCCAACCCAACAGACACTTTCGGAGATACCCGTAGTGCACCTTTATAGCCACCCAGTTACGTTGTGACGTTTGGCACACCCAAAGTATTCCTACGGTATCCGGGAGTTGCACAATCTCATGGTCTAAGGAAATGATACTTGACATTGGAAAAGCTTTAGCATGCGAACTACACGATCTTGTGCTATGCTTAGGATTGGGTCTTGTCCATCACATCATTCTTCTAATGATGTGATCCCGTTATCAATGACATCCAATGTCCATGGTCAGGAAACCGTAACCATCTATTGATCAACGAGCTAGTCAACTAGAGGCTTACTAGGGACATGGTGTTGTCTATGTATCCACACATGTATCTGAGTTTCCTATCAATATAGTCTAGCATGGATAATAAATGATTATCATGAACAAGGAAATATAATAATAACTAATTTATTATTGCCTCTAGGGCATATTTCCAACAGTCTCCCACTTGCACTAGAGTCAATAATCCAGTTCACATCGCTATGTGATTAACACTCAAGGTCACATCCCCATGTGACTAACACCCAAAGAGTTTACTAGAGTCAATAGTCTAGTTCACATTACCATGTGATTAACACTCGATGAGTTCTGGGTTTGATCATGTTATGCTTGTGAGAGATGTTATAGTCAACGGGTCTGAATCTTTCAGATCCGTGTGTGCTTTACAAATCTCTATGTCATCTCCCAGATGCAGCTACCACATTCTATTTGGAGCTATTCCAAATAACTGTTCTACTATACGAATCCAGTTTACTACTCAGAATAATCTGGATTAGTGTCAAAGTTTGCATCGGTGTAACCCTTTACGACGAACTCTTTTACCACCTCCATAATCGAGAAAATTCCTTAGTCCACTAGTTACTAAGGATAACTTTGACCGCTGTCCTGTGATCCATTCTTGGATCACTCTTGTACCCCTTGACTGACTCATGGCAAGGCACACTTCAGGTGCGGTACACAGCATAGCATACTGTAGAGCCTACGTCTAAAGCATAGGGGACGACCTTCGTCCTTTCTCTCTATTCTGCCGCGGTCAGGTTTCGAGTCTTACTCAATGTTCACACCTTATAACACAGCCAAGAACTCCTTCTTTGCCGATCCATTTTGAACTCCTTCAAAATCTTGTCACGGTATGTATTCATTTGAAAGTACTATTAAGCGTTTTGATCTATCCTTATAGATCTTAATGCTCAATACTCAAGTAGCCTAATCCAGGTTTTCCATTGAAAAACACTTTTCAAATAACTCTGCATGCTTTCCAGAAATTCTACATCATTTCCGATCAACAATATGTTAACAACATATACTCATCGGCAATTCTATAGTGCTCCCACTCACTTCTTTGGAAATACAAGTTTCTCATAAACTTTGTATACACCCAAAACTTTGATCATCTCATCAAAGCATACATTCCAACTCCGAGATGCTTACTCCAGTCCTTAGAAGGATTGCTGGAGCTTTGCATACTTGTTAGCATCTTTCAGGATTGACAAAACATTCCGGTTGTATCACATACAACCTTTCCTCAAGAAAATCGTCGAGGAAACAATGGTTTTTGACACCCTATCTGCAAGATTTCATAAATAATGCAGTAATCGCTAATATAATTCCAACAGACTCTTAGCATCGCTACGAGTGAGAAAGTCTCATCGTAGTCAACTCCTTGAACTTGTCGGGAAACATCTTAACGACAAGTCGAGCTTTCTTAATGGTGACATTTACCATCATTGTCCGTCTTCCTTTTAAAATCCATCTGTACTCAACAGCCTTACGACCATCGAGCCGTTCTGCCAAAGTCTACACTTTGTTTTCATACATGGATCCTCTCTCGGATTTTATGGCCTCGAGCCATTTATCGAAATCCGGGCCCACCATCGCTTCTCCATAGCTCGTAGGTTCATTGTTGTCTAGCAACATGACTTCCAAGACAGGATTACGTACCACTCTGAAGTAGTACGCATCCTTGTCGTCCTACGAGGTTTGGTAGTGACTTGATCTGAAGTTTCATGATCACTATCATAAGCTTCCACTTCAATTGGTGTAGGTGGCACAGGAACAACTCCCTATGCCCTGCCACACACTAGTTGAAGAGACGGTTCAATAACCTCATCAAGTCTCCACCATCCTCCCACTCAATTCTTTCGAGAAAAACTTTTCCTCGAGAAAGGACCCGATTCTAGAAACAATCCCTTATTGCTTTCGAATATGAGACAGGAGGTATACCCAACTGTTTTGGGTGTCCTATGAAGATGCATTTATCCGCTTTGGGTTCGAGCTTATCAGCTTGAAACTTTTTCACATAAGCGTCGCAGCCCCAAACTTTTAAGAAATGACAGCTTAGGTTTCTCTAAACCATAGTTCATACGGTGTCATCTCATCGGAATTACGTGGTGCCCTATTTAAAGTGAATGTGGTTGTCTCTAATGCCTAACCCATAAACTATCGTGGTAATTCGATAAGAGACATCATGGTATGCATCATATCCAATAGGGTGTAGTTATGATGTTCGGACACACCATCACACTATGGTGTTCCAGGCTGTATTAGTTGTGAAACAATTTCCACAATGTCTTAATTCTGTGCCAAACTCGTAATTCATATATTCATCTTTATGATCATATCATAGATATTTTATCCTCTTGTCACGACGATCTTTCAACTTCTCCCTGAAATTACTCGAACCTTTCAATAATTTAGACTCGTGATTCATCAAGTAAATGTACTCAACATCTACTCAAATCATATGGGAAGTAAGAACATAACGATATCCACTACACGCCTCAACACTCATTGGATTGCACACATCAAAATGTATTACTTCCAACAAGTTGCTTTCTAGTTCCATTTTACTGAAAACGAGGCTTTCAGTCATCTTGCCCATGTGGTATGATTTGCATGTATCAAGTGATTCAAAATCAAGTGAGTCCAAACGGTCCATTTGCATGGAGTTTCTTCATGCATATACACCAATAGACATGGTTCGCATGTCTCAATTTTTTTTTCAAAATGAGTGAGCCCAAAGATCCATCAACATGGAGCTTCTTCATGCGTTTTATACCAATATGACTTACGTGGCAGTGCCACAAGTAGGTGGTACTATCATTACTATCTTATATCTTTTGGCATGAACATGTGTATCACTACGATCGAGATTCAAAAAAAACATTCATTTTAGGTGCAAGACCATTGAAGGTATTATTCAAATAAACAGAGTAACCATTATTCTCCTTAAATGAATAACCGTATTGCGATAGACATAATCCAATCATGTCTATGCTCAACGCAAACACCAATCTCGATGGTAGAGGGAGCGTACGATGTTTGATCAACCTTGGAAATACTTCCAACACATATCGTCATCTCACCTTTTAGCTAGTCTCCGTTTATTCCGTAGCATTTTCGAGTTACTAACACTTAGCAACCGAACCGGTATCTAATACCCTGGTGCTACTAGGAGTACTAGTAAAGTACACATTATAATGCATATCCAATATACTTCTGTCGACCTTGCTAGCCTTCTCATCTACCAAGTATCTAGGGCGGTTCTGCTTCAGTGACTGTTCCCCTTATTACAGAAGCACTTAGTCTCGGGCTTGGGTTCAACTTTGGGTTTCTTCACTAGAACAACAGCTGATTTGCCGTTTCATGAAGTATCCCTTCTTGCCCTTGCCCTTCTTGAAACTAGTGGTTTCACCAACCATCAACAATTGATGCTCCTTCTTGATTTCTACTTTTGTGGTGTCAAACATCGCGAATATCTCAAGGATCATCATATATGTCCCTGATATATTATAGTTCATCACGAAGCTCTAGCAGCTTGGTGGTAATGACTTCGGAGAACCATCACTATTTCATCTGGAAGATCAACTCCCACTCGATTCAAGCGATTGTTGTACTCAAACAATCTGAGCACAAGCTCAACAATTGAGCTTTTCTCCCTTAGTTTGCAGGCTAAGAAAATCGTCGGAGGTCTTATACCTCTTGACGTGGGCACGAGCCTGAAATCCCAATTTCAGCCCTCGAAACATCTCATATGTTTCGCGACGTTTTAAAACGTTTTCGGTGCCTCAACTCTAAACCGTTTAACTGAACTATCACGTAGTTATCAAAATGTGTATGTCAGATGTTCGCAACATCCACAGACGACGTTCGAGGTTCAGCACACTGAGCGGTGCATTAAGGACATAAGCCTTCTACTGTCTGCATAATTGCTACTATCAACTTTCAACTAATTTTTCTCTAGGAACATATCTAAACAGTAGAACTAAAGCGCGAGCTATGACATAATTTGCAAAATCCTTTTGACTATGTTCAGGATAAACAAGTTCATCTTATGAACTCCCACTCAGATAGACATCCCTCTAGTCATATAAGTGATTACATGATCCGAGTCAACTAAGCCGTGTCCGATCATCACGTGAGACGGACTAGTCATCATCGGTGAACATCTTCATGTTGATTGTATCTACCATACGACTCATGCTCGACCTTTCGGTCTCTTGTGTTCCGAGGCCATGTTTGTACATGCTAGGCTCGTCAAGTTAACCTAAGTGTTTCGCATGTGTTCCGAGGCCATGTCTGTACATGCTAGGCTCGTCAACACCCGTTGTATTCGAACATAAGGATCTATCACACCCGATCATCACGTGGTGCTTCGAAACGACGAACTTTCGCAATGGTGCACAGTTAGGGAGAACACTTCTCTTGAAATTTTAGTGAGGGATCATCTCATTTAAGCTACCGTCGTTCTAAGCAAATAAGATGTATAAACATGATAAACATCACATGCAATCAAATAGTGACATGATATGGCCAATATCATATTGCTCCTTTTGATCTCCATCTTCGGGGCTCCATGATCATCATCGTCACCGGCATGACACCATGATCTCCATCATTGTGTCTCCATGAAGTTGTCTCGCCAACTTATTACTTCTACTACTATGGCTACCGGTTAGCAATAAAGTAAAGTAATTACATGGCGTTGTTCAATGACACGCAGGTCATACAATAAATAAAGACAACTCCTATGGCTCCTGCCGGTTGTCATACTCATCGACATGCAAGTCGTGATTCCTATTACAAGAACATGATCAATCTCATACATCTCATATCATTCATCACATTCTTCTTGGCCATATCACATCACATAGCATACCCTACAAAAACAAGTTAGACGCCCTCTAATTGTTGTTTGCATGTTTTACGTGGCTGCTATGGGTTTCTAGCAAGAACATTTCTTACCTACGCAAAAACCACAACGTGATATGCCAATTGCTATTTACCCTTCATAAGGACCCTTTTCATCGAATCCGATCCGACTAAAGTGGGAGAGACAGACACCCGCTAGCCACCTTATGCAACTAGTGCATGTAAGTCGGTGGAACCAGTCTCACGTAAGAGTACGTGTAAGGTCGGTCCGGGCCGCTTCATCCCACGATGCCGCCGAATCAAGATAAGACTAGTAACGGCAAGATAATTGACAATATCGATGCCCACAACCACTTTGTGTTCTACTAGTGCATAGTAACTACGCATAGACCTAGCTCATGATGCCACTGTTGGGGAACATAGCAGAAATTCAAAATTTTCCTACGTGTCACCAAGATCTATCTATGGAGAAACCAGCAACGAGGGGAAGGAGAGTGCATCTACATACCCTTGTAGATCACTAAGCGGAAGCGTTCAAGAGAACGGGGTTGAAGGAGTCGCACTCGTCGTGATCCAAATCACCGGAGATCCTAGTGCCGAACGGACGGCATCTCCGCGTTCAGCACACGTACAGCCCGGTGACGTCTCCCATGCCTTGATCCAGCAAGGAGAGAGGGAGAGGTTGAGGAATACTCCATCCAGCAGCAGCACAACGGCATGGTGGTGGTGGAGGAGCATGGTGATCCAGCAGGGCTTCGCCAAGCACCGCGAGATATGAGGAGAAAGAGAGGTAGGGCTGCGCCAACAAGAGAAGAAACTTCGTCTATGGGCTGCTCCTTTGCCTCCACTATATATAGGGGGAGAGGGGGGGCTGCGCCCCCACCTAGGGTTCCACCCTAGGGGCAGCGGCCAGCCCAGATCCCATCTGGTGGGGCGGCCAAGGGGAGGGGAGAGGGAGGCGCACCAGGCATGGACCCTAAGGCCCATCTGCCCTTAGGGTTTGCCCCCCTCCTCCCCTTAGGCGCCTTGGGCCCTTGTGGGGGGCACACCAGCCCACCTGGGGCTGGTCCCCTCCCACACTTGGCCCATGCAGCCCTCCGGGGCCGGTGGCCCCACTTGGTGGACCCCCGGGACCCTCCTGGTGGTCCCGGTACGTTACCGATAAAACCCGAAACCTTTCCGGTGACTAAAACAGGACTTCCCATATATAAATCTTTACCTCCGGACCATTCCGGGAACTCCTCGTGACGTCCGGGATCTCATCCGGGACTCCGAACAACATTCAGTAACCACATACAAACTTCCTTTATAACCCTAGCGTCATCGAACCTTAAGTGTGTAGACCCTATGGGTTCGGGAACCATGCAGACATGACCGAGACGTCCTCCGGTTAATAACCAACAGCGGGATCTGGATACCCATGTTGGTTCCCACATGTTCCACGATGATCTCATCGGATGAACCACGATGTCGAGGATTCGATCAATCCCGTATACAATTCCCTTTGTCTAGCGGTATTGTACTTGCCCGAGATTCGATCGTCGGTATCCCGATACCTTGTTCAATCTCGTTACCGGCAAGTCTCTTAACTCGTTCCGTAACACATCATCCCATGATCAACTCCTTGATCACATTGTGCACATTATGATGATGTCCTACCGAGTGGTCCCAGAGATACCTCTCCATCACACGGAGTGACAAATCCCAGTCTCGATTCGTGCCAACCCAACAGACACTTTCGGAGATACCCGTAGTGCACCTTTATAGCCACCCAGTTACGTTGTGACGTTTGGCACACCCAAAGTATTCCTACGGTATCCGGGAGTTGCACAATCTCATGGTCTAAGGAAATGATACTTGACATTAGAAAAGCTTTAGCATGCGAACTACACGATCTTGTGCTATGCTTAGGATTGGGTCTTGTCCATCACATCATTCTTCTAATGATGTGATCCCGTTATCAATGACATCCAATGTCCATGGTCAGGAAACCGTAACCATCTATTGATCAACGAGCTAGTCAACTAGAGGCTTACTAGGGACATGGTGTTGTCTATGTATCCACACATGTATCTGAGTTTCCTATCAATATAGTCTAGCATGGATAATAAACGATTATCATGAACAAGGAAATATAATAATAACTAATTTATTATTGCCTCTAGGGCATATTTCCAACGGTCCTCGCCTGCCATGTCGTCGAGGAGGTCGTGGACGTCGGGGAAGTAGTCGTCGGCGACCGGATCGTCCGTGATGAAGCAGCCAGTAGTCGCGCTGAGCGCTCCCCAAAAACCTTATCACCCTTCTCCCGTACAGGACTCAAAAGGTGCGGTTTTGGAGGCCTACTGTCCTGACCTGTGGTGCACGCCACAAGACGGGATTGGGAAGAACGTAGCAGCAGCGCAATGGTCGGAACTTTGTGGCGAGAGGAAGAGGAGCTTTTGTTGTGTCTCTCTGGAGAGGAGCGACCTCTCTTATATAGGCATAGGAGAAGGACGCGAAGAGGCTGCAGCATGAAGCGAACAGGAGGCGGGCGGCGGAGGAGGAGCACGCGTGGATGTCCCTCTTGTTCTCATGCTCATACATGTGGGGAAAGAACCTCCCTTATAAAGAGGTCCAGCTCCCTCTAAACTAGCAATGTGGGACTAAACTTTTGTTCCACCTCTTGCCTTGCACAAATGGGCTGCGTGGGCCTCTAGGATTTATTAGAAATTTCTGAAACTGCTATTGGGCTAGACCCAAAATAGACAAAATGCCAGCAATCCCCCACCAGATCCCAGAGGCACACAAAAATTTGCCTTTGGTTCCAAAACACTGTTTTATATACTGGTACTGCATTGGAGACTGTTAAGTTGAACTTCCACCTAGAACTCTATGCTACACTAGTAAGCAACTTGAATAGTGGACTGGGCCTTGAACTGCAAGTTTTTTGTGAATCTAGCTTCACATAAAGCCTTGACCGATACGTGGCTACCATGGGTCTTCCCCGCGGATGGAGCTTATGCGTCATACTCCGTGACCTTTCATGAGTTTACTAGAGAGAACCCTACTCTCATAGATTGCGATGTTTGACAATCAGACTCATATAGGTGTGTTCTTCAAAAGATGTTCTGCAGGATAACATCTCTGCTTAAATAAGCCACTTAGAACACATTAAGATATACATCAACCTGCCATGCAGATAATGATGGTATTGCATCTTCATGGAGTGGTATTGTGAATAGTAAGGATACTCTCCTCTCAGTTGACCAACAGCTTGTCTTCCACATCTAATTCACGGGATCTCCGATCACAAAGAATAGGTTACCACTATGAACAACTCATATTGTGGGTCTCATACCCATCTCCCTCGATGCATTATCTATCACATTACGTGATAGACCCTTAGTAAAAGGATCTGCCAGATTTTTAGACGTTTGGATATAATCCAATGCAATAACTCTGGAGTTTTTCATTTTTCTGACAGACTTTAACCTTCTCTGAACGTGTCTTGATGACTTCATGTTATCCTTTGAGCTGCTCACTTTCGTGATCACAGTTTGATTGTCGCAGTTCATAAGGATACCCGGTACAGGTTTCTCAACAACCAGTAAGTCATTCAAGAGCCGACGAAGCCAATCTGCTTCGACCGTAGCTGTATCTAGTGCTGTGAGTTCTGCTTCCATTGTTGACCTCGTTAAGATGGTCTACTTGCAAGACTTCCAAGAAACAACGCCACCTCTATGAGTGAATACATAACCGCTCGTGGCCTTTATCTCATCAGCATCTGAGATCCAGTTTGAATCACTATACCCTTCAAGCACCTTTGGATGCCCGGTGTAGTGAATTCCATAATTTGCAGTGCCTTTCAAATAACGCAAAACTCTCTCTAGAGCTTTCCAATGCACATCTCCTGGTTTTGAGACAAACCGACTCAGTTTCCTAACAGCAAAAGAGATGTCAGGTCTTGTAGCACTTGCTAAGTACATAAGCGAGCCAATAATCTGAGAATATTTCAATTGATCTCTAGCAATTCTTCGATTCTTTCGAAGTAACACACTCGCATCATATGGTGTTGGAGAGGGCTTGCAGTCACTATAACCAAAGCGACTCAAGATCTTTTCCACATAGTGAGATTGAAGCAATGTAATCCCACCATCATCGTCTCTCAACAACTTGATGTTTAGAGTAACATCAGCCACTCCTAAATCCTTCATCTCAAAACAACGAGATAGGAAATCCTTGACCTCCTTAATAACATTCAGATTTGTTCTGGAAATCAGTATGTCATCAACATACAAGCACAGGATAACTCCCTCGCCCTCACCATGGCGATAGTACACACATTTATCAGCTTCATTCACAACAAAGCCTGCAACTGTTAGAGTTCTTTCAAACTTCTCATGCCACTGTTTGGGTGCTTGCTTAAGTCCGTACAAAGACTTCAGCAACTTGCACACTTTCCCTTCCTGACCATCTAGTACAAACCCATCTGGTTGTTCCATATAAATTTCCTCGTCCAACTCTCCATTTAGGAAAGCAGTCTTAACATCCATTTGATGAATGAGAAGACCATGCGAGGCGGCTAGTGAAAGTAGAACTCGAATAGTGGTCAGTTGAGCCACAGTTGAGTAAGTATCAAAGAAGTCTTCACCTTCCTTTTGGGTATAACCCTTAGCCACGAGCCGAGCCTTGTACTTTTCAATAGTACCATCAGGCCTAAGCTTCTTCTTGAATACCCATTTGCATCCTATAGGTTTGCACCCATAAGGACGATCAGTTATCTCCCAAGTTTCATTCGCCAAGATGGAATCCATCTCGCTACGAACCGCTTCCTTCCAGTAGTCAGCATCTTCAGATGCATAGGCCTCTGAAATAGAACTGGGAGTGTCATCTATGAGGTACACAAGAAAATCATCACCAAAGGACTTTGCAGTCCTCTGTCTCTTGCTCCTAATAGGAACTTCATTGTTCTCCTCCACAGGACTTTCAAAGTGTTCCATCGAAATTGTAGGTTCGGTAATTGTAACTGGTTCTTGATTCGATGAACTAGGCATCTCCTGATTAGATGAGGTAGCCATATCCTTCATGGGAAAGATATCTTCATAGAAAGTCGCATCATTCGACTCCATGATCGTACTGACATGCATGTCAGGTACCTCAGATTTTACAACCAAGAATCTATAGCCAATGCTATGAAAAGCATATCCCAGGAAAACACAATCCATAGTCTTTGGTCCAAGCTTCCGCTTCTTTGAAATTGGAGCATTGACTTTCGCCAAACAACCCCATGTTCGCAGATAAGAGAGTTTTAACCTTTTCTTCTCCCATTCCTCGAATGGAGTTATCTCTTTGTTCTTTGTGGGGACTCGGTTCAGGACATGACATGCTGTCAATATCGCCTCCCCCCACCATGCCCTCGAGAGACCCGATGTGTCTAACATGGCGTTAACCAAATCAGTTAGAGTACGGTTCTTTCTTTCGGCCACCCCATTTGACTGAGGTGAGTAGGGAGGTGTCCTCTCATGGATTATACCATGTTCCGCACAAAAAGCATCAAACTCATTGGAAAAATACTTAGCCTCTTGATTTTCCGATCAAGTTGGTTTTCCACTTCAGCTTTATAGATCTTGAAAAAGTTCAAAGCCTCATCCTTAGATTTCAGAAGATACACACGGCAGTATCTAGTGGAGTCATCAATTAACGTCATGAAATATTTCTTTTCACCTTTTGTCAACACACCATTCATTTCACATAGATCTGAATGTATGAGCTCTAGTGGTGCAAGATTTCTTATTTCCGCAGTCGTGTGAGACTTACGAGGTTGCTTAGCTTGCACACACACTTGACACTTAGATCCCTTGACTGTGGTGAGACTAGGGATTAAGTTCAACTTCGCTAGTCGCGACATGCAACCAAACTTAACATGACAAAGACGTGAATGCCACACATTGGATTCACTATTGTTGCAAATATGATTAACAACTTTATTGCAAACGTCTGATAAGGATAAACGAAACAAGCCTCCTGACTCATGGCCTTTATCAACAAAGGTTCCATACTTGGATATTACAAATTTATTCGACTCAAAGACAAGCTTGTAGCCATCTCTACACAGAAGAGATCCGCTAACAAGATTTTTATTGATAGAGGGGACATAATGCACGTTCTTCAGCCGCATGATCTTCCCCGAAGTAAACTTCAGATCGACCGTGCCAACACCATGAACAGAAGCACTTGAACCGTTGCCCATCAGCACGGTTGAAGTCCCTGCGGTCTGATAAGACGAAAACATGGAAATATCACCGCATACATGCACATTAGCACCCGTGTCAATCAACCAGTCAGGAGAATGACATACTGAAAGAATAGTGGGAAATATACCATACCCAGCATCCTTCATGTCAGTGTCTCCAATGACAACATTAGCGGTCTTGCCGCCTTTCCCAGGATAACGCTTGTCATAGCGATTAGGGCAACTAGGAGCCCAATGATCAGGATCCCCACACACATGACAAGCACCTTTCTTCTTGCCATTCTTCTTCTTGAAGTTCGTGTGTTGCACAACCTTGTTCTTCCCAGCAAACTTTGCTATTCCATCAAACTTGCCCTTGTTCTTGAACTTGTGGGGCTGGAAGTTCTGCTTCTGTACCACATTGGCACTAGATCCTCCCTCAATACCTCAAGCACGTGTGTCCTTTGCTCTCACCTTTTCTTCCACATCAAGAGTGCCAATGAGATCCGGGACGGAAAACTCCTGCCTCTTATGCTTCAGCAAGGTAGCAAAGTTCCTCCATGAAGGAGGAAGCTTAGTGATGATACCTCCGGCAACAAACTTGTCCAGTAGCATACAACTGAAGTGCTCAAGTTCTCTAGCAAATGACTGTATCTCATGAGCTTGCTCAACCACGGAGCGCTCTTCAGTCATCCTGTAATCATAGAATTGCTCCATGATGTACAGCTCAGTGCCAGCATCCGAGACCCCAAACTTGGCCTCGAGTGCATCCCACATATCTTTTCCATTATCAATTAACGCATAAGCATCAACTATGTTCTCACCAAGAACACTCAAGAGAGCAGTCTTAAACAGAGTATCCATTTTCTGAAAAGCTTGTGCCTGTTGAGCATCAGGCTCTCCTTCAGGTTTGCCGAGAGTGGCGTCATAGCAACTCATGGTTTGAAACCATAAGACTGCTCTCACGCGCCACCTCTTATAGTGGATACCCTCAAACATAGGAGGTCTGATGGAAGCAGCAAAAGCACTTAGGGTAAATTGCCTATGATAAGGTTTCTGGATTGTTGGAAATATGAGCAATTTACCAAATGATTTTATTAACAGAAATACTAGATAAAGCATGACTAATATAGAAGAGATAAAACAAGTCATGCATTCTGATAGAGAGAATGTAAATAGCTTCTGCATATATGAACCGTAGCCTATCATATCTAAAGCAGACAGTATAGCAAGTAGCATATATGAAGTAGAACCTATCATGTGTAGGACAAGGACTAGAACAAGGAACTGCGGCAGAACCTTTAACAGGAAAGACAAGAACACGTACGGGACAGCAGCAGCAGAAGCACTGGACTTGGGGTCGGTGTCCTCGCCTGCCATGTCGTCGAGGAGGTCGTGGACGTCGGGGAAGAAGTCATCGTCGGGGAAGTAGTCGTCGGCGACCGGATCATCCGTGATGAAGCAGCCAATAGTCGCGCTGAGCGCTCCCCAAAAACCTTATCACCCTTCTCCCGTACAGGACTCAAAAGGTGCGGTTTCGGAGGCCTACTGTCCCGACCTGCGGTGCACGCCGCAAGACGGGATGGGAAAGAACGTAGCAGCAGCGCAATGGTCGGAATTTTGTGGCAAGAGGAAGAGGAGCTTCCGTCGTGCGTGGCAAAAATTTAGACATCGCGTCGCGGCGCGTCGTGACGTGGCGAGGCGGGCGGCGGAGGAGGAGCGCGCGTGGATGTCCCTCTTGTTCTCATGCTCATACATGTGGGGAAAGAACCTTCCTTATAAAGAGATCCAACTCCCTCTAAACTAGCAATGTGGGACTAAACTTTTGTTCCACCTCTTGCCTTGCACAAATGGGCTGCGTGGGCCTCTAGGATTTATTAGAAATTTCTGAAACTGCTATTGGGCTAGGCCCAAAATAGACAAAATTCCAGCAGAAATCACACAACTTCCCTTGGACGCTGATCTATCAACACATATTCATCACCGGATCACAATCGGCAACACTGTAATCCTAGGTGTTGGTTTATTTCTAATACTCATATCTCAGAGTATGAGTTATTTCCCAAATGGATTTTTTTGTGCATCAGGCTATGTTTTGGAAAGATGGTTATTTATATTTGTTCATGGCACAACATGTTTACAAGTTGTTTACCCTGAATCTACACATCATCTAGTTTTGACTCAATCTTGGTAGAAAGAAAATGTATCCAACCAAAGGGAACATCTTAGCTTCTTTTAATAGGAATCAGGTATGTTTGTTTCAGTCTTTCTTCATCGGTATACCGGTGTTGTTTTCTTGGTATGACTAACAAGGAAATTTTCTTGCTTTCGTAAAAGTTAATACAACAAGATTGGTCTGGAATCTGATATATATATTTGTATCTTGAACTTTTTTCAGTGGATGTGTTGGATCACCATTCCTCAATGTGTAGGTGGATTCTCTTTGTGCACCTAATTAGGTAGGTGTTAATTTTTCTCAAACTGACTCTTCTATTATTCTAGCAACACACTTTCATTTGGCCTTCAGACTAAGAAATTATGTGCATTCGAGGGCGGCGTTAACTATGATGCTGGCTCCGGCGTACTTGAGGTGGGAAAGAGGGGCGCTGGTGGCAGAGGCCATGCACAAGTACGCAACATCCCGCTCATCGTCGTACCATGGCGTCACGAGGTGGGCAAGCTAGGAAAGTCGCTGTTACTGTTCATAGCTAGGGTTGATTTGCCTTATGTCTTGTTGACTAGATGCTTTTGTTCATAGATAGGTCTCAGTTTCCTTACCGCTCCCAAATGCTCAAGTGGAACGACAAGTAGGAAGCGCACCTCTGGGACAACACAAAGCCAGGTCAAGAGGCCCAAGAGCAATGGCGAACAAGCATGGTGTGTAATTATATTGTCGATGCTCTATCATGTCCATTCAATGTAGAGGATCCTAATTTTCATAGCCCAACGGAACTGCCTAAGCTTAACTTGTAATGCTGAGAGGGTACTGACCAGTTATCAGTTGCGCTCGACTAGAAACGTTAGGATGGTTGCATGGTGCACTTACTGTAGCAACTAACATATCACAATACTATGTGGCATCATAATTCAAGTTACTAGGTCATAATGCATGTTTATATGGGACACATGAACAACATCACTGTTGGATCAGTAAATAGATTGTTGATATTCATTTTTACTATGACGCCTTTGAAACCCATGCTTGACATGTAGTATGATAATTGTGTTCAAGCATGATAGAGTACACTTTTTTTCACAAGAGAAAACAAGTATGATTAGATATCTCTGTTAAGCGTTTCTCTTCCTTTTGTAGGGTTTGTGCATTTAAATTCTACTGCTTTTTGATATAAAATGAAACAGTTAATTATTCACCTATCTTCATTCCCCCTAATTGATTGCTTTTCTTTGGATGTTTTGCATGGGATTAGTTTCTACCTTTTGTCTGCCATTGTGGTTCTTCAATGTACTGCCATCACAGAGAGATTTTGGATGGAACATAAGAGCAGCTCAATTTAATCTTCATTTTGGCATTACAGGAAGCTATATGTTACTGAAGATAATGCTGAAAGGGCACATGACCTTGCAACCCTTAAATATTGGGACATACATCAGCACACCAAACTAAGTAGTGTTTGTTGATCTGTGGAGATTTCTAATGGTATTTTTTCCAAGGTATTCCTGCTTATACAAAGAAAGAGAGAAGTTGAGAGACATGTAGATTGTTTACTATATGACCACAATAGGAGACCATGTGTTTGACTGTAGACTGTAGCAACTTTAACGGGCTATCAATATATTTGTGGAAATAGCATAAGAAAGCAACAATTCAATGAACTTCTAATTTAGTGCTTGATTATTTTGCGAATCATACAAGGAGCTGCATGTTCTTTCATTAAGATGAAAGAAGATACGACGCCAAAGAAAGACACAAACCATACAAGAGACACACGACAAGAACACCACACAATGCATGACAACGGGAACAATCTGGTGCAACAGCCAAAAAACATGACCCAGGAAATGACTATCATCAGAACGATAACAAAGACTAAAGCACGACACCGTGGAGAAGAGGCATCCACCAACCTTCAGACAACAACACTTGCATGGGCCTGGGTGCAATGTCACTAAACACCGAGGCCACCAGCCCAACACCACCGGATCGACGGTGACCCTGGCCAAAGGGGAAGGGGCATATGGGGAATAGGCTACCGGCCCAACACCACTGGGCCGGCTATCACCCAGGCCAAAGAGGAGGGGCCATATGGGGAACACGCATCAGCCACCGGGGACGAAACCCATCGCGGCCAATGAACAGACAATCAGCCAGAATGTGACCAACTACCAATGTGGCAATGCTTCTCACCGGTCGGAGACGAGAGGATGGAAGGTGGATGTGCAAGATCCGACAAGGCACCACCATATTTGGTAAGGAATGTAACAAAACCAAGATAACAAGGAGCGGTATTTTAATGGCTGGAGAAGCTAGGAACACTAATAGAACAAGGTTTGTATTCTTGTTGCGTTGGTCTTAAAGAACAAGAGATATACCAACGATAAATAGTGTAACTATGTATCTTACTTTTCTTATCGACAACACAATGAAATGTTTGCATGATTTGAAGTTTTAACCCATGGCAACACACGGGCATAAGCTAACAAACAAATTCCTACTTGGAAAACAATGTAAGCATTTAATCTATTGCAAGAAATTTGTGTGAACCTGTTTGCTGGAGTTGAGGCCCATCTGGACTCTCTCTCGGTGTCGGTGCCTACTGCTTGGAGCGGCGAGCGGCAGCCAATGGACAGCGGAAGAGCCCTGTCGCCATGCAGCTTGGAGGGGGAACGCGATGCCCTCGACACCAGAAATCGGCCTAGGATGGAAGATCGATGGCATGGCTCGCCTGATGTACAAATCGTCTTGGTAGTCGCCGTTGGCACCAAAAATCGGCCTAGGATGGCCAGATCGACGGCACGGCTTGACGGCGGGCTCATCCGGCTGCTCACCCGAACATGTGGCGGATATCTCTATGGAGGGTTTGGGAGGCGTCGGTGAGCATGGAGGGAAGGAGATGGTGAGAATGGAGGGGAGGAGGCAGGGACATGCCATGGGGCGCGAGGGGGGGGGGGTGGCGGCCGGGACGCCATGGCAGAGAGGGATGGCGGGGGCGACGTCGTGGCGGAGAGAAGGAGTGGGAGGGTGAGAGAGCGAGGGGTGCGTGCGGTGAGAGAGTGGTTGAGGTGATACGACAGGGTAGGTAAGCTAAAAAACTGGGTAGGTGAAAAATAATTTATTTTTTCTCATGTTTATTAATATAAAATATCATTTATATATATTTGTATGTAATTAGGGTACCCAATTTTTTTTGCAAATAAAAGTAGTTATGTTAGTCTCACATTTGTTTTTATATACTATGCAATATATAGAGAACGGGAGTTTGGCTCTCAGCCTCCATGAAGGCCTTAAAAAACAAAATTCAAACCTTTTGGTTTCAAAAAAATTTGAAAAAATTTGTGCAAGTAAATAAGGATGTTATGTGTACTAGTAAGGTACACGTGCATTGCATGCATGAGATTTGGCAACCAAATTGTGAATAAATATCATACTATAGCATGTAAGCTTTGAGTCATATATGCATGATGTAGATGTTCGTATAATTCTTATAGTTCATCTCATTCAAAATCAGTTAGTTGTATAAAAAAGTTAATCTATTTTAAGATTGGAATTGTGCATTGTAAAACATAAAGTAAAAACAAATAATGACAATTCATTCAGAAAAAAAAGTTTAGGCAATTATGATACGAAAGATTGTAGAACAAAGGAGAAGTGCTTGTACTTTGAGGTTTGTGCATTATGTTTAAATTCAACCACGGAGTCTTCTAAATTGTATATGTGGCAGAATCTAGTGAAATGTAGATGATATCCAACGGCCAGTAGTGCTCGGATTTGCCATATCTGCACTGTCGGATCGGTTTCATCCAATGACCATTTTTCAAAGTTATTCGCACATATATAGCGGTATAGATGTATGTAAAATTTCAGGATGAAATACGTTAAAATGCGACCGGTACAGAAAAGACAAATTCATGGCCTGAGAGAATGAATAGTATCATGTGTTAAAAAGCCCAGAATTGTCTTTTTTGCACAGCCTCCATTTCAACGTATTTTGCCCTGAAAATTTACACACATGTGTGTTATGCCTCCATGTATATCTGTATTTTTTTTAAACATAGAAAATATGAAGTTTGACGAATTTTGAAATTTTCAAAACCGAGCTCCATGGAGCTCGGCCTCCAAAGGCAATATCCGACAGTATATACTTGCACTTTTGTTTGTCAGAGATAAGAAGTCATGGATTTGGACGATTTTTAAAAAATGTCAATTGACATTAACATGTAAAATTTGACATGCGTTATGGCAAAATATTTCAAATGCCCGTGGCAACACACGGGCATTCTACTAGTTGTTTTTTGCTCCAATCGCCCTTGATTTTGATGATCCCAATGAATAGGACAAATGCAGAAAAAAAATCTATTACGTAGCTATGTACGCATCAATCGTTCATATTACCTAGTTTTAATTTTCAGTATTCCAATGAATAGAACAAATGCAGAGAAATTTTTCTGTTATTGTTTCATGTATACAAATTCCAAAAATATGCATCATCATCGGTTGGCGGCAAATCCTTTTTTGGTTTATGTATCATCAGATTTCATAATTTGATGCTTCCACCTTACACTAGAAATGCATCATAGCTTCTTACTTTTGTGCTTCTACTTTGCAATTTGTTAGCTACTGTCGCCTAGATGTATGCTTCCATGTTGTGTCTCATGTTCTATGTATCCACACAAATCTTTTTTTGTTTTTGTTTCAAAATTTACTACCTAGCTTCTTACTTTTGTGCTTCTACAATGCAATCAGTTTGCTACGGTCGCCTAGATGTATGCTTCCATGCCTTGTCTCACAATGTTCTATGTATCCACACAAATATATTTTTTATGTTTCAAAATTGCATGCTTCCACCTCACAAGAATTATGCACACTTTTGTTTTTTTTTTCTTATCTCCTACATGTGTGCTTCTACATTGTACTCATTTTGCTACTGTCACCTAGATGTATGCTTACATGCTTTTCTCTCATAATGGTCTGTTCCAAAAATATGCTTCCACACAAATCTTCATTTCTTTATCTTTTCAAAATTCCATGCTTCCACCTAACATGAATAATGCACACTTTTTATGTATTTATTTTCCTTTCTTCATACTCATCTGCTTATATATTGTACCCATTTTGCTACAGCCGTGTCGAGACATGCTTCCCGTATACAGATTCCAAAAATATGTATCATCAGTTGTCGGGATTTTTTTTTTGTTTATGTATCGTCAAATTTCAAAATTTGATGCTTCCACACAACACTAAAAAAAGCAATGTTTGCATTATTGGCTAGTGTTCTTACTATTTGTGCTTATACATTGTACTCATTTTGCCGATTGCCTGGATGTATGCTTCCATGCCTTTGGCTCATAATGCTCTATCTATGCACATAAATCTTTTCTTGTTTATGTTTCAAAATTTCAAGATTACACCTAACGTGAAAAATGAACACTTGTGAATTATTCCTACCTACTACCTTCGTGTTTCTACCTTCTACCCATTTTGCTACAGTCGCCTGAAATAATGGTCCGTTCGAAAAAAATGTATCCGCACAATTTTTTATGTTTTCAAAATTTCATTCTTCCACCTCCCATGAGTAATGCACAATTTTGATTTTTTTTTTCCCAACTTCACACCCGTGTGCTTCTACATAGTCCTCATTTTGCTTTAGTCGTATGGAACCATGCTTCCGGGCCATCATCTCATAATGGGTTTCCAAACAGGCCCGTCGATGGGGCAGGCCAAATTGGCGGACCGCCCAGGGCCCCCAAAATGTTGGGGCCCCCAAATCAGGAAAAATTATATGAAAAGCCCACTAGCTGAGCCAGGAGTAGGAGCCCATTCACGTACACACCTCGCTGCCTCGGCCAGTGATGCTGCTAGGGCTTGTTCCGTCGTCTGATCGCCTGATTCGGTCGCTGTCTTGTCTTGGTCGCCCTCACCCTCGTCGCCCTCCGGCCCTCCCCCAGTCTTCCTCTTGTCTACTCGGCTCCTCGCTAGATGGATGTTGCAGGCTAGTTGACTAGTTCCCCAATGCATGACCCCACGTGAGTACTCCAGACCTATTTGCTGTAAGCCGGTTTGCTTCAGAGTTCACATAACGATTTCTGAATTTTGGTACAGATCGAAGACCCAAAGGAATCTGCATCTCCTGACCCGAAAACTCAAGAGACACACTCCTGCTACCAAAATTATATGTATGCTCTTTGTTTTTGAATTTTGGTGCACAAAATGATCACATGGATAGTTAATAAACTTGAGCATTAGCCATTGTACTTCCTATATATCGATAAGCGATACATTTCTTTACACTTTGTAGCCAGAGGTTTAGACTTCAGATGGATTGATGCAACTATTTTTGGCAAAGTTTTAAATAGCCGGCTATAGCCCCGCTATAGTTGTTTGAGCAGGTGCCGCTAAGTGGCATAGCAAGCTAAACTCATGAAATGTCGGCTATAGTGGGCTATAGCTCACTATAGCTGATTTAGAGGACCGTTGCTATTTTGCATAGCCTGCTATTTAAAACACTGATTTTTAGAGATAATTGCTAATTCAAACTACAAGGTGCAACCTTTTTTATTATTATCTTGATAAATGATAAGCTTAGAACTTCAGTTATATGAGTATATCAAAATTTAGGAAGTCATTTTGCATTTCGTCCCAGGCCCCCAAATTTCTGGAGACGACCCTGCTTCCAAACAACTATATTCTACAGACAACGAACCTATCCCTTTATTCTCTCTTACACTTTTTTCTAGAATTGTTAACATATTACATTTCCATATGTTCACAGGTGACATTCAAAAATGAAGAAAGACGATGGGCCACATATGCTGAAGAGTCGATATGGCGTTGGTCGGTTACATGATATTGTAATAGGTCTCGTGAAGAAACGGAAAAACCTCATTTGTAAAAAATGAAATGGGGTAATCTTCTTAATGTTAGTTCTTTCTCAGCTCCAGAGGGTCTCCTAGAATGGATCATTGACAGGATTGACCCGACACTTGGCGAATTTAGAAATCCAAGCAACAATACTAGTATTCTTTCCATTAAATAAATGGTTGAAGCGGTTCTTGGACTCCCAGCTGGAACTAGGCCTATAGCTATCATAATCAAGCATGAAGAATCACCTCACCGTGAATTCTACAAGACAGACAACGAACATGGGAGATGAGCGCCCATTCACCACACAGAAAATATGGTGGATAAAACATGAAGACCTAGATGATGAGACCTTCTTTAGGTCCTTCCTAGTAGCACTGGCTACTCATGTAGCACCTAGAACTGGAAATATGGTGCCTTTGGAGTATCTTGGCAGCCTTGAAGTTGCTTCCGAGGTTTATGAGTATGCGTGGGGAGATCGAATCAGTCAGTATCACATCCACTTTGCTCCCCTCCTACTTCACCTTTACCGCTTCCAGCATAAAAACACTCGAACTCTCTCCTGATAATATGGTCACAACCCTTCTTTTGTGACCTTTTGGTGTAACAAATCCTTGTCCTAGAACCAAGCTTCTTCGCTTAGTCATTATACACCTTCTGTGCTTCCTCCAGGGTGTCAAACAAAAAGACCTACGTAGGGAGCTGTTGGTCGAAGAGTTGTTGCATCATCAACAAATGGAGTATATGTGTCTCCTTCGACGTCTTCCATGACATCGTCCAGCCAAAAATCATTTAACAACATCATTCACATTAAAATCGACACACAACAAAATTGTATGCTACATTAACTAGTTCAAAGTGCATGATACAATGTGAACAAATGCTTCATTCAGGAATCGTAAATCTCATGGCCTGATACTTGGCCAGCAGCTACGAACCATTCATACACGGATCAAATATACATGGGACTATAATGGATAACACACACACACACACACACACACACACACACACACACACACACACACACACACACACACATGCACGCACGCACGCACGCACGCATATCAAATTACAGTGAATGCCAAAAACACATCACATGGCTGAACCTACTCAACATGGTAATTCAAAGTTTCGACCATGCAACTGCAGTGCATCACATACGTACTCAAAAAGCTTCCAACAAAATATTAACAGAATATCTTCCAGAAATCAACAACCTCCTGTACAATCACACGGTCATGCTTCCTACTAGAGAAATACCCATCCACCAACAAGTATGCATCATACGGAACTTAATTTTCGTCACGTGAATAAAAAAATATGCACGCTCATCCATTTACCTCTTCATCTCCATTGTTGACAACCGGAGGATTTCAAATCTGCCGATGAAACCTAGATGCAGCATCTCCTGCAACTTCTGAACTCCTGCCAGACCACCAACCATCTTTTTTCGAAACGGAGGCAAAAGCTTTGCCTCATCCATTAAATAAGAGAGAATAGAGTTTGTTACGAGCCACCAAAATACACAACATGTGGATTACTCGCGTGCAATAAAAGACCCTAGTTTCTTTGCTCGACAATGACCCAAATGTTTGCCTCGGTGGAGATGGAAGAAAGCAAGATTGGCGATGGGGCACTCTTATGCTTGAGAACCCTTACGTTCCGCTCGTTCCAGACTATCCAAGAGACAAGAATGATGATGGAGGCCTTGGCTTGTCGATCTGGCGTTCGTTAGACGCAAGTGCTTGCCCACCAATCTTCAACCGTGTGAAATAAA
Organism: Triticum urartu; assembly: GCF_056163025.1. Taxonomy (NCBI): domain Eukaryota; kingdom Viridiplantae; phylum Streptophyta; class Magnoliopsida; order Poales; family Poaceae; genus Triticum; species Triticum urartu. The sequence goes on along the minus strand of NC_141875.1, from coordinate 57,249,009 downwards.
GGCCAAGCGGAAGTGTCGAGCCCGAGCATGGGGAATTTCCCAATGACCAAAGACCAAAGGCGCCGGGTGTAGCGGCACTTGTAGAAGAGATGGGACCCGCACTCTTGCACCCTCATGCAGAGAGGGCAAACATCACAATTTGGCCATCCTTGCTTTGCCAATCTATCCGCCGTCCAGATTCTATCTTGAAGAGCTAGCCAAGCAAAAAATTGACTTTTGGAGGTGCCCAAACCTTTCAAACCATCCTGTCCATGGGCGAAAGGACCATCCCTAGGAATTGTGCCTTGTATGCGAAAGTTGCCGAGTACTGCCCATTGCTCGTATGCTTCCAAATGATGCCATCCTCGGTGAGCTCGTCAAGGTGGACCTCATTAAGAAGAATCCAAAGAGTGAAGAACTGCGTGATGTGCTCGGCGGTGACGTTGATGAGGGTTTTGATCTTGAGGATCCATGTGTTGTGCTTGAGGGCCTCCCTGACCTTCCAACCTTTTCTCTTGGAAGCTTCATAAATGAGTAGGGCAATGTCTTTTGGCGTACGCCCAAGAAGCCAAGGAGAGTCCCAAAAGGGTGTCCTCGCATCTTTACCAACGATAATAGTGGTGGAAGCATAAAAAAAGTTGAGGTCCTCCGCATCACATGGGTTTCCCATCCCCACCCACATCTTAGTGGGTTCTTTCCATTCATACCATGGACATCGTAACCGGAGAGCCCTAGTAAACTTGGCGGTGTTGAGTACCCCGAGCCCTCCATACAAAAGTGGCCGACCCAGTTCACCTTGCATTTAGCCCCCTATGTCTTGTCCAATCCGGACCATAGGAAAGCTCTTTCAATCTTGTTGATATTGTGGAGGATGGTAGACCACCAACCATCTAGTACACCAGTAGGACGACGCACATCTGGAATAAGGATCTTGCGGTACTCAATCTCACGGGTCAGATGCGTAATTTTTGCATCAACTGGACAGAAGCATCTACTCTAGGAAGCAACCTGGAATTGATGAAGAAGAAACACATGGAGAGTTACCCGGATAGTGGTGCCCGAAACATCCTCTCTCGCGGGTCATGGGCACAACGCATCAGACGCCTGATACGTCCATTTTGCATCATGATTTTATGTTGATATATATTGCGTTATAGGCAGTTATTTCACATTATGGTACAATACTTATGTCTTTTCTCTCTTATTTAACAAGATTTACATGAAGAGGGAGAATGCCGGCAGCTGGAATTCTAGACTGAAAAGGAGCAAGTCTGAGATACCTATTTCGCACAACTCCAAATGTCCTGAAACTTTACGGAGAATTATTTTGGAATATATAAAAAATATTGGGCGAAGAAACAACAGAAGGGGACCCACGACGTGGCCACAAGCCTGAGCGGCGCACCCTACCCCCCAGGGTGCGCCCCCAGGGCTTGTGGGCCCCCTGGCCATCATCTGGTGCCCGTCTTTTGCTATATGGAGGGTTTTAACCTAGAAAAAAAATCAAAAGGGAGCTTTTGGGACAAAGCACCGCCATCTCAAGGCGGAACCTGGGCAGAAGCAATCTAGGGCTCCGGTGAAGCTATTCTACTGGGGAAACCTCCCTCTGAGAGGGGGAAGTCGAAGCTATTGTCATCACCAACGATCCTATCATCGAGGGATGGTCAATCTTCATTAACATGTTCACCAACACCATATCCTCTCAAACCCTAATTCATCGTTTGTATTCAATCTTTCTTCCAAAACCTCAGATTGGTACCTGTGGGTTGCTAGTAGTGTTGATTAGAATTTTTTTCAAAAGTAGCACGTTTTTTATAGCAATTTCGGAAACTAGCAGTGTCGATACGTTATTTGCAAAACTAGCAGCCCATCGGTCAACGGTTGGCCGAAGTGGACCTTTTCGGCCTGCGGAAGCCCGAAGTGACGTCTTCGGTTAAGCCAGGCCGAAGTGTGCGCGAACTGGGCCGAAGACGGGCCTCTTCGGCCAGCCAGCGACCGAAGATGGGCCTCTTCAGCCAGCCAGCGACCGAAGAGGTCTTCGGCTTACCAGTGGCCGAAGAGTAGCGGATAAGGCCCGAGCGGCGTCTTCTTTCTCCTCTCGCTGTTCTTGCTCTGTCTCTCTCGTTCCTCTCTGTACATCGCCCCCCTCGCTGATCTCTTTGTTTCTCCACCTATTTTCGAATCCAAAGCACAGAAATGGTAGATCGTAGCCATCTCCACCGGCCTACGGTCATTTTTTCCCAATGGGATAGCTATTTGTGCGTACAAGTGAGGTGGAGTCATGATGGGGTGAGGAGGAGGAGAGGCCATGGTGGGCTGAGGAGGAGGAGGCGGTTTGGCTGGTGAGGAGGAGGTGCAGCTTCGTGTCGCCGAGGGGGTGGCGTTGGTGTTGTCTGTTGGTGCAAGTTCTTCGTGAGGTGGCCACACGCGTCGAAGGTATAATCACGCGTCACATTTTATTAGTGTTAATTGGTTTGTGTTGGCATTTTAGCGGATAGTTAGTGTAGCCGGTAACAATTTGTTCATTGCGATTAATTAGAAGGTGGCAATGTCTGACAGGTGAAAATGTCAGTATCAGTAAATTTGACTGTTTACTATGGCCCTGGTAATGTTCGATATAATGAGTTGGGGGTTGATCTTAGCGAGTTTAAAAATGGCGTCATGACACTTTCAGACCCGGACAGAGTGGACATTAGACAGTTGAAGCACTGGTTGACTACTAGTTTTGGGTTGGATTCTGAAGTATGTTCCGTCAGTATTCATGCATTGTGGACCAAATCCTGTAAAAATGTCAAGTGGGAGTTGATGCCGATAGATAGGAGCCAGCATTGGTTGACCCTGTTAAGTCGTTGCCGAGACCGAAGAATCCACCCATATGTCCTAGTGCAGCCAGTGGCGAAGGAGGAGAATACCGTACAACTCCATGTGGGGTATGAACCCGGCCAGGGTAGTCGAGTTGCTAACGAGATTCATTTATCCGGGTCACAGCCACCGGATGTGGATCCTAGCCAAACCGAGAAGGAGTCAGACTACATGTTGGACAATGTTTGTGGTCATGATACTAGGCAGAATATTCAGTCGATAATATTAGCTGGTTCTGGTGTTGCTGATGGGGATGAGGAAGGCGATGAAATGCAGAGGGTGATGGAGGAAGAGGCGAGGATGGATATGCGGAGGATCTGGATTCTGAAAATTCTGAGGATGAAGTGGAGGTACCGATTCCTTCTGCATGGAATCAGGACATATCCACCGGCCTTACTGTGAACGATGGCCATGAGACTCTATGGCAATATAATCTGAACCAAGTCCAGATGGGGGCTATGTTTGATACAAAGAAAAAAATTGAAGTATGCAGTGATAAAGTGGGCTATGTCTACTCAGAGGGTTTTCCGGACAGACAGATCAAACCCAACAAACTATACCGTGAAGTGTGTTGAAACAGGTTGTCCTGCGAAGGTGCACGGGCACGTGCCGAAGTATAACATCCACTGGGTTGTCACGAATGTGGTCGCACATAATTGTGTGAGGAAAAACTTGTTGGTTCAAACCTAACTTCAACTCTCATTGCGCAACTCATGTATACTGAGATAGTGGAGAAAAAAGATATGAAAGCAAAACACATCCAGACAGCAGTGAAGGTCAGATGGAATTATAACATTCGTTATGGGAAGGCTTGGAGGGCTAAGCAGAAGGCTATGGAGGAAAGGTTTGGGACGTTCTTTGACTCATATGATAATGTTGTCCGTCTCCTGGATGTACTGAAGGAGAGGAATCCCGACACTTATGTTAACGTACAACATACAAGGTTGCTAAGTATACCAGGTTTCAAGGTGTTGAAACGAGTATTCTTCTCTTTCGCTATGTGCATTGAAGCTTTCCGGCATTGTCCTCCTGTGATGTTTGTGGATGGTACATTCCTGACTGGTCAGTACAAAGGGAAAATCCTGACTGCCATTGGTGTGGATGGAAACAATCAAATCATTCCACTTGCCATGGCATTTGTGGAGGGTGAGAACTTTCTGAGCTGGGTGTGGTTCTTTCGGCAAGTGAAAATTGCCATCGTGAAGGATCGACCAAACGTGTGTGTCATTCATGATAGGCATGCTGGTATATTGAAGGCCGTGAAGACTCTAAGGAATCCAACAGTAGACGAACCAACACCTTGGAAGGATTTGCAGAGCCGGTGGTGCATGCGCCATCTTGGGGCTAACTTTTTCTCACAGTTCAAGAACAAGCGGTTGATGAACTTGTTTAAAAAATTGTGCAAGCAGAACCAGGAGCGTAAATACCAATTTATTTCCCTGGGGAGAGATGGCGCCTACTTTACAGGATGTCTCCTACTTGTTGGGATTACCTTTGGCCGGTGATGCCATAGGTCCTTTAGAGGCAGAACCTGGCTGGCTTGCAAATATGCAGGCCCGTTTTCTAGCTGCGGTGCCAACTGCTACGGGCTTAAACGATGATCCTCACGGGCCACGTTTTAGGTGGTTGAGCCAGTTTCAGGTAACCTTCGTGGCCACATGACTATGTTTTTTTAGTTACCAATAGTACATCGTTCACACAATCGTATGTTTTCTATGTAGATTGTCTCATTAGGATACCCCGCAGTAGATTTGTCAGACGCACAGATTGATCGATCCCTAGAGGCATATATTCTATGGTTGTTCGGCAAGACGATGTTCACGGAGAACCACGTGACCACTGTTGATGCACGATTCATCGGTATTGCACGAGAGATAGCTGACGCACGTTGCCCTGTGGATATTGTCCAGAGGAGTTTTGGTTCTGCCGTGTTAGCAGCTACGTACAGAGGCTTGTGCAAAGGTTGCTTGTTGAAGTCTAGAAAGTCAGGTCTGGTTGGATGTCCACTATTGTTGCAGCTCTGGTCATACGAGAGATTCCCTATTGGACGACCCTATGTCTCCATTGACACACCGTTTGGGTTGGAGGACATAGCAGGGGCTTACATGCCTGCTATCGGCGACTTGCCTACTATGGGATCTGTTTGGGCACGGAGAGATGTACTTTTAAATTATGTAATTCCTTCGATTATTTTTGCCGTGCAATAGTATTACTAATGTAAATTTGTTGTCATGTACAGAGACAGTTTGCACATACCCAGGTGAAGGGCTGCTACCCGTCCTTCACGGTGTAGTTTGATAGTTTGCACGAGGATCAAGTTATCTGGGAGCCCTACTCGTATCAGACTATAACATCCAGGTATCCAGTTGGGATCTCTGCCTTATGCACTAGAGATCGGCACTACTGGATGACCAAGGCCAAGTTGGTGTTCGACGTGACGGTTGAGGAGATGGCTCTTCATAGGGTGACGGTTGAAGAAGAGTTGTATAGGATGCAGCCGGAAGGTTTTGTCGATCCAAAAGGAGCTAACAAAGTGTGCAAGCTCCAGCGATCCATTTATGGACTGGTGCAAGCCTCTCGGAGTTGGAATAAACGCTTTGATAGTATGATCAAAGCATATAGTTTTATACAGACTTGCGGTGAAGCCTGTATTTACAAGAAAGTGAGTGGGAGCACTACAACATTTCTGATAAGTATATGTGAATGACATATTGTTGATCGGAAATAATGTAGAATTATTCTACAAAGCATAAATGAGTGTTTTTAAAGAAGTTTTTCAAAGAAAGACCTCGGTGAAGCTGCTTATATATTAAGCATCAAAATCTATAGAGATAGATCAAGACGCTTGATAAGTTTTTTCAATGAGCACATACCTTGACAATATTTTGAAGTAGTTCAAAATGGAACAGTCAAAGAAAGAGTTCTTGGCTGTGTTACAAGGTATGAAATTGAGTAAGACTCAAAGCCCGACCACGACAGAAGATAGAAAGAGAATGAAAGTCATTCCCTATGCCTCAGTCATAGGTTCTATAAAGTATGCCATGATGTGTACCAGATCTATTGTATACCCTACACTGTGTTAAGCAAGGGAGTACAATAGTGATCTAAGAGTAGATCACTGGACATTGGTCAAAATTATCCTTAGTGGAATAAGGAAATATTTCTTGATTATGGAGGTGACAAAAGGTTCGTCGTAAAAAGTTACGTCGATGCAAGTTTTGACACAGATCTGGATGACTCTAAGTCTCGATCTAGATACATATTGAAAGTGGGAGCAATTAGCTAGAGTAGCTCCGTGCAGAGCATTGTAGACATAGAATTCACAAAATACTTACGGATCTGTATGTGACAGACCCGTTGACTAAAATTATCTCACAAGCAAAACATGATCACACCTTAGTACTCTTTGGGTGTTAATCACATAAATGATGTGAACTAGATTATTGACTCTAGTAAACCCTTTGGGTATAGGTCACATGACGATGTGAACTCTGGTGTTAATCACATGGTGATGTGAACTCTTAGTGTTGAATCACATGGCGATGTGAACTAGATTATTGACTCTAGTGCAAGTGGGAGACTGAAGGAAATATGCCCTAGAGGCAATAATAAAGTTATTATTTATTTTCTTATATCATGATAAATGTTTATTATTCATGCTAGAATTGTATTAACCGGAAACATAATACATGTGTGAATACATAGACAAACAGAGTGTCACTAGTATGACTCTACTTGACTAGCTCGTTAATCGAAGATGGTTATGTTTCCTAACCATAAACAAAAGAGTTGTTATTTGATTAACAGGATCACATCATTAGGAGAATGATGTGATTGACATGACCCATTCCATTAGCTTAGCACCCGATCGTTTAGTATGTTGCTATTGCTTTCTTCATGACTTATACATGTTCCTATGACTATGAGATTATGCAACTCCCGTTTGCCGGAGGAACACTTTGTGTGCTACCAAACGTCACAACGTAACTGGGTGATTATAAAGGAGCTCTACAGGTGTCTCCAAAGGCACATGTTGGGTTGGCGTATTTCGAGATTAGGATTTGTCACTCCGATTGTCGGAGAGGTATCTCTGGGCCCTCTCGGTAATGCACATCACATAAACCTTGCAAGCATTGCAACTAATGAGTTAGTTGTGAGATGATGTATTACGGAACGAGTAAAGAGACTTGCCGGTAACGAGATTGAACTAGGTATTGAGATACCGACGATCGAATCTCGGGCAAGTAACATACCGATGACAAAGGGAACAACGTATGTTGTTATGCGGTCTGACCGATAAAGATCTTCGTAGAATATGTGGGAGCCAATATGAGCATCCAGGTTCCGCTGTTGGTTATTGACTGGAGACGTGTCTCGGTCATGTCTACATTGTTCTCGAACCCGTAGGGTCCGCACGCTTAAGGTTTCGATGACAGTTATATTATGAGTTTATGAGTTTTGATGTACCGAAGGAGTTCGGAGTCCCGGATGCGATCGGGGACATGACGAGGAGTCTCGAAATGGTCGAGACGTAAAGATCGATATATTGGACGACTATATTCGGACATCGGAAAGGTTCCGAATGATTCGGGTATTTTTCGGAGTACCGGAGAGTTACGGGAATTCGCCGGGGAGTATATGGGCCTTATTGGGCCATACGGGAATAGAGGAGAGAGGCCAAAAGGAAGGAGGCCTGCGCCCCCCCTCTGGTCCGAATTGGACAAGGGGCGCAGCCCCCTTTTCCTTCTTTCTCCCCCCCTCTTTCCCCTTCTCCTACTCCAACAAGGAAGGAGGGAGTCCTACTCCCGGTGGGAGTAGGACTCCCCTTGGCGCGCCCCCTCCTAGGCCGGCCGCCCCCTCCCCTTTGATCCTTTATATACGGAGGCAGAGGGCACCCCTAAACACACAAGTTGATCCACGTGATCATATTCTTAGCCGTGTGCGGTGCCCCCTTCCACCATAGTCCTCGATAATATTGTAGCGGTGCTTAGGCGAAGCCCTAGAACAGTAGTACATCAAGATCGTCACCACGCCATCGTGCTGACGGAACTCTTCCCTGACACTTTGCTGGATCGGAGTCCGGGGATCGTCATCGAGCTGAACGTGTGCTAGAACTCGGAGGTGCCGTAGTTTCGGTGCTTGATCGGTCGGGCCGTGAAGACGTACGACTACATCAACCATGTTGTGCTAACGCTTCCGTTGTCGATCTACAAGGGTACGTAGATCACACTCTCCCCTCTCGTTGCTATGCATCACCATGATCTTGCGTGTGCGTAGGAAATTTTTTGAAATTACTACGAAACCCAACAGTAAGGACATCACCCAAGCACCGGTCCACCCACATATCAAATTATCAAAGTAAAGAACGTGAATCATATGAGCATGATGAAAACTTACTTGACAGTAATTCCTATGTGTCATCGGAAGCGCTTTGCTTTATATAAGAGTTTGTCTAGGTTTATCATTTGCTATAAAAAGAATTAGGCCACCTTGTTGCACCTTTGTTACATTTGTTACTTGTTACCTATTACGAATTATCTTATCACAAAACTATCTGTTACCGATAATTTCAGTGCCTGCAGAAAATACCTTACTGAAAATCGCTTGTCATTTCCTTCTGCTCCTCATTGGGTTCGACACTCTTACTTATCGAATGGACTACGATTGATCTCCTATACTTGTGGGTCATCAACGCCCCTGGTTGTTCACATCCAACGATAGATGACTAGTCTGATGGATGACACCATCAGTATTTTGATGCTTATTTGATATTTCATCGGTCAATTGAGTCTAATGATCTTTATCGGAAAAAAATTTGAGTCTAATGATAAGCAAACATTAATGCAACTCCAACTATAGATGGTAGTAAGACAATATTTAGGTTCTTCAGGTATTACATTAATGTACGACGAGAAGATAAGGATAAGAATTGATTAATCTCCCCCTTAATCCTCCCAAGGACCACTATATATACTACAAACACCATCACACGAAACACAAGCATTAGACCAGAAAGGACGACGCTATCTAGAAGAAGAGGATCAATTAGCTAACTACAGTACTCATTAGCCATGGCACACGACAGGAACAGCACACAGTTTCTGCGCCTGGCCGTAGCTTGTCTGTTCATGTCAATTTTCCTGTCCTCCTGCAATGCAGAGGGTATATAGTACTTCTCACTCCTTCCGTCCATGAATATAAGATTCTTTTTCTAAATCAGAGGTACATAAACATGTTTTAGTGTGTTTGTTTATTCATTTCAGTCCCTATGTAGTATATATTGAAATATCCAAAACATAGTACTACATGATGATCTTCATTCCTAATTCTTTCTTTCATATATGGAACACACACGTACTAATTATTGGTCCCTTTTGTGTGTGCGTGCGCATGCAGACAACGGCTATTATCCCAACAGATACTGCGTAGAGGAGTGGAGTTGCAGCAAGCCGGTGGGAGACGACGACCAGCTCAGGTGCCGAAACTTCTGCGTAAGCAAAGGCTACAACTTCCTCAGGAGCTACTGCGAGCACGACCCCTACCCGGAGTGCTGCTGCCATAAGTGATCTCAATTCGGTGACTTTGGGGTGATCTGCGGATAATGATGCTTGTCATGTGTTACTTAGAAAGCTATAGTTGTTTTTCTTTTTTGTGTGTGTTCATCTCATCCCATTGTAATCATCAGAGCAATTCATCATGATTGTTTGTGGAATAAAGATGATTAGTTTCTGTCACGACCACCATGACTCTATGCAGAGTAGGAAAGAAGAAGAAGAAGAAGAAAGTGCCAGAAGTAGCCTGGGCTTGCTAGGCCATGGACGATGGGATGGCGACATGAAAAGCTCAAACCAAAGGCTGAAGTGTGTTGGCCTGTACTTCAACTGAGTGGAATAGAGAGCGGCAGAACAAACATGTATCTCGAGCAATGGTACAACTATGGGGGTCCTACGTTCTGTCCATTGTCCTTTCTAAACTATAATCAGACCCCCTTGAGTTTCACGGTGTGGTCCTGGGCCTAATAGGCCAAGTCAGCCACTACGTAAGTTACGTAAAACAATCTACGTAGGTGTAGGAAAGCAGCTCATAATCAACAGGAGGCTTTTCTTTGATTTTGTTAGTTCTGGCTGTTAATATTACGCAGATGATCTTAGAGAGCATGTGGCGATTGCTGCATGCCAACCTGAATGCCCGATTCAAGTGTGGCGATTGTTCCCCTTTGTGAGGTGTCCGTACAAAATATTGCACTTCCATCTTTTTGCATGCGTATTAGTTGTTTGTGTTAACTAGTCAATGTGTGCGTGTAATGCATGTTAATTTAAAAATATATTAAATGCATGCGGATATTAAGTATGATATTATTTGCATGTTATTATGTGATTAACATTATTTTTGGCATGAAATTAACTGCACGTTAAACGAGTTGAGCGCTCGACATTGAAGCAGTCTAGATCATTGGATTGACATGATTTGATGACCGAGATTAATTGAATCTGCTCCTTTAGGTCTTTTTATATGGTATATTGGTATAGATGTTTGTGAGGGGAAACTGAATTCCTGGTCATTAATTTCTTAGGTATAGTGTGACTTCTCTATTTGTTGTTCATGGTTTTAGTTTTCTGGAACAAAATTTGGTAATGCAAAAGGTATATATGTATCTTTTGATATACGACCAAATCATGTTTTCTTGTGAGAAATTTACGTTTAGCATGGAGAGATCAAAGGCTTTATGTGAACTAATCACTCTTGGATTATTATTGGATCTGTGATCAAGACTAAGGTGTTTGGTGATACACATTAATTAGTGTGATACATACAATAAATGGCGGAGGATTTTATTTGTACTTCTGTATCAACCAATCTATTGATGAGGTTTAACCTGTCTAAATCTAAGCCTAGAATTTCTAAAAAAATGTGCTAATTTACATCAACCAAATCCTGATTATGTATCAGTGTTGCACCCAAGTGCACTTGACTCTGATCTCTCCATCAGGAAATTACAATTTATGGGTTTTCCAGCAGCTATGGGCGGTAGTGGATGTGTGTGAACACTAGTGGATTGGTGAGAGACAAGAAAAGCTGCAAAACATCCAAGACCAACTTTTTTTTTCGAGAACACCTCAAAAGGGGCAGGGGGTTCCTGCATTTCATTGAGAAGAAGAGAGTTGGTCCAGTTTATAAGGAAAACCGGACCCGAAAACCTAACATTCTCGGCTAATCAAGGAAAACTGAAAGAAAACTCAAAAAGAAAGAAAAAAGAAAATGAGAAAAAAGGCACTAGAACTTGGGGACAGGGACAAGGACAAGACAACTGCAACATCAAGGGACATCATCAGAGCCAGACACCAAAGCACCCAAGCCCAAGGCAGTTAGGCCAGGCTCAAGTGCAACCAAAATAACTGCCACTCGCCGAAGGGAAACTGTCCATATCGAAAGACTCTTCTGACTCGGCCTCAAAGAATCATGTGCTAACATTATCAGGTGGAAAACATCCTGACAGGTCCAACTTTGACTTCCCAGCGATCCTCGCCAAAGAGCTCAACGCGCCGATCACTTGCGGTGAGAGCGGTTTTTTGTACATGTCCAGGTATGCTTGCATCTTTTGTTCTGGCCCCTCTGCTTTGCTAACCTCCGGCAACTCATCAAAAGCCTCCAACATTCTACACTCTGCACGCTTGGATGTCGGGATGTTGCATGCCTTGTTCTTCTTATCCAGACGCCCGCTCCGTTGCCCGCCATTCTTCTCCCCATGCGAAGGCACTGGGGTCCCAAGCAGAGGTTGTGGGAGCGAACAAGTAACCTTGCGGAGAAAATCCTCCAGAGATAGTGGTGCAGCTTTAGTTTGCGCCACCTTCGCAACAACATTGCACACCTCATCCATAGGCTCAACCAGAACATCAGGCGTGTTGAAACCGAGCGGCTCCTCTGGACTCTGCATCAGACGTACAAGGGAGTGCACCACAGAAGACGAGGAGGAGCCTCCATGGTGTGGCGACAGAAGAGTAGCCTCCGAGCACATAGGATCAACATATTCCTCACTCCCTACGGACGAGGCATCATGGCTGAACCACATGTCATCGCCCCAAGCGGAGCATTCCCTAGGACCAAGGATCACAGGCAAAACCTGAGGGGAAGGCGCCATTGCTTCATCAAGCATAGGATCATTAGGCCATGGATCGATGCCCACCGGCCTAGCCGAGATCATAGCAGCAAGGAGATCCTGCTCAACCGGAGCGAGAGGGAAGACACAACCGTCCACACTACGAGCCAAGCGATCTCCAAGGGGTGGCGCTAAGAGAGCCTCGGCGTATGAGCGCTGCCTAGAAGCATGGCTGGCCGGCGCGTCATGGCGATCCCCAACATCAAGTCGAGGACCATGGGAAGGCACCGTCGAGGAGAGCTTCGACAAAGGGCCAGGGCACTGACTGGCAAGATGGAAATCTTTGTAGCAACGCCAGCACTTTAGCGGCTCCTCGCAATCCTTGGCGAAATGCTTGCGGCTGAGACACCGAAAGCATCGTCCATCCATCCATCTGAGGTAGGTGGCGCGCTCAGACGGACTAACCACCGGCCGCGCCTTCGGCGGCACAGCCCGACCGCTGCTGGAAGCATTTGCACATCCCTTGCTCCCACGCACTTCAATCCATCCTCCATGGTCTGAGGAAGGAGAGGAATCCCCTCCCCCGAAGCCAAGGCTGCGTCCCGGATTACCATAGATTTGGGGCGAGTCTGTAAAGAAGAGGGCGGAGCAGCAACAACAGCATCAACCTCCGGGAAAGCCCGCACGCAGCAGGCAGACCGCGACACTCCAGCAGCGACCCGTGCAACATCGGAACGGCCGTCAGCACAAATCCCGGCGGCTGGCTCCCGGACCACAATGGATCGAAGACGAGGCAGCGGCGGAGAGGCTTCAGTCGATGGAGCTGAGTCGCCGGACGGTGGGGGCAAACCGGCGACCATCCCGGGGGACGAGCGGGAGAGCCCCGGATGCGGCGACGGCGACGGCGCATCTGGATCGGGAACCAGCCCCGATGCCGACGCGGAGGAGAGACGCCGCGGCGCGGATGGGCCGGATGCAGGGGTGGCGAGGGTGGTGGGCTTGAACGGGGGCGGAGGGATGGCAAGCGGCGGGGGCGGCAGAGGTGGGGGCGGCGGCGGCAGCGCACGCGCGTGGGGCGCGGACGTCGCGGGAGCGCTGGCCATCTGTCTTGTCAGTCCCAAACATAAGACCAACTTTCACCAGAGTAGAAAATCGGAGAGGACGTTGCTATAAATATACTCATTTGATGAGATGTCCTACCAAGTTTGCATGGCCATCGTGCAAAAAAACAAGTTTGATGGCCATCATGTAAAAAATAGGGTTTTCATAGCCATCATGTAGGCGGCGAAGGGGAGGGGGGGGTGTTAGGGCGTCTCCAACGGGAACCTACAAAAATCCTCCCGCATCCATTCACAGAAGGGGGAGAGGGGCCAGTTCGCGGACACAGATGCGGAAGGCAACCATCCAATGCTAGCGGCATACATTTTGACAACAACTTAAACCAACGAAGGAAATTCGATCAAACACGGTTGGATTTCATGTAAACATGACAGATTTCATTAAATTTTATAATCAACTATATGCGGAACCAAGCCATACCTCAATTTCGAACGGACCATGCGGAACAAGCGTCTTTTCCCCCTCCCCGACTCGCACCCACCCTCCAAATCTCAACGCCGCCACACTCCCCGACTCAGCGCTGATTGTCCCTCACCTCCCGTCGCCTCTCCTCCCGCTCGTCTTTCTTCCTCACAGCCGGCCATCCCGTCGCACACACATCTAGGCAAGGAAGGAGCCCGTCGCGGACACATCGAGCGACCATACCTGCTTGCTGGGGGCAGCGGCTAAGGAGGAGTGGAGTAGTGGCTCATGGCTGGCCGGTGGCGGCCTCCCGGCCTCACATGCTGGCGGCGGCTCCTCCTTCCTTTTGCCTCTTCACAATATGCCATTTCTGAAGGCGCTCAAAGTGCAGCCCCGCGAACTCGGCCGTCATGGTGCAGACCATCGCTGTCGACAGAGAGTTATTTCTAGTAGTGGTGCCTGATGTGATCTTTTCTGGACGTTGGTGTGTGTGTGGTGCGTGATATGATCTTTTCTGCTCTCTGATTCTGATAGATTCTCGTTCTTTGATCTTATGTACCTTGAGGGCGGTCACCGAACTCATATAATTGACAACCCTTGGGGGTGGTTACCGGAACCCGTACACTTTGACAATCCTTGGGGGCGGTCACCGGAACTCGTACAAATTGCTCGACGCGATCTCCACAACCTAATTGGAGACCCCAACGCTTCCCCGAAGCTTTACATCACAATGATTGAGCTCTGAGGCACCACCAACCGTCTAGGGTGCCCAGGCACCCAAGAAGAACAAGCTCTAGGGTACCAAGCACCCAAGAGTAAAAAGCTTCTTAAACTTCACTTTCATGTATCACCGTGGAGAACTCAAACCCATGCACCCAATGCAATGGCAAGGGCACACGGAGTGCCCAAGTCCTTCTCTCTCAAATCTCATCACAACAACTAATGCTATGGAGGAAAATGAGAGGAAAAACAAAGAAGAGAACACAAAGAACTCCAAGATCTAGATCCAAGGGGTTCCCCTCACATAGAGGAGAAAGTGATTGGTGGAAACGTAGATCTAGATCTCCTCTCTCTTTTCCCTCAAGAACTAGCAAGAATCATTGGAGGGATTGAGAGATAGCAAGCTCAAAGAAGGTCAATAATGGGGGAAGAACACGAGCTCAAAGGATTAAGTTCATTGGGGAAGAAGACCCCCTTTTATAGGCGGGGACAAATCCAACCGTTATGTGCACTGGACGCACAAAAGTGGTACTACCGCTCCAAGGAGCGGTACTACCGCTTGGGCGGAAGTACCCGAAGTATAGTGCACAAAAGAAGCATCCCGAGGTGGCAGTGCCACCGGAGCGGTACTACCTCTCGCCCCAGCGGTACTACCACTGATGTTGCAGAATACAGGGGAAAAGCGGTACTACCGCTCCTTACAACCACCCTACAACCACAGAGAGGGAAATGAGTCCAGAGGCGATAAAATAGGCGGAAGTAGCAGCGGTAGTGGCTGGCCGGTAGTACCACTTGGAGCAGTACTATCGCTCGCCACTACCGCGCCCTACTACCACTGAAGCGGTAAAGAGTTCAGAAGCTGAAAACAAGCAGTAGTACCCGTGACACTGGAACCATGGAAGTACCGCGCAAGCGGTACTACCGCTTCCTAGGGCGGTACTACCGCTAGAGAGCACCAAAAAGGCCTAAGCAAAACCAATGGATGCAGGAAAGCCTGAACTGCCATAACTTCTGTAAAAGAGCTCTGAATTGAGCAAAGTCAAGGTTGTTGGATAGATGAAGACAAATACTATCCAACAACAACACTTGAGCTTGTCAAGAAGATTACCATAAGCTCCAAAACTCAACATCCATCAGAGATGTGGCAGGGGGAGTATGCCTATGAATTAGAGATGTGAAACCTCCATCAGAGAAGAATCAGCATAAACTCCAACATCTAAAACATCATAGAAGATGCATATGTGAACTCCGTTTTCGATGAACTAGAACTTGTCAAGAAGATGACCATAAGCTCTAAAACTCACAAAGAGAAACACCAAACAAGAACCAAGAAAGATGACACAAGGATGTAATGGTTTGACCTCTTTACGAACGATACAATCAAGCTACTTACTTGAAAGCCCCCCTTGATAGTACAACAATTGATCCTATAACCCGGTCTCCCAACTACCACCATGAAACCGGTAAAATAGAAAACCTATCAAGGGCAAACATTTGCCTTGCACATAGTCCACTTGAGCTAGATGATGACGATCTTGATTTTCTCAAGCTGGACCACATTTCTTGATTGCATTGGCTCGATGAAGACTAGTTGATTGCTCTCCCATACTTCACTACGGGTGAGCCACTCTTCGGCATATCTTCACAAGTCCATTGTCACAACAATGGACGGCAAGCTTCAAGCATGATTTCTTCGTGATGCTTCACTTGAACTTGCACATGGGTTGTATGAGATCTCCCTCTCGACGCAAGCCCATGGAAACATACCTAACCCACAAGAAACTCTCACATAGACCATGGATTAGTGCACAAAGTGTAATGGATAATTCTTTCCTTACCATGCGATCACTTGATCCCGCATGGTACTTCTTCTACGCTTTGTGTGTTGATCAACTTGAATCACTCTTTGACTTAGTCTAGATCAACCTTGTATCATGTCTTCTTTATGACCAATCTTTGGATAATTCCTTGAATAACACCTTGGTCACCACATAAACTCCTTGAAACCAACAAATGGACTTCAAGAAATGCCTATGGACAGATCCTATGAATATAACTCAAGGCAACCATTAGTCCATAGAGATTGTCATTAATTACCAAAACCAAACATGGGGCACCACATGTTCTTTCAATAAGGATGGAATCGACCCGTGCTACTAGAATGGAACCAAGAGAACAAAAGCTTCTTTTCAGCTCCGCCTCGGCGCTCTCCAGCTCTGCTTCTGTAACCTCCGCCTCTGGAGCCACGAGAAGCGAAGCTGTCCGCCTCCCTATCGTTGCCAAGCGGCTAATCAGCGGACGATGTTCAGTCCACCATACTTGTCTTCAACGGGAGGAGAAGAGCGGTGGCCTTCCTGGGACCCGAGCAACGGCGACCTACCGTGCACTACTCTTCCACGCTGCCGGCGGCGCCCGTGGACATGTGGACTTCGTGGTCGTTGCGGCGGGGCGCGGCCTCAGCGGCGTCCTCCTCGTCGTCGGTCTCGTCGAATACCGCCTCGTTCGTCTCGTTGTCACACTCCTTGCCGACGGCTGACACCTCCGCCACGCACTAGCGGTACCGCCAGCGGGCGAGACAGATGTCGCGGGCGGTGCGGTACGACTCGAGCAATGCCTCCTGCTCCACCATGTCCGCGTTCGGTGGGACCGCCCTACTGGCGAGCCGCTCCTCCATCTGCAGATGCTCCTGAAGGAGATGGTGGTTGTAGGCGGCATCGACATGCGCCTCCCGAAACTGCCCCTCCCGCTCCTCCCATAGCATGTCCACATAATGGGCACTGGTCTCGTCAATGGTCAAGGTGCAGTGCTCCAACTGCCAACCGGCCAGCCAGTCCGCAGCAATAGTGGCCATCTCCTTCTTCTGGTCTGGCGTCAGCCCATCCCAAAGCAGTAGCGGGGGTTAAGGCCTCACCAACGAGGACAAGGATGACTAAGCCTAGATGCACCCAGGGCCGGCCCTGAGGGGGGGCAGGGGGGGGCGACCGCCCCGGGCCCCCAAGGTCAAGGGGCCCCCTCCCCAAGGCACATATGTAGCCGGCCCAGTGAGGCAGGCCAGGGATGCAGGGATCGCACAGGCCAGGCCGCCAGGGACGCAGCTTTCCTTTAATCTTGCAGACGCAAATCACGCACGTAGACGTGGCTTGCCTTCTTCTATCGTGACAATTCCTCAACTAGTGGATCTGTAGGTGTATGTCGTCATGTACAGACGTAGTCCATTCTCCCTTCAAAATTGAGATCTTTATTCCATATCTTCAGGCCCCGATCTCGCGAGTTTGTTTCTATCGGCCGCAGCGATTGCTGAGTCGATGGTTTGCTCAAGCCTGATGCGATGTCCCAATTGCTGGACGCCATTGCACATGGCCTCCCGCCTGCCGCCAGGGCCATGCACCAGTCCACTTTGCCTCATCGTCGCCATCGTCCGATCACGGACGCTGATCCAATCGATTTCAGGTATATCATATTACGTTTCTCACAATCTCAATCGTATTGCTAACTAACTAATTTACTTCCGCATACACGATGTATATCTTGCGTCATTCAACCTATAAAATATTTTTTCTTTAACTAAGTGTCTTTACGTATCATTTTGTATTTGTGTATATTAATCAGAATCCAAATACAACACGACGGCCGCGCTACATGCTACTACAAAATTCCTCCGTTTGAATTTATTAGGCTACTTCAAATGTTGAGCCTAAAGCAGGTTTAAATTTAACTCATAAAAAATATGAGTTATATGCCAAAAAACTATCATTGGGTTAGTATTCCATGGATGTTTTGAATGTTCTATATTTTGTGATATATAACACATAGATTATTAGTCAAATGTTA
This sequence comes from Triticum urartu, assembly GCF_056163025.1. NCBI lineage: Eukaryota > Viridiplantae > Streptophyta > Magnoliopsida > Poales > Poaceae > Triticum > Triticum urartu. The sequence goes on along the minus strand of NC_141875.1, from coordinate 57,230,999 downwards.
GGTCAAAAGTAGGCTAAAAACCCTACGAGGACTAATAAATCCGGACAGAGAAAGTACCGTATCGAGCATACAATGCTGAAATAACACAACTCGTCATGGGCAACACTTTTGGATCTCACAAAAAGGATCATCCAAACATAATTTCGTAGATACAATTGTGGGGATAACTATAGGAGCGAAGATGAGGTTGTGATTTAATAAATCACGTATCCGTTGCTATTATTATAATTTATATATAATATAAGGGGCCCCAGGTTCTAGATTCGTCCCGGGCCCCCAAAATCTCAAGATCGGCCCTGGATGCACCTACTAATAAATCCGGACAGAGAAAGTACCGTATCGAGCATACAATGCTGAAATAACACAACTCGTCATGGGCAACACTTTTGGATCTCACAAAAAGGATCATCCAAACATAATTTCGTAGATACAATTGTGGGGATAACTATAGGAGCGAAGATGAGGTTGTGATTTAATAAATCACGTATCCGTTGCTATTATTATAATTTATATATAATATAAGGGGCCCCAGGTTCTAGATTCGTCCCAGGCCCCCAAAATCTCAAGATCGGCCCTAGATGCACCTGAGACCGCCGACCGCCGTAGTTTCAGTTTTTTCATGTTTTTATTTTAAGTTATTATTAATGTAAGTGGACTCTGGCATACGTTTGAACTACCAAGTTTATTTATTTTAGGTTTTTATTTGGATCTAGTTTCATTTCATCTATAATTTGAGATGCTCGGCCGCATTGGACGCACTTACGTCACCCCGGCCAAAACAGAACACACTCTTCGCTCGGCCGACCTAAACAAATAAAAACTGGGTATGTTTGAGTTAGCGGTTGGAGTTGGTCTAATGCCTTGTACAATACTAGATGCTTAGAAAAATAAACCGGCTTTTTCTGAAGCACCAGTGCCCATTTCTATAGAAGAGACATATAATTAAACATCTATCATATACAAATAAGCACATATGTATAAGAAAAATCCGATTCATTTCTCTAAACACCTCCCTAAGCAGCTTGCATTACACAAGGCCTAAAAGGGAACGCAATTTCCTGCAACAACGACAACACCTGCTAGAGTTGCTCTTATTAAGTTCATAAAAAACTTATTTTATATCGAAATAAATAAGAACTGAATTTGAGACAACAAGACCAACGCTCAATAACAGACCACGGATCAGTTAAAGAAAAAAAAAACAGAGCGCGGATCGAAAACCAAAAGAAATCATTTGTCTCTTCCTCCTACCCGGACTATTCTACTACTACTACTGATGCTCAGCCTCAGGAGCGGCATGACGAAGGATGCCGCGGCGCGGCGGTCTTCATTTGCCATTCGAAACTGCTCCACGGACCACGCTGGAGTTGCTTCTCGGCCATATATGCACGTCCGGCTGGATTTACTTTTCGTGTGTGAGTCGTGCATTATTTTCTTTTATTTTTTTGCATCATTTGAGAGAGGCGAGGCGCCTGATGAAGATGTCGTATGCGTCGTCCCTGTCGAGCATGCTCACCCGAACGTACCTGGGGTCCGCGCCGAACTGGTTCCCGCTCCTCGTCAGGATCTTGTGCCCGCGGAGGAACCCCGCGCAGTCCTCCACGTCCTCCCTGTCGCACCGCAGCCACGCGAACGCTGCGAAAAGAGATCGAACAATGGCGCGAGGCGAGTGAGAACCGAGACCACGCGAGACATCCGGGCGAGCGTACGACATGCGTACGTACCAGGGTTATTGGCGGCCGTCTCGTTGGCGAAGTTGCAGCGGCCGGAGGTCTCGGCGGGCAGGCTGAAGATGCCGGAGGCGGCGGCGGCCTCGCGCAGCATCCTCCAGCGCTCCACCATCTTGCGCCGCCCGAAGTCGAACAGCCGGTGGCGCGAGGCGTCGCCGTCGACGTAGCCGTCGGAGACCGCGCTGAGCACCTTGGCGGCGCGCAGCTGCGAGTCCTTGGACACGCCGATGGTGTTGAGCTCCACGAACTTGGTCATCCGCCGCGCCACCTCCCGGTCCTTCACCAGCGCCCACCTGAATGCTCAACCATCGCATTTCGGTTCAGGTTCGGCAGTTCAGACTTCAGAGTAACACTCTTGTCTGAGGTGAAGTTGCAGCGAGCGACACTTACCCGATCCTCGTGCCGGCGTGGCCCGTGCTCTTGGACACGGTGAAGAGCATGATGTCGTGGTCGGCCCGTCGGGTGATGGGCGTGTACTGCGGCCAGTAGTAGGCGAGGTCATGGACGGCCTTCCCGGCGCCGGAGCTGAGCACGGCGTCGCGGATGGCGCCGTCGGGGTTGTTCGGGGAGCAGACCAGCTCGATGTAGGCGTCGCCCACGAACGAGTTTGCGTCGCCGGCCCAGCGGAAGAGCCCGGACCGGAGGAAGTCCGTGACGGCAGGGTACGACTGCATCCATGATCCATGATCAGATTCTTTCAGTGAATTTTATGTGAACTTATCCACTGAAGCAGATCGAGCCAGTGAACTGATGACTCGCTCACATTATCATAGTTCAGATTCAGATCCTCAAGAAAATAAACTATGTTTGAATAGCTAGTTCTCAGATAACCGGTTCTGTTTAAACACGAAAGCTGTTATAAGAATCTAAAATTTTGTTTGGGCAGCTTTTCAGTTTTTGAAAAACCGAAGTATTCAAAAACCACAGTATTCTTATGTGCGGAAAACAAATACTAAAAACCGTAGTTTTTCTCATGTGTGTCAAGTCCACCGAAGCGTTTGTTTTGCTGTAGTTTTCTTACAGATAACAATGGTGCATGCTAAGGGCATCTTTAACATGGACCTCAAACCACCCGTAACCGACTCGACGGCACGGTCCGGACGTTTTGTGTACCATTCAACGCGGGCCTATATCGGTTCGCTCGGTCTGGACGCACATTTTTCGGCAAACCGGAGACAAACTAGGGGGCTTTGCGGGCGTTCGGACCATTGCCACACCCACGACTGACAGCCCTGGCCCACAAAAAAAAACCACCCTCGCCCGCACACACTTCCCATCCCGCTGCCAGCTGTCCACATTCATGCCGCTGGAGAGCGGCCGCTCCGCATCGATGCCGGCGCAGAACGGACGCAACCTCTCACCGCCGGCATTGAAGCGGCGCACTCGCCGAGAGAGAGCTGCACTCCCAGCTTAACACTCCTCCTCGCCACATTCAAACGGCCACATACTGCCCGCCTTCCCTCATTAAACACGCGTGTGTGTCGAGAAACCTACTTTGGTCACACGTCCGTTCGTGAGCAGCCCGTCATTAAACACAACGTCGGTCAGCTCCGGCCATCCACTCACTATCTAGATGATGCCAGACGCCGGGCAAAATCACACACACTCCGCTCCCATCTGCTTCTTGAACTATTTTCTCTATAATCTTCATGGCATCCGGCGAGCAGGAAGAAGAGTTCTCCGACAAAAAAGCCGGCTGGGTGGCCCGTCGAGCCCGTCGGATAAGTGCCAGACAACTCCTTGCTCCACCCCCTTGACGCTCCAGGTCGCTGCAGGCCAGCTCGTGGAGGCAGAAGGTCCAAGCCGGCACGTCGTTCAACAACTTGTCGCTCCAAGCCAGCTCGCCGAGGAGTGGCGAATTGCTCCAAGCCGGCACACCGTGTTTGTATGAATTTCGTCCGGTTAATTCAGACAGTGGTTCAAATGTATGCAGAGAGCGTTAGATGGACGGCTTCCATATCCTTGTCCGTGGAGTGGTCTCCTGTCCACATACAGGAATCGATGCAAATTTACAGATCAATGTTGGAGATGTCCTAGCTCTGCAACACCTAAAAAGCAGCACGGCGGGATTAATCCAGCATGTGCTAGTGTAGGACCGGATTAATCACCTTCTGTCTCCTATAGTCATGTGTAAGAGTGTGCTCCAACGAGCTAGCTTGGTTCGTGCACGTACACGGCGACGTCAACAGGCTAAGCTCTCCCCGACGATTTCTCTTTCAGTTTTGAAATAAGTGGTTAGGACCTCTTTTTTGCAGAAAAACTTCAGCATGAGAGATACCCCAGTAACTTGAACTACATTAATGTTTTAAGCCAAACACGTCAAAACATTTAATACCAAGTTTACTCCCAAACACATCCTAAAATGTGGATAAGTTGAACTAGGTTCTACAAAAAAACAATCCGCAAAAAATGAGTTTTTGGAAAAACCACAAATAACCGCTTTCCTATAATACCAGTTTTCTACGCACGTGTAGATGGCAAGGGACTCCGACGTCCTCGTCGTAGTGAGCGACTGAGCTACTGCCGCTGGCTTGTAACCTCCAGCAAGCCCGTGGCGGCGTGTTGTTCCGGGCGCCCATTGACAACTGCGACACCATCGACGACAGTATGTTGCTCCCGGCGCGAGCGGTGCGGCCTAACGCCCATGACGATAGCTGTGACATCATCTACTTGACACCATGGACGGCGGCGTGTTGTTCTCAGGCGTGAGCGGCATGACCTCCTCGGCACCCATGGTGGCGACGACTGCGACACCATGGACGATGGCATGTTGCTCTTGTGCAGCGCCGCTCCTCAGCGTCCATGGCGACGGGTATGGCACCAACGTGTTGTTCTCGACGCCAGGAGCACGGCCGCCTCAGCGCCTATGGCGACGACTATGACATCGGGACGCTGCTTCGGTGTCGTAACTGCACGTGCAGTTGGGTCATTGACATGTGGACCAGCTGTCTGTTAGGCTCACATGTCAGTGACCCAACTGCAGGTGCAGTTACGGCACTGAAGCTCCGTCCATGACAGTGATGGAGGCATGCTGCTCCTGCAGCAAGCAATGGGACCTCCTCGACGTGGTGACTGCTGCGACACCCGCGGGTCAGAGAGCCATTTTACTATGGACAATAGTCTCCCGCCTGAGACCATTGGCACGTTGCCCAGACAGATGAGACCATTGGCATGGTGCCCGGACGGCCCATCGTCTGTGCTTGCAGCAGGATGAGTACGGAGACTATTAGGCCAACTTCAACACGACCCCATTTTGTCCATGCGTATTCGTTTAAGTCTAAACGGACAAATACGATGGCCCAACGCAGCGACCCATCCTATTTTTCTACCCGCTCTGTGTCGCTCGGATCTATTTTCGTTCTAAATTTGGGTCAGATTCGGGTCCAAAGCAAACAAAATCCGGGCGTTTTCTGAATCCATGTGGTCCGGCTATCCGTTGCATGTGAGCCATGGCCCGTTTGTCATCGAAACAAGAGGGGGCCACCCACCCACACATCTCTCTCTCTCTCCTCTTTTCTCTATTTCTCCCCCACCGATGCCGACCATGGATGCCCACTAGTCCACCTCGACGCCGCTGCCGAAGGTCAGCCACTCCACTGCCCTGTCGTCGTCGCCCTCCCCGGGTACTCGTGCGTGCTGCTGCCCTGCACGACGAGCTCCGGCATGGCGCCCTGCTGCTGCTCCAGCCGCCGAAGAACTTGGGCACGACAGCGACGGCCGAACCAGCGTCCGTGCTCCACCGTGTTGTGCTCGCGCTTGTCGCCATGGTCGCGGGGCAGCAGCAGGTGCTGCTCGAGCTCGTCGCCCGTGCCGGAGCCGGTGGTCCTCTCGCGGGCCAGCAGCAGGTGCTGCCAGAGCTCGTCGCCCATGCTCCAGAAGGATGGCGCCACCTCGTGATCCTCTCGCGGGCACTTCCTGAGGAGGAAGACGGCGGCAGTGGAGGGCGCGGAGGAGCAGGAGAAGACGACGGGGTGGTGCCGGAGCCGGTGGCCGCCAGGATGGAGGGCCCGGCCTGGCTGAGTAGCCACTCCACAGTCTGCCCGTCGGAGTTGAGCCCTAGCTCGCGGGTGAGCTGCAACACGCGCGCCGCGCACATGCCGCCCACGCCGTTCACCTCGCCGTGCCGATCCTTGGCAACCTTCGCCGCCCCCCGCCTTTCTCGGCTTTGGCATCGCGCTCCTGGAGCTCACGTACACGCTCGCCGTGCACATGCCGCCCGCGCCGTTCACCTCGCCGCGCCCGCCTTTCTCGGCTTCGGCATCACGCTCCTGGAGCTGACGTACGCGCTCGCCGCTCGACCCCAAGGCAGTGCTGCTCCGCTCGCTGCGCTCTGCAGCGGCCGTACCGCCCCCACCAGGTGTTCGACGATATGCCGGGGTGAACATGTCACCAAATGAAGCAGCACCGTTGGGTTCATACGCTCTGTCCGGACGCCGAAGTCTGTCCGCTGTCTGTTTTAACGCCCAGACAAATAAAATGTGGATAAAAACAGATTAAAAAAATGGGTTGTGCGTTGAAGTTGGTCTACGTCGCGAAGCTCAAATCCAAGCTCCGCGGAATCTGTAGCACATAATACTACCCGTGTGATTAAGCTCATGTTGCTCCCCAACAAAGAACTACTCCCTCCGTTCGGAATTACTGGTCTCAGAAATGGATGTATCTAGAACTAAAATACGTCTAGATACATCTATTTCTGTGACAAGTAATTCCAAACGAAGGGAGTACCTACATAATCACATTTTAGTTTTTCTCGATCCAAATAAGGATTTATATATACTCCCTCCATCCCAAATTAGTTAACTCAGATTTGCTTCACTTTTTTCTTGAGTTTAGAGTTGCTTGGGTGTGCGACCATCCACTAATAAAGTGGCACATGTTCTGAGGGTGGTATCAAGTCATCGTGTAAAATCTGGCTCCCCGTGTCTCTCGAGTGTGTTAGCTCGGGGATTGTTTCGGATTGGGCCCTAAACTTTGAATAAAGCAACAACGTTCCTCTAAAATTTTTTTTGTCTGGATACAGATGTATCTAAACATGTTTATCTTTTTGTGGGTAATATTTAGACATGTTTTAGTTAGATACATCTATACCTGACAAATACTCCCTCCGTCCGAAAATGCTTGTCATCAAAATAAACAAAAAAAATTGTATCTAGAACTAAAATACATCTAGATACATCCCCTTTTATCCATTTTGATGACAAGTATTTTTAGATGGAAAGAATATAAGCCAACTAATTTGATACGGAGGTTGTACTTATTGACAGAAAAATTGAGTATAAGCCCTCCTAAAATCTGTTTTCCACAATCTGGCGAACTCGCGTGCCAGAGAGCCATTTTTAGGCCCCGTTCGGTGTCCATCCGCTCCACTACTGAGCCATTTTTAGGCCCCATGTCCATCCGCTCCACTGCTCCGCTCCGGGAACGGACGAAGCTGCAGTGAAAAGTTTTGGAGTGGGTGAAACGATGCTCCGCGGATTTCAAGGAGCCGGCGCATTGCCGAATAGGGCCTTACTCTGGCTGAGACCATTGGCACGGTGTCCGGACGGCCCAGCCCCTGCGTCTATGCTTGCCATTGGCATGGCGAGCGGCAGGATGAGTACGGAGTCTTCCGGGTGACCAACATAGCACGTCGCGAAGCTCAAATCCAAGCTGGCTTGCCACGGGACAGTGTACACACTTGATAAATAATGGGGCAAATTCACTATCCATCGTGATTTACCCGGGCAACGTGGAAAACAATGGGCTTCGGCTAATATTTAAATAATGACTAATTAACATATGAAGTGGTAATTCTAAAAAAAGCTGGGGTGGAAGGCGATTCCGGCGATTCCGATAGAATCGCCAAAAACTGACCCTATATAAGCCTACAAAGTGCACTCCCTTGACCAAGCGTAATGTGCAGCAGTCATGGTCTGCCATTCCCTTCTTCCAAGAAAAATACTCGAGAGAAATCGAGCAGTCACAGACTTGTTCTCTCCTAAAAAAAGGAAAAAAGAGCCTGTTGGGCACCAACGGGGCACTTCGGCTGTTTCCTTTCTCACACCCAAAGAAATGACATTTTTTTTTACAACAAACTTGCTCAAGCGTTACACTCACGTATTTTTTTAATGAAGAAATGACTTTAGTGGTATTGTTGGTGAAAAAAAAACAAAATTAGCACTATATTAGTGTGAATATATTCAATTATGAACCCAGGCTCATCTGCTCTTAATGAACAGAAAAATCAAAAGAAAATATAGAAGAAAATTCAAAAGAAAAATCTCAATTTTTTTGTCAACTAAGACACTCATATGCGTGATGTCCTGAAAAATTTCATCATGTTTGGACATCTGAGGACCTTATAGCAAAATAGACAAAATCGGTCTTAACATTGCATGAAAAGTAAACTTTCTCATGGACCCTACTTTTTTCTGCCGAGAGCTACTCATATGTGCAAACACAACCAAATTTGACTCGGACATCACATACTCAAACGTCTTCTTATGCCAAAATAAAAATAATCAGTTTCTTTTAAAAATTTGCTAGTATTTTTTTTATTTTACTGTTCACACAAAGGAGCCGGATCGCCCTGTCCATATATTAGTGTTACTATTCCCTCTATATTTTCCTAAAAAATTGTTTTTCCTGCTAAGATTTTTTACAGGTTATTTAGATGAAAATTTTATACGAGTATGTCAGTAGGTCAAGTTTGTTCGAAAAAAGTTTCAAATATTTTTTACTTTTATTTCTCTGAATTATACAATTAGGCTCAAGCCTGTCCAGGCTTCACAAAAGTTCTGGCTCCGCGACTGAATCCAAGCTCCATGAAATCTGTAGTACATAATACTACTCGTGTGATTAAGCTCCCATTGCTTCCCAGACAAATAACTACTACATACTAGTCCATTTTTTTTTCTCGATCCATTCCAAGCAAGAGTTTATATATACTTATCTCAACAGAAAAACTAACTAAAACTGGTTTTCCTAAAAATCCTCCCAAAGCTGGTTTTCCACAATCTAGCGATCTCTAGGAGAGTGTTGGGATCTCCTCCGCTCCCAGCTCCTGGATGGTTGTCTGAGGCTCCATCTCCCAAATCAGGAGTAGATATCATGTTCGGCAGCTAACTCCACTCTCTACAGTCAGCTTGGTGTGGTTCAGGTAGACGCTGCATGCGAGCGAGAAAATTGGATCGAGTGAGCCGGCAAGTTAGGCGTGTTTGGTTCATAAGTTTTAGGACTTTTTTTAGTCCCAACTTATAAGTCTCAAGTCCCTAAAAAATTCCTACCTGTTTGGTTCCTGGGACTTATAAGTCTTTATAAGACCATATTACAACTATAAGTCTCTATAAGTTCCTCCTTGAAAGTCTTATTTCATAAGTCTCAAATGCCCACTTTAAATCCCTATAAGTCCCTTCTGTTTGGTTTAGATGGTACTTATAGGGACTTATTTAAGTCCCTAGACCAATAAGTCCCTGGAACAAACACCCTCTTAGTCTGTTAGTGGCATGTGGAGCTCGGTTTCCTGCTGGATTGAACTACAGTCTGCTCCGCTCCACTCTTCATGCTCCATGGAGTTGTAGCATTCGGCACCGCTCCGCTCGCTCCGGAAGCAGAGCTGGGGAGTGCCGGAGCGGAGTGAGGGGGTGTTTGTTTAAAGGGACTTTTTTGTATAGGGACTAGAAAAAGTCCCTCTTAGCTTTTTAGAGACTAAACTAGGCATTTGAGACTAAATGAAGAAGACTCTCAAGGAGTCTTTTTGGGACTTTTCCAACAATGCCCCTCCATGCACCTATTGGCCCGCCACCCCACGGTGTTGTTTAATTGTTATTTTTTTATATACTAGAGGCAACATGGTCATTTAATAAACTCTAGAAAGGGACTAGGGACTTTTTAGTTTCTGAAAACAAACAGGGAGAGAGTTTTTAGGGAAGAGACTTTTTAGTTAGGACTAGAAAAAGTCCTAGGACCGGAGAACCAAACACCACCTGAATCCAAACACGCTCTAGGCAGCAGGTTTTATCCGCTGTAGCGTCTTGTTCTTTTGCAGTAGGTTGTGGCCTGCGTGCCCTTTATCTTGTTGTGTCTATTCTATCCGCCGTCGGGCTGCCGATACTGTGTGTGTTTCTGGGACTGGTGGTTTTGTTTGACTTTATTTGTAAAGTTGGGCATATGCCTTTCTCTAAAAAAGGTAGTAAGTTTTTGCTCCGCAGTTAATTTCGATGGCCAACAACAGCTGCAACAACAACAAAGCCTTTAGTCCCAAACAAGTTAGGATAGGCTAAAGGTGAAACCCCATAAGATCCCTGCAGTTAGTTTCGACAGTTGTATTTCCATTAAGCGAATAATGGAAAGGGGTAAAACTCGGTTGGAAAAAAGGGAAAATAAACTATGGGCTAGACACTGGCACCCCATTACTGAGCTGAGCTGAGCACATGACTAATCACCAGATGTGGAACACACACATGACAATGGAATCTTAGCAACAGAGTGCCCTGCACTTTCCTGTTTCCCCAGGTTAAGTACACAGATCAATCATGGCACATGAGGTTAAGCACAAGCCGCAGACGGCGCCGCCGCCACGCCATGTGTTAGCCATACTCTCATCATCAGCACATGCCGACGGAAATTCGCGGGGACAAGGAGTTCGGAGTCCCATCTCTGCTCTGCTGCCCTAATAACATGCTAAAACTCCCCGGGACTGAGATTCAGATCTGGTTCTAGAAGCCCATGCCCATGATTGCTTACAGGGACACTCGTCGGTCGGCTCACCGGCAAATCGCCGTGATGCCTTGCCGGCCCTACGAGAAGTCTCATCACGCCATAGGGTTAACCACCATGTGGGCGCGGTGGTTCTGGGACAAGAAAATGGGGACAGAGAGAAATCGGTGGCACCATCGGGTGTCCCCCGCTGTCCTAATCTCTCTGCCCCATCTCCTCATCATTTTTAGTGGGGAATGATACGATATTGACAGGCCCTGGCATCCTTGTCACACAACATTTCATCTCCCCGATGCACTTGCCATTGGTTTATGCCACCCAAGATCCGGTGTGCCTTTGTGTTGTTAAATCTGAACTTTCGAGGAATTTTTTTTGGTGGTGGTATCGCACTTACCGAGTAGTAGGGCGCCGTGGAGACGACGCTGGTGGGCTCGGCGGCGTCGGCGGGCGACAGGGCGTAGAGCGCCGCCATGAAGAGCTGCGTGGATCCGGTGCCGACGAGGACGTGGTAGCCGTCCACGGCGGCGTTGCCGACGGTGCGGTGGAGCCGCCGCACCTGCTGGTCGAACAGAGGCTCCATGAACCAGCATACGTTGCCAACGTCTGAAAAGTAGGACATCGTCTGCCACCCCGGGATTACGAGCTCCGCCGCGTCGCCGGTCTCCCGCCAGAAGGCCTCAAACATGGTCGGGTCCCCGCTGCAGCCGACAGAACGAATGTCAAACGCGTTTGTAAACTGAGATGAGATGGGAATAGATTCGAAGTTCTTTTAAAAAAAGAGGTGAGAATAGATTCGAGCGCGGGCGGCCATCAACTATGATTCGAGCTCATGTGGTGCTGCATCGATGGCGGGAATAGACTAGTTGCGAAAATGAGAGCAAAATCATGGCGACAGGTACATGCACCGCGGATGAATCTGGCATCGATCGGCCCCAGATCGGCATCCATTCCTCCTTGACATTGACACTGAACAGGGACATGCTCCGCCGGGCGGAACGCCCATCGCCGGCTCTTCACATTGCAGATATTTTGATGCACAAATTTACCACAGAAAAAATTACGAGGAACAGGGGCTTACTGGTCTAGATTAATAACAGAATCGGAGGTTACTGAAGGCTTCCCGGTCGACGGCGCCCTCGCCGCCGCGCCGCTCGTGCCCGGCGGCGGGGCGCAGGCGTGATGTTGCTGATCAGGAGAGATGACACCGGGGTGGTGCGGGTGGCTGACGATGTACTGGTGGAGTAGGAGCGGGAGTGCGGCGACATTCAATGCGACAGACACAAAGATGAAGACTCGCCATAGTGGCATGCGCCCCGCCGGCCGCCTCCTGCCGGAGGTCTTGGTGGCGGAGCATACGCTGCCGCCGCCTCTTGGCTTCGCTCCTCGGAGCGCCGGGCCGCCGCCGTTCGCGGTCACAGCGTGTTCCTCTCGGCAGGGCGCGCCACCGCTGCCGCTGCCTCGGGGAGAGGCGATCACGTGCGCCGACGGCGGCATTAGGCCGCCGTTCACTTGGAGCTCCGCCGACGTGCGCCGTCGGGGCGCCGCCATGACGCCCGGAGGAATCGATGCTTTTGTGGTGTGAACCAGCCCAGCAAAAATCGAAAAAACAACAACTGTCTTTTGGCGAGAAAGGGCTCTTCGACCGGCTGGAATCAGCCGGGTTTTTGGGAAGAAAGATCTCCCTCCTGTTTCAGCTCGGACCTAGGACCTCGGAGCTGATTTACTTTGAGCAAGTAATGAACCGCTCTCCCTCCTCTCTCTCTCTCTCTCTCTCTAGCGCTGAGGTGACTTCGCTGGCGCACAGGCCACTCTCTCTCCTGTTGGGCTGTGACTTTGAGCAGCTGAAGCACTGGAGCAGTGATGAGGACGAGAGAGGAGGTGGGGCAAGGAGAGAGAATAGACGTCTGTGGGATGGGAGGGGTCGACGGAGACCCAGAGCGTCCAGCCTGCCGTTCTGGCTATGGCGCAGAGGTAGAGGGAAGAGCAGCCGGCCTCCACTGCACGGCTTTATTTATATTCCTTCTGTTTATGTTCAGAGGTCCAGGGAGCGGGCCCTATGGATGTGCACTGCCCATAGCTCCTACTTCAGCGACAGCGAGGAATTGTCAAATACTCGTTCTATAACGTAGTTTTTTATTAAAAAAACTCAAACCTTATAAACTTCGATCATATTATAGAGAAAAATATATTTGAAATATCAAATGGATATCATAAGAGACATTATGAGTTCTATTTTCATATCATAAGAAACTCGGCTGGGCAGCCGTTGGATCAAAAGCATGCTGAGATTCGTGCTGTTGTGTAGTTGTACTGTCTTTTTAAGGCTTGTAGTTGTACCGTCACGTTTTTTTAAGGTGAAGTCAATTTTATTCATCAAAAATCACAGAGTGGGGGATACAATTCAGGTCATAAGGTTGGCCAAACCAAACGTGGTGCCTTAGATTCAACGAGAGTGAATACTTGTCTAGACTATGTGATGGGGCACCCCTCTGGTATTTCTTTGGCTCATCTTGTGTTTTCTGTATACAAAAAATCTCAAAAAAATTCACTGCGTTTGGACTCCGTTTGGTATTGATTTTCTGCGAAGTAAAAAACAAGCAAAACGATAGCAACTGGCACTGGGCACTATGTCAATAGTCTCAAAAAATAATATAAAGTTGCTCTAAAATGATTGTAAAACATCCAAAAAGATAATATAACAACATGAAACAATAAAAAAATTATAGATACGTTGGAGACATATCAACATGCCAAGTTTAATTCCTACTTGCCCTCGAGTAGGTAAATGATAAAAACGGAATTTTGGATGTGGAATGCTGCCTAACATGTTCAACACATATTCTTTTCTTTTGTAGCATGGACATATAGACTTTTATATGATTCAAAACAATAGTCTAGTTTTGACATGAAGGTTTCAATACTTGAGCATATCAACAAGCAACCATGTCTTTAAAAATATCAACACTAAAGCAAGTTATCCCTAGCCCATCATGCTCAGTAATTGATCCATTCATGAAACACACTCGCATATTAGCTATACCCAATGCTCAAGTACGATTATAGTTATAGCTGGCCAAACGGGCCATGCTAACAGGCCAACCCGGTAGCATGCAGGACCGACACGACCCAGGCTAAACGGGCCAGGCCCGGCACGCGACACGCCATGGGCCGTGCCTGGGCCTGGAGGCTAGGCACGCAGGCCGGCACGGCATGGCCCGTTTATGTTTTTTTGAAAAATATAAATATATATGTCCTATATAAATACCTAATACCCTAATATGTTTAATATTTTCATAGTGCATGCGTATTTTATTAGTGCTTGAATCTAAGTAGTAGTAGTGTTATAGTGTAGTCTTTGTATTTTTTGTATCCTTTTGTAATTATAGAGTATGTCTTGTATTCTTTTATTCTTTCAGATGGGAGTTTTAATGATGTACATGTGCTAATAAAACTCTAGATTTATCTCACATAATAGTCTACCAAATTTTGCAATTTTCTACATTTTTTGGCCTTTTTTTTGCTGTTTTCAGAGGTATTACGAAGAAAAAGAAAAAAATCACGCCAGACAGGCCAGCGTCCTCCAATGGGCCGGCGTGCCTGGGCGTGCCGCGTGCCGGCCCACGTAGCCTACGTGCCGTGCCTGGGCTGCTAGCTCCCGCCCGTGGGCCGGCATGGCACGACTCAGTTATTATTCGTGCCAAGACGGGCCGTGCCGTGCCAGACACGTTTACGGCGGGCCGGACCGTGTCGTGCCGGCCCGGCCCGTTTGGTCAGGTATGATCATAGTGCCCCTTAGTTGGTGCTTTATAAGAGAAGATGAAGACTCAAATAAAATAAAAATTGCATAAAGTAAAAAAGAAAGACCCTTCACAGAGGGAAGTAGGGATTTGTAGAGGTGCCAGAGCTCAAAGCGAAAAAATAGAGATAAAACATTTTGGGTGGCATGCTTTTCCATTCAATAAAAATGATCGAGTAGTTCTCAAACAGAAATTAAGGTTGATTCCTTTTTTCCACCATACTTTCACATTCCACGGCTAACCGTATCCACGGGTACCGTCCATACCAACACTTTTCAAGAAATTTATTATTTGACAACACAAAGTAAATTCATTTTTTATTTCGGGATTGGGCATCCTTAATACCTTTGTCGTACTCTCGTGCAATGACAAGTGAATAAACACTCATCTTGAGAATAACACATCTAGCATGGAAAAATATCAGCCACCCATACCGTTTCATGAGCGGTACGAGCACACAAAAAGAACATTTATTTTGAAAATTAGAGATGGCACATACAAATTTTCTTAGAGTGGCAAAAAGAATACTACATATAGGTAGGCATGGTGGACTCATATGGCAAAACTGGGTTTAAGGATTTTGGATGCACAAGTAGTATTCCCACTTAGTGCAAGGGAAGGCTAGCAAATAGATCGAGAAGCATCCAACCAAGAAACGAAAAATCACATAATCGAGCATTAAGCATAACTAACACCGAATAATGCACCACAAGTAGGATGTAATTCCATTGCATAACTATTGACTTTCGTGCTTGCATAGGGAATCACAAACCTTAACAACAATATTCTTACTAAAACATAATTATTCACCAACATGACTCACATATCATTATCATCATATCGCAAAACTATTACAAGGAATCAAATTTATTTTGTCCAATAATTTTCATGAAAGTTTTTATTATATCCCTCTTGAATATCTATCACTTTGGGACTAGTTTCATATGTTGCTTTTGATAGCTCAAATAAATTTACGTGAAGAACATGAGCATACAAATTTCTTCTCTCAAAATAATTAAAGTGAAGCATGAGAGAATTTCTTAAAAAAATTACTAACTCTCAAATAAATCTAAGTGAAGCATGAGACTATTTCTTCAAAATTATTAAAGCACACCGTGCTCAAAAAGATATAAGTGAAGCACTAGAGTAATTCCATAGCTCAAAAAATTTAAGTGAAGCACATAGAGAAATTCTAACAAATCATAGCATAATTTTGGCTCTCTCAAATAGGTGTGTCCAGCAAGGAGAGATGACACAAACTAAAAAGCAAAACAAGCAAAGACTCATATAATACAAAACGCTCCAAACAAAACTCATGATATGTGACGAATAAAAATATAGCTCCAAGTAAAATACTCGGGGCATCCCCAAGCTTAGTTGCCTGTTCCTTTTTGGATAATAACTTGGGGTGCCACGAGGCATCCCCAAACTTAGGCTCTTCTTACTCTTATTCCTTCATCCATCGTGATCTCACCCAAAAATTGAAAACTTCAATCGCACAAAACTTAACAAAATCTTCGTGAGATATGTTAGTATAGCAAAGTAAATCACTACTCTAAGTACTGTTGCAAACCCATTCATATTTTATTTCCGCATTATATCTACTGTATTCCAACTTTACTATGGCTCATACCCGCCGGTAAAGTCCATAGATTCATCAAAATAAGCACACAACGCAAAGAAAAACAGAATCTGACAAAAACAGAATAGTCTATAGCAATCTGAAATCTACGAATACTTCTATAACTCCGTTTTTTTGAAAAATTAGGACAACATAGGAAATTTGTATATCAATCTTGTGTAAAAACATCAGAATTATATCACACTTTTGTGATTAAATAAATTTTTTACTAGCGCAAAAGTTTCTGTTTTTCAACAAGATCAAATCAACTATCACCAAACATGATCCCATAGGCTTTGCTTGACCCAAACACTAATTAAAACATGAAAACACAAACATAACAGTAGCATAATTTTGCAAACACTCAAGAACAGAAATAAAAAGGCAAAAATAAAATTTATTCATTGGGTTGCCTCCCAACAAGCGCTATCGTTTTACACCCCTAGCTAGTCACTGAGATTTCGTTGATGCTCACATGAAAGATAATAATTAAAACACAAAGAGCGGATCATAAAACATGTGGCAAATAAAATTGAGTCTAATATACTTCCTATGCATAGGAATTTTATAGGCAAACAAATTATCAAGACAACAAATATCTAGCATATGCAAAGGAGAGAAATAAAACATTGACAATCTCAACATAACGAGATGTAATCTAGTAACATGAAAATTTCTACAACCATATTTTCCTCTCTCATAATAATTACATGTAAGATCATAATCAAATTAAACAATATAGCTATCATAAAAAATTTCTCTTCATGATCCACATGCATGCAAAGTTGACACTCTTCCAATATAGCGGGATTATCATCAAATAAAGTCATGACCTCTCCAAACCCACTTTTATCAAAATTTTCATAAGATTGATTAAGCTCCAAAGTAGTGGGATCATTATTACCTAATGTAAAAACTCTTCCAAACCCACTTTAAATATTATTGCAAACATTACTATCAATATCATAATCATTATGAGGCTTAAATAAATTTCCAAGATCATAAGAAGCATCACCCAAATCATGATCATTACAATAAGTAGTGGATATAGCAAAATTAGCATCCCCAAGCTTGGGGTTTTGCATATTATTAGCACAATTGTCCTTAATAGAATTTATAGTAAAATCATAGCAATCATGCTTTTCATTCAAGGAGCTATCATGAATCACTTCATAAATTTCTTCATCACAATTTTCAGATTCATGAATCTCAAGCAAAACTTCATAAAGATAATCTAGTGCACTCAACTCACTAGCAATTGGTTCATCATAATTGGATCTTTTAAAAAGATTAACAAGTGGATGGGGATCCATATCAATAGATTTTTATCAAGCAAAGATGCAAGCATATAGAAGGCACATGGCAACACAAGCAAACAAAAGTTCAAACAAGAAAAAGGCAAACGAAAAAGAAGGCGAATAAAAAGGCAAATTTTGTGAAGTGAGGGAGATGAAAACGAGAGGCAAATGGAAAATAATGTAAATTGTAAGGAGATGAGATTTTTGATTAGGAACCTGATAGATGTTGATGACGTCTCCCCGACGACGATGCCAGAAGTCCTTTCTTGATGGCTCCTGTCCGCGTCTGTATTTTCCCCGAAGAGGAAGGGATGATGCAACACAGCTACGGTATGTATTTCCCTCAGTGATGAGATCAAGGTTATCGAAACAGTAGGAGAACCACACAACACTATGTAAACGGTACCTACACACAAAGAACAAATACTTGCAACCAACGTGTAAGAGGGGTTGTCAATCCCTCCCGGGTAAAAGATAGATTGGTTTGTAGTAGAATGGATAAATAGATCTCGCGAAAACGCAAAATAAAATAAATAACAAAAAAATGCAGCAAGGTATTTTTTGGGTTTTTGGAATAATAGATCTAAAAATAAAAGACGCAAATAATAGATCGGAAAGCAAATATGATAAAGAATAGACCCGATGGCCATATATTTCACTAGTGGCTTCTCTCAAGAAAAATATCATACGGCGGGTAAACAAATTACTGTTGGGAAATTGATAGAACTTCAAATAATCATGACGATATCCAGGTAATGATCATTATATAGGCATCACATCCAAGATTAGTAGACCGACTCCTGCCTGCATCTACTACTATTACTCCACACATCGACTGCTATCCAACATGCATCTAGTGTATTAAGTTCATGGAAAAACGGAGTAATGCAATAAGAACGATGACATGATGTAGACAAGATCTATTCATGTAGGAAAAGACCCCATCTTGTTATCCTTAATAGCAACGATACATACGTGTCATGTCCCCTTCTGTCACTGGTATTGAGCACAGTAAGATCGAACCCATCACAAAGCACCTCTTCCCATGGCAAGAAAAATCAATCTAGTTGGCCTAACTGAACCAAAGATTCAAATAAGAAATACGATGCTATAAATAATCATGCATATAAGAGAACAAAACTCAAATAACTTTCATGGATAAAATAGATCTGATCACAAACTCAAAGTCCATCGGATCCCAACAAACACACCGCAAAAAGAGTTACATTAAATAGATCTCCAAGAGACCATTATATTGAGACTAGAGAGAGAGAGGAAGCCATCTAGCTACTGCCTACGGACCCGTAGGTCTACAATGAACTACTCATGCATCATCGGAGAGGCACTAATGAGGATGATGAACCCCTCCATGATGGTGTCTAGTTGGATCTGGTGGTTCTGGAACTTGCGGCAACTAGAATTGTGTTTCATCGACTACCCTAGGGTTTTTGGATTTTGGGGGTATTTATATGCCAAAGAGGCGGTGTGGGAGGCCACCAAGGTGGGCACAACCCACTAGGGTGCGCCTGGACCCCCACGCGCGCCCAGGTGGGTTGCGCCCCCCTCGAGGCATCCCTATGGTACTTCTTTAGTCCATCTTGTGTCTTATGTTCCAGAAAAAATCTCCAAAAAGTTTTGCTGCATTGGGACTCTGTTTGGTATTGATTTTCTACGAAGTAAAAAACAAGCAAAAAAACAGCAACTAGCACTGGGCACTATGTCAATAGGTTAGTCTCAAAAAATGATATAAAGTTGCTCTAAAATGATTGTAAAACATCCAAGAATGATAATATAACAGCATGGAACAATAAAAAATTGTAGATACGTTGGAGACGTATCAGCATCCCCAAGCTTAATTCCTACTCGTCCTCGAGTAGGTAAATGATAAAAACAAATTTTTTGATGTGGAATGTTGCCTAACATGTTCACCACATATTCTTTTATTTTGTAGCATGGACATATGGACTTCTATATGATTCAAAGCAATAGTCTAGTTTTGACATGAAGATTTCAATACTCGAGTGAAAGGACATGCGGTGCCCCCATGTGTGGTTTTGGTAATTGATGACATTCTCTATGGACTAATGGCTGCACTGAGTTATATTTAAAGGTTTGCTGCCATAGGCATTTCTTGAAGTCCATGTGTTGGTTTCAAGGAGTTTATGGGTTGACCAAGGTGCTATTAAGGAATTATCCAAAGATTGGTCATGTGAGTGTTGAGCTTATTGCAAGCATGTCTTGCAGAAGAAGATTGTGTGATCATTCATGTTTACCTTCAAGACATCATCCAAACGAAGAGAGTTGGAAAGATTCAAGGTTGATCAAGACTAAGTCAAGAGTGAATCAAGTTGATCAACTCACAAAGCATAGAAGATGTACCAAGAGGGATCAAGTGATCCCATGGTATGGTAAGCATTGTCCATTGCACTTTGTGTACTAACCCATGGTCTATGTGAGAGTCTATGTGGGGTTAGGTACGTGTCCATGGGCTTGCGTCAAGAGGATGATATCATACAACCCATGGGAAGGATGACATCAAGTGGTGATCGTCATCAAGATTGCCGTGTGCAAGTTCAAGTGGAGAATCACGAAGAGATCAAGTGCTTGAAGCTTGCCATCCGTTGTGGTGTCAATGGACTTGTGAAGATGTGCCGAAGAGTGGCTCACCCATAGTGGAGTATGGGGGAGCAATCATCTAGTCTCCATCGACCCAACGCAATCAAGAAAGGTGGTCCATCTTGAGGAGGAGAAGATCGTCATCATCTAGCTCAAGTGGATCATGTGCAAGGCAAAGGTTTGCCCTTGATAGGTTTTTGATTTTACCGGTCTCATGGTGGTAGTTGGGAGACCGGGTTATAGGATCGATAGCCGTACTATCAAGGGGGGCTCTCAAGTGAGTAGCTTGATCGTATCATTCGTCGAGAGCTCAAACCATTGCATCCTTGCATCATGTTTCTTGGTTCTTGTTTGGTTCTCTTTGTGAGTCTTAGAGCTTATGGTCATCTTGATGACAAGCTTGAGTTCATCGAAAACGGAGTTTGCATGCGTCTTCTATGATGTTTTCGGTGTTGGAGGTTTTACCAGTCTTATCCGAGGAAGGGTTCTCACCATTTTCTTATGGGCCTTTTCTCATTTGCTTCTTATTGATATTTCTTTGAAGATTGTGTTAGCCCTTGTCGCTAGCTTTCCAACAAACTTGGTTTCATCGAATTCGGAGTCCGTTTGCAAAAGTTGTGGCAGTTTTGGTGTTCTGAAAAGGCTGCAGCGGCACTACCGCGAATTGGAGCGGATGTAATTTTTTACTACCGCTTCAGAGCAGTACTACCGCGGCTCCTACAGCGGTAGTACCGCTCCGGACAAAAAACTCGTCCCAAGTCTTGCGGTGGTAGGCCGGATGTATTTTTTTAGTACCGCTCGCAAGTAGTAGTACCGCTACCATTTGCGGTAGTACCGTGAGGACGAGCGGTAGTACCGCTCCGGCGGTTCTTCTAGCCTTTTGCCTCCTCGTTGTTGTTTTTCAAAGGGGTACTTCCGCCCTAGCGGTAGTACCGCTCCTTGGAGCGGTAGTACCGCTCTGTGCGGGCTGTGAGCATAACGGTTGGATTTTTCCCCACCTATAAAAGGGGGTCTTCTTCCCCAATGAACCATATCTCTTCAGCTCATGTTCTTCCCCCATTGTTGACCTTCTTCGAGCTTGCTAACTCTCAATCCCTCCAATGATTCTTGCTAGTTCTTGAGGGAAAAGAGAGAGGAGATCTAGATTCACGTTTCCACCAATCACTTTCTCCTCTATGGGAGGGGAACCCCTTGGATCTAGATCTTGGAGTTCTTCGTGTTCTCTTCTTCGTTCTTCCTCTCATTTTCCTCCCTAGCATTTGTTGCTTCGGTGGGATTTGGGAGAGAAGGACTTGGGCACTCCGTGTGCCCTTGCCATTGCATTTGGTGCATCGGTTTGAGTTCTCCACGGTGATACGTGGAAGTTACAAGTTGAGAAGCTTATTACTCTTGGGTGCTTGGTACCCTTGAGCTTGTTCCTCTTGGGTGCTTGTGTGCCCTAGACGGTTGAGGTCACCTCGGAGCCATATTCCATTATGGTGAAGTTTCATGGTGTCGTTGGGGAGTTAACCCCAACCTTTGTGGTGTTAGGAGCTCAATCATTGTGGTGTAAAGCTCCGGACAAACGTCGGGGTCTCCAATTAGGTTGTGGAGATCGCCCCGAGCAATTTGACGAGTTCCGGTGACCGCCACCAAGGGTTGCCAAAGTGTACGGGTTCGATAACCGCCCCCAAGGGTTGCCATTTGTACGGGTTCGGTGATCGCCCTCAAGGGTCCCTTAGTGGAATCACAGCATCTTGCATTATGCGAGGGCGTGAGGAGATTACGGTGGCCCTAATGGCTTCTTGGGGAGCATTGTGCCTCCACACCGCTCCAAACGGAGATTAGCATCCGCAAGGGTGTGAACTTCGGGATACATCGTCGTCTCCGCGTGCCTCGGTTATCTCTTACCCGAGCTCTTTACTTATGCACTTTACTTTGTGATAGCCATATTGTTTCTTATCATATATCTTGCTATCACCTAGTAGTCTATCTTGCTTAGCATAAGTTGTTGGTGCACATAGGTGAGCCTAGTTGTTGTAGGTTTTGTGCTTGACAAATTAACCGCTAGGTTTATTCCGCATTTGTTCAAGCCTAAACCGTAATTATTTTAAAACGCCTATTCACCCCCCTCTAGGCGACATCCACGATCTTTCAATTGGTATCAGAGCCTCGTCTCTCTTTGTTAGGGCTTAACCGCCTAGAGAGTAAGGATGTTGACTAGGGGTTTAGGATTCTCTGACACTCTTAGTTTCGATGGCACAAATTTTGATGTTTGGGTAATTCGCATGCTTAATCTCTTTAGGGTCATGGACCCAAATTTAGAGCGAATTGTAGATATGGGTTTTTCTCCTCCAAAGGATCCCCAAAGATTATCTTTAGAGGATGAGAAAAACTCTTATCTCAATGCTCAAGCTTCTAATGTGCTTTTCGATGCTTTGAGCAATGTAGTTATATTTCAACTCATGCCGTTCCGGGATGCTCATGAGTTGTGGACAAAGCTTCAAGATAAATATGGCGTGTCCAAGTTTCATGGGGATGATTGTTCTCCCTCCACATCCGGCCATATAGTATTCTCAACTTCTTCTACTTCACCTACATGTGGTTTGCCACAAGGTAATGATATGGTGAGTAGTGTTGGTCATTGCAATGATGATAGTATGTTTATTGTGGATGACCCTTCATCACTATCTTATTGCAATGCTCCTTATTTGGGCTTTAACACTTCGAGCACTCGAAATGTTTCACATGCTTGTGTTGATAGTTCTTGCATATCATGTAGAAATTGCTTGACTAAATCTCATGATGATATATTTACAATGTCTTGTTGCCATGATAAAAATGCATATATGTCCTCGAATTGTTGTGCTAACAATGTAGAGGAAACCCAACACCCCATGGAACAAGATGTGGTCTTGAATGGTGCATCAACGGATCCTACATCATCATCTATTGCATTTTGCCTTATGGCCAAGGCTTCAAAGGTATCTCCCACTTTGAATCCCAATATATCTTGTGATGATGGCAAGAGTGATGATGATGTTGATTATGATGAAGAGAATGATAATGTTGCCTCCTTAAAAACTAAGGGGGGAATGATTTTTAAAGCTCTTCACAAAAATAAACTTGCTCGTTCCAACTTCATGGAAATCATGTCTATTGCCATTGAAGGCAATACATTGAGGAGTTGGAATCTCATCTAGAGGAGCATGAGGTCACCATTGAGAAAATGGAAGCTCATGAGCGTGATTACGCAAATGAGATCGCGGAGCTATCTCAAGCTCTTGAACATGAACAAACCACATCCGAATCTCTTGAGGAGACCTTTGCTCTAGAATTATCTAGAATAAAGGAATCTCAAGATAGAGCACTCGAGGTGGCCAATGATTTCAAAACTAAAAATGCTAAGCTTGAAGTTTCTCATGCTAGACTCCTTGAGGATTTTGAGCACCTCGAAAATGGCTCAAGGGTCATGAAGGGTGAGCTCATCAAACTCACCGAGTTTCATGCTCAACTTGAAGCTTCTTACTTAAAAGAGCTTTCCAAGGTGTCCTCTCCTATTGTTGTTAATGATGATGCTTGTGCTACTAACTCTATTACTTGTGAAGCATCCATTTTGAAGGAGAATGTTGAGCTACGGGCTCAACTTGAGTTGCTATCTAGCAATTATGGGAAATTGGAAGAAAGTCATGAAAAGCTCTCAAGCTCTCATGATGATCTTCTAGTATCCCATAATGTGCTAAAGATAGCTCATGAGGCCATGATTGCTAAGGTAACATCTAGTGAGCCTCATGTGGATACTAGCACTACTTCTAGTCAAAATGCTATGTTGCCATGTGCTAGTCCTTGTAATTCATCTACTCACAATGTTGGTACATCTTGTGATGAATTTCTTTCCTTGCCTTGTTGCTCTAACAATGAAGCTTATACTTCCTCTAGTACTTGTGTTGAGACTAACCATGTAGAGGAAATCAAAGAGCTCAAGGCCCAAGTCACTTCTTTGAAGAAAGACTTGGAAAAGAGTCATGAAGGGAAATTCACACTCAACAATATCTTGAGTGTGCAAAAATCCCCTAATGACAAAGGTGGACTTGGATTCAACTCCAAGAAGAAGAAGTCCAAGATGAACAAAAAGAAGGGCCAAGAACAAGTCAAGAATTCGGCCAATATTGTTTGCTTCAAGTGCAAAGTAGAAGGGCATCATGTTAGATCTTGCCCATTGAAGAAGAAGGCCATTAGTGACAAGCAACAAGGGAAGCGGCCACAAGTTTGATCTCATGCTCAACCACAAGTTGAAGAAAGTCCTCTTCCCAAGAATCCTCAAGCTAATGCTTCTCAAGTTGAGAAATCAAGTGAGAAGAAAGTGAAGAGTAGACGTTGCTACTTATGTCGTGAGAAAGGTCACCTCGCCTCTTCATGCACTAGTGGTAACTTATCCAACCCAATTATTATTGATGATATCTATTCTCTTGGGAAGGATAAGGTTGGCAATGTGTTTGCCAAAGTTGTTGGTACTCAAAGTGGTGTCAAGAAGAGAACCATTTGGGTAGCCAAGCCTATTGTGACTAACCTCTTAGGACCCAACTTGGTTGGGGACCAAGAAGCTCAAACTTGATCAATAGGTGTTGTTGGAGGGCACTGGAGGCTTGGCTACTTTATGAAGAATTAAGGGGACTTCATCATTCTAATTGTCTCAAGCCAAGTTATTCGAATTATCAAGTTTCTATCTTATATCCAATGTTTCTCCATGTGGTAACTCGTGCTTAAAGTGTTTACATTGATAGTTACTTACCCCTTTGCATGTTTGGTTTTGTTCCTTGCATGTGTTTGTATATGTTGTGCTTCCAACTTGATTATCTTGTGCAATCAAGTATGTGTGTGTTGGTTTGCACATCATGTACATGTGTGTCATGCATTAAGCCTTTTGCATCTTGTTCTTTTCTTAGTTGGCTCTTGTGAGAGATTAATGGAATATCCCATTATGGGGGAGTGATGTGCTTTGTGCACCTCACAATCCTATATATGTGTGTACATGAGTAATACCATCTAGTATTGATATTTCAAGATTATCTAGTCGCTATGTGGTATGTCTTCTCATGAGAAATTCAAATTCTACATTGTCCATTAATTATCTCATGTTGGATCATTATTTTGCCTCTTGTTTATCTTTAATTGGTATCACATTATGGGGGAGTAATATGCTATGTGTATATTACTAGCCTAGAAAATGTGTACATTTGAGATATTGTCATCTAGAGTTGATATTGTAAATTATCTTGTTCCTAGGTGGCATGTTAGCTCTACAAGTTGCAATTTTCTTTTTGTTTGGTGTGAAGATAATGTCGGATATCCTTGCTATCTACCACCGGGAATTATTTCCATTTACTTCTTGTCTTTTGACAATTGGTACTCACTTTTGTGGTAGAATTTATTGATCATCTTTACATTGGCTTTTGCTTTTTATTTGCCTTTTATCTTGCCAAGGATTGTATCAACTCCCTTTGTCTTCCATACCACTTGTGGATCTTGTTTATTTCTTGATCTTGTCTAGTGTTTTCTAGATATAGTGAAAGTGGTGATCCCACCTTGTGCATTTTGTATTCAAATGCAATTTCTCTATAATGCACTAGTCTTGGGGAGCTATCCTATTTTCTATAAAACACTCTTCTTGCGATCCTTATCAAGTGTGTGTTGGTGGAAGGCAAGCCGTTTTCGTTTTGGTACTTTGTGCCATCATGAAACTTTGTAGAGAGCTTGGTATGTTTGGAACCATCCTCTCTTTTGGGAGTTTGATATCTTTTATTTTGAGTGTGCCATTGGATATCTCATCCCTTGATGTATCTTTCAATTGACATCGTCCAAGTGATGATTTATTCATTTGGTATCTTTTCTTCACTTGGTATTTCTTTGTCATTTGGTATCGGTTCTTGAAAGTCTTGAGCATGCATATTAACTTCGTGTAGTATCTTTGGCATGCTTTCTTTCTTTGACCCAATATACAGGGGGACCTCCACCAAGTCTCAAATTGGATGAGATGTGCATGAAATTCATTTTCATATCTATATGCACATATTTATGTGGAGTTTGTCCTATGTGTTGTTGGTTCTCTAACTCTTTGGTCCCAATGAGTTTGGGTACCATTTTGTTTGTGTTATTGTTCTAGGAACAAGTGGAGATGCATTGGATGCTTGGCTCACTCACAAGGAAGGTGTTGTCACCATGTGCTTATTGGAGTCAAGCTAGGATGATCAATGAACTACTTTGTACCTTCAATTGGTATCTACTACATCCTTCCAATGTTATCTCGGTAACAAGTATCTTCATATACTTCATGCACACATTTCTTGCATCAACCTTGTGTAGGTTGTATCATGGCATGTTATCCATTCTTTCTTGTGATACTTGATTCCTTTCTCAAAGCATCCCAACAATGATGTCTTGTTGCTAGTTGTGATGTCTTTGATGGGTGTGTGGTAGGAATTCATTTATATACTATAAGACCATATCTAGCCATGTGCTATGCTTCCAAGCAAATATCTTATTGGTATATGTATGACCTCCTTTTGGATATCTTGTTCCTTCGTGTTGTAACTATTTCGGGTGTACATCCTTCTTTGTAGATATATATCATCATGATCTACTCTACCTAGAACCATATACACTTGAGAGAAATTACATCTCTAGATGATATCCTTTCTTTCACGTCCACCTTGTCTTTCTTATGTTATTTCTTTGGTGGCTCCGTGAAAGCTTTTGCCTTGAGTGCGTGTCTTCTATCGTTGCATCTTGATGCGCTCTTGTGTGGTGAACATTATTTTCCTCATGCTTTTCTTTACGAGGTTTTTGCCATCTTAATTGGCATCCCTCGTCTTGACGCGCCTTTCATCGTCTATCTTCACCGCGGGTTGTCACAAGCATAGGTTCTCTATATGCTTATTAGTAAGCTTGTGAACCCATTTGCTTGTTGTGTGTGGGAATGATAGGCCTTGCACTGTGTTGCCTCATTCTTTCAAGACTTTATTGATGCTTAATGCTCATCCGTACATTAGTCTTCTCAAGTGCATTGCCTTGACTCACACACATCATTTTGGTTGAGCCCATTCTTAAGTTGCCTCTTTCACTTATTGCTCAACCATGTGTTTGTTACATGTACTAGGCTTAGTTTCCTATATGCTCACTTGCTCTTGTTGTAAGTTTCTATTGATTTTGGGGGAGCTATGATCCTATTTTGTGCACTTTGTTTCCAAATTCAAATATTCTTATGTGTGCACAAATCATGGGGAGCCTCTCTAGTTTCTTTAGAACACTCCTTTGCTCATATCATAATATCCTTTATTCATGTGGCTCGTAGGAGCATTGGCCTAGTTGTTTCAATTGGTATCTTTTGATAGCTTGCTTCAATAGATATCTTTTGAATGCTTGGTTGCTTGTTTCTCTCTTTGTTATGTCTTTATGGCATATCTTCCTTTTGCAATCTTTGGGCCTCAATATAGTTTGTCTTCCTCCAAGTATTTACCATTGGATGTGTGCATTACATTCCACTCTCTTGTTGATAAATACACAATTTATGGAGGAACACATTTTATATTGGCCTTCTAAGCTTGTAGCCCATTTTGGCAATCGATGCCAATGGGGGAGAAGTTTCAGAGAGTTTTGTGGAGAAGTTTATAGAGTTGTCTCTTCTGGCTTTGGTTTGTTCCTAAGCATACGCATCTCCTTCGCATGCATTATTGGTTGTTGCATTGCATGGTGATGCATAATTCCTTATATAAACTCTCTTGAAAGTGATTGTCATCAATTACCAAAATGGGGGAGATTGAAAGGACATGCGGTGCCCCCATGTGTGGTTTTGGTAATTGATGACATCCTCTATGGACTAATGGTTGCACTGAGTTATATTTAAAGGTTTGCCGCCATAGGCATTTCTTGAAGTCCATGTGTTGGTTTCAAGGAGTTTATGGGTTGACCAAGGTGCTATTAAGGAATTATCCAAAGATTGGTCATGTGAGTGTTGAGCTTATTGCAAGCATGTCTTGAAGAAGAAGATTGTGTGATCATTCATGTTTACCTTCAAGACATCATCCAAACGAAGAGAGTTGGAAAGATTCAAGGTTGATCAAGACTAAGTCAAGAGTGAATCAAGTTGATCAACTCACAAAGCGTAGAAGATGTACCGAGAGGGATCAAGTGATCCCATGGTATGGTAAGCATTGTCCATTGCACTCTGTGTACTAACCCATGGTCTATGTGAGAGTCTATGTGGGGTTAGGTACGTGTCCATGGGCTTGCGTCAAGAGGATGATATCATACAACCCATGGGAAGGATGACATCAAGTGGTGATCGTCATCAAGATTGCCGTGTGCAAGTTCAAGTGGAGAATCACGAAGAGATCAAGTGCTTGAAGCTTGCCATCCGTTGTGGTGTCAATGGACTTGTGAAGATGTGCCGAAGAGTGGCTCACCCATAGTGGAGTATGGGGGAGCAATCATCTAGTCTCCATCGACCCAACGCAATCAAGAAAGGTGGTCCATCTTGAGGAGGAGAAGATCGTCATCATCTAGCTCAAGTGGATCATGTGCAAGGCAAAGGTTTGCCCTTGATAGGTTTTTGATTTTACCGGTCTCATGGTGGTAGTTGGGAGACCGGGTTATAGGATCGATAGCCGTACTATCAAGGGGGGCTCTCAAGTGAGTAGCTTGATCGTATCATTCGTCGAGAGCTCAAACCATTGCATCCTTGCATCATGTTTCTTGGTTCTTGTTTGGTTCTCTTTGTGAGTCTTAGAGCTTATGGTCATCTTGATGACAAGCTTGAGTTCATCGAAAACGGAGTTTGCATGCGTCTTCTATGATGTTTTCGGTGTTGGAGGTTTTACCAGTCTTATCCGAGGAAGGGTTCTCACCATTTTCTTATGGGCCTTTTCTCATTTGCTTCTTATTGATATTTCTTTGAAGATTGTGTTAGCCCTTGTCGCTAGCTTTCCAACAAACTTGGTTTCATCGAATTCGGAGTCCGTTTGCAAAAGTTGTGGCAGTTTTGGTGTTCTGAAAAGGCTGCAGCGGCACTACCGCGAATTGGAGCGGATGTAATTTTTTACTACCGCTCCAGAGCAGTACTACCGCGGCTCCTACAGCGATAGTACCGCTCCGGACCAAAAACTCGTCCCAAGTCTTGCGGTGGTAGGCCCGGATGTATTTTTTTAGTACCGCTCGCAAGCAGTAGTACCGCTACCATTTGCGGTAGTACCGTGAGGGTAGTGACCGCCCTCAAGGGTTCCTTAGTGGAATCACAGCATCTTTCATTGTGCGAGGGCGTGAGGAGATTACGGTGGCCCTAGTGGCTTCTTGGGGAGCATTGTGCCTCCACACCGCTCCAAACGGAGATTAGCATCCGCAAGGGTGTGAACTTCGGGATACATCGTGGTCTCCGCGTGCCTTGGTTATCTCTTACCGGAGCTCTTTACTTATGCACTTTACTTTGTGATAGCCATATTGTTTCTTATCATATATCTTGCTATCACCTAGTAGTCTATCTTGCCCATCATGCTCAGTAATTGATCCATTCGTGAAACACACTCGCATATTAGCTATACCCAATGCTCAAGTACGATCATAGTGCCCCTTAGTTGGTGCTTTATAAGAGAAGACGGAGGCTCAAATAAAATAAAAATTGCATAAAGTAAAAAAGAAAGGCCCTTCGCAGAGGGAAGTAGGGATTCGTAGAGGTGACAGAGCTCAAAGGGAAAAATAGAGATAAAACATTTTGGGTGGCATGCTTTTCCTGTCAATGAAAATGATCGAGTAGTTCCCAAACAGAAATTAAAATTTATTCCCTTTTCCACCATACTTTCACATTCCACGGCTAACCGTATCCACGGATACCGTCCATACCAACACTTTCCAAGGAATTTATTATTTGACAGCACAAAGTAAATTCATTTTTCATTTAGGGACTAGGCATCCCTAATACCTTTGCCGTACTCTCGTGCAATGACAAGTGAATAAACACCCATCTTGAGAATAACACATCGAGCATGAAAAAATATCAGCCACCCCCTACCGTTTCATGAGCGGTATGAGCACACAGAAAGGAAATTTATTTTGAAAATTAGAGATGGCACATACAAATTTGCTTATAATGACAAAAGAATACTGCATATAGGTAGGCATGGTCGACTCATATGGCAAAACTGGGTTTAAGGATTTTGGATGCACAAGTAGTATTCCCACTTAGTGCAAGGGAAGGCTAGCAAATAGATTGAGAAGCATCCAACCAAGAAACGAAAAATCACATAAGCGAGCATTGAGCATAACTAACACCGAATAATGCACCACAAGTCGGATGTAATTCCATTGCATAACTATTGACTTTCGTGCTTGCATATGGAATCACAAACCTTAACACCAATATTCTTACTAAAGCATAATTACTCACCAACATGACTCACATATCATTATCATCGTATCGCAAAACTATTACAAGGAATCACGTTTATTTTGTCCAATGATCTTCATGAAAGTTTTTATTATATCCCTCGTGAATATCTATCACTTTGGCACTAGTTTCATATGTTGCTTTTGATAGCTCAAACAAATTTAATTGAAGAACATGAGCATAAAAATTTCTCCTCTCAAAATAATTTAAGTGAAGCATGAGAGAATTTCTTAAAAAAGTTACTAACTCCCAAATAAATCTAAGTTAAGCATGGGAACATTTCTTTAAAATATTAAAGCACACCATGCTCCAAAATATACAAGTGAAGCACTAGAGTAATTCTCTAGATCAAAAAAATCTAGTGCACTCAACTCAATAGCAATTGGTTCACCATGATTGGATCTTTTAAAAAGATTAGCAAGTGGATGGCGATCTATATCAATATATTTTTAGCAAGCAAAGATGCCAGCATATATAGGGCACATGGAAACACAAGCAAACAAAAGATCAAACAAGAAAAAGGCAAACGAAAAAGAGGGCAAATAAAAAAGGAAATTTTGTGAAGTGGGGGAGATGAAAACAAGAGGCAAATGGAAAATAATGTAAATTGCAAGGAGATGAGATTTGTGATTAGGAACCCGATAGATGTTGATGATGTCTCCCCGGCAACGGTGCCAGAAATCCTTTCTTAATGGCTCATGTCCGCATCAGTATTTTCCTCGAAGAGGAAGGGATGATGCAGCACAGCTCCGATAGGTATTTCCCTCAAAGACGAGACCAAGGTTATCGAACCAGTAGGAGAAACATGCAACACTATGTAAATGGTACCTGCACACAAAGAACAAATACTTGCAACCCGACGCGTAAGAGGGTTGTCAATCCCTCCAGGGTAAAAGATAGATTGGTTTGCAGTAGATTCGATAAATAGATCTCGTGGAAATGCGAAATAAAATAAATAACAAAAATTGCAGAAAGGTGTTTTTGGGTTTTTGGAACAATAGGTCTAAAAATAAAAGAGGCAAATAATATATCAAAAAGCAAATATGATAAAGAATAGACCCGAGGGCCGTGGATTTCACTAGTGGCTTCTCTCGAGAAAAATAGCATACGATGGGTAAACAAATTACTGTTGGGCAATTGATAGAACTTTAAATAATCATGATGATATCTAGGCAATGAACATTATATAGGCATCATGTTCAAGATTACTAGACCGACTCCTGCCTGCATCTACTACTATTACTCCACACATCGACCGCTATCCAGTATGCATCTAGTGTATTAAGTTGATGGAAAAACAGAGTAATGCAATAAGAACGATGGCATGATGTAGACAAGATCTATTCATGTAGGAATAGAACCCATCTTGTCATCCTTAATAGCAATGATACATACGTGTCATGTCCCCTTCTGTCATTGGGATTGAGCACCATAAGATCGAACCCATCACAAAGCACCTCTTCCCATGGCAAGAAAAATCGATCTAGTTGGCCTAACTAAACCAAAGATTCGAAGAAGACATACGAGGCTATAAGTAATCATGCATATAAGAGATCAAAACTCAAATAACTCTCATGAATAAAATAGATCTGATCATAAACTCAAAGTTCATCAGATCCCAACAAATATATCGCAAAAAGAGTTACATCGAATAGATATTCAAGAGACCATTGTATTGAGAACCATAAGAGAGAGAGAGGAAGCCATCTAGCTACTGCCTACGGACCCGTAGGTCTAGAATGAACTACTCACGCATCATGAGAGAGGCACCAATGACGATGATGAACCTCTCCATGATGGTGTCTAGATTGGATCTGGTGGTTCTGGAACTTGCGATGACTGGAATTGTGTTTCATTGACCCCCCTAGGGTTTTTGGATTTTCAGGGTATTTATAGAGCAAAGAGGCGATGCAGGAGGCCACCGAGGTGGGCACAACTGCTACTTCTTGAGCTTGCATTGGGTTTTCCCTTGAAGAGGAAAGGGTGATGCAGCAAAGTAGATATAAGTAATTCCCTCTGTTTGAGAACCAATGTATCAATCTAGTAGGAGACAACGCACAAATCACCAATACCTGCACAAACAATCAAACAACTTGCTCCCAACGCGATAAAGGGGTTGTCAATCCCTTCACGGTTACTTGCAAAAGTGAGATCTGATGGAGATAAATAAAAAGGTAAAGTAAATATTTTTGGTATTTTTGGTTTATAGATCGGAAAGTAAAAGATTGCAAAAATAGTAAATCGGCAACTAATATGATGGAAAATAGTAGATCGGAAACTTGTAAGATGGAAAATAGAAACTTATATGATGGAGAATAGACCCGGGGACATAGGTTTCACTAGAGGCTTCTGTCAAGGTAGCAAATAATACGATGGGTGAACAAATTACTGCCGAGCAATTGATAGAAAAGCGCAAAGTTATGACAATATCCAAGGAAATGATCATGAATATAGGCATCATGTCCGTGTCAAGTAGACTGAAACGATTCTGCATCTACTACTATTACTCCACACATCGACCTCTATCCAGCATGCATCTAGAGTATTAAGTTCATAAAGAACGGAGTAACACATTAAGTAAGATGACATGATGTAGAGGAATTAAATCAAGCAATATGATGAAAACCCCATCTTTTTATCCTCGATGGCAACAATACAATACGTGGCTTGCTGCCCCTACTATCACTGGGAAAGGACACCACAAGATTGAACCCAAAGCTAAGTGATAACCCACAAGTATAGGGGATCGCAACCATTTTCCAGGGTAGAGTATTCAACCCGAATTTATAGATTCGACACAAGGGGAGCCAAAGAATATTTTAAGATATTAGTAGTTGAGTTGTCAATTCAACCACACCTGGAGATTAATTATCTGCCGCAAAGTGATCAGTAGCAAAGTAGTTTGATAGTTTTGATAATAGTGACAGTAGCAATAATAACACTAAGAGTGATAGCAGTAATTTTGTAGCAAGTGTAACAGTAATGATAGCAGCGGTAACTTAGCAGTAACAATAATGAAAAGTTCATAGGCATTGGATTGGTGACTTGTTGGATGATATTCATCATGAGATAGTTATAACCTAGGGCGATACGACACTAGCTCTAGTTCATCAATATAATGTAGGCATGTATTCCGTAAATAGTCATACGTGCTTTATTGAAAGAACATGCATGGCATCTTTTTTCCTACCCTCCCGTGGCAGCGGGGTCCATATTGGAAACTAAGGGATATTAAGTCCTCTTTTTAATAGAGAACCGTAACAAAGCATTAACACATAGTGAATACAAGAACTCCTCAAACTATGGTCATCACCGAGAGTGGGCCCGGTTGTGGTCACTCCGGGGTTGTCGGATCATAACCGTAGTAGGTGACTATAACTTGCAAGATCGGATCTAGAACATGGATATAATGATGAATTCATAAACGGTTCAGATCTGAAATCATGGCACTCGGGCCCAAAGTGACAAGCATTAAGCATAACAAAGTCATAGCAACATCAATCTAAGAACATAATGGATACTAGGGATCAGGCCCTAACAAAACTAACTCGATTACATGATGAATCTCATCCAACTACTCACCGACCAGCGAGCCTACGAAGGAATTACTCACTCCCGGTGGGGAGCATCATGGAATTGGCGATGGAGAAGGGTTGGTGATGACGAAGAACGGAGATCCCCCTCTCTGGAGCCCCAAACGGACTCCAGATCTGCCCTCCCGAGGAAGAACAGGGCTTGGCAGCGGCTCCGTCTCGTGGATCATGATAATTCTTTCTCCCTGTTTTTTTTCTAGAAATACGTGATTTTATAGTATCAGGAGGGTCGTCAGCAGGGCCACCAGGTGGAAACAACCCACCTGGGCGCGCCAGGAGAGGGGGGCGTGCCCTGGTGGGTATCGGCTCCAGTAATTCTTATTATTGATATAAAAAATCCTCAAAAAGTTTCGTTCCATTCCGAGAACTTTTATGTCTACACAAAAACAACACCAGGGTAGTTCTACTGAAAACAACGTCAGTCCGGGGTTAGGTTCATTCAAATCATGCAAATTAGAGTCCAAAACAAGAGGAAAAGCGTGAGAAAAAGTAGATACGTTGGAGACGTATCAAGTCCCCCAAGCTTAAACCTTTGCTTGTTCTCAAGCAATTTAGTTGATAAACTGAAAGTGAGAAAAACAACTTTTATGAACTCTTTTGCTCTTGTTTGCATAAATAAGCTTAAACAGCACCCAGGTTTTCAGCCAACATTATAACTAACCATGTCAACAATAACACTTTAAGATTATAATGATTCATATCAATGACATAATCAGCTAGCGAGCAATAATAAGATATCTCAAACGGCAACACGTTGTCAAAACAACCATGATATAATATGACAATAGTGGTATCTCGCTAGCCCTTTCTGAGACCGCAAAACATAAATGCAGAGCACCTCTAAAGTTCAAGCAGCGGCTAAACATTGTAATTCATGGTAGAAAAGATCCAGTCATGATGCACCCAACATTAGCTACAGACAATGCATAAATCATGACCGCTGTGCTCTACTCAGTTTCTGGCGCTTGTTTTAGAAGGTGGTGACACAACATAAAAATAAATAGAAAGTCCCTTCACAGAGGGAAGCAGTGATAAATGATATTTTGAGACATGCACCCTTCTCATTCACTTCACGACCATTAGTTATCAACATCTTCCATGCTAGGCACACTAGTGGCAGTTCCCAAGCGGTAAAAGTAAAGGTTTTGACTCCATTGGGAGTTTTTGTTTAATTATTTCAGAGATGAACTCGTTTTCATGTTTGCAGTTTGGGACTGGGCATCCCTATAACCGCCCATTTTCTCGTGCGATGGCGAGTGAGTGAACACTCGACCTGAGAATTGCTACCTCTTGAGCATTACGTTGGTTTTCCCTTGAAGAGGAAAGGATGCAGTAAAGTAGCATAAGTATTTCCCTTAGTTTTTGAGAACCAAGGTATCAACCCAGTAGGAGATCACGCTCGAGTCCCACGCACCTACACAAACAAATAAGAACCTCGCAACCAACGCGATAAAGGGGTTGTCGATCCCTTCATGGTCACTTATGAGAGTGAGATCTAATAGATATGATAAGATAATATTTTTGGTATTTTTATGATAAAGAGAAATAAAGATGCAAAGTAAAATAAATGGCAATAGAAATAGCTAAGTATTGGAAGATTAATATGGTGGAAGATAGAACCGGGGCCATAGGTTTCACTAGTGGTTTCTCTCAAGAGCATAAGTATTACGATGGGTAAATGAATTACTGTCGAGCAATTGATAGAATTGAGCATAGTTATGAGAATATCTAGGTGTGATCATGTATATAGGCATCACGTCCGTGACAAGTAGACCGAAATGATTCTGCATCTACTACTATTACTCCACACATCGACCGCTATCCAGCATGCATCTAGAGTATTAAGTTCATAAGAACAGAGTAATGCTTTAAGTAAGATGACATGATGTAGAGGGGTAAACTCATGCAATATGATATAACCCCCATCTTTTTATCCTCGATGGCAACAATACAATACGTGCCTTGCTGCACCTGCTGTCACTGGGAAAGGACACCGTAAGATTAAACCCAAAGCTAAGCACTTCTCCCATTGCAAGAAAGATCAATATAGTAGGCCAAACCAAACTGATAATTCGAAGAGACTTGCAAAGATAAACCAATAATACATAAAAGAATTCAGAGAAGAATCAAATATTGTTCATAGATAAACTGGATCATAAACCCACAATTCATTGGATCTCGACAAACACACCCAAAAGAAGATTACATCGAATAGATCTCCAAGAAGATCGAGGAGAACTTTGTATTGAGATGCAAAGAGAGAGAGAACAAGCCATCTATCTAATAACTATGGACCCGAAGGTCTGAAGTAAACTACTCACACATCACCGGAGAGGCCATGGAGTTGATGTAGAGGCCCTCCGTGATCAATGCCCCCTCCGGCGGAGCTCCGAAAAAGGCCCCAAGATAGGATCTCTTGGGTACAGAAGGTTGTGGCGGTGGAATTAGGTTTTCGTGGTGCTCCTGGATGTTTGGGGGGTACGTGGACTTATATAGGAGGAAAAAGTAGGTCGGTGGAGCAACGAGGGGCCCACGAGGGTGGAGGGCACGCCCAGGGGGGGTAGGCGCGCCCCCTGCCTCGTGGCCTCCTTGATTGTTTCTTGACCCCTACTCCAATCTCTTGGATCACGTTTGTTGAGAAAATTACGTTCCCGAAGGTTTCATTCCGTTTGGACTTCGTTTGATATTCCTTTTTTGCGAAACACTGAAATAGGCAAAAAAACAGTAATTTGGGCTGGGCCTCCAGTTAATAGGTTAGTCCCAAAAATCATATAAAAGTGTAAAATAAAGCCCATTAACATCCAAAACAGATAATATAATAGCATGGAGCAATAAAAAATTATAGATACATTGGAGACTTATCAAGCATCCCCGAGCTTAATTCCTGCTCGTCCTTGAGTAGGTAAATGATAAAAAAGGAATTTTTGATGTGGAATGCTTTCTTACATATTTCTCAATGTATTTTTTCTTTATTGTGGCATGAATGTCAGATCCGAAATATTCAAGATAAAAGTTTAGTATTGACACAAAAATAATAATACTTCAAGCATACTAACTAAGCAATCATGTCTTCTCAAAATAACATGGCCAAAGAAAGTTCATCCCTACAAAATCATATAGTTTGGTCATGCTCCATTTTCGTCCCACAAGAATGCTCTCATCATGCACAACCCCGATGACAAGCCAAGAAATTGTTTCACACTTTAGTAATCTCAAACTTTTTCAACTTTCACGCAATACATGAGCGTGAGCCATGGATATAGCACTATGGGTGGAATAGAATATAATGAAGGGGGTTATGTGGAGAAGACAGAAAAGGAGAAAGTCTCACATCGACGCGGCTAATCAATGGGCTAGGGAGATGCCCATCAATTGATGTAAATGCAAGGAGTAGGGTTTGCCATGCAACGGATGCACTAGAGCTATAAATGTATGAAAGTTCAACAAAAGAACCTAAGTGGGTGTGCATCCAACTTGCTTGCTCATGAAGACCTAGGGCACTTGAGGAGGCCCATTGTTGGAATATACAAGCCAAGTTCTATAATGAAAAGTTCCCACTAGTATATGAAAATGACAAAACAAGAGACTCTCTATCATAAAGATCATGGTGCTACTTTGAAGCACAAGTGTGGAAAAAGGATAGTAGCATTGCCCCTTTTTATTCTCTTTTTTGGGCCCTTTTTTCTTTTTTGGCCTTTCTCCTTTTTTTGGGACAATGCTCTATTAATGATGATCATAACACTTCTATTTATTTACAACTCAATGATTACAACTCGATACTAGAACAAAGTATGACTCTATATGAATGCCTCCGGCGGTGTACTGGGATGTGCAATGACTCATGAGTGACATGTATGAAAAAGTTATGAACGGTGGCTTTGCCAGAAATACGATGTCAACTACATGATCATGCATGGCAATATGACAATGATGATGCGTGTCATAATAAACAGAACGGTGGAAAGTTGCATGGCAATATATCTCGGAATGGCTATGGAAATGACATAATAGGTAGGTATGGTGGCTGTTTTGAGGAAGATATAAGGAGTTTTATGTGTGATAGAGCGTATCGTATCACAAGATTTGGATGCACCGGCGAAGTTGGAACCAACTCTCAAGGTGAGAAAGGGCAATGCACGGTACCGAAGAGGCTAGCAATGATGGAAGGGTGAGAGTGCATATAATCCATGGACTCAACATTAGTCATAAAGAACTCACATACTTATTGCAAAAATCTACAGATCATCAAAAACCAAGTATTAAGCGCATGCTCCTAAGGGGGTAGATTGGTAGGAAAAGACCATCGCTCGTCCCCGACCACCACTCATAAGGAAGACAATCAAATAACACCTCATGTTTCAAATTTGTTACACAACGTTTACCATACGTGCATGCTACGGGACTTGCAAACTTCAACACAAGTATTTCTCAAATTCACAACTACTCAACTAGCACAACTTTGATATCACTATCTCCATATCTCAAAACAATCATCAGGTATCAAACTTCTCTTAGTATTCAATGCACTTATATGAAAGTTTTTATTATGTCTAAAAGCAAATTGCCATGTTGTTCTAAAGGACTCTCAAAATAATATAAGTGAAGCATGAGAGATCAATTATTTCTATAAAATAAAACCACCGCCGTGCTCTAAAAGATATAAGTGAAGCACTAGAGCAAAAACTATATAGCTCAATAGATATAAGTGAAGCACATAGAATATTATAATAAATTTTAAATCATGTGAGTCTCTCTCAAAAGGTGTGTACAGCAAGGATGATTGTGGTAAACTAAAAATCAAAGACTCAAATCATACAATACGCTCCAAGCAAAACACATATCATGTGGTGAATAAAAATATAGCTCCAAGTAAAGTTACCGATAGATGAAGACGAAAGAGGGGATGCCTTCCAGGGGCATCCCCAAGCTTAGGCTTTTTGGTGTCCTTTAATTTTACCTTGGGGTGCCATGGGCATCCCAAAGCTTAGGCTCTTTCCAATCCTTGTTCCATAATCCATCAAATCTTTACCCAAAACTTGAAAACTTCACAACACAAAACTCAAAATAGAAAATCTCGTGAGCTCCGTTAGTAAAAGCAAACAAACCACCACTTCAAGGTACTGTAATGAACTCAATATTTATTTATATTGGTGTTAAACCTACTGTATTCCAACTTATCTATGGTTTATAAACTCTTTTACTAGCCATAGATTCATCAAAATAAGCAAACAACACACGAAAAACAGAATCCGTCAAAAACAGAACAGTCTGTAGTAATCTGTAGGTTTCGAATACTTCTGGAACCCCAAAAATTCTAAAATAAATTTCTGGACATGAGGAATTTATATATTAATAATCTGAAAAAATAATTAACTAAATAGCACTATCCAAATAAAAATGGCAGAAATTCTCGTGAGGGCTAAAGTTTCTGTTTTTTACAGCAAGATCAAAAAGACTTTCCCCAAGTCTTCCCAATGGTTCTACTTGGCACAAACACTAATTAAACAAAAAAAACAGACAAAACATAGGCTATATAAATTATTTATTACTAAGCAGGAGCAAAAATCAAGTAATAAAAATAAAATTGGGTTGTCTCCCAATAAGCGCTATCGTTTAATGCCCCTAGCTAGGCATACAAGCAAGGATAGATCTAGGTATTTCCATCTTTGGTAGGCAATCCATAAGTGGCTCTCATAATAGATTCATATGGTAATTTAATTTTCTTTCTAGGGAAGTGTTCCATGCCTTTACTTAATGGAAATTGGAATCTAATATTCCATTCCTTCATATCAATAATTGCACCAATCGTTCTAAGGAAAGGTCTACCAAGAATAATAGGACATGAAGGAGTGCAATCTATGTCAAGAACGATGAAATCTACAGGCACATAGTTACTATTTGCAACAATAAGAACATCATTAATTCTTCCCATAGGTTTCTTAATAGTGGAATCCTCAAGGTGCAAGTTTAAAGAACAATCATCAAATTCACGGAATCCTAGCAAATCACATAAAGTTTTTGGAATTGTGGAAACACTAGCACCCAAATCACACAAAGCATAGCATTCATGATCTTTAATTTTAATTTTAATAGTAGGTTCCCACTCATCATAAAGTTTTCTAGGGATAGAAACTTCCAACTCAAGTTTTTTTCATAAGATTGCATCAAAGCATCAACGGTATGTTTAGTAAAAGCTTTATTTTGACTATAAGCATGAGGAGAATTTAGCACGGATTGCAACAAGGAAATACAATCTATCAAAGAGTAATTATCATAATTAAATTCCTTGAAATCCAAAATAGTGGGTTCATTGATATCTAAAGTTTTGACCTCTTCAATCCCACTTTTACCAATTTTTGCATCAAGATCTAAAAACTCCGGATTTTTGGAACGCCTTCTAGGTAAAGGTGGCTCATCTTAAGTCCCATAATTATCAAGATTCATATTGCAAAACAAAGATTTAATAGGATACACATCAATAACTTTTAGATCTTCATCTTTATTTTCATAGAAACTAGAAGAACACGCTTTCACAAAGGAATCTTTCTTAGCACACATCCTAGCGGTTCTTTCTTTGCACTCATCAATGGAAATTCTCATGGAGTTGAGAGACTCATTGATATCATGCCTAGGTGGAATAGATCTAAGTTTCAAAGAATCAACATCAAGAGAAATTCTATCAACGTTCCTAGCCAATTCATCAACCTTAAGCAAATTTTCTTCAAGCAAAGCATTGAAATTCTTTTGCGAATTCATAAACTCCTTAACACTAGTCTCAAATTCAGAGGGCATATTATTAAAATTTCCATAAGAATTGTTGTAGGAATTACCATAATTATTAGAGGAATTACTAGGAAACAGCCTAGAATTAAAATTACCTCTATACGTGTTATTACCAAAATTGTTCCTACCAACAAAATTCACATCCATAGATTCATTATTATTCTCAATCAAGATAGACAAAGGCACATCATTAGGATCAGAGGAAACACTCTTATTAGCAAACAATTTCATAAGTTCATCCATCTTTCCACTCAAAACATTAATTTTTTCTATCGCATGCACTTTTTTTATTAGTAGATCTTTCGGTGTGCCATTGATAATAATTTACCATAATATTATCTAGGAGTTTAGTAGCTTCTCCTAAAGTGATTTCCATAAAAGTCCCTCATGCGGCCGAATCTAAAAGATTTCTAGAAGCAAAATTCAATCCGGCATAAATTTTTTGTATAATCATCCAAAGATTCAAACCATGTGTAGGGCAATTACGTATCATTAATTTCATCCTCTCCCAAGCTTGTGCAATATGTTCATGATAAAGTTTCTTAAAATTCATAATATCGTTTCTAAGAGAGATGATCTTAGCGGGAGGAAAATACTTAGAGAGAAAAGCATCTTTGCACTTATTCCATGAATCAATACTATTTTTAGGTAAAGACGAAAACCAAGCATTAGCACGATCTCTAAGGGAAAAAGGAAATAGCTTCAATTTAAAAATATCATTCTCCACATCTTTCTTCTTTTGCATATCACACAAATCAACAAAGTTGTTTAGATGGGTAGTGGCATCTTCACTAGGAAGGCCGGCGAATTGATCTTTCATGACAAGATTCAACAAAGAAGTATTAATTTCACAAGATTCATCATCGATAAGGGGAGCAATCAGAGTGCTAAGAAAATCATTCTTGTTGGTATTGGTAAAGTCACACAATTTAGTATTGTCTCGAGCCATCGTGACAAGCAAGCAATCCAACACACGAGCAAACAAGAAGCAAGTGAAAAAGAGGCGAACGGAAAAAGAGAGGGCGAATAAAACGGCAAGGGTGAAGTGGGGGAGAGGAAAACGAGAGGCAAATGGCAAAAAATGTAATGCGAGGGATAAGAGTTTGTGATGGGTACTTGGTATGTCTTGACTTGTGAGTAGACTCCCCGGCAACGGCGCCAGAAATGGCTCGTTGTCGGGAGTCAAATCTTGACTTGACTTGGCGCGAATCTCCCCGGCAACGGCGCCAGAAATCCTTCTTGCTACCTCTTGAGCACTGCGTTGGTTTTCCCTTGAAGAGGAAAGGGTGATGCAGTAAAGTAGCGTAAGTATTTTCCTTAGTTTTTGAGAACCAAGGTATCAATCTAGTAGGAGATCACGCTCGAGTCCCACGCACCTACACAAACAAATAAGGACCTCGCAACCAACGCGATAAAGGGGTTGTCAATCCCTTCACGGTCACTTACGAGAGTGAGATCTTATAGATATGATAATATAATACTTTTGGTATTTTTTATGATAAAGAGAAATAAAGATGCAAAGTAAAATAAACGACAATAGAAATAGCTAAGTGTTGGAACATTAATATGATGGAAGATAGACCCAGGGGCCATAGGTTTCACTAGTGGCTTCTCTCAAGAGCATAAGTATTACGGTGGGCAAACGAATTACTGTCGAGCAATTGATAGAATTGAGCATAGTTATGAGAATATCTAGGTATGATCATGTATATAGGCATCACGTCCGTGACAAGTAGACCGAAAAGATTCT
The DNA here is from genome assembly GCF_056163025.1 of Triticum urartu. NCBI lineage: Eukaryota > Viridiplantae > Streptophyta > Magnoliopsida > Poales > Poaceae > Triticum > Triticum urartu. Next base: position 57,188,700 of record NC_141875.1, on the reverse strand, counting down.
ACATCTACTACTATTACTCCACACATCGACCGCTATCCAACATGCATCTAGAGTATTAAGTTCATAAGAACAGAGTAATGCTTTAAGTAAGATGACATAATGTCGAGGGATAAACTCATGCAATATGATATAAACCCTATGTTTTTATCCTCGATGGCAACAATACAATACGTGCCTTGCTGCCCCTGCTGTCACTGGGAAAGGACACCGCAAGATTGAATCCAAAGCTAAGCACTTCTCCCATTGCAAGAAAGTTCAATCTAGTAGGCCAAACCAAACTGATAATTCGAAGAGACTTGCAAAGATAAACCAATCATACATAAAAGAATTCAGAGAAGAATCAAATATTGTTCATAGATAAACTGGATCATAAACCCACAATTCATCGGATCTCGACAAGCACACCGCAAAAGAAGATTACATCGAATAGATCTCCAAAAAGATCGAGGAGAACTTTGTATTGAGATCCAAAGAGAGAGAAGAAGCCATCTAGCTAATAACTATGGACCCGAAGGTCTGAACTAAACTACTCACACATCACCGGAGAGGCCATGGAGTTGATGTAGAGGCCCTCCGTGATCAATGCCCCCTCCGGCGGAGCTCCGAAAAGGCCCCAAGATGGGATCTATCGGGTACAGAAGGTTGCGGCGGTGGAATTATATTTTCGTGGTGCTCCTGGATGTTCGGGGGGTATGTGGACTTATATAGGAGGAAGAAGTAGGTCGGTGGAGCAACGAGTGGCCCGCGAGGGTGGAGGGCGCGCTCCCTGCCTCGTGGCCTCCTCGATTGTTTCTTGATGCCCACTCCAAGTCTCCTGGATCACGTTTGTTGAGAAAATCACGTTCCCGAAGGTTTCATTCCGTTTGGACTTCATTCAATATTCCTTTTCTGCGAAACACTGAAATAGGCAAAAAACAGCAATTTGGGCTGGGCCTCCGGTTAATAGGTTAGTCTCAAAAATGATATAAAAGTGTAAAATAAAGCCCATTAACATCCAAAACAGATAATATAATAGCATGGAGAATCAAAAATTATATATACGTTGGAGACGTATCAAGAATAATATGCTTAGCATGTAAGATATCGACCACCTCCTGTCGTTCCATGGACGATCCATGCACACAAATCGGATAATTTTTTTAGAAGTTTTTAGAGGTGGCACATGCAAATTTACTTAGGACGGTAGGGTAATACCGTATATAGGTAGTTATGATGGACTCATCTGGAATAAATTTGGGTTCAAGGTTTTTGATGTACACAAGCAGAATCCTCACTTAGTACAGGCGAAGGCTAGCAATTAAGATTGAGAAGCGACCAGCTAGAGAGCAACAACGATCATAACCATGCATTATGCGTAAGTAACATTGGACACTAGCATGAGTAGGATGTGAACACCATGAACATAAACATTATAGAGGCTATGGTGGTTTTGATTCAACTACATGCATGAACATGTACCAAGTCAAGCCACTCGAACATTCAGAGGAGGATACCATATCATCATACTACATCACAATCATTTTAACGGTATGTTGATATCCAAGCTAAATCATTATTAACTCCCAGCTACTTATGCATGGCATGAGAAACTATAATCTCTAATTGTCATTGCAAGCATGTTTAATCACAACAGGCTGAATCATGGACACTAGGTTAAACATATTTACACAGACAAGACAAGTCGAGTTCATACCGGTTTCTCTTTGCCACGGCCAGTTCATCGAATGTCGTCATTATTGCCTTTTACTTGCACGACCGAATGATATGAAAATAATAATAGTGCAAGAGTGCCATGGACTAAGCTAGAATCTGCAAACATTTTATTCAACAGGAGAAGACAATGTAAAATGGGCTCTTTATTAGTTCAACAATTATTCATATGAGAGCCACTCAACATTTTCATCGTGGTCTTCTCCTCAGTACAACTCGAATAAAATAAAAAGAATTTCAGAGAAACACACTGAAATATTTTTGGAGTTTTTGGTTATCTTCAACAAACAAAGAAAAGGGAAAAACAAAAATGAGAAAAACTATTTACACGGGAAAGCTCACAACAAGCAAAAGAAGAACAAGGAAATCTTTTTGGATGTTTTAGCACTACTACTAAGCATGCATGGAAACTAAATTAACTAAAACTAATATTTTTGGTTTTTCTAAAGTTTTTTAAACACACAAGAAGAAAGCAAAAAATAAATCTAAGCATGGATGATACAATGAAAAAGTGTGAACACCGATGAATGAAATAAGTAGACATGAATGTAAAGTCGATGGAAACACGTACTCCCCCAAGCTTAGGCCTTTGGCCTAATTTGGTAGTGAATCAGTAGCCTGAAGGGTAGTAGGGATCATGAGGAGCGGGTATCCATTCATCCCACTGCGGAGGTGCCTGGTGTGTTGCCTCAGCAGCAGCCTGAGCGTTCTGGTAGGCGATGATATCTGCTGGCATAATCCTATATCCGCCCCTGGCAATAGAATCAAACAAAGCAGGAGCAGGCAATGGAATAACATCACGAGTCCTCACACTAAAAACCAGGTTATACAGAATAGGGATGTGAGGAGATTCGATATCAGTAAAATGGTGGTGATCCATGGCTGCACGATCTAGGTGAACTTTGGTTAGAGAGAAATCATGAGGGCGTATCTCAATCTCGAAGTGAGCACCAAACAAGTAGCATAAATCCCACCATGTATTTCACCCTGTGATTTATTAAGATGGAGGCGATGAGCCAGAATAGCTTGCAATCTATAGGTGTTGTCCCCCTCTAGTGCTCAGCGTAAAACAACAAATTCTAGTGCACTGAGCGCACCCACTTTCTTTCTAGCAAGCAAGCACTTAGCAACAAATAAAGCAAAATAATGTACGACAGGAAAGTGTATGCTAGCAGCCGTAGTGGCTGACACTCCTCTGTCATCACCCATTGTCAGAGTGCGATAAAAATCCTCAAACCCAGCCGGCCTAGGCTCAGCCAAGCTCCCATCAGACGGGATCAAGCATATGTCACAAAACTCAGTAAGTGGTATCTGATGGTTTTCAGCATATAAATCAAAGCTCACTTCAGGAGGATTATTTCTATGCAAGAAAGTAAAGCTCTGAACAAAGATGTTTGTGTGGATGTGGTGCTGGTCACACTCATCTTCTATGAAGTCGGTGAGGCCGGCATTAGCAATATATTGCATGAACTCCTCAAGAATTCCAGCCTCTTGCAGGAACGGGGTGTGCGGCCATTCGCACGGCCGTACTTCCGCCAACCTCCGAGGGTGGAGATCATTGTCAGAAGACTCCCCAATAACACCCTTGGAGTTCTTCTTAGAGCCAAACTTCCTGAAGATATTCATGTCCGCGTACAATTTTCTGAAAATAAAATGTTTTGAGTGACAAAAAATTGTCAACAAAACTTTGTAAGATTGATAGCAACTACTCACAGGGATACATAGAAGCCATAACAAGCATACAAACTACTTAGGACACTAAGAATTCAACATGCAAGCACATCTATAGCAGCACCAAGAGTAGCTAATTATTCAAAGTATAAGCCACAAAAACAAAAACTAATTAGAAAAATGGTGGAGTCACATACCAAGCAACAATCCCCCAAAACAGTTTCGGAAACGGAGCTTCGAGCAAAGAGATCGAAATCCGCGGGTTTGAGCTCAAGAACACGGGAGAGAGAGAGTAATGAGGATTTTTTTCTGAAGGTAAGTGATGATGTGGTATTAAGAGGTAAGTGAGGGGCCCACGTGGGGACCACAACCCACCAGGGCGCACCTGGGGTGCTGGCACGCCTAGGTGGGTTGTGCCCACCTGGTGCACCTCCCTCTGATGTTATTTGCACAAAAAATTCTCAAATATTCAGAAAAAAATCGTATTAAATTTTCAGGGCATTCCAAGAACTTTTATTTTTGGGTCATTTTTTTATTGCACGGAAATTCAGAAAATAGACAAAACATGGCATTTTATTTTATTTAACTAATAAAAACAGAGAATAAAAAGTAGGGATAGAAGGTAGTGTTTATTAAATTCATCAACTTCATACCGTTCAAAAATGATCCATTAATAAGGTTGATCAAGTCTTATTAACAACCACTTTCGATTAGCATGAAACCAAAGAACTTTCGTAAATCACTAAGTTATCTCAATGGGGATATGCATTTCCCCAACAATAAGCATTTCATATTTCTTTTTGACAGTAGGTAGAGGTATTTTAAAACTTCCAATAGTGATTGTCGGAGATTTTTCAATAACATTAATACCATTCACTTGGAATTGTTTCTTCGGAGAGTGCACCGTATGTTCATTGCCATTAATATGAAAAGTGATCTTGCTTTTATTGCAATCAATAATAGCCCCTGTAGTATTCAAGAAGGGTCTACCAAGGATAATCGACATGTTGTCGTCCTCGGGCATCTCAAGTATAACAAAGTCAGTCAAAATAGTAACATTAGCAACAACAACGGGCCCATCCTTACAGATACCGATGGGTATGGCAGTTGATTTGTCTGCCATTTGCAAAGGTGTTTCAGTAGGTGTGAGTTTATTCAAGTCAACTCTTTTATATAAAGAGAAAGGCATAACACTAACACCAGCTCCTAAATCACACAAAGCAGTTTTAACATAATTCTTTTTGATAGAGCAAGGTATAGTTGGTATTCTCAGATCTCCAAGTTTTTAGGTAATACATCTTTAAAAGTGTAATTAGCAAGCATAGTGGAGATTTCAGCTTCCGGTATTTTTCTCTTATTTGTGATGATGTCTTTCATATATTTTGCATAGGGAGGTATTTTCAAGATTTCAGTCAAGCGAGTACGCAAAAAGACTAGCCTCAACATTTCAGCAAAGCGTTCAAATTCTTCATCACCATTCTTTTTAGTTGACTTGGGTGGAAAAGGCATGGGTTTTTGAACCCATAGTTCTCTTTCTTTACCGTGTTTCCTAGCCACAAAGTCTCTTTTGTCATATCTTTTATTCTTAGCTTGTGGGTTATCAAGATCAACAGGTGGTTCTATCTCAACAGCATTATCTGGTTCTTTATCATTGGTTGGTTGAGCGTCTTCATGAACCTCATCATTAAGTTTTTCTTTATCATTAGGTGAGTGTTCATTACCAGATTGAGTTTTGGCATTAGAGATAGAAATTTCATTATCATTATAAGGAGATTTTTCTATTTCAGGTTCACTAGAGGCATGCAAAGTCCTATCATTTTTCTTTTTTTTTCTTCCTAGAAGGACTAGGTGCACTAGTGTTAGATCTTTGTGAATCTTGTTCAATTCTTTTAGGGTGTCCCTCAGGATAAAGTGGTTCTTGAGTCATTTTACCTCCTCTAGTTGCAACTCTAACAGCAAAGTCATGCATATTATAATTCATTTCATCAAGTAATTCTCTTTGAGATTTAGCAACCTGTTCTAACTGAGTTTGAACCATACAAGCATGCTTTCCAACACCTCTAACATCATTTGATATTCTAAATAACAAGTCACTCAAGCGATCAATCATATCAGAATTATATTTCAATTGTTCCATAACATTTGCATTGAAGTGATCCTGTTTTCTAATGTAGTTTTCAAACTCATAAAGGCATTGACTAGGATGCATATTGTGGGGAGTATCACTATCATTAAACTTCATAAGAGAATTTACCTCTACCACCTTAGGCAGTGGTGTTGTATTAAGCCCATGTATTTCTTCAATAGGAGGTAAATTTTTAACATCCTCAACTTTAATACCTTTTTCCTTCATAGATTTCTTTGCCTCTTGCATATCTTCGGGACTGAGATATAATATACCCCTCTTCTTCGGAGTGGGTTCAGGCGGTGGTTCAGGAATAGTCCAATCATCATAATTTTTCAATATGTTATTCAATAATTCTTCAACTTGAGCAATAGTTTGTTCCCTGAAAACACAACCAGCACAACTATCTAGGAAGTCCCTAGAAGCATCGGTTAGTCCATTATAGAAGATATCAAGTATTTAGTTTTTCTGAAGAGGATGATCAGGCAAAGCATTAAGTAATCGGAGAAGCCTCCCGCAAGCTTGTGGGAGACTCTCTTCTTTAGTTTGCACAAAGTTAAATATTTCTTGTAAGACAGCTTGTTTCATATGAGCAGGAAAATATTTTTTAGAGAAGTAACAAATCATATCCTGGGGACTACACACACAACCAGGAGCAAGAGTATTGTACCAAACTTTAGCATCACCCTTTAATGAGAAAGAAAATAATTTGAGAATAAAGTAATAACGAGTTTTCTCATCACGAGTAAAAAATGGTGGCCATGCCATTCAACTTAGTAAGATGTGCCACAACAGTTTCAGTTTCATAACCATGGAAAGGATCAGATTCAACCAAAGTAATTAACTCTGGGTCGACAGAGAATTCATAATCCTTATCATCAATAAAGATAGGTGAAGTAGCAAACTTAGCATCACATTTCATTCTAGCATTCAGAGATTTTTCTTTATACTTGTGTAATAATTTCTCTAGATCATCTCTATCATTGCAAGAAAGAATATCTCTAGTTGCTTCTTCACTCATAACATAACCTTTCGGTACCTTAGGCAGTTCATATCTAGGAATGCTAGTTCTAGCAGGTGTTTCAGGAGTTTCAGTTTCAAGCTCATCATTAGATTCAACAACATCATGTTGTATAACTCTAGCAATTTCTTTATCAAGAAATTCACCAAGTGGCACATCATCATTATCAAGAAAGGTACTAGCATCATCATAAGCATCATTCATAGTAGAAGTAGCATCATCAATAACTTGCGACATATCAGAATTAATAGCATGTGGTGGTGTTGCAAGTTTATTCATAACAGAAGGCGAATCTAAAGCAGAACTGGATGGCAGTTCCTTACCTCCCCTTGTCTTTGAGGGAAATATCTTAGTCTTAGGATCCTTCAGATTCTTCATAGTGATAATATGATAATAATCCCAAGTGACTCAACAAATATAGCTATGCTCCCTGGTAACGGCGCCAGAAAAAGGTCTTGATAACCCACAAGTATAGGGGATCGCAACAATTTTCGAGGGTAGAGTATTCAACCCAAATTTATAGATTCGACACAAGGGGAGCCAAAGAATATTTGAAGGTATTAGCAACTGAGTTGTCAATTCAACCACACCTGGAGATTAATTATCTTCAGCAAAGTGATCAGTAGCAAAGTAGTTTGATAGTTTTGATAATAGTGACAGCAGCAATAGTAACAGTAACAGTAAAAGTGATAGCAGTAATTTTGTAGCAAGTGCAATAGTGATGATAGCAGCGGTAACTTAGCAGTAACAATAATGGAAAGTTCGTAGGCATTGGATCAATGACTTGTTGGATGATATTCATCATGAGACAGTTATAACCTAGGGCGATACGACACTAGCTCTAGTTCATCGATATAATGTATGCATGTATTCCGTAAATAGTCATACATGCTTTATTAAAAGAACTTGCATGACATATTTTGTCCTACCCTCCCGTGTCAGCGGGGTCCATATTGGAAACTAAGGGATATTAAGGCCTCTTTTTAATAGAGAACCAGAACAAAGCATTAACACATAGTGAATACATGAACTCCTCAAACTATGGTCCTCACCGAGAGTGGGCCCGATTGTTGTCACTCCGGGGTTGTCGGATCATAACCGTAGTAGGTGACTATAACTTGCAAGATCAGATCTAGAACATGGATATAATGATGAATTCATAAACAGTCCAGATCTGAAATCATGGCACCCGGGCCCAAAGTGACAAGCATTAAGCATAGAAAAGTCATATCAACATCAATCTCAGAACATAGTGGATACTAGGGATCAGGACCTAACAAAACTAACTTGATTACATGATGAATCTCATCCAACTCCTCACCGACCAGTGAGCCTACGAAGGAATTACTCACTCCCGGTGGGGAGCATCATGGAATTGGCGATGGAGAAGGGTTGGTGATGACGAAGAACGGAGACCCCCCTCTCCGGAGCCCAAACGGACTCCAGATCTGCCCTCCCGATGAAGAACAGGGCTTGGCGTCGGCTCCGTCTCGTGGATCATGATAATTCTTTCTCCTTGATTTTTTCTAGAAATACGTGATTTTATAGTATCAGGGGGTCGTCAGCGGGGCCACCAGGTGGGTACAACCCACCTGGGCGCGCCAGGAGAGGGGGCGCGCCCTGGTGGGTTGTGCCCACCCAGGGGCCCTCTTTGGTGGGTCTTGGCTCTAGTAATTCTTATTATTGATATAAAAAAATCCTAAAAAAGTTTCGTTCCATTCCAAGAACTTTTATTTCAGCACAAAAACAACACCATGGTAGTTCCGCTGAAAACAACATCAGACCGGGGTTAGTTTCATTCAAATCATGCAAATTAGAGTCCAAAACAAGAGGAAAGTATGAGAAAAAGTAGATACGCTGTAGACGTATCACTAAGCACTTCTCCCATTGCAAGAAAAACCAATCTAGTTGGCCAAACCAAACCGATAGTTCGAAGAGAATTACAAACATATCAAATCATGCATAAAAGAATTCAAAGAAGATTCAAATAATATTCATAGATAAGCTGATCATAAATCCACAATTCATCGGATCTCAGCAAACACACCGCAAAAAAGTATTACATCGAGTAGATCTCCAAGAAGATCAAGGAGAACATGGTATTGAGAATCAAAGAGAGAGAGAGAGAGAATAATCCATCTAGCTACTAGCTATGGACCCGTAGGACTGTGGTAAATTACTCATGCTTCATCGGAAGGGCAATAGAGTTGATGTAGAAGCCCTCCGTGATCGAATCCTCCTTTGGAAGGGTGCCGGAAAAGGTCCCTAGATGGGATCTCACGGGTACAGAAGGTTGCGGTGGTGGAGAAGTGTTTTCGTGGATGCCTCTGGTGGTTTGGGGATATTTGGGAATATATAGGTGAAAGAATTAGGCCAGGAGGGTCATGGGGGCCCCAGAAGGTTGGGGCGCGCGCCCTACCCACTTGGGCGCTCCCTCCGTCCTAGTGGCTGCCTCGTGGCTCCTCTGACTTCATCTCCAAGTCTCCTGGTTGTCTTCTAGTCCAAGAAAAATCATAGCGAAGGTTTCATTCCGTTTGGACTCCGTTTGGTATTCCTTTTCTGTGAAACTCAAAAACAAGGAAAAACATGAACTGTCACTTGGCTCTAGGTTAATAGGTTAGTCCCAAAAATAATACTCCCTCCGTCCCAAAATTCTTGTCTTAAATTTGTCTAGATACAGATGTATCTAACACTAAAACGTAACTAGATATGTCCGTATTTAGACAAGTCTAAGACAAGAATTTTGGAACATAGGGAGTATAAAATAGCATATTAATGCATATAAACATCCAAAACAGATAATATAATGGCATGGAACAATAAAAAATTATAGATACGTTGGAGACATATCAACAACCACCAGGGCGCGCGCCGCGTGCTTGGGCCCCCAGGCATGCCAAGGTGGGTTGTGCCCTCCTCGGGGCACCCCTCTGGTACTTCTTTGGTCCATCTTGTGTCTTCTAGTCCAGAAAAAATCTCCAGAAAGTTTCATTTTGTTTCGACTCTGTTTGATATTGATTTTCTGCAAAGTAAAAAACAAGCAAAAAAACAACAAATGACATTGGGCACTATGTCAATAGGTTAGTCTCAAAAAATGATACAAAGTTGCTATAAAATGATTGTAAAACATCCAAGAATGATAATATAACAACATGGAATAATCAAAAATTATAGATACGTTGGAGACGTATCACTCGGGCATCCCCAAGCTTAGGCTCTTGCCACTCCTTATTCCTTCATCCATCGTGATCTCACCCAAAACTTGAAAACTTTAATCACACAAAACTCAACAAAACCTCGTGAGATCTGTTAGTATAATAAAGCAAATCACTACTTTAAGTATTGTTGCATACCCATTAATATTTTATTTTTTGCATTACACCTACTGTATTCTAACTTCTCGATGGCTTATACCCCCTGATACAATCCATAGTTTCATCAAAACAAGGAAAACAATGCATCAAAAACAGAATCTATCAAAACAGAACCGTCTGTAGTAATGGGAACAATGACCATACTTCTGTAACTCCAAAAATTCTGAAAAATTGGGACAACATGGAAATTTATATATCAATCATGTGCAAAAAAATCAGAATTTTATCACGCTCTAGCAAATCTAAACAATTCTGCTATTGGATGCAAAAGTTTCTATTTCTACACAAAATCAAAGCAACTATCATCCAAATCATCTCAAAGGCTTTACTTGGCACAAACACTAATTTAAACATGAAAGCACAATCATAACAGTAGCATAAATGTTTCCACTCAAGAAAACAGAAAAATAAACAAAAAAAAGATTACTATTGGGTTGTCTCCCAACTAGAGCTATTGTTTTACGCCCCTAGCTAGGCATAACACATAGTTTCAAGTGTTGTCATCTTTCTTCTTCTTTTCTAAGGATGTATGCTCATCAGGAGGCTTTTCAAAGATAATATGAAACACATCATCCATGAGAATTTTAGCATTACTGTGTTGACCATCCTCAAACCCCTCTTGATTCCCTTTTACAATCCAAGAATATTATTTATTAATACCATTAAAAACTTGTTGGATTATATTTAAGGGAGGGATCTCCTTTTTAGTATTCTCATCAAAAGTATGATCATCGCAAAATAAATATATCAACAAGTAATCACTATTGTATAAAATCTCATCTATCACTAGTTTTTCACGATTCATATCGCAAAAATCAAAGATCTCTCTAGCTTCCCACACTATGTAATCAAATTCACTCACGAGGACAAGGGTAGCTATCGTCTTAGCACTAGGATTTTTTATATCTGGCAATTCATAAAACAACCTTTGCGAAGTAGGATGGGTATGGATAAATATTCTCTCAAGTTTAAGAACAGGTTCAGAAATAGCTTTGGCACAATTTTTGGTTCTTTTCAGTATAGGAGTCTCATCACAAGCCAAAGTTCCAGTGCAATTAAAGAATTCTTGGATAAGGATTTTCCCTATAATGTTCCCATGTCCCATCACAAAAGTTTTAGCATCTAAATTGGTAGGAATTTCAACTTTAGGAGTTCTACCATCCTCACTTTTTTCCATACCAAAATCATCCATGATAGCAATTTCAAGCAAGCAAACAAGAAATGTATTTTTACTTCTGTGCCCCTGGTTCCTTAGCTCTACTCATTAGTCCCCATGCTCTTAACTTTTGCTCACTTTTCCCCACTCTCTTGTGTGAAACCCTTAGAAATGGTCACAAACGGTGTATGCCGTCGGGTCAGTGCTTTGACCATTAACTCTGATGAGTGGTGTCGCGCTGGACTGTGTCGCCCGTTGGACCTGACAATTGGGGCCATGTCAGACGGTGCCGTTGTTCGCTCGTTGGACCGTGGTTAGATTGTTGGGCCCTGCGCGCACCGCAACGACATGAGCCTGCTATGCATGCACGACATGTCCCGCTAGCCTACTATGCATGCACGTAGCTAGCCTGCCTGCATGCACTGATGCCCGCCGCCACAATGTGCTAACCTCCCCTCTTTCTGCACGTGAGCCGCCACAGACAGTGACCGATCTCATTCTACACACGAGCCGCCAAGGACGCAGGGATGATCACTGCCGCTGGTTCATCTCATCTCACACACTCATCTCCTCGATTAGAGCATGGTTTCAAACTTTTCAATCCACTCGCATCTATTCAACGTGGCAATTAAAGTGACATATTGATCGATGCCGCTCATTTGAACATAGCAAATCCGAAGCGCGGCCGGTGCCACTCCCCTTCCCTTCCCTTTATCTATTTAAACCATCCACGCCTCCACCTATTCTCCACACATCATTTGTGTCACCCCTTCTCTTCTTCACCCAAACCAGAGCACTCTCAAAGCCAGGCGAGGATGCAGTACAACAGCCCCACCTTCCCGCTCCCACCGACCGTGCTGGAGAGGCGGTATCCCGCCAGTGTCGTCGTGGAGACGGCGCTCCGCGTGTGGGTGATACGTCTCCAACGTATCTATAATCTTTAATTGTTCCATGCTGTTATATTATCAATCTTGGATGTTTTATAATCATTTTATATAATTTTTGGTACTAACCTATTGACATAGTGCCAAGTGCAATTGCTATTTTTTCCATGTTTTTTACGTCGTAGAAAATCAATACCAAATGGAGTCCAAACGCAAAGAAACTTTACAGAGATTTTTTTGGACCAGAAGGAACATAATGGGCCCTGGCTGTGCCTGGGGGGGGTGCTCCGAGGAGAGCACAACCCACCAGGAGGCCCAGGCGCGCCCTGGTGGGTTGTGCCCACCTCGGGTGCCCCTCGGACCGCCTATTTTCTCTATAAAGACCCCAATATTCCCAAAACCCGAAGGGAATCGACGAAATATTGATCCAGCCGCTACAGAGTCCAGAACCACCACATCCAATCTAGACACCATCCCAGATGGGGTTCACCACCTCCATTGGTGCCTCTCCGATGATGCGTGAGTAGTTCTTTGTAGACCTTAGGGTCCGTAGTTAGTAGCTAGATGGCTTCCTCTCTCTCTCTCTTGATTCTCAATACAATGGTCTCTCGGACATCCATATGATGTAAATCTTTTGCGATGTGTTTGTTGGGATCGATGAACTTTGAGTTTATGATCAGATCTATCCTTTTATATCCATGAAAGTATTTGAGTTTCTTTGATCTCTTTTATGCATGATTGCTTATAGCTTCGTATTTCTTCTCCGATATTTGAGTTTTGTTTGGCCAACTTGATCTATTTATCTTGCAATGGGTAGAGGTGCTTTGTAGTGGGTTCGATCTTACGGTGCTTGATCCCAGTGACAGAAGGGAAACCGACACGTATGTATCGTTACTACTAAGGATAAAATGATGGGGTCCATCTCTACATAAATAGATCTTGTGTTCATCATGTCATCGTTCTTATTGCATTACTCCGTTTCTCCATGAACTTAATACACTAGATGCGTGCTGGATAATGGTCGATGTGTGGAGTAATAGTAGTAGATGTAGGCAGGAGTCGGTCTACTAATCTTGGACGTGATGCCTATGTAATGATCATTGCATGGATATCGTCATGAGTATTTGAAGTTCTATCCATTGCTCAACAGTAATTTGTTCACCCACCGTTTGCTATTTTTCTCGAGAGAAGTGATACGTCTCCAATGTATCTATAATTTTTGATTGTTCCATGCTATTATATTATCTGTTTTGGATGTTAATGGGCTTTATTTTACACTTTTATATTATTTTTGGGACTAACCTATTAACCCAAGGCCCAGTGCAAATTGCTGTTTTTTTGCCTATTTCAGTGTTTCGCAGAAAAGGAATATCAAACGGAGTCCAAACGGAATGAAACCTTCGAGAGCGTGATTTTTGGAACAAACGTGATCCAGAGGACTTGGAGTGGACGTTAAGCAACCAACAAGGTGGCTGAGGGAGTCCTGGACTAAGGGGTCCTCGGGCGTCCGGCCCGTTAGCCATGGGCCGGACCGATGGCCTGTGAAGATACGACGACCGAAGACTGCACCCGATTCCGGATGGGACTCTCCTTGGCGTGGAAGGCAAGCTTGACGACCGAATATGTAGATTCCCTTCTTTGAAACCGACCTTGTGTAACCCTAGATCCTCCCGGTGTCTATATAAACCGGAGGACTTAGTTCGGATAGGATACTCATGATCATAGCCATACAAGCTAGACCTCTAGGGTTTAGCCATTACGATCTTGAGGTAGATCAACTCTTGTAACACTCATATTCATCAATATCAATCAAGTAGGACATAGGGTATTAACTCCATAGAGAGGGCCCGAACCTGGGTAAACATCGTGTCCCTTGTCTCCTGTTACCATCGACCTTAGACGCACAGTTTGGGACCCCCTACCGAGATCCGCCGGTTTTGACACCGACATTGGTGCTTTCATTGAGAGTTCCACTGCGCTGTCGCTAAGAGGTTCGATGGCCCCTTCAATCGTCAATAATGACGCCGTCCAGGGAGAAACCTTTCTCCCCGAACAGATCTTCGTGTTTGGCGGTTCGTATCATGGGCCAATTCGCTTGGCCATCTGGAGCAGATCGAAAGCTATGCCCCTGGCAATCAGGTCAGATTTGGGATCTTGAACTATGTTGCGGACATCCGTGGAGACTTGATCTTCGCCAGATTCGAGACCGCGGTAGCCGCTCCCGGCCACTCCGATGATCATGACCTAAATCTGTCATCAGGCCGCGTCCAGGAGATCACTCCTGTAACCGCTCTGGCCCTAGATCCGAAGCAAGCTGCGCCACCCAAAGACGGGAGGATCAACCCCACCACGGAAGCCACAGATTCCACGGCGTTGGAGCCGCATACAGACTTAACCTCTCACGACGTCTCTGTCAGCGGAACTCCGGACTCGTATCCGGCCGAAAGTTCTGAACCACGTGAGCCCACGGACGCCGAGCTTGATCGTTTATCGATCTTTGAATTCGGCGCCGCGGGCATCTTCCAGCACTCGCCTTTGGGTGATGTGCTAAATTCGTTAAAGAACCTGTCCTTGACAGAGGACTCACAGCCGAACTATATCCGGCTCGAACTAGGGGCTGACAGTGGAGAATTTTGTTTCCCACCCGCCACCCACTACATAGCCACGGTCGAGGATTTGACTGACGAGCTTGACTACGACTCCGAGGACATCGACGGTATGGACGACGACGCCGGAGAAGAAGAGGTCCAGAACCCGTCGTTCACCGGACGCTGGACGACCACTTCCTCGTATGATGTATACATGGTGGATGCACCAAAGGAGAACAGCAGCGAGGATAAGGAAGATCCTGTTGAGAATAAACCTTCTGAAACACAGTCCAAGCGCCGGCGTCAGCGGCGCCGCTCTAAGTCACGCCGCAGCAAAGACAACAATACCGGCACAGGAGACGACAACACTCCAGAAGGTGCCAAAGACAATGAAGACCCCGTTGATACAACTAATGAACAAGACAAACGGGAAGGCGGGCAGGTTAGCCCCGGTAAACAGGCCACGCACGAAGATTCGGAGGACGATAATTACCTTCTGCTCTCCGAGGACGAGGTGAGCCTCGGCACCGAGGATTTCATCGTGCCTGAGGAGCCTCTTGAGCAGGAGCGCTTCAAGCACCAGGTAATTGCCACCGCACGGAGCCTGAAAAAGAAGCAGCAGCAGCTTCAAGCTGACCAAGATCTGCTAAATGATAAATGGACTGATGTCCTAGCTGCCGAAGAGTACGCCCTCAAGCGCACAACCAAAAGCTACCCAAAGTGCAAATTGTTACCTCAGTTTGATGAGGAGGCGCCGAACTACATACCTCCATCGTACAATGCGGCGGACCGACCACCACTTCGTTGAGGCAAAACGGCAACTCACGCTGAACACCAGCCAACCCCGCCTCAGTGCACAGGCAGAGGTAAATTAGCCCATGGGCATACATATGACCTCCGACAAACCCTGAATAATAAACCAGGACACACTAGATCAATCTACGGATCGCGAGGGCATGCCTCGACACGCGACAATGGCCATCTATTCGGACATGACAAACTTAGTCAGGCGCGGGCCGAAAACCGCAGACGGACTCCATCTGAGCTACGTCGTGATACGACTCGATATAGAGGCGCCGCACACCCTCATTGCTTCACTGATGAGGTCCTGGACCATGAATTCCCAGAAGGGTTCAAACCTGTGAATATAGAATCATACGATGGAACCACGGACCCCGCGGTGTGGATCGAAGACTTCATTCTCCACATTCATATGTGATAACCCACAAGTATAGGGGATCAATTGTAGCCTCTTCAATAAGTAAGATTGTCGAACCCAACTAGGAGCTAAAGGTAGAACAAATATTCCCTCAAGTTCTATCGACCACCGATACAACTCTACGCACGCCTAACGTTCGCTTTACCTAGAACAAGTACGAAACTAGAAGTACTTTGTAGGTGTTGTTGGATACGTTTGCAAGATAATAAAGTGCGCGTAAATAAAAAGTAGGGTCTGTTTAGATAAAGACATAACTAAGTTAGTTTAGTAAAGAGCTTTTTGTTACGAGAAAGTTATTTGTCCCTAGGCAATCGATAACTAGACCGGTAATCATTATTGCAATTTTATTTGAGGGAGAGTCATAAGCTAACATACTTTCTCTACTTGGATCATATGCACTTATGATTGGAACTCTAGCAAGCATCCGCAACTACTAAAGATCATTAAGGTAAAACCCAACCATAGCATTAAAGTATCAAGTCCTCTTTATCCCATACACAAACAACCTACTTACTCGGATTTGTGCTTCTGTTAGTCACGCCACCCACCATAAGCAAATCATGAACATATTGCAAACCCTACAGCGGGAATCCCTCACGCTTGCGCGACACGGAGAGCACCATAGGACATCACCAATAATAAAACATGCAACTCAAACCAATCACGATCATTAAATAACCCATAGGACAAAACGGATCTACTCAAACATCATAGGATAGCCAACATCATTGGGAAATAATATATAGCGTTGAGCACCATGCTTAAGTAGAGATTACAGCGGGTAAGAGAGGGGTTACACCGCTGCATAGAGGGGGGAAGAGTTGGTGATGATGGCGGTGAAGTTGTTGGTGAAGATTGCGGTGATGATGATGGCTGAGGGAGTCCTGGATTAGGGGGTCTCCGGACAGCCGGATTATATCCTTTGGACGGACTGTTGGACTATGAAGATACAAGATTGAAGACTTCGTCCCTTGTCCGGATGTGACTCTACTTGGCGTGGAAGGCAAGCTAGGCAATACGGATATGGATATCTCCTCCTTTGTAATTGACCTTGTGTAACCCTAGCCCCCTCCGGTGTCTATATAAACCAGAGGGTTTTGTCCCGTAGGACATCATACAATCATACCATAGGCTAGCTTCTAGGGTTTAGCCTCTCTGATCTCATGGTAGATCAACTCTTGTAATACTCACATCATCAAGAACAATCAAGCAGGACGTAGGGGTTTACCTCCATCAAGAGGGCCCGAACCTGGGTAAACATCGTGTCCCCTGCCTCCTGTTACCATCCGCCTTAGACGCACAGTTCGGGACCCCCTACCTGAGATCCGCCGGTTTTGACACTGACATTGGTGCTTTCATTGAGAGTTTCGCTGTGTCGTCACCATATGGCTTGATGGCTCCTTCGATCATCGCTAGCGATGCGGTCCAGGGTGAGGCTTTCCTCCCCGGACAGATCTTCATATTCGGCGGCTTTGCACTGCGGGGCCAACTCGCTTGGCCATCTGGAGCAGATTGAGAGCTATGCTCCTGTCCATCAGGTCAGATTTGGAAACTTGAACTACACGGCCGACATCCGCGGAGACTTGATCTTCGATGGATTCGAGCCCAGGTCGGACGCGCCGTACAGTCTTGATGAGCATGACGAAACTCTGCCGTCGGACAGTGTTCGGGAGATCGCATCCGCAGCTACTCTGCCCATCAATCCGGAGCAAGTCGCGCCATCTGAGAGCGGAGGACCCCGCCACGGAGGCCACACTCTCAGTGTCGATAGAGCCGGATACTCACTTCACCCCTTACGAGAGCCGTGTCGCCAAACCACTGGATTCATCTCCGGCCATGGACTCCGAGCCGCTCATATCCGTGCCCGTTGAGTCCGACTGGGCGCCGATCATGGAGTTCACCTTCGCAGACATCTTTCAGCACTCACCCTTCGGGGATGTGCTAAATTCATTAAGGTCTCTCTCCCTGTCAGGAGAACCTTGGCCGAACTATGTCCGGCTAGAATGGGATGCGGACGACGAAGAAATTCACTGCCCACCCAACACCCACTTAGTAGCCACTGTCGACAACTTAACCGACATGCTCGACTTCGGCTCCGAAGACTTCGACGGTATGGACGATGAAGTCGGAGACGAATAGGATCCACCGCCCTCGAGGCACTGGACCGCCACCTCCTCATATGATATATACATGGTGGACACCCCCAAAGAAGCCAATGGCGACGAGAAAGCGGAGGATGACCCCTCCAAGAAGCAACCCGAGCGCCGATGTCAGCGGCGTCTCTCTAAGTCCCGCCACAACAAGAGCAGTGATACCGGCACAGGAGATAACAACACTCCAGATAGCGGCGAAGACAACAACAATCCCCTCCAGCACGGTGCAGAGCTAGAGGACGAACAAGCTAGCCCCCCCAGAGTAGGCAGCAGATGGAGAACCGGAGGAGGACAATTACATGCCTCTCTCCGAAGACGAGGCGAGCCTCGGTGACGACGAGTTTATCGTGCCTGAGAACCCCGTCGAGCAAGAGCGCTTCAAGCACCGGCTTATGGCCATGGCAAGTAGCCTAAAGAAGAAACAGCAACAGCTTCAAGCTGATCAAGATTTGCTAGCAGACAGATGGACCGAAGTCCTTGCAGCCAAGGAGCATGAACTCGAGCGCCCGTCCAAGAGTTACCCAAAACGCAGGTTGCTACCTCACCTCAAGGAGGAAGCATTGAAACCTCATTCACCAGTGTACGATGCAGCTGACCGGCCACTACACGGCCGAGCCAGAGAGGCGTTTAAGCCTAAAGTTCAGACCGCACCCTTTCGCCACTCAGTCAAAAATACTAAGGCATGGGGCAACACAGAGGACCTGCGAGACATCTTGGACAACAAGGCAAAAATCGCAAGGTCAATATACGGGACACGAGCACGTGCGCCCACACGGGACGATGATCGTCGCGTCGGATACACCAAGAGTAAATCTGGCCGGGCCGAATACAGCAGACAAGACTCATATGAACCACGTCGGGATATAGCCCGGCACAGAGGCGCCGCACACCCCCTATGCTTCACTGATGAAGTTATGAATCATGAATTCCCGAAGGGTTTCAAACCCGTTAATATCGAATCATACGACGGCACAACAGATCCCGCTGTATGGATTGAGGATTTCCTCCTTCACATCCACATGGCTCGCGGTGACGATCTACATGCCATCAAGTACCTCCCATTAAAACTCAAAGGACCAGCTCGGCATTGGCTGAATAGCTTGCTAGCAGATTCCGTTGGCAGTTGGGAGGATTTGGAAGATGCATTTCTTGACAACTTCCAGGGCACTTATGTGCGGCCACCAGATGCTGATGACTTGAGCCACATAACCCAGCAGCCAGGGGAATCGGCCAGACAGTTCTAGACATGATTCCTGACTAAGAAAAATCAAATTGTTGACTATCCAGATGCAGAAGCCCTAGCGACATTCAAGCATAACATCCGCGATGAGTGGCTCGCCTGCCACCTTGGCCAGGAGAAGCCGAAATTTATGGCAGCCCTCACAACACTCATCACCCGCTTTTGCGCGGGCAAGGATAGCTGGCTGGCTCGCAGCAACAACACATCAAGGAATCCGGATACCTCGGATACCAATGACGTTAACGGTAGGCAGCATCGTAATAGACCAAAGTGCCGCAATAACGGCGATAACACCGAAGATACGACAGTCAATGCCGGATTCAGAGGCTCTAAATCCGGTCAGCGGAAAAACCCATTTAAAAGAAATACTCCGGCTCCGTCCAGTCTGGATCGCATACTGGACCGCTCGTGTCAAATCCATGGCACCCCTGAGAAGCCAGCCAATCACACCAACAGAGAATGCTGGGTGTTCAAGCAGGCCGACAAGTTAAATGCCGAAAAAAGGACAAGGGGCTGCATAGCGATGACAAGGAGGAGCCCCGGCCGCCGAACCCAGGAGGACAGAAGGGGTTTCCCCCACAAGTGAAGACAGTGAACATGATATACGCAACCCACATTCCCAAGAGGGAGCGGAAGCGTGCACTTAGGGATGTCTACGCGATGGAGCCCATTGCCCCGAAGTTCAACCCATGGTCTGCTTGTCCGATCACCTTCGATCGCAGGGACCACCCCACTAGCATCCGTCATGGCGGATCCGCCGCACTAGTCCTAGACCCCATCATTGATGGATTTCACCTCACTCGAGTCCTTATGGACGGCGGCAGCAGCCTGAACCTGCTCTATTACGATACAGTGCGAAAAATGGGTATCGATCCCTCAAGGATCAAACCCAGCAAAACCACCTTTAAATGCGTCATCCCAGGTGTAGAGGCTCATTGCACAGGCTCAATCACACTGGAAGTGGTCTTCGGATCACCGGATAACTTCCGAGGCGAAGAGTTAATCTTCGACATCGTCCCGTTTCACAGTGGCTATCATGCACTGCTCGGACGGACACCATTTGCAAAATTCAACGCAGTGCCGCATTACGCATACCTCAAGCTCAAGATGCCAGGACCCCGCACGGTCATAACAGTAAATGGAAACACAGAACGCTCGCTCCGTACAGAAGAGCACACTGCGGCCCTTGCAGCAGAGGCACAAAGCAGCATGTTCAGGCAGACCACTCATTCGGTGTTACAGCCCCCGGACACCTTCAAGCGAGTCCGGAACAACCTGCAACAGGATCGCCTGGCGCGATCAGCGCTCGCCTAGCAATCCGGGCCCCGTCCCAGTCCTAGTGCAGTGACGAAATTCGTACTGTGCGTACATAACTATGCATTGAAAATATCATGGACATAGGAGGGGGCACAATCAGGACATGCCCCACATTGTGGCTTAACCACACCAGGGGCTATATACCTTTGACATTCCTTTTGTCTTTCAGGGCCTAACTCTTCGGAAGCCCTTTCCGGTAGTCCGATTGCCGGACACATCCTGGAAGCAACAACCAAGGCGGCAAGAAGCTAGGATGAACACGGGAACCGCCAGGTGGTCTCTAGTAATACTTGATATACCCGCTTTTCACTATTTATGCGTAGCTTGCCTTGGGATAGGACATTTCGAATTGTCCTACTTTATTCTTATTGCACTACTTGTACCAGTACGCTTCGACGTATTATTCAAATAACAATGCATATTATTAATCTGTCATTGCATTATTTAAGTTTTTCTCTTTCTCTTATATGTCCATTTACGACATTCCGCACCTGCACGCTCGGGTGCGGTCAGTACACCAGGGGCTCTCGTTTACCCCGTAATACGGCGCAAGAAGTCTGAACACTTTCGACAGTGCGGCACCCCGAACTTATAGCATTATATGCATCAGCTCCGAATCATGTCTTGGGTCAAATGTTGGGTTTCCCGGATCCCATGCTTTGGTACCTTACGTTCCGCTATATCGGCTAAGGTAGCGGTGGGAGAACTACTGCAATTGTGTCCCGGTTCTTCTGGATGAGCACTTCAGTAGAGAAAGCCAAAAACTGACTATCATGACAAGGCGAGAGACTGGTTGTTGTTCGAGAGGTCTCAAGTCCTTAAAGACTTTTTCCGCTTCGGGCGAGGAGTCGGCCTTGTCCGGCCTAGGCGTGTATAGCGCCCCAAATTTGGCCCTCCAAATACCAGGGGCTTCGCCAAAAATTTAAAATCATAGACTGCTATGGCTAAGTGAGAGTGATAAAGCATTATAGTCCGATTGCCTGGTTCGTTGCGCTGAACACCTCCCTTGAAGGACCCAAAATTGGGGTAAAGAGTGTTCAGATTTACCCCGAACACCCCAGTACTAGCTACATGGGGGCATAAGCCGACAACTGGCCAACTCTCAGATTTTATAAACGGCCGCACATAAGGTAATATTTAAAATTGAGAAAGCGTCGCATGGCGCAAAAGAACTCGTTTCATATTACAGGATCACATGGGCATGTTCATTCAAAAATTACATCCTTGGCACACTCATCTGCCACTAAGCGGGAACCCTTCAGGACGCTCTCATAATAATTCTCGGGGCAGAAATGCTCCTTGCCCTCCGGCGGCCCCTCCTTCACAAGCTTCACGGCGTCCAGCTTCGCCCAGTGCATCTTTGCCTGGGCAAAAGCTCTGCGTGCACCTTCGATGCAGACGGACCGCTTGATGACTTCAAGCCGTGGGCAGGCTTCCACCAGCCGCCTCACCGGACCGAAGTAGCTGCCGGACAGGGGCTCGCCAGGCCACATCCAGACTATAAGGCCCCTCATGGCCTGTTCGGCCGCCTTGTGAAGTTCGACCAACTGCTTCAGCTGGTTGCTCAAGGACACAGGGTGTTCGGTCCCAGTATACTGAGACCAGAACAACTTCTCCGTTGAGCTCCCCTCCTTAGCCCAGTAAAACTCCGCGGCATCCAGCACACTGCGGGGAAGATCTGCAAACACTCCTGGAGAGCTCCGAACTCGGGTAACAAAAAGGAAAGTCTCCTTCACATGCTTGCTTTGCATATTGAATGCCTTACCCGCTTCTATCTTCTTCGCCGCATCAATTTCCTGGAGGGCCTTGTGGGCTTCGGCCTTGGCACTTCGGACGCTTTCAAGCGCCTGCACAAGCTCGGACTCTCACGTCTTGGAGTCAAGCTCCAAGGACTCGTGCTTTTTGGCAAGAGCCTCAAGCTCTTGCTGCACCTCGCCCACTCGGGCTTCTTGTTTCTCCCGTTCAATGCGTTCTTTGGCTGCTTTGTCTTTGACCGCGGACAACGCCTTCCTCAGGGTCTCCACCTCGGTCTTGGCCCCTGAAAAATTCATGATGATCCTATTACTTTACACCGAACTTCTTTTTAACTATATAAACTGGGGTATATCTTACCTTTGCTCTCTTCGAGCTGCCCCTTGGTAAGGCCGAGCTCGTCCTCGGACCGCTTCAGGGCCTGCTTCAGCGCAGAGACCTCTGCAGTACGTGCGGCAGCAGCCAGTAGGGAAGCCTGCACATACACATAGACATACTCTAATTAGACTCCTGAGTTATCATTTGATACTCTATTCGGCTTTTCTTCGCGAACGCCAAACAAAGCATCAGGGGCTACTATCTATGCGGTAATATTTTTATATTTTGAAAGCTTACCTCAAAGCTTGTTAGGAGGCTGGCGCAAGCTTCGGTCAGTCCGTTTTTGGCGGACTAAACCTTCTTGACCACCGCAATCATGATAGTGCGGTGTTCTTCATCGATGGAAGTGCTGTGAAGCGCTTCCAGCAAGTTGTCCGGTGCCTTTGGTTGGATAGAGGACACCAACACAGATGGTTGGCCCCCCTTAATGGGGGACCGCCTGCCGGAGTCCGGAACCATTTAAGGTGCCGGCGCAGTGTCCGGCTGGGGCCCAAACTCGAAGCCCGTAGGAGCCTCGCTCCCTTGGTATCCAGGGTCCGGGAGGTCGCCGTGAGGCGCCCCCAGGATCGCCTCCCCTTGGGTCGGTGCCTTTTGAGACACCACCTCGGCGTTGTCCACAGGGCGAGGGGTGGAAGCCGTCGGAGGAGAACCGCTGTTCATATCCGACGAGCCCAAAGAGCCGCTCGATGAGGGTACGTGGAGATGAGCTCAGGCCGGACTGCATAATCAGGTTCGGCATGAGCAAAGGCAGTACAATAAAAACATACCATGAAGTACTATGGTGTCCGGACAATTACGATTTCGCCAGGGGCTTGTCCCTGGGTAGCCACTCGTCGCCGCTGTCGGCGACCGTCGTGGCATAGTCCGGAGGGAGGGTATTTCCCTTCTTGGACCCTTCGGCCTCCCCGGATGGGTCGGCCTTCCTTTTCTTGTCTCCACCGGCTGGGGGGGAGAACTTTTCTCCTCCTCCTCGTTTCCGTAGGAGGAGTGCGTGTTGGACTCATTGGATGATGAGCCCGACAGAACCACCTTGCGCTAGAGACCCTTTCAGGTCCCCGTGGCCTTCTTCTTGTCCGTCTTTTCTGGCACCTCATAAGGTGCCGGAGTCAGCATCTTCATTAGAAGAGCGTTGGCAGGATCTTCGGGCAGGGGGGCTGGGTAATTAAGCTGTTCCACTATCTTTATCCAGTCCTGTTAATGACATGAAAGCTTAGATCCAGCACATAACCAAACCAAGGTACATAAATACCCTGAGATATATAAAAGCCTATCGGATGGGCGCGGCGCTTTGCGCTGAGTCCGCGGTCCTCGGTGAGGGAGGGAGGCATCTCGGCGCCCTTGAACAGCACCCTCCAGACGTCCTCGTGCGTCGTGTCGTAGAGCTCTCGCAGCATCTCGTGCTCGGCCGAGTCGAACTCCCATAAAACAAATGCCCGTTGTTGGCACGGAAGGATCCGGCGGAAGAGCATAACCTGGACCACGTTAGTGAGCTTAATTTTCTTGTTCGTCATGTTCTGGATGCAGGTCTGGAGTCTGGTCAGCTCTATCGAAGAACCCTAGGACAGGCCCTTCTTTTTCCAGGAGGTGAGCCGCGTGGGGATTCCAGATCGAAATTTGGGGGCCGCCACCCAGTTGGAGTTGCGCAGCTCGGTGATGTAGAACCACCCCGATCGCCACCCCTTTATGGTATCCACGTAGGTACCCTCGAGCCAGGTGACATCAGGCATCTTGCCCACCATGGCGCCTCCACACTCTGCTTGCTGGCCACCCACCACCTTTGGTTTGACATTGAAGGTTTTCAGCCATAGGCCGAAGTGGGGCCTGATGCGGAGGAAGGCCTCGCACACGACGATAAACGCCGAGATGTTGAGGATGAAGTTGGGGGCCAGATCATGAAAATCCATCCCGTAGTAGAACATGAGCCCGCGGACAAATGGGTGGAGAGGAAATCCCAGCCCGCAGACGAAATGGGTAAGAAAAACTACCCTCTCATGGGGTTCGGGCGTTGGGATGATCTGCCCCGCATTCGGCAGCCGGTGCGTGATATTCGCAGCTAGGTATCCGGCTTTCCATAACTTTTTGATGTTTTCCTCCGTGACGGAGGAAACCATCCACTTGCCTCCTGCTCCAGACATGCTTGGAGTGGTTTGAGAAGAAGAACGCGAGCTTGGGCGCTAGAGCTCGAGTGTGCGGGAATGGGTAAGCGAGAAGGAAGAAGGCGTGGGTGTAAAAAGTAAATCTTTGTCCCATTATAAGGACGGAGGAGGCGATGAGTCTCCCCACTTGCCTGGCAAAATCGCTTATTCCCCAGGTTCCGCAATTGATGGCGCGGTTGGGTTACCCACGTCCGTATTGATGAGAATCCCGTGATAAGGGGAACACGATCTCTGCTTTGACAAGACGTATCAACAAAACCGCGTCGCGATATGTGCGGAGCTGGTTGAGAAAAGCGGTTCGAATAATAACCAGGCCATGAAGTGATGTCATACTATCGAAACGTGTCAGCAGATTAGATTTGTGGAAGTATTATTCTCTCTATGGTGGTATGTGGAACTTATTTTGCAGGGTCGGACATTATCCTTGCATCCAAACTCTTCCATGGTATATTCGGAGGAGGAACCCGCCTTGCAATGCCGAAGACAACACTGCGCACCGGACTCATCGTCATTGAAGCCTGGTTCAGGGGCTACTGAGGGAGTCCTGGATTAGGGGCTCTCCGAACAGCCGGAGTATATCCTTTGGCCGGACTGTTGGACTATGAAGATACAAGATTGAAGACTTCGTCCCGTGTCCGGATGGGACTCTACTTGGCGTGGAAGGCAAGCTAGGCAATACGGATATGGTTATCTCCACCTTTGTAACCGACCTTGTGTAACCCTAGCCCCCTCCGGTGTCTATATAAACCGGAGGGTTTTGGTCCGTAGGACAACATACAATCATACCATAGGCTAGCTTCTAGGGTTTAGCCTCTCTGATCTCGTGGTAGATCAACTCTTGTAATACTCATATCATCAAGAACAATCAAGCATGACGTAGGGTTTTACCTCCATCAAGAGGGCCCGAACCTGGGTAAACATCGTGTCCCCTGCCTCCTGCTACCATCCACCTTAGACGCATAGTTCGGGACCCCCTACCCAAGATCCGCCAGTTTTCACACCGACAATGGCCCCCGGTGGCACTCCGGCGCCACCGGAAGCGAGGGGGAGAGAGCCCCCTCCTTCTTCTTCTTCCTTGACCTCCTCCCTAGATGGGAGAAGGGTTTCCCCTCTGGTCCTTGGCCTCCATGGCATGGGAAGGGCGAAAGCCCCAGCGAGATTGGATCCATCTCTCTGTCTCTCTCTGTTTCTGCGTTCTCAGATTCTGCCCCTTCACCGTTTCTTATATTCCCGGAGATCCGTAACTCCGATTGGACCGGATTCGGCTGTGGCCCTAACAAAGACCTTGTCCGCTTTGTACAAGGGAGAAGAGGAGGAATTTCTCCGCGTCAACCCACAGGGTGGATTTTCTATGTACAATCCCCCAAGCTGGGTAAGTGGCCACATTTACTTGCCCATCCGTTTTATATTCCCATTGTTGAATATTCAGTCCAATGACTTCAACGCAGGAACTACGCCAGGCTGTTAAAGAAATAAACAACCCTCCTCCACAACCCGAGGACCCAGGACGGTCCCTCGACCCGGCCTCTCAAGAGGATCCAGACTTATCTGTGGAGCTGATTGATGGAGTGTTCCATCAATTGAGCAAGGACAACGCCTTGGTGGCCATTACGGCCGATTACCCAGGGCTAATCCCGGTCTCCCAGGTAACTGAGATCGAAGTCCCAGTACCCCGAATAGGGGTCCGCCCTCTCATGTTTTTAGTTTCCTGATTACAACCAAGCTTTGCAGGGGAGGTTTTTGAGATGGGAGGCCGAACCTACGGCGACAAGCCAACGAGGGGCCGTGGGGCCCCGTGGGCAGAAAAGAGGTGCAGTCCGGACCGAGGCGTCAGCGCAAAGGTATGGCGCGCCCCCTTATCCCAGGTGTTATACCTTCAAGGCATATTAACACTCGTGCTCTCTTCAGGACAAAGAGACCTCGCAAGACTATATCCGGAGAGGCTGCCAATCGTGCCTCCACCAGCCAGGCCCCAAAGCCTGGTCCGGAGGCAGAGGCGAACACAAGGCGCACACCGGACGCTCCTCCGACGGAGGATGTGGACAGGTTGTCTGCCACCAACTCTGAGGTGGAGAGTGCTATGAACCACAGGCATCGCCGGACAATTCTTCGCGACGCTTGTTTCTCCCGAGAGGCATTAGATGCCTTCAATTCGGGAGATGCGTACCTCCGTGCCGCTCAAAATGGTCTACCAGAGCCACGGAGCAATATGTAAAAGACATACGGGTAAGAAAATTTTGGTGATTATATATATATATATATATATATACCAGTAGCCCCCGAGACTTGAAACAGTTAGAATAACTGATTTAAGGATCATTTGTTATGCAGGTTCTTACAGAAAAGAATTCCCTACTGTCCCAGGAGCTGGAAGAGTGCAAAGTCCAACTTGAGGCCGCACTAGCCACGGCAGGGGAGCCCCAGGAGACCCCCTCTGGTAATATACACTTTGAAAGATAAGTATTTTGCGAAGCACGACATGGGTGCGAATCTGACAAATGAAATTGCAGATGGCGCCGGATTGAGTCCGGAAAGGCAACAACTCCTACGCCAGCTGAAGGCTGGTGAGAAGGTGCTGACAAAGGTGAGGCGGGAGAAGAACGATCTCCAAGATGCCAACACCAAGCTGGGCGTCAACCTGAGAGACGTTCGTGCCTAGCTGTCAGACTCTGTTAAGGAGAATCAGTGGCTTCGGCGCGACATATTTAGTAAGTGCTTGAACGAACCTTTGAAAAAAGTTCGGCAGGGAAGTCGACTAACAGAGTAATGTCTGTAGGTGTGCTAACAGGTCGTCCTTCAGAGGAGATGCCCGGTTCTACGGGTGACCTTCTTCCCGAGCTCTCGCAACTGCTCGAGCAAGTTTGGCAGGCGATGCAAGGCGTCGCCTAGGCCCTGTGGCCATCCATCTCCATGCCCGAAGGTCTTGGAGAGCTTGCGGAGAAGCTAAAGGGAGCATGAAAGCACAAGTGCTCCATAGGTGGTTTTGATAATTGATGACAACATATCTCTTGTTGGACTAACATTTCGATCTAGCATGTTTCAGATAAGTTCAACAATGGAGTGGCATGGACTAAAGGTTGTGGGAACTCCTTCAAGATGCTAAGGACAAAGGATTGGCTAAAGCTTCAAGCTCAAGACTCTTCATTTTATATTTTAGTGATCCAAGATCACATTGAGTCTTTAGGAAAAGCCAATACATTAAGGAGGGATGAGGTGTTGCTTAATGAGCCTCTTGCTTCATGTGCTTAGTGATATGCTCCAAAACCCTCAACTACTTTCCCATATCCACATATGACCTAAACCCTAAGCCAAACTCGGTCCTACCTATTCTTTCTATCCGGCGCCACCGAGTTTCACTTGTCATAAGCCACTGCCAAACCCTAGCAATTCGGTTCTATCGATAGGGATCTCGGTCTCACCGAGATGGGATTGCAAACTCTCTGTTACCTATTGCAATATTCTCGGTCACACCGAGATATGCAATCGGTCCCACCGAGATTGCAATGTAAACTCAGTGTTTCCCCTTTGTAACTTTTCGGTCTCACCGAGTTCCACTCGGTCTCACCGAAAGAGCAAATCGGTCCCACCGAGTTTGCCTGACCAACTCTCTGGTTAGCTAATTACCAAATCGGTCCCACCGAGTTTGAGTAATCGGTCAAACCGAGTTTTGGATTTACCCTAACCCTAGCACATCGGTCCCACCGAGTTGATCCAGTCGGTCCCACCGAAATCACTAACGGTCACTAGGTTTGCATTTTCGGTCCGACCGAGTTTATTGATTCGGTCCCACCGAGATTGGAAAAACTATGTAACGGTTGGATTTTGTGTGGAGGCTATATATACCCCTCCACCTCCTTCTCATTCGATGAGAGAGCTATCAGAACGCACACACCATTCCAACTCATATGTTCTGAGAGAGAACCACCTACTCATGTGTTGAGACCAAGATATTCCATTCCTACCATATGAATCTTGATCTCTAGCCTTCCCAAGTTGCTTTCCACTCAAACCTTCTTTCCACCAAATCCAAATCCTATGAGAGAGAGTTGAGTGTTGGGGAGACTATCATTTGAAGCACAAGAGCAAGGAGTTCAATACCTACACACCATTTGTTACTTCTTGGAGAGTGGTGTCTCCTAGATTGGCTAGGTGTCACTTGGGAGCCTCCGACAAGATTGTGGAGTTGAACCAAGGAGTTTGTAAGGGCAAGGAGATCGCCTACTTCGTGAAGATCTACCGCTAGTGAGGCAAGTCCTGTGTGGGCGATGGCCATGGTGGGATAGACAAGGTTGCTTCTTCGTGGACCCTTTGTGGGTGGTTGCTTCTTCGTGGACCCTTCGTGGGTGGAGCCCTGTGTGGACTCGCGCAACCGTTACCCTTGGGTGGAGCCCTGTGTGGACTCACGCAACCGTTACCCTTCGTGGGTTGAAGTCTCCATCAACGTGGATGTAGGATAGCACCACCTATCCGAACCACGGGAAAAACTTCCGTGTCTCCAATTGCGTTTGAATTCTCCAAACCCTTCTCTTTACATTCTTGCAAGTTGCATGCTTTACATTCCGCTGCTCATATACTCTTTGCATACTTGCTTGATATGTATTGTGTGTGTTGAAATTGTGCCTAAACTCCACTTAAACCGAAAAAGCTTAAAAATTGCAACTTTAGCACTAAGTGTCTAATCACCCCCCTCTAGACACATCTACTTCTAGATCCTACAAGTGGTATCAAAGCCTTGGTCTCCATTGCCTTGGTTTAATCACCATTGGAGGAAGATGGATGTGTCTACATTAGGGAGTCTTAGACATAGAGTGCCTATTCTTGAGGGAGAGTATTTTCATGAGTGGAAAAATTAGATGCTTGTAATCTTCAATCAATATCATTTGAACAAGTATATTGCTAGCCCTTGTGCACCCCATATTGATCCCTTGCATCCTACCCTAGATGAAGATATTGACATGATTCGCAATCTTAGAACTATTGAGCTCATCATTAGAGGATTGCCCAAAAATTTGATTGCTAGTTTGCCTACTCACAATTGTGCCTATACCATATGGAAATTTCTTGAGGAATGATTTCCCGATCATTCCTTGAAAACTTTGGATGAAATTCTCCATAAATCTATTGCCCTGAGTAAGATGAACTCTAGTGATCCCAGTTTTGGTAAATGTCTTTTTGAACTTGCCAATCTTAAGCATGCTAAAGGAGATGTTGGAATCATTAATGATATCATACTCAAAGCTATAAGAATTCATAAAAGTGACCACTTTGATGATTATTTATCTGATGAATTACCCTCTCTAGGAAATGATGAATCACAAGATCATGATGAACATGAATATTATGATGATGATGATAGTGAATTCGATCTTGATGATGCAATGAGACATTTTGGTCTTATGGCAAATCTTCGGGGATATGAATCAGGAGGAAAGGAATGGGTTCTTGATAGTGGATGTACTGATCATATGACCGGAGATGAAGAGATGTTTCGTGAGCTTGCTGAAAATGACGGCCCTCGAAAATATGTCACCTTTGGTGATAATTCAAAGGGTAAAGTGGTTGGCCTTGGTAAGGTGGCCATCTCACATGATAGTTCCATTCAAAATGTCATGCTCATTGAATCTCTTGGCTACAACTTACTTTCAGTATCTAGACTTGCTGATTTCGGTTTGAATGTCCTATTTACTGAGGTAGATTGCCAAGTATTTCGTCAAGACAATCATAAAATGGTCTTTACGGGTATGCGTAGAGGTGATCTTTACATTGTCGATTTCTCTAAAAAGGCACAACCTAAAACTTGCTTTGTTGCTAAATCCTAAAAAGGTTGGTTGTGGCATAGACGACTTGGTCACGTTGGCATGAGAAACCTTGACAAGATTATTAAAGGAAATCATATCCTTGGAGTCAACGATGTCATATTTGATAAGGATAGACTTTGCAGTGCTTGTCAAGTAGGTAAACAGGTTGGAGGAAGACATCCCGTGAAGAACATCATGACCACAAGGAGGCCACTCGAGCTACTTCACATGGATCTTTTTGGTCCCAACGCCTACAAGAGTCTCGGTGGAAATTCTTTTGGTCTAGTTATAGTTGATGACTTTTCAAGATTTACGTGGGTGTTCTTTCTTAATGACAAGTTGCAGGTCCAGAAGATCTTCAGGAACTTCGCTAGGAAAGCCCAAAATCAGTTTGATGTGAAGATCAAGAAGGTTCAGAGTGACAACGGAACGGAGTTCAAGAACGCAAATGTGGACACCTTTCTTGACGAAGAAGGTATTTCACATGAGTTCTCGGCTACGTACACACCTCAACAAAATGGAGTTGTTGAGAGGAAGAACCGGACGCTCATCGAAATGGCAAGAACGATGCTTGATGAATACAAGACGCCAAAGCACTTTTGGGCAGAAGCGGTTGAGACAGCTTGTCACGCAACAAATCGCTTATATCTTCACAAGCTACTCGGCAAGACGGCATACGAGCTCCTCACCGGTAACAAGCCTCAAGTTGGATACTTTCGAGTGTTCGGCTCAAAGTGCTACATTCTTGATAAGCATTGTCGTTCAAAGTTTGCTCCTAAATCTCATGAAGGTTTTCTACTTGGTTATGGATCAAACTCTCACACTTACCGTGTCTACAACAATTTCACCCGAAAGGTTGAAGAGACGGTAGATGTGAAGTTTGATGAATCTAATGGCTCGCAAGTAGAGCAATTGCCAATTGATGTAGGAGACAAAGACCCTTCAGAAGCAATTCAAGACTTGTCCATTGTCAAAATTCGTCCAACGGAGGTGAAGGAGAGTACTTCATCCGTCCAAGTGGAAGCTTCTACTTCACGACAAGGTGAACCAAGAATCGACACGGAAGCATCCACAAGTGGGACACATCAAGATGAAGAAAACGAGGAAATACGTCAAGACGAACATCAACAACCTCCTTCTCCACCACGACAAGAGAACGACGACGTCAACAATGAAGAAGGCCAAGAAGAAGAACAAGATGAAGAAGATGCTCAACTAAGACCCAAGCAAAAGCTCTCACGAGTTCGAGCAAGAATTGCCAAAGATCATCCCGTTGAGCAAATCCTCAATGATATACAAACCAGGAGAATCACTCGCTCAAAAAATCGTTTAGCTAACTTTTGTGAAAACTATTCATTCATCTCTAGCATTGAACCTATGAAGGTTGAAGAAGCATTGGAAGATCCAGATTGGATAAACGCTATGCATGAAGAGATACATAATTTTGAGAGAAACCAAGTTTGGACATTGGTCGAGAAGCCCGACAACAACCACAACATCATTGGTACCAAATGGGTGTTTCATAACAAGCAAGATGAAGATGGACAAGTGGTTCGCAACAAAGCACGTCTCGTCGCCCAAGGTTACACAAAAGTCGAAGGTATGGACTATGGTGATACATATGCTCCCGTTGCTAGACCTGAGTCCATTCGCATCTTACTTGCCTACGCTAATCACCATAATATCGCCTTGTACCAAATGGACATTAAGAGTGCTTTTCTAAATGGCAAAATAGAGGAGGAAGTTTATGTCAAACAACCTCCCGGCTTTATCAATCCTAAGAAACCAAATCATGTTTACAAACTTCACAAAGCTCTTTATGGTCTTAAACAAGCTCCTAGAGCATGGTATAAATGCTTGAACAAGTTCCTTACTACAAGTGGTTTTGAAATTGGTAAAATTGATTCTACTCTTTTTACTAAAAGGGTTAATGGAGAACTATTCGTATGCCAAATTTATGTTGATGATATCATATTTGGTTCAACTAACCCTCTCTTTAGTGAAAAGTTTGGAAAGCTAATGTTAGAGAAGTTTGAGATGTCTATGATGAGTGAACTCAAATTCTTTCTCGGGTTGCAAATCAAGCAAACTAAGAAAGGTACATTTGTCTCTCAAACAAAGTACACCAAGGACTTATTCAAGAAGTTCAATATGCAAGAATGCAAAGGTATGTCTACACCCATGCCTACTAGTGGACATAATGATTTGACCAAAGATGGTGAACCGGTTGATCAAAAGGTTTATCGCTCTATGATTGGTTCATTGTTATACCTATGTGCTTCACGTCCCGATATTATGCTAAGTGTGTGCATGTGTGCACGATATCAAGCTGCTCCTAAAGATTGTCATCTTAAGGCTGTGAAAAGGATAGTGAGATATTTAATCCATACACCAAATTTTGGCATTTGGTATCCTAAGAGGTCTTCTTTTGATCTTGTTGGCTATTCTGACTCGGATTATGCCGGAGACAAGGTTGATAGAAAGTCCACTTCGGGTACTTGTCAATTTCTTGGTAGATCTCTTGTGTCTTGGTCTTCCAAGAAACAAAACTCAGTATCCTTATCCACCGCCGAAGCAGAATACATTGCCGCTGGTTCATGTTGTGCTCAATTACTTTGGATGACCCAAACTCTTAAAGATTACGGGATTTATGTGAAACATGTTCCACTACTTTGTGACAATGAAAGTGCTATCAAAATTGGTCATAATCCTGTACAACATTCTCGAACTAAGCATATTGAAGTTCGTCATCATTTCATTCGAGATCATGTTGCTAAGGGTGACATCAATCTTAAGCATGTTCGCACTAATAAGCAATTAGCGGATATATTCACTAAACCACTTGATGAGAAAGCGTTTTGCAGGTTGAGAGGAGAATTGAACATCATTGATGCTTCGAGCTTGGAGTAGAAACTCCATTGGATACATGCAAGACATGAGCTTATGACTATCCATGATATATCTCTTATGATAACTATCCTACGTCTTGGATATATTTGCACCTTGCATGTTGTCTAACCCATGTAGGTGCTTGGTTGAATCTAATTCCATGAGATTGCGACTCACTCATATCTTGAGCAATCTCTACATCACCAAGACTCTACACAATAGTGGTTGAAGACAAGGAAGCACAAAACCATTCAAACATATCCTTTGACAAACTCTATATTAAACTTCATGATTGTCATTTTTGGATGCACAAGTGCTTTTCCTTGCAATAACTAACCCATGTAGGTAGATGAACTCAAACTCCAAATGGTGCTCCCAACTCTCGATGAGCTACATCAACCTTGAGCACCCACACAAGTTCAACTACATGAGCAAGAACCACATCACCACCCAAGGTATGTTATTCCATCTTAGAGAAGCCTTACTCTAAGACATGAGTCAAAGCAACTCAATAAGATGTGAATACATCAAGATGCTTAAACGAAAAATGGTAACCCCATTTTGAGCTTAAACGATGAGTATGACCTATGATCAAGTGTTCTCACTTGACTCCTAAGTCAATATACTCTAACATAGGTGACTATGTCACCGCCCAATTCTAGATGAAGTTCTCTTGTGTTCTTTTCTGAGTTATTGCATTTGTCCCTTGCATATTTGTCTCTTTCTTTTTCAATCAAAAAAAAACTTCATCTAGAAACTTTCACTCTTTTCTCTTTGTTTTTGTTTTGCATATTTCTGCATCAAATTCCTTGCAAATCTTTCAGCTAATTCATTGCAAATCTTTGTGAGATCTTACTTGACTAGTGAGCTGCGGTGACAAGTGTTTCTCTCTGTGATGAACTCGGTTTCACCGAATAGCTATTCTCGGTCCAACCGAATCCCTTCGGTACTACCGAAACATGCCACTCGGTGCCACCGATTTCGCAACAGGAAAAACAGTTTGCCACATATTCTATATTTCTTCTGACCCAGCTCCACTCAATGAATCTTATCCTCTACAAGCATCATAGTTTTATTCCCTGCTTTGTACTGAATCTCAAGGACCAAACCTATTCGACGGATTCCAGGAAAAACCTTCTTGGAAATTGATGTCAAAGGGGGAGAGAGAGATCACATCAAAGCTTATCAAGAGAGAGAGAGAGAGATCACATCAAAAGCTTATCACCTACAAAGGAGAAAGTACTAAGGGGGAGAGAATACTCAAGGATCCCAGATGATTGATGTTCAAGAGGAGAGATGCCACATGTCTTTTATGAACTTATTTGAATTTAGTTCTATTCATATCCTTTAGCTCTGATTTTCTGTTTCCTATCTTCTCCCAATATCCCATGTCAGATTCAGGGGGAGCAAGACACCTAAGGAAAAGAAATCAGTCAAATTCATTGCATATCTTTATTCTTGGGGACATGTTGAATTCTATGTGGTACCCTGTACTCACTCTCTAAATGTCATCCCAGTCTTGGTATTCTTGTGGTTTCTTTTGTTTGCTCTGGCTAGTGGATATACCTGTCTTATCTAACCTTGTTTGTGCAGGTTCATTCCATCCTAAGCCAACTCAAGACCACAAGGTAAGTATATGCATCAAAATCATGAGTATGAGGAGTTCTTGCTTATGTACATACTGTTTGCAAGAAGGACTCATGAGCATGAAGGTATTTTCCTTGATAATCTTTTGCTCTGATGCATATGGCCAAGATGCATGTAACACTTTGCCTACTCTGTCATGGTTATGCTCTCACATGCCTCTCTATTTCACATTTACATGAGTGCATACATGAAGGGGGAGCCTATGCTTGTTACATGTCCTTCCAAAGCTTTACTTCCTGTTCTTTATATCTTTATCCAAAGCTTTGATGTATGTTGCCATTAATTACCAAAAAGGGGGAGATTGAAAGCACAAGTGCTCCCTAGGTGGTTTTGATAATTGATGACAACATATCTCTTGTTGGACTAACATTTCGATCTAGCATGTTTCAGATAAGTTCAACAATGGAGTGGCATGGACTAAAGGTTGTGGGAACTCCTTCAAGATGCTAAGGACAAAGGATTGGCTAAAGCTTCAAGCTCAAGACTCTTCATTTTATATTTTAGTGATCCAAGATCACATTGAGTCTTTAGGAAAAGCCAATACTATTAAGGAGGGATGAGGTGTTGCTTAATGAGCCTCTTGCTTCATGTGCTTAGTGATATGCTCCAAAACCCTCAACCACTTTCCCATATCCACATATGACCTAAACCCTAAGCCAAACTCGGTCCTACCGATTCTTTCTATCCGGCGCCATCGAGTTTCACTTGTCATAAGCCACTGCCAAACCCTAGCAATTCGGTTCTACCGATAGGGATCTCGGTCTCACCGAGATGGGATTGCAAACTCTCTGTTACCTATTGCAATATTCTCGGTCACACCGAGATATGCAATCGGTCCCACCAAGATTGCAATGTAAACTCAGTGTTTCCCCTTTGTAACTTTTCGGTCTCACCGAGTTCCACTCGGTCTCACCGAAAGAGCAAATCGGTCCCACCGAGTTTGCCTGACCAACTCTCTGGTTAGCTAATTACCAAATCGGTCCCACCGAGTTTGAGTAATCGGTCAAACCGAGTTTTGGATTTACCATAACCCTAGCACATCGGTCCCACCGAGTTGATCCAGTCGGTCCCACCGAAATCACTAACGGTCACTAGGTTTACATTTTCAGTCCGACCGAGTTTATTGATTCGGTCCCACCGAGATTGGAAAAACTGTGTAATGGTTGGATTTTGTGTGGAGGCTATATATACCCCTCCACCTCCTTCTCATTCGATGAGAGAGCTATCAGAACGCACACACCATTCCAACTCATATGTTCTGAGAGAGAACCACCTACTCATGTGTTGAGACCAAGATATTCCATTCCTACCATATGAATCTTGATCTCTAGCCTTCCCAAGTTGCTTTCCACTCAAACCTTCTTTCCACCAAATCCAAATCCTATGAGAGAGAGAGTTGAGTGTTGGGGAGACTATCATTTGAAGCACAAGAGCAAGGAGTTCATTACCTACACACCATTTGTTACTTCTTGGAGAGTGGTGTCTCCTAGATTGGCTAGGTGTCACTTGGGAGCCTCCGACAAGATTGTGGAGTTGAACCAAGGAGTTTGTAAGGGCAAGGAGATCGCCTACTTCGTGAAGATCTACCGCTAGTGAGGCAAGTCCTGTGTGGGCGATGGCCATGGTGGGATAGACAAGGTTGCTTCTTCGTGGACCCTTTGTGGGTGGTTGCTTCTTCGTGGACCCTTCGTGGGTGGAGCCCTGTGTGGACTCGCGCAACCGTTACCCTTGGGTGGAGC
This sequence comes from Triticum urartu, assembly GCF_056163025.1. Taxonomy (NCBI): domain Eukaryota; kingdom Viridiplantae; phylum Streptophyta; class Magnoliopsida; order Poales; family Poaceae; genus Triticum; species Triticum urartu. Next base: position 57,151,883 of record NC_141875.1, on the reverse strand, counting down.
CCTGTGTGGACTCGCACAACCGTTACCCTTCGTGGGTTGAAGTCTCCATCACCGTGGATGTAGGATAGCACCACCTATCCGAACCACGGGAAAAACATCCGTGTCTCCAATTGCGTTTGAATTCTCCAAACCCTTCTCTTTACATTCTTGCAAGTTGCATGCTTTACATTCCGCTGCTCATATACTCTTTGCATACTTGCTTGATGTTGGGGAACGTAGCATAAATTCAAAATTTTCCTACGTGTCACCAAGATCTATCTATGGAGTCATCTAGCAATGAGGGAGGAATGGATCTACATACCCTTGTAGATCGTGCGCGGAAGCGTTCAAGAGAACGGGGTTGATGGAGTCGTACTCGTCGTGATCCAAATCACCGATGATCCTAGGGCCGAACGGACGGCACCTCCGCATTCAACACACGTACGGAGCAGCGACGTCTCCTCCTTCTTGATCCAGCAAGGGGGAAGGAGAGGTTGATGGAGATCTAGCAGCACGACGGTGTGGTGGAAGTAGCGGGATTCCAACAGGGCTTCGCCAAGCGCTGCGGGAGGAGGGAGATGTGTCATGGGAGGGAGAGGGAGGCGCCAGGGCTTAGGTTTGGTTGCCCTCCCTTCCCCCCACTATATATAGGGCCAAGGGAGAGGGGGAGGGCGCAGCCTTGCCCCTTCCTCCAAGGAAGGGTGCGGCCAAGGGGGGGAGGAGTCCATCCTCCCCAAGGCACCTCGGAGGTGCCTTCCCCCTTTAGGACTCTCCCCTTTTTCTCTTCTCTTGGCACATGGGCCTCTTGGGGCTGGTGCCCTTGGCCCATATAGGCCAAGGTGCACCCCCTACAGCCCATGTGGCCCCCCGGGGAAGGTGGCCCCACCCGGTGGACCCCCGGGACCCTTCCGGTGGTCCCGGTACAATACCGGTGACCCCGAAACTTGTCCCGATGGCCGAAATAGCACTTCCTATATATAATTCTTTACCTCCGGACCATTCCGGAACACCTCGTGACGTCCGGGATCTCATCCGGGACTCCGAACAACTTTCGGGTTACCGCATACTAATATCTCTATAACCCTAGCGTCACCGAACCTTAAGTGTGTAGACCCTACGGGTTCAGGAGACATGCAGGCATGACCGAGATGACTCTCCGGTCAATAACCAACAGCGGGATCTGGATACCCATGTTGTCTCCCACATGTTCCACGATGATCTCATCGGATGAACCACGATGTCAAGGACTTAATCAATCCCGTATACAATTCCCTTTGTCTAGCGGTACGATACTTGCCCGAGATTCGATCGTCGGTATCCCGATACCTTGTTCAATCTCGTTACCGGCAAGTCTCTTTACTCGTTCCGTAACACATCATCCCGTGATCAACTCCTTGATCACATTGTGCACATTATGATGATGTCCTACCGAGTGGGCCCAGAGATACCTCTCCGTTTACACGGAGTGACAAATCCCAGTCTCGATTCGTGCCAACCCAACAAACACTTTCGTAGATACCTGCAGTGTACCTTTATAGCCACCCAGTTATGTTGTGACGTTTGGCACACCCAAAGCACTCCTACGGTATCCGGGAGTTGCACAATCTCATGGTCTAAGGAAATGATACTTGACATTAGAAAAAGCTTTAGCATACGAACTACATGATCTTGTGCTAGGCTTAGGATTGGGTCTTGTCCATCACATCATTCTCCTAATGATGTGATCCCGTTATCAATGACATCTAATGTCCATGGTCAGGAAACCGTAACCATCTATTGATCAACGAGCTAGTCAACTAGAGGCTTACTAGGGACATGGTGTTGTCTATGTATCCACACATGTATCTGAGTTTCCTATCAATACAATTCTAGCATGGATAATAAACGATTATCATGAACAAGGAAATATAATAATAATCAATTTATTATTGCCTCTAGGGCATATTTCCAACAGTCTCCCACTTGCACTAGAGTCAATAATCCAGTTCACATCGCCATGTGATTAACACTCACAGGTCACATCGCCATGTGACTAACACCCAAGAGTTTACTAGAGTCAGTAGTCTAGTTCACATCACTATGTGATTAACACTCAATGAGTTCTAGGTTTGATCATGTTGCTTGTGAGAGAGGTTTTAGTCAACGGGTCTGAACCTTTCAGATCCGTGTGTGCTTTGCAAATCTCTATGGCATCTCCTAGATGCAGCTACCACGTTCTATTTGGAGCTATTCCAAATAACTGTTCTACTATACGAATCCAGTTTACTACTCAGAATAATCTGGATTAGTGTTAAAGTTTGCATCAGTGTAACCCTTTACGACGAACTCTTTTACCACCTCCATAATTGAGAAAATTCCTTAGTCCACTAGTTACTAAGGATAACTTTGACCGCTGTCTTGTGATCCATTCTTGGATCACTCTTGTATCCCTTGACTGACTCATGGCAAGGCACACTTCAGGTACGGTACACAGCATAGCATACTGTAGAGCCTAAGTCTTAAGCACAGGGGACGACCTTTGTCCTTTCCCTCTATTCTGCCATGGTCGAGCTTTAAGTCTTAACTTCATACCTTACAACTCAGGCAAGAACTCCTTCTTTGACTGATCCATCTTGAACACCTTCAAGATCATGTCAAGGTATGTGCTCATTTGAAAGTTCCATTAAGCGTTTTGATCTATCCTTATAGATCTTGATGCTCAATGCTCAAGCAGCTTAATCCAGGCTTTCCATTGAAAACACTTTCCAAATAACCCTATATGCTTTCCAGAAATTCTACGTCATTTCTGATCTACAATATGTCAACAACATATACCCATCAAAAATTCTATAGTGCTCCCACTCACTTCTTTGGAAATACAAGTTTCTCATAAACTTTGTATACACCCAAAATCTTTGATCATCTCATCAAAGCATACATTCCAACTCCGAGATGCTTACTCCAGTCCTCAGAAGGATTGCTGGAGCTTTGCATTCTTATTAGCATCTTTCAGGATTGACAAAACCTTCCAGTTTCATTACATACAACCTTTCCTCAAGAAAAATATCGAGGAAACAATGTTTTGACATCCTATCTGCAAGATTTCATAAATAATGCAGCAATCACTAATATAATTCCAACAGACTCTTAGCATCGCTACGAGTGAGAAAGTCTCACCGTAGTCAACTCCTTGAACTTGTCGGAAAACATCTTAACGACAAGTCGAGCTTTCTTAATGGTGATTCTTACCATCATTATCCGTCTTCCTTTTAAAATCCATCTGTACTCAACAGCCTTATGACCATCGAGCTGTTCCGCCAAAGTCTACACTTTGTTTTCATACATGGATCCTCTCTCGGATTTTATGGCCTCGAGCCATTTATCGGAATCCGGGCCCACCATCACTTCTCCATGGCTCGTAGGTTCATTGTTGTCTAGCAACATGACTTCCAAGACAGGATTACGTACCACTCTGAAGTAGTACGCATCCTTGTCATCCTATGAGGTTTGGGAGTGACTTGATCCGAAGTTTCATGATCAATATCATAAGCTTCCACTTCAATTGGTGTAGGTGCCACAGGAACAACTCTTTGTGCCCTGCTATACACTAGTTGAAGTGACGGTTCAATAACCTCATCAAGTATCCACCATCCTCCCACTCAATTCTTTCGAGAGAAACTTTTTCTCGAGAAAGGACCCGATTCTAGAAACAATCCCTTATTGCTTTCGGATCTGAGACAGGAGGTATACCCAACTGTTTTGGGTGTACTATGAAGATGCATTTATCCGCTTTGGGTTCGAGCTTATCAGCCTGAAACTTTTTCACATAAGCGTCGCAGCCCCAAACCTTTTAAGAAATGACAGCTTAGGTTTCTCTAAACCATAGTTCATATGGTGTCATCTCATCGGAATTACGTGGTGCCCTATTTAAAGTGAATGTGGTTGTCTCTAATGCCTAACCCATAAACTATCATGGTAATTCGATAAGAGACATCATGGTATGCATCATATCCAATAGGGTGCAGTTATGATGTTCGGACACACCATCACACTATGGTGTTCCAGGCTGTATTAGTTGTGAAACAATTTCCACAATGTCTTAATTCTTTGCCAAACTCGTAATTCAGATATTCATCTCTATGATCATATCATAGATATTTTATCCTCTTGTCACGACGATCTTTCAACTTCACCCTGAAATTACTTGAATCTTTCAATAATTCAGACTCGTGATTCATCAAGTAAATATACTCAACATCTACTCAAATCATCTGTGAAGAACATAACGATATCCACTATACGCCTCAGCACTCATTAGACTGCACACATCAAAATGTGTTACTTCCAACGAGTTGCTATCTTGTTCCATTTTACTGAAAAACGAGGCTTTCAGTCATCTTGCCCATGTGGTATGATTTGCATGTCTCAAGTGATTCAAAATCAAGTGAGTCCAAACGGTCCATTTGCATGGAGTTTCTTCATGCATATACACCAATAGACATGGTTCGCATGTCTCAAACTTTTCAAAAATGAGTGAGTCCAAAGATCCATCAACATGGAGCTTCTTCATGCGTTTTATACCAATATGACTCAAATTGCAGTGCCACATTTGTGTGGTACTATCATTACTATCTTATACCTTTGGCATGAAAATGTGTATCACTACGATCGAGATTCAATAAACCATTCATTTTAGGCGTAAGACCATTGAAGGTATTATTCAAATAAACAGAGTAACCATTATTCTCCTTAAATGAATAACCGTATCGCGATAGACATAATCCAATCATGTATATGCTCAATGCAAACACCAATCTCGATGGTAGAGGGAGCGTGCGATGCTTGATCATATCAACATTGGAAACACTTCCAACACATATCGTCAGCTCTCCTTTAGCTAGTCTCCGTTTATTCCATAGCTTTTATTTCGAGTTACTAACACTTAGCAACCGAACCGGTATCTAATACCCTGGTGCTACTAGGAGTACTAGTAAAGTACAGATCAACACAATGTATATCCAATATACTTCTATCGACCTTGCCAGCCTTCTCATCTACCAAGTATCTAGGGTAATTCTGCTCCAGTGGCTGTTCCCCTTATTAAAGAAGCACTCAGTCTCGGGTTTGGGTTCAACCTTGGGTTTCTTCACTAGAGCAGCAGCTGAATTGCCGTTTCATGAAGTATCCCTTCTTGCCCTTGCCCTTCTTGAAACTAGTGGTTTCACCAACCATCAACAATTGATGCTCCTTCTTGATTTCTACTTTTGTGGTGTCAAACATCGCGAATATCTCAAGGATCATCATATATATCCCTGATATATTATAGTTCAACACGAAGCTCTAGCAGCTTGGTGGTAATGACTTCGGAGAAACATCACTATCTCATCTGGAAGATCAACTCCCACTTGATTCAAGCGATTGTTGTAGTCAGACAATCTGAGCACAAGTTCAACAATTGAGCTTTTCTCCCTAGTTTGCAGGCTAAGAAAATCGTCGGAGGTCTTATACCTCTTGACGTGGGCACGAGCCTGAAATCCCAATTTCAGCCCTCGAAACATCTCATATGTTTCGCGACGTTTCAGAAAAACCCGTCTTTGGTGCCTCAATTCTAAACCATTCAGCATTACGCACTGAACTATCATGTAGTCATCAAAACGTGTATGTCAGATGTTCGGAACATCCACAGACAACGTTCGAGGTTCAGCACACTGAGCGGTGCATTAAGGACATAAGCCTTCTATGAAGCAATGAGGACAATCCTCAGTTTACGGACCTAGTCCGCATAATTGCTACTATGAACTTTCAAGCAAATTTTCTCTAGGAACATATCTAAACAGTAGAACTAAAGCGCGAGCTACGACATAATTTGCGAAATTCTTTTGACTATGTTCAGGATAATTAAGTTCATCTTATGAACTCCCACTCAGATAGACATCCCTCTAGTCATCTAAGCGATTACATGATCCGAGTCAACTAGGCCGTGTCCGATCATCACGTGAGACGGACTAGTCAACGTCGGTGAACATCTTCATGTTGATCGTATCTTCTATACGACTCATGCTCGACCTTTTGGTCTTCTGTGTTCCAAGGCCATGTCTATGCACATGCTAGGCTCGTCAAGTTAACCCTAAGTGTTTTGCATGTGTAAAACTGTCTTACACCCGTTGTATGTGAACGTAAGGATCTATCACACCCGATCATCACGTGGTGCTTTGAAACGACGAACTTTAGCAACGGTGCACAGTTAGGGGAGAACACTTCTTGAAATTTTAATGAGGGATCATCTTATTTACTACCGTCATTCTAAGTAAACAAGATGCATAAACATGATAAAAATCACATGCAATCAAATAGTGGCATGATATGGCCAATATCACATCACATAGCATACCCTGCAAAAACAAGTTAGACGTCCTCTAATTGTTGTTTGCATGTTTTACGTGGCTGCTATGGGTTTCTAGCAAGAACGTTTCTTACCTATGCAAAGACCACAACGTGATATGCCAATTGCTATTTACCCTTCATAAGGACCCTTTTCATCGAATCCGATCCGACTAAAGTGGGAGAGACAGACACCCGCCAGCCACCTTATGCAACTAGTGCATCTTTGTCGGTGGAACCGGTCTCACGTAAGAGTACGTGTAAGGTCGGTCCGGGCCGCTTCATCCCACGATGCCGCCGAATCAAGATAAGACTAGTAACGGCAAGCATATTGAACAAAATCAACGCCCACAACTACTTTGTGTTCTACTCGTGCATAGAAACTACGCATAGACCTAGCTCTGATTCCACTGTTGGGGAACGTAGCATAAATTCAAAATTTTCCTACGTGTCACCAAGATCTATCTATGGAGTCATCTAGCAACCAGAGAGGAATGGATCTACATACCCTTGTAGATCGCGCGTGGAAGCGTTCAAGAGAACGGGGTTGATGGAGTCATACTCGTCGTGATCCAAATCACCGATGATCCTAGCGCCGAACGAACGGCACCTCCGCGTTCAACACATGTACGGAGCAGCGACGTCTCCTCCTTCTTGATCCAGCAAGGGGGAAGGAGAGGTTGATGGAGATCCAGCAGCACGACGGCGTGGTGGAAGTAGCGGGATTCCAACAGGGCTTCGCCAAGCGCTGCGGGAGGAGGGAGATGTGTCATGGGAGGGAGAGGGAGGCGCCAGGGCTTAGGTTTGGTTGCCCTCCCTTCCCCCCACTATATATAGGGCCCAGGGAGAGGGGGAGGGCGCTGCCTTGCCCCTTCCTCCAAGGAAGGGTGCGGCCAAGGGGGGGAGGAGTCCATCCTCCCCAAGGCACCTCGGAGGTGCCTTCCCCCTTTAGGACTCTCCCCTTTTTCTCTTCTCTTGGCGCATGGGCCTCTTGGGGTTGGTGCCCTTGGCCCATATAGGCCAAGGCGCAGCCCCTACAGCCCATGTGGCCCCCCGGGGCAGGTGGCCCCACCCGATGGACCCCCGGGACCCTTCCGGTGGTCCCGGTACAATACCGGTGACCCCAAAACTTATCCCGATGGCCGAAATAGCACTTCATATATATAATTCTTTACCTCTGGACCATTCCGGAACACCTCGTGACGTCCGGGATCTCATCCGGGACTCCGAACAACTTTCGGGTTACCGCATACTAATATCTCTATAACCCTAGCGTCACCGAACCTTAAGTGTGTAGACCCTACGGGTTCGGGAGACATGCAGACATGACCGAGATGACTCTCCGGTCAATAACCAACAGCGGGATCTGGATACCCATGTTGGCTCCCACATGTTCCACGATGATCTCATCGGATGAACCACGATGTCAAGGACTTAATGAATCCCGTATACAATTCCCTTTGTCTAGCGGTACGATACTTGCCCGAGATTCGATCGTCGGTATCCCGATACCTTGTTCAATCTCGTTACCGGCAAGTCTCTTTACTCGTTCCATAACACATCATCCCGTGATCAACTCCGTGATCACATTGTGCAAATTATGATGATGTCCTACCGAGTGGGCCCAGAGATACCTCTTCGTTTACACGGAGTGACAAATCCCAGTCTCGATTCGTGCCAACCCAACAGACACTTTCGGAGATACCTGTAGTGTACCTTTATAGCCACCCAGTTACTTGTGACGTTTGGCACACCCAAAGCACTCCTACGGTATCCGGGAGTTGCACAATCTATTGGTCTAAGGAAATGATACTTGACATTAGAAAAAGCTTTAGCATATGAACTACATGATCTTGTGCTAGGCTTAGGATTGGGTCTTGTCCATCACATCATTCTCCTAATGATGTGATCCCGTTATCAACGACATCCAATGTCCATGGTCAGGAAACCGTAACCATCTATTGATCAACTAGCTAGTCAACTAGAGGCTTACTAGGGACATGGTGTTGTCTATGTATCCACACATGTATCTGAGTTTCCTATCAATACAATTCTAGCATGGATAATAAACGATTATCATGAACAAGGAAATATAATAATAATCAATTTATTATTGCCTCTAGGGCATATTTCCAACACTTGATATGTTTTGTGTGTGTTGAAATTGTGCCTAAACTCCACTTAAACCGAAAAAGCTTAAAAAATGCAACTTTAGCACTAAGTGTCTAATCACCCCCCTCTAGACACATCTACTTCTAGATCCTACAGAGCACGGCGAGGCTTCCGATTGTGGAAGATATCGGCCTGCCGTCAAGGCGCTAGGGAGGCCTGGGCCATGGTGAAGGCGCCCCCGATTTAATCGTACACTAATCATACACGCAAACGTGTACGATCAAGATCAGGGACTCACGGGAAGATATCACAACACAACTCTACAAATAAAATAAGTCATACAAGCATCATATTACAAGCCAGGGGCCTCGAGGGCTCGAATACAAGAGCTCGATCATAGACGAGTCAGCGGAAGCAACAATATCTGAGTACAGACATAAGTTAAACAAGTTTGCCTTAAGAAGGCTAGCACAAACTGGGATACAGATCGAAAGAGGCGCAGGCCTCCTGCCTGGGATCCTCCTAACTACTCCTGGTCGTCGTCAGCGGGCATCACGTAGTAGTAGGCACCTCCGGTGTAGTAGGAGTCGTCGTCAAAGGTGGCGTCTGGCTCCTGGGCTCCAACATCTGGTTGCGACAACCAGGTAGAAGGGATAGGGGGAAAAGAGGGAGAAAGCAACCGTGAGTACTCATCCAAACTACTCGCAAGCAAGGAGCTACACTACATATGTATGCATTGGTATCAAATGGAAAAGGCTATCATATGTGGACTGAACTGCAGAAAGCTGGAATAAGAGGGGGATAGCTAGTCCTTTCGAAGACTACGCTTCTGGCAGCCTCCGTCTTGTAGCATGTAGATGAGAATAGACTGAAGTCCTCCAAGTAGCATCGCATAGCCTAATCCTAACCGATGATCCTCCCCTCGTCGCCCTGTGAGAGAGCGATCACCGGTTGTATCTGGCACTTGGAAGGGTGTGTTTTATTAAGTATCCGGTTCTAGTTGTCATAAGGTCAAGGTACAACTCCAAGTCGTCCTGTTACCGAAGATCACGGCTATTCGAATAGATTAACTTCCCTGCAGGGGTGCACCACATACCCCAACACGCTTGATCTCATTTGGCCGGACACACTTTCCTGGGTCATGCCCGACCGTGGAAGATCAAGACGTCGCAGCCCCACCTAGGCACAACAGAGAGGTCAGCACGCCAGTCTAAACCTAAGCGCACAGGGGTCTGGGCCCATCGCCCATAGCACACCTGCACGTTGCGAACGCGGCCGGAAGCAGAACTAGCCCCCTTAATACAAGAGCAGGCTTACGGTCCAATCCGGCGCGCGCCACTCAGTCGCTGACGTCACGAAGGCTTCGGCTGATACCGCGACACCGGGATACCCATAACTACTCCCGCGTAGATGGTTAGTGCGTATAGACCAAATGGCCAGACTCAGATCAAATACCCAGATCTCGTTAAACATGTTAAGTGTCCGCGAACGCCGACTAGTTCCAGGCCCACCTCTCTCCTAGGTGGTCTCAACCTGCCCTGTCGCTCCGCCACAAAGTAATAGCTGGGGGCCGTCGGGAACCCAGGCCCACCACTACCTGGATGGAGCCACCTGTCCCTTCAGCCCCCATCTCCAAACAGTATCACAGGTAAGGTAACTGTGTAAAGTATATTGTATATGCCCGTGATCACCTCCAGAAGTGATCACGGCCCAGTATTATAGCATGGCAGACGGACAAGAGTGTAGGGCCACTGATGGAACACTAGCATCCTATACTAAGCAGTAGGATAGCAGGTAATGGTAACAACAGTAGTAGCAAGGACAGGCTATGCATCAGGATAGGAATAATGAAAAGCAGTAACATGCTACACTACTCTAATGCAAGAAGTATAGAGGAGAGTAGGCGATATCTGGTGATCAAGGGGGGGGGGCTTGCCTGGTTGCTCTGGCAAGAGAGAGGGGTCGTCGATGTAGTCGTACTGGGTAGCAGCGGCGTCGGTCTCGGTGTCTAGCGAGAGAAGAGGGGGAAGAAACAATAAATATAATGCAAACAATTGCATGCCGATGCATGACATTATAAAGCGTGATGCTAGGTGTGCCCTAACGCGATACGAGGTGGTACCGGTGAAGGGGGAAAACATCCGGGAAAGTATTCCCGGTGTTTCGCCTTTTTGGACAGATGAACCGGAGGGGGAAAGTTGCGTGTTCGGTATGTTAGGGAGGCGTGGCGAACGAACAGGTTGCGTATCCGGGTTCGTCTCGTCGCTCTGAGCAACTTTCATGTACAAAGTTTTTTCATCCGAGCTACGGTTTATTTTATATTAATTTTTAAAGTTTTAATTCATTTTCTAAAATTATCAGATTAATTTAATTCAAAATAAATGTGAATTGCTAGGTGCACCTAGCTCTGGGTACACATAAGTGTACCAGAGGGGCTGCCATGTGGGTCCAAGGGGTCCCAGTTGACCAGTCAAACTTTGACTGGTCAATAGGGGGTGGGGCCCCCTTGTCATACACCGTTTTACTAACCTAACAGATTAAAAGACTAATTAGGTTATTAGGTTAACTAATACAGGTTAATTAAGTTAATTAGCTAACTAAACAGGATTAATTAAGTTAATTATTTAGATAATTAATTAATTAATATTATTATTATTATTATTCTTATTACTATTTTTATTTTATTTTGTTCAGGGCGTGGGCCCCGTTCGTCATAGGGCCAAAGGCCAAAGCGGGCGCCGGTGCTAGCAGGTTACAGGCGCAGGGGCGCTGCGGGTGTGCGGGTGCTTTGCCCGGGAGGGCGCTATGGAGCGGCTGGCGGGACCGAGTGCCGGCGCTCCGGCGTGGAGCTCCGGCGGGCCGCCACCGGGCGGAGCAGCAGGGAAGTAGTGCAGCGGCGCGACGAGGGGCTGGAGGAGACAACCACTGCAGCAGCAGCGATCGCGAGCTCCGACAAGGGAGCGGAGGGCCGTGGTGGAGGGCGCGCGGCGAGCACGGCCGCGAGCGGCAGCACAGCGAGACGGGGTGAGCGTGGGCGGTGCACATGCGCGATGGACGGCTAACGGCCGCACGACGCGGGCGCGAACGGCGCAAGGCCGATGTCGGGCGCGTCCACACGGTGAGGCAGGGGGCGCGAGCATGGCGCTGGGTGCGCACGGGGAGGGGGCCGCGGAGGCGGTGACCGCGGCCGCGAGCGAGGCACGTGCGCGGTGAGGGGGGGTCAACGACGGGAGAGAGGGAGTGAGGAGGGGAGGCGGCGGCTCACAGGGGTGCTGCAGGGGTTCGGGCAGCGGGGGAACGAGGAGGTGGACGGGGACGACGCGCGTAGACGGGGAAGTCCGGCGGCGTCCGGGACGGCTTCGGGCGACGGAGTCGGGGTCGAGGCGGCGATGGCGGGGCGGCGCCAGGAGGAAGCAGAGGCGCTAGGAGGTCGGTCGGGGAGGAGGGTTGAGGAGGCGGTGTGGGGAGGCGACGAGGAGGCGCCGGCTTAGACGGGCGGCGCCTGCCGACGACAGGGCGTAGGGATGAGGCGGCGGTGTCGGGGCGCCGTTTCCCCCGATCCAGTTCGGGGGGAGCGAGGGAGACGCGCGGGGTGGGACGAGTGGGGGAGTGGGGTGCGCTAGGGTTTGGGTTCGGTCGCCCAGGGGAGTTAACGGAGTGGGGTGGGCCGGCTAGGTTAGAGGGCTGGCCGGCTAGGCCGTTTGGCCCAGTTGGCCAGGGGGTTTCTTTTTTTTGTTTTTTACTACTTTTATGTTCTTTTTGGTTTATCTACTTTTTACTATTTTACTTTATTTCCAATTATTTTAGTTTTAGTAAAATATACACTTAGCTCCAAAAATAGTGTTTCAAAGTAACCCACTACCCTAAAAAGTTCCACCTCAAAATAAAATAGTTTATGATTTTATAAAATATCAAAGGCACTTATTTAATCGTTTCAACTACTGTTTTAATCATTTTAGAGTATTAAAACATTTTATAAAAGTGGGGTTTCCTCATGACAATTAACTTTGCATTACTTGGCACAACCCATACATTTTAGTTTTAAAGTTTGAAAACTATTGTTGTTTGCCTTTAATTCAATTTTGAATTTGAATCGGTTTTGAACTAACGCGAGATTAACAACAGTAACCGTGGTGATGTGGCATCGTTAACGTGGGATTACTGTAGCCTAATTATCGGGGCGTCACAATTCTCCTCCACTACAAGAAATCTCGTCCCGAGATTTAAGAGGTAGTGAAAAGGGGGAAGGTTTGGTAACGAATCTAGCGGGTCTTCTCATCCTGGCGTGCTCTTCTCGAAGAGGCCGGTCCAATACATTGATGTCTTCATTTCTCGGCTTCAGGTCATCATGATGAAATCGACGTCCTTTCTTCAGGAACTCCATCGTACTTACGAAAGAATAAAGGGGAGCATTCCGGGAGAACAGACCTCGGCAAGGTTGACTATCTGGTAGATAACATCGGGGAGGGACGCGGAAAGTAACTCTCGGATGGAAACTCCGAAAATATCGAGAGCAAAGTAAGGAGGTACCCTGAGAAGTTCCAAATGGATAGGCAAGCATTCGATGCCTAATCAGAAGGTGAAAGGGGTTCAGATCAACGAGAATAAGTATTGCGTTTGATACCCGAATAGATCACTTGGCAGGTGGCCCGTGAATTACATAAGAAGTCAAGCGCGAGGAATAACTTTGACAACAGGGTGTACATGAGAGCCAGGTTTCGATCATGTGTAACTGTGGGTTATGGACCCACCATATGGTTAAAAGTATGAAGGCCGCTGACATCTTGTACGATCATGTAAGCCAGGCATGTCAGAGGGTAGTCTATCGGTTATGTCGACGAGAACATCGGTACTAAGGGCGAGGGACGAAGAGAACCATTTTCCTGCTCGTTGAACGAGGCGGACCAATAGGCAAAGTTCTCGTCCATCGGTGGTTACTGAAATGTCATCATCAGTAGCAACAGGGTCTTACTAACAGAGTGGTACAACAAGGTGTTTACATAAGCAGTGAATTATTACTGCTTAGATCATATAGATCACAAGAAACGTTAACCCAACCAATGGAAAGGAAAATATGGTTATCAGATTAAGCAGAACAATGGAAAGGAAAATGTGTTTAAACACATATTTCAAGGTTATATCCTTCCCAAGGACAAGTAGAGCATGATATCCATGACAGGATAGAAACTAGAAAACCTTTTATGTAAGGGGAGAGGAATTTCATGACATTATCCATACAACGTTGTCTGGATAATTGAGCAAGAAATATTTAGCATCGGGCTTCAAATGTTCTTGTTGAAAATTGGAGTACCACAGACATGCTTCGAGATAGCATTGACATGGTTATCAAGTAAGGGTCAGCATTTGGATGCACAAAGGATCCATCAGGAACAACTTATAGAATAAGTCTTATAATTTCCTCAAGGAAGAATGGTTAAACTTGCTAAACAAGAAACTATAATAACAAGTCCTCCGGCCAGGTGTGATAGGCATGACATCACCTTACCGATATATAAGGACCAATGTTATAACTCTTGGAAATATGTCCCAACCATCATATCTGACCGAGATTCAGATCTGATCGATGTTAGGAATCAGGATACCTCAGACTTAGGATGCCTAAGAAGAGAAGGTGCGACACAAATTGACGAGATGCCATTGTAAGATTCTTAGGAAATGAACTATGGAAGTGAGTTCCAAAACATGAGTTCATCAGTAAACCAACGAGAGGATGAGGAGGTGGCTGATGGAATCAGCGGTAATTCATCGAGATTAACAAAAGATGGATTTCCACAATTAGGTGAACAAGGAAATATCATTTGCCGGATCAAATGATATAATGAAGCATGTTTGAGGAAAACATACACAATTAAACATTGGTAGAAAGGTGCGCCCGAAATATGGGTTGGGCTGCACGACCAATGTCAGAATGGTGATTCAATAATCAATAGTCTAAGAATGAATGGCCGACCATTATTCAAAGCAATAGGGTTGCTAGAAAGGCAGAATCCAAACAGCACCGTTCACTTGTTGGTACCCCGGTTGGAATCAACGCGAGGACCAAGAAAGAATGGTGATGATGAGAAGTATCACTATACCAAGAATTCTTAAGAGGAGGAGCAATCCTCACAACATCCTTGATATTAAAAGATGGTAATACTCCAAGGTAAAGAAGAACAAATGCTAGATAGCAGGGAACTCAAGGTATAACACAAAACACGAACAAGTTTGTGTTGAACGGAAGGCAATAAAGTGGTCAAAGATAACACAAATCAGCGGGGGCAAGGATAGTATTTCTCAGCATGAACTCAATTGATATCCTCGAAGAGCTCATAAGGTCGATGATGATCACGGCACATTTGTCGAGAGATTGCATGAAGATGTAATCAATCAGCGATGGCATCAGGTCAAAGGAATGATGAAGCGGAAGGTTATTGGAACCAAGGGTAGGACACAAACTTGAAATCAAGCTTGTTGTTCAAGGCGAATGGAATGACGAGGGAGATCGGCGTAACCTCAGCTCATCATCGAAAGTTGTGCTCCGGGGTTAAGGACCAGGTAGCACAGTTAAAATTGGCACGACAATGATATAGCCGAGCAGGCTAGGATTTACGTGATCGAGTTCAAACTCGGACTTAAATAAGATTATCAAGAGTTGTTGAACCGTAGGGCAGACTCGGTTCAGTTATCGGTGTCTTTGAGTGTTTAATAAGTTAGAGCCCATGAAAACTGTAATCAGTGAGAATGTAGTACTTGATGAAGAACTCATAAGAAGTTATGCAGTTCCGTGATAATCTCAAGATACCAAAGGGGGTAATACTCGACGACAGATCAAAGTAGAGGTTGGACTGGGGTATTGCTCTACAGAAGACAAGCGCTTAAACTTGCCCGAGAAATGGGATCAAAGAAGAACATATGGTCGGAACCACGATTGCAAGGATCAATTCACAGATACCAAATGATATTATATCATGGAAATAGTTACAAGAAGCTTCCATGATAGGATCTACATCGCGTCCATGGGCGTGAACACAAAGTTCAAGGTCGACTCCCACTTCTCCAATGCATAACCTTTCATTCACTTCTTGCGTTCGATGAAGTTGCAGTGTTGAAATTTTATCTGGCGAAGCACCAGAAGAGTCTGACTCGTGAAAACTTTTGAGTTCACACAGTTTAGAGAAGGCATATGTTCAACCCATAGGGGCT
Organism: Triticum urartu; assembly: GCF_056163025.1. Classification (NCBI taxonomy): domain Eukaryota; kingdom Viridiplantae; phylum Streptophyta; class Magnoliopsida; order Poales; family Poaceae; genus Triticum; species Triticum urartu. The sequence goes on along the minus strand of NC_141875.1, from coordinate 57,136,226 downwards.
TCTTAGAAACATATACCACAAGTTTCATGAGTAAATATCACAAGCTCGAAAGTAGAGCATGCTGGAGAAGCAGATGATACAATTTACCAAAGGTATTATGTATCCGAGGAAAGGCTCACAAGCTTATAGAATATGAAGGAATCTGTCGGATAAAATCCAACAAAGGATCTGGTGGTCCACAAGGGGTCTGATGTGAGCATCGGCACTCAACCCGAGGAAGAAGGAATACAAGGAGATCAGTTTATGGAAACAACTGACTAACTCAAAGTTCAAATGCAAAGGAATTATCACTTCCAAGACAAGGGATCAGAAGCAATGCTCTGATTAGGGATGGATAAGTTGAATAGCCTTAGGGGTACAATCGACAGCAATTTGATTGGTCGAGATCCAGCTCATGCTTCAAAATAACGTCTGAGCCGGAAAGATAATTTAAAAGGATCAACTGATGATTGCGTGCATTCGCACTCATGTTGAATCAATGGGATCAAAAATGATGGTGACAAATGATGGCAATAAGATTACTATACCTATGGGATTAATCATAATGAAAGCAATCAAGAAATTCCAGAGCAATAGGTTGCTGAGGATTTTCGGAAGATCGAGTGGTATTTCAAAGTCCTTTGCGGAACACATGAACAACTGGGAATGAGCGGATACTCGATAAGTGCGAGGATTTATCCGTAGAGGTATTCATGTGGGTAATGAATTGCAAGGCAGTAGGCACAAAGTATTCTCGGAGCAATAGAGAGAATTTTCGAGGTATCTTGTAATAACAAGATCAATGGGAATGAAACGACAAGTGTATGTAGTTATCCATAATAATATAACAGTGGTAGGGAATTGCAAAGGCGATGGGCACAAGTGTCTCAAGAGAACAACGGAGATTATCTTTGGAATCTTCTGGTGAAGCAGTCGATCATCTGTAATGAAGGGGCTCTCCGGCAGGGAGTGGTAACGAGAACCTATTGTTAGATTTTAGCAAAATCATTTAACCCGAATAGAAGAGAGATCAGAGTCCCAGAGTATAGGTCGAGGAATAAAAGATCCTAATACCACCCAATGGCGACGTGGGCCCATGGGCCGCACAGTCATGTTAGTAAAGCTGTTTTCATCGACTAGACTCGACTTCGGCCAATGAGTGTGGAAGGGGGATTCCTACAGGCAGTCGGCTCTGATACCAACTTGTGACGCCCCCGATTTAATCGTACACTAATCATACACGCAAACGTGTACGATCAAGATCAGGGACTCACGGGAAGATATCACAACACAACTCTACAAATAAAATAAGTCATACAAGCATCATATTACATGCCAGGGGCCTCGAGGGCTCGAATACAAGAGCTCGATCATAGACGAGTCAGCGGAAGCAACAATATCTGAGTACAGACATAAGTTAAACAAGTTTGCCTTAAGAAGGCTAGCACAAACTGGGATACAGATCGAAAGAGGCGCAAGCCTCCTGCCTGGGATCCTCCTAACTACTCCTGGTCGTCGTCAGCGGGCATCACGTAGTAGTAGGCACCTCCGGTGTAGTAGGAGTCATCGTCAAAGGTGGCGTCTGGCTCCTGGGCTCCAACATCTGGTTGCAACAACCAGGTAGAAGGGATAGGGGGAAAAGAGGGAGAAAGCAACCGTGAGTACTCATCCAAACTACTCGTAAGCAAGGAGCTACACTACATATGTATGCATTGGTATCAAATGGAAAAGGCTATCATATGTGGACTGAACTGCAGAAAGCCGGAATAAGAGGGGGATAGCTAGTCCTTTCGAAGACTACGCTTCTGGCAGCCTCCGTCTTGCAGCATGTAGATGAGAATAGACTGAAGTCCTCCAAGTAGCATCGCATAGCCTAATCCTAACCGATGATCCTCCCCTCGTCGCCCTGTGAGACAGCGATCACCGGTTGTATCTGGCACTTGGAAGGGTGTGTTTTATTAAGTATCCGGTTCTAGTTGTCATAAGGTCAAGGTACAACTCCAAGTCGTCCTGTTACCGAAGATCACGGCTATTCGAATAGATTAACTTCCCTGCAGGGGTGCACCACATACCCCAACACGCTTGATCTCATTTGGCCGGACACACTTTCCTGGGTCATGCCCGGCCGTGGAAGATCAACACGTCACAGCCCCACCTAGGCACAACAGAGAGGTCAGCACGCCGGTCTAAACCTAAGCACACAGGGGTCTGGGCCCATCGCCCATAGCACACCTGCACGTTGCGAACGCGGCCGGAAGCAGAACTAGCCCCCTTAATACAAGAGCAGGCTTACGGTCCAATCCGGCGCGCGCCACTCAGTCGCTGATGTCACGAAGGCTTCAGCTGATACCGTGACGCCGGGATACCCATAACTACTCCCGCGTAGATGGTTAGTGCATATAGACCAAATGGCCAGACTCATATCAAATACCCAGATCTCGTTAAACGTGTTAAGTGTCCGCGAACGCCGACCAGGGCCAGGCCCACCTCTCTCCTAGGTGGTCTCAACCTGCCCTGTCGCTCCGCCACAAAGTAACAGCCGGGGGCCGTCGGGAACCTAGGCCCACCACTACCTGGATGGAGCCACCTGCCCCTTCAGCCCCCATCTCCGAACAGTATCACAGGTAAGGTAACTGTGTAAAGTATATTGTATATGCCCGTGATCACCTCCCGAAGTGATCACGGCCCAGTATTATAGCATGGCAGACGGACAAGAGTGTAGGGACACTGATGGAACACTAGCATCCTATACTAAGCAGTAGGATAGCAGGTAATGGTAACAACAGTAGTAGCAAGGACAGGCTATGCATCAGGATAGGAATAACGAAAAGCAGTAACATGCTACACTACTCTAATGCAAGCAGTATAGAGGAGAGTAGGCGATATCTGGTGATCAAGGGGGGGGGGCTTGCCTGGTTGCTCTGGCAAGAGAGAGGGGTCGTCGATGTAGTCGTACTGGGTAGCAGCGGCGTCGGTCTCGGTGTCTAGCGAGAGAAGAGGGGGAAGAAACAATAAATATAATGCAAACAATTGCATGACGATGCATGACATTATAAAGCGTGATGCTAGGTGTGCCCTAACGCGATACGAGGTGGTACCGGTGAAGGGGGAAAACATCCGGGAAAGTATTCCCGGTGTTTCGCGTTTTTGGACAGATGAACCGGAGGCGAAAAGTTGCGTGTTCGGTATGTTAGGGAGGCGTGGCGGACGAACGGGTTGCGTATCCGGGTTCGTCTCGTCGCTCTGAGCATCTTTCATGTACAAAGTTTTCTCATCCGAGCTACGGTTTATTTTATATTAATTTTTAAAGTTTTAATTCATTTTCTAAAATTATCAGATTAATTTAATTCGAAATAAATGTGAATTGCTAGGTGCACCCAGCTCTGGGTACACATAAGTGTACCAGAGGGGCTGCCATGTGGGTCCAAGGGGTCCCAGTTGACCAGTCAAACTTTGACTGGTCAACAGGGGGTGGGGCCCCCTTGTCATACACCGTTTTACTAACCTAACAGATTAAAAGACTAATTAGGTTATTAGGTTAACTAACACAGGTTAATTAAGTTAATTAGCTAACTAAACAGGATTAATTAAGTTAATTATTTAGATAATTAATTAATTAATTTTATTATTATTATTATTACTATTTTTATTTTATTTTGTTCAGGGCGTGGGCCCCGTTCGTCATAGGGCCAAAGGCCAAAGCGGGCGCCGGTGCTAGCAGGTTACAGGCGCAGGGGCGCTGCGGTTGTGCGGGTGCTTTGCCCGGGAGGGCGCTGTGGAGCGGCTGGCGGGACCGAGTACCGGCGCTCCGGCGTGGAGCTCCGGCGGGCCGCCACCGGGCGGAGCAGTAGGGAAGTAGTGCAGCGGCGCGACGAGGGGCTGGAGGAGCACAACCACTGCAGCAGCAGCGATCGCGAGCTCCGACAAGGGAGCGGAGGGCCGTGGTGGAGGGCGGGCGGCGAGCACGGCCGCGAGCGGCAGCACAGCGAGACGGGGTGAGCGCGGGCGGTGCACATGCGCGATGGACGGCTAACGGCCGCACGACGCGGGCGCGAACGGCGCAAGGCCGATGTCGGGCGCGTCCACACGGTGAGGCAGGGGGCGCGAGCACGGCGCTGGGTGCGCACGGGGAGGGGGCCGCGGAGGCGGTGACCGCGGCCGCGAGCGAGGCACGTGCGCGGTGAGGGAGGGTCAACGACGGGAGAGGGGGAGTGAGGAGGGGAGGCGGCGGCTCACACGGGTGCCGCAAGGGTTCGGGCAGCGGGGGAACGAGGAGGTGGACGGGGACGACGTGCGTAGACGGGGAAGTCCGGCAGCGTCCGGGACGGCTTCGGGCGACGGAGTTGGGGTCGAGGCGGCGATGGCGGGGCGGCGCCAGGAGGAAGCAGAGGCGCTAGGAGGTCGGTCGGGGAGGAGGGTTGAGGAGGCGGTGTGGGGAGGCGACGAGGAGGCGCCGGCGGAGACGGGCGGCGCCTGCCGACGACGGGGCGTAGGGATGAGGCGGCGGTGTCGGGGCGCCGTTTCCCCCGATCCAGTTCGGGGGGAGCGAGGGAGACGCGCGGGGTGGGACGAGTGGGGTTGTGGGGTGCGCTAGGGTTTGGGTTCGGTCGCCCAGGGGAGTTAACGGAGTGGGGTGGGCCGGCTAGGTTAGAGGGCTGGCCGGCTGGGCCGTTTGGCCTAGTTGGCCAGGGGGTTTCTTTTTTTTGTTTTTTACTACTTTTATGTTCTTTTTGGTTTATCTACTTTTTACTATTTTACTTTATTTCCAATTATTTTAGTTTTAGTAAAATATACACTTAGCTCCAAAAATAGTGTTTCAAAGTAACCCACTACCCTAAAAAGTTCCACCTCAAAATAAAATAGTTTATGATTTTATAAAATATCAAAGGCACTTATTTAATCGTTTCAACTACTGTTTTAATCATTTTAGAGTATTAAAACATTTTATAAAAGTGGGGTTTCCTCACCACAATTAACTTTGCATTACTTGGCACAACCCAGACATTTTAGTTTTAAAGTTTGAAAACTTTTGTTGTTTGCCTTTAATTCAATTTTGAATTTGAATCGGTTTTGAACTAATGCGAGATTAACAACAGTAACCGTGGTGATGTGGCATCGTTAACGTGGGATTGCTGTAGCCTAATTATCCGGGCGTCACAATGGTGTTGTCTATGTATCCACACATGTATCTGAGTTTGCTATCAATACAATTCTAGCATGGATAATAAACGATTATCGTGAACAAGGAAATATAATAATAATCAATTTATTATTGCCTCTAGGGCATATTTCCAACACTTGATATGTATTGTGTGTGTTGAAATTGTGCCTAAACTCCACTTAAACCGAAAAAGCTTAAAAATTGCAACTTTAGCACTAAGTGTCTAATCACCCCCCTCTAGACACATCTACTTCTAGATCCTACAGAGCACGATGAGGCTTCCGATTGTGGAAGATATCGGCCTGCCGTCAAGGCGCTAGGGAGGCCTGGGCCATGGTGAAGGCGCGGTACACAAAGGCTGACCCCAACCACATAGCCGAGGTCGGTCCTGTGGGGCTCGATGGGAAGGAGATCCCTGTAAGCTTAGTATACGGCCAAGTAGAATTGGCCGCAAAGTATTCCCAGCAGGACTGTAAATTAGACAGCCTGTTAGATGGTATTGAAGAGGAATACAATCAGTCAGAATGACTATGTAATTTAATTGACATTTATAATGCCTTCTAGCCGGATTGTAGATCGTTTGTCATGGCCGACCTTTTCGCTTCAGCCTCGGGACCTGACGGTCCGGAGTGTGTCCGAATTCCCATGCGGTTATATAAGAACCGGGGAATGCATGGAGACCAGGCGTAGGGGTCATTAGTGCGTGAACAGACAAGTGCCCGACTAGTTATGTTATATTACATGGTTAGTAAGAAACATCTTCCAGGGAGAATAGTTCCGTTAGGGGTTCCTTTCCCTGGGAGGCATGCCCTAAAGTGCATGCCCATTCTGCAAAAAAGATGCGGGAAAAAGCATCTGGGGGCGCATAAATAAATAAGTGAAAAGATCATCTTTTAGGTCACCGACCGAATATTCCCTTAAGAACGCTAGCTTTTGGCTTCACCCAGTCTGAGGTACACATCCGGCTGATCCGTCAGTAACAATCGCAGAGGTTCTCCCTTTACCACTTAGCTGAATAATCGGGAACATAGGGGTAAGCACAGGAGCCAGGCAACCCAGCTTGGCCAAAACTTAAGTCATATCGATGCATATAATGGTGAAATAAAAGGTACATGCGGATGTGTAACACATGTGTTGGGCATGAAGCCCGTATAAATAAGCTTCTGTTAAAAGAAGCCCCCAGGTTTAATGAGTGCGAATAGCACGTCATTTGATGAGCCTTTAAAGGCTATAAGAGAAAGGAAGGGGAGAAGGAGAGAAATGTAAGACATATAGTATATAAAAAATGGACAGAGGAAGGAGACGAACACAGAGTCCGGCGCTAGGCATAGAATCTTCGGAGACGGGCTGCGTTCCATGGGTTTGGCTCAAGTCGGTTATCCGATGCATCTCGCAGGCGGTACGCTCCACCAGTCCGGACTTGGTAAATTATGAAGGGACCTTCCCACTTGGGCTTGAGTTTGTCCTTTTTCTTGTCCGGCAGGCGTAGAACTAATTCGCCAACGTTGTAATTTTTGGCCCGTACTTCTCTGCTTTGGTATCTTCGAGCCTGCTGTTGATAGAATGCGGAACAGGCTTTTGCCACGTCACGCTCCTCCTCCAATGCGTCCAAACTGTCCCGCCGATCGAGCTCGGCTTCTCTTTCTTCGTACATGCGCACTCGAGGTGAGTCATGAATTATGTCGCAAGGCAAAACTTCCTCTGTGCCGTACACCATAAAGAATGGTGTGTATCCGGTGGTGCGATTCGGCGTGGTCCGCAGCCCCCAGAGTACGGAGTCGAGCTCCTCTACCCAGTGCGTGTTAGATTCCTTGAGGGACCGCACTAATCTGGGTTTGATGCCGCTCATGATAACACCATTTGCACGTTCGACCTAGCCGTTAGTTTGTGGGTGATAGAAGGAAGCATAATCGAGCTTGATGCCCATGTTTTTGCACCAGAGTTTTACCTCATCGGCCGTAAAGTTCGTGCCGTTATCAGTGATGATGCTGTGGGGGACGCCGTAACGGTGTACAACCCCGGATATAAAGTCTATTACCGGTCCGGATTCGGCCGTCTTAACAGGCTTGGCTTCTATCCATTTGGTGAACTTATCCACCATGACCAGTAAGTATTTTTGCTTGTGGGTTCCGCCTTTAAGGGGTCCAACCATGTCAAGCCCCCAGACCGCGAAGGGCCAAGTGATGGGGATAGTTTGGAGGGCGGTGGGTGGCATATGGCTTTGGTTTGCAAAGAGCTGGCAACTGACGCATCGTTGGACTAAGTCCTGGGCGTCTGCCCGGGCCGTCGGCCAATAAAAGCTTGTACGGAAGGCCTTGCTTACAAGGGACCGAGCTGCAGCGTGGTGACCGCCGAGTCCGGCATGAATTTCAGCCAGGAGGTTCCACCCTTCCTCTTCGGAGATGCACCTTTGGAGGACTCCAGTAGTGCTTTTCTTATAAAGCTCTCCCTCGTGGACTTTGTAGGCTTTGGATCGCCGCACTATGCAGCGTGCCTCATTTTGGTCCTCGGGGAGTTCCTGCCTAGTAAGGTAGGAGAGGAATGGTTCTGTCCACGGGGCGATGAAGGCCATTATTACGTGGGCTGAAGGTGTTATTTCATTGGCAGAGCCTCCGATTGTGTCAGAATGTTCGGTCTCAGGCAGTGCGGTTGGGTCCGGGCTGTTATTGTTCGGCTCCCCTTCCCATACTATGGATGGCTTGAACAGCCTTTCCAAGAATATGTTGGGGGGGACTACATCGCGTTTTGCGCCGATGCGTGCCAGGACATCTGCCGCCTGATTATTTTCCCGGGCTATATGGTGAAATTCATGCCCTTCGAACCGAGCTGACATTTTTAGGACGGCGTTGCGGTAAGCTGCCATTTTTGGATCCTTGGCATCGAAGTCTCCATTTATTTGGGATGTTGCGAGGTTTGAATGCCCATGGATACTGCCATCCGGAGACCATGTAAAAGGGCCTCATATTCGGCTGCATTGTTGGAGTCTGTGTACATAATCTGGAGTACGTATTGAACTGTGTCTCCTGTGGGGGACGTCAAAATGACGCCAGCCCCTAGTCCGGCCAACATCTTGGAGCCGTCGAAATGCATGATCCAATTTGAATATGTGCCGTACTCTTTAGGGAGTTCGGCCTCCGTCCATTCTGCGACGAAGTCGGCCAAAACTTGCGACTTAATGGCTCGTCGTGGCTTATAAGTTATGTCGAACGGGAGGAGCTCAATGGCCCATTTTGCAATCCGGCCTGTTGCGTCACGGTTGTTTATAATATCGTTAAGTGGTACTTCCGAGGCTACTGTTATTGAACACTCTTGAAAGTAGTGTCGTAGCTTCCGGGATGCCATGAATACCGCGTAAGCAATCTTTTGATAATGCGGGTACCGTGATTTGCACGGAGTGAGGACAGTGGACACATAATAGACTAGCTTTTGAAGGGGGAATTTGTGTCAGTCCGTTTCTCGTTCGTCGACGAGCACTGCGCTTACAACCTGATGTGTTGCTGCAATGTACAATTGCTTTAGTTCGCCAATGTTTGGCGCGGCCAGGACTGGGTTTGTTGCCAATATGGCTTTTATTTTGTCGAGTCCGGCCGTGGCTGCATCCGTCCATTCGAAGTGTTCAGTGCGCCGAAGGAGGCGGTAAAGGGGTAGGGCCTTTTCTCCCAAGCGGGAGATAATGCGGCTTAGAGCCGCCACGCATCCGGTTAACTTTTGTATTTGTTTGAGGTCCTTTGGGATATCCAATTGTGACAGAGCTCGGATCTTGGCTGGATTTGCTTCAATTCCTCTACCGGATACAATGAAGCCCAAGAGCTTTCCGGCTGGGACGCCGAAAACGCATTTTTCCGGGTTGAGCTTGATATCGTATGTTCGGAGGTTATCAAATGTGAGCCTCAAGTCGTCTACTAGAGATTCAACATGTCTTGTTTTAACGACCACATCATCTACATATGCCTCCACTGTTTTGCCGGTCTGGTTTGCCAGACATGTCTGAATCATGCGCTGATATGTTGCGCCGGCGTTTTTGAGCCCGAAGGGCATTGTGTTGAAGCAGAATGGGCCGTATGGTGTGATAAATGCCATTGCGGCTTGGTCTGATTCTGCCATCTTGATTTGATGGTAGCCAAAATATGCGTCGAGGAAACACAACGAATCGTGTCCTGCTGTAGCGTCGATAATTTGATCGATGCGGGGGAGGGGGAAGGGATCCTTTGGGCAAGCCTTGTTAAGGTCTTTAAAATCAACACACAGGCGCCAGGATTTGTCCTTCTTTGGTACCATCACCAGGTTTGCTAGCCAGTCCGGATGTTTTATATCTCTGATGAATCCGGCCTCCAATAGCTTTGCTAGCTCCTCTCCCATGGCCTGTCTCTTAGGTTCGGAAAAACGCAGAAGAGCTTGTTTGACAGGTTTGAATCCTTTTAGGATATTTAAGCTGTGCTCGGCCAGCCCGCGTGGGATTCCTGGCATGTCTGAAGGGTGCCAGGCGAAAATGTCCCAGTTCTCTCGTAGGAACTCTCGCAGTGCGGCATCTACATCGGGGTTTAACTGTGCCCCGATGGAAGCTATTTTATTGGGGTCCGTTGGATGGACCTGGAATTTGACTATTTCGTCCGCTGGTTTAAAGGAGGTGGACTTGGATCTTTTGTCGAGTACCACATCGTCCCTATTCACCATGGAGCGCAGCGCAGTCAGTTCCTCAGCCGCTAGGGCTTCGGATAGTGCCTCGAGGGCCAGTGCGGCTGTCTTGTTTTCGGCGCGGAGTGCTATGTCCGGATCACTAGCGAGAGTGATGATCCCGTTAGGCCCGGGCATCTTGAGCTTCATGTACCCATAGTGGGGTATTGCTTGGAAGATTGTAAATGCTTCCCGCCCTAGCAAAGCGTGATAACCGCTGCTGAACGGAGCCACATGGAATGTGACCTCTTCGGACTTGTAATTATCCGGCGTGCCGAACACCACATCTAGTGTGATTTTTCCTGTATAGCGCGCTTCCCGACTGGGATTATTCCTCTAAAGGTTGTGTTGCTTCACTCAATGCGGTTCCAGTCTATTTCCATTTTTTGAAGGGTTTCCTCATAAATGAGGTTCAATCCGCTGCCGCCGTCCATGAGTACCTTGGTAAGACGAAAGCCGTCCACTATTGGACTGAGGACCAATGCGGCTGGTGCTCGGGCTGTTCGGAATTTAGGTTCATCACTGGCATTAAAGGTAATAGCCGTGTCACTCCATGGGTTTATTGTTGCTACTTGGTAGACTTCGGCAAGGCTGCGGAGTGTCCTTTTTCGCATATTATTTGATGCGAAAGTCTTAAAGACTGTTAATACCGTATTGGTGTCTCTGGGTGGCTTTCTGTGGCCTCCGGAATTAGGAGATCTTCGCCAATTTTGGCCACCTGCCGGAGTATCCAACATGCTCTAAGGCTGTGAGTTGGTGTGGCGTCCTCTGTACTGTGAAATTTACAGGGTCCATTAAGCCATCCTCCCAGTACGGTTCCATGCCCTATAGAGGGTTTTTGCTTTTTGGTGTTTGACCCGGGTGTCTGGCGATGATGCACCCTTTTATTTCGGACTGGGTTTGTATTCAGGGCCGGATCGTCCCAAAATTTTATTTTGGTTTTCCAGGCGCTTTCCATCGCACAGTACTTCCGTACAATGGATGCTAAGTCAGCGAAGCGTGTAATATCACGGCGACTTATGGCGTTGAGGATTCCCTTGTCCGTGCAATTATTGCAGAAGATTGCGATTGCATGTTCCTCGCGGTAGTCCCTTATCCTGTTCCTAACCAGGAGGAATCTAGCCCAGTAATGATGTACTGTTTCATCGGGCTCTTGCCTGATTTGGGATAGATTGCTTTTGTTTGGGTGGGTGGGTGGAATTAAATCCGAAGCCTCACCCAATCTGAAGCTCAGAGGCCGAGGAATTTCCGAACTCGAAAATTTGGATTCCTGGATGTTGTCCAATGAATCCAGCCCGTCGCCTGACTCTAAGTTCAGGTCTTGAGTGATATCCTCCCCTCCGCGGGTATCCGGCTTGGAGGGATCGGGAATCCGGACGTAGCTAGTCCTTAAGATAGATGAAGGGTCGCCGCACTGTCCCTCTACCACGGCAACGTGGTGGGTGACTTGGGGAGAGTTAATCTCTCTCAGATCGGGTTTAGGCCTAATCTGGTCGTAATCCGTAGCGACTCCCAGGGCGGTGATGCGATCCAAGAGCTCGTTTAGGGAGGAGAGCTCCATTGGATCTAACTGCTCGGCGAGTTCCTAGCTGACATGAAGATTGTTTTCGATGGCTCGAGAGGTCATCGTCGGTGCAGAAGCCGAATAGGCAGTCATAAGAAAACCACCTAGCCGGAGGGTTTGGCCGACAGCCAAAGCTCCCTTAGCAACGGTGCCGTCTTTAAAGATGGGGCGAGGCATCCTTCCTGATGGCGACGACACAGAGGAACTCTCAATGAAAGCACCAATGTCGGTGTCAAAACCGACGAATCTCGGGTAGGGGGTCCCGAACTGTGCGTCTAGGCCGGATGGTAACAGGAGGCAAGGGACACGAAGTTTTACCCAGGTTCGGGCCCTCTTGATGGAGGTAAAACCCTACGTCCTGCTTGATTAATATTGATGATACGGGTAGTACAAGAGTAGATCTACCACGAGATCGCAGAGGCTAAACCCTAGAAGCTAGCCTATGGTATGATTGTTGTTCTGTATGTTGTCCTACGGACTAAAACCCTCTGGTTTATATAGACACCAGAGAGGGTTAGGGTTACAAAGTCGGTTACAATGGTAGGAGATCTACATATCCGTATCGCCAAGCTTGCCTTCCACGCCAAGGAAAGTCCCTTCCGGACACGGGACGAAGTCTTCAATCTTGTATCTTCATAGTCCAGGAGTCCGGCTGAAGGTATAGTCCGGCCATCCGAACACCCCCTAATCCAGGACTCCCTCAAACACATTACATGATTGAAGCAAAAACCAAGAACCTCATTGTTTATATACATATGAATCATCCTGTGTGTTTATAGCCCGCAAGTTGCGAACACTTTCCCGACTACAGACTATAATGACACCAATCTCTTAAAAGAAGAAACTACTAACCTAAAACTGTCACATACATCTTTGTTTAAATGAATATGTATTTCTATATGTGACCTTTGCACCATCAGGATGCACACAACCTACCTATTCATGAATTCATCTGCAATAACAAATAAACATGTTGCTCCGATTTCTTCGTATATCTTTTATATGAACCTGTTTATTCCAAAATAAAAGTGTGAACATTCCGTCCTTTGGCATGTACTGTATCGATCACATTAGACAAATAACCGAAATTATTTATATTTCTTGGAGATAATACCTGCAAAAAGGTTTCATAGAATCAACGAATGAGAGTAAATTCACCTAAAAATGATCTGTCCATTGGTCTATTTTCAACCAAAAGTATGGAGGTCCACCAGTGAATGACATACCAGCACCCAGTAAACAGTAAAGTTTGGTCGTCTAAGAAATACATACTTGCTAACATAAACGATGCCAGGTAAATGTGTGTAGGATATTTTACGCACCTCCATTATGCCAACCGTACTACTCTAATGATAATTATGAATGAAACATGCAGCTAGGATGCTTAGATGTGGCGATGTTTTGATGATTTTCTCAACAATTGAATATCACCATGGATCAAACTGTACATATCAAGAACCTTATATCAATCATGTATACTCTCGAGGCTTCTTTCCTATGAAACACTCACACATTAGCTTCAGGAAGAACAACTTAAAATCCCATAATTAACAGATTGGAAAACCTAATTAAATATCCATTACTGATTGCAAACAACACCAATAGTTCACTCACCCCTCATGGCATACGTACAACATAAGAAATCCCTTTTCTTAAATGATGAAAAAAATTGATTTACCCTTAAGAAAACATGCATGGCGTGTGATATTAATCAGTTATAGCCATAGAGTAATACGAACTGCTCAACCCGATGTCTGAATTGATTAAACCTTAACATAAAAACACAAACTTGCACACTTCCCGTATGATAGGGATGATGAGATTTAGAAGTTAACTAACTAACGAAAAATATCTTTTTACTTGCATAGAACTCATTGCCCTAGAGCTACAACCCAATTTATGTTAATACTACCAAAACTTACACATTTTTGAAAGGAAGGATCATTTACAATGGTCAGGAAGGAGGTGCATATTGTTTATTTTCCTTGGCCATAGAAAGTCTCTAGAAGTTCCAAGTACCAACCACGTGATATGATGTCCTATATATTAATGTCTCACATGAAAGATATAAGATCCATAGGAGCTTCTAATTATGAACTGTGGAGGAGAAAGCTAATGGGAGAAGCCATACCATGCAGTATGTAGGTGATTGCATGATGTGTCCACACAGTTGTGTGTGCGTCCATCAGTGGATTGCATGGCATGTACGTGTGTTCATAAGTAGATTAGGTGGTGGATTCAGGGATTGGTGGTCATGGCCACCAGCGCTATTGTTGTCTGGGCCAATGCCCAGGGTCTCATCCTTGGAGGCATCGCTAGTAGATGTCAGCATGCTGGACGGCGCCTTGTCCTCCGAATACTCGCACGCGATGCTGGAGTGTAGTCTCTGGCGTTCTGTGGATTGAACTCCAAAATTCAGGACAACATGAAGAAGCTCGAGGAAGCAATCAATCTTCAAGGGAGCTGTTTCTTTTCTGTATACACATGAAAGAGTTTTATTATCTTTACATGCAAGACAACTCCCTATGTATTTAATCCAATACCTGTAAATAACTAAAATGAAGATTGGATGGATGATTTACAAAAAAATGTGCGTGTAGAAAACATAGTAGTCATATGAAATAGAAGTTAATTAGTATTACTCAGGAAGATGCCTATGAATTATTGCAGGCAAACTTTGTACAACTGAAGAATCGTCCCCAACAATTCTATTCTTCTAGCAACATGGCACATTCAATTAAATTATACCAGTTCTGTATCTATACAAAAATCATGTATATAGAAGACATAACTATGATATGGATTTGGCAGAAACTTAGTTGTCTTTCATAGGATAGGAGCAATGTTGTGTATATTTTGCAGTTTTCTTGAACAGCTGTGCATGGACGGCTCACAGAAGCTGTTGACCGATCTGCTTCGAACTGTCCTTACTACACTCCTACTCCTGTTAGATCCGGTTCATCTGGTGACCAAAAATACATGCCAGATTGCAGCCTGGTCAGACATGGAAGGTGAGGAGATCCAAACATTATTGAGGAAGGGGATTATAGAGACCTGAAGAGGCTGGAGTGGGTCGTACCTTTTACACAATGAGATCCAGTTTGGATATTGAAGCTGATTACGGCATGGAGATTGATCAACTGCATCAACCATCAGGGAAAAGTAATAATCAACTGAATACATTGGACTGATGCGTGTTCAGAACTTGGAAAGTAGGGAGATTCAACGGATGAAATATAGCTACTGTAAGCATTGCATGCCTCAGTTGGAGAAGATGCAGATCACCCCTGTTGATTCCCTAGTTCCCAAGAGTTCATGATCTAGTCACGAACCGTACTGATAGATCGATATCAAGAATACAACTTTTGTTTATTCTATGTTATTATGTATTAATCAGATTTATATGGGGAGGGGTGGGGAGATTTTTGATTAATTGAACATGTTGTAGAACAGATCACGGATTACTTGCCTGCTTTCTTAGGATAATAGTGGCCGGCGAAGAACTCTAGTGTATGTTAGGTAAACCACCGAGCCATAATCTGCCATAGTTCCTCCACTCTGCAGGACAAGATGAAGTGCGAGGGTTCAGTGCGTTCGATGGGAGGAATATGGAAGAGGGCAGCGCTAGGGCTCGAAGCATCTTGGTGTTCTTTTTTATTAATTGAAGTGGTGCATTGGAGGGGTTTGATCAGGGGAGGAAAGAGACTGCCGTAGGTTTGTTCTTTTTTCTTTGTACATTAAGGTGGGATGTTGGATGAGGACTCTTGACATTAAGGTGGGATGTTGGATGAGGACTCTTGAGGCATCACATCCGACGGTGCAAGATAATTAATTCAAAGATCAGATGGCTAATTTTCTTAGTTTTCAAGGATTAACATGGTGTCTCGTATGATGCCTCCGATTAGTAAATATAAGATTCTCAAATGAATCCTTATGCTAAGTATATGAAAGATATTGTTACAAATAAAAGAAAGATACCGGAAGCTGAAATTTCCACCATGCTTGCTAATTATACTTTTAAGGGTGGAATACCAAAGAAACTTGGAGATCCCAGTGTACCAACTATACCATGCTCCATTAAAAGAAACTATGTTAAAACTGCTTTATGTGATCTTGGAGCCGGTGTTAGTGTTATGCCTCTCTCTTTATATCGTAGACTTGATTTGAATAAGTTGACACCTACTGAAATATCTTTGCAAATGGCTGATAAATCAAATGCTATACCTATCGGTATTTGTGAGGATGTGCCTGTTGTGGTTGCAAATGTTACTATTTTAACGGACTTTGTTATTCTTGATATTCCCGAGGACGATAGTATGTCTATTATTCTTGGAAGACCCTTTTTGAATACTGCAGGGGCTGTTATTGATTGCACTAAAGGCAATGTCACTTTTCATGTTAATGGTAATGAGCATACAGTACACTTTCCGAGGAAACAACCTCAAGTTCATAATATCAACTCTATTGGAGAAATTCCATCGATTATATTTGGAGGTTTTGAATTTCCTCTTCCTATTGTCAAGAAGAAATATGATATTGTTATTATTGGGGATGTGCATAACCCCGTTGAGGTAACATAGTGTTATTCGAAATTTCTCCGGTTCCATGTTATTCGGAATGAGTTCGTTAACAAGACTTGATCAACCTTGTTAGTGGATTCCTTTTGATGAGCATGAGATGGATGAAACTAGAAGGCACAGCCTGCTGTACCCTCCTCTTACTTTCTGTTATTTATATTAAATAAAATAAAAATAGTATTTTTCTGTCTGTTATCTGATTTATCCATGCAATATAAAAATACCCCGAAAATAAAAGTTCTCCAAATGCCCTGAAATTTAAATATGATTTTTTCTGGAATATTTGGGAATATTTGGCACTGAGAACACAGCAGGAGGAGCTGGCACCTGGCCACGAGGGTCAGGGGCGCGCCCTACCCCCTGGGTGTGCCCCCATGCCTCGTGGGCCCACGGTGGCCCTCCTGCACTTATTCCTGCACCCACACACTCCTTCCTCCTCCCACACACATGAATAGCCAGCTCAAACCCGAGTCCAAGCTCATTTTGCTGCCATTTTCGATCTCCTTCCTCAAAGCACCTCTCACAAAACTGCTTGGGGAGATTGTTCCTTGGTATGTGAGTCCTCCATTGGTCCAATTAGTTTTTGTTCTAGTGCTTTATTCATTGCAAATTTGTGCTGCTTAGGTGACCCTGTTCTTGAGCTTGCATGTAAAATTTATATGGTCAAAAGTAGTTTTGATGCATGATATAGGCTCTAGGCACTTGTAGGAGTAGTGGCTATCAATTTTATTAAGTTTGGTTCACTTTTATTTTGAAGTTACTAAAATTTCAGAAATTTTTCAGAGGAAGAAATATGTTTAGGAAAATGTACCAAGGGGGCTCTTCAAGGAAACAAGAGCCCAGGCTTGCAATGCGTGATGCTGATGATGAGCCACCAAGAAACGCTCCAGTGCGTCCTTGTGAATGGCCTTCGGAAAACTTTATGGATCAAGCGCGAATTAAGGAAGAATTTAACGCATATTTGCGTAACGTTGATCTTGTGAGCTTCGAGGTAGAAAAATGCCGTCAGTACCACTATCTCACTAATTCCTTTGTGAGGAGGTTTGAATTTTCATCTTCACGTAATTCTCCAACTGTCCTGTTTGATCTTTATGAAAATTCTTAAACTATGGACTTAAAGGATTTTACCACCGCTTGCAAACTTCCACAATGGGGTAGTATCAGGGAACCTCGCAAATCTGAATTTAGAGATTTTCTTGCTAGTATAACTGTGGGGGAATCTAGAGATATAACACAAGCTACCATAGGGAGCATTCATTTTCCTGCTATAAATTATTTTGCTCTCTTCATAGGTAGATGCATTAATGGTAAAGATGAAGCATGTCACATGTGTGTCCCTGACCTCAGTATTCTTAGGAGTGCTGTGTTGGGAGATAAATCTTATAATTTGGGAGCCATTGTTGCACGTAGGTTGCATTTGAATAGATTTAATGGAGATTTCTTTGGTGTAATTTATGCAACCCGCACCCGCTTAGCTGATTTTCTTGGTGTAACTATATGTAATAATGATATTGAATTACCTCCTGCTTACCTAGACTTTAATGCTATGGTTCACCACCAGTTTGTCAAGAGGAATGAATCACCTCTCCAGTATCGTTTAATCTTTGATAGACGTCGTGTTGTCCGTATTACTCTCCCTGCTCCTGCCTTCTTTGATTATCAGGCAAAAGGAAGATATGTTATTACTAGAGAGGAGGCAGATTAGTACGAGAGGAAGGCAGAAGCCGCTCGTCGCCACGCTGCAGCTCAGGAGGCGATAGCCGCTGCATCTCAGTACGACCCCAACTATTATTATGGATATCCGCTAGGCCAACCATGGCTATAGACCAACTTAGGCCAAAAGCCTAAGCTTGGGGGAGTACGCATTTCTCACCGACATTATATTCATGTTCACACACTCATTGCTAGATGTCAGTGCTCATAATTTTTCATTGTATCATCCATGCTAGTTTATTTTCCCTTTTATGCTCTCTTCTTGTGTGTTTGATAAACCTTAAGAACAACCAAAAAAAATTACTTGTAGCTTTTAATTAGTTTACTTTCCATGCTTGTAGTAGTAATTAAAAAGAAAACCCAAAAAGATTTCCTGTTCTTCTTTTGCTTGTTGTGAGCTTTCCCGTGTAAATAGTTTTATTTCTTTTGTTTTGTTTGGGGGTCGATAGGAGAAGACCATAATTAAATTGTTGAAGTAGCTCTTATATGCATTATTATTGATCTGACAAAAGAGCCCATATTGCCTTGTCTTCTCCTGTTTATTGAATGCTTGCAGATTCCAGCTTATAGTCCAATGCACGTGCACTATTATTATTATTCACACTATTCGGTCATGCAAGTGAAAGGCAATTATGATAATATATGATGGACTGACTGAGATGAGAAAAGCTGGTATGAACTCGACCTTTCTTGTTTTTGTAAATATGATTAGTTCATCGTTCCTGATTCAGCCTATTATGAATAAACATGTTTGCAATGACAGCTAGAGATCATAGTTTCTTGTGCCATGCTTGATTAGCTAGGAGCTTATAATGGTTTACCTTGCGTGCCAACATGCTATTAAAATGGTCGTGATGTGGTATGATAGGGTGGTATCCTCCTCTGAATGATTTAAGTGACTTGACTTGGCGCATGTTCACACATGTAGTTGAAACAAAATCAACATAGCCTTCACGATATTTATGTTCATGGTGGATTATATCCTACTCGTGCTTGCATTCGGTGTTGATTAATTTTAATGCATGTTCATGACTGTTGTCGCTCTCTAGCTGGTCACTTCTCAGTCTTTTGCTATCCTTCACCTGTACTAAGCGGGAATACTACTTGTGCATCCAACTCCATAAACCCCAAAGTTATTCCATATGAGTCCACCATACCTACCTATATACGGTATCTACTGGCCGTTCCAAGTAAATTTGTATGTGCCGAACTCTAAACCTTCAAATAAAATCCTGTTTTGTATGCTCGAATAGCTCATGTATCAACTAGAGCTGTCCGTATCTTCCATGTTTGGCGGGTTATTCTCAAGAGGAGTGGACTCCGCTCCTCACTCACGAGAAAGTGGCTGGTCACCGGGATGCCCAGTCCCATGCTTTATGCAAATCAAATCAAAATAATTGCAAACAAAACTCCCCCTGGGATTCTTGTTAGTTGGAGGCACTAGTTGTTTCGAGCAAGCCATGGATTGATGCTTGTTGGTGGAGGGGGAGTATAAACTTTACCATTCTGTTTGGGAACCGCCTATAATGTGTGTAGCATGGAAGATATTGCCATCTCTTGGTTGTTATGTTGACAATGAAATTATACCGCTCAAAATATTATTCATCTCTGTTTCACAACCGAGCTCTGGCACATCTACAAATCCCTGCTTCCCTCTACGAAGGGCCTATATATTTACTTTCATGTTGAGTCATCATCTTCTTATTAAAAAGCACCAGTTGGAGAGCACCACTGTCTTTTGCATTCATTATTGTTAGTTTACATTGAGTATGACTTGGCTGGATCTCTTTTACCATGAATTACAATGTCTAGTCGGTCTTTGATCTTTAAAGGTGCTCTGCATTTATGATTTGCAGTCTCAGAAAGGGCTAGCGAGATACCATCTTGTTATATCATATTATGATTATTTTGAGAAAGTGTTGTCATCCAAGATTTATTATTATCGATCGCTAGTTGATTATGCCATTGATATGAGTAAACTTGAGACCTAAGCGTTATTGTGAATGTGGTTAGTCATTATCTTTGCTGAAAAATTGAATGCTGGCTTTACATATTTACAACAACAAGAGCAAACAGAGTCTGTAGAAGTTTTTCTTTATCACTTTCAGTTTATCAACTGAATTGCTTGAGGACAAGAAAAGGTTTAAGCTTGGGGGAGTTGATACGTCTCCGTCATATCTACTTTTCCAAACACTTTTGCCCTTGTTTTGGACTCCAACTTGCATGATTTGAATGGAACTAACCCGGGCTGACGCTGTTTTCAGCAGAATTGCTATGGTGTTATTTATGTGCAGAAACAAAAGTTCTCGGAATGATCTGAAAATCAATGGAACATCTATTCGGAAATAATAAAAGATCCTTGAAAAAGATGAAGACCAGGGGGCCCACCACCTGTCCACGAGGGTGGGGGGCGCGCCCCTACCTCGTGGGCCCCCTGGAACTCCTCCGACCTCAACTCCAACTCTATATATTTGCTTTCGGGGAGAAAAAAAATCAGAGAGAAGGATTCATCGCGTTTTACGATACGGAGCCGCTGCCAAGCCCGAAACCTCTCGGGAGGGCTGATCTGGAGTCCGTTCGGGGCTCTGGAGAGGGGAATCCGTCGCCATCGTCATCATCAACCATACTCCATCACCAATTTCATGATGCTCACCGCTGTGCGTGAGTAATTCCATCGTAGGCTTGCTGTATGGTGATGGGTTGGATGAGATTTGTCATGTAATCGAGTTAGTTTTGTTAGGGTTTGATCCCTAGTATCCACTATGTTCTGAGATTGATGTTGCTATGACTTTGCTATGCTTAATGCTTGTCACTAGGGCCCGAGTGCCATGATTTCAGATCTGAACCTATTATGTTTTCATCAATATATGAGAGTTCTTGATCCTATCTTGCAAGTCTATAGTCACCTATTATGTGTTATGATCCGTTAGCCCCGAAGTGACAATAATCGGGATACACACCGGTAATGACCATAGTCTGAGGAGTTCATGTATTCACTATGTGCTAATGCTTTGTTCCGGTACTCTATTAAGAGGAGGCCTTAATATCCCTTAGTTTCCATTAGGACCCCGCTGCCACGGGAGGGTAGGACAAAAGATGTCATGCAAGTTCTTTTCCATAAGCACGTATGACCATATTCGGAATACATGCCTACATTACATTGATGAATAGGAGCTAGTTCTATGTCACCCTATGTTATGATTGTTACATGATGAACCGCATCCGGCATAATTCTCCATCACCGATCCATTGCCTACGAGCTTTCCATATATTGTTCTTCGCTTATTTACTTTTCCGTTGCTATTGCTATCATCACTACAAAATACCAAAAACATTACTTTTTCTACTGTTACCTTTTGCTACCGTTACCACTACTATCATATTACTTTGCTACTAAATACTTTGCTGCAGATATTAAGTTTCAAGGTGTGGTTGAATTGACAACTCAACTGCTAATACTTGAGAATATTCTTTGGCTCCCCTTGTGTCGAATCAGTAAATTTGGGTTGAATACTCTACCCTCAAAAACTGTTGCGATCCCCTATACTTGTGGGTTATCAGGGGCGTCTCTCCAGACTGTTGTCAACTTCCCATGCGGAGTTATCCACGAGGGAGCCCTTCCCCTTCTTGGGCGCCTCCGCCTCTAGAGTTGTGGTGGCCGCCCTCTTCTGCATCCCCCCATCAAGGGGAGTGTCGCTTTCCTCCTCGTTGTCTTCGGCGGCGGGGGAACGGGCCTTGTCTACGGACGTCATGTCCGGAGTGCCCTTGCGGCGGGGGCCACTTCAAACCCCCTTGGCCTTTCCTGTGGCCTTCTTCTCTGGTGCCCTATAAAGTGCCAGCTCCAGCATCTTCGCTAAGCGCGGGATGACTAGTTCTTCAGGCAGGGGAGCCGGACACTGGATCTGCTTCGCCTTCTTCAGCCAGTACTGAAAAAGCAATGATAATAAAATCTCAGATACCACCCTTGAAACAAGCAAGTAGGGGATGTGTTGAAGATAACATACCTCGTTGGGGAGGTGATTTATGTTGTGGCCACAGTCCGAATCTGTGGCCGGCGGTATCTCGTTACCCTTGAAGAGCAACCTCCAGGCATCTTCGTGAGTTGTTTCGAAGAGCCTTTCCAAGGTGTGGTGCTTTTTTGGGTTGAAATCCCATAGAGGGCGGCTTCAGCTCTAGTAGTGGAGGATCCGGCGCACCAGCATCACTTGAATTATGTTGATGAGCTTGATGTCCCTATCGATCATGCTTTGAATACGCGTTTGCAGCGTAATTAGCTCGTCTGACGAACACCAGTTCAGGCTCTTCTCGACCCAGGAGGTAAGTCGCACAGGAGCACTGGAGTTGAATGCGACAACCACGACCTAGGTGGCGCCGCGGGGTTTGGTGATGTAGAACCATTGTTTCTGCCATTCCTTGACAGACTCCACGAATGTACCTTTTGGCCAAGGGACATTGGTGAGCTTGCTCACCATGGCGCCCCGCACTCTGCGTGTTGTCCGTCCACCACCTTGGGCTTCACGTTAAAGGTTTTGAGCCATAGCCCGAAGTGGGGGTGGATGCGGAGGAAGGCCTCGCACACGATGATAAACGCCGAGATATTGATGAAGGAGTTCGGGTATAGATCGTGGAAGTCTATCCCGTAATAGAACATTATCCCACAGACGAAGGGGTGGAGTGGAAACCCTAGCCCGCGGAGGAAACGGGGGAGGAACACTACCCTCTCGTCGGGCTTCGGCGTGGGAATGATTTGTCCTTGGGCTGGAAGACGGTGGGTGTCGGTGTCAAAACCGGCGGATCTCAGGTAGGGGGTCCCGAACTGTGCGTCTAGGCCGGATGGTAACATGAGGCAAGGAACACGATGTTTTACCCAGGTTCGGGCCCTCTTGATGGAGGTAAAACCCTACGTCCTGCTTGATTAATATTGATGATATGGGAATACAAGAGTAGATCTACCACGAGATCAAGGAGGCTAAACCCTAGAAGCTAGCCTATGGTATGATTGTTGTATGATGAAGTTGTCCTACGGACTAAAACCCTCCGGTTTATATAGACACCGGAGAGGGTTAGGGTTACACAAAGTCGGTTACAATGGTAGGAGATCTTGAATATCCGCATCGCCAAGCTTGCCTTCCACGCCAAGGAAAGTCCCATCCGGACACGGGACGAAGTCTTCAATCTTGTATCTTCATAGTCGTGGACGGCTGAAGGTATAGTCCGGCTACCCGAACACCCCCTAATCCATGACTCCCTCAGTAGCCCCTGAACCAGGATTCAATGACGACGAGTCCGGCGCGTAGATTGTCTTCGACATTGCAAGGCGGGTTCCTCCTCCAAATTCTTCATAAAAGTTTGTAAACACCAAGAGTAGTGTCTGGCTCTGCAAAATAAGTTTCCACGTATTGCCACAGAGAGAATAATATTAACACAAATCTAATCTGCTGACGTATTTTGCAGCGTGACATCACACTACGGCCAAGCCTTTATTCGAATTGTTTTCACTTTTCCACCTCAGCGTCTTTTGCGAGGCGGTTTCCTTGGCACGTCTTATCAAAGCAGAGATCGTGTCCTCCATTTACGGGATTCTCATCAATACGGACATGGGTAACCTAACCGCGCCATTTATCACGACGCTTGGGAGGCAAGCGAGTTTTACTAGGCTGGTGGGGATGCATAGTCGCATCCGCTCATATAAGGGAATAAGGATCCACCTTTTTACCTACGCCTTCTTCCTCCTTTGCCTATCCATCTTCTGCGCACCCGAGCTCTAGCGCCCAAGCCCGCACTTCCTACCTCAACCTTCTCCAACAATGTCCGGAGCGGGAGGCAAGTGGATGGTCTCCTCCGTCACGGAGGGCCATGTCAAAAGGCTAAGGAAGGCCGGATACCTGTCCAAAGACATCGCGCACCGGCTTCCTGAGGAGGGGCAGCTTCTCCCCACCCCAAGGCCCCATGAGAGGGTAGTATTTCTTCCCCACTTCCTCCGCGGACTGGGTTTTCCCCTCCACCCATTTGTCCGTGGGCTCATGTTCTACTATGGCCTAGATTTCCACGATCTGGCCCCGAACTTCATCCTCAATATCTCGGCGTTTATCGTCGTGTGCGAGGCTTTCCTCTGCATCCTCAGCCATTTCGGCCTCTGGCTCAAGACCTTCAACGTGAAGCCAAAGGTGGTGCGCGGCAACCAGGCGGAGTGCGGAGGTGCCATGGCGGGCAAAATAGCCAACGTCCTATGGCTCGAGGGCTCCTTTGTGGAGACCTTGAAGGGGTGGCAGTCAGGGTGGTTTTACATCACCGAGCCACGCGATCCGAAGTGGATCGCGGCCCCTGAATTCCGATCCGGACCCCCTACGCGGCTCACGTCCTGGAAGGAGACGGGCTTGTCGTGGGGCGATGAAGAAGAGGTGACCGGACTGCAAAAATGCATCCAGTCCCTGGTGAACAAGCAGCTCAAGCTTGTCAACATAGTTCAGGTCATGCTCGTCCACCGGATCCTTCCGTGTCAAGAACGGGACTTCAATTTGTGGGAGTTCAACCCAGCGCAGCACCGAACTCTGAGCAGGCTCTTCGACACGATGTACGAAGATGTCTGGAAGGGGCTAACCAAAGGCGCCGAGGCTCCCACATCCGCCTCCGAAGACCGCGGATTCAGGTCGCAGCGTCCTGCTGGCGAGGTAAAATATTTTCATCTTTTACAGGATGTTAAGTTTTCTTCATAGTTTGACTCTATGCGGGATCTAAACTCCCTCACCTTTGACAGGATTGGCAGGCGAAGTCCGGACTGATTAACTGTCCGGCTGCCTTGCCCAGAGACCCAGCCCTTGCTCTCCTAGTGAAGCTGCTGGTTCTGGCACCTTATGTGGTGCCAGAGAAGAAGGCCAAGAAGAAGAAGACCACGGGGACTCGAAAGAGTTCCCGGCATATGGTGGTGTTTGACTCGTCGTCCGATGAGTCCGAGACGCACTCCTCCCGTGAAGACGAGGAGGAGGAAGAAGAGACCTCTCCCCCTCCAGCGGGGGGAGGAAAGAAGAGGAAGGCCGCCCTAGTAGGGGGGGCCGAAGGGTCCAAGAAGAGGAAAACCCCTCCGCCGGACTACGCCCCCGACACCGACGAGGACGAAGAGGAGTGGCCGGACAGGGCCAAGCGTCCGGCAAAATCGTAAGTGTTCGGATACCAGAGTAACTCATGATATTCCTTTTGTTGCGCAGCTTTCCCTAATGTCGAATATAATCATGCAGCCCGCCCAAGGACGGGCTCGATGAGTCGTCGAGCGGCTCCCTGGATTCATCGGACGTGAATTCAATTCCGCCCGTTGCCTCCCCCTGTGCTGCGGATGACGCTGAAGTGGCGTCGCGACAAGCTCCGGGGCAAGAGGAGGTGGTCCAGGAGGAGCCGCGAGGCGACCTCCCGGACTCCAGGAGTAAAGGGGACAAGACCCCCCAGGGCTCCAAGTCCGGCTTTAAGCCGGACACCGCGCCGGAATCATCAACGGTTCCGGACCACGGCAGTCGAACTCCTGCCAAGAGGAGCAAGCCTATTGAGCCGGTGTCCTCCGTTCAACCGGAGGCGCCGGACAATCTGCTGGAGGTGCTTAAGGGCGCCTCCATCGACGAGGAGCACCGTACCATCATGAGGACGGTGGTCCAGAAGGTTCGGTCCACCAAAAGCGGACTTACTGAAGCTTGTACTAGCCTTCTAACAGGCTTCGAGGTAAGTAGAAATATGTAAAAATATTACCGCGTAGATAGTAGCCCCTGATGCTCTATTTGGCATTCGGAAAGAAAAGCCGAATAGAGGATCTATTAAATATCGCAGGAGTCTAACTAAAAAGGAGTCAATATACGTATGCAGGCTTCACTGCTGGCCACCGCCGCACTGACTGCGGAGGTGGATGCCCTGAAGCAGGGCCTCGAGCGGACTGAGCAAGAGCTCGGCCTTGCCAAACGGCAGCTCGAGGAGAAAGAAGGTAAGAGATACCTTATAGAAAAAATGCCTATAAGAAGACGCAATTGCAAAAAATTACAGGAGTATATTGCTTATTGTAGGGGCCACAACTGAGGTGGCGACCCTCAAGCAGGCGATGTCCGAGGCCAAGAAGAGAGCGGCCACGGAGCGCACCGAGCGGGAGAAATTTGAGGCGCAGGTCGGCGAGGTGCAGCAAGAGCTTCAGGCTCTCATGAAAAAACATGAGAGTTTGGAGCTCGACTCGAAGACGCGAGCGTCCGAGCTTGCTACGGCCTTAAAACTGCCAAATTTGCCAAGGCCGAAGCCCAGAAGGCCCTCCAGGAATTGGATGCGGTGAAAAAGATAGCGGCGGGTAAGGCATTCTCTATGCAAAGCAGACATATAAAAGTAAACTACTTGTTACTTACCCGAATTCGGAGCTCTCTAGGGGCATTCGCAGATCTTCCCCGCTGCGTATCTGATGCCGCCGCATTCTACCGAGCCGAGGAAGGCAGCTCGACGGAGAAGGTGTTTTGGTCTCAGTACGCTGAGGCCGGACACCCTGTGCCCTTGAGCGACCAGCTGAAGCAGCTAGTCGAGCTCCACAAGGCGGCCGAACAGGCCCTGAAGGGCTTCATAGTTCGGCTGTGGCCTAGAGAGGCCCTGCCTGGGAGCTACTTCGGACTGGTGCGGCGGCTGGTGGAGGCTTGTCCAAGGCTCGAGGTCATCAAGCGCTCCGTCTGCATCGAAGGTTCTCGTAGGGCCCTTGCCCGTGCAAAGGTGCACTGGGGTAAGCTGGACGATGAGAAGCTTGTGAGGGATGGGCCGCCGCCGGGGAAGGAGCATCACAAGCCCAAGAACTATTTCAAGGATGTTCTGGCCGGTGCCCGCCTTATGGCGGATGAATGCACCAAGGATGTAATTTTTGAATGAACTCGCTCGTGTTATCCTGTGCGCTGAAAACTTGTTCATATGCGCTAAGCAATGCTTGAATTTAAAATATTACTTTCTGTGCGGCTGTTTATCAAAAAATTGAGAAATGGCCAGTCGTCGGCTTCTGCCCCCATGCCACTAGTGCTGGGGTGTTCGGGATAAACCTGAGCGCTCTTTTTCCCATGATTGGGTCCGTCGAGGGAGGCGCTCAGCACAACGAACAAGGCAATCGGACTATAATGCTTGAACACTCTCACTTAGCCATAGAACTCTATAATTTTAAATCTCGGCGAAGCCCCTAGTATTCGGAAGACCGAGTTCAGGGCGCTATCCACGCCTTGGCCGGACAAAGCCGGTTCCTCGCTCGAAGCGGCATAAGTCTTTAAGGACTCGAAAAACCTCTCGAACAGCGACCGGTCTCTCGCCTCATCATGACAGTCAGTTTTAGCTTTCTCTACTGAGGTGCTCAGCACAGCTCAACTGGGGCACAATCGCAGTAGTTCTCCTAGTGCTACCTTAGCCGATATAGCGGAACGTAAGGCACCAAAACATAGGAGCCGGGCAAACCCAACTATTGACCCAAATCATGATTCGGAGCCGATGCATATAGTGCTATAAGTCCGGGGTGCCGCACTTGTGAAAGTGTACGGACTTCTCACGCCACATTGATGGGTACTGAAGCCCCTGGCGTATTTTTGCCGTACCACAGTGTACGGATGCAACATGTTATTGATAAACATATATATATATATAAAAGGAGGATAATGCAAAAAATAGACAAAAAGCTATGCATTGTTTATAGAAAGGCTGCTATGAAAGCGGAACGATACAAATAGTGCGATAAGCAAAAGAAATTGGACTATTTAACATGTCCTGGCCAGGGGCGGGCCGCGGAATTGTATTAAAAAACAGGTATACTGCTCGCAATAGAGACCACCTGGGAGTTCCATAATGCGGCGTGGCTTGTCTGCTTTCCTGGATCTTGCATCGTTTGTGTGGCAGTTGAATTGCCGAACGGGTCATCCGAAGTATGGAGTCCAGAGAGTAAGAGAAAAAAAGAAAAGAAAAAAAGGAATCCGGCAGCCCCTGGTGCGGTTTAAGCCGTATTTTGGGCGTGCCGTGATAGTGCCCCTTCCCCTGTGCCCATGGTATTTCAAGAGCGTAGTTATGTACGCGAAGCACTGGTTTCGCTATATCGCGAGGGCTAGGGTTGGGGCCGCATTGCTACGCTAGCTCAGAACGTGCCAGGCGGTCTTGTTGTAGGGTACTCCGGGCGCGCTTGACAGTGTCCGGCTTTTTGAAGGCCGAACTAGAGAACTGCCTAGAGAGGCTGCCTTGTACTTCTGCTGCGAGCGCTGCCGTGTGCTCCTCTGTTCGGAGGGAGCATTCATTGTTCCCATTGACCGTGATCACTCCTCTAGGGCCTGGCATCTTGAGCTTGAGGTATGCATAGTGCGGTACCGCGTTGAATTTTGCGAATGCGGTTCGCCCGAGCAGTGCGTGATAGCCACTGCGGAACGGGACTATGTCGAAGATTAACTCCTCGCTTCGGAAGTTATCCAGAGATCCAAAGACCATTTCCAGTGTGACTGAGCCTGTACAGTTGACTTCTACACCTGGTATGATGCCTTTAAAGGTCGTTTTGGTGGGCTTGATCCTCGAGGGATCTATGCCCATTTTTCGCACTGTATCCTGGTAAAGCAGGTTCAGGCTGCTACCGCCGTCCATGAGGACTCTTGTGAGATGAAATCCGTCAAAGATTGGGTCTAGAACCAATGCGGCGAAGCCGCCGTGGCGGATGCTAGTTGGGTGGTCCATTCGATCAAAGGTGATTGGGTAGGAGGACCATGGGTTGAACTTTGGGGCGACTGGCTCTATCGCATATACGTCCCGTAACGCACGCTTCCGCTCCCTCTTGGGGATGTGGGTTGCGTATATCATGTTCACCGTCCGCACTTGCGGGGGAAATCCCTTCTGTCCACTATTGTTCGGCGGCCTGGGCTCCTCCTCGTCGTCGCTATGCAGCCCCTTGTCTTTGTTTTCGGCTCTTAACTTGCCTGCCTGCTTAAACACCCAACAGTCCCTGTTGGTGTGATTGCCTGGCTTTTCGGGGGTGCCATGTATCTGGCACAAGCGGTCGAGTATTCGGTCCAAACTGGACGAGCCCTGAGTATTTCTTTTGAATGGCTTTTTCCGTTGATCGGATTTGTAGCCTCGGAATCCGGCATTAACTGCCGTATCCTCGTTGCTGTTGCTGTTAACGCGGCGCTTTTGTTTGTTCCGACGCGACCTGTCGCTTTTCTCCTTGGTATTCGAATTACCAGGGTTCTTGGTTAAATTGTTTCTGTGAGCTAGCCAGCTGTCTTCTCCCGCACAAAAGCGGGTCATGAGTGTCGTGAGGGCTGCCATAGATTTTGGCTTTTCCTGTCCCAGGTGCCGGGCAAGCCACTCGTCACGGATATTATGCTTGAAGGCCGCTAAGGCCTCTGAGTCCGGACAGTCGACTATCTGGTTTTTCTTTGTTAGGAACCGTGTGCAGAATTGCCTGGCCGATTCCTCTGGCTGCTGAATTATGTGGCTTAGATCATCAGCGTCCGGTGGTCGCACATAAGTGCCCTGAAAGTTGTCAAGGAATGCGGCTTCCAGGTCCTCCCAAGAACCGGCTGAGTCTGCTGGCAGGCTGTTAAGCCAATGCCGGGCCGGTCCCTTAAGTTTGAGTGGGAGGTATTTGATGGCGTGTAGATCATCACTGCGGGCCATGTGGATATGAAGGAGATAATCCTCGATCCATACCGCAGGATCTGTTGTGCCATCGTACGTTTCGATGTTTACGGGTTTGAAGCCCTCAGGGATTTTATGATCCATTACTTCATCTGTGAAGCATAGTGGGTGTGCGGCGCCTCTGTATTGGGCTATATCACGACGCAGCTCGAAGGAGCTTTGTCTGTTTAGTTCGGCCCAGCCGGATTTATTGCATTCAGAGTGACGATCATCATCACGTGCCGTGGGGCGCCTGCGCGATCCGTAGATCGATCTTGTTTGCCTTGCCTTGTCCTCCAGTATGTCGCGCAGGTCAGGCGCATTTTCCCGTGCCTTAGTATGCTCGACACGGCGTCGGGGCATGGCTTGAGCGGAGGGCCACGAGGTGGCCGGTCGGCCATGTCATGCGCTGGTGATGTAGGTGCTTCCTCTTCTAGTCGGGGTAGTAGCCTGCGCTTTGATGAACTCTTGGAGGGGCATTCGAGTTCATACTCTTCGGCCGCAAGGACTTCAGTCCATCTGTCAGCTAGCAAATCCTGATCAGCTCTAAGTTGTTGCTGCTTTTTCTTGAGGCTGCTTGCCGTGGCCATAAGCCTGCGTTTAAAACACTCTTGTTCGGCGAGATCCTCTGGCACGACGAACTCGTCGTCGTCGAGGCTTGCCTCGTCTTCGGAGGGAGGCGTATAATTATCGTCCTCAACCTCTTGGTCCGCTGCCCTCTCGTGAGGGCTGGCTTCTCTGTCCTCCTGTGCCGAATCTTGCTGGAGAGGGTGTTCTTCGGTGGTACCCGGAGTAGTATTATCTCCTGTGCCGGAATTACCGTTTTTTCTTTGGTGGGATTTAGAGTGGCACCGCCGACGCCGACGCTTGGGCTGTTTCTTAGAGGTATCGCCCCCACTGTTCCATCGCCATCTCCATCCTTTGGAGTGTCCACCATATATATGTCATATGACGAGGTGGCCTTCCTGAAGGAAATATGCCCTAGAGGCAATAATAAAGTTATTATTTATTTCCTTATAATCATGATAAATGTTTATTATTCATGCTAGAACTGTATTAACCGGAAACATAATACATGTGTGAATACATAGACAAACAAAGTGTCACTAGTATGCCTCTACTTGACTAGCTCGTTAATCAAAGATGGTTATGTTTCCTAACCATGAACAATGAGTTGTTATTTGATTAACGAGGTCACATCATTAGTTGAATGATCTGATTGACATGACCCATTCCATTAGCTTAGCACCCGATCATTTAGTGTGTTGCTATTGCTTTCTTCATGACTTATACATGTTCCTATGACTATGAGATTATGCAACTCCCGTTTGCCGGAGGAACACTTTGGGTGCTACCAAACGTCACAACGTAACTGTGTGATTATAAAGGAGCATTACAGGTGTCTCCAAAGCTAGATGTTGGGTTGGCGTATTTCGAGATTAGGATTTGTCACTCCGATTGTCGGAGAGGTATCTCTGGGCCCTCTCGGTAATGCACATCACTTAAGCCTTGCAAGCATTGCAACTAAATGAGTTAGTTGCGGGATGATGCATTTCAGAACGAGTAAAGAGACTTGCCGGTAACGAGATTGAACTAGGTATTGGAATACCGACGATCGAATCTCGGGCAAGTAACATACCAATGACAAAGGGAACAACGTATGTTGTTATGCGGTCTGACTGATAAAGATCTTCGTAGAATATGTAGGAGCCAATATGGGCATCTAGGTCCCGCTATTGGTTATTGACCGGAGACGTGTCTCAGTCATGTCTACATTGTTCTCGAACCCATAGGGTCTGCACACTTAAGGTTACAATGACAGTTATATTATGACTTTATGCATTTTGATGTACCGAAGGTTGTTCGGAGTCCCGGATGTGATCACGGACATGACGAGGAGTCTCGAAATGGTCGAGACATAAAGATTGATATATTGGAAGCCTATGTTTGGATATCGGAAGTGTTCCGGGTGAAATCGGGATTTTACCGGAGTACCGGGAGGTTACCGGAACCCCCCGGGAACCATATGGGCCTTGATGGGCCTTAGTGGAAAGGAGAAAGGGGCAGCCCATGGTGGCCGCGCGCCTCCCCCCTTCCCCTAGTCCTATTAGGACTAGGAGAGGTGGCCGGCCCCCTCTCTCTCTTTCCCCACTCAAGGATTCCTATTCCAACTAGGATTGGGGGGGAATCCTACTCCCAGAGGGAGTAGGACTCTCCTGGCGCGCCTCCTATGGCCGGCCAGCCTCCCCCCTCTAGTCCTTTATATACTGAGGCAGAGGCACCCCAGAAACACACAAGTTGATCCACGTGATCTATTCCTTAGCCGTGTGTGGTGCCCCCTGCCACCATAGTCCTCGATAATATTGTAGCGGAGTTTAGGCGAAGCGCTGCTGCTGTAGTGCATCAAGATCGTCACCACGCCGTCGTGCTGACGGAACTCTTCCCCGATGCTTTGCTGGATCGGAGTCCGGGGATCATCATCGAGCTGAACGTGTGCTCGAACTCGGAGGTGCCGTAGTTTCGGTGCTTGATCGGTTGGATCGTGAAGACGTACGACTACTTCCTCTACGCTGTGTCAGCGCTTCCGCAGTCGGTCTGCGTGGGTACGTAGACAACACTCTCCCCTCTCGTTGCGATACATTACATGATCTTGCGTGTGCGTAGGAATTTTTTTGAAATTACTACGAAACCTAACAGTGGCATCCGAGCCTAGGTTATTTATTTTGATGTTATATGCACGAGTAGAACACAAGTGAGTTGTGGGCGATATAAGTCATACTGCCTACCAGCATGTCATACTTTGGTTCGGCGGCATTGTTGGACGAGACGACCCGGACCAACCTTACGCGTACGCTTACGCGAGACCGGTTCCCCCGACGTGCTTTGCACATAGGTGGCCTGCGGGCGACTGTCTCTCCAACTTTAGTTGAACCGAGTATGGCTACGCCCGTTCCTTGCGAAGGTTAAAACGGAGTCTATTTGACAAACTATCATTGTGGTTTTGATGCGTAGGTGAGATTGGTTCTTGCTTAAGCCCGTAGCAGCCACGTAAAACTTGCAACAACAAAGTAGAGGACGTCTAACTTGTTTTTGCAGGGCATGTTGTGATGTGATATGGTCAAGACATGATGCTGAATTTTATTGTATGAGATGATCATGTTTTGTAACCGAGTTATCGACAACTGGCAGGAGCCTTATGGTTGTCGTTTTATTGTATGCAATGAAATCGCGATGTAATGCTTTACTTTATTACTAAGCGGTAGTGATAGTTGTGGAAGCACAAGCTTGGCGAGACGACAACGATGCTACGATGGAGATCAAGGTGTCACGCCAGTGACGATGGTGATCACGACGGTGCTTCGGAGATGGAGATCACAAGCACAAGATGATGATTGCCATATCATATCACTTATATTGATTGCATGTGATGTTTATCCTTTTTATGCATCTTATCTTGCTTTGATTGACGGTAGCATTATAAGATGATCTCTCACTAAATTATCAAGAAGTGTTCTCCCTGAGTATGCACCGTTGCGAAAGTTCTTCGTGCTGAGACACCACGTGATGATCGGGTGTGATAGGTTCTACGTTCAAATACAACGGGTGCAAAACAGTTGCACACGCGGAATACTCAGGTTATACTTGACGAGCCAAGCATATACAAATATGGCCTCGGAACACGGAGACCGAAAGGTCGAGCGTGAATCATATAGTAGATATGATCAACATAACGATGTTCACCATTGAAAACTACTCCATCTCACGTGATGATCGGTTATGGTTTAGTTGATTTGGATCACGTAATCACTTAGAGGATTAGAGGGATGTCTATCTAAGTGGGAGTTCTTTAATTAACTTGATTAACTGAACTTAAATTTATCATGAAACTTAGTACCTGATTAGTATCTTGCTTGTTTATGTTTGATTGTAGATAGATGGCTCGTGCTGTTGTTCCGTTGAATTTTAATGCGTTCCTTGAGAAAGCAAAGTTGAAAGATGATGGTAGCAATTACAAGGACTGGGTCCGTAACTTGAGGATTATCCTCATTGCTGCACAGAAGAATTACGTCCTGGAAGCACCGCTGGGTGCCAGGCCTGCTGCAGGAGCAACGCCGGATGTTATGAACGTCTGGCAGAGCAAAGTTGATGACTACTCGATAGTTCAGTGTGCCATGCTTTACGGCTTAGAATCGGGACTTCAACGACGTTTTGAACGTCATGGAGCATATGAGATGTTTCAGGAGTTGAAGTTAATATTTCAAGCAAATGCCCGGATTGAGAGATATGAAGTCTCCAATAAGTTCTATAGCTGCAAGATGGAGGAGAGCAGTTCTGTCAGTGAGCATATACTCAAAATGTCTGGGTATAATAATCACTTGATTCAATTGGGAGTTAATCTTCCAGATGATAACGTCATTGACAGAATTCTTCAATCACTGCCACCAAGCTACAAGAGCTTCGTGATGAACTATAATATGCAAGGGATGAACAAGACTATTCCTGAGCTCTTCGCGATGCTGAAAGCTGCGGAGGTAGAAATCAAGAAGGAGCATCAAGTGTTGATGGTCAACAAGACCACTAGTTTCAAGAAAAAGGGCAAAGGGAAGAAGAAGGGGAACTTCAAAAAGAACGGCAAGCAAGTTGCTGCTCAAGAGAAGAAACCCAAACCTGGACCTAAGCCTGAAACTGAGTGCTTCTATTGCAAGCAGACGGGTCACTGGAAGCGGAACTGCCCCAAGTATTTGGCGGATAAGAAGGATGGCAAGGTGAACAAAGGTATATGTGATATACATGTTATTGATGTGTACCTTACTTATGCTCGCAGTAGCACCTGGGTATTTGATACTGGTTCTGTTGCTAATATTTGCAACTCGAAACAGGGACTATGGATCAAGCGAAGATTGGTTAAGGACGAGGTGACGATGCGCGTGGGAAACGGTTCCAAAGTCGATGTGATCGCAGTCGGCACGCTACCTCTACATCTACCTTCAGGATTAGTATTAGACCTAAATAATTGTTATTTGGTGCCAGCGTTAAGCATGAACATTATATCTGGATCTTGTTTGATGCGAGACGGTTATTCATTTAAATCAGAGAATAATGGTTGTTCTGTTTATATGAGTAATATCTTTTATGGTCATGCACCCTTGAAGAGTGGTCTATCCTTGTTGGATCTCGATAGTAGTAACACACATATTCATAATGTTGAAGCCAAAAGATGCAGACTTGATAATGAAAGTGCAACTTATTTGTGGCACTGCCGTTTAGGTCATATCGGTGTAAAGCGCATGAAGAAACTCTATTCTGATGGACTTTTGGAACCACTTGATTATGAATCACTTGGTACTTGAGAACCATGCCTCATGGGCAAGATGACCAAAACGCCGTTCTCCGGTACTATGGAGAGAGCAACAGATTTGTTGGAAAACATACATACAGATGTATGTGGTCCGATGAATATTGAGGCTCGTGGTGGATATCGTTATTTTCTCACCTTCACAGATGATTTAAGCAGATATGGGTATATCTACTTGATGAAACATAAGTCTGAAACATTTGAAAAGTTCAAAGAATTTCAGAGTGAAGTTAAAAATCATCGTAACAAGAAAATAAAGTTTCTACGATCTGATCGTGGAGGAGAATATTTGAGTTACGAGTTTGGTGTACATTTGAAGCAATGCGGAATAGTTTCGCAACTCACGCCACCCGGAACACCTCAGCGTAATGGTGTGTCCGAGCGTCGTAATCGTACTTTACTGGATATGGTGCGATCTATGATGTCTCTTACTGATTTACCGCTATCGTTTTGGGGATACGCTCTAGAGACGGCCGCATTCACGTTAAATAGGGCACCATCAAAATCCGTTGAGACGACGCCTTATGAACTGTGGTTTGGCAAGAAACCAAAGTTGTCGTTTCTGAAAGTTTGGGGCTGCGATGCTTATGTGAAAAAGCTTCAACCTGATAAGCTCGAACCCAAATCGGAGAAATGTGTCTTCATAGGATATCCAAAGGAAACTATTGGATACACCTTCTATCACAGATCCGAAGGCAAGACTTTTGTTGCTAAATTCGGAAACTTTCTGGAGAAGGAGTTTCTCTCGAAAGAAGTGAGTGGGAGGAAAGTAGAACTTGACGAGGTAACTGTACCTACTCCCTTATTGGAAAGCAGTACATCACAGAAAAATGTTTCTATGACACCTACACCAGTTAGTGAGGAAGCTAATGATGATGATCATGAAACTTCAGAACAAGATACTACTGAACCTCGTAGATCAACCAGAGTAAGATCCGCACCAGAGTGGTACGGTAATCCCGTTCTGGAAGTCATGCTACTAGATCATGATGAACCTACGAACTATGAAGAAGCGATGGTGATCCCAGATTCCGCAAAGTGGCTTGAAGCCATGAAATCTGAGATGGGATCCATGTATGAGAATAAAGTGTGGACTTTGGTTGACTTGCCCGATGATCGGCAAGCAATTGAGAATAAATGGATCTTCAAGAAGAAGACTGACACTGACGGTAATATTACTGTCTACAAAGCTCGACTTGTCGCAAAAGGTTTTCGGCAAGTTCAAGGGATTGACTACGATGTGACCTTCTCACCCGTAGCGATGCTTAAGTCTGTCCGAATCATGTTACCAATTGCCGCATTTTATGATTATGAAATTTGGCAGATGGATGTCAAAACTGCATTCCTGAATGGATTTCTGGAAGAAGAGTTGTATATGATGCAACCAGAAGGTTTTGTCGATCCAAAGGGAGCTAACAAAGTGTGCAAGCTCTAGCGATCCATTTATGGACTGGTGCAAGCCTCTCGGAGTTGGAATAAACGTTTTGATAGTGTGATCAAAGCATTTGGTTTTATACAGACTTTTGGAGAAGCCTGTATTTACAAGAAAGTGAGTGGGAGCTCTGTAGCATTTCTGATATTATATGTGGATGACATATTGTTAATTGGAAATGATATAGAATTTCTGGATAGCATAAAGGGATACTTGAATAAGAGTTTTTCAATGAAAGACCTCGGTGAAGCTTAATTGGACTTTCACAAACAACATACCTTGACAAAATTTTGAAGAAGTTCAAAATGGATCAAGCAAAGAAAGGATTCTTGCCGGTGTTACAAGGTGTGAAATTGAGTAAGACTCAATGCCCGACCACTGCAGAAGATAGAGAGAATATGAAAGATGTTCCCTATGCATCAGCGATAGGATCTATCATGTATGCAATGCTGTGTACCAGACCTGATGTGTGCCTTGCTATAAGTCTAGCAGGGAGGTACCAAAGTAATCCAGGAGTGGATCACTGGACAGCGGTCAAGAACATCCTAAAATACCTGAAAAGGACTAAGGATATGCTTCTCGTATATGGAGGTGACAAAGAGCTCATCGTAAAAGGTTACGTTGATGCAAGCTTTGACACTGATCCGGACGATTCTAAATCGCAAACCAGATACGTGTTTACATTAAACGGTGGAGCTATCAGTTGGTGCAGTTCTAAACAAAGCATCGTAGCGGGATCTAAATGTGAAGCGGAGTACATAGCTGCTTCGGAAGCAGTGAACGAAGGAGTCTGGATGAAGGAGTTCATATCCGATCTAGATGTCATACCTAGTGCATCGGGTCCAATGAAAATCTTTTGTGACAATACTGGTGCAATTGCCTTGGCAAAGGAATCGAGATTTCACAAGAGAACCAAGCACATCAAGAGACGCTTCAATTCCATCCGGGATCTAGTCCAGGTGGGAGACATAGAGATTTGCAAGATACATACGGATCTGAATGTTACAGACCCATTGACTAAGCCTCTTCCACGAGCAAAACATGATCAGCACCAAGGCTCCATGGGTGTTAGAATCATTACAGTGTAATCTAGATTATTGACTCTAGTGCAAGTGGGAGACTGAAGGAAATATGCCCTAGAGGCAATAATAAAGTTATTATTTATTTCCTTATAATCATGATAAATGTTTATTATTCATGCTAGAATTGTATTAACCGGAAACATAATACATGTGTGAATACATAGACAAACAAAGTGTCACTAGTATGCCTCTACTTGACTAGCTCGTTAATCAAAGATGGTTATGTTTCCTAACCATGAACAATGAGTTGTTATTTGATTAACGAGGTCACATCATTAGTTGAATGACCTGATTGACATGACCCATTCCATTAGCTTAGCACCCGATCGTTTAGTGTGTTGCTATTGCTTTCTTCATGACTTATACATGTTCCTATGACTATGAGATTATGCAACTCCCGTTTTCCGGAGGAACACTTTGGGTGCTACCAAACGTCACAACGTAACTGGGTGATTATAAAGGAGCATTACAGGTGTCTCCAAAGGTAGATGTTG
Organism: Triticum urartu; assembly: GCF_056163025.1. Lineage (NCBI taxonomy): Eukaryota > Viridiplantae > Streptophyta > Magnoliopsida > Poales > Poaceae > Triticum > Triticum urartu. Next base: position 57,098,560 of record NC_141875.1, on the reverse strand, counting down.
GGTTGGCGTATTTCGAGATTAGGATTTGTCACTCCGATTGTCGGAGAGGTATCTCTGGGCCCTCTCGGTAATGCACATCACTTAAGCCTTGCAAGCATTGAAACTAAATGAGTTAGTTGCGGGATGATGCATTTCAGAACGAGTAAAGAGACTTGCCGGTAACGAGATTGAACTAGGTATTGGAATACCAACGATCGAATCTCGGGCAAGTAACATACCGATGACAAAGGAAACAACGTATGTTGTTATGCGGTCTGACCGATAAAGATCTTCGTAGAATATGTAGGAGCCAATATGGGCATCCAGGTCCCGCTATTGGTTATTGACCGGAGACGTGTCTCGGTCATGTCTACATTGTTCTCGAACCCGTAGGGTCCGCACGCTTAAGGTTACGATGACAGTTATATTATGAGTTTATGCATTTTGATGTACCGAAGGTTGTTCAGAGTCCCGGATGTGATCACGGACATGACGAGGAGTCTCGAAATGGTCGAGACATAAAGATTGATATATTGGAAGCCTATGTTTGGATATCGGAAGTGTTTCGGGTGAAATCGGGATTTTACCGGAGTACCGGGAGGTTACCGGAACCCCCCGGGAACCATATGGGCCTTGATGGGCCTTAGTGGAAAGGAGAAAGGGGCAGCCCAAGGTGGCCGCGTGCCTCCCTCCTTCCCCTAGTCCTATTAGGACTAGGAGAGGTGGCCGGCCCCCCTCTCTCTCTTTCCCCCCCTCAAGGATTCCTATTCCGACTAGGATTGGGGGGGGGGGGGAATCCTACTCCCAGAGGGAGTAGGACTCTCCTGGTGCGCCTCCTATGGCCGGCCAGCCTCCCCCCTCTAGTCCTTTATATACTGAGGCAGAGGCACCCCAGAAACACACAAGTTGATCCACGTGATCTATTCCTTAGCCGTGTGCGGTGCCCCCTGCCACCATAGTCCTCGATAATACTGTAGCGGAGTTTAGGCGAAGCGCTGCTGCTGTAGTGCATCAAGATCGTCACCACGCCGTCGTGCTGACGGAACTCTTCCCCGACGCTTTGCTAGATCGGAGTCCGGGGATCATCATCGAGCTGAACGTGTGCTCGAACTCGGAGGTGCCGTAGTTTCGGTGCTTGATCGGTTGGATCGTGAAGACGTACGACTACTTCCTCTATGTTGTGTCAGCGCTTCCGCAGTCGGTCTGGGTGGGTACGTAGACAACACTCTCCCCTCTCGTTGCGATACATCACATGATCTTGCGTGTGCGTAGGAATTTTTTTGAAATTACTACGAAACCTAACACTTCCAGCGCCCTACAGGTGTTGGTTCTTGTTCGTCTCCTGCATCGTCGTCCATGCTGTCGATGTCTTCGGAGTCGAAGTCAAGCATGTCGGTTAAGTCATCGACAGTGGCTACCAAGTGGGTGGTGGGTGGGTTTTGAATTTCTTCATCGTCCATATCCCAACCTTGCTGACCTAGTCCGGCCAGGGCTCTCCTGATAAAGAGAGACTTTAGAGAATTTAGGATGTCGCCGAAGGGCGAGTGATGAAAGATGTCCGCGGCGGTGAACTCCATTATCGGCGCCCAATCGGATTCGATCGGCAGGGGCGCGGGGGGCTCGGAGTTCGGAGAGGAATCCGGCTCCTCGGAGTCACGAGCCATGCGGAGTGTGGGGCTGGAGTTCGGCTCGATTGCCTCTGAGATCGCAGCCCCTGAGGCAGCGTCCAACCGCTGATCCTCGATCGACGCAGTAGGCTCTGAATCATGGTCGGAACCGATGCGTGTGCGGCCTCCCATGCGCTGTTTGGCGGCAGAGCTATATCATGCCCATCGAGACAGTGCGGCGCGCTTGGCTGTGGCTCGAATCCGTCGAAGATCAAGTCCCCGCGGATGTCAGCCGTGTAGTTTAGGCTTCCAAACCTGACCTGATGGCCAGGGGCGTAGCTTTCAATCTGCTCAAGGTGGCCAAGCGAATTGGCCCATAGTGCGAAGCCGCCGAAGACGAAGATCTGTCCGGGGAGAAAAGTCTCACCCTGGACTGCATTGCTGTTGATGATCGAAGGAGCCATCGGGCCTGAAAGCGACGACACAGAGGAACTCTCAATGAAAGCACCAATGTCGGCGTCAAAACCGGCGGATCTCGGGTAGGGGGTCCCAAACTGTGTGTCTAGGCCGGATGGTAACATGAGGCAAGGAACATGATGTTTTACCCAGGTTCAGGCCCCCTTGATGGAGGTAAAACCCTACGTCCTGCTTGATTAATATTGATGATATGGGTAGTACAAGAGTAGATCTACCACGAGATCAAGGAGGATAAACCCTAGAAGCTAGCCTATGGTATGATTGTTGTATGATGAAGTTGTCCTACGGAATAAAACCCTCCGGTTTATATAGACACCGGAGAGGGTTAGGGTTACACAAAGTCGGTTACAATGGTAGGAGATCTTGAATATCCGCATCGCCAAGCTTGCCTTCCACGCCAAGGAAAGTCCCATCCGGACACGGGACGAAGTCTTCAATCTTGTATCTTCATAGTCCTGGAGTCCGGCTGAAGGTATAGTCCAGCTACCCAAACACCCCCTAATCCAGGACTCCCTCAGTGGGCGATTTCCTTCGCCAGGTACCCAGCTGCCCAAAGCTCAGCGATGTCCTCCTCCGCCCAACCACTTGCCTTGACCTCCGGATCTGGACATGGTTGAGTTCTTTCTCGAGTGGTAAACAGATGAGAACTTGGGCGCTGGAGCTCAAGTGTGGAAAGGCAGGAGAAGAAAGAAGTCATGGGAGAAGAAAGGGGAATCTTATCTCCTTATAAGGGCAGTGAATATTGAACGCCACCCCACTCGCCTCAAAATCCGCCTGCTCCCGAGGGCTGTGTAAACGACACGGTTGGGTTATCCACGCCCGTATTGATGAGAATCCTGTAATAAGGGGACACGATCTATGCTTCGAAAAGATGTGCCAATGGCAACCGCGTCTCGAAACATGGAGCGACAGGCAAAAAAGGGTTCGAAATTATGACCGGATGGACGTGATGTCATGTTGTAAAAGTTGTCAGCAGATTGGGCTCGTGTATTATTATATTCTCTCTATGGCTGTGTGTGGTGTGTGTTACAGATCTGGACACAATCAATTCATCCGAAGACTATTCTAGAGTTCGGAAGGAGGAACCCGTCTTGCAATGCTGAAGACAGCACTACGCGCCGGATACCTTGTCATTGAAGCCGGGTTCAGGGGCTACTGAGGGAGTCCTGGACTAAGGGGTCCTCGGGCGTCCGGCCCGTTAGCCATTGGCCGGATTGATGGGTTGTGAAGATACGAAGACCGAAGACTGCACCCAAGTCCGGATGGGACTCTCCTTGGCATGGAAGGCAAGCTTGACGACCGGATATGTAGATTCCCTTCTTTGTAACTGACCTTGTGTAACCCTAGATCCTCTAGTGTCTATATAAACCAGAGGACTTAGTCTGGATAGGATACTCATGATCATAGCCATACAAGCTAGACCTCTAGGGTTTAGCCATTACGATCTCGAGGTAGATCAACTCTTGTAACACTCATACTCATCAATATCAATCAAGCAGGACATAGGGCATTACCTCCATAGAGAGGGCCCGGACCTGGGTAAACATCGTGTCCCTTGTCTCCTGTTACCATCGACCTTAGACGCACAGTTCGGGACCCCTACCCGAGATCCGCCGGTTTTGACACCGACAGTGGCCACGAGGTAGGGGGGCACACCTACCCCCTGGGCGCACCCTCCCCCCTCATGGGCCCCTCGTGGCTCAACCGACCTACTTCTTCCTCCTATATATGTTCACATACCCCGAAAACATCCAGGAGCACCATGAAACCCTATTTCCAGTGCCGCAACCTTCTATACCCAAGAGATCCCATCTTGGGGCCTTTTCCGGAGCTCCGCCGGAGGGGGCATTGATCACGGAGGGCCTCTACATCAACTCCATGGCCCCTACGATGATGTGTGAGTAGTTTACTTCAGACCTTCGGGTCCATAGCTAGTAGCTAGATGGCTTCTTCTCTCTCTTTGGATCTCAATACAAAGTTCTCCTTGATCTTCTTGGAGATCTATTCGATGTAACTCTTTTTGTGGTGTGTTTGTCGAGATCCGATGAATTGTGGGTTTATGATCAAGTCTATCTATGAACAATATTTTATTCTTCTCTGAAATCTTTTGTTCATGATTGGTTATTTTTGCAAGTCTCTTCGAATTACCAGTTTGGTTTGGCCTACTATATTGATCTTTCTTTCAATGGGTGAAGTGCTTAGCTTTGGGTTCAATCTTGCGGTGCTCGATCCCAGTGACAGAAAGGGAAGCGACACATATTGTATTGTTGCCATCGAGGATAAAAAGATGGGGTTTATATCATATTGCTTGAGTTTATCCCTCTACATCATGTCATCTTACCTAAGGCGGTACTCTGTTCTTATGAACTTAATACTCTAGATGCATGCTGGATAGCGGTCGATGTGTGGAGTAATAGAAGTAGATGCAGGCAGGAGTCGGTCTACTTGTCACGGACGTGATGCCTATATACATGATCATGCCTAGATATTCTCATAATTATTCGCTTTTCTATCAATTGCTCGACAGTAATTCGTTCACCCACCGTAATACTTATGCTATCTTGAGAGAAGCCACTAGTGAAACCTATGGCCCCCGGGTCTATTGTCCATCATATAAGTTTCCAATCTATTTTACTTTGCAATCTTTACTTTCAATCTATATCATAAAAATACAAAAAAAATTTATCTTATCATTATTATCTCTATCAGATCTCACTCTCGTAAGTGACCGTGAAAGGATTGACAACCCCTTTATCACGTTGGTTGCGAGGTTCTTACTTGTTTGTGTAGGTACGAGGGACTTGCGTCTGGCCTCCTACTGGATTGATACCTTGGTTCTCAAAAACTGAGGGAAATACTTATGCTACTTTGTTGCATCACCCGTTCCTCTTCAAGGGAAAACCAACACAGTGCTCAAGAGGTAGCAAGAAAGATTTCTGGCACCGTTGCCGGGGAGTCTACGCACAAGTCAAGACATACCAAGTACCCATCAGAAACTCTTATCCCTTGCATTACATTATTTGCTATTTGCCTCCCGTTTTCCTCTTCCCCACTTCACACTTGCTGTTTTATTCGCCCTTTTTCCGTTCGCCTTCTTCCCGTATGTATCTTTCTTTATGTTTGCATGTGCCTTCTTTTTTCTTGCATCTTTGCTTGCAAAAAATCTATTGATATGGATCCACTTAAAGTGTTCTACTTGGATCATCTTCGATCCTTATGCGCTCGTGCTGAAACCCCAACTAGCCTAGTTGATGGGAAATCTTTAGATGAGCATGCTCATTTTGTGCGTCACCATTTGTCTAAAAAAGGGAGACTCTTATGGGATCAAATAAATAGATTGCTATGTTATGCTTGGAATCTTTGTGAAATTTGTGATCTAACTTGTTGCTCTAAGAACCCTAAAAAACACCTCCCCTACCTATGTGAGTTTAATGATAATGAAATCTTATCTTCTTATGCAAAGGGTGTTTATAGTTACTATGATATCGAACAAATTGAAGAATATGTTGCTTTTAAGGGTGCTTATGAAGTTTCTTATTTGATTGAGAAGTATTATATTACTCTCTACGAATCTGAAAATTTTGACATACTTAAATATTGCTATGAAAACTATGCTCATAATGTCTATGTCAAAGAATTTAATGAAAGAATGACCGTTGCTTTGGAAGAAAATAATGATATGCATGAACCTATAGATAACTATGATTCCGATGATTTGATTGAAATATCCCTTGATGAACATGATGCTTGCTGTTCTTGTGGCCATGATGCCAATATTTATGAAGATGATTTTGCTATAGTTCCTTATGTTAAACATGAGATCGTTGCTATAGCACCCATACTTGATAGTTCCTTCGATGAAAATCATGATTGCAATGATGTTATTATAAATTCTCTTAATGTCAATTGTGCTAATAATATGCAAAACCCTAAGCTTGATCATGATTGGGGTGATTCTTCTTATGATCTTGAAAGTTCATTTAAGCCCCATGATGAGTATGAGATTAATAATAGTGTTTGCAATATTGAAAGTGGGTTTGGAAGAGTGTCAACTTTTGATCCCACGTATTTGGATAATGTTCAATCTTATGCAATTTTCGGTAAAAGTGGGTTTGGAGAGGTCATGACTTTAGTTAATGTTAATCCCACTACTTTGGAAGACTTTGCATGCATGTGGATCGTGTTGAAAATATTTTATGTGATAGCTATTTTGTTGAATTTTCTTATGATCCCACATGTAATTATTATGATAGAGGAAAATATGATTGTAGAAATTTTCATGTTACTAAATTACCTCTCATTATGTTGAGATTGCTATTGTTTCTTTCCGCTTCCTTGCATATGCTAGTTTTTGCTTGCTATGATAATTTGTTTGCCTATAAGATGCCTATGCATAGGAAGTATGTTAGACTTAGATGTGCTTTTCACATGATTTATGATGCTCTCTTTGTGCTTTAATTCCTCTCTTTCTTGTGAGCATTATTAAAATTATTTATGCATAGCTAGGGACGTTAAACGATAGCGCTTCTTGGCAGGCAACCCAATTTTATTTTTGTTTCTTGCTTTCTGATTCTTTTTAGTAATAAATAATTAATCTAGCCTCTGTTTAGATGTGGTTTTATGCTTTTAATTAGTGTTTGTGCCAAGTAGAACCTTTGGGAAGACTTGGGGAAAGTCTTTCCGATCTTTCTGTAAAAAACAGAAACTTTAGCGCTCACGAGAATTGCCGCCATTTTTTATTGGAGAGTGCTATTTAGTTAATTCTTTTTGAAGATGATTACTAGATAAATTACTAAATTCCAGAAATTTATTTTAGATTTTTTAGGTCACAGAAGTATTCGAAACCTACAGATTACTACAGACTGTTCTGTTATTTTTACAAATTCTGGTTTTCGTGTGTTGTTTGCTTATTTTGATGAATCTATGGCTAGTAATAGAGTTTATGAACCATATAAAACTTGTAATACAGTAGGTTTAACACCAATATAAATAAAGAATGAGTTCATTACAGTACCTTGAAGTGGTGGTTTGTTTTCTTTTACTAACGGAGCTCACGAAGATTTTCTTTTAAGTTCTGTGTTGTGAAGTTTTCAAGTTCGGGGTAAAGATTTGATGGATTATGGAATAAGGAGTGGAAAGAGCCTAAGCTTGGGGATGCCCAAGGCACCCCAAGGTAAAATCCAAGGAAAACCAAAAGCCTAAGTTTGGGGATGCCCCAGAAGGCATCCCCTCTTTCGTCTTCGTCCGTCGGTAACTTTACTTGGAGCTATATTTTTATTCGCCACATGATATGTGTTTTGCGTGGAGCATCTTGTATGATCTGAGTATTTGATTTTTAGTTTGCCAAAATCCTCCTTGATGTAAACACCTTTTGGGAGAGACACACATGAATTGGAATTTATTAGAATACTCTATGTGCTTCACTTATATCTTTTGAGTTGGATAATTTTTGCTCTAGAGCTTCGCTTATATCTTTTAGAGCATGACGGTGGTTTCATTTTATATAAATAATTGATCTCTGATGCCTCACTTATATCATTTTGAGAGTCCTTTAGAACAGCATGGTAATTCACTTTGGTTATAAATTTTAAATGCTAAGAGAAGTTGGATGCTTGATAGATGGTTTTGAGATATAAAGGTGGTAATATTAGAGGTGTGCTAGTTGAGTAATTGTGAAATTGATGAATACTTGTGTTGAAGTTGGCAAATGCCGTAGCATGCACTTATGGTAAACGTTATGTGACCAATTTGAAGCATGGGGTGTTCTTTGATTGCTTTCCTTATGAGTGGCGGTCGGGGACGAGCGATGGTCTTTTCCTACCAATCTATCCCCCTAGGAGCATGCACGTAGTGCTTGGTTTTGATGACTTGTAGATTTTTGCAATAAGTATGTGAGTGCTTTATGACTAATGTTGAGTCCATGGATTATACGCACTCTCACCCTTCCATCATTGCTAGCCTCTTCGGTACCGTGCATTGCCCTTTCTCACCTTGAGAGTTGGTGCAAACTTCGCCGGTGCATCCAAACCCCGTGATATGATACACTCTATCACACATAAGCCTCCTTATATCTTCCTCAAAGCAGCCACCATACCTACCTATTATGGAATTACCATAGCCATTCCGAGATATATTGCCATGCAACTTTCCACCGTTCCATTTATTATGACACGCATCATCATTGTCATATTGCTTTGCATGATCATGTAGTTGACATCGTATTTGTGGCAAAGCCACCATGCTGAAATTTTTCATACATGTCACTCTTGATTCATCGCAATCCCGGTACACCAACGGAGACATTCACATAGAGTCATATTTTGTTCTAAGTATCGAGTTGTAATTTGAGTTGTAAGTAAATAAAAGTATGATGATCATTATTAGAGCATTGTCCCATGTGAGGAAAGGATGATGGAGACTATGATTCCCCACAAGTCGGGATGAGACTCCGAACGAAAAAAGAGGCCATAAAAAGAGATAAAAGAAGGCCCAAATAAAAAAAGAGAAAAAGAGAGAAGGGACAATGTTACTATCCTTTTTGCACTCTTGTGCTTCAAAGTAGCACCATGATCTTCATGATAGAGAGTCTCTTGTTATGTCACTTTCATATACTAGTGGGAATTTTTCATTATAGAACTTGGCCTGTATATTCCAATGATGGGCTTGCTCAAATGCCCTAGGTCTTTGTGAGCAAGCAAGTTGGATGCACACCCACTTAGTTTCTTTGATGAGCTTTCATATATTTATAGCTCTAGTGCATCCATTGCATGGTGATACGTCTCCGTCGTATCTACTTTTCCAAACACTTTTGCCCTTGTTTTGGACTCTAACTTGCATGATTTGAATGGAACTAACCCGGACTGATGCTGTTTTCAGCAGAATTGCAATGGTATAATTTTGTGTAGAAATAAAAGTTCTCGGAATGACTTGAAAATCAACGGAGCATTATTCTGGAATATATAGTGAATATTGGAAGGAAGATCCACGTCAGGGGGTGCCCCACCTGTCCATGAGGGTGGGGGCGTGCACCCCTACCTCATGGGCCCCTGACGGTCCACCAACCTCAACCTGGACTCCATATATTCACTTTCGGGGAGAAAAAAATCAGAGGAGAAGGATTCATCGCGTTTTACGATACGAAGCCGCCGCCAAGCCCTAAACTCTCTCGGGAGGGCTAAGATGGAGTCCGTTTGGGGCTCCGGAGAGGGGAATCCGTCGCCATCGTCATCATCAACCATCCTCCATCTCCAATATAATGATGCTCACCGCCGTGCGTGAGTTATTCCATCGTAGGCTTGCTGGATGGCGATGGGTTGGATGAGATTTATCATGTAATCGAGTTAGTTTTGTTAGGGTTTGATCCCTAATATCCGCTATGTTCTGAGATTGATTGCTATGACTTTGCTATGCTTAATGCTTGTCACTAGGGCCCGAGTGCCATGATTTCAGATCTGAACCTATTATGTTTTCATCAATATATGAGATTTCTTGATCCTATCTTGCAAGTCTATAGTCACCTATTATGTGTTATGATCCGTTAACCCCGAAGTGACAATAATCGGGATACTTACTGGTGATGACCGTAGTTTGAGGAGTTCATGTATTCACTATGTGTTAATGCTTTGGTCCGGTACTCTATTAAAAGGGGGCCTTAATATCCCTTAGTTTCCAATAGGACCCCGCTGCCACGGGAGGGTAGGACAAAAGATGTCATGCAAGTTCTTTTCCATAAGCACGTATGACTATATTCGGAATACATGCCTACATTACATTGATGAACTAGAGCGAGGTAGTTCTGTGTCACCCTAGGTTATGACTGTTGCATGATGAACCACATCCGACATAATTCTCCATCATCGATGCATTTCCTACGAGCTTTCCATATATTGTTCTTCGCTTATTTACTTTTTCGTTGCTATTGTTATCATCACTACAAAACACCAAAAATATTACTTTTGCTACCGTTACCTTTTATCACCGTTACCACTACTATCATATTACTTTGCTACTAAATACCTTGCTGCAGATATTAAGTTTCCAGGTGTGGTTGAATTGACAACTCAGCTGCTAATACTTGAGAATATTCTTTGGCTCCCCTTGTGTCGAATCAATAAATTTAGGTTGAATACTCTACCCTCAAAAACTGTTGCTATCCCTTATACTTGTGGGTTATCAAGACTATTTTTTGGCGCCGTTGCTGGGGATCATAGATCTATTCTTTGATTCACTTGGGATTTATATCTGTTTATCATTATGAAGAACTTGAAACACGCTAAAACAAAAATTTATCCCTCAACTACGAGGGGAGGTAAGGAACTGCCATCTAGCTCTGCACTTGATTCACCTTCTGTTTTGAGTAAGCTTGCGACATCTACACCTGCTATTCATTCTGATATGTCACATGTTATTGATGATGCGACTTCTGCTATGCATGATACTTATGATGAAACTACTTCTATGCTTGATACTACTATGCCACTTGGTGAATTTCTTGATGTACAACTTGCTAGGGCTAGAGAGAATGAAATTATTGAAACTGATAATATTGATGAAAGTGATGATGAAGACTCTCCCCCTAGATATGAATTACCTATTGTGCCTGAGGGCTATGTTATGGATGAAGAAACTGCTAGAGATTTTCTTGCTTGCAATGATAGGAGTGATCTTAAGAAATTATTAGCTAAGCTGAAACAAAAAACTCTGAATGCTAGAATGAAATATGATCATGCTTATGCTACTTCACATATCTTTGTTACTGATAAGGATTATGATTTCTCTGTTGATCCTGAGATAATTACTTTAGTTGAATCTGATCCTTTCTATGGCTATGAATCTGAAGCTGTTGTGGCACATCTTACTAAATTAAATGATATAGCCACCCTATTCACTAATGATGAGAGAACTCGCTACTTTTATATCCTTAAATTATTTCCGTCCTAATTAAAGGGTGATGCTAAGATATGGTTTAATTCTCTTGATCCTGGTTGTGTGCGTAGTCCCTAGGATATGATTTATTACTTCTCTGCTAAATATTTCCACGCTCATAAGAAACAAGCTGCTTTAAGGGAAATATATAATTTTGTGCAAATTGAAGAAGAGAGTCTCGCACAAGCTTGGGGGAGGCTTCTCCAATTACTTAATGCTTTGCCTGATCATCCTCTTAAGAAAAATGAAATACTTGATATCTTTAATAATGGAATAACCGATGCTTCCAGAGACCACCTGGATAGTTGTGTTGGTTGTGTTTTCAGGGAAAGAGCACCAGATGAAGCTGAAATTCTATTGAATAATATGTTGACTAATGAAAATAATTGGACACTTCCTGATCCAATTCCTGAACCAACTCCTATGCCAACTCCGAAGAAGAGGGGTATTCTATTTCTCAATCCTGAAGATATGCAAGAGGCAAAGAAATCTATGAAAGAAAAAGGTATTAAAACTGAAGATGTTAAGAACGTACCTCCTATTGAAGAAATACATGGTCTTAATTTACCGCCTATTGAAGAAGTACATGGTCTTAATCCATTACCTATTGAAGAAATACATGGTCTTAATTTACCGCCTGTTGAAGAAGTACATGGTCTTAATCCATTACCTATTGAAGAAATACATGGTCTTAATTTACCTCCTGTTGAAGAAGTACATGGTCTTAATCCATTACCTATTGAAGAAACACGTGGTCTTGATAACCCGGCACAGGTAGTAAAGGTAAATTCTCTCTATAGATATGATAAAGCTAAAATCCCATTTACTAAGTTTGCTAGCCCATGCTTGGATGAGTTTGATGACTTTATGGTTAAGCAAGAAAACTTCAATCCTTATTTTGGTAGTGAATTAAAACGCAATGCTGATATGCTAGAACACTTGGATGATTATATGGCTAATGTTAAAGGAGAACTTAAACTTATTAGTAAACATGCTTCTATGGTTACCACTCAAGTAGAACAAGTACTTAAAGCTCAGAATGATTTGCTCAATGAATTAAATAGTAAGAAAAATGATAATGTTGTTAGAGTTATGACTAGAGGTGGTAAAATGACTCAGGAACCTTTGTATCCTGAAGGCCATCCTAAGAGAATTGAGCGAGATTCTCAGACAAATATTATTGATGCACCTAGTCCTTCTAAAAGGAAGAAAAAGAAAAATGATAGGACTTTGCATGCTTCTACTGAACCTGTTATTGACACACCTGAGAATCCTAATGATATCTCTATTTCTGATGCTGAAACACAATCTGGTAATGAGCATGAACCTAGTAATAATGTTAATGATGATGTTCATATTGATGCTCAACCTAGTAATGACAATGAGTAGAGATTGAACCTCCTGTTGATCTTGATAACCCACAATCAAAGAATCAATGTTATGACAAGAAAGACTTTGTTGCTAGAAAGCACGGTAAGGAAAGAGAACCATGGGTTCAGAAACCCATGCCTTTTCCTCCTAAACCATCCAAGAAAAAGGATGATGAGGATTTTGAGCGCTTTGCTGAAATGATTAGACCTATCTTCTTGCGTATGCGTTTGACTGATATGCTCAAAATGAATCCTTATGCGAAGTATATGAAAGAAATTGTTACAAATAAAAGAAAGATACCGGAAGCTGAAATTTTCACCATGCTTGCTAATTATACTTTTAAAGGTGGAATACCTAAAAAAGTAGGAGATCCCGGAGTACCAACTATACCATGCTCCATTAAAAGAAACTATGTTAAAACTGCTTTATGTGATCTTGGAGCCAGTGTTAGTGTTATGCCTCTCTCTTTATATCATAGACTTGATTTGAATAAGTTGACACCTACTGAAATATCTTTGCAAATGGCTGATAAATTAACTACTATACCTGTCGGTATTTGTGAGGATGGTCCTGTTGTGGTTGCAAACATTACTGTTTTAAAGGACTTTGTTATGCTTGATATTCCCGAGGACGATAGTATGTCTATTATTCTTGGAAGACCCTTTTTGAATACTGTAGGGGCAGTTATTGACTGCACCAAAGGCAATGTTACTTTTCATGTTAATGGCAATGAGCATACGGTACACTTTCCGAGGAAACAACCTCAAGTTCATAGTATAAACTCTATTGAAAAAATTCCATCGATTATTTTTGGAGGTTTTGAATTTCCTCTTCCTACTGTCAAGAAGAAATATGATATTCTTATTGTTGGGATGTGCATATCCCCGTTGTGGTAACCTAGTGTTATTCAAAAATTCTCCGGTTCCATGTTATTCGGAATGAGTTTGTTAACAAGACCTGATCAACCTTGTTAGTGGATTCCTTTTGATGAGCATGAGATGGATGAATTTAGAAAACACAACTCCTTGTACCCTCTTTTTACTTTATGTTATTTATATTAAATAAAGCAAAAATAGTAATTTCTGTCTGTTTTCTGAGTTATCAATGCAATAAAAAATACCCCAAAAATAAAAGTTCTCCAAAAGCCCTGAAAATTAAATATGATTTTTTCTAGAATATTTGAGAATATCTGGCACTGAAAACATAGTAGGGGGAGCAAGCACCTGGCCATGAGGGTGGAGGGCGCGCCCCCTGCCTCGTGGGCCCACGGTGCCTCCCCTCCATTTATTCCAGCTACCACACATTCCTTCTTCCTCCCCAAAACACCACTAACCAGTTCAAACCTGAGTCCAAGCTCATTTTGCTGCCATTTTCGATCTCCTTGCTCAAAGCACCTCTCACAAAACTGCTTTTGGGGATTGTTCCTTGGTATGTGACTCCTCCAATGTTCCAATTAGTTTTTGTTCTAGTGCTTTATTCATTGCATATTCTTGCTGCTTAGGTGACCCTGTTCTTGAGCTTGCATGTCAAATTTATATGGTCAAAAGTAGTTTTGATGCATGATATTGCCTCTAGGCACTTGTAGGAGTAGTTGCTATCAATATTGTTGAGTTTGGTTCACTTTTATTTTGAAGTTACTAAAATTTCAGAAATTTTTCAGAGGAAGAAATATGTTTAGGAAAATGCACCAAGGTGGTCCGTCAAGGAAGCAAGGACCCAGGCTTGCAATGCGCGATGCCAACGAAGAACCACCGAGGGAAGCTCAAGTGCGGGCTTGTGAATGGCCTTCAGAGGACTTTATGGATCGAGCAGGAATCAAGGAAGAATTTAATGCATATGTGCGTAATGCTGATCTTGAGAGCTTCGAGGCAGACAAATGCCGCCAGTACCACTAGCTCACTGATTCTTTTGTGAGGAGGTTTGAATTTTCATCATCACGCAATTCTCAAACTGTCCTGTTTGATCTCTATGAAAATTCTTATACTATGGACTTAGAGGACTTTAACACTGCTTGCAAACTTCCACAATGGGGTAGTCCTAATGAACCTCGCAAATATGAATTTAGAGATTTTCTTGCTAGTATAACTGTGGGGGAATCTAGAGACATAACCCAAGCTACCATAGGGAGCATTCATTTTCCTGCTATACATTATTTTGCTCTCTTCATAGGTAGCTGCATAAATGGTAAGGATGAAGCATGTCACATGTGTGTCTCTGACCTTAGTGTTCTCAGGAGTGCTGTATTAGAAGATAGACATTATAATTTTGGAGCCATTATTGCACGTAGGTTGCATAATAATAGATTTAGTGGAGCTTCCTTCGGTGGAATTTATGCAACCAGTCTAGCTAATTTTCTTGGTGTACCCATACGTGGGTATGATATTGAGTTGCCTCCTGTTTATCTGGATTATGAGGCCATGGTTCGTCATCAGTTTGTTGAGAGGAATGATCAGTTCCTCCAATACCGACTAATCTTTGACAAACGACGCACCTATCACGTCGCTCTCCCTGCTCCTACTTTCTTTGACTTTCAGGCAAAAGGGAGATATGTTATAACCAGGGAGGAAGTGGACGAGTATAAGCGGAGGACGGAGATGACCCGTCTCCAAGCGGCAGCTCATGAGGCAATAGCTGCTGCATCTCAGTACGGCCCCAGCTACAACTTTGGATATCTGCCAGACTAGCCGTGGCCATAGACCAACTTAGGCCAAAAGCCTAAGCTTGGGGGAGTATGTATTTCTCACCGACATTACATTCACGTTCACACATTCATTGCTAGTTGTCGGTGTTCATACTTTTTCACTGTATTATCCATGCTAGTTTAATTTTCCTTTTTATGCTTTCTTCTTGTGTGTTTAATAAACCTTAATAAAAAACAAAAAAAATTAGTTGTAGCTTTTAGTTAGTTTACTTTCCATGCTTGTAGTAGTACTTAAAAAGAAACCCAAAACGATTTCTCGTTCTTCTTTTGCTTGTTGGGAGCTTTCCCGTGTAAATAGTTTTATTTCTTTTCTTGTTCTTTGGGGGTCGATAGGAGAAGACCATAATGAAAATGTTAGAGTGACTCTTATATGCATTATTGTTGATCTAACAAAGAGCCCATATTACCTTGTCTTCTCTCTTGAATTGAATGCTTGCAGATTCCAGCTTAGTCCAATGCACGTGCACTATTATTATTATCCACACTATTCGGTCGTGCAAGACTGGTATGAACTTATATGAAAGTGATGATTGTATGATGAACTTATTGAGATGAGAAAAGCTGGTATGAACTCGACCTCTCTTGTTTTTGTTAATATGATTAGTTCATCGTTCTTGATTCATCCTATTATGAACAGACATGTTTGCAATGACAATTAGAGATTATAGTTGCTTATGCCATGCTTAATTAGCTAGGAGCTTATAATGGTTTACCTTGTGTGCCAACATGCTATTAAAATGGTTGTGATGTGGTATGATAGGGTGGTATCCTCTTTTGAATGATTCGAGTGGCTTGACTTGGCACATGTTCACGCATGTAGTTGAAACAGAATCAACATAGCCTCTACGATATTTATGTTCATGGTGCATTATATCCTACTCATCCTTGCATTCGGTGTTGATTAATTTTAATGCATGGTCTTGACTGTTGTCGCTCTCTAGCTGGTCGCTTCCCAGCCTTTTGCTAGACTTGACCTGTACTAAGCGGGAATACTGCTTGTGCATCCAATTCCATAAACCCCAAAGTTGTTCCATATGAGTCCACCAGACCTACCTATATACGGTATCTACCTGCCGTCTCAGAAAGGGCTAGCGAGATACCATCCTGTTATATCATATCATGATTGTTTTGAGAAAGTGTTGTCATCCGAGATTTATTATTATTGCTCGCTAGTTGATTATGCCATTGATATGAGTAAACATGAGACCTAAATGTTATTGTGAATATGGTTAGTTCATAATCTTTGTTGAAAACTTGAATGCTGGCTTTACATATTTACAACAACAAGAGCAAACAGAGTTCGTAAAAGTTTTTCTTTATCACTTTCAGTTTATCAACTGAATTGCTTGAGGACAAGCAAAGGTTTAAGCTTGGGGGAGTTGATACGTGTCCGCCGTATCTACTTTTCCAAACGCTTTTGCCCTTGTTTTGGACTCTAACTTGCATGATGAATGGAACTAACCCGGACTGATGCTGTTTTCTGTAGAATTGCAATGGTGTTATTTTTGTGCAGAAATAAAAGTTCTTGGAATGACCTGAAAATCAACGGAGCATTATTCTGGAATATATAATGAATATTGGAAGGAAGATCCACGTCAGGGGGTGCCCCACCTGTCCACGAGGGTGGGGGCGCGCCCCCTGCCTCGTGGGCCCCCTGATGCTCCACGGACCTCAACCATAGGAGAAGGATTCATTGTGTTTTATGATACGGAGCCGCCGCCAAGCCCTAAACTCTCCCGGGAGGACTGATCTGGAGTCCGTTCGGGGCTCCGGAGAGGGGATTCCTTCGCCATCGTCATCATCAACCATCCTCCATCACCAATTTCATGATGCTCACCGCCGTGCGTGAGTAATTCCATCGTAGGCTTACTGGACGGTGATGGGTTAGATGAGATTTATCATGTAATCGAGTTAGTTTTGTTAGGGTTTGATCCCTAGTATCCACTATGTTCTGAGATTGATGTTGCTATGACTTTGCTATGCTTAATGCTTGTCACTAGGGCCCGAGTGCCATGATTTCAGATCTGAACCTATTATGTTTTCATCAATATATGAGAGTTCTTGATCCTATCTTGCAAGTCTATAGTCACCTATTATGTGTTATGATCCGTTAACCCCGAAGTGACAATAATTGGGATACTTACCGGTGATGACCGTAGTTTGAGAAGTTCATGTATTCACTATGTGTTAATGCTTTGGTCTGGTACTCTATTGAAAGGAGGCCTTAATATCCCTTAGTTTCCAATAGGACCCCGCTGCCACGGGAGGGTAGGACAAAAGATGGCATGCAAGTTCTTTTCCATAAGCACGTATGACTATATTCAGAATACATGCCTACATTACATTGATGAACTGGAGCTAGGTCTGTGTCACCCTAGGTTATGACTGTTGCATGATGAACCGCATCTGGCATAATTTTCCATCACCGATCCATTGCCTACGAGCTTTCCATATATTGTTCTTCGCTTATTTACTTTTTCGTTGCTATTGTTATCATCACTACAAAACACCAAAAATATTACTTTTGCTACCGTTACCTTTTATCACCGTTACCACTACTATCATATTACTTTGCTACTAAATACCTTGCTGCGGATATTAAGTTTCCAGGTGTGGTTGAATTGACAAGTCAGCTGCTAATACTTGAGAATATTATTTTGCTCCCCTTGTGTCGAATCAATAAATTTGGGTTGAATACTCTACCCTCGAAAACTATTGTGATCCCCTATACTTGTGGGTTATCACATGGCAATCCCTACTCCTTGCATTGACATCAATCGGTGGGCATCTCCATAGCCCATTGATTAGCTGCGTCAATGTGATACTTTCTCCCTTTTGTCTTCTCACACAACCTCAATCATCATATTATATTCCACCTATAGTGCTATCTCCATGGCTCGCGGTCATATATTGCGTAAAACTTGAAAGAGTTTGAAAATGCTAAGTATGAAACAATTGCTAGGCTTGTCATTGGGGTTGTGCATGATGGGAGCATTTTTTGTGACGAAAATGAAGCATGGACAAACTATATGACTTTGTAGGGATAAGTTTTCTTTGGCTATAGTATTTTGATAAGATATAATTGTTTGATTAACATACTTGGAGTATTACTATTTTTATGTCAACAATAAACTTTTATCTTGAATCTTTCGGATCTGAACATTCATGTCACAATAGAGAAAAATACATTGAAGAAACATGCTAGAAAGCATTCCACATCAAAAATTCTGTTTTTATCATTTACATACTCGAGGACGAGCAGGAAATTAAGCTTGGGGATGCTGATACGTCTCCAAGGTATCTATAATTTTTGATAGTTCCATGCTATTATATTATCTGTTTTGGATGTTAATGAGCTTTATTTTACACTTTTATATTATTTTCGGGACTAACCTATTAACCCAAGGCCCAGTGCAAATTGCTGCTTTTTTGCCTATTTCAGTGTTTCGTAGAAAAGGAATATCAAACGGAGTCCAAACGGAATGAAACCTTCGGGAGCGTGATTTTTGGAACAAGCGTGATCTAGAGGACTTGGAGTGGACATCAAGCAACCAACGAGGTGGCCACGAGGCAGGGGCGCGCCTACCCCCTGGGCACGCCCTCCCCCCTCGTGGGCCCCTCGTGGCTCAACCGACCTACTTCTTCCTCCTATATATGTTCACATACCCCGAAAACATCCAGGAGCACCACTAAACCCTATTTCCACCGCCGCAACCTTCTGTACCCAAGAGATCCCATCTTGGGGCCTTTTTTGGAGCTCCGCTGGAGGGTGCATTGATCATGGAGGGCCTCTACATCAACTCCGTGGCTTCTCCGATGATGTGTAATCAAATTCACTATGTAATCAAATTCACTCACGAGGACAAGGGTAGCTATCGTATTAGCACTAGGATCTTTTATATCTGGCAATTCATAAAACAACCTTTGCAAAGTAGGATGGGTATGGATAAATATTCTCTCAAGTTTCAGAACAGGTGCAGAAATAGCTTCGGCACAATTTTGGGTTCTTTTCAGTATAGGAGTCTCATCGCAAGCCAAAGTCCAATTCAATTAAAGAATCCTTGGATAAGAATTTTCCCTATCTTCCCATGTCCCATCACAAAAGTTTTAGCATCTAAATTGGTAGCAATTTCAACTTTAGGAGTTCTACTATCCTCACTTTTTTCCATACCAAAATCAGCCATGATAGCAATTTCAAGCAAGCAAACAAGAAATGGAATTTTACTTCTGTGCCCCTGGTTCCTTAGCTCTACTCATTAATCCCCATGCTCTTAACTTTTGGTCACTTTTCCCCACACTCTTGTGTGAAACCCTCAGAAATGGTCACAAACGGTGTATGCCGTCGGGTCAGTGCTTTGACCTTTAACTCTGATGAGTGGTGCCGCGCTGTACTGTGTCGCCCATTGGACCTGACAATTGGGGCCGTGTCAGACGGTGCCGCTGTTCGCCCGTTGGACCATGGTTAGATTGTTGGGCCCTGCGTGCGCCGCAACGACATGAGCCTGCTATGCATGCATGACATGTCCAGCTAGCCTACCATGCATGCACGTAGCTAGCCTGCCTGCATGCACTGATGCCGGCCGCCACAATGTGCTGACCTCCCCTCTTTCTAAACGCAAGCCGCCACGGACGGTGACCGACCTCATTCTACATGCGAGCCGCCAAGGACGCAGGGACGATCACTACCGCTGGTTCATCTCATCTCGCAGGCTTGTCTCCTTGATGTAGAGCATGGTTTCAAACTTTTTGATCCACTCACATCTATTCAATGTGGCAATTAAAGTGGCATATCGATCGATGCCGCTCATTTGAATGTAGAATATCCAAAGCGCGGCCAGTGCCATTCCCCTTCCCTTCCCTTTCTCTATTTAAACCACCCACACCTCCACCTATTCTCCACACATCCATTTGCGACACCCCTTCTCTTATTCACCCAAACCAGAGCACTCTCAAAGCCAAGCGAGGATGCAGTACAACGGCCCCACCTTCCAGCTCCCACCGACCGTGCTGGAGAGGCGGTATCCCGCCGGTGTCGTCGTGGAGACGACGCTCCGCGTGTGGGTGATACGTCTCCAACGTATCTATAATTTTTGATTGTTCCATGCTGTTATATTATTAATCTTGGAAGTTTTATAATCATTTTATATCATTTTTTGGTACTAATCTACTGACATAGTGCCAAGTGCAGTTGCTATTTTTCCATGTTTTTACATCACAGAAAATCAATACCAAATGGAATCCAAATGCAAAGAAACTTTACAGAGATTTTTTTTGGACTAGAAGGAACATAATTGGCCCTGGCTGAGCCTAGGGGGTGCTCCGAGGAGAGCACAACCCACCAGGGCGCACCAGGAGGCCCAGGCGCGCCCTGGTGGGTTGTGCCCACCTCGGGTGCCCCTCGGACCACCTCTTTGCTCTATAAATACCCCAATATTCCAAAACCCGAGGGGAGTCGATGAAATATTGATCCAGCCACTGCAGAGTCCAGAACCACCACATCCAATCTAGACACCATCTCGGATGGGGTTCACCACCTCCATTGGTGCCTCTCCGATGATGCGCGAGTAGTTCTTTGTAGACCTTCAGGTCCGTAGTTAGTAGCTAGATGGCTTCCTTTCTCTCTATTGATTCTCAATACAATGGTCTCTTGGACATCCATATGATGTAAATCTTTTGCGGTGTGTTTGTTGGGATCGATCAACTTTGAGCTTATGATCAAATATGTTATTTTATATCCAAGAAAGTATTTGATTTTCTTTGATCTCTTTTATGCATGATTGAGTTTTTTTGGCCAACTTGATCTATTTATCTTGCAATGGGAAGAGGTGCTTTGTAGTGGGTTCGATCTTACGGTGCTTGATCCTAGTGACAGAAGGGGAACCGACGCGTATGTATCGTTACTACTAAGGATAACATGGGGTCCATCTCTACATAAATAGATCTTGTCTACATCATGTCATTGTTCTTATTGCATTACTTCGTTTCTCCATGAACATAATACACTAGATGCATGCTGGATAGCGGTCGATCTGTGGAGTAATAGTAGTAGATGTAGGCAGGAGTCGGTCTACTATTCTTGGACGTGATGCCTATGTAATGATCATTGCGTGGATATCATCATTAGTATTTGAGGTTCTATCAATTGCCCAGCAGTAATTTGTTCACCCACCGTTTGCTATTTTTCTCGAGAGAAGTGATACATCTCCAATGTATCTATAATTTTTGATTGTTCCATGCTATTATATTATCTGTTTGGATGTTAATGGGCTTTAGTTTACACTTTAAATTATTTTTGGGACTAACCTATTAACCCAAGGCCTAGTGCAAATTGATGTTTTTTTGCCTATTTCAGTGTTTCGCAGAAAAGGAATATCAAACGGAGTCCAAACGGAACGAAACCTTCGGGAGGGTGATTTTTGGAACAAACATGATCCTGAGGACCTGGAGTGGATGTCAAGCAACCAACGAGGTGGCCACAAGGCAGGGGGGCACACCTACCCCCCTGTGCGTGCCCTCCCCCCTCGTGGGCCCCTCGTGGCTCAACCGACCTACTTCTTCCTCCTATATATGTTCACATACCCCGAAAACATCCAAGAGCACCACGAAACCCTATTTCCACAGCCCCAACCTTCTGTACCCAAGAGATCCCATCTTGGGGCCTTTTCCGGAGCTCTGCCGGAGGGGGCATTGATCACGGAGGGCCTCTACATCAACTCCATGGCCCCTCGGATGATGTGTGAGTAGTTTACTTCAGACCTTCGGGTCCATAGCTAGTAGCTCTATGTCTTCTTCTCTCTCTTTGGATCTCAATACAAAGTTCTCCTTGATCTTCTTGGAGATCTATTCGATGTAACTCTTTTTGCGGTGTGTTTGTCGAGATCTGATGAATTGTGGGTTTATGATCAAGTCTATCTATGAACAATATTTGATTCTTCTCTGAAATCTTTTATGCATGATTGGTTATATTTGCAAGTATCTTCGAATTATCAGTTTGGTTTGGCCTACTAGATTGATATTTCTTTCAATGGGAGAAGTGCTTAGCTTTGGGTTCAATCTTGCGGTGCTCGATCCCAGTGACAGAAAGGGAAGCGACACATATTGTATTGTTGCCATCGAGGATAAAAAGATGGGGTTTATATCATATTGCTTGAGTTTATCCCTCTACATCATGTCATCTTACCTAAGGCGGTACTCTGTTCTTATGAACTTAATACTCTAGATGCATGCTGGATAGCGGTCGATGTGTGGAGTAATAGAAGTAGATGCAGGCAGGAGTCGGTCTACTTGTCACGGACGTGATGCCTATATACATGATCATGCCTAGATATTCTCATAATTATTCGCTTTTCTATCAATTGCTCGACAGTAATTCGTTCACCCACCGTAATACTTATGCTATCTTGAGAGAAGCCACTAGTGAAACCTATGGCCCCCGGGTCTATTCTCCATCATATAAGTTTCCAATCTATTTTACTTTGCAATCTTTACTTTCAATCTATATCATAAAAATACAAAAAAAATTTATCTTATCATTATTATCTCTATCAGATCTCACTCTCGTAAGTGACCGTGAAGGGATTGACAACCCCTTTATCGCATTGGTTGTGAGGTTCTTATTTGTTTTTGTAGGTACGAGGGACTTGCGTGTGGCCTCCTACTGGATTGATACCCTGGTTCTCAAAAACTAAGGGAAATACTTATGCTACTTTGCTGCATCACCCTTTCCTCTTCAAGGGAAAACCAACGCAGTGATCAAGAGGTAGCAAGAAGCCACTAGTGAAACCTACGGCCCCCGGGTGTCTTTCTCATATATTTGCCTTTGCGATCTACTTTTCCTTTGCATTTATTTTCAGACCTATTAAACCAAAAATACAAAAATACTTTGCTCCACTTTATTTTATTCGCGATCTATTTATTCAATCTATTACAACTTTCTCCCATCCACTCACCAATTTCTGGCACCGTTACCCAAAAGGGTTTTAGAACGCCTTTTACACGTCGGGTTGTGAGTATTTGTTATTTGTGTGCATGTGATGTTTACATTGTGTTGCTTGATTCTCCTACTGCTTCGATAACCTTGGTTTCATATCTGAGGGAAATACCTACCGCCGATGTGCTGCATCATCCCTTCCTCTTTGGGGAAATACCGACATAGCTTCAAGTGACATCAGTGGACGTTTTCACGCTGGAGGGGTGTGATACGTCTCCATCATATCTATAATTTGTTTTGTTGTTTTATGCCAATATTATACAACTTTAACATACTTCTGGTACCTTTTTATATGATTTATTGGACTAACCTATTGATCCAGTGCCCAGTGCTAGTTCCTGTTTATTGCTTGTTTTTTGTTTCGCAGAATATCCATATCAAACGAAGTCCAAACACGATAAAAATTTACGGAGATTTATTTTGGAATATATGTGATTTTTGGGAGGTGGAATCAACGCAAATGGGGCCCCACAGATCCCACAACCCACCAGGGTGCGAGGCACCCCCTGGCGCACCCAGGTGTCTTGTGCCCTCCTCAAAGGTCGGTTGGGGCCCTTCTTCTGGCGCAATAAAGATAATTTATGAAAAAACATGCAAAAATTTCACCGGCATCGGAGTTATGGATCTCCGGGAATTTAAGAAATCGTGAAGAGCCAGATCTCGGGGACACGAAACAGAAGAGAACAAAGAGGGAGATCCAATCTCGGAGGGGCTCCCGCCCCTCTGCCGCCATGGAGACCAAGGACCAGAGGGGGAACTCTCCTCCCATCTAGGGGGGAGGCCAAGGAATAAGGAGGAGGGGGGCTCTCTCCCCCTCGCTTCCGGTGGCGCCGGAGTGCCACCGGGACAATGATCGGGACATCGATCTACATCAACAATCTTCTACTGTCAACACCAACTTTCTCCCCCTCTATGCAGTGGTGTAGCACCTCTTCTCCCCGCTGTAATCTCTACTTAAACATGGTTCTCAACTCCATATATTATTTCCCATTGATCTATGGCTATCCTATGATGTTTGAGTAGATTCGTTTTGTCCTGGTGGTTAATCATGATCTTGGTTGTTATGATTGTATATTCTATTTATGGTGGTGTCCTACGGTGCCCTCTGTTCTCATGCAAACGTGAGGGGGGCCCGCTGTAGGGTGTTGCAATACGTTCATGATTTTCTTATGGTGGGCTGTGAGAGTGACAAAAGCTTAAACCCGAGTAGGTGAGTTGTTGCGTATGGGATAAAGAGGACTTGATACTTAATGCTATGGTTGGGTTTCACGACCTTAATGATCTTTAGTTGTTGCGGATGCTTGCTAGGGGTCCAATCATAAGTGCATATGATCCAAGTAGAGAAAGTATGTTAGCTCATGCCTCTCCCTCATATAGAATTAGAAGAATGATTTTCGGTACTTGTTATCGATTGCCTAGGGACAAATGACTTTCTTATTGACAAAATATATCCACTTTTATTGCCTTGAAATTTACTCGTAGTTTTATTCTCGCAAAGTACTCGTAGTTTTACTCTTGCAAAATAGTTTCATACTTGTTTTAGGTAAAGCAAACGTTAATTGTGGGTAGAGTTGTATCGGTGGTCGACAGAACTTGAGGGAGTATTTGTTCTGCCTTTAGATCCTCGTGGGGTTCGACACTCTTATTTATCAAAGAAGGCTACAAACGATCCCCTATAGTTGTGGGTTATCAAGACCTTTTTCTGGCGCCGTTGCCGGGGAGTTATAGCATGGGGTGAATATTCTCGTGTGTGCTTGTTTGCTTTATCACTAAGTAGTTTTTATTGCCTGTTCTAAGTTGATCTCTATCTTTACTTATCGATATGGAACACGAAACACCAAAAAAATTAGTAGTACTTGCCACTCATGGAGATGGGGAACCTCCTAAAACCCTCGATGATCGTTATGTGAAAGATATTATGCATTGCTTTGATAATCCTGAGAAAACCCCATTCAACTATATAATGGGAGTAATGTTGGACCAACGTGAATACTTTAGGGTTATCGCTTGACTCATAAAGGGAAATTGTTATGGGATCAAATTCATAGATTGAAGTGGTATGCTTGGAATCTATGCTCTAGATATGATTATACTTGTTGCTCTAGGATGAATGCTCCACATCTTCCCTTTTCATGCAAATTTAATGATAATGAAACCTTAGCTTCTTATGCTAATGGTATATATGATTACTATGATGTGGAACGAATAGAAGAATTTGTTGCTTTTAAGGGTGCTTATGAAATTGAATCTTTGTTTGAAAAGTTTGGAGATTTTGATGATTCAGTTTATAGACCTGAAAATTTTGCTACCCTTAAGTATTGCTATGATAATTATAAATACAATTCCAATATTGATGCATTTATTGAGAAAGTCTCCGCTATCGAAGAAGAGATTAATATTTTGCAGGAGTCTATGGAAGAAGAAAATGATGAGACCGTGAGCTCATTGGATGAAAAAGATGAGGAGGAGAGCGAAGAACAAGCGGAGGAAGAGCGGATTGATCACCCGTGGCCACCTTCTAATGAGAGTAACTCTTCAACTTATACATTGTTTAATTCCCCTTCGTTCTTACCGAAGGATGAATGCCATGATAATTGCTATGATCCCGTCGATTCGTTTGAAATATCCCTTTTGATGAACTTGATGCTTGCTATCACTACAAAAAAATACACTTCCGTGATGATACATGTTTGTCACAGTAGGTCACGTTTTCTGTCATGCATGTACATCCATGACAAATTTATGACAGAATCAAGATAGTCATACCTGTGCTGTGGTAGAAGTGTTCCATGACATTACCAAAATTATCATCATGGAAGTGTCCACTTCCATGACGATAAATCGCATGTCACAGAAGTGCTTTTGCCAAGGGTGACCGACATGTGGAATCCACCGTAACAGAACACCGTTAATCTATCGGGTCCGGTTTTGGATCCGATAACCCGTTAACAGTCCCGGTCAATGGGGATTTTCCACGTGTAAAATCATCATTGGCTGGAGGAAACACGTGTCGGCTCACCGTTGGGACAGATGTCATCCACTCATTGGACCCAAAGCGCCTATGATATGTCGACACGTGGCACGACCCAACAAAGGCCCATTCCTGTGAAAAGGCCAACCCGTTTGACTTGGTCAAAAGGTGGCGGGCCAGCCCACGGCAAGCCTGTTAATGGCTTGTTCGCATATAGCCCATTTACAACCCGCTAACATAGGTCCCGTTTACGGCCTATCCGAATTAGGCCCAGTAGTGTCATCTGGGCCGCCCAATATAATTCTAGCCTGTTTTAACTTCCGGCCCATGTATGGCCCATGACGTCTTTTGGCCCATATGAGGCCCTTAGTAACCCTCAGCCCATTAACGGCCCGTGGTAAAACTGGCCTGTAATGAATAGTGTATCACTTTATACCCATTAACGGCCCGTTATTCCGTTGGGCCGTTTCCAGCCCATGTTATCTTTCGGCCTTCTCCGGGCCCATTTATTCTTGGGCTCATTTCCAGCATTCGTTTACTTTCGGCCCGTTACTGCCATTTTCTGCTTGTGGGCCAAATACGACGCGTGGTTACAGTCGGACCGTTTGTGGCCCGTTAATACGTTGGGTCGTTTTCATAGCGTCATCAAATACAGCCTATTAACGACGCCCCATTATGGTCGGCCCATGAACGGAGGATTTCACCTCTAGCCCATTTACGGCCATAATGTGGTCTGTTATTGGCCCATGTTTGGCCAACCGATCATACGGCCCGTAGAAAGCCCATTGATGATACGTCCCATAGAAGGCCCATTGTGTCTACGCCCCGTAGAAGGCCCATTGTTTCTACGACCCTTAGAAGGCCCATTGTTTCTATGGCCTGTAGGAGGCCCATGTTAACTACAGTAAATATGTAGCCCATTATTAATGTGGCCTAGTTTTAAAAAATAGGTTATTGCGGCCACTAGCAAACCGCGGAAAAAGAACTGCACTAACTACAAGAAAACAGATAAACAAGACAACGGAAATAAATAAGCAAGCAACTTACGCTAGGCTATCATGGCTATTACACATATTAATCCACTGGGCATCAAAGTTCACCACAAGTGCAAATATAGGGAACAAAGCAGCATATAAATGCCGCAGCAAAACAAGTCCAGAACTGAAACCACTTCAGAAGAGCTCAAGAAACAATATCCTGGGTACCCATAATGCTAGCAAGATGCTTAGCAAGCTTATTAACTTTCTCTTGTTTGGCGCTTATATCCTCCAGCACTTGTTGTTGCACCAGAAAGTATGCATCTGAATTATGCATGGACTTCCTTAGTCCTTCGGCTTCTTGTTGGATAACATCTGATCGATGTCTTTGAACTTGAAGTTGAGACTCAAGAAGCCGAACTGATTCAGGCAGCGAGTTCGAAGAGCTAGTGCCAGCAGTAGTAGCTAGTAACTCGAACACTACATCAAGACATGACTTTGGGGTTGTCTCAGTATCTTCAATATAGTTTTTTATCAGCTTTCTTGGAGAACAGCAGGGATGTCTCACTATCTTGAACCTGATCTGCATTACTTCCTTTACCATTGAATAACGGCGTACTCTTCTCCAATATTTTATCCGCGTTCTAAAGGAGAAACAAACAAACACATCACAGGTTTACAATGTAGTATGTGAAACTCATTTTGGTAAACCAGTTCAGTAGTAAGGTGGACAGGATAACAGCATGAAACAAACATATATCATTCTAGTTTATGTTGCCAAATCAAGATAGATACAGTTCGAATCATATCTATTTAAGACAAAGCAGCATAGACAGAATATAAGTGTGGGAAACTACACGACAATAACAACACTTGTAATGTGCATGACATGAGAACATAACTGTTAATTCAATTGAAACTAAAATCAACATAGAGCAAGTTGCAACAACAAACACGTTAAAGAAACAGGTTTAAAAAATACTTGTTGCACCATTGGAGTTTCAATTGCATCCTTCAAATTTGAAATTAGTTGGTATGAGTAAATACAGTGATGCAAGAGCAAAGTAGTATGAACCATAGCTACGAAACCTGACCTGAGAACAATTCTTCTTCTGCTTTAAGCATTGACTTGGGGTTCGAAGTGGTGGTCCTTATGCTTTGGGCACTGCAGTTGCATTACTAACTACTCGTGTTTGGGTGCTCTATGGTGGAGATGGTGCTATGTCAACGTGAACTGGGTTACTATCTGCTGGGGTTGGGGTTAGAAGGGGTGTAACTGGTTCTCTATCCAACTGGGTAGGGGTACAATCTGCGTGAGTCTGGGTTATGTGTGGTGGGGCTGGTTCTTGGGCAAGTACAACCGTGGTTCTATCTCCATCGACAGGTAGCACGATCTTTTCTGAAGACCGTGTTTTTACTCCCACAGATACTGCCATCACCCCCTCCAATTGAAATGGCTGATGAACAACAAAAGTAGTTGAATGTACAGACATTGTAAGATAGACAGGTGCAATGGATAGTAGGTAAGAAAATAGGGCATGAAATAATTCACATTTATGTGGTCTAACCAAACAGAATAGCAGGACATAATTTCACATATATGATGGCTAATTAAACAAGATAGCATGACACAGTTTCACATGTATGATGACTAACTAAACAGGATAGAATGACATACTTCAAAATATGATGACTATGTAAATAGGATGACATGATATAACTATACGACGTGTCTATTAAAGTGGTTGGCATGCCATAAATCACAAACATGCCGTCGATGGAAACATGATGGCATGATATAATTCACAGATAGAATGACATAATTCAAAATATGATGACTATGTAAAGAGGATGAGATGATATAACTATATTATGTCTTTAGAAAATGGGTTTACATGCTATAATTCAGATACATGTCGTCTATGTAAACATCATGGCATGATATAATTCAAATATATGATTTATATACTAAGGAAGTGAGTAGAGGGCAATCACATATATGATGTGTCTACTAAGGAGATGGCATTCAATATCATGTATATGATGTAAAAACTAAGCATTGTAATACAACATATGCATGATATGAGTAATATAACCCTACCAAGTTTGAGCATACACCTCAGGGGGATAATAGGACTGGTCATCTGCCTCTGAATCCTCCTCTGAAGAGCTATATGTAACCAGCAAGATATCTGCTTCAACAGGTAGCATTGTCTGCTCTGAAGACCTTGTTTTCACTCTAGATTTCTCCATCATGAATTCAAATGGCTGATGCACAGGAAGAGCAGTTGAATATACAAACATTGTTGACAAAAGCAATGAGAAATACAAAAAGGACGGCATGATATAATTCACATATATGACACTTGGCTAAACAGCATGGCATTGCATAATTCACATATATAATGCCTTGCAACAAGATAGCATTGCATAACTCACATATATAATTTCTTGCAACAAGATGGCATTGAATAATTCACATATATGGTAATTAGACACTAAACAGGTGGCATTCACACAAAGCATGTCTAAACTAAGTAGATGACATAGCAATGCAAGATATCATATGCACGATATGAGCAACATAACCCTGCCAAGTTAGAGCATGCACCTTGGGGGGGGATAGGACTGGTCATCTGTCTCTGAATCCACCTCTGAGGAGCTATCTGTAACCAGCAAGACATGCGCTTCGTCAGATGGCATTGTCTGCTCTGAAGACCTTGTTTCCACTCCAGATTTTTCCATGACTGTGCCGAATGGCTGATGCATAGGAAGAGTAATTGAATGTACTAAAATTGTTGACAAATTTAACACGTAATAAAAAATGATGTCATGATATAATTCACATATAAGATGACTGGCTAACCAGGGTGGCATTACAAAATTCACATATATGATGCCTGGCTAAACAAGATGGCATTGCATGATTCACATATACGATAAAGAAACTAAACATATGGCATTGACACAAAGCATGTCTAAACTAAGCAGATGACATTTTTGATGTATACAATAAGCAATGCAAGGAACCATATGCATGATATTACCAACATCAGCATGCCAAGTTAGAGCGAAGACCTCATGGGGTAAATAGGAGTGGTCTTCAGCTTTTGAATCCCCCTCAGAACAGTTATCTTCCTCTTGATTACGATCCGAGAAATGGGTGGAGGGGGCTGCCTTTGCTCCCACCATGGAGCGATGTCTGCATGAAATTTTATTGCCACACAAGGCTCATCTCTTTTGCTCTATATGTTTAATTCCATTGTGTACAATAACTGACATGCATATGAATAAAACATAGTGAGATTATGTAAGGAGTGCATGCACAAATCCAGAGTGATGGTAGCAAACTGTGGGTAGACCCAAAACCAATGATAGTAGGCAGATAATAGCTTTAGTTAAAAAATACAGATAATGGCTCTTTTAATGTTTGTTTGCACCCAACATGAAACTCATAGTAGACACCCGAGATTAACCAGATAGTACTGATTGCTGCCCCAATATGTACCCCACAACCATTTAAAAACTCAAGCACCATAAGTTTGGACATGACTCGGAGTCTAATAGGTGAACACGATGATAAAGTAGCATGTCATCATATTAAGCGATGCATAACGTAAGTAGACACGGAAGAGTGCGACCTCTCTTGCGGACTCATGTAGTCCTCAAGGTCATCTGCTCAGTTGATGATGGTAATGCAGTTGTCGTGGCTGCCGGTGGCGGGGAAGAAAATCTGAGGCAGCAAAAGACAGTCTGGAGAGCGGATCCCTGCTGTGGTGAGCCCTTCCATCGTTGGTGCAGCTAAGCTGGGGTGGAACACAGCACCACAGGAGCAGGACAAACCACACAAGGTTTTCTTTGACCCATATCTGTAACAGAAATAATTGTGTAAGGGCTTGTTTGAATTTGAGGATTCTAACAATGTAGTGATAGGAAATAGACATGAATAGGATAGGAATGCACGTGCAAAACAGAGAATTTAAAAACACAGGATTTCTACCAATCTGGGTGTTTGGTTCACAAGAATTGGAAGAACACATGATGCAAAGAAGCATGGTGAGATTAAGTCAAACCACAAGAAAATGTACAGTTATAATGCTATTATGCTACTATCTCTTAGTCTTGTGCTTCATGAATAGGAATTTGAAAAGGAGGAAAAGTGGAAATTAAAATTCCTACGGTTTTTATTTCAAGGAGACACTAAAGGAACAAATCCTACAGTTTTCCTTTGCTCCATTCCTTTGCACCAAATTCATGAAAAGTAGTACCATAGGAAACTTTCCAATTCCTATGTTTTTCCTTCACTTTTCCTTTCAAGCACTGGCGATTCTAGTAGGTAGGCTTGCGCAAGGAAAAGCCTACACTAAAAATGTTTTTGTGCTACTTCTATTACTTTGGACCCAGGCCACTGCCCTACTAGCTCAGCTCCCAGGGTCATCGACAAATGCACAGCTCAAACGCGCATAGATAAATAATGATGGCATTCAAGAGAGTCCATCACGGATAGCTAAGTTGCCTGGTACCTCACTGCTTTTCATATAGTACGATAAAATAATCGTATTTCCCGTTACTCCATGTGCTCAGTGGACAATATATATAACATGTAGAGTAAAAAAGAGATGCAACAAGTGTCGGGTGGTAGGTGCGACATATGCCAACGGGTGGCTTATCATTATTGTGGGAGCCAGTAAGACATCGCCGGTGCCTGAAAACGGGATAAGGTGAAGACATGCACGCCGGCGGATCTTACCCAGCTTCGGGGCTCTTCGTGGAGATAACACCCCTACTGCTGCTCTGCGGGGTCTCCGCATGATCGCTAGATGAACAAGTAGCTACACAATGCTCCTTGAGCTGTTTGGTGGGAGGAGGAAGAAGGGCACGGCTAGCCTGCTTCCTCTCCTTGTGTGGTGTCTAAGACTAGCAGGGGGTCGAACCCTTTGCATGGGTGCCCCGGGGGATTTATATAGGCCTACCCCCCGGGGGTACAATGGTAATCCGACTGGGCGCGGGGCCTAGCCGTCTGTGACTGCACTCGCCGGCTTCAGAGCCGGCTGCTGGGCCCGCCGACTGGTGGGTCCCGCCGGCTGCCGGCCCCTTGGTCGACAGGCAGGCCCCACCGTCGAGGGCCTGGTCGGCGGCTGGTTACTATGGCTCCATCTTGGTGATGTGCGCTTCATCGTGGTAGGCGCGGCTACAGTGCCGCCGCCCGTCAGGCGATCGCTGTAGCCTCACCCCGTCTTGTCTTCTTAATGGCGCGTCTTCTTCGAGGGAGGCGGCAAGCCGGCTGCGGGGAGCTGGCTCTGTCTTGGGCCAACTGGTTGGAGGCGTGGCCGCCTTCGGGCGTCTCTCTGCCCGAAGGGGCCCACCATCTGTGGGCCACGCTGGCGGCCCGTCGTGGGTGACACCAAGGTCAACATGGCAACAGTGCCACGCCGGACGGGTCATGCCTACTCCGTACGGCGCACTGTGCCAGGCGTGCTCCGGGATTCGGGGGTGGCAGGCTTCACTGTAGCCACGCCTCGTCGCACCACCGTTAGGTGGGTGCAAACTTTGAGGGTACGGTCTCGACCGCTTTATGGGAGCCGGCTTCTTGGAGTCGGCCTCCTCATGGCCGGCTTCTTGGAGTCGGCATCTTGGAGCCGGCTTCTTTGAGTCGGCCTCCCATGGTTTTCTTCAGGAGGGGTAAAGTCGGGCCGCCTTCTTCGAGCTGGCCTGGGTGACAGCCAGCAAGGGGAAGGCGGCCCCATGTCTTGGATTCCTGAGAGCCGGACAGGCTCGTAATTTTTTCAGAAGGGCCAGGGGAAGCCGGCTAGGCTACCCATGGCTATTTACTCCGACAGTAGTCCTCGAAGCTGATCGAGCCTTGAGGCGGACAGAGGGACGAGAAGCTTGGTCAGCTTCCTATCCTGAAGAGCCGGCTTTGCTTGCGCACGCCGACTTCAGAGAGCTCCGGTTCTCGAAGGCGGGGATGCGGACCACGTGGCGAGGAAATCCTGCCAACGCACGCGCGCTATGGGACGTCGCCGCAGGCCCAGGCCCGCCACTCGCAGGCCTCGTTCCGAGCGCGGATCTTCCATGGCCCGCATGGGCCGTTCGCCTTCCCACGCCGGTTTTTATTCCACCATCATGGCACAGTAATCGCGGGACGTGGGGGAGTGGGCACGATCGATCCTCATGCTTCCCCACGCCGCGCCTCCTCGGTCTCGCCACGCGAGCCTATAAGTAGGGGGAGGAGGGGGAGCGACAGAGGTTCGCACGCTCTCTCTCGCTCCGCCCCCTCTCGTCCTTGCTTCTTCCTCTCGTTGCCGCCGCAGCCTCCCGTCTCAGCGCTGCCGCGCCTCCACATCGCCTCGCTTCCATGGCGCTGTCAAGCTCGTGGGATGGCTCCAACGTCCATGAGGATCACGTGGAGTTCCTCCGCCAGACTCGGCGCCTGCCCGACGCCAACCTCATGCGGGTCCGTCTGGCGCCGAAGACGGAGATCTCGCCGGCGCCGGAGGAGGGCGAGCGGGTCGTCTTCCGCTCGCACTTCCTGCGCGGCTTCGGCCTTCCGGCGAGCGGATTTCTGCGCTCCTTCCTCGAGTTCTACAACCTCCAGCCGCATCACCTCACGCCCAATGCGGTGATGCTGCTGTCGGCCTTCGTCTCCCTCTGCGAAGGCTTCTTGGGGCTGCTCCCCACGCTAGAGCTCTAGGGAGAGTTCTTCCAGAGCAAACTCGGCGCCGTCGTCGCAGGCGTGCCCGCCCCCTGCGGGGCCTTCATCGCCATGAGGAGGGCGAGCGAGAACAACCTGTTCCCGCCCATCCCCCTGATCCAGTCGGTGAAGATCTGGCAGAAATCATATTTCTACGTGAAGAACGTCGCCGAGCAAGGAGACCACGTCAACCTGCCGGCTTACATAGCCGGCCCGTCGGCTGGGAGGCAGCCCTCGTGGAGTTTCCGGTCCCGGTCACTGTCTCAGGCCGGGAACGCCGCCGTCTCCCGGCTTCGGGTGATGATCCAGTCGGAGGTCCTGAACGGGGCCGACTTGGTGGCCGCCTTCGTGGAGCGCCGGATATATCCTCTCCAGAGCCGGCCCCACATGATGTGCCAGATGAGCGGCCGCTTCGACCCAATCCAGCTGAGCACCAGGGAGATGCCTCATGCGGAGGTATCGTATATGGTAAACTACATCTCAAATTGCAAGCTCGCCGAAGACCGGCGATACGGCAAGGCGCCGTATTCTCGTGCCAACCCTCCGCCCGTGGTAAGTTTTTCTTTTCTTCCTTCTTTTCATGGGTAGCCAGCTTTATGATGGCCGGCTTCTAATCAGTCGGTCCTTCTTAGCAGAACCCCCTTCTCGAAGCTGAAGTCGAAGCCGAAGTCGCCCCGCGTCGCCAGCCGGCGGCCGACTATCAGGGCGCGGGCTCGTCTATCGCGCCAGCTGCTGGCGGCGGCGCGCAGAAGCGCCGGGCCGCTTCAGGCCTCTTCGGCAGTCGGCCGAAGAAGTCCAAAGCCTCCACTGCGGCGACCAAGCGAGACGAGGCGGCTGTGAAAGCGGCCCGCTTCCGCAAGGCGGTGAAGCAGCCTCAGGCGGTCTCAGCGTAAGTCTTCAATTGCCTTGCCGCATGCTCTTCATCATTCTCTTCTTGTTCGAGCATTCTTCTTAATTTCTTCCGCTTGCCGGACAGGGCGCCGCTTTCCCTTGAGCATGGTCTGGGCGGCTCCGTAGTTGGGCCGGCTGGAGGTTCTTCAAGCTCCCGCCGCGTGGACCCCCGCGCCGACCTCAGGGAGGCCACGGAGCGGAACGCCTGTGAAGTGTGGGAGGAGCGCGAGGCGGCGGAGAAGGCAGCCGCCCAGGCGGCGAGGCAGCGGGCCGACGCGGCAGCCAAGGCCCAGACGGAGGCGACGACCGCGGAGTCGGAGGCGGAAGGTTCGCGCAACCAGCCTCCGCTGCTCGCCATTCCCCTCCGAGCCGTGGCCCCCGACACCCCATTGTCCTTGGCGGAGAGATCGTCCAAGACCCGCCGCTGATGGAGAGGGGGGAAGACCCCGTGGCCTTTGCGAGGAGAGCGCCACCAGCAGCGCCAACCGGAGCGGGCCAAGGCGGCCAGTCGTCAGCGGCGCCAGAGGGGCCGGCCGGGGGGGAGCCGGAGGATAGAGCGGGCCTCGAGGTGCAGCCAGTGACGAGCCGGCGCGCAGGGGGAGGCGCCGCTCCGCCGGAGTCGCGCCGAGTCGCGGGCGCAGGCCAGTCGGCGGAAGATCTGGAGGCGGCCAGCACTGCCACGTCCGAGTGGACTCCCAACGGGGGGACTGGTGAGCTGAATGTGGCGGCTCAAGGGGTCCGGAGCCGGCTACAAGCTCAAGCCGCCCTGCTGCAACAGTTCACCCAGGAGTTCCTGTCGACGCGAGTCACCATCCGGGTAAGTCCTTCATTCTTGGCCGCTTTGCTCTCTTGATTTCTTCCATGGGGGCGCGTCAGCGCACCCACTGGGTGTAGTCCCCGAGATTCGGGCCGACTGCTGCGCAGTCGGGTCGGATCTTTCTCGACGGCTACCTTACTTTGCTTTTTGTCTGAACTTTCAGGAATATCACAACCTCCGTGCTGCCGCCTTCAACTTCCAGGCTCGGGAGTTGAGCCGGAGGACCGACGACCTGGCCGACAGCCGAAGTAAGTACTCGATCTTGTCTATCTCCTGTGGGGGCGCGTCAGCGCACCCACTGGGTGTAGTCCCCGAGATTCGGGCCGACTGCTGAGGAGTCGGGTCAGATCTTTCTTGACGACTCTTTCCTTATTGGTTTTTTCTTTTTCTTTGTCTTCAGGGGCCAACGCCGACTTGAGGAAGGAGCTCGGCGAAGCAAAGGCCGCCCTTCATACCAAGGAGGCCGAGTACGCCGCCTTGGTCCAGGAAAGGGATCGCCTAGCCAAGAAGCTGGCCGACCAAGAGGAGAGCCACAAGGCGGCCCTGCAGGCAGCGCAGGATAGCAAAGCCGCCTTGAAGGCAGAGTATGAGACCGAGGCGGCGAGCTGGGCTGAGACCCGGCGAGCCCTGGATGAAGGCTTCGGCCGGAACGAGGATTTGATCGATGGTAAGCCGCCTTCCTCGCCCCTCCCCTGCCCCTTGCCGCCTGGGTTTTTGGCTTATCTTGAGTTGTTGCTTGTTTTTTGGTGCAGACTACTTCCCCGGCTACTCCGCCTTCGCCGCCCAAAGCATTGAGGCCCATCGCGAGGCGCGCCGTCAGGCGGGGGCCAACATCGCGCCGGATGCGAACCGGACGCTTGAGGAGCAGCTCTTGGCTGTCCAGGCGCGGTTGCAGCCGGCTCATCGGATGCTTCGCCGGCTACAATATGCCAGGGCTCCAGTGTTGGCCGCCCTCTGGCCCGGCGAGACGATCCCCCGCACCCCAAGCCGAACTGCCGACTGGCTAGAGGTCGCAGTCGGTCGCTTTGAAGCTTGGAAGGCGTCAGCGGCCCGCCTCGGAGCCAGGCGGGCGTTGGAGTTCGTTCTGGCTTGGTACCCAGGGCTGAGCCTGGACCAGCTGCGCACTTGGCGGATGGAGGCCGATGCGGAGCTGGAGGAGGTGAGGCCGGCTATCGCCCAGCGAGCTTCGACGATCGCCGAGTGCACCGACATCAGCGTTTTCGCGCCCGAAATCGATGATGACGGTGTTGCTCAGCCGGAGGAGTGGTTCGGGCTGAACCCAGCGGTGGGCAAGGACTCGGCGGAGGAGATTGCCTCCAGCGATGAGTGCGAGGATGACGAAGAGGAGGACGGCGAAGATGTCGAGCCGGCTGGTGGAACAACCGGCCGACCTCAGGCTGACCGTGCCTCCAGCAGCGAGGCGCGTGGAAGCGCTCCCTCTGCGGGAGGCGGCGACCAAGCCGAAGTTCGCCAGCCGGCCGCTCCTTCAGCCGGCACGACCGTCTCCGCCAATCAGTCCGGCTCGTCGGTCGCTCCACCGGCTTGACCTGCCGTCTTTATCTCTCCTTCTTGTTGTATTTTGAACAATCTTCATTAAGTTTTCGCAGTTCCACCCACTGGGGGTGTATCAAACTATGTTGAATGCTGGCCTCTCGGAGGTCTTTTATGTAAATATTATTATGTGCATGTTTGGTTTCCATTCGCGTATGCTTTTTATCCTTAGGCTTTTTCCTTTTCCGCCTTCCCTCTTTGGGGAGGCAAGTACTTGAGCTTTCTTGGATTGAAGTGAAGTGAATGGAAACCGGCCGGCCGGCTACTCTGGTAGCCAGTCGGCGGTGGGAGAAAAAACTGGCTTTTGTTATATTAGTCCATTAGTCCCTAGCCGTTTTTCGTGTGGGCGCCCGTTCCTCCCTTTAACTCTTGCCAGCCGGACAGCCGGTTCTTCGAACTGCGACTTTTGGCAAGAGAAGGCTTGGGAGCCGGCACACTACTTGTCTGACTGCGGGTAGGACTTCTAATATAACTCCAGTCGGCCAGTCCCCGAGCCGACTAGTCGAACTCGGTGCCGGACGGAACAAGTAAATGAAATGACAAGGTCATAAGCATGATACTTTTCATTCATAGATAAGAGATGGCAGTCCCCGAGCCCTCCTCGGGGGGCCTATTGTCTCGTACTTAATACAAAAGTTAGCATGATAAATACTGCATTTCAACTGTAAAATCTTCGAAGGAGGTTGGCGTTCCATGGTCGTTCCGACTCCTTGCCGGAGTCGTCTCTCTTGCGTGCTTTCGGCTTCTGTGCATCGATCAGGTAGTAGGAGTCGTTGCCTAGAGCTCTGCTGATGACGAAGGGGCCTTCCCAAGGGGCTGAGAGCTTGTGCTGGCCGGCTGTTCGCTGGATCAGCCGGAGCACAAGATCGCCCTCTTGGAAAGATCTTGGCCTGACCTTCCGGCTGTGGTGGCGGCGCAAACCCCGCTGGTAGATGGCAGACCGGTTGAGGGCTAACATCCGGCTTTCTTCCAGCAGGTCGACGCCGTCTTCTCGTGCTTCCTTGGCCTCCGCTTCTGTGTACATGGTTACTCGAGGCGTGTCGAACTCGATGTCATTTGGGATGACCGCCTCGGCACCATATACAAGGAAGAAAGGGGTGAAGCCGGTTGACTTGTTTGGTGTAGTGCGCAGACTCCAGAGGACAGCCGGCAACTCATCGAGCCAAGAGCCGGCTGAGCGCTCCAGAGGTACGACCAGTCTGGGCTTGATGCCGGAGAGGATGAGGCCGTTGGCTCGCTCGACCTGGCCGTTTGACTACGGGTGGGCGACGGATGCTAAGTCCAGTCGGATACCTTGGGCTGCGCAGAAACGTGCCAAGGCTCCTTTGGAAAAATTCGTGCCATTGTCGGTGATGATGCTGTGCGGCACGCCGTACCGAGTTGTTATGTCTGCGATGAACGTCACAGCAGTCGGCCCATTCAGCTTCTTGATCCGCTTTGCCTCAATCCACTTGGTGAATTTGTCCACGGCGATGAGCAAATGCGTCATGCCCCCGCGCGCCGTCTTGAATGGGCCCACCATGTCCAGTCCCCAAACGGCGAAGGGCCAAGTGAGGGGAATGGTCTTGAGTGCCGAAGCCGGCACGTGTTGCTTGGAGCTGAAGAGTTGGCATCCCTTGCAATGTTTGACTAATTCTTTGGCGTCATCGAAAGCAGTCGGCCAGAAGAAACCATGGCGGAAGGCTTTGGCGACAAGTGATCTTGAGGCCGCATGGTGGCCGCATTCTCCTTGGTGAATGTCTCTGAGGATTGCAATGCCCTTCTCTTGCTCAACGCACCGTTGGAGGATTCCAGTGACACTGCGCTTGACTAGTTCTCTGTTGACAATTGTGTATGCTCCGGCTCGACGTTGGACTTGTCTTTCTTCTGTTTCGTCAGCCGGCAGATCTTGGTTTACTAGGAAGTTGAGGATGGACTGAGCCCATGACGGAGCCGCGACTTCTCCTACTGCCAATGTGGCTACTGCTACCAGGGTGGGCGGGCTGGGTGGTGAAATGCTGGAGTCGGCCGCCGGCTGTTGTGCTGGTGCAGTCCCCCTGGCCGGCTATCGCAGTCCCCGAGCCGGGTGTGGCAGTCCCCGAGCCGGATGCCGAAGTCCCCGGGCCAGCTGCGGGAGTCTCGGGGTCGCCTGCTTGGTTCTTCGAGCCGGACCCGGCCCCATCGGGGTCAGGCGGCACAAAGATGGAGTCGGATTCTGGAGACGGCTTGATAGATGGCTTGAGGAGGTGTTGTAGAGCGACGCCGGTTGGTATTGCTTGCCGAGTAGAGCCTATTCGAGCCAGGGCATCGGCTGGCTCGTTGTCGGCTCGCGGTACGTGGAGGAACTCGCATCCTTCAAAGTATCCGCTGAGTTGTTGGACCAGGAAGCGGTAGCTCGCCATATTTGCGTCCTTGGCGTCCCAGTCGCCGGATGATTGCTGGACCACCAGATCCGAGTCGCCATAACATAGGATCCGGCGAATGCCAAGTTCTCTGGCAAGCCGGAGCCCGTGTATGAGCGCCTCGTACTCGGCCACGTTGTTGGAGGCGGCAAAGTGGATCTGTAGCGTGTATCTGAGCTTGTCGCCTTTGGGAGAGGTAAGGACGACGCCGGCTCCCAAGCCTGTGCGCATCTTGGACCCGTCGAAGTGCATGCGCCAATGGCTGGAGTCGGGAGTCGGCGGCAGGTACTGGGTCTCGGCCTAGTCGACGAGGAAGTCGGCCAGTGCTTGGGACTTGATGGCGGTGCGGGGCTGGTAGAAGATCGTCTAAGGGGCCAGCTCGATGGACCATTTCGCCACCCGGCCGGATGCGTCCCGGCTACCTATGATATCGGCCAGCGGGGCGGTGCATACGACCGTGACGGGATGCTCTTGAAAGTAGGGCTTCAGCTTCTTGGCGGTGAAGTACACGCCGTAACACATCTTCTGGTAGTGCGGGTAGTTCTACTTTGAGGCGGACAGCACCTCGCTCAAATAATACACCGGCCTCTGGACCGACTGGGCTCGGCCTTCTTCTGGGCGTTGGACTACGATGACGGTGCTGACCACCCGGCTAGTTGCGGCAATGTAGAGGAGCATGGGCTCTTTCTCAGTCGGCGCCGCTAGAACCGGCGGCGTGGCCAGCATCTTCTTCAGCTCGTGAAAAGCTTGGTCGGCCTGGTCGTTCCACTCGAAGTGAGTGCCCTTCTTCATGAGGCGGTAGAGGGGGAGAGCTTGCTCTCCGAGCCGGCTGATGAAGCGGTTCAAGGAGGCCAAGCACCCGGTGAACTTCTGAATGTCTCGAAGCTTGGTGGGGATCGCCATTCTCTCGATGGCCTTGATCTTCACCGGGTTGCATTCGATGCCGCGTTCGGAGACCAGGAAGCCTAGGAGCTGGCCGGCTGGCACTCCGAACACGCATTTCTCGGGGTTGAGCTTGCTTTGGAACCGGCGTAAGTTCTCAAACGTTTCCTTGAGGTCTCCCAGCAAGGTGCCGCGCTTCTCCGTCTTCACCATGATGTCGTCCACGTAAACGTGAGCGTTTCTGCCGAGTTGCTTGAGGAGGCACTTCTGCATGCAACGCTGAAAAGTGGCACCGGCATTTCTCAAGCCGAATGTCATAGTCAGGTAGCAGAAGGCTCCAAATGGCGTGATGAAGGCGGTCTTTAGGCGGTCGTCCGGATCCAGCTTTATCTGGTGATATCTGGAGTAAGCATCCAAGAAACTCAACTGCTCGCATCCGGCTGTGGAGTCTATCACTTGGTCAATCCTTGGCAAGGCAAAGGGATCTTTGGGACAGGCCTTGTTGAGGCTTGTGTAGTCTATACACATGCGCAACTTTTTGTTCTTCTTTAGCACGAGGACCGGGTTGGCGAGCCACTCTGGAAAGAAAACTTCCATAATGAAGCCGGCTGCCAAAAGCCGGGCTATCTCCTCCCCTACAATCCTGCGCTTCTCCTCCGACAATCGGCGAAGGGGTTGTTTGACTGGCTTTGCGTCTTCTCGAACGTGTAGTTTGTGCTTGGCGAATTTCCTCGGAACACCCGACATGTCCTTGGGGGACCATGCGAAGATGTCCAAATTCTCACGGAGGAAATCGGCGAGCTCGCCTTCCTATTTGCTGTTCAGGTTTGCCCCGATGACGGCAAACCTCTCTGGGTGCTCGGGGTCAAGAGGTATCTTCTTCGTCTCCTTGGCCGGCTGGAAAGATCCTTGAGCATCATGCTCCTTGGGGTCGGGGGACACGGCCGACTGCTTGCCGGCTATGGCCACGACTCGGTCCAACATCTTATTTTCCTCGGCAATCACAAGGGACTCGGCCAGCCGGCTGCTGGCTGCCGCGCACTTAGAGGACTTCTTGTAATCGCCGGCTATGGTGATGACGCCTTTGGTGCTTGGTATCTTCATCTTGAGGTATGCATAGTGGGGAACTGCCATGAATTTGGCCAAGGCAGGTCGGCCAAGCAATGCATGGTAAGGGCTCTCCAGGTCCACCACTTCAAACCAGATCGCTTCCCGGCGGAAATGCTCCTTGTCCCCAAAAAGTACATCGATCTTGATCTTGCCAATGGGGGCGCAGGATAGGCCGGGTACGATGCCATGAAACACTGTCCGAGTAGGAGTGAGCTGCTTCGTCTTGACGTTTAGCTTCTCCAGGGTGTCACGGTACAAGATGTTGATGCTGCTCCCGCCATCTATCAACACACGGGAGAAGCGGGCGGCGCGTCTGTCCGTTTCAAGGGTGGCTTCTAGGACCAAAGCATAAGAGCCGGGAGACGGCATCACCTCTGGATGGTCGGCCCGGCTCCAGCTGATGGGCTTTTCTGACCAATGCATGTGTCTGGCGTGGTTGGCAGCGACCACGCTAACTTCCTGGTGCTCTCGGCGTTTGCTGCGCCGTTCTTCGGGCTGGCTGGTAAAGACGATGTAGGTTGCTTGCTCGTCGGGGAATTCATCATGCACGGCTCCGACTGCGGGCCGAGCGGCCGGAGGCGGCGGGCCGGCAGGCGGAGGCGGCACGAGCCCCTCGCCTATAGAGATTCGGGTGAGCCAATGGCACTTCCGGGTTGTGTGGTTGGACGGCTTCGCGCCGCTGTGGAACTTGCACGGGGCGTCGAGATTTTGCTCGTAGGAGAAGGCGGGCTGCCAAGCCGGCCTGCCGCCCTTGGGCTTCTTGGGCGCCGGTCGCTCTTCAGGCGGCGCGTCTTCAACTGTGGCCACCTGCCGACTGGCGGGAGGCGGCGCGGGGCCCTTGCGCTTGTGGTCGTTCGAGTGGGGGTGTCGGCCGGAATCCCGAACCGGCGTCTTGGGCGCCGGGTTGAGTACCTTTCCGGACGCGTCTACCCGAAGCTCGGTCTTCATCGAGGAGCCGGCGGTGGCGTACTTGTCTGCTATGTCCAGAAGCTCGTCGAGGGTAGTCGGCTCATCGTAGAGGAGCTTGTGCTTGAGGAGGGTGCCTTCTCGGCATCCGGCTATGAAGTATTCTATGGCTTGCACCTCGTGCACCCCTTCGCAAGAGTTGCGGAGCTCGGGCCAACGCGTGAGGTAATCGCGAGTGGACTCGGCGGGGCCTTGCACGCACAAGGAGAGCTATCTGGGCTTGGGAGCCCGCTTGTCGGTGCTGGTGAAGTTGCGGACGAAGGCTTCGGTGAAATCTAGCTAGCTTTTGATGCTGAGAGGCTTGAGGCTGTTGAGCCAGGTTCGCGCCGTGCCTTGCAGCATGAGGGGTACGTACTTTACGGCAACGCGCCGGTTGCCGTTGGCTATGCTGACCGCCGTGGAGTAGTCGATCAGCCAATCTTCCGGCTTCACGGAGCCGTTGTACTGGGCGTGTCTCTTGGGAGCGAGAACCCTTTGGCGAAAGGCTCGTCACGGATGCGGGGGCCGAAACAAGGCGGGCCGACATCGTCTTCTTCTTCCAACGCCAGGG
Organism: Triticum urartu; assembly: GCF_056163025.1. Taxonomy (NCBI): domain Eukaryota; kingdom Viridiplantae; phylum Streptophyta; class Magnoliopsida; order Poales; family Poaceae; genus Triticum; species Triticum urartu. The sequence continues at coordinate 57,055,720 of NC_141875.1, read as the reverse complement.
ATTGCGCTAGGCGTTCGATCCGATGGCGGGCGTCGTTCTCGCCGACTCCTTCGCGGTGACCTAGTCGGCCGCTGAGAGTCGGGTGTGCCACTGGCGGCAGGGTGGGATATCTCTCTCCACGGGGTCGAGGTGGAGGCGGGTTGCCCCGCCATTCATGGCTCGGGGATGGCCGTCCGCGTCTCGCTCGATGGAGATTCGGGTCCGGCTGCGGCTGGCAGTCGTCTCTTTCTCGCGCCGCGCGCGGGTGTTGCTCGTAGCCGGCGTCCGGGACGTCACGCCGTGATCTCGGCGCGGGGGAGGGCTTCTCGCGTGGGCGTCTACTTCGTGCCGCTGCGCGGCTGCGTCGATCAGTTGCTGGATGCGCCGGGTCATGTGAGGGAGGTCTTCGGCCTCCAAGCCGTCCAACTCGTCTACGGCCGCCTGGGCGGCACGCAAGTTCTCGAGCGGAGTGGCATAGACCGGGCGGTCAACTCCCAGCGTGTCGGCGATGACGGCGCCGCGTTGCTTGACAAGGCCAGCCCGGCTTGGCCCGCCTGGGGCCGGCGTGCCGAAGGCGGCGCGGTCAGCTTCGCGCTGGTTGGCCTCAGCGAGGCGTCTTACGGAAGCCAGCCTCCGGCCCTCTGCGAGAAGGGCGAGGCGGCGTGCCTCCAGTGCTTCGTCGTCGGCATCAGCTGGGAGGGGGGTGGACAAGTCATGGGCCGCCGCATGCGGGGCATCGTGGGCGCTCTCGCCGGCCGGGCCGCCGTGGCCGACAACCATCACTTCGGTGGTGATAGTATCGCAGCCGTCGGCTCGAGGGAGTGGGTCGTTGTAGATCGTGATGTCGGTGGGGAAGGTGTCGTGGGAGGCCGTGTCGGAGTCGACAGGCATCGGGTCAGTGGAGCCAACCGACTCCAGATCCGCAGTGGGCTCGCTGGAGACGTGGAGCTGACCGAGAAGGTTGGCGAGGTGGTCGGTGCCCGCATCGGAGGCGAGCTCGTCGGATATGAGGGTTTCGTCGAGGAGATCGGCGAGGCTGCTCGCCGCGCAGATGCTGGTGACGCCTTGCAGCGCGTCGTGGCAAGCGCCATCGGGCGTGCCGGGCTGGCTACACTCACGGGGGAGGAAGAGGGTTCCCGTCCAAAACAGGTCTCCGGACGACGGGGCACCTGGCCCCACGGTGGGCGCCAAATGTCGGGTGGTAGGTGCGACATATGCCAACGGGTGGCTTATCATTGTGGGAGCCAGTAAGACATCGCCGGTGCTTGGAAACGGGATAAGGCAAAGACATGCACGCCGGCGGATCTTACCCAGCTTCGGGGCTCTCCGTGGAGATAACACCCCTACTGCTGCTCTGCGGGGTCTCCGCATCATCGCTAGATGAACAAGTAGCTACACAATGCTCCTTGAGCTGTTTGGTGGGAGGAGGAAAAAGGGCACGGCTAGCCTGCTTCCTCTCCTTGTGTGGTGTCTAAGACTAGCAGGGGGTCGAACCCTTTGCATGGGTGCCCCGGGGGATTTATATAGGCCTACCCCCCGGGGTACAATGGTAATCTGACTAGGCGCGGGGCCCAGCCGTCTGTGACTGCACTCGCCGGCTTCAGCGCCGGCTGCTGGGGCCCGCCGACTGGTGGGTCCTGCCGGCTGCCGGCCCCTTGGTCGACAGGCAGGCCCCACCGTCGAGGGCCTGGTCGGCGGCTGGTTACTATGGCTCCATCTTGGTGATGTGCGCTTCGTCGTGGTAGGCGCGGCTACAGTGCCGCCGCCCGTCAGGCGATCGCTGTAGCCTCACCGCGTCTTGTCTTCTTAATGGGGCGTCTTCTTCGAGGGAGGCGGCAAGCCGGCTGCTGGGAGCCGGCTCTGTCTTGGGCCGACTGGTTGGAGGCGTGGCCGCCTTCGGGCGTCTCTCTGCCCGAAGGGGCCCACCATCTGTGGGCCACGCTGGCGGCCCGTCGTGGGTGACACCAAGGTCAACATGGCAACAGTGCCGCGCCGGACGGGTCATGCCTACTCCGTACGGCGCACTGTGCCAGGCGTGCTCCGGGGTTCGGGGGTGGCAGGCTTCACTGTAGCCACGCCCCGTCGCACCACCGTTAGGTGGGTGCAAACTTTGAGGGTACGGTCTCGACCGCTTTATGGGAGCCGGCTTCTTGGAGTCGGCCTCCTCATGGCCGGCTTCTTGGAGTCGGCATCTTGGAGCCGGCTTCTTGGAGTCGGCCTCCCATGGTTTTCTTCAGGAGGGGTAAAGTCGGGCCGCCTTCTTCGAGCTGGCCTGGGTGACAGCCAGCAAGGGGAAGGCGGCCCCATGTCTTGGATTCCTGAGAGCCGGACGGGCTCGTAATTTTTTCAGAAGGGCCAGGGGAAGCTGGCTAGGCTACCCATGGCTATTTACTCCGACAATAAGTGTACAACCTCTTTGGCGAAGCCATGTCAATCTTAGCGTGATTGGGTTGGCCGATGAGGATGCTCCAGCTTACTTGGCTGTCGGAGGATGGAAAGAAGATCTTAGGCGTCTAGAGATGGAGCCCGAGGTACTGGTCTGCTGTGATGAATGGTTTCGTCGCTGAAGCAGCTCTGGTGAGTTGTACGACGCCGAGGCTGAAGCAGGAAAAGAGAGACAATGTTAACCTAAGTGGAATTCTAATAGCATCTCCAATAGATGACGTAAAATACATAACCACAAAGTGCTAGATGTAAAATACATCAGCCGTTCATCTCTGAACTTAACTGTCGAAACTGAATTTAACTGTCAAAACTGAACTTAACTGTCGAAACTAAATTTTGCCGTCGAAACTAAATTTTACTGTCGAAACTGAATTTTGCTGTCGAAACTGAATTTTACTATCGAAACTAAACGCATTAGAGGTGAGGCTACACGTCAGTCGACTGACTTTTTCATCTCTGGTCAGTCGATTTTACAGCCGTTGGATACGAAATCAAGGGCCTGCAGTTCATCTTCAACCTCCACCCCCTGAGCCGCCAACCACCACCGGCCAAATAGCCCCCCCCCCCCCCGCCGCCCACGGCCGGAGGTGCGCCGCCCCGCCCGCCCCGAAAACACTCCCCACCGCCGGTCCGCCGCCACCCCGGACATCCCTCTAGGGCCCCCCTGTGCCGAGCTTTTTCTCCGGTGATCCCCACGCCACCGCCCCACCACCGCCGGCGACCACCGCCCTCACCCTGAACCCTAAGATAGATAGTGAGGTACCTCTTCGGTGAGCACCCCTCCCCGCTGTGGCTGGTTCTTCCTTAACTCCGACGAGCCCCCCAACCCCTGAAAATCGACTGACCCAAAAGTCGATTTAGTCGACTGAAGTGTAGCTAAATCGAAGCAGCATCGCATGTAAGAGCAAGAGCAAGAGCAGTAGCGCGAGTGCGGGCAAGAGCAAGAGAAGACAAGGCAGGGGACCGAGAGCAAGAGCAGAGCAGCAGCGCGAGCGAGAGCTAAAGCAGTAGTAGCTCCTACTGATGTGGACATCGCCGCCGAGGGAGCGATGCCATGGAGGAAGTGGCCGACGACCGCCGTGGATGGAGCCGCGACGTGTCGGCTCGGGACCGAGTGCCGGCAGCACAGTGAGATGGAATCAAGAAGAAAATGTGGCGATTAGTGTACAACCTCTTTGGTGGCGCCTGAGGGAGTCCTGGACTAAGGGGTCCTCGGGCGTCCGACCTGTTAGCCATGGGCCGGACTGATGGGCTATGAAGATACGAAGACCGGAGACTGCACCCGTGTCCAGATAGGACTCTCCTTGGCGTGGAAGGCAAGCTTGGCGACCAGATATGTAGATTCCTTTCTCTGTAACCGACCTTATGTATCCCTAGATCCTCCCGCTGTCTATATAAACTGGAGGACTTAGTCCGGATAGGGGCGTCATTATCATAATCATACAAGCTAGACCTCTAGGGTTTTAGCCATTACGATCTCGAGGTAGATCAACTCTTTTAATACTCATATTCATCAATATCAATCAAGCAGGACGTAGGGTATTACCTCCATAGAGAGGGCCCGAACCTGGGTAAACATCGTGTCCCTTGTCTCCTGTTACCATCAACCTTAGACGCACAGTTCGGAACCCCCTACCTGAGATCCGCCAATTTTGACGCCGACATTGGTGCTTTCATTGAGAGTTCCTTTGTGCTGTCGCTAAAAGGTTTGATGGCCCCTTCAATCGTCAATAATGATGCCGTCCAAGGAGAAACTTTTCTCCCAGGACAGATCTTCGTGTTCGGTGGCTTCACATTGCGGGCCTTGGCCATCTGGAGCAGATCGAAAGCTACACCCCTGGCCATCAGGTCAGATTTGGGAGCTTGAACTACACTGCGGACATCCGTGGAGACTTGATCTTCGCCGGATTCAAGACCGCGATAGCCGCTCCCGGTCACCCCGATGATCATGACCTAAATCTGTCATCTGGCCACATCCAGGAGATTGCTCCTGTAACCGCTCTGGCCCTAGATCCGGAGCAAGCCACACCATCCAAGGACGGGAGGATCGACCCCACTACGGAGGCCACAGATTCCACGGTGTTGGAGCCGCACATAGACTTAACCTCTCATGACGTTTTTGTGAGCAGAACCCCGGACTCGTCTCCGGTCGTAAGTTCCGAACCACGTGAGCCCGCGGACGCTGAACTTGATCGTTTGTCGATCATGGAATTCAGCGCCACAAACACCTTCCAGCACTCACCTTTGGGCGGTGTGCTAAACTCATTAAAAACCTGTCCTTGGCGGAGGACTCACATCTGAACTATACCCGGCTCGAACTAGGGGCTGACGGTGAAGAGTTTTGCCTCCCACCCGCCACCCACTTCATAGCCACGGTCGAGGATTCGACCGATACACGTGATTACGACTCAAAGAACATTGACGGTATGGACGATGATGCCGAAGACAGCGAAGACCCCGTTGATACAACTAATGACCAAGATGAACGGGAAGATTGGCAGGTTAGCCCTGGTAAACAGGCCAAGTACGAAGATTCGGAGGACGACAATTACCTTCCGCTCTTTGAGGATGGGGTGAGCCTCAGCACCGAGGATTTCATCGTGCCTGAGGAACCTCTTGAGCAGGAGCGCTTCAAGCGCCAACTAATAGCCATTGCAAGGAGCCTGAAAAAGAAGCAGCAACATTTTCAAGCTAACCAAGTTCTGCTCAATGATAAATGGACCGAAGTCCTAGCTGCCGAAGAATACGGCTTTAGTGGCCCAGCCAAAAGCTACCCGAAGAGTGGATTGCTACCCCAGGGCAACGACAGGGCGCTCGAGCCCGTGCCATTATCGCACAGAGCGTCAGGTCAACCACAACTTGCTCCGGGTAAAGCGGCAACTCAAGAAGAACACCAGACCGCCCCACCTCGCTGTAAAGGCAAGAACAAAACAACTCGGGGTTGTGCACACGTCGTCAACAGGACCTGGGTAACAGAGCAGGATACTCAAGAGTGACCTACGGATCGCGAGGACATACCTCGACACGCGATGACGGCCACCTATTCGGACATGACAAACCTAGCCACGCCCGGGCCGAAAACCACAAACGGACTCCATCGGAGGTACATCGCAGTGTGTCCCAACATAGGGGCACCGCACACCCTCTTTGCTTCATAGACGAAATAATGGAGCATCAATTCCCAGACGGGTTCAAACCTATGAATATTGAATCATACGATGGAACAACGGATCCCACGATATGGATCGAGGACTTCCTCCTCCGTATCCACATGGCTCGTGGGGACGACCTTCATGCCATCAAATACCTACCACTAAAACTCAAAGGACCAGCTCAGTACTGGTTAAGCAGTTTGCTGGAAAGTTCTATTGGCAGCTAGGAAGATTTGGAGGATGCCTTTCGCGACAACTTCCAAGGAACATATGTCCGGCCACCGAACACCGATGACTTAAGTCACATTGTCCAGCAGCCCGGAGAGTCAGCCAGGCAGCTCTGGACTAGGTTCTTAGTTAAAAAGAACCAAATCATCGACTGTCTGGACGTGGAAGTCCTTACGGCCTTCAAACATAGCGTCCAGGATGAATGGCTTGCACGCCACCTCGGTCAAGAAGGACCTAAATCCATGACAGCCCTTACCGCTCTAATGACCCGCTTTTGCACGGGAGAAGACAGCTGGCTCGCTCGTAGAAGCATAGCGCCAGCGAATCGGGCACTTTCGAAATCCAAGACGGCAACGGCAAGCCACGACAAAGCAAACACAACAGTCGCAATGATAATGAAAGATCACGCAACACAGCGGTCAATGCCGGATTCAGCAATCCCAAGCCCGGTCAACGGAAAAAGCCATTCAAGGCGATCAGAGACGGACCATCCAATCTAGACAGGATGCTGGACTGACCCTGCCAGATTCACGACCACCCCAATAAACCAGCTAATCATACCAACAGAAACTGTTGGGTCCTCAAGCAGGCCGGCAAGCTCAACGCCAAACACAAGGGAAGGGGGCCGCCAGGTAATAGGGACGACGGAGCAGTTCACTAGCCAAATGCCGGGGGCTAGAAGAAATTTCCTCCCGAAGATCGATCAAATCCGGAGCAGAAATAGCAGTTCGGCTTCCGTTTCCCATCTCATATACTCGTTAAAACTATACCACACATATATAACTACGCACTTAAGATACCATGGGCATTGGCGGAAGCGTAATACGGACAAGTCTGCAAGCACTCCGGTAACATTTTTTCTACTTTCCTTTTTCTTTCTTCATTACCTCTTAAAAACAGGTGGCGCAAAGGAGAAACATCTAAAACCGACTCTATCGGAGTTCGGATCTGTACACTCACCTACGGGGCTACTTCCTTCAAGGATTCCCTCGCCGAGGACAGGCGGCGCAGACGTGCGACAGGAGGTCCAAAATAACTTTTTGTAGACCGCACTCTTTTTCGAGCCTGTAACATGCCTTTTTCCTCTGCCTTCGACCTAGGGCATATCAAATAGCCGGGGTCGTGGCCTTTATATATATCAAGTAATCTTTGGCATATCACTCAGGTCCCAGTTCACATTACCAGTATTAATTATCCGCGTCTTTCCGCAAATGAATATGCCTCATATGGTTGTTTCACACATATACCCCGGCTTAAACTTGCCAGGGGATCGGTACGGGAACAATTGAGTTGCCAACAAAGTCCGAACAACTTTTGTAGCATACTTCGGCATCGCGAGTTTGGCCTTATATGCATCAGCTCCGAATCATGTCTTGGGTTGGGTTGCTCGGCTCCTGTGCTTGCTATCCTACATTCCACTCTATCGGCTAGCGTAGTAAAGGGAGAACTACTGCGATTGTGTTTCCGGTTCAACTGGCTCAGCACCTTAGTAGAGAAAGCCGAAAACTGATTGTCATGATGCGGCGAGAGCTGGTCAACCACTCGAAGACTTATCGGAATCTCTAGCGATTCCTCCGTGTCACACGAAGGACCTCTTTTCGGTCAAATATGTACACGCATCATATGAATAAGCCGCATACATACCAGGGCTATGTCGTAGACCCACCATAAAACTCCTATGGCTAAGTGAAAGTGTTAACGCCCTATAGTCGGGTTGCCTGGTTCGCCGCATTGGCACCTCCTTCACGGACCAAGACGTTGGGTCAAGAGTGATCAAAGGCTTTTCCGATCACCCCATACTTCCTACGAGGGGGCTGAAGCCGACGACTGGAAAACTTTTAGATTATATTAAAACGGCCGCACAGGAGGAACACAAAGTTTCGAGCAATATATAAAAGCAGATTAACTATAAAATTGTCTCATACAATTCTCATACACCTCACTAGAACATTATGTCTTTCGAGCACCTACCCTCTATCAAGCGGGCATCCACTAGGACTTCTTCAAAATAATGCTCCGGTTCCTGGTGGTCCTTGCCCTTGGGTGGACTCTTCACTGCAACATCGATGGCCTTCATCTTCCCCCAGAATGTCTTGACTCGGGCAAAGGCCATCCGTGCACCCTCAATGCACACTGACCACTTCACAGCGTCGATATGTGGCACTGCTTCAACAAGCCGTTGCACCAAGCCGAAGTAACTATTCGGAACAGGCTCAGTTGGCCATAGCCGGGTTATGACGTTCTTCATGGCAGTGCCGGATATCCTATGAAGCTCGACCCATTGGGACATTTGCTCATTTAGCAATAGGGGCGCTTCCACGCGCTGAATTGTGACCAGAAAAGCTTCTCCGTTGCATACCCCTCTCGCGCGTGGTAAAACCGCGCCGCATCGTCTTCGGCAAGTCTAAAAACTCGTCCAAAGAACTCCACAATTGGTTAAGCTGAGCATAGTTCGGATCGCCGAACTTAGTCTGTAGCAAAAATGGCTCACCAGCCGCAATCTCCTAGCTTGCTGGATCTCCTCACGGTCGGCTCTGGATTCAGACCGCGTTTCTCTCGCCTCTCGTAAGGAGTTCACAGCGGCTAGCAGCATTTTTTAGTTCGAGCGCCATCATGGATATCTTCTCCTCGTCTTGACGCCAAGCAGCTCGTTCGGCTTTTAACTCAGCCGATGCCTTTTCGACAGCCGCATTACTACACCGGGCCTGCACCTTGGTCCGGGCCAGCTCCGCTCGAAGAGTTTCAACAGCGGTAGCACCATCTGCAGCCATGAATATTACAATATATAAATTTCAGCATTATGCTTATATCACCAAAATGTATGTGAAGGGACTGCCCCGAATACATACCTGGCGATTCGTCAAGACACACATTGATTAACGCAATGTCATCCCCGGCCATATCAAGCTTTCGTTGCAGCTCGGCAATATTCGTAGTCTGGGAAGTAGCCAGGGGGAAGTAGCCTGTGTTCAAATTAATTGGATTTGTCCTTGAATGTTTCTTCTTGATCCTCCGTTCGCCTCCCATGGGAAGCCAACCCGAGTCTCAGGGGCTACTATCTATACACAGGTGTATTTTGCGAATAAAACACAATTGCACATATTACAGTCGCAAAGGCCTCATCCAATCCGCTCTTCGCAGACTGGACCTTTTCAACCACTGTGCCCATTAAGGTACGATGTTCCTCTGAGATGGATGCCTTGCGCAGCATGTTCGTCAAGATACCCGGCGCCTCTGGGTCTCCGGAGGCAGCCGTAGGAGTACGGCCACCCTTTGAAGGGATCCGTTCATACGTCTCTGGCTGTATATCGGATTGTCCGGGGCCCTCATTGTTGTTCCCCGAACCCTGGGCCACCGAAGTATCACCTTCGGGTAATGTCTTCATCATCCCTTGCACCACTTGTTGGTCGGGGGAGACCTCCGCGACGAAACCTCTAAGTCGTCCACCCTATTGAACGGAGAAGCCGGTGGGGGCGTCTTGCTTTCCATCATGTCTGGGAGAAGGTCCCCCGAGGAAGAGGATTGTTGAGGAAGACTACGTGCTGAGCTGCAAAAACAAAAAATATATATTCTATGCATTATAAGAAAGGAACGGGATACGTTTAAAACAGACTTGTTCACTTACCATTTGGCCTGAGGCTTGTCCTCGTCATGAGATTGCACTACAAGAAATATGTCAACTAGTGACCTTCTCTCAGTGACCCTGGAAGAATTGGTCATAGATCTTGACCATTTCAGACCAATTGGTCAAAAGCTATTCGGGGGGCTCCAAACCCTAAACTATAACGACCATTTTGGTTAGAAAGGTCGTAATTTCCTTACACGAAATGGTCATAAAGCAGATAGCACTGGTCTGCTGCCTTATTTCTAGCTGATCATGACCAATATAGATGGTCATAACCTTGTAAATTGTGGTGGGCTGCTATGACTAGGCGCCACCTCATCAGTTTTGCCTATGTGTCATGTCCATGTGGCAGTTTTTGCCCTAGGTTGTGAAGCAACCTATATTTCTGTCATTCCCAAAATTCCCAAAAAAATCTCATAAATTCTTTGGGTTATATCTTCATCAAATATGTAAAACTCCTTCCTTGCCTAGTTCAAAACTAATTCAACAATATTCATTTTCCTATTCTGTTCACAACAACACTTTATGAATGAAGTGCTATTTATATATTCCTGATTGCCCTCAGAATTTTTGGGCACTCTTTCCTATCCAAATCATTACCGCATGACAAAATTCAGATCCATTTGCCTAGCAAATATTCCTCGGCAAATTTCCAAAGTTTTTGTCCACCTAGAAGCATTGTGAAGGAAGTACCTTTTTTATATATCGAAATGATATGAAATTTATACAGTTCCTTCATATGCCCAAATTATCACCCTCCTCCAAATTGCAGCTCAGTCAAATCATCTATGTGAGCCCAGGTTCAATTTATATTTTATGGCCAAATTGGCATGTTGCAAAGCAAGTGTTATATAGATCCCTCCTATTACCCTCAAACTTTTCGGGCACTCTTCCATACCCAAATAATTGCCACATGATAATATTCAGCTCAATTTTCCTAGTAAATCTTTCTCAGGAAATTTCCAAAGTTTCTACCTCGAGAGAAGCTTTGTGAAGTAAGTACTAGCTAGGCTCACCCAAATGATCTGAAAATTTACCAGCGCATGACCATACCTATGTAACTTACCTACACCAATTTTTAGTTCATTTCATTCATCCAATCTCTCTCACTAGTTTTCCCAAGTTTCTGTCCATAGAAGAGCATTGTGAAGGAAGTACTACGTTGGCATGTCCAAATGGTATCAATTTTCTACAATGCTTTCCTATGCCCAAATAACCATCGTCCACCAAATTTCAGCTCAATCCATTCATTATTTTGAGCCCAACTTCAACATTCATATTTTTGTCCAGCGTGGTACTTTGCAAAGCAAGTACCACCTAGGATCCTCCTTTTGAGCTAAAAATTTGTGAAGACATTCTCCTTAGTAGATGATCATCTCCTCAGCCAAAACTCACGCCCATTGGCCATGTGCATTTCTCGTACCGCTAATCAAACACTTGGCTGCTAATTCATCTTTGAGGATAGGTCAGTCTCCTCGTGAGATTCTTCTGTTGTAATTTTGTTCCTAGCACCTACCTAGGGAGTGCCCAACCCACTAGACATGCCTAGGCTTCCCAGAAAGCATGTCAACGCCAAGGTCACGCGGTGACCACGCGGCGGGCATGCGAGTTTACGCGCTTTGGAGTTGGGGCCATGGGCCACATCCAAACCTCGACGTATCGCCACCAAACCATGTATTTATGATTAAATAGATACTTATGTAACTAGAAATGATTTTTGGAAAAAATAAAGAGCAAACAATAAGGTAGATGCAGTTCAAAATTGACCCGCTTCCTAGTGAATCGGCAAAAAATTGTCTTTTTCACAAGTGGTGGATCAAAACTTTTGACAGCAAACCGTTTTGTCAATTATGCATTAAATATGGCCTAATATTTTATAAAAATGATTTGGTCCAATTTCGCAACAAATATACTGTAGGTCCTTCACAAAAAGAACTCAATTCGGGCACTCGGAAAATGGAAAATGAATTTTCTGTGCAAAGAAAATAAAAAGTCCCTTAGGCAACATTGTTTGCCATTCCAATATGCACCCTTGTGCACAATATGAGATCATTTGAACACACTATGCCATGAATGTGGCCATAAGATTGATCATTTGGCTTGAAAGCCATGAATCTTCACACATGATAGCTCATTTCTCAGAACACTTTTTTAAAACAATTGCTGTATTACAAGTTTATTATTTTTCCTGGAAACTTCGTCACATATAATGACACAATGCGAAGGTTTTCCGAATTTTTGATTTTTTTTTGAATTTTTTATGCCCGTTTCAAAATGCGGTCAAAACGGCGGGTTTGACCATTCCTAGCTAGTGGTTGAATCTTGGAAAACTTTTGATGTTTATCTGATTAAATAGATACTTATGTATCTAGAAATGATTTTTTGAAAAAATAAAGAGCAAACTATGAGGCAGGTGCAGCTCAAATTTGACCCGCTTCCTGCTGAATCGGCGGGAATTTGTCTTTTTCACCAGAGGTGGATCAAGGCATTTGACACCCAAACACTTGGTCAATTGTGAATCAAATATGGATTAGTATTTTATAAAATTGATTTGGTCCAATTTTGCAACAAATATATTGTAGGTCCTTCACAAAAAGAACTCAATTCGGGCACTCGGAAAATGGAAAATGAATTTTCCGTGTAAAGAAAATAAAAAGTCCCTTAGGCAACATTGTTTTCCATTCCAATATGCACCCTTGTGCATAATATGAGATCATTTGAACAAACTATGCCATGAATGTGGCCATAAGATTTGATCATTTGGCTTGAAAGCCATGAATCTTCACGCATGATAGCTCATTTCTGAGAACACTTTTTAAAAATAATTGCCGTATTACAAGTTCATTATTTTTCTTGGAAACTTGGTTACATATAATGACACAATGCGAAGGTTTTACAAATTTTTAATTTTTTTTTGAATTTTTTATGCCCGTTTGAAAATGCGGTCAAAACGGCGGGTTTGACCGTTCCTAGCTAGTGGTTGAATCTTGGAAAACTTTTGATGTTTCTCTGATTAAATAGATACCTATGTATCTATAAATGATTTTTTGAAAAAATAAAGAGCAAACTATGAGGCAACTGCAGTTCAAATTTGACCTGCTTCCAGCTGAAACAGCGAAAATTTGTCTTTTTCACCAGAGGTGGATCAAAACTTTTGACACCCAACCATTTGGTCAATTGTGCATTAAATATGACCTAGTATTTTAGAGAATTGATTTGATCCAATTTTACAACAAATATTTAGTAGGTTCTTCACAAAAAAACCATTTTTGCCACAAGAAAATGATTAAAAATATCTAGAAAGATAAAAAATGCATGCAAATAGATGATCATCCATACAAATGGGGTCTAACTTGAGTGAAAAATTTAGTTCTGCCGTTTTGCAAAATATTTTGATAGTTGCTTCACAAAATTCCCCTATTTTTAGTACTTAGAAACTATTTTAAATCACCAATTTTCTGAACCAATCAGGGCTCTTCCCACGGATCGATGACATGGCGTCCATCCATCCATCCATCCATCTCTCCATCCCACATCCATCCATCCATCTACAGAAAAAAAGAAACAAAAAAGAAAAAGAGATACCCCGCGCACCCCCAACCCTAGATCAAACCCCTCCCCCCATCGCACCCCTCCTCCCTCATCCCAGTCTCCTCGCCGCCGCCGCCACCTCCTCCTCTCCGTCCTCGGCCCCTCCTGATCCACCTCCTCCCACCCACCGCGGACCTCGTCGTCCTCCTCACCCACTGACGCCGACCTTGTCCCTCCCTCCCCTACCCTAGTGCCGCGCCCTCCCCGCCAGCCCCATAGCTTGGCGCCGGGCTTCCCTCTCCCCTCCTCGCGGATCCATAGCAGCCAGATCTACCGCTCTCCGACCCCTTCGTCCTCGAGGTCGACAGGATCCGCCCCTCCCGCTATACAAAGCTCGCCACGACCCCTAGCCTGTGGCTAGGGTTTCGGCTTCGGCGCTGCGTCCATCGACGACGCGTCTCCGGCGGCTCCTGTCCGTCGCCCACCGTGGCCCTGGTGCCCTTTGCGCCTCTTGGATGGCGCCCCCGTAGCTTGGTGCGCTCGCGCGCGTTGGCTGGACAACGGCGACACCAAACTCCTCCGCCGCCCTCTGCACCAAGTACGATGACAACGGCCGCCCTGACTGCGACTGCCTCCTCTTCGGTACCACGTCTCTCTTCCCTCTGCTCTCTCCTCTCTGTTGCGGCCGAAACACAGGCTACGTCCTCTTTTAGTGTGGAACTAGGGGAAGCATAGAAAGGAAGATTCGATTACTATTCAGTTTATTTGCCCAAATTTGATTGCATTAGCCATGTGTGCCATGAAATTAGCTCGATCTGAAGATAGTATGAGTAGGCATACTCTGTAGCTCCTAGTGTAGCTAGTTGGACTATGCAGCTATCATGTTGGAATTCAGAACTAGCAATTTCATAGTTCCAACAAATTAGGGATTCAATATAAAGCTTAAAGGTGTTCTTATGCATTTGAGCTAGCTTGCTCTCCTTAGTACAGGGACAACCTTGCCTCCAAAATATATAGTGATAGCTCTACAAACTTGCAATAAAATAGTTCTCTCAAAGTTCTTCCATTGTCTTTCTGATTTTAATGATTACAAGGAGTATAGAAAAAACAGCTTTGCCTCCAAAATATGTATTCGAGCTTTCTGATTTTAATATCTAGATGACATGAATCCTAATCTAAGAATTCAGTTTCTAATTTTAAGGAGTATAGAAAAAACTCAAATAAACTTATGATCATCATGGTATTCACTTTGATTTGGTTTCAGCAAACCTGACCTCTCTACGGAAATATTGAGTTAGCTCTGACTGAAACAACTTGTTGGTTCAGTTTCTTGTATGAAGAACAAATATGACGAACACCTTTTCTTTTCCTTTTTTTTCAAGATTTCATTTCTAATTCTAAACGAAACTAAAATTGCAAATAGTCTAGAATGAATGAAGCAGAGAGTCCTTTCTTCTTTGGCAGCTCGCACAATTCCTTGTACAATTCCTTCTCAAGGTGCTGCTCTTTGTGGAGGTGATTGACCACTTTTTTTACTCTGTGTATCAAGGTGCAACTGCTGAGCATTGATAGGTGTTGTTTGGTGTACCTCGACATGATTTCCAGGACATGAAATGTGAGCTATCTAAGCTGCTCCTTTGTTCCTGGACATGATTTATCCTTCGATATGATCAACATTATCTTGTTATGTCTCTTGTCTGTCATGTGCAGCGGCAACAGGATTTGCAGAGTACAAGGGTGGGCTCATCGAGGTGTGCGGTGGTAGGCTCGGTCGGCCCCATCATCTTCTGTTGAACGGACATGCCGCCTCTTCGGCGTCGACTACATGAGAGCCATGGTGAGCTCTCTTCTCCCTGCCTCCGTTTGCTTGCTCTGAGCTTGTGCTTGTGAGAAACTACATGTCACCTCGCTCGAACTCCCTAGCTACACCACACCTTGTTGAATACACTAGTCATGCTCTTGCATACATGTTTTGTTGGACAAAAAAAGTACAATGATCTGCTCCTTGGGATATTAATTCTTATGATATATCTTGTAATTTACTTTATTGTAAAAGTTAAACCCACTACACTTGTTGAGCAGAAATTGTTTTAGTTTGTCATACATAATTGCCTATGCTTGTTGGTAGCTATTAAGTGTATAATTCATCATGAAAGCATAGGAATGTGATGGACATCATCAGATTACATTTATGTTCTGAACTTAAATATTTAAACTCGATGTTTAGATTCTGCATCTGTAATCATAAGCTTCACCTGTAGTCTGGTCATTCTTAGACATATTATTGTTTGAGTTAATTTCACCAAACAATACTTAAAATTTCAGGATCAATGATGCCGACCTCCTTGCAGAGTTGTGCCAGATTCCAAATGATGACCTACTCGTGCAATTGTGATAGGTAGCGATGACCTCCTCATACTCACCGGTAACAAGTCTGGTTTCACATTTGCTGGGCACTGTGCTTTTGGTGTATGATATGGCTGGGAGAAAACACACAGTCTCCTGAATTGTCTGATAATGTCAATTTGTTCTGTAAGATCTGAGTTTATTGTACTATAAATGGTGATAATATTGCGTCTAGTATGTTCACGACCTTTTACATTGTATGGATAATTGGATACACTGAGCTACCGTCTTCCCCTATATACCCCGCAGTCAAACTCATATGATAGAGTAGATATTTTCTACCTGTAGCATCATGGAGGTACTAACTACCTGATCTAGTCGTAGAACAGCATCATGTTTGAATATGCCAAATGTTTGCGCCTAATGATGTTCTGTAGTAGGGCGGCTATTTTTTTACTTTCTTTCTAGGTTTTTTACTTTCCGGTAGTGGTGGTGCTACACGGCTACTGCTCCTATGATGGCTACGCATTGGTAGGCTCGGCTGCCTCCCTTGGCTGTCGCTGTGATGGTGAAGCTCAGCCTAGGCTACAACCACTTCCGATGAGCTCCTTAGGTCCCCTTCTACCCCTCCTACTCGCTCCATGATTCTTTGCTTTGCCTTTGTTAGGTGTAATTGTTTAACTTTGGTCATAGTCGAGCATTCGATGATATATTGTATCTGTCATGAGGTACATGGTTCATGGATATGCCAACCTGCAGCTTTTTGTACTAGTGATAGTAGGATAATGCAAGTTTTGACAATCCATACATATTCCTGCATGTTAGTGTCTCTCCATGTAAGTACGAATTCTGGTGATGCCTTCATCTATGATGATGCTCTGCCTTTCGCATTCATTCATTCTCTGATTGTCCTAGGAGTCCTCATATTTATTTGAAAAACTGTGCACATGTACATCATTCTAGAGAAGCATTCCCATACCAGCACATGTATTTGAAAAATCTATTCAAATCTCCTCACTTCATATGTTGCTATGAACACTAAGTTCAGAGTGTAGCATGCTGTTAAGAGATACTGCAACTCCAAAGTAGACAATTAAAACATATTAGTAAAATCACTATGCATCCCTAGTGATGCTTTATCTTGTTATTTTAGTCCATGAGTGATGTGTTGGAGCATCACTGACTTGTATGTTTTTTTCAAGGTCTATACAAGTGCCATCTTTGTCTGTCAACATCTTCCTCATGTGTCATGTCAAGTATCTATTTCACTTTAGATGTTTTAAGTGAATGATGTATTACTTGCGAGTGTCGATGTACTGATGCAAACAGTGCTTGTGTACTTGTGACTAATCTGTTTTCCCTCTCATTTATAGGAGTTCCTCGGCCAAAGAAATTTGAAGAAGCTCGAAGCCCCAGTCAGCGGCTTGCTTTATATGTTATTGAACTTGTAATGCAGAATTTGCTTGGAATTTTGATGTAATGCTGATCTTGCCAGGATTTGGGTGTATATTTACTTATTGTACCTGTTATTTAATGTTGGGTGTACTTGTTCTTCAAATGCTGGGAATTTGAATTTGTGATAAATGTATTTAGTTGGATGTGAACATAATACTGAAAGAGTCCTTGGCCCAAACACTACTGGACCTTAAAAAGGCCACAGTCCAAACATAGTTGGGGTCTGTTTCAGCAATGCTAGTATATTAATTTCCGAAAATAAATAAAATGGATTGTAAAAGGGTCGAATTCCAAAATTTAAAAGGACCACAAAAAGGCCGAGGCCTGAACAAGAATTGGACTGAAAAAAGGCTAAGGCCCGAACAATTGGACGTAAAAGGGTGTGGCCTAGAAAATAAATGGCTGAAATGTTGGGCTAGGCCCATGAAATAGACCAAAAATTGACAGAAAAAATAATAATAAATGGGCCGAATTAATGGGCTCGGCCCATATAGACACCTACTCGGACTGGGCTAAATCTTATTAGTGACCTTTTGAATAGGTCGCAATTTTGCCACGTCAGATTGCCACGTCGGATCCGACGTGGCCTAGGCAGACAGCCAGTGACCAAAACAAAAGGTCATGGGTTCAACGACCTTCTGTTTTGGTCGTAAACGTCTACGACCTTCTCATAGAGAAGGTCGTTAATTTCAGTTTACGACCGCCAGCTTTTAACCTTCTATTTTTGGTCACAAAAAGGTCGCAAATGAAAAACAATGACCTTTCAGTGACCAATCGTCAAGGTCACAAGTTGACATATTTCTTGTAGTGTTGTGCTTCGACATCCTCCAAGCCCGAGCCACCCACCTAAGGCATCTTGCCTCGCTTAGGCGCCTGCTTCTCCCAATATTCGGAGGTGGCCCTTCTCTTCCTAGGAGGAAAGGAGACCATGGCCCTCCCTTCACTTTTGTCTTCGGATGAGGGGTTTTTGATTCCTTCGGACACAATGTCCGATGCACCCTTGGAATAGGTGCCATCTTTGGTCCTCTCACTCTTCTCCTTGCCCTCCTTCACAGGCATCTAGTATGGTGCCAGGGCCAGCATCCTTATTAGAACAGGATTCACTGGGCCCTCGGGCAGAGGGGCCGAACACATAACTAGTTCTGCCTTCTTTGTCCAGCCCTGGAAGAAGATAGCTTGCTTAGTACCATATTATGGTATGCATAATTACAAAGTGTTCGGGAGCCAAGTGCTTACCGGGGTATCCGGACGGTTGCAGTTAAGGCCAACATCTTCGGTAGTGTCCGGCCAATGTTTCCGCTTCCCGAAAAATAAATTCCACATCACTTTGTGTGTGGTGTCGAAGAAGTGTTGGAGGGTTTGTGGTCCTTCTGGATTAAGCTCCCACATGCGGCGAGACCTGCGCTAGCATGGCAGGATTTGGCAAACTAACATCACTTGGATCACGTTGACAAGATCGATGTCTCTCTTGAGGAGGGTTCGGATGCAGCTCTGTAAAGTCTGCACTTCATCAACTAATCCCCAGTCCAGCCCCTTGTTGACCCATGATGCAAGCTGTAATGGTGGGCCAGGACGGAATGTGGGTGCAGCTACCCACTTGGTGTTGCAGGGCTCCGTAACGTAAAACCACTCCCGCTGTCAGTGATTGGAAGTTTCGGTAAAATAACCTTTTGGCCAAGGAGTGTTGGTGAGATGGCTGATCGTAGCACCGGCGCACTCCACGTATTCCTCGTCGACTATCTTCGGATTCACACTGAAGGTCTTGAGCCATAAGCCGAAGTATGGGGGGATTCGGAGGAAGACCTCGCGTGTAATGATAAATGCCGAGACATGGAGGATAGAGTCCGGGGCTAGGTCATGAAAATCTAGTCCGTAATAAAACATTAGCCCCCGGACGAAGGGGTGAAGAGTGAACCATAACCCCTGGAGGAAGTGGGAGATGAATACGACCCTCTCGCCAGATCTAGGGGTTGGAATAACCTGTCCTTGAGCAGGAATCCTGTGGTGGACCTCCGTAGTCAAATATCTGGCTGCCCGAAGCTTTGCTATGTCCTCCTCCGTAACGGAGGAAGCCACCCATCGGCCTTGGGAGCTGGGTCCAGACATGATGGGGAGGCTTGAAACGATGAAGTCAAACCTTGGGTGCTAGAACTCGGGGTTGGGAAGGTTGAGGAGAGGTTTGGCATAAAAGACGACCCTTGGTTCCTTTATAAAGGCAGCGGGTATTGAACACCTCCTCCTAAGCCTAAGAACCTGCCTATTCCTAAAGAATCTTTCCTGCAGGACGGTTGGGTTACCCACGTTCGTATTGATGAAAATCCCGCAATTAGGGGACACGATCTCTACTTTGACAAGACGTGTCAATGACAACCACGCCCTGAAACATGGAACGGCGGGCTGGGAAATGGTTCAAAGTAATGACCGAGAAGCGTGACTTCACATTACTAAAAGTTGTCGGTAGATTGGATTCGTAGAATACTATACTCTCTACGGCTGTGTGTTACATGTCCGGACACGATCAATTTATTCGAAGACTATTTTGGAGTTCGGAAGGAGGAACCTGCCTTGCAATGCCGAAGACAGCACTATGCGCCGGATACCTTGTCATTGAAGCCAGGTTCACGGGCTACTGAGGGAGTCCTGGACTAAGGGGTCCTCGGGTGTCTGGCCTGTTAGCCATGGGCCGGACTTATGGGCTATGAAGATACGAAGACCGGAGACTGCACCCGTGTTCGGATAGGACTCTCCTTGGCGTGGAAGGCAAGCTTGGCGACCGGATATGTAGATTACTTTCCTTGTAACCAACTTTATGTAACCCTAGATCCTCCCGGTGTCTATATAAACCGGAGGACTTAGTCCGGATAGGGGACTCATTATCATAGTCATACAAGCTAGAACTCTAGGGTTTTAGCCATTACGATCTCGAGGTAGATCAACTCTTGTAATACTCATATTCATCAATATCAATCAAGTAGGACGTAGGGTATTACCTCCATAGAGAGGGCCCGAACCTGGATAAACATTGTGACCCTTGTCTCCTGTTACCATCGACCTTGGACGCATAGTTCGGGACCCCCTACCCGAGATCCGCCGGTTTTGACACCGACAGCGCCGATTAGGCCGCAACTTCATCTGAGGAAACGGTGATGATGATGCTCTTCCGGTGGTGCAGGTGAAGACGGCGGTGTGGGAATGGAGGTGGTGCGAAAGACGAGGGGAACGTCGGGGCAGCTCCTTGGAGGTGGAGGACGGGGTGTCTAAACCGGCTGGACGACCAGATCGACGACGGATCCTCATCTGGTATGGTGGATGAGGCACGTCGAGGTGTTGCTATGGATGATGTCGTCAGGGAAGAGGCTCCGGCTGGGTGGCGGATGGAGGAGGGTGTGGCGCTTCGCGGGTTTTCCCGGCCTCTGTGTACGAATGGGAGGACGGATGGAATGGGAGTGGGGAACCATGGCTTAGGGATGCGCTTGGCCGAAATGTGGGGTAAGTTACGAAAGAACCCCCACCGATTTGAGGCGTTTCTTTTGGTTCAGGGGTATCACGGGCATTTTGCGTGTCGGGATTTCACAGGAGGTGGGAGTTTTTGCGCGCGTTGTAATTTTGGAATAGCAAGGCGCGGGTTGATATGGAGGGTGTTGTCGGAGCACAACGAGACAAAGATATATCTTAAATATTTCGGGCTAACAAGGCGCGGGTTGAAATTTCCGGGCAAGCCTAACGTGTACTGTACCAAATCAATTCGCACTACAAATGTCATTCAAAACTTTGAATTCATGTTATGTTCAATTAAAATATTTCCCTACGTGTATAATGCATGCAACCTACTACTCAAATGAACATTTTAGTGCATTCCAAACGTATATACTACAACTTCAATATGAACTAAATTTGAATTCGTTTCTCTATTTGAATAAGATCTACAATAATGATTGTGGTGAAGTCAAAGCATTTGAATTCGTTTCTCTGTTTTAATAAGATCTACAATCATCATTATTGTCAAGTTAAACCATCGTTTGTGTATTATCTTCACAGCACACCACATGATTAGTCTCAAGTTACATATGAACTATGTGTACTATATGAACTCGAACTCAATTTTTTTGAATCCACTTTATGTTGATTTCAAATCATAGTACATTTCAAGCTCTAGCTAGATCTTCATAATCTAAACCATGTCTCATATGTATAATGTGTTTATCACATTATGTATGGTGCCCTGCCCCCTACGCCTACAAGTATTTAGATGTGAGGCGCAAACACCACACATTACCACAAATTCAAATAAAATGTGAGAATGTTTGATATATAGTATTGTTTAGATTGTTCGATATTTAGTTGTAAGCTGCAAACGCCACACATTATCACAAATTCAAATAAAATGTGAGATTGTTCGATGTATAGTATGGTTTAGATTGTTCGATATTTAGCTGTGAGTTGCAAATGCCATGCATTATCACATTATGGTGTAACATGTGCAAAACCACAACACGCGTATCACCGCTATAATCATGCATGCATATGTTTAAAACACTATGATCTCCTATTCAAATATATGAATCCACTTTCATATCAAATTATGATCTTTGTTAGTCTCTTACACCCACACAATCCTCTAACCTTTGTAGCTACCACTAACTTTCTCTCATGCATGCACACGCCCTCCTCGCCCCCTCCCCTCCCTCAACATTCTATCCATCGCGCACATTCATTTTTTTAGGTCGTTATCCCACAGTCTCCACAACTCCTTTCTGACACACACCGATCGATAAACCTCTCCAGTGATGTCTGCCTACAACATACACACGCACCTTCAATCTCCTCCTTTATGTGTCCTTGCCTCGTGTCTCTCATACGGTCCCACACACATGTAAACTCTCGTCCCTATTTTCGTCGATCTCACAACCGCACACTCCTCCCCCTATCTAGCTAGTAGCTGGACCTCTCACACCACCTCCTAGCTACATTCTCTCTGTCTATCCGTCTCGCCGGGCCTTATTTGCCTCTAACAAATGGACGTACACCGACCGATCTCCCGCTATACATATAGCTAGCTAGGTCCTTATAACTCGTTATTCCCCATGCGTCGATCGATCTACCTCATTAGTTATGTCTCTCCCTTCCTCCGACAAACAACAATTGATCTACCGATCTAGTTAGGTTTGCTTACCAAACACATGGTTCCCCTTCATCATCCATGGATGCGTCCCGACAGATCTATCATGCACAGGCACACACAGAAACACATCCCCACTCTTATTGATAATATTGCAGTTCCACCCTCAGTTTGTCTAGTAGGCCTCTCCCACCATCTTCGAGAAGCAACTCCATCACCCATCCAGCACTCTACCCCTCTCCTTTCCTCTCTCTATCTCCTCTCTCTTTTTGTCCCATCCTATTTCCCGTCCTTCAGTTATGTAAGGATGTCGCCGATCTCCCTCAAGACATAGCTGGGTCTCTCCTTCTCAACACATACACCAGTCGTTCTACTTCTATAGTTAGGCCTTTGCCTACCCCTCCCCCACCCCCTCCCCCCACACACACCGATACATCAAGTGCTCTAGTCATGTCTCCCTGCCACACACAAACTTGACATGTGCCCTCTGACGTTCCGGTAGGTCAGTTGCCTTATATCTTTGACTTGCACACACACACACACACAATTTCGATGGCTCTCTTCATCGATCTCGCACCCACCCACTTGATCCTCTCTTTGACTCTCTCGATATCTATGACCCCTCCCTCTCTTCTCGTGGATCGTCCGGCCCTCTATATATGATATGGATAGGCCTTCATTTCACACACATTGCATGCAAAATTTTGTTTGAGATGTCACTGACACATATTCCCATAAATACATTCACGAAATCAACCCCCCCAAACAAAAAACACTCATGAACGCACAAGCCATTTGTCTAGGTTTGTATCTCTCACACACACCCACGTAGGTGAGGGATGTGCACGAAGAGAAGAGGTGCACGCACGGCGCATGTACTCCCGTCTCTTTCCCAACCACACCCACGCGGGTACACGGTGGAGCTCATTTCTGTACGAAAAGGCAGCCCACGTGGTAATTTGACACGTGTACTAGTTGTCCACAAGATGGAGGGAGGATCGTCTACCATGGGTGAACAAACAAATTGTGACTTGACGCGTTATGTTAAAAAAGAGGCAAACCATGTGGGGCCTACCTTAGAGGCAAGGCTCTATACACTAGAGTACTTTTGATGTGTCCGTCAACTCACAGAACGAGGAGAAGCTTGCTTAGTGCACCATCTCCCCCGCCCACGGGCGCGGTGGCTCGCATGATGAGGTGAAGCTTGCTTACTAGTAGTAGTACTGTACGCCTTACGCCCGCTCCCTCGCCCATGCGCACGGTGGCTCACAGACCGAGGAGAAAAATTTACTACTCCCTCCGTTTACTTCTCGTCCCTACTACCTTGGTTAGAGAGATTACGATATTGTTTGGAATATATATGTCCTTTAGTAGATTTCAATATGAACTACTAGTACATACTCCAAACACTGATGTATATAGACGTATTTTAGAGTGTAGATTCACTCATTTTGCTTCGTATGTAGTCCATATTGAGGCCCTGTTTGGTTCATAAGTCCTAGGACTTTTTCTAGTCCCAACTAAAAAGTCCCCCCTGTTTGTTTTCAGGGACTAAAAAGTCCCTAGTCCCTCCCTAGAGGTTATTGAATGACCATGTTACCCCCAGTATATAGAAAAATAACAACCAAACAACACCATGGGGCGGCGGGGCA
Organism: Triticum urartu; assembly: GCF_056163025.1. Taxonomy (NCBI): domain Eukaryota; kingdom Viridiplantae; phylum Streptophyta; class Magnoliopsida; order Poales; family Poaceae; genus Triticum; species Triticum urartu. The sequence continues at coordinate 57,032,188 of NC_141875.1, read as the reverse complement.
ATAGGTGCAGGGAGGGGCATTGTTGGAAAAGTCCCAAAAAAGACTCTCCTTGAGAGTCTTCTTCATTAAGTCCCAAAAAGCAAGATTTAGTCCCTAGTAGTCCCTCCTGTTTGGTTAAAAAGTCCCTAAGCTAAAAAGTCCCTGGAAACAAACACCCCTGCATAAAGTTGAGACACTTATTTTGGAACGGAGGGAGTACATATTTGCTATGATCTGTCAATCATTGAGATGCAATAGCATGCATGTTAGTCTCCTTTGTATTTGATGAAATGTTGCAACGGGCAACCTTGGACGCAAGATACATGTAACAGAAGCTGGAAGCTTCATAGCATTGTACTATCTCGCTGATAAATTACAGTACGTACTATACTAGTACTTCCTCCGTTCCTAAATATAAGTCTTTGTAGAGATTTCACCATGAACCACATAAGGATGTATATAGATGCATTTTAAGTGTAGATTCATTCATTTTGTTCCGTATGTAGTCCACCTAGTGGAATCTCTACAAAGACTTATATATATTTAGGAACTGAGGGAGTACTATGTAAAGAGTTAGGTGTCGCATGGTGTCTAGAAAATATGGTGATAGTGTGAGGTGGGCCATGTAATCACTGAGCCTGCGTGTTTTCACTGCTCTTGCACTCCTCCGCCGTAAGAATGGCGAAAATTGTAATCTAGTAGTACCTCCTTTTGCAGAAAGTGTGGGACATCCAGCAGTCCTACCACCTCAGTAATAATGACCAATGAGCCGTCAAATCATATAGACCCAGCAGTAAGTTGGATGGACGAAGCAACCATCACTCTTGAATCCGCTTCTCCCTTCAACGTAGGTGCCAATGAGAGGTCGTGTCCGCTCTGCCCGGGCATGAATGTGGCACCGATTCTATGGAGCGGCGCTTACCGTTTCGGGCGGGAAGCGCGTGTGGGCGATGGAGGGGTTTTGGGTGGGCTAGGTTGGTCAGGAGCGGGCGTGGCAGCTGTCCGCCTGTCTCTCTACCGGACTCCCGGAAACGAGAGGATGCACCGACTCTCACGGCTAAAATCATACACTACACACCATCTCTCTATAGGAGTAGGTCGATCTGTCACTCTCTCTAACACACACATGTTGTTAAACACACACACACACACACGCGCACGCGCGCACGCACACACAAGTTCATAGAATAGGAAAATCGTGCAAGTCCGAAGCCACGGGAAGTGAGATACAAATGGAGTACGTACAAGAAGCGAAGAGGTGACGAATATTCCATCAAACGTGGACTGAGGAGTAGTACTCCCTCCGTCTAGGTGTTAAGTCATCTTACGAAAATCAGATATTCTGAAAATGTTTAGGCGCCGTCCATTAACTTCGCATCTCAATCCCCTCCTGGCCTCGTTGCTAGCGAGCGTTGTTACTTAGGGAGCATTTGGATCCTTAGCAAGAACAGCTTATAGCATAGCTGGGCAAGGTTAGGCGTTTGGAACTATTAAAATATGTTAGCTTTTGTGGGCCAGCTAGCTTGGGTGGGCTAGAAAAACCTTGCTAGCTCAGGAGAGCCAGATCGGCTCGCTTCCGACGGCAAACTTCGTGTAGTAGTAACATAGACTAGTAACATATGCATGTTAGTAGTCCAAGTTACTCACCACTATGACCAGCCTAAGCAATGTAACCAACGCTCCTTACTCTGCCTTGTTATCTCCCCTGGAAACCCAATGCATGGAACGCAACCTCGCTTTGATCAGTCAAGAAATCAATGTTGGCTTGCATGCGAGCTAATACGTGGCCCTGCATGGTAGCTAAAATGGCATCTCTTAGTTGTTTAGATTAATTGTTGGGTTTAGAGATAGAAATCAGGGCTTTGATTGGAGGAATGACCGGTCAAGTTTCTCCTTGTCCTCCAATCTGCTTGCACCTTGGTCCCGCTACACCTTCTAACGTGACTTATTACACCTAGACGGAGGGAGTCGTACGAGATACGGTGGCACACTGACTTAGGTCGAATACAAGTGCCCAAAATTGTGTGCATGTTATAATAAGGATTCACTTAAAATAGTATGTGAGCGAACAGAGGGATCAATTGGACAGTGTTCCCGAGCAATAGCGAGATGTGTGAGGTAAGATACACCGCTGGCGCTTTTAATTTTTCTTATTAATTTGTTAGTTTCACCCTCTGATTGGTGGGACCCAACGTACTACGTGGAGAGAGGTAAGGTGACTAAGGCTGCATTATTTCTGCACCACTATGGATAGTCTTAACACGAAAGCCGCATGACACGATTATGATTTAAATCCCAATGACTCCCACACAAAAAACACGACATGCTTGTCACACGAATGCAGGAATGTATAAAAGGTTATTTTCCTCTCGTTGAACAAAACGGGAGGGTTGTGTAGTTGGTTAGCCTGTTCGCTCATCAAACTTTAGGTCTCGGGTTCGATAACTACACTTCAGCATAATTCATGCCAGGAGGATTCTTTGACTGCTCAAAATGGATGGATACGGAGCTATACGATCAGCTGCAGCCTCGGCGCTTGTTTTCTAGGGTTTGCACTCTTCACACTCTCTCGAGTATATATATACATGCTAGAGCCTTAGTGCTTGTAGTTGCTCTCTTCACACTCTCTCACGCTCTCCAGATCTAAACAAGACTTCGTTGGCATCTCTCTCCCCTCACTACTGTTCTGCTTGTAGTTGCTCTCTTCACACTCTCTCACCCTCTCCATATCTGAATAAGACTTCGTTAGGCTCTCTCTCTCCCCTCACTGCTGGTCAAAGAGTCAGCAGGATCCGTCCGCGGGGAAGGGAAGGAGGCTTAACGCTGTCGCCGTCGGCAAGGGAGGGAATCCACTACCGGCGTAGCTGTGCACTTTCACCCAGCGGCGGTGCGGGAGGGCTTCCGACCCCTTCTTCTTCGCCGTCGTACATAGTGTGGGCCGAACGGCCTCCAGTCGCCCACCGAACCACACCCCAAGAACCTTAAGGTATAATTTACTTATTGGACATGCATTACTCTAGCTGCATGTGGGCTTTTTCCGCTTCTGCACTTGAATCTAGGTGTTGGATCAAATAGGAAAGTAGTGGCGAAAGTTGTATACCATGAATCTAGGACATGGTTCAAAGAGGAAAGGAATGGGGAAAAGTAGTGGGAAAAATTGTATAGCATGAATCTAGGACATGGTTCAAAAAGGAAAGGAAGGGGGAAAGTTGTATCGCATGAATCTAAGACGTGGTTTAAAGAGGAAAGGAATAGGGGAAAGTAGTGGGGAAAGTTGTATAGCATAAATGTAGGACGTTGTTCAAAGAGGAAAGGAAGGGGGAAAGTACTAGTACAGATTGGCTATCCAGCACCTACGTTGGTCGAAAAGGGAAAACAATGACAAACGCAGTACGCACATCTGTAACGAATTGATCTTTTGTTTTGTTTTTGGGGACAAGGCTGTAGAGTTTGAGCAGGACTAGATTTGCTGCACTCACATAGGGAAAGGTGTCTAAAGATAACAAAACTGGGACCAACACAGATATGCTATTTGGTTGTTTGTTCTTGGTTGCAACAGACTGTGCATCACCCCAGTACATCGGTAGATGCACATGGTGCTGGTGCGTCCACTGTCCCGTGCAACTCTTTAGCTGCTGTTAATCTAAGGCCCTGTTTGGTTAAAAACTCCCAAGTCCCTACCTGCTTGGTTCCAGGGACTAAACATGGAGTAGAGGTTATTAAATGACATGCTAAAAGATCATGTTACCCCTAGTAATGAACTAATAGAGACAAGGTGCGATGTGTGGCAGGGTCTTCTTTCTTTAGTCCCAAATGCCCACTTTTAGTCCCTAAAAGTCCCTCCTGTTTGGTTTAGATGGGACTGACATGGAGTTTTTTAGTCCCTCCACCAAAATGTCCCTGTAAACAAACACCCACTAATAATGGTGCTAGAAAATTGATGCAATGCTACAGTTCAAAGCAAATTACATGTTTAACGAATTTTATTATTAATATAATCTCTATGTTAATATTAACCAATGCCACCGTTTGAGAAATGCTACTATCTTGCTTTCTTTCCCATTTAGATAAGGTAGATGCTTCTTTTTGTTGGCTTCTGTGTCATCCACCGTTATTGACCAATAGTTGTTTCCTTTGCACCTCTATGTAAATAGGGTTATCAACTTCATCTCGTTGGCATTGTGACCTTTTGTTGCACTGCACAAAACACTTTTGTTTTAAGAGTGTTTTGTGCAGTTCAACCAAAATGCCACACAAACAACGGTGCTTGATTGCTCGATCTTAGTGGAACTGCACAAGAGGAGATCATACTTCCTATCCGTGGTGGCAAATTTGGTTCAGATCTTCTTCTTGTGAGTTGTTTGAATTCTGTGTCATGAGAGGTCAGTACTAGCCTTCTTTCACATGATTCTGCAGTGTGCTTTCATATGTAGTGCTACTTGTACGGTAATGGAACTACAAGAAATATGTCAACTTGTGACCACCACTATTGGTCACTGAATGGTCACAAATTTCCATTTGTGACCTTTTTGTGACCAAAAACATAAGGTCAAAAGCTGGCCGTCATAAACTGACATTAGCGACCTTTCTTCTGGAATGGTCGTAAACGTTTACGACCAAAATACGTCTACTGTGGTGTTTTGGTCACTAGCAACCTCCCTAGGTAGGCATCCAGCGTGGCAATCTGATGTGGCACAAGATTCAGCCCGGTCCGATTAGGTGTTTTACATGGGCCGAGCCCAATAATTCAACCTATTTGTGTTTTTTTCTATCAATTTTTGGTCAGATTCATGGGCCAAGCCCTACAATTCAGCCTTTTTATTTTCTGGGCTTAGGCCATTTTGCATTCCGTTTCATTCAGCCTTTTGTTTTTGTTTTTCATAAATGCACAATATTCCAGTCCACTATTGTTTGGGCCATAGACTTTTTAGAGCACAAATATTATTCGATCCAATAGACGAACATTCAGCCTTTGTCATTCACAGATTTCAATTTTACACATTTCAACATCAAACAATCAATAATTCTCACAATTAAATGATCAAATCCAAAAATCACTCTATGAAACTCAGAACAGCACATCTGCATGATCCATCAAGTGTACATACAATCAGAAACAAATACAGAGGCACCAAAACTATTGTGCACATCTCCAAGCTTCTTCTGATCTTCGGTCACAGCAGCAGCCACCTCGGTCGCTTGCCTTGCGCTGGCGAAACTTGACATGAAAATATATTATGAATAGACCATTCAAGAAAATGACATTTATTTAGAATGATAACACAAATTGAGCTAGCTAGTACCATGCTTTTTGTTCTCCAACTAGTTAAAATGAGATACCCACTCATACAAGAAAAGAGATACATAGTGCAAGAGATACCAAAACAGATACACAAGTTGAGATGTAGGAGGCAGATTCATCAAGTATATATCATGATGTGTATTCATCATATAGCTGTACCATTGCAAACCAAGAGATACCAAAACAATGGAAGAGCAACAATTAATAACGTACTAGATTAGTCGGTAGGCTAATTTAATTGAGTGCAGTAACTTGGTAGATGTTCAAGTTGCTGTTGTTGTTTTAGCAGTAGTGCCATACTCAAAATCTAGCAAGTATTAGTACTCTGATGTGCTAGTGCTAGTATTAAAAAACGATGAATTTGACTAGAGCAAGGAAATGAAAACAAAGACAAAAATTCTTTCTTGCAAATGACCCAAAGGAAAAAACTGATGAAGCAGCAAGGCCATGACCACCACCAGGTGCATAGCTGCTCTACCTAATGGGCCATTAGCAGAAAGCAAGCCGTTTAACAAGCTAACAAACATCAACCATTATGAAATTACAATAGCAGAAGCCCGTGTAGGTAGATTAGCAACAATTGAGTGAGTAGAGGGAGAGGGAGGTGCTACCTGCTAGGAGCGGTGCGTGGTCGTGGCCGGGCTGGACTCATCGAGCTCAGAGAGGGCAACTTGGTTACCTTGGAAGTAGAGGAGCAGACCCCTTATTGCGGGACAGGGCCGGTGCCTAGGTTCATCCCTCCTCCTCAAGCAAGACAAGGCCATGTTCCCGGCCAAACCTCCTGTTCATCCAACAGCGGCAGTTCAACACCACAGCAAAGTACAAAGCAAAATAAATAAAGGAGGAGAATGATGTGCAATGCTGCCCCAGAAGCAAGACATCGGTCAAAAGAAAATAAGGAGCCTAAGAATACCCTTCAGAACATATCAGACATCAGACGAATAAATCACAAGGAAAACACGCAATAAAAATGAGCACAGGCTGCAGAGCGCTATCATATTGGAAGAATACCCTTCAGAACATATTGCACAAGCTGTCCGCAACCAAGACAATTGTTGCAGGATTATAACTTACTAATAAATCAACAAAAAAAACTAATGATGATACATCTACTCTGCTCTACTATCTGTTCTTACAAGAACAGCTACATGCACCTGTGGCCAAAGGAAATACTCAGTTTGTTGGGCTAGTTTGATTAGTACTGCTTTGCATGTGTACAAAGCACCAAAGCACTGAATGTTTAGCCGGGACCAGATGGTAAATTGATCCCAAAGCACCAAAGATTATAATATGATGCAATTGGTTATTCAAAATTTTGACTTGCATACAACATCACTACACTGTTACTGCTATCAACTCATAATTTACTCCCTAGACCTAACCTCTACAACACTATTTTGAGAATATAAAAATATTGGTTATCATTATAAAATACTATTTATTTCCTTCACTGTTCAGCACAATTATCTTATAATATAATATCAATCGTTGAACACTTTCTCACAGGGTCATGCCTACATTCTGTATTTGGGCATCACTACTAGCATAGACTGAAAGAGATGCTAGGCTATCGTCAATTCTAACTTCACATATGCATAAGAATCGCTAGAGCAAGCAAACCAGAAAAGCATAGAGCATATATCGTTCCCCATTTCACGGAGAGTCTCCTCTTGCACCTAGGTGGTCACCGCCACAGCCTCCTATTACACAGCAACCAGGTACCCGGCATGCACATGTGAGTTGGCAACCAGGTGATATCATAACGAGATGCATCAATCATGTCGATCTCTCGCTGTGGCACAAATCAAATGACACAAAGTAGAAGTCGAATATGTGAGGTACCCAAACCAGCGATTGCACTTAAAAAACAGAGACAGACGATGCAACTACTAAGCAACCATGAACTCTGCCACAGCAGCATAATTCACACAGAGGGCAGGATCGAAGCGCGAGCGGTGTCGACGCTGTTGTGCACGGGCCTCATCTCGCTCCCACGCTCCATCAGCTCGCGCACGCTACAAGGGAAAGGAAGAGCAGCGAAGATTCGCATCAGATACCAGAGCAAAATCAGAAGCAAGAGCAAAGTAATAACAATCCAGGGAAGGCACAGGGCTCCTAACCATCGAAGCAGACGACCCCGGAGCCCAGATCGGGCGGATCTCCGAGGCACAACTCTACGGCAAAGACCGCGTCACAGGCGGGGGCGACGCGGTTGGCGGCGGGTCGGGGCTTCGACGTCGACATCTGGCCAGAACCCTAAGCAGCCGCCCGCGTTGTCGCATGTGTGCGGTGGAGTGCTGGTGCACCGACTCCAGCAGCACCACCTTCAACGCCTCAGACGACATCTGCGGGAATGAAAATCAAACACCAAAGGAGCGCATGACATCGTCAGAACCTCGTCTCGAGAAGGAGAATCGCACGGGATCAACGCAGGGCACGGCGGGAGAGGGAAATACCTTGGGGTTGGGGACGGCACGGCCTTGCAGGTCCCCGCGCGGAGGCGCTGTAGCAGCGGATCCCCGCCTTGGCCGGGTGGCCAGACGCCGCTACGGGACTCACCATGGCTTTGTTGGGGCCGGATCTGGAGCGCAGGGAGGGCGGGGAACGAGCCACTGAAGACCCATGGCCGGCGTGAAGCACGCACGCGCGCGCCGCCAAGAAAGCCGACCGCGACGCCATGGCCATGCCCGGACTGGTGGATCTGGGGGGTGAAGGCTAGGGGAGAGGGTCCATGGCGGAGATAAGGTCGGCGGTGGGAATCGCGGGAGGGGGCTCGCTCTCTCTCGATTTGGACTGGATCGGGATCGGTTCGGTGGGTGGGATCGGGAGGGGAGGGGAGGGGAGAGGGGATCACGCACCGTGAAAGGAGGCCGGGGATGGGGAGGAAAGGAGGAGGTGGCAGCACCGACGAGACGAGGATGAGGATACAGGCGGCGGCGGGGGGGGGGGGGGGGGGGGAGGGAGTGAGCGGGAGCGGCAGTGGCGATGGGGATAAGTGAGCTAGGGTTTTCGTGGGTGGATGAGGGGGGGTGTGTGGGCTGCCGTTGGATCCAGGCGCATCCGACGGTGCTAATCCATTATCTGCGTGAGATGGTTTTGGACCAATTAAAACACGGTACTCCTTTGATGATTTTAAGACCATTTAAATTGGTCATAATCGATTGAAAATAAGATGTTAAAACATGTCTGCTATTTGACGGCCTAGAAAATTTATAAAAATAAATAGAAATCAAAAAACTTTGCATTGTGTCACCAAGTGTGACCTACTTTTCAGTAAGAATAACAAACTTTGAATAATGCAAATATCATAAAAAAGTGTTCTCAGAAATAAGTTTTTTGTAAGAGAATTATTTTTTGAGTGCCCAAAATGATTTTTTATGAAGAAACTAGCAAATATTTGTTGCAAATTTGGGCCACATCAATTTTATAAAATCTTAGGTCATATTTAATGTTCAGTTGACCAAATGTTGCCTAAGGAAGTTTTCATTTTCTTTGGATGAAATATTCATTTTCCATTTTTTCGAGTGCCCAAAATGAGTTTTTTTGTGAAGGACCTACCATATATTTGTTGCAAAATTGTACCTAATCAATTTTCTAAAATACGAAGACATATTTAATGTACAATTGACCAAATGGTTGGGTGTAAAAGTTTTGATCCACCTCTCGTGGAAAAGACAAATTTCCACCGATTCAGCTGGAAGCGGGTCAAATTTGAACTATAGCTGCCTCGTAGTTTTCTCTTTATTTTTTCCAAAAATCATTTCTAGGTACATAAGTATCTATTTAATCAAAGAAACACCAAAAAAATTCCAAGATTCAACCACTAGCTAGGAACGGTCAAGCCCACCGTTTTGACCGCATTTTGAAACGGGCATAAAAAATTCAAAACATTGATTAGTACCTAGAAATATTGTGCACAAGGGTGCATCTTGGAATTCTAAACAATGTTGCCTAAGGGATATTTCTTTTTCTTTGCACGGAAAATACATTTTCCATTTTCCGAGTGCCCGAAATGAGTTTTTTTGTGAAGGACCTACCATATATTTGTTGCAAAATTGGACCAAATCAATTTTCTAAAATACTACGACATATTTAATGCACAATTGGCCAAATGGTTGGGTGTAAAAAGTTTTGATCCACCTCTTGTGAAAAAGACAAATTTCCACCGATTTAGTTAGAAGCGGGTCAAATTTGAACTGTAGCTGCCTCGTAGTTTGCTCTTATTTTTTTAATTCATTTCTAGGTACATAAGTATCTATTTAATCAGAGAAACACCAAAAAAATTCCAAGATTCAACCACTAGCTTGGAACGGTCATTCCCGCCGTTTTGTCGCATTTTGAAACGGGCATAAAAAATTCAAAAAAAATAAAAAAAATTGGGAAACCTTCGCATTGTGTCATTATATGTGGTCAAGTTCCCAGGAAAAATAACAAACTTGTAATACAGCAATTATTTTAAAAAAGTGTTCTCAGAAACGAGCTATCACGTGTGGAGATCAATGGCTTTCAAGCCAAATGATCAAACTTATGGCCACATTCATGGCATAGTTTGTTCAAATGATCGCATATTGTGCACAAGGGTGCATATTGGAATGGCAAACAATGTTGCCTAAGGAAGTTTCCATTTTCTTTGGACGAAAAAACCATTTTCCATTTTTTCAGTGCCCAAAAGGAGGTTTTTTTGTGAAGGACCTCCCAAATAATTGTTGCAAAATTGCACCAAATCAATTTTATAAAATATTAGGACATATTTAATGCACAATTGACCAAATGTTTGGGTGTAAAAAGTTTTGATCCACCTCTCGTGAAAAAGACGAATTCCTGCCGATTCAGTAGGAAGCGGGTCAAATTTGAACTGTAGCTACCTCGTAGTTTGCTCTTTATTTTTTCCAAAAATCATTTCTAGGTACATAAGTATCGATTTAATCAGATAAACACCAAAAAAATTCAAGATTCAACCACTAGCTAGGAACGGTCATTCCCGCCGTTTTGACCGCATTTTGAAACGGGCATAAAAAGTTCAAAAAAATCAAAAAATTGGAAACCCTTCGCATTGTGTCATTATATATGGCCAAGTTCCCAGGAAAAATAATAAACTTGTAATACGGCAATTCTTTTAAAAAAGTGTTATCAGAAATGAGCTATCATGCGTGAAGATTCATGGCTTTCAACCCAAATGATCAATCTTATGGCCACATTCATGGCATAGTTTGTTCAAATGATCTCATATTGTGCACAAGGGTGCATCTTGGAATTCCAAACAATGTTGCCTAAGGAAGTTTTCATTTTCTTTGCACGAAAAATTCATTTTCCATTTTTCTGAGTGCCCAAAATGAGTTTTTTTGTGAAGGACCTACCATATATTTGTTGCAAAATTGGACCTAATCAATTTTATAAAATACTAGGCCATATATAATGCACAATTGACAAAAATGGTTGGGTGTCAAAAGTTTTGATCCACCTCTGGTGAAAAAGACAAATTCTCGCTGATTCAATAGGAAGCGGGTCAAATTTGAACTGCAGCTGCCTCATAGTTTGCTATTTATTTTGTCCAAAAATCATTTCTAGTTACATAAGTACCTATTTAATCATAAATACATGGTTTGGTGGCGATACGTCGAGGTTTGGGCGGTGGCCGAGGCCCCCAACTCTAGAGCACGTAAACTCGCATGCCCGCCGCGTGGTCACCGCATGACCGTGGCGTTGCCATGTGTTCTGGGCAGCCTAGGCATGTCTAGTGGGTTGGGCACTCCCCAGGTAGGTGATAGGAAGAAAATCACAACATAAGATTCTCACTAGGAGACCGATCGATGCTCAAACATGAATAAGCAGCCAAGTGTTTGATTAGCGGTACGGGAAATGCACATGGCCAATGGGCGTGAGTTTTGGCTGAGAATGATCATCTACTAAGGAGAATGTCTTCACAAATTTTTCGCTCAAAAGGAGGATCCTAGATGGTACTTGCTTTGCAAAGTACCACACTGGACAAAAATATGAATGTTGAAGCTGGGCTCAAAATAATGAATGGATTGAGCTGAAATTTAGTGGAGGATGGTTATTTGGGCATAGGAAAGCATTGTAGAAAATTGATACCATTTGGACATGCCAAAGTAGTACTTCCTTCACAATGCTCTTCTATGGACAAAAACTTGGGAAAACTAGTGAGAGAGATTGGATGAATTAAATGAGCTAAAAATTGGTGTAGGTAAGTTACATAGGTATGGTCATACGCTGGTAAATTTTCAGATCATTTGGGTAAGCCTAGCTAGTACTTACTTCACAAAGCTTCTCTCGAGGTAGAAACTTTGGAAATTTCCTGAGAAAGATTTACTAGGAAAATTGAGCTGAATATTATCATGTGGCAATGATATGGGTATGGAAGCGTGCCCGAAAAGTTTGAGGGTAATAGGAGGGGTCTATATAACACTTGCTTTGCAACGTGCCAATTTGGCCATAAAATATATATTGAACCTGGGCTCACATAGATGATTTGACTGAGCTGCAATTTGAGGAGGGTGATAATTTGGGCATATGAAGGAACTGTATAAATTTCATGTCATTTCGAGATATAAAAAAGGTACTTCCTTCACAATGCTTCTAGGTGGACAAAAACTTTGGAAATTTGCAGAGGAAGATTTGCTAGGCAAATGGAGCTGAATTTTGTCATGCGGTAATGATTTGGATAGAAAAGAGTTCCCAAAAATTCCTAGGGCAATCAAGAATATATCAATAGCACTTCCTTCATAAAGTGTTGTTGTGAACAAAATAGTGAAATGAATATTGTTGAATTAGTTTTGAACTAGGCAAGGAAGGACTTTTACATATTCGATGAAGATATGAGCCAAAGAATTTATGAGATTTTTTTGGGAATTTTGGGAATGACAGAAATATAGGTTGCTTCACAACCTAGGGCAAAAACCGCCACATGGACATGACACATAGGCAAAACTGATGAGGTGGCGCCTAGTCATAGCAACCCACCACAATTTACAAGGTTATGACCATCTATATTGGTCATGATCAGCTAGAAATAAGGCATCGGACTAGTGCTGTCTGCTTTATGACCATTTCGTGTAAGGAAATTAAGACCTTTCTGACCAAAATGGTCGCAATGGTTTAGGGTTTGGAGCCCCCCGAACAGCTTTTGACCAATTGGTCTAAAATGGTCATAGATTTATGACCAATTCTTCCAGGGTCACTGACAGAAGGTCATAAGTTGACATATTTCTTGTAGTGTGTTGCTTGATTTTAGTGAACTACACAAATGGAGACAAGACTTCCAATCTGTATGTGCACTGTAATATCCATTTGAGGTAAGATAAGGATATTTCACAACTATTGGCCTGTATTTTGCCACTTTCATCCAAAAATTAATGTCATTGTTTAGTGCTATACTTGTGCAACCTAATTGACATGCCAAATCTTACATTGAAGGCGAAGCTTGTCTGTTATTGAACCATGTGATGAAGGGGAAGAACAAGCGGAAGAAAAACAAAAATCAACCCCCGGTGCTGTAATGAAGCACTGGAACCGTGGTGACACTGGAACTGTGGTGACACAAGTAATGATATAGTTTTGCATCTTAATTTATTGCTATGACTGGAATGAGAAATTGTTTTGCCACTGATTTGATTCCACTCTTAATGTAATACAAAATTACCTCTACTTGTGCAAATAGGGATCTTCTTTGGAGATACCATATATTTTAGTGGAACTGCACAAGAAGATGTTGGAAACATTATACTAATCGAGGAGTATATAGTAAGCATGGCCACCACAGTAGATAGCAACAAATGGTTCCGAAGAAATGCTTCATCTGTATGCTCTACACAATAAGCCTCGTAACAAAGGTTGGTACTCACCCACTGATTTCATCCATATGATTGAGCTTTGTCATCTCTATTGGTGTTGTGCTACTGCTTAGATACTGTCATCAAAAAGTGGTATTGTCCTTGAGAAGTGCTTCATCTGTGTTGTTTTAAATATTTCCTTTCCTTTTTGAGCAAACAGGGATGCTAGCATTTAATTGTCCTCTTGACTTTGCACAACAGGATCATCCTCCTATGAAGAAGAATATGGAGTACGTGAAGTGACTAGTTCCGATTATGCCGGGATGAAGAAGCCCTGCCTATCTTCTCATCAGAAGGAGCAGTTGAAGGATGGTTACATTACCCCCCACAAGACCAAACTAACTTCAGCTCAGAAGGACTAACAAATCTCCATTTTCTTGTTGTGATGCGCGAGTACAATGTTGTTCTAGGATTCTTTCCAGTGAGTTCCATTTTTCTAAAAGTGCGCTCTACATGGACCATGTAGGTGCCTGTTTAAACTGTCAATTCATAGTACAATTTGCTTTATACTAATCACTTTTTTTGTATTTGTGCAAACATGGGTGCTCAGCTTGATTTCAATGCGAACTGCACAAAATGTTCATGAATACATTGAATCATTCATTTCCACCACAAGAAAGGAGGTGCCGAGCGAATTTGGTTGATTTTGGTGGAACTTCACAAGAAGAATAGCTAGTTTATTTAGCACGGGGTGCCATGTCAATGTCCGAACTGATGGCAAACCCTGCCCATTCCACAATCGTAGGCATTTGATATTTTGGAATGGGACAATCTTGTCAAATTTTGCTCATTGATTTTAGCAAAAAGACATGCGTTTGATATTTTCGAATGGGACGCCCTTTGTTGGCAGCAGCGTCGATCCATTTTTTCTTTATTCTTTAGTTGTGAAGTAAATATTGGCTCTGACATGTGAATCGCTGAGATGCATAATCATCGATTGTTTTGAATGTTCTCTATGAATTGCCAGGCTTGTGTGTTTGATTGCAATGTACAGGAACGCTAAAAAGCTGCTCAAACACTATGTACTCCTGCTGTTCCTTTTTACTTCTCACATTGTGAAAGTGCATACTTTTTTCTATAAGATTGGTCAAAGTAGAGATACTTTGACTACAGACAAAACTTGTATGCAGACTAGAAAGGACCGGAGGGAGTACATGTGAAACAGCTGCAAACGAGGTGATCACCCTGGAAATAATGCTAGTACATATTGTTTTGCATGTTCATCCAATGCCAGTGATACACGAATTCAAACTAATCAAAATAAATTCATTCATACACGGTCGGATTTCATATAAACATGTCGGATTTCATTACATTTCATACATTCTTCAACTGAAAAGGGGTGCACTGGATGTATAATTAATTAACCGAAGCTACCCACCTGTGTCCGGTAGCATACAACTGAAGTGCTCAAGTTCTCTAGCAAATGCATGTATATCATGAGCTTGCTCAACCACGGGGCGGTCTTCAATCATCCTGTAATCATATAATTGCTCCATGATTGAAAGTGCTAGTTATCGACTAGAGGGGGGAGAATAGGCGATTTTTATGAAAGTCTTCAAAACGCGGGGGCTTTGAAGACAAACAGAAGAAATGAACCTATTGATATGCAGCGGAAGGTAGACTACACTAGACAAGCCATAGTCAAGTAGGCAATGAAGTGAAAGCACGAAGACTATCAACAGCTAGGTAGTATGGATCAAGATGGAAGATAGTATGAAGCCAATCAACAACAGTCTTCACACAGTGAAGTCAATCAGATCATGCAAGCAGGCAATGACTTCACGAAGACAAACAATAAGCAAAGAGAGGTAAGAGATAGAACTATTTGCTCTGTGAGGACATGTATTTGTTGGACCAGTTCCAGTTGCTGTGACAACTATACGTCTGGTTAGGGAGGCTGAGATTTAACTCAGAAGACCGCATCTTCACCTTATTCCCCTTGAGCTAAGGACACACATTCGTCGTCCAATCACTCTGGTAAGTCTTCAAGGTAGACTTCCAAACCTTCACAAACTTTGTTCACCGGCGATCCACAATGACTCTTGGATGCTCAGAATGTGACGCCTAACTGGCTGGAGGATTCCCAGTCCTCGGGTGTAACAAGTCTTCAGATCACACAGACAGAAAGTCTTCAGTGATGCCTAACACTCTTTAGCTCTGGGTGTTTAGGGCTTTGTCCTCGAAAGGATTTCTCTCTCAAAGGCTTCGAGGTGGGTTGCTCACAAACGACAAAAGCCGTGCACTAACTCTGAGCAGCCACCAATTTATGGTGTAGGGGGTGGGCTATTTATAGCCACTAGGCAACTCGACCTGATTTGTCCGAAATGACCCTGGGTCACTAAGGAACTGACACGTGTTCCAGCGGTCAGATTTCAAACACACGTGGTAGCTTAACTTGGGCTATAAGTAAAGCTGACTCATCCAGCTCTAGATAAGATTTTCTCTCATTGTCTTCGCTCGAAGACTTAGGATTTGGTTGAGCATCACTTCAGTCACTCTGACTTTGTTCACTTGGACCCCACTTAACAGTACGGTGGTTCCTATTACTCAACAAAGAAGAAAAGGAAACTACGAAACAGCTATGTCTTCGCACTCCATAGTCTTCATGTGAATGTCTTCTCGAGTCACAATCTTCGTTGTGAATATCTTCACATACCACCATTGTCTTCAATGTCTTCACACATTTTTAGGGGTCATCTCCGGTAGGTAAACCGAATCAGTGAGGGACTACTACCTGTGTTATCCTGCAATTCTCACAAACACATTAGTCCCTCAACCAGGTTTGTCGTCAATACTCCAAAACCAACTAGCGGTGGCACTAGATGAACTTACAATCTCCCCCTTTTGGGTGATTGATGACAAACTGGTTGAATTTTTCAACGGGGATAAAAGTATGTGAAATTGTAAAGGATTAAGGTATTTTCTTCATAAGTAGCAAAAGGCTCCCCCTGAAGATGTGCATATAAGTATTTTGCTTTTGAATGCAAATGCACATGGCAGGTTGTACTTGTGGAGATCCTCTTCAACTTATGAAGACAATTCATCATGCATGAAAAGATATAACGAAGATAATGACATGCTGATACGTCTCCAGCATATCTATAATTTTTTATTGTTCCATGCTATTATATTATCTATTTTGGATGTTTATGGGCTTTATTATACACTTCTATATTATTTTTGGGACTAACCTATTAACCCAGAGCCCAGTGCCAGTTTCTGTTTTTCCTTGTTTTAGAGTATCGCAGAAAAGGAAAATCAAACGGAGTCCAATTGACCTGAAACTTCACGGAACTTATTTTTGGAACGGAAGCAATCCAGAAGACTTGGGGTGTACGTAAGGGAAGCAACGAGGAAGGCACGAGGTAGGGGGTGCGCCCACCCCCCTAGGCGCGCCCTTCACACTCGTGGGCCCCTTGTGGCTCCCCTGATGTATTTCTTCCGCCTATATATATCCATATACCCTAAAACTATCACAGACAAGGATAGATCGGGAGTTCCGCCGCCAGAAACCTCCGTAGCCACCGAAAACCGATCTAGACCCGTTCCCGCACCCTGCCGGAGGGGGAATCCCTCTCCGATGGACATCTTCATCATCCCGTTGCTCTCCATGATGAGGAGGGAGTAGTCCACCCTCGGGGCTGAGGGTATATAATGATCCCAAGCTATGTGTTTGATCTCTCTCTCTCGTGTTCTCGAGGTGGTACGATCTTGATGTATCACGAGCTTTGCTATTATAGTTGGATCTTATGATGTTTCTCGCCCTCTACTCTCTTGTAATGGATTGAGTTTTCCCTTTGCAGTTATCTTATCGGATTGAGTCTTTAAGGATTTGAGAACACTTGATGTATCTCTTGCGTGGGATACCCGTGGTGATAATGTGGTATTCTATTGATCCACTTGATGTATGTTTTGGTGATGAACTTGCGGGTTCCGCCCATGAACCTATGCATAGGGGTTGGCACACGTTTTTGTCTTGACTCTCCGATAGAATCTTTGGGGCACTCTTTGAAGTACTTTGTGTTGGTTTCAATAGATGAATCTGAGATTGTGTGATGCATATCGTATATTTGTACCCACGGATACTTGAGGTGACATTGGAGTATCTAGGTGACATTAGGGTTTTGGTTGATTTGTGTCTTAAGGTGTTATTCTAGTATGAACTCTATGATAGATCGAACGGAAAGAATAGCTTCATGTTATTTTACTACCGACTCTTGAATAGATCGATCAGAAAGGATAACTTTGAGGTGGTTTCGTACCCTACCATAATCTCTTCGTTTGTTCTACGCTATTAGTGACATTGGAGTGACTCTTTGTTGCATGTTGAGGCATAGTTATGTGATCCAGTTATGTTATTATTGTTGAGGGAACTTGCACTAGTGAAAGTATGAACCCTAGGCTTGGTTTCAACTCATTGCAATACCGTTTGTGCTCACTTTTATCATTAGTTACCTTGCTGTTTTTATATTTTCAGATTACAAAAACCATTATCTACTATCCATATACCACTTGTATCACCATCTCTTCGCCGAACTAGTGCACCTATACAATTTACCATTGTATTGGGTGTGTTGGGGACACAAGAGACTCTTTGTTATTTGGTTGCAGGGTTGTTTGAGAGAGACCATCTTCATCCTGCGCCTCCAATGGATTGATAAACCTTAGGTCATCCACTTGAGGGAAATTTGCTACTGTCCTACAAACCTCTGCACTTGGAGGCCGAACAACGTCTACAAGAAGAAGGTTGTGTAGTAGACATCAAGCTCTTTTCTGTCGCTGTTGCCGGGGAGGTTAGCGCTTGAAGGTATATCTTTAGATCTTGCAATTGAATCTTTTATTTTCTTGTTTTATCTCTAGTTTAGTTTATAAAAGAAAACTCAAAAATGGAATTGAGTTTACCTCATACGCTTCATCTTTTTTAATATCTTTCGTGAGTATGATGGGAAGGAAAATTGTGCAAAAGTGTTAGAAGAAGAATGCATTAAAATGTTTGGCACTAAATCTTTGAATGATGAGCATGATTGCAATGTTGTTAGTATGAACTCCTTGAATATCCATAGTACTAATGATGATTGCACTAGTTATGATGAAAATTTCTCCTATAAACATATCAATTTTTTTGGAGTGCATTGGGTTTGCAAGTACACACCAAATAGGGAAGATAGATATTGCAAGAGTCATAAGCATTTAGAAACTAAATGGTTGCAAGAAAGGCTAGATGTTTGTGCTGAAAATTAAAATTTTCTTGGCCATACTTGTGAACTTTGCAATGAACGTGATCATTTAACCATCCGATGCAAATTGTTTCATGATCTAATCATTTACAAAAATTGTGATGATTTGATTTCTCTTGCACATCATAATGAACTTAGTTTGCTTATGGGTTAAGAAGAAATGAAACGAATAACTAACTATCTTCCAGTATTTGCCCGTGATAAACTTCTTGGGTTTGATCTAGAGGAAATTTATATGTATTGTGCGGTGAATTGTATTGAAAATCCTTATATCGCCAACTACATAAAAAAGAGAAAACAAATAGAAGATAAAGAGAATACTAATGAGAGGGAAGAGACTTCCCAATACCCTCCTACTATTTCTTATGATGAATCAGGTAACAAGGAGGAGCCTCCTATTCAACCAATCTCATTAATAAGGAGCTCCAAAAATAGGATTGAACCCACACATGATGTGGTGAAGAAGAAGAAAAGAAAAAGGAAGAGAGGTAAAAAGATATCTCTCCCAAATAATGCTGCTCCTACTACTGTTGTGCCTCATGAAAATATAATTGTGGAAGATAATGATACTTCTTACGATCTTGAAAATCTTTTTGGCACTTGCTTGGAAGAATATGATAATTGCTATACTATTGGTGCTATCCACACTATTAATGATGAGAGTGATGATGCTTATGATATGAAAAGGCCCAAGCTTGGGGATGCTATGTTTGATGAAGATAATGTTTTTGAAAATATATTTGCTGCAATTAATGTTTTTCCCAAGCTTGGGGATGCTACGTTTAATGAAGATGATATTTTTAGTCTCCCAAGTTTTGATATGCAAATTTATAATGATAATAGCATGCCTCCTACTTATGATGATTATATTTATGAAAGTGGGTTTGGAAGAGTGTCAACTTTAGGAAGTGATGATCCCACTATTTTGGATAATGTTTAATCTTATTATGATAATTATGAAAGTGGATTTGGAGAGGTCATGACTTTATTTAGTAATGATTCCACTATCTTGGAAGAGGTTTCAATTGATTATGATGAAAACAAAGTTGCTACTTATGATGATTATTGTGATGATACTTATGCTATAAAAAGTAGTGATGATTATATTTATAAAACTTGTCATGATTATGATTACCCCTTTTCTGAACATTACTCTTTTATTGTGGAAACGATTTATAGTATTCGAGCCTCTTATGATACTCCCACTATTCCGAATGAGAAGCATTTCGCTTATGTGGAGAGTAATAAAATTTCTATGCTTGTAGATCATGAAAATAATGATTTATGTGATAGTTATATTGTTGAATTCATTCATGATGATACTGAAAATTATTATGAGGGAGGAACATATGCTTGTAGGAATTGCAATAATATCAAGTTTCCTCTTTATGCGCTTAAAATCTTGAAGTTATGCTTGTTTTGCCCTCCTATGCTAGTTGATCATTGTTCCCATAAGTTGTTTGCTCACAAAATCCCTATGCATAGGAAGTGGGTTAGACTTAAATGTGATAGTCATATTCTTCATGATGCTCTCTTTATGTTTCAATTCTTATATTTTATGTGAGCATCATTGAAATCATCATGCCTAGCTAGGGGCGTTAAATGATAGCGCTTATTGGGAGGCAACCCAATTTTTATTTTTGTTCCTTGCTTTTTGCTCCTGTTTAGTAATAAATAATTTATCTAGCCTATGTTATTATTGAGTTTTTATATTTTAATTAGTGTTTGTGCCAAGTAGAACCGTTGGGAAGACTTGGGGAAAGTCTTGTTGATCTTGCTGTAAAAAACAGAAACATTAGCGCTCATGAGAATTGCTGACATTTTTATCTGGATAGTGCTATTTAGTTAATTATTTTCGAAGATGATTAATAGATAAATTCCTCACGTCCAGCAATTTATATGAGAATTTTATGAGTTCCAGAAGTATACGTTTGATCCAGATTACTACAGACTGTTCTGTTTTTGACAGATTCTGTTTTCGATGTGTTGTCTGCTTATTTTGATGAATCTATGAGTAGTATCGGAGGGTATGAACCATAGATAAGTTGGAATACAGTAGATATTACACCAATATGAATTTATAATGAGTTCACAAAAGTACCTAAGTGGTGATTTATTTTCTTATACTAATGGAGCTTACGAGTTTTCTGTTAAATTTTGTGTTGTGAAGTTTTCAAGTTTTGGGTAAAGATTTGATGGACTATGGAATAAGGAGTGCCAAGAGCCAAAGCTTGGGGATGCCCAAGGCACCCCAGGGTAATATTCAAGGACAACCAAGAGCCTAAGCTTGGGGATGCCCTGGATGGCATCCCCTCTTTCGTCTTCATTCATCGGTAACTTTACTTGGAGCTATATTTTTATTTACCACATGATATGTGTTTTGCTTGGAGCATCATTTTATTTTATTTAGTTTTACTTGCTGTTTGAATAAAATACCAAGATCTGAAATTCTTTAATGTTAGAGAGTCTTCACATAGTTGCATAATTATTCGACTACTCATTGGTCTTCACTTATATCTTTCGGAGTAGTTTATCATTTGCTCTAGTGCTTCACTTATATCTTTTTAGAGAACGGTGGTGGTTTTATTTTGAAGAAATAGATGAACTCTCGTGCTTCACTTATATTATTTTGAGAGTATTTTAGAACAGCATGGTAGTTTGCTTTGGTAATGAAACTAGTCCTAATATGATGGGCATCCAAGAGGGATATAAATAAAAACTTTCATATAGAGTGCATTGAATACTAAGAGAAGTTTGATACTTGATAATTGTTTTGAGATATGGTGATGGTGATATTAGAGTCGTGCTAGTTGAGTAGTTGTGAATTTGATAAATGCTTGTGTTGAAGTTTGTGATTCCCGTAGCACATGCACGTATGGTGAACCGTTATGTTAAGAAGTCAGAGCATGATGTATTTATCGATTGTCCTCCTTATGAGTGGCGGTCGGGGACGAGCGATGGTCTTTTCCTACCAATCTATCCCCCTAGGAGCATGCGCGTAGTACTTTGTTTCGATAACTAATAGATTTTTGCAATAAATATGTGAGTTCTTTATGACTAATGTTGAGTCCATGGATTATACACACTCTCACCCTTCCACCATTGCTAGCCTCTCTAATACCACGCACCTTTCGCCAGTATCATACACCCACCATATACCATCCTCAAAACAGCCACCATACCTACCTATCATGGCATTTTCATAGCCATTCAGAGATATATTGCCATGCAACTTTCCACTGTTCCGTTTACTATGACATGCTCCATCATTGTCATATTGCTTTGCATGATCATGTAGTTGACATTGTATTTGTGGCAAAGCCATCGTTCATAATCTATCATACATGTCACTCTTGAGTCATTGCACATCCCGGTACACCGCCGGAGGCATTCATATAGAGTCATACTGTTGGGGAACGTAGTAATTTCAAAAAAATTCCTACGCACACACAAGATCATGGTGATGCATAGCAACGAGAGGGGGAGAGTGTGATCTACGTACCCTTGTAGATCGACAGCAGAAGCGTTAACTTGGTTGATGTAGTCATACGTCTTCACGGCCCGACCGATCAAGCACCGAAATTACGGCACCTCTGAGTTCTAGCACATGTTCAGCTCGATGACGATCCCCAGACACCGATCCAGCAAAGTGTCGGGGAAGAGTTCCGTCAGCACGACGGCGTGGTGACGATCTTGATGTACTACTGTCGCAGGGCTTCGCCTAAGCACCGCTACAATATTATCGAGGACTATGGTGGAAGGGGGCACCGCACACGGCTAAGAATATGATCACGTGGATCAACTTGTGTTCATGGGGTGCCCCTTGCCTCAGTATATAAAGGATGGAGGAGGAGGAGGCCTGCCAAGGCAATTGGTGCGGCCAGGATGTGGAGTCCTACTAGGACTCCAAGTCCTAGTAGGAGTCCACCAAGAGGGGAGGAAGGGAGAAGGAAGTAGAGGAGAAGGAACGGTGGCCGGCCCCCTTTTCCCTAGTCCAATTCGGACCAGAGGGGAGGGGGGGCGCAGTAGCCCCTTGGCCCTTTCTCCTTTTCCCACTAAAGCCCATCAAGGCCTATTGCTTCTCCCGTAACTACCCGGTACTCCGAAAAATACCCGAATCACTCGGAACCTTTCCGATGTCCGAATATAGTCGTCCAATATATCGATCTTTACGTCTCGACCATTTCGAGACTCCTCGTCATGTCCCCGATCTCATCTGGGACTCCGAACTCCTTCGGTACATCAAAACTCATAAACTCATAATATAACTGTCATCGAAACCTTAAGCGTGCGGACCCTACGGGTTCGAGAACAATGTAGACATGACCGAGACACGTCTCCGGTCAATAACCAATAGCGGGACCTGGATGCCCATATTGGCTCCTACATATTCTACGAAGATCTTTATCGGTCAGACCGCATAACAACATACGTTGTTCCCTTTATCATCGGTATGTTACTTGCCCGAGATTCGATCGTCGGTATCTCAATACCTAGTTCAATCTCCTTACCGGTAAGTCTCTTTACTCGTTCCGTAATACATCATCTCACAACTAACTCATTAGTTGCAATGCTTGCAAGGCTTATGTGATGTGTATTACCGAGAGGGCCCAGAGATACCTCTCCGACAATCGGAGTGAGAAATCCTAATCTCGAAATACGCCAACCCAACATGTACCTTTGGAGACACCTGTAGAGCACCTTTATAATCACCCATTTACGTTGTGACATTTGGTAGCACACAAAGTGTTCCTCCGGCAAACGGGAGCTGCATAATCTCATAGTCATAGGAACATGTATAAGTCATGAAGAAAGCAATAGCAACATACTAAACGATCGGGTGCTAAGCTAATGGAATGGGTCATGTCAATCAGATCATTCACCTAATGATGTGATCCCGTTAATCAAATAACAACTCTTTGTTCATGGTTAGGAAGCATAACCATCTTTGATTAACGAGCTAGTCAAGTAGAGGCATACTAGTGACACTCTGTTTGTCTATGTATTCACACATGTATTATGTTTTCGGTTAATACAATTCTAGCATGAATAATAAACATTTATCATGATATAAGGAAATAAATAATAACTTTATTATTGCCTCTAGGGCATATTTCCTTCAGTGTCCCACTTGCACTAGAGTCAATAATCTAGTTCACATCGCCATGTGATTTAACAGCAATAGTTCATATCACCATGTGATTAACACCCATAGTTCACATCGATATGTGATCAACACCCAAAGGGTTTACTAGAGTCAGTAATCTAGTTCACATCACTATGTGATTAACACCCATAGAGTACTAAGGTGTGATCATGTTTTGCTTGTGAGATAATTTTAGTCAACGGGTCTGTCACATTCAGATCCGTAAGTATTTTGCGAATTTCTATGTCGACAATGCTCTGCACGGAGCTACTCTAGCTTATTGCTCCCACTTTCAATATGTATCTAGATCGAGACTTAGAGTCATCCAGATCTGTGTCAAAACTTGCATCGACGTAACTTTTTACGACGAACCTTTTTGTCACCTCCATAATTGAGAAATATTTCCTTATTCCACTAAGGATAATTTTGACCACTGTCCGGTGATCTACTCTTAGATCACTATTGTACTCCCTTGCTTAACACAGTGTAGGGTATACAATAGATCTGGTACACAGCATGGCATACTTTATAGAACCTATGGCTGAGGCATAGGGAATGACTTTCATTCTATTTCTATCTTCTGCCGTGGTCGGGCTTTGAGTCTTACTCAATTTCACACCTTGCAACACAGGTAAGAACTCTTTCTTTGACTGTTCCATTTTGAACTACTTCAAAATCTTGTCAAGGTATGTACTCATTGAAAAAACTTATCAAGCGTCTTAATCTATCTCTATAGATCTTGATGCTCAATATGTAAGCAGCTTTACCGAGGTCTTTCTTTGAAAAATTCCTTTCAAAACCTCCTTTATGCTTTGCAGAATAATTCTACATTATTTCCGCTCAACAATATGTCATTCACATATACTTATCAGAAATGTTGTAGTGCTCTCACTCACTTTCTTGTAAATACAGGCTTCACCGCAAGTCTGTATAAAACTATATGCTTTGATCAACTTATCAAAGCGTATATTCCAACTCCGAGATGCTTGCACCAGTCCATAGATGGATCGCTGGAGCTTGCATATTTTGTTAGCACCTTTAGGATTGACAAAACCTTCTGGTTGTATCATATACAACTCTTCTTTAATAAATCTATTTAGGAATGCAGTTTTGTTTATCCATTTGCCAGATTTCATAAAATGCGGCAATTGCTAACATGATTCGGACAGACTTAAGCATAGATACGAGTGAGAAACTCTCATCGTAGTCAACACCTTGAACTTGTCGAAAAGCTTTTGCGACAATTCTAGCTTTGTAGATAGTAACACTACTATCAGCGTCCGTCTTCCTCTTGAAGATCCATTTATTCTCAATTGCTTGCCGATCATCGGGCAAGTCAACCAAAGTCCATACTTTGTTCTCATACATGGATCCCATCTCAGATTTCATGGCCTCAAGCCATTTTGCGGAATCTGGGCTCACCATCTCTTCTTCATAGTTCGTAGGTTCGTCATGGTCAAGTAGCATGACCTCCAGAATAGGATTACCGTACCACTCTGGTGCGGATCTCACTCTGGTTTACCTATGAGATTCGTTAGTAACTTGATCTGAAGTTACATGATCATCATCATTAGCTTCCTCACTAATTGGTGTAGTAGCCACAGGAACAGATTTTTGTGATGAACTACTTTCCAATAAGGGAGAAGGTACAATTACCTTATCAAGTTCTACTTTCCTCCCACTCAATTCTTTCGAGAGAAACTCCTTCTCTGGAAAGGATCCATTCTAAGCAACGAATATCTTGCTTTCGGATCTATGATAGAAGGTGTACCCAACATTTTCTTTTGGGTATCCTATGAAGACGCACTTCTCCGATTTGAGTTTGAGCTTATCAGGATGAAACTTTTTCATATAAGCATCGCAACCCCAAACTTTAAGAAACGACAACTTTGGTTTCTTGCCAAACCATAGTTCATACGGTGTCATCTCAACAGATTTAGATGGTGCCCTTTTAATGTGAATGCAGCTGTCTCTAATGCATAGCCCCAAAATGATAGTGGTAGATCGGTAAGGGACATTATAGATCGCACCATATCTAATAAAGTACGGTTATGACATTCGGACACACCATTACATTGTGGTGTTCCAGGTGGCATGGGTAGTGAAACTATTTCACATTGTTTTTAACTGAAGGCCAAACTCGTAACTCAAATACTCTTCTCTACGATCAGATCGTAGAAACTTTATTTTCTTGTTACAATGATTTTTCACTTCACTCTGAAATTCTTTGAACTTTTCAAATGTTTCAGACTTATGTTTCATCAAGTAGATATACTCATATCTGCTCAAATCATCTGTGAAGATCAGAAAATAATGATACTTGTCGCGAGCCTCAATATTCATTGGACCATATACATCAGTATGTATGATTTCCAACAAATCTGTTGCTCGCAACATTGTTCCGAAGAACAGAGTCTTAGTCATCTTGCCCATGAGGCATGGTTCGCAAGCATCAACTGATTCATAATCAAGTGATTCCAAAAGCCCATCAGCATGGAGTTTCTTCATGCGCTTTACACCAATATGACCTAAATGGTAGTGCCACAAATAAGTTACACTATCATTATTAACTTTGCATCTTTTGGTTTCAATATTATGATTATGTGTATCACTACGATCGAGATCCAACGAACTATTTTCATTGGGTGTGTAACCATATAAGGTTTTATTGATGTAAACAGAACAACAATTTATTCTCTTACTTAAATGAATAACCGTATTACAATAAACATGATCAAATCATATTCATGCTTAACGCAAACACCAAATAACACTTATTCAGGTTCAACACTAATCCCGAAAGTATAGGGAGTGTGCGATGATGATCATATCAATCTTGGAACCACTTCCAACACACATCATCACTTCACCCTTAACTAGTCTCTGTTTATTCTGCAACTCCCGTTTCGAGTTACTAATCTCAGCAACTGAACTAGTATCAAATACTGAGGGGTTGCTATAAACACTAGTAAAGTACACATCAATAACATGTATATCAAATATACTTATGTTCACTTTGCCATCCTTCTTATCTGCCAATCACTTGGGGTAGTTCCGCTTCCAGTGACCAGTCCCTTTGCAGTTGAAACACTTAGTCTCAGGCTTAGGACCAGACTTGGGCTTCTTCACTTGAGCAGCAACTTGCTTGTTGTTCTTCTTGAGGTTCCCCTTCTTCCCTCTGCCCTTTTCTTGAAACTAGTGGTCTTGTCTACCATCAACACTTGATGTTTTTCTCGAATTCTACCTTCGTCAATTTCCGCATTACGAAGAGCTTGGGAATCGTTTCCGTTATCCCTTGCATATCATAGTTCATCACGAAGTTCTACTAACTTGGTGATGGTGACTAGAGAATTCTGTCAATCACTATCTTATCTAGAAGATTAACTCACACTTGATTCAAGCGATTGTAGTACTCAGACAATCTGAGCATATGCTCACTAGTTGAGCGATTCTCCTCCATCTTTTAGCTATAGAACTTGTTGGAGACTTCATATCTCCCAACTCGGGTATTTGCTTGAAATATTAACTTCAACTCCTGGAACATCTCATATGCTCCATGACGTTCAAAACGTCTTTGAAGTCCCGATTCTAAGCCATTAAGCATGGTGCACTAAACTATCAAGTAGTCATCATATTGAGCTAGCCAAACGTTCATAACGTCTGCATCTACTCCTGCAATAGGTCCTTCACCTAGCGGTGCATCAAGGACATAATTCTTCTATGCAGCAATGAGGATAAACCTCATATCACGGATCCAATCCGCATCATTGCTACTAACATCTTTCAACACAATTTTCTCTAGGAACATATCAAAATAAACACAGGGAAACAACAACGCGAGCTATTGATCTACAACATAATTTGCAAAATACTACCAGGACTAAGTTCATGATAAATTTAAGTTCAATTAATCATATTACTTAAGAACTCCCACTTAGATAGACATCCCTCTAATCCTCTAAGTGATTACGTGATCCAAATCAACTAAACCATGTCCGATCATCACGTGAGATGGAGTAGTTTCATTGGTGAACATTGCTATGTTGATCATATCTGCTATATAATTCACGCTCGACCTTTCCGTCTCCGTGTTCCGAGGCCATATCTGTATATGCTTGGCTCGTCAAGTATAACCTGAGTATTCCGCGTGTGCAACTGTTTTGCACCCGTTGTATTTGAACGTAGAGCCTATCACACCCGATCATCACGTGGTGTCTCAGCACGAAGAACTTTCGCAACGGTGCATACTCAGGGAGAACACTTCTTGATAATTTAGTGAGAGATCATCTTATAATGCTACCGTCAATCAAAGCAAGATAAGATGCATAAAAGATAAACATCACATGCAATCAATATAAGTGATATGATATGGCCATCATCATCTTGTGCTTGTGATCTCCATCTCCGGAGCACCTTCATGATCACCATCGTCACCGGCGCGACACCTTGATCTCCATCGTAGCATCATTGTCGTCTCGCCAATCTTATGCTTCCACGACTATCGCTACCGCTTAGTGATAAAGTAAAGCATTACATCGCGATTGCATTGCATACAATAAAGCGACAACCATATGGCTCCTGCCAGTTGCCGATAACTCGGTTACAAAACATGATCATCTCATACAATAAAATTTAGCATCATGTCTTGACCATATCACATCACAACATGCCCTGCAAAAACAAGTTAGACGTCCTCTACTTTGTTGTTGCATGTTTTACGTGGCTGCTACGGGCTTAAGCAAGAACCGATCTTACCTACGCATCAAAACCACAACGATAGTTTGTCAAGTTGGTGCTGTTTTAACCTTCACAAGGACCGGGCGTAGCCACACTCGGTTCAACTAAAGTTGGAGAAACTGTCACCCGCAAGCCACCTATGTGCATGGCACGTCGGGAGAACCGGTCTCGCGTAAGTGTACGCGTAATGTCGGTCCGGGCCGCTTCGTCCAACAATACCGCCGAACCAAAGTATGACATGCTGGTAAGCAATATGACTTATATCGCCCACAACTCACATGTGTTCTACTCGTGCATATAACATCAACACATAAAACCTAGGCTCGGATGCCACTGTTGGGGAACGTAGTAATTTCAAAAAATTTCCTACGCACACACAAGATCATGGTGATGCATAGCAACGAGAGGGGGAGAGTGTGATCTACGTACCCTTGTAGATCGACAACGGAAGCGTTAACTTGGTTGATGTAGTCGTACGTCTTCACGGCCTGACCGATCAAGCATCGAAATTACGGCACCTCCGAGTTCTCGCACATGTTCAGCTCGATGAAGATCCCCGGACTCCGATCCAGCAAAGTGTCGGGGAAGAGTTCCATCAACACGACGGCGTGGTGACGATGTTGATGTACTACTGTCGCAGGGCTTCGCCTAAGCACCGCTACAATATTATCGAGGACTATGGTGGAAGGGGGCACCGCACACGGCTAAGAATATGATCACGTGGATCAACTTGTGTTCATGGGGTGCCCCTTGCCTCAGTATATAAAGGATGGAGGAGGAGGAGGCCGGCCAAGGCAATTGGTGCGGCCAGGATGTGGAGTCCTACTAGGACTCCAAGTCCTAGTAGGAGTCCACCAAGAGGGGAGGAAGGGAGAAGGAAGTAGAGGAGAAGGAAAGGTGGCCGGCCCCCTTTTCCCTAGTCCAATTCGGACCAGAGGGGAGGGGGGGCGCAGCAGCCCCTTGGCCCTTTCTCCTTTTCCCACTAAAGCCCATCAAGGCCCATTGCTTCTCCCGTAACTACCCGGTACTCCGAAAAATACCCGAATCACTCGGAACCTTTCCGATGTCCGAATATAGTCGTCCAATATATCGATCTTTACGTCTCGACCATTTCGAGACTCCTCGTCATGTCCCCGATCTCATCCGGGACTCTGAACTCCTTCGGTACATCAAAACTCATAAACTCATAATATAACTGTCATCGAAACCTTAAGCGTGCGGACCCTACGGGTTCGAGAACAATGTAGACATGACCGAGACACATCTCCGGTCAATAACCAATAGCGGGACCTGGATGCCCATATTGGCTCCTACATATTCTACGAAGATCTTTATCGGTCAGACCGCATAACAACATACGTTGTTCCCTTTGTCATCGGTATGTTACTTGCCCGATATTCGATCGTCGGTATCTCAATACCTAGTTCAAACTCCTTACCGGCAAGTCTCTTTACTCGTTCCATAATACATCATCTCACAACTAACTCATTAGTTGCAATGCTTCCAAGGCTTATGTGATGTGTATTACCGAGAGGGCCCAGAGATACCTCTCCGACAATCGGAGTGACAAATCCTAATCTCGAAATACGCCAACCCAACATGTACCTTTGGAGACACCTGTAGAGCACCTTTATAATCACACATTTACGTTGTGACGTTTGGTAGCACACAAAGTGTTCCTCCGGCAAACGGGAGCTGCATAATCTCATAGTCATAGGAACATGTATAAGTCATGAAGAAAGCAATAGCAACATACTAAATGATCGGGTGCTAAGCTAATGGAATGGGTCATGTCAATCAGATCATTCACCTAATGATGTGATACCGTTAATCAAATAACAACTCTTTGTTCATGGTTAGGAAACATAACCATCTTTGATTAACAAGCTAGTCAAGTAGAGGCATACTAGTGACACTCTGTTTGTCTATGTATTCACACATGTATTATGTTTCCGGTTAATACAATTCTAGCATGAATAATAAACATTTATCATGATATAAGGAAATAAATAATAACTTTATAATTGCCTCTAGGGTATATTTCCTTCACATACTTTGTTCTAGTATCGAGTTGAAATCATTGAGTTGTAGATAAATAGAAGTGTGATGATCATCATTAATAGAGCATTGTCCCAAAAAAAGGCCAAAAAAGAGAGAAAGGCCAAATAAAAAAGAAAGGCCAAATAAAAAATAAAATAAAAATAAAAAAGGGGACAATGCTACTATCCTTTTTTCCACACTTATGCTTCAAAGTAGCACCATGATCTTCATGATAGAGAGTCTCTTATTTTGTCACTTTCATATACTAGTGGGAAATTTTCATTATAGAACTTGGCTTGTATATTCCAACAATGGGCTTCCTCAAAATGCCCTAGGTCTTCGTGAGCAAGCAAGTTGGATGCACACCCACTTAGTTTCTTTTGTTGAGCTTTCATACATTTATAGCTCTAGTGCATTCATTGCATGGCAATCCCTACACACTCACATTGATATCTATTAATGGGCATCTCCATAGCACGTTGATACGCCTAGTTCATGTGAGACTATATTCTCCCTTTTTGTCTTCTCCACAACCACCATTCTATTCCACATATAGTGCTATGTCCATGGCTCATGCTCATGTATTGCGTGAAGATTGAAAAAGTTTGAGAACATCAAAAGTATGAAACAATTGCTTGGCTTGTCATCGGGGTTGTGCATGATTTAAATACTTTGTGTGGTGAAGATGGAGCACTGCCAGACTATATGATTTTGTAGGGATAGCTTTCTTTAGCCATGCTATTTTGAGAAGACATGATTGCTTAGTTAGTATGCTTGAAGTATTATTATTTTTATGTCAATATTAATCTTTTGTCTCGAATCTTATGGATCTGAACATTCTTGCCACAATAAAGAGAAATACATGATGAATATGTTAGGTAGCATTCCACATCAAAACTTCTATTTTTATCATTTACCTACTCAAGGACGAGCATGAATTAAGCTTGGGGATGCTGATACGTCTCCAACGTATCTATAATTTTTGATTGTTCCATGCTATTATATTATCTGTTTTGGATGTTTATGGGCTTTATTATACACTTTTATATTATTTTTGGGACTAACCTATTAACCCAGAGCCCAGTGCCAGTTTCTGTTTTTTCCTTGTTTTAGAGTATCGCAGAAAAGGAAAATCAAACGGAGTCCAATTGAGCTGAAACTTCATGAAACTTATTTTTGGAACGGAAGCAATCCAGAAGACTTGGGGTGTACGTAAGGGAAGCAATGAGGAAGGCACAAGCCAGGGGGCGCGCCCACACCCTGGGCACATCCTCCACCCTCTTGGGCCCCTCGTGGCTCCCCTGATGTATTTCTTCCGCCTATATATATCCATATACCCTAAAACTATTAGAGACGAGGATAGATCGGGAGTTCCACCGCCAGAAGCCTCCGTAGCCACCGAAAACCAATCTAGAGTCGTTCCCGCACCCTGCCAGAGGGGTAATCCCTCTCCGGTGGACATCTTCATCATCCCGGCGCTCTCCATGATGAGGAGGGAGTAGTCCACCCTCGGGGCTGAGGGTATGTACCAGTAGCTGTGTGTTTGATCGCTCTCTCTCTCTCGGGTTCTTGAGGTGGTACGGTCTTGATGTATCACGAGCTTTGCTATTATAGTTGGATCTTATGATGTTTCTCGCCCTCTACTCTCTTGTAATGGATTGAGTTTTCCCTTTGAATTTACCTTATCGGATTGAGTCTTTAAGGATTTGAGAACACTTGATGTATGTCTTGCGTGGGATACCCGTGGTGACAATGGGGTATTCTATTGATCCACTTGATGTATATTTTGGTGAGCAACTTGCAGGTTCCGCCCATGAACTATTGCATAGGGGTTGGCACACGTTTTCGTCTTGACTCTCCGGTAGAATCTTTGGGGCACTCTTTGAAGTCTGGTCGTTCTTAGACATATTATTGTTTGAGTTAACTTCACCAAACAATACTTAAAATTCCAGGATCAATGATGCCGACCTCCTTGCAGAGTTGTGCCAGATTCCAAATGATGACCTACTCGTGCAATTGTGATAGGTAGCGATGACCTCCTCATACTCACCGGTAACAAGTCTGGTTTCACATTTGCTGGGCACTGTGCTTTTGGTGTATGATATGGCTGGGAGAAAACACACAGTCTCCTAAATTGTCTGATAATGTCAATTTGTTCTGTAAGATCTGAGTTTATTGTACTATAAATGGTGATAATATTGCGTCTAGTATGTTCACGACCTTTTACATTGTATGGATAATTGGATACACTGAGCTACCGTCTTCCCCTATATACCCCGCAGTCAAACTCATATGATAGAGTAGATATTTTCTACCTGTAGCATCATGGAGGTACTAACTACTTGATCTAGTCGTAGAACAGCATCATGTTTGAATATGCCAAATATTTGCGCCTAATGATGTTCTGTAGTAGGGCGGCTATTTTTTTACTTTCTTTCTAGGTTTTTTACTTTCCGGCAGTGGTGGTGCTACACGGCTACTGCTCCTATGATGGCTACGCATTGGTAGGCTCGGCTGCCTCCCTTAGCTGTCGCTGTGATGGTGAAGCTCAGCCTAGGCTACAACCACTTCCGATGAGCTCCTTAGGTCCCCTTCTACCCCTCCTACTCGCTCCATGATTCTTTGCTTTGCCTTTGTTAGGTGTAATTGTTTAACTTTTGTCATAGTCGAGCATTCGATGATATATTGTATCAGTCATGAGGTACATGGTTCATGGATATGCCAACCTGCAGCTTTTTGTACTAGTGATAGTAGGATAATGCAAGTTTTGACAATCCATACATATTCCTGCATGTTAGTGTCTCTCCATGTAAGTACGAATTCTGGTGATGCCTTCATCTATGATGATGCTCTGCCTTTCGCATTCATTCATTCTCTGATTGTCCTAGGAGTCCTCATATTTATTTGAAAAACTATGCACATGTACATCATTCTAGAGAAGCATTCCCATACCAGCACATGTATTTGAAAAATCTATTCAAATCTCCTCACTTCATATGTTGCTATGAACACTAAGTTCAGAGTGTAGCATGCTGTTAAGAGATACTGCAACTCCAAAGTAGACAACTAAAACATATTAGTAAAATCACTATGCATCCCTAGTGATGCTTTATCTTGTTATTTTAGTCCATGAGTGATGTGTTGGAGCATCACTGACTTGTATGTTTTTTTCAAGGTCTATACAAGTGCCATCTTTGTCTGGCAACATCTTCCTCATGTGTCATGTCAAGTATCTATTTCACTTTAGATGTTTTAAGTGAATGATGTATTACTTGCGAGTGTCGATGTACTAATGCAAACAGTGCTTGTGTACTTGTGACTAATCTGTTTTCCCTCTCATTTATAGTAGTTACTCGACCAAAGAGATTTGAAGAAGCTCGAAGCCCCAGTCAGCGGCTCGCTTTATATGTTATTGAACTTGTAATGCAGAATTTGCTTGGAATTTTGATGTAATGCTGATCTTGCTAGGATTTGGGTGTATATTTACTTATTGTACCTGTTATTTAATGTTGGGTGTACTTGTTATTCAAATGCTGGGAATTTGAATTTGTGATAAATGTATTTAGTTGGATGTGAACATAATACTGAAAGAGTCCTTGGCCCAAACACTACTGGACCTTAAAAAGGCCACAGTCCAAACATAGTTGGGGTCTGTTTCAGCAATGCTAGTATATTAATTTCCGAAAATAAATAAAATGGACTGTAAAAGGGTCGAGTTCCAAAATTTAAAAGGACCACAAAAAGGCCAAGGCCTGAACAAGAATTGGACTGAAAAAAGGCTAAGGCCCGAATAATTGGACGTAAAAGGGTGCGGCCTAGAAAATAAATGGCTGAAATGTTGGGCTAGGCCCATGAAATAGATCAAAAATTGATAGAAAAAATAATAATAAATGGGCCGAATTAATGGGCTTGGCCCATATAGACACCTACTCGGACTGGGCTGAATCTTATCAGTGACCTTTTGAATAGGTCGCAATTTTGCCACGTCAGATTGCCACGTCGGATCCGACGTGGCCTAGGCAGACAGCCAGTGACCAAAACAAAAGGTCATGGGTTCAACGACCTTCTGTTTT
Organism: Triticum urartu; assembly: GCF_056163025.1. Lineage (NCBI taxonomy): Eukaryota > Viridiplantae > Streptophyta > Magnoliopsida > Poales > Poaceae > Triticum > Triticum urartu. Next base: position 56,997,821 of record NC_141875.1, on the reverse strand, counting down.
GGTCGTAAACGTCTACGACCTTCTCACAGAGAAGGTCGTTAATTTCAGTTTACGACCGCCAGCTTTTGACCTTCTGTTTTTGGTCACAAAAAGGTCGCAAATGAAAAACAATGACCTTTCAGTGACCAATAGTCAAGGTCACAAGTTGACATATTTCTTGTAGTGTTGTGCTTCGACGTCCTCCAAGCCCGAGCCACCCACCTAAGGCATCTTGCCTTGCTTAGGCGCCTGCTTCTCCCAATATTCGGAGGCGGCCCTTCTCTTCCTAGGAGGAAAGGAGACCATGGCTCTCCCTTCACTTTTGTCTTCGGATGAGGGGTTTTTGATTCCTTCAGACACAATGTCCGATGCACCCTTGGAATAGGTGCCATCTTTGGTCCTCTCACTCTTTGCCTTGCCCTCCTTCACAGGAATCTAGTATGGTGCCAGGGCCAGCATCCTTATTAGAACAGGATTCACTAGGACCTCGGGCAGAGGGGCCGAACACATAATTAGTTCTGCCTTCTTTGTCCATCCCTGGAAGAAGATATCTTGCTCAGTACCATATTATGGTATGCATAATTACAAAGTGTTCGGGAGCCAAGTGCTTACCGGGGTATCCGGACGGTTGCAGTTAAGGCCAGCATCTTCGGTAGTGTCCGTCCAATGTTTCCGCTTCCCAAAAAATAAATTCCACATCACTTCGTGTGTGGTGTCGAAGAAGTGTTGGAGGGTTTGTGGTCCTTCTGGATTAAGCTCCCACATGCAGCGGGACCTGCGCTGGCATGGCAGGATTCGGCAAACTAACATCACTTGGATCACGTTGACAAGATCGATGTCTCTCTTGAGGAGGGTTCGGATGCAGCTCTGTAAAGTCTGCACTTCATCAACTGATCCCCAGTCCAGCCCCTTGTTGACCCATGATGCAAGCTGTAATAGTGGGCCAGGACGGAATGTGGGTGCAGCTACCCACTTGGTGTTGCAGGGCTCCGTAACATAAAACCACTCCCGTTGTCAGTGATTGGAAGTTTCGGTAAAATAACCTTTTGGCCAAGGAGTGCTGGTGAGTTGGCTGATCGTAGCACCGCCGCACTCCATGTATTCCTCGTCGACTATCTTCGGCTTCACACTGAAGGTCTTGAGCCATAAGCCGAAGTGTGGGGGGATTTGGAGGAAGGCCTCACATGTAATGATAAATGCCGAGACATGGAGGATAGAGTCCGAGGCTAGGTCATGAAAATCTAGTCCGTAATAAAATATTAGCCCCCGGACGAAGGGGTGAAGAGTGAACCCTAACCCCTGGAGGAAGTGGGAGATGAATACGACCCTCTCGCCAGATCTGGGGGTTGGAATAACCTGTCCTTGAGCAGGAAGCCTGTGGTGGACCTCCGCAGTCAAATACCTGGCCGCCCGAAGCTTTGCGATGTCCTCCTCCGTAACAGAGGAAGCCACCCATCGGCCTTGGGAGCTGGGTCCAGACATGATGGGGAGGCTTGAAACGATGAAGTCAAACCTTGGGTGCTAGAACTCGAGGTTGGGAAGGTTGAGGAGAGGTTTGGCATAAAGGACGACCCTTGGTTCCTTTATAAAGGTAGCGGGTATTGAACACCTCCTCCTAAGCCTAAGAACCTGCCTATTCCTAAAGAATCTTTCCTGCAGGACGGTTGGGTTACCAACGTTCATATTGATGAAAATCCCGCAATTAGGGGACACGATCTCTACTTCGACAAGACATGTCAATGACAACCACGCCCTGAAACATGGAACGGCGGGCTGGGAAACGGTTCGAAGTAATGACCGAGAAGCGTGACTTCACATTACTAAAAGTTGTCAGTAGATTGGATTCGTAGAATACTATACTGTCTACGGCTGTGTGTTACAGGTCCGGACACGATCAATTTGTCCGAAGACTATTTTGGAGTTCGGAAGGAGGAACCTGCCTTGCAATGCCGAAGACAGCACTATGCGCCGGATACCTTGTCATTGAAGCCAGGTTCACGGGCTACTGAGGGAGTCCTGGACTAAGGGGTCCTCGGGTGTCCGGCCTGTTAGCCATGGGCCGGACTTATGGGCTATGAAGATACGAAGACCGGAGACTGCACCCGTGTTCGGATAGGACTCTCCTTGGCGTGGAAGGCAAGCTTGGCGACCGGATATGTAGATTACTTTCCTTGTAACCAACTTTATGTAACCCTAGATCCTCCCGGTGTCTATATAAACCGGAGGACTTAGTCCGGATAGGGGACTCATTATCATAGTCATACAAGCTAGAACTCTAGGGTTTTAGCCATTACGATCTCGAGGTAGATCAACTCTTGTAATACTCATATTCATCAATATCAATCAAGTAGGACGTAGGGTATTACCTCCATAGAGAGGGCCCGAACCTGGATAAACATCGTGACCCTTGTCTCCTATTACCATCGACCTTGGACGCACAGTTCGGGACCCCCTACCCGAGATCCGCCGGTTTTGACACCGACAGCGCCGATTAGGCCGTAGCTTCATCCGAGGAAACAGTGATGATGATGCTCTTCTGGTGGTGCAGGTGAAGACGGCAGTGTGGGAATGTAGGTGGTGCGAAAGACGAGGGGAACGTCGGGGAGGCTCCTTGGAGGTGGAGGACGGGGTGGCTAAACCGGCAGGACGACCAGATCGACAACGGATCCTCATCTGGTATGGTGGATGAGGCACGTCGAGGTGTTGCTATGGACGATGTCGTCGGGGAAGAGGCTCCGGCTGGGTGGCGGATGGAAAAGGTGTGGCGCTGTTGGAAATATGCCCTAGAGGCAATAATAAATTAGTTATCATTATATTTCCTTGTTCATGATAATCGTTTATTATCCATGCTATAATTGTATTGATAGGAAACTCAGATACATGTGTGGATACATAGACAACACCATGTCCCTAGTAAGCCTCTAGTTGACTAGCTCGTTGATCAATAGATGGTTATGGTTTCCTGACCATGGACATTGGATGTCATTGATAACGGGATCACATCATTAGGAGAATGATGTGATGGACAAGACCCAATCCTAAGCCTAGCACAAAGATCGGGTAGTTCGTATGCTAAAGCTTTTCAAATGTCAAGTATCATTTCCTTAGACCATGAGATTGTGCAACTCCCGGATACCGTAGGAATGCTTTGGGTGTACCAAACGTCACAACGTAACTGGGTGGCTATAAAGGTACACTACACGTATCTCCGAAAGTGTCTGTTGGGTTGGCACGAATCGAGACTGGGATTTGTCACTCCGTGTGACGGAGAGGTATCTCTGGGCCCACTCGTTAGGACATCATCATAATGTGCACAATGTGATCAAGGAGTTGATCACGGGATGATGTGTTACGGAACGAGTAAAAGAGACTTGCCGGTAACGAGATTGAACAAGGTATCGGGATACCGACGATCGAATCTCGGGCAAGTATCGTACCGCTAGACAAAGGGAATTGTATACGGGATTGATTAAGTCCTTGACATCGTGGTTCATCCGATGAGATCATCATGGAACATGTGGGAGCCAACATGGGTATCCAGATCCCGCTGTTGGTTATTGACCGGAGAGTCATCTCAGTCATGTCTGCATGTCTCCCGAACCCGTAGGGTCTACACACTTAAGGTTCGGTGACGCTAGGGTTATAGAGATATTAGTATGCGGTAACCCGAAAGTTGTTCGGAGTCCCGGATGAGATCCCGGACGTCACGAGGAGTTCCGGAATAGTCCGGAGGTAAAGAATTATATATAGGAAGTGCTATTTCGGCTATCGGGACAAGTATCGGGGTCACCGGTATTGTACCGGGACCACCGGAAGGGTCCCGGGGGCCCACCGGGTGGGGCCACCTGCCCTGGGGGGCCACATGGGCTGTAGGGGGTGCGCCTTGGCCTACATGGGCCAAGGGCACCAGCCCCTAGAGTCCCATGCGCCAAAGGGACAAGAGGAGGGGAGAGTCCTAAAGGGGGAAGGCACCTCCGAGGTGCCTTGGGGAGGATGGACTCCTCCCCCCCTTGGCCGCACCCTTCCTTGGAGGAAGGGGCAAGGCTGCGCCCTCCCCCTCTCCCTTGGCCCTATATATAGTGGGGGGAAGGGAGGGCAACCATACCTAAGCCCTGGCGCCTCCCTCTCCCTCCCGTGACACATCTCCCTCCTCCCGCAGCGCTTAGCGAAGCCCTGTTGGAATCCCGCTACTTCCACCACCACGCCGTCGTGTTGTTGGATCTCCAACAACCTCTCCTCCCCCCTTGCTGGATCAAGAAGGAGGAGACGTCGCTGCTCCGTACGTGTGTTGAACGCGGAGGTGCCGTCCGTTCGGCGCTAGGATCATCGGTGATTTGGATCACGACGAGTACGACTCCATCAACCCCGTTCTCTTGAACGCTTCCGCGCGCGATCTACAAGGGTATGTAGATCCACTCCTCCCTCGTTGCTAGATGACTCCATAGATAGATCTTGGTGACACGTAGGAAAATTTTGAATTTCTGCTACGTTCCCCAACAATGGCATCATGAGCTAGGTCTATGCGTAGTTTCTATGCACGAGTAAAACACAAAGTAGTTGTGGGCGTTGATTTTGTTCAATATGCTTGCCGTTACTAGTCTTATATTGATTCGGTGGCATTGTGGGATGAAGCGGCCCGGACCGACCTTACACGTACTCTTACGTGAGACAGGTTCCACCGACTGACATGCACTAGTTGCATAAGGTGGCTAGCGGGTGTCTGTCTCTCCCACTTTAGTCGGATCGGATTCGATGAAAAGGGTCCTTATGAAGGGTAAATAGCAATTGGCATATCACGTTGTGGTTTTGTGTAGGTAAGAAACGTTCTTGCTAGAAACCCAAAGCAGCCACGTAAAACATGCAAACAACAATTAGAGGACGTCTAACTTGTTTTTGCAGGGTATGCTATGTAATATGATATTGGCCATATCATGTCACTATTTGATTGCATGTGATGTTTATCATGTTTATACATCTTGTTTACTTAGAACGACGGTAGTAGATAAGATGATCCCTCATTAAAATTTCAAGAAGTGTTCTCCCCTAACTGTGCACCGTTGCTAAAGTTCGTCGTTTCGAAGCACCATGTGATGATCAGGTGTGATAGATCCTTACGTTCACATACAACGGGTGTAAGACAGTTTTACACATGCAAAACACTTAGGGTTAACTTGACAAGCCTAGCATGTACAGACATGGCCTCGGAACACAAGAGACCGAAAGGTCGAGCATGAGTCGTATGGTAGATACGATCAACATGAAGATGTTCACCGATGATGACTAGTCCGTCTCACATGATGATCGGACACGGCCTAGTTGACTCGGATCATGTAATCACTTAGATGACTAGAGGGATGTCTATCTGAGTGGGAGTTCATAAGATGAACTTAATTATCCTGAACATAGTCAAAAGGTCTTCGCAAATTATGTCGTGGCTCACGTTTCTATTCTACTATTTAGATATGTTCCTAGAGAAAATTTAGTTGAAAGTTGATAGTAGCAATTATGCGGACTGGGTCCGTAAACTGAGGATTGTCCTCATTGCTTCATAGAAGGCTTATGTCCTTAATGCACCGCTCAGAGTGCTGAACCTCGAACGTCGTCTGTGGATGTTGCGAACATCTGACATACACATTTTGATAACTACGTGATAGTTCAGTTAACCGGTTTAGAGTTGAGGCACCAAAAACGTTTTTGAAACGTCGTGAAACATATGAGATGTTTCGAAGGCTGAAATTGGGATTTCAGGCTCGTGCCCACATCAAGAGGTATAAGACCTCCGACGATTTTCTTAGCCTGCAAACTAAGGGAGAAAAGCTCAATTGTTGAACTTGTGCTCGGATTGTCTGAGTAAAACAATCGCTTGAATCGAGTGGGAGTTGATCTTCCAGATGAAATAGTGATGGTTCTCCGAAGTCATTACCACCAAGCTGCTAGAGCTTCATGATGAACTATAATATATCAGGGACATATATGATGATCCTTGAGATATTCGCGATGTTTGACACCACAAAAGTAGAAATCAAGAACGAGCATCAATTGTTGATGGTTAGTGAAACCGCTAGTTTCAAGAAGGGCAAGGGCAAGAAGGGATACTTCATGAAACGGCAAATCAACTGCTGCTCTAGTGAAGAAACCCAAGGTTGAACCCAAACCCGAGACTAAGTGCTTCTGTAATAAGGGGAACAGCCACTGGAGCAGAATTACCCTAGATACTTGGTAGATGAGAAGGCTAGCAAGGTCGATAGAAGTATATTGGATATACATTGTGTTAATGTGTACTTTAATAGTACTCCTAGTAGCACCAGGGTATTAGATACTGGTTTGGTTGCTAAGTGTTAGTAACTCGACATAAAAGCTACGGAAGAAACGGAGACTAGCTAAAGGTGAGCTGACGATATGTGTTGGAAGTGTTTCCAATGTTGATATGATCAAGCATCGCACGCTGCCTCTACCATCGAGATTGGTGTTTGCGTTGAGCATAGACATGATTGGATTATGTCTATCACAATACGGTTATTCATTTAAGGAGAATAATGGTTACTCTGTTTATTTTAATAATACCTTCAATGGTCTTGCACCTAAAATGAATGGTTCATTGAATCTCGATCATAGTGATACACATGTTCATGCCAAAAGATATAAGATAGTAATGATAGTACCACCTACTTGTGGCACTGCCACTTAAGTCATATCGGTATAAAACGTATGAAGAAGCTCCATGTTGATGGATCTTTGGACTCACTCATTTTTGAAAAGTTTGAGACATGCGAACCATGTTTGTTGGTAGATATGCATGAAGAAACTGCATGCAAATGGACCGTTTTGGACTCACTTTATTTTGAATCACTTGAGACATGCAAATCATACCACATGGGCAAGATGACTGAAAGGCCTGGTTTTCAGTAAGATGGAACAAGAGAGCAACTTGTTGGAAGTAATACATTTTGATGTGTGCAGTCCAATGAGTGCTGAGGCATGTAGTGGATATCGTTATGTTCTTACTTCACAGATGATCTGAGTAGATGTTGAGTATATTTACTTGATGAATCACGAGCCTAAATTATTGAAAGGTTCAAGTAATTTCAGGGTGAAGTTGAAAGATCTCGTGACAAGAGGATAAAATATCTATGATATGATCATAGAGATGAATATCTGAATTACGAGTTTGGCACAGAATTAAGACATTGTGGAAATTGTTTCACAACTAATACAGCCTGGAACACCATAGTGTGATGGTGTGTCCGAACATCATAACTGCACCCTATTGGATATGATGCATACCATGATGTCTCTTATCGAATTACCACAATAGTTTATGGGTTAGGCATTAAAGACAACCACATTCACTTTAAAAGGGGCACCACGTAATTCCGATGAGATGACACCGTATGAACTATGGTTTAGAGAAACCTAAGCTGTCATTTCTTAAAAGTTTGGGGCTGCGACGCTTATGTGAAAAAGTTTCAGGCTGATAAGCTCGAAGCCAAAGCGGATAAATGCATCTTCATAGGACACCCAAGACAGTTGCGTATACCTCCTGTCTCGGATTCGAAAGCAATAAGGGTTTGTTTCTAGAATCGGGTCCTTTCTCGAGGAAAAGTTTCTTTCGAAAGAATTGAGTGGGAGGATGGTGGAGACTTGATGAGGTTATTGAACCGTCTCTTCAACTAGTGTGTGGCAGGGCACAGGAAGTTGTTCCTGTGGCACCTACACCAATTGAAGTGGAAGCTTATGATAGTGATCATGAAACTTCAGATCAAGTCACTAACAAACCTCGTGGGATGACAAGGATGCGTACTACTTCAGAGTGGTACGTAATCCTGTCTTGGAAGTCATGTTGCTAGACAACAATGAACCTACGAGCTATGGAGAAGCGATGGTGGGCCCGGATTCCGATAAATGGCTCGAGGCCATAAAATCCGAGAGAGGATCCATGTATGAAAACAAAGTGTAGACTTTGGCGGAACAGCTCGATGGTCGTAAGGCTGTTGAGTATAGATGGATTTTAAAAGGAAGACAGACAATGATGGTAAGTATCACCATTAAGAAAGCTCGACTTGTCGTTAAGATGTTTTCCAACAAGTTCAAGGAGTTGACTACGGTGAGACTTTCTCACTCGTAGCGATGCTAAGAGTCTGTTGGAATTATATTAGTGATTACTGCATTATTTATGAAATCTTGCAGATAGGATGTCAAAACATTGTTTCCTCGATATTTTTCTTGAGGAAAGGTTGTATGTAATACAACCGGAAGGTTTTGTCAATCCTGAAAGATGCTAATAAGTATGCAAAGCTCCAGCAATCCTTCTGAGGACTGGAGTAAGCATCTCGGAGTTGGAATGTATGCTTTGATGAGATGATCAAAGATTTTGGGTGTATACAAAGTTTATGAGAAACTTGTATTTCCAAAGAAGTGAGTGGGAGCACTATAGAATTTCTGATGAGTATATGTTATGGATCAGAAATGATGTAGAATTTCTGGAAAGCATATAGGGTTATTTGGAAAGTGTTTTTCAATGGAAAGCCTGGATTAAGCTACTTGAACATTGAGCATCAAGATCTATAAGGATAGATCAAAACGTTTAATGGTACTTTCAAATGAGCACATACCTTGATATGATCTTGAAGGTGTTCAAGATGGATCAGTCAAAGAAGGAGTTCTCGCCTGAGTTGTAAGGTATGAAGTTAAGACTTAAAGTTCGACCACGGCAGAATAGAGAGAAAGGACGAAGGTCGTCCCCTATGCTTAAGACGTAGGCTCTACAGTATGCTATGCTGTGTACCGCACCTGAAGTGTGCCTTGCCATGAGTCAGTCAAGGGGTACAAGAGTGATCCAAGAATGGATCACAGGACAGCGGTCAAAGTTATCCTTAGTAACTAGTGGACTAAGGAATTTTCTCGATTATGGAGGTGGTAAAAGAGTTCGTCATAAAGGGTTACGTCGATGCAAGCTTAACACCTATCCGGATAGCTCTGAGTAGAGATACCGGATACGTATAATGGAGCAACAATTTATAATAGCTCCAAGTAGAACAGTTATTTGAAATGGCTCCAAATAGAGCGTGGTAGCTACATCTAGGAGATGACATAGAGATTTGTAATGCACACACGGATCTGAAAGGTTCAGACCCGTTGACTAAAACCTCTCTCACAAGCAACATGATCAAACCCAGAACTCATTGAGTGTTAATCACATAGTGATGTGAACTAGATTATTGACTCTAGTAAACTCTTTGGATGTTGGTTACATGGCGATGTGACCTGTGAGTGTTAATAACATGGCGATGTGAACTAGATTATTGACTCTAGTGCAAGTGGGAGACTGTTGGAAATATGCCCTAGAGGCAATAATAAATTAGTTATTATTATATTTCCTTGTTCATGATAATCGTTTATTATCCATGCTATAATTGTATTGATAGGAAACTCAGATACATGTGTGGATACATAGACAACACCATGTCCCTAGTAAGCCTCTAGTTAACTAGCTCGTTGATCAATAGATGGTTATGGTTTCCTGACCATGGACATTGGATGTCATTGATAACGGGATCACATCATTAGGAGAATGATGTGATGGACAAGACCCAATCCTAAGCCTAGCACAAAGATTGTGTAGTTCGTATGCTAAAGCTTTTCTAATGTCAAGTATCATTTCCTTAGACCATGAGATTGTGCAACTCCCGGATACCGTAGGAATGCTTTGGGTGTACCAAACGTCACAACATAACTGGGTGGCTATAAAGGTACACTACAGGTATCTCCGAAAGTGTCTGTTGGGTTGGCACGAATCGAGACTGGGATTTGTCACTCCGTGTGACGGAGAGGTATCTCTGGGCCCACTCGGTAGGACATCATCATAATGTGCACAATGTGATCAAGGAGTTGATCACGGGATGATGTGTTACGGAATGAGTAAAAGAGACTTGCCGGTAACGAGATTGAACAAGGTATCGGGATACCGACGATCGAATCTCGGGCAAGTATCGTACCGCTAGACAAAGGGAATTGTATACGGGATTGATTAAGTCCTTGACATCGTGGTTCATCCGATGAGATCATCATGGAACATGTGGGAGCCAACATGGGTATCCAGATCCCGCTGTTGGTTATTGACCGGAGAGTCATCTCAGTCATGTCTGCATGTCTCCCGAACCCGTAGGGTCTACACACTTAAGGTTCGGTGACGCTAGGGTTATAGAGATATTAGTATGCGTTAACCCGAAAGTTGTTCGGAGTCCCGGATGAGATCCCGGACGTCACGAGGAGTTCCGGAATGGTCCGGATGTAAAGAATTATATATAGGAAGTGCTATTTCGGCTATCAGGACAAGTTTCGGGGTCACCGGTATTGTACCGGGACCACCGGAAGAGTCCCCGGGGCCAACCGGGTGGGGCCACCTGCCCCGGGGGGCCACATGGGCTGTAGGGGGTGCGCCTTGGCCTACATGGGCCAAGGGCACCAGCCCCTAGAGGCCCATGCGCCAAAGGGACAAGAGGAGGGGAGAGTCCTAAAGGGGGAAGGCACCTCCGAGGTGCCTTGGGGAGGATGGACTCCTCCCCCCCTTGGCCGCACCCTTACTTGGAGGAAGGGGCAAGGCTGCGCCCTCCCCCTCTCCCTTGGCCCTATATATAGTGGGGGGAAGGGAGGGCAACCATACCTAAGCCCTGGCGCCTCCCTCTCCCTCCCGTGACACATCTCCCTCCTCCCGCAGCGCTTAGCGAAGCCCTGTTGGAATCCCGCTACTTCCACCACCACACCGTCGTGTTGTTGGATCTCCATCAACCTCTCCTACCCCCTTGCTGGATCAAGAAGGAGGAGACGTCGCTGCTCCGTACGTGTGTTGAACGCGGAGGTGCCGTCTGTTCGGCGCTAGGATCATCGGTGATTTGGATCACGACGAGTACGACTCCATCAACCCCGCTCTCTTGAACGCTTCCGCGCGCGATCTACAAGGTTATGTAGATCCACTCCTCCCTCGTTGCTAGATGACTCCATAGATAGATCTTGGTGACACGTAGGAAAATTTTGAATTTCTGCTACGTTCCCCAACAGGCGCTTCGCGGGTTTTCCCGGCCTCTGTGTACGAATGGGAGGACGGATGGAATGGGAGTGGGGAACCATGGCTTAGGGATGCGCTTGGCCGAAATGTGGGGTAAGTTACGAAAGAACCCCCACCGATTTGAGGCGTTTCTTTTGGTTCAGGGGTATCACAGGCATTTTGCGTGTCGGGATTTCACAGGAGGTGGGAGTTTTTGCGCGCGTTGTAATTTTGGAATAGCAAGGCGCGGGTTGATATGGAGGGTGTTGTAGGAGCACAACGAGACAAAGATATATCTTAAATATTTCGGGCTAACAAGGCGCGGGTTGAAATTTCCGGGCAAGCCTAACGTGTACTGTACCAAATCAATTCGCACTACAAATGTCATTCAAAACTTTGAATTCATGTTATGTTCAATTAAAATATTTTGCTACGTGCATAATGCATGCAACCTACTACTCAAATGAACGTTTTAGTGCATTCCAAACGTATATACTACAGCTTCAATATGAACTAAATTTGAATTCGTTTCTCTATTTGAATAAGATCTACAATAATGATTGTGGTGAAGTCAAAGCATTTGAATTCGTTTCTCTGTTTTAATAAGATCTACAATCATCATTATTGTCAAGTTAAACCATCGTTTGTGTATTATCTTCACAGCACACCACATGATTAGTCTCAAGTTACATATGAACTATGTGTACTATATGAACTCGAACTCAATTTTTTGAATCCACTTTATGTTGATTTCAAATCATAGTACATTTCAAGCTCTAGCTAGATTTTCATAATCTAAACCATGTCTCATATGTATAATGTGTTTATCACATTATGTATGGTGCCCTGCCCCCTACGCCTACAAGTATTTAGATGTGAGGAGCAAACACCACACATTACCACAAATTCAAATAAAATGTGAGAATGTTCGATATATAGTATTGTTTAGATTGTTCGATATTTAGTTGTAAGCTGCAAACGCCACACATTATCACAAATTCAAATAAAATGTGAGATTGTTCGATGTATAGTATGGTTTAGATTGTTCGATATTTAGCTGTGAGTTGCAAATGCCATGCATAATCACATTATGGTATAACATGTGCAAAACCACAACACGCGTATCACCGCTATATTCATGCATGCATTTGTTTAAAACACTATGATCTCCTATTCAAATATATGAATCCACTTTCATATCAAATTATGATCTTTGTTAGTCTCTTACACCCACACAATCCTCTAACCTTTGTAGCTACAACTAACTTTCTCTCATGCATGCACACGCCCACCTCGCCCCCCCCCTCCCTCAACATTCCATCCATCACGCACATTCATTTTTTAGGTTGTTCTCCCACAGTCTCCACAACTCCTTTCTGACACACACTGATCGATAAACCTCTCCAGCGATGTCTGCCAACAACATACACACGCACCTTCAATCTCCTCCTTTATGTGTACTTGCCTCGTGTCTCTCATACAGTCCCACACACGTGTAAACTCTCGCCCCTATTTTCGTCGATCTCACAACCGCACACTCCTCCCCCTATCTAGCTAGTAGCTGGACCTCTCACACCACCTCCTAGCTACATTCTCTCTGTCTATCCGTCTCGCCGGGCCTTATTTGCCTCTAACAAATGGACGTACACCGACCGATCTCCCGCTATACATATAGCTAGCTAGGTCCTTATAACTCATTATTCCCCACGCGTCGATCGATCTACCTCATTAGTTATGTCTCTCCCTTCCTCCGACAAACAACAATTGATCTACCGATCTAGTTAGGTTTTCTTACCAAACACATGGTTCCCCTTCATCATCCATGGATGCGTCCCGACAGATCTATCACGCATAGGCACACACAGAAACACATCCCCACTCTTATTGATAATATTGCAGTTCCACCCTCAGTTTGTCTAGTAGGCCTCTCCCACCATCTTCGAGAAGCAACTCCATCACCCATCCAGCACTCTACCCCTCTCCTTTCCTCTCTCTTTTTGTCCCATCCTATTTCCCGTCCTTCAGTTATGTAAGGATGTCGTCTGATCTCCCTCAAGACATAGTTGGGTCTCTCCTTCTCAACACATACACCAGTCATTCTACTTCTATAGTTAGGCCTCTTCCTACCCCTCCCCCACCCCCTCCCCCACACACACCGATACATCGAGTGCTCTAGTCATGTCTCCCTGCCACACACAAACTTGACATGTGCCCTCTGATGTTCCGGTAGGTCAGTTGCCTTATATCTTTGACTTGCACACACACACACACAATTTCGATGGCTCTCTTCATCGATCTCGCACCCACCCACTTGATCCTCTCTTCCACTCTATCGATATCTATGACCCCTCCCTCTCTTCTCGTGGATCGCCCGGCCCTCTATGTATGATATGGATAGGCCTTCATTTCACACACATTGCATGCAGAATTTTGTTTGAGATGTCATCGACACATATTCCCACAAATACATTCACGAAATCAACCCCCCCCCCAAACAAAAATCACTCACGAACGCACAAGCCATTTGTCTAGGTTTGTATCTCTCACACACACCCACGTAGGTGGGGGATGTGCACGAAGAGAAGAGGTGCACGCACGGCGCACGTACTCCCGTCTCTTTCCCAACAACACCCACGCGGGTACACGGTGGAGCTCATTTCTGTACGAAAAGGCAGCCCACGTGGTAATTTGACATGTGTACTAGTTGTCCACTAGATGGAGGGAGGATCATCTACCATGGGTGAACAAACAAATTGTGACTTGACGCGTTATGTTAAAAAAGAGGCAAACCATGTGGGGCCTACCTTAGAGGCAAGGCTCTATACACTTGAGTACTTTTGATGTGTCCGTCAACTCACAGAATGAGGAGAAGCTTGCTTAGTGCACCATCTCCCCCGCCCACGGGCACGGTGGCTCGCAGGATGAGGTGAAGCTTGCTTACTAGTAGTAGTACTGTACGCCTTACGCCCGCTCCCTCGCCCACGCGCATGGTGGCTCACAGAACGAGGAGAAAAATTTACTACTCCCTCCGTTTACTTCTCGTCCCTACTACATTGGTTAGAGAGATTATGATATTGTTTGGAATATATATGTCCTTTAGTAGATTTCAATATGAACTACTAGTACATACTCCAAACACTGATGTATATAGACGTATTTTAGAATGTAGATTCACTCATTTTGCTTCGTATGTAGTCCATATTGAGGCCCTGTTTGGTTCATAAGTCCTAGGACTTTTTCTAGTCCCAACTAAAAAGTCCCTCCCTGTTTGTTTTCAGGGACTAAAAAGTCCCTAGTCCCTCCCTAGAGGTTATTGAATGACCATGTTACCCCCAGTATATAGAAAAATAACAACCAAACAACACCATGGGGCGGCGGGGCAATAGGTGCAGGGAGGGGCATTGTTGGAAAAGTCCCAAAAAAGACTCTCCTTGAGAGTCTTCTTCATTAAGTCCCAAAAAGCAAGTTTTAGTCCCTAGTAGTCCCTCCTGTTTGGTTAAAAAGTCCCTAAGCTAAAAAGTCCCTGGAAACAAACACCCCTGCATAAAGTTGAGACACTTATTTTGGAACGGAGGGAGTACGTATTTGCTATGATCTGTCAATCATTGAGATGCAATAGCATGCTTGTTAGTCTCCTTTGTATTTGATGAAATGTTGCAACGGGCAACCTTGGACGCAAGATACATGTAACAGAAGCTGGAAGCTTCATAGCATTGTACTATCTCGCTGATAAATTATAGTACGTACTATACTAGTACTTCCTCCGTTCCTAAATATAAGTCTTTGTAGAGATTTCACCATGAACCACATAAGGATGTATATAGATGCATTTTAAGTGTAGATTCATTCATTTTGTTCCGTATGTAGTCCACCTAGTGGAATCTCTACAAAGACTTATATATTTAGGAACTGAGGGAGTACTATGTAAAGAGTTAGGTGTCGCACGGTGTCCAGAAAATATGGTGATAGTGTGAGGTGGGCCATGTAATCACTGAGCCTGCGTGTTTCCACTGGTCTTGCACTCCTCCGCCGTAAGAATGGAGAAAATTGTAATCTAGTAGTACCTCCTTTTGCAGAAAGTGTGGGACATCCAGCAGTCCTACCACCTCAGTAATAATGACCAATGAGCCGTCAAATCATATAGACCCAGCAGTAAGTTGGATGGACAAAGCAACCATCACTCTTGAATCCGCTTCTCCTTTCAACGCAGGCGCCAGTGAGAGGTCGTGTCCGCTCTGCCCGGGCATGAATGTGGCATCGATTCTATGGAGCGGCGCTGACCGTTTCGGGCGGGAAGCGCGTGTGGGCGATGGAGGGGCTTTGGGTGGGCTAGGCTGGTCAGGAGCGGGCGTGGCAGCTGTCCGCCTGTCTCTCTATCGAACGCCCGGAAACGAGAGGATGCACCGACTCTCATGGCTAAAATCGTACACTACACACCATCTCTCTATAGGAGTAGGTCGATCAGTCACTCTCTCTAACACACACATGTTGTTAAACACACACACACACGCGCGCGCGCGCGCGCGCGCACGCACACACAAGTTCATAGAATAGGAAAATTGTGCAAGTCCGAAGCCACGGGAAGTGAGATACAAATGGAGTACGTACAAGAAGCGAAGAGGTGACGAATATTCCATCAAACCTGGACTGAGGAGTAGTACTCCCTCCGTCTAGGTGTTAAGTCATCTTACGGAAATCAGATATTCCGAAAATGTTTAGGCGCCATCCATTAACTTCGCATCTCAATCCCCTCTTTGCCTCGTTGCTAGCGAGCGTTGTTACTTAGGGAGCGTTTGGATCCTTAGCAAGAACAACTTATAGCATAGCCGGGCAAGGTTAGGCGTTTGGAACTATTAAAATATGTTAGCTTTTGTGGGCCAGCTAGCTTGGGTGGGCTAGAAAAACCTTGCTAGCTCAGGAGAGCTAGATCGGCTCGCTTCCGACGGCAAACTTTGCGTAGTAGTAACATAGACTAGTAACATATGCATGTTAGTAGTCCAAGTTACTCACCACTATGACCAGCCTAAGCAATGTAACCAACGCTCCTTACTCTGCCTTGTTTTCTCCCCCAGAAACCCAATGCATGGAGCGCAACCTCGCTTTGATCAGTCAAGAAATCAATGTTGGCTTGCATGCGAGTTAATACGTGGCCCTGCATGGTAGCTAAAATGGCATCTCTTAGTTGTTTAGATTAATTGTTGCGTTTAGAGACAGAAATCAGGGCTTTGATTGGAGGAATGATCGGTCAAGTTTCTCCTTGTCCTCCAATCTGCTTGCACCTTGGTCCCGCTACACCTTCTAACGTGACTTATTACACCTAACGGAGGGAGTCGTACGAGATACGGTGGCACACTGACTTAGGTCGAATACAAGTGCCCAAAATTGTGTGCATGTTATAATAAGGATTCACTTAAAATAGTATGTGAGCGAACAGAGGGATCAATTGGACAGTGTTCCCGAGCAGTAGCGAGATGTGTGAGGTAAGATACACCGCTGGCGCTTTTAAGTTTTCTTATTAATTTGTTAGTTTCACCCTCTGACTGGTGGGACCCAACGTACTATGTGGAGAGAGGTAAGGTGACTAAGGCTGCATTATTTCTGCACCACTATGGATAGTCTTAACACCAAAGCCGCATGACACGATTATGATTTAAATCCCAATGACTCCCACACAGAAAACACGACATGCTTGTCACACGAATGCATGAATGTATAAAAGGTTATTTTCCTCTCGTTGAACATAACGGGAGGGTTGTGTAGTTGGTTAGCCTGTTCGCTGATCAAACTTTAGGTCTCGGGTTCGATAACTACACTTCAGCATAATTCGTGCCAGGAGGATTCTTTGACTGCTCAAAATGGATGGATACGGAGCTATACGATCAGCTACAGCCTCGGCGCTTGTTTTCTAGGGTTTGCACTCTTCGCTCTCTCTCGAGTATATATATGCACGCTAGAGCCTTAGTGCTTGTAGTTGCTCTCTTCACACTCTCTCACCCTCTCCAGATCTAAACAAGACTTCGTTGGCATCTCTCTCCCCTCACTACTGGTCTGCTTGTAGTTGCTCTCTTCACACTCTCTCACCCTCTCCATATCTAAATAAGACTTCGTAGGCTCTCTCTCTCTCCCCTCACTACTGGTCAAAGAGTCGGCAGGATCCGTCCGCGGGGAAGGGAAGGAGGCTTAACGCTGTCGTCGTCAGCGAGGGAGGGAATCCACTACCGGCGTAGCTGTTCACTTTCACCCAGCGGCGGCGCGGGAGGGCCTCCGACCCCTTCTTCTTCGCCGTCGTACATAGTGTGGGCCGAATGGCCTCCAGTCGCCCACCGAACCACACCCCAAGAACCTTAAGGTATAATTTACTTATTCCACATGCATTGCTCTAGCTGCATGTGGGCTTTTTCCGCTTCTGCACTTGAATCTAGGTGTTGGATCAAACAGGAAAGTAGTGGCGAAAGTTGTATACCATGAATCTAGGACATGGTTCAAAGAGGAAAGGAATGGGGAAAAGTAGTGGGAAAAATTGTATAGCATGAATCTAGGACATGGTTCAAAAAGGAAAGGAAGGGGGAAAGTTGTATCGCATGAATCTAAGACGTGGTTTAAAGAGGAAAGGAATGGGGGAAAGTAGTGGGGGAAGTTGTATAGCATAAATCTAGGACGTGGTTCAAAGAGGAAAGGAAGGGGGAAAGTACTAGTACAGATTGGCTATCCAGCACCTACGTTGGTCGAAAAGGGAAAACAATGACAAACGCAGTACGCACATCTGTAACGAATTGATCTTTTGTTTTGTTTTTGGGGACAAGGCTGTAGAGTTTGAGCAGGACTAGATTTGCTGCACTCACATAGGGAAAGGTGTCTAAAGATAACAAAACTGGGACCAACACAGATATGCTATTTGGTTGTTTGTTCTTGGTTGCAACAGACTGTGCATCACCCTAGTACATCGGTAGATGCACATGGTGCTGGTGCGTCCACTGTCCCGTGCAACTCTTTAGCTGCTGTTAATCTAAGGCCATGTTTGGTTAAAAACTGCCAAGTCCCTACCTACTTGGTTCCAGGGACTAAACATGGAGTAGAGGTTATTAATTGACATGCTAAAAGACCATGTTACCCCTAGTAATGAACTAATAGAGACAAGGTGCGATGTGTGGCAGGGTCTTCTTTCTTTAGTCCCAAATGCCCACTTTTAGTCCCTAAAAGTCCCTCCTGTTTCGTTTAGATGGGACTGACACGGAGTTTTTTTAGTCCCTCCACCAAAATGTCCCTGTAAACAAACACCCTCTAATAATGGCGCTAAAAAATTGATGCAATGCTACAGTTCAAAGCAAATTACATGTTTAATGAATTTTATTATTAATATAATCTCTCTGTTAATATTAACCAATGCCACCGTTTGAGAAATGCTACTGTCTTGCTTTCTTTCCCATTTAGATAAGGTAGATGCTTCTTTTTGTTGGCTTCTGTGTCATCCACCGTTATTGACCAATAGTTGTTTCCTTTGCACCTCTATGTAAACTGGGTTATCTACTTCACCTCGTTGGCATTGTGACCTTTTGTTGCACTTCACAAAACACTTTTGTTTTAAGAGTGTTTTGTGCAGTTCAACCAAAATGCCACACCAACAACGTAGCTTGATTGCTTGATCTTAGTGGAACTGCACAAGAGGAGATCATACTTCCTATCCGTGTTGGCAAATTTGGTTCAGATCTTCTTCTTGTGAGTTGTTTGAATTCTGTGTCATGAGAGGTCAGTACTAGCCTTCTTTCACATGATTCTGCAGTGTGCTTTCATATGTAGTGCTACTTGTACGGTAATGTCACTACAAGAAATATGTCAACTTGTGACCACCACTATTGGTCACTGAATGGTCACAAATTTCCATTTGTGACTGTTTTGTGACCAAAAACATAAGGTCAATAGCTGGCCGTCATAAATTGACATTAGCGACCTTTCTTCTGGAATGGTCGTAAACGTTTACGACCAAAATACGTCTACTGTGGCGTTTTGGTCACTAGCAACCTCCCCAGGCCATGTAGGCATCCAGCGTGGCAATCTGATGTGGCACAAGATTCGGCCCGGTCCGATTAGGTGTTTTACATGGGCCGAGCCCAATAATTCAACCTATTTGTGTTTTTTTCTATCAATTTTTGGTCAGATTCATGGGCCAAGCCCTACAATTCGGCCTTTTTATTTTCTGGGCTTAGGCCATTTTGCATTCCGTTTCATTCAGCCTTTTGTTTTTGTTTTTCATAAATGCACAATATTCCAGTCCACTATTGTTTGGGCCATAGCCTTTTTAGAGCACAAATATTATTCGATCCAATAGACGAACATTCAGCCTTTTTCATTCACAGATTTCAATTTTACACATACAACAGCAAACAATCAATAATTCTCACAATTAAATGATCAAATCCAAAAATCACTCTATGAAACTCAGAACAGCACATCTGCATGATCCATCAAGTGTACATACAATCAGAAACAAATACAGAGGCACCAAAACTATTGTGCACATCTCCAAGCTTCTTCTGATCTTCGGTCACAGCAGCAGCCACCTCGGTCGCTTGCCTCGCGCTGGCGAAACTTGACATGAAAATATATTATGAACAGACCATTCAAGAAAATGGCATTTATTTAGAATGATAACACAAATTGAGCTAGCTAGTACCATGCTTTTTGTTCTCCAACTAGTTAAAATGAGATACCCACTCATACAAGAAAACAGATACACAGTGCAAGAGATACCAAAACAGATACACAAGTTGAGATGTAGCAGGCAGATTCATCAAGTATATATCATGATGTGTATTCATCATATAGCTGTACCATTGCAAACCAAGAGATACCAAAACAATGGAAGAGCAACAATTAATAACGTACTAGATTAGTCGGTAGGCTAATTTAATTGAGTGCAACAACTTGGTGGATGTTCAAGTTGCTGTTGTTGTTTTAGCAGCAGTGGCATACTCAAAATCTAGCAAGTATTAGTACTCTGATGTGCTAGTGCTAGTATTAAAAAACGATGAATTTGACTAGAGCAAGGAAATGAAAACAAAGACAAAAATTCTTTCTTGCAAATGACCCAAAGGAAAAAACTGATGAAGCAGCAAGGCCATGACCACCACCAGGTGCATAGCTGCTCTACCTAATGGGCCATTAGCAGAAAGCAAGCCGTTTAACAAGCTAACAAACATCAACCATTATGAAATTACAATAGCAGAAGCCCGTGTAGGGAGATTAGCAGCAAGTGAGTGAGCAGAGGGAGAGGGAGGTGCTACCTGCTAGGAGCGGTGCGTGGTCGTGCCCGGGCTGGACTCATCGAGCTCAAAGAGGGCAACTTGGTTGCCTTGGAAGCAGAGGAGCAGACCCCTTGTTGCGAGACAGGGCCGGTGCCCAGGTTCATCCCTCCTCCTCAAGCAAGACAAGGCCATGTTCCCGGCCAAACCTCCTGTTCATCTAACAGCGGCAGTTCAACACCACAGCAAAGTACAAAGCAAAATAAATAAAGAGGAGAATGATGTGCAATGCTGCCCCAGAAGCAAGACATCGGTCAAAAGAAAATTAGGAGCCTAAGAATACCCTTCAAAACATATCAGACATCAGAGGAATAAATCATAAGGAAAACACACAATAAAAATGAGCACAGGCTGCAGAGCGCTATCATATTGGAAGAATACCCTTCAGAATATATTGCACAAGCTGTCCGCAACCAAAACAATTGTTGCAGGATTATAACTTACTAATAAATCAACAACAAAAACTAATGATGATACATCTACTCTGCTCTACTGTCTGTTCTTACAAGAACAGCTGCATGCACCTGTGGCCAAAGGAAATACTCAGTTTGTTGGGCTAGTTTGATTAGTACTGCTTTGCATGTGTACAAAGCACCAAAGCACTGAATGGTTAGCCGGGACCAGATGGTGAATTGATCCCAAAGCACCAAAGATTACAATATGATGCAATTGGTTATTCAAAATTTTGACTTGCATACAACATCACTACACTGTTACTGCTATCAACTCATAATTTACTCCCTGGACCTAACCTCTACAACACTATTTTGAGAATATAAAAATATTGGTTATCATAATAAAATACTATTTATTTCCTTCACTGTTCAGCACAATTGTCTTACAATATAATATCAATCGTTGAACACTTTCTCACAGGGTCATGCCTACATTCTGTATCTGGGCATCACTACTAGCATAGACTGAAAGACATGCTAGGCTATCATCAATTCTAACTTCACGTATGCATAAGAATCGCTAGAGCAAGCAAACCAGAAGAGCATAGAGCATATATCGTTCCCCATTTCATGGAGAATCTCCTCTTGCACCTAGGTGGTCACCGCCACAGCCTCCTATTACACAGCAACCAGGTACCCGGCATGCACATGTGAGTTGGCAACCAGGTGATATCATAACGAGATGCATCAATCATGTCGAGCTCTCGCTGTGGCACAAATCAAATGACACAAAGTAGCAGTCGAATATGTGAGGTACCCAAACCAGCGATTGCACTTAAAAAACAGAGACAGACGATGCAACTACTAAGAAACCGTGAACTCTGCCACAGCAGCATAATGATTAGAGCAAGCTTGCTAAACAACCCAACCAGTAGCAACATGTAGGATCCTAAAAATTCACACAGAGGGAAGGATTGAAGCACGAGCGGTGTCGACGCTGTTGTGCACGGGCCTCATCTCGCTCCCACGCTCCATCGGCTCACGCACGCTACAAGGGAAAGGAAGAGCAGCGAAGATTCGCATCAGAGACCAGAGCAAAATCAGAAGCAAGAGCAAAGTAATAACAATCCAGGGAAGGCACAGGGCTCCTAACCGCCGAAGCAGACAACCCCGGAGCCCGGATCGGGCGGATCTCCGAGGCACAACTCTGCGGCAAAGACCGCATCACGGGCGGGGGCGACGCGGTTGGCGGCGGGTCGGGGCTTCGCCGTCGACATCTGGCCGGAACCCTAAGCAGCCGCCCGCGTCGTCGCATGTGTGCGGTGGAGTGCTGGTGCACCGACTCCAGCAACACCACCTTGAACGCCTCAGACGACATCTACGGGAATGAAAATCGAACACCAAAGGAGCGCATGACATCGTCAGAACCTCGTCTCGAGAAGGAGAAACGCACGGGCTCAACGCAGGGCACGACGGGAGAGGAAAATACCTTGGGGTTGGGGACGGCGCGGCCTTGCAGGTCCCCGCGCGGAGGCGCTGCAGCAGCGGATCCCGGTCGTCGCCGGGTGGCCAGACGCCGCGACGGGACTCACCATGGCTTCGTTGGGGCCGGATCTGGAGCGCAGGGAGGGCGGGGAACGAGCCACCGGAGACCCGTGGCCGGCGTGAAGCACGCAGGCGCGCGCCGGCAAGAAAGCCAACCGCGACGCCATGGCCATGCTTGGACTGGTGGATCTGGGGGTGAAGGCTAGGGATCGGGATCGGTTTGGTGGGTGGGATCGGGAGGGGAGGGGAGGGAAGAGGGGATCACGCGCCGCGAAAGGAGGCCGGGGATGGGGAGGAAACGAGGCCGGGGATGGGAGGAAAGGAGGAGGTGGCGACACCGACGAGACGAGGATGAGGATACAGGCGGCGGCGGCGGGGGGGGGGGGGGGGGAGTGAGCGGGAGCGGCAGTGGCGATGGGATAAGTGAGCTAGGGTTTTCTTGGGTGGATGAGGGGGGCGGTGTGGGCTGCCGTTGGATCCGGGCGCATCCGACGGTGCTAATCCATTATCCGCGTGAGATGGTTTTGGACCAATTAAACGCGGTACCCCTTTGATGATTTTAAGACCATTTAAATTGTTCATAATCGATTGAAAATAAGATGTTAAAACATGTCTGCTATTTGACGGCCTAGAAAATTTATAAAAACAAATAGAAATCAAAAAACTTTGCATTGTGTCACCAAGTGTGACCTACTTTTCAGTAAGAATAACAAACTTTGAATAATGCAAATATCATAAAAAAGCGTTCTCAGAAAATAAGTTTTTTGTAAGAGAATTATTTTTTGAGTGCCCAAAAATTATTTTTTATGAAGAACCTAGCAAATATTTGTTGCAAATTTGGGCCACATCAATTTTATAAAATCTTAGGTCATATTTAATGTTCAGTTGACCAAATGTTGCCTAAGGAAGTTTTCATTTTCTTTGGATGAAAAATTCATTTTCCATTTTTTCGAGTGCCCAAAATGAGTTTTTTTTGTGAAGGACCTACCATATATTTGTTGCAAAATTGTACCTAATCAATTTTCAAAAATACGAAGACATATTTAATGCACAATTGACCAAATGGTTGGGTGTAAAAAGTTTTGATCCACCTCTCGTGAAAAAGACAAATTTCCACCGATTCAGCTGGAAACGGGTCAAATTTGAACTGTAGCTGCCTCGTAGTTTGCTCTTTATTTTTTCCAAAAATCATTTCTAGGTACATAAGTATCTATTTAATCAAAGAAACACCAAAAAAAATCCAAGATTCAACCACTAGCTAGGTACGGTCAAGCCCGCCATTTTGACCGCATTTTGAAACGGGCATAAAAAATTCAAAAATAAATCAAAAAATTGATTAGTACCTAGAAATATTGTGCACAAGGGTGCATCTTGGAATTCTAAACAATGTTTCCTAAGGGAGTTTTCATTTTCTTTGCACGGAAAATACATTTTCCATTTTCCGAGTGCCCGAAATGAGTTTTTTTGTGAAGGACCTACCATATATTTGTTGCAAAATTGGACCAAATCAATTTTCTAAAATACTAGGACATATTTAATGCACAATTGACCAAATGGTTGGGTGTAAAAAGTTTTGATCCACCTCTCGTGAAAAAGACAAATTTCCACCGATTCAGCTGGAAGCGGGTCAAATTTGAACTGTAGCTTCCTCGTAGTTTGCTCTTTATTTTTTTAAAAATCATTTCTAGGTACATAAGTATCTATTTAATCAGAGAAACACCAAAAAAATTCCAAGATTCAACCACTAGCTTGGAACGGTCATTCCCGCCGTTTTGTCTGCATTTTGAAACAGGCATAAAAAATTGAAAAAAAAATAAAAAAATTGGGAAACCTTCGCATTGTGTCATTATATGTGGTCAAGTTCCCAGGAAAAATAACAAACTTGTAATACGGCAATTATTTTAAATAAGTGTTTTCAGAAACGAGCTATCACGTGTGGAGATCAATGGCTTTCAAGCCAAATGATCAAACTTATGGCCACATTCATGGCATAGTTTGTTCAAATGATCGCATATTGTGCACAAGGGTGCATATTGGAATGGCAAACAATGTTGCCTAAGGAAGTTTCCATTTTCTTTGGACGAAAAAACCATTTTCCATTTTTCGAGTGCCCAAAAGGAGGTTTTTTTGTGAAGGACCTCCCAAATAATTGTTGCAAAATTGCACCAAATCAATTTTATAAAATATTAGGACATATTTAATGCACAATTGACCAAATGTTTGGGTGTAAGAAGTTTTGATCCACCTCTCGTGAAAAAGACAAATTCCTGCCGATTCAGTAGGAAGCGGGTCAAATTTGAACTGTAGCTACCTCGTAGTTTGCTCTTTATTTTTTCCAAAAATCATTTCTAGGTACATAAGTATCTATTTAATCAGAGAAACACCAAAAAAATTCAAGATTCAACCACTAGCTAGGAACGGTCATTCCCGCCGTTTTGACCGCATTTTGAAACGGGCATAAAAAGTTCAAAAAAAATCAAAAAATTGGGAACCCTTCGCATTGTGTCATTATATATGGCCAAGTTACCAGGAAAAATAATAAACTTGTAATACGGCAATTCTTTTAAAAAGGTGTTCTCAGAAATGAGCTATTATTCGTGAAGATTCATGGCTTTCAAGCCAAATGATCAATCTCATGGCCACATTCATGGCATAGTTTGTTCAAATGATCTCATATTGTGCACAAGGGTGCATCTTGGAATTCCAAACAATGTTGCCTAAGGAAGTTTTCATTTTCTTTGCACGAAAAATTCATTTTCCATTTTTCTGAGTGCCCAAAATGAGTTTTTTTGTGAAGGACCTACCATATATTTGTTGCAAAATTGGACCTAATCAATTTTATAAAATACTAGGCCATATATAATGCACAATTGACAAAATGGTTGGGTGTCAAAAGTTTTGATCCACCTCTGGTGAAAAAGACAAATTCTCGCCGATTCAATAGGAAGCGGGTCAAATTTGAACTGCAGCTGCCTCATAGTTTCCATGTGTTCTGGGCAGACTAGGCATGTCTAGTGGGTTGGGCACTCCCCAGGTAGGTGATAGGAAGAAAATCACAACATAAGATTCTCACGAGGAGACCGATCGATGCTCAAGCATGAATAAGCAGCCAAGTGTTTGATTAGCGGTATGGGAAATGCACATGGCCAATGGGCATGAATTTTGGCTGAGAATGATCATCTACTAAGGAGAATGTCTTCACAACTTTTTAGCTCAAAAATAGGATCCTAGATGGTACTTGCTTTGCAAAGTACCACACTGGACAAAAATATGAATGTTGAAGCTGGGCTCAAAATAATGAATGGATTGAGCTGAAATTTAGTGGAGGGTGGTTATTTGGGCATAGGAAAGCATTTTAGAAAATTGATACCATTTGGACATGCCAAAGTAGTACTTCCTTCACAATGCTCTTCTATGGACAAAAACTTGGGAAAACTAGTGAGAGAGATTGGATGAATTAAATGAGCTAAAAATTGGTGTAGGTAAGTTACATAGGTATGGTCATGCGCTGGTAAATTTTCAGATCATTTGGGTAATCCTAGCTAGTACTTACTTCACAAAGCTTCTCTCGAGGTAGAAACTTTGGAAATTTCCTGAGAAAGATTTACTAGGAAAATTGAGCTGAATATTATCATGTGGTAATGATTTGGGTATGGAAGCATGCCCGAAAAGTTTGAGGGTAATAGGAGGGGTCTATATAACACTTGCTTTGCAACGTGCCATAAAATATAAATTGAACCTGGGCTCACATAGATGATTTGACTGAGCTGCAATTTGGAGGAGGGTGATAATTTGGGCATATGAAGGAACTTTATAAATTTCATGTCATTTCGAGATATAAAAAAGGTACTTCCTTCACAATGCTTCTAGGTGGACAAAAACTTTGGAAATTTGTCGAGGAAGATTTGCTAGGCAAATGTAGCTGAATTTTGTCATGTGGTAATGATTTGGATAGAAAAGAGTGCCCAAAAATTCCTAGGGCAATCAAGAATATATAAATAGCACTTCCTTCATAAAGTGTTATTGTGAACATAATAGTAAAATGAATATTGTTGAATTAGTTTTGAACTAGGCAAGGAAGGACTTTTACATATTTGATGAAGATATATGACCCAAAGAATTTATGAGATTTTTTTGGGAATTTTGGGAATGACAGAAATATAGGTTGCTTCACAACCTAGGGCAAAAACTGCCACATGGACATGACACATAGGCAAAACTGATGAGGTGGCGCCTAGTCATAGCAACCCACCACAATTTACAAGGTTATGACCATCTATATTGGTCATGATCAGCTAGAAATAAGGCATCGGACTAGTGCTGTCTGCTTTATGACCATTTCGTGTAAGGAAATTACGACCTTTTTGACCAAAATGGTCGCAATGGTTTAGGGTTTGGAGCCCCCCGAACAGCTTTTGACCAATTGGTCTAAAATGGTCATAGATTTATGACCAATTCTTCCAGGGTCACTGACAGAAGGTCATAAGTTGACATATTTCTTGTAGTGTGTTGCTTGATTTTAGTGAACTACACAAATGGAGACAAGACTTCCAATCTGTATGTGCACCGTAATATCTCATTGAGGTAAGATAAGGATATTTCACAACTGTTGGCCTGTATTTTGCCACTTTCATCCAAAAATTAATGTCATTGTTTAGTGCTATACTTGTGCAACCTAATTGACATGCCAAATCTTACATTGAAGGCGAAGCTTGTCTGTTATTGAACCATGTGATGAAGGGGAACAACAAGCGGAAGAAAAACAAAAATCAACTCCCGGTGCTGTAATGAAGCACTGGAACCGTGGTGACACTGGAACTGTGGTGACACAAGTAATGATATAGTTTTGCATCTTAATTTATTGCTATGAATGGAATGAGCAATTTATTTGCCACTGATTTGATTCCACTCTTAATGTAATACAAAATTACCTCTACTTGTGCAAACAGGGATCTTCTTTGGAGATACCATATATTTTAGTGGAACTGCACAAGAAGATGTTGGAAACATTATACTAATCGAGGAGTATATAGTAAGCATGGCCACCACAGTAGATAGCAACAAATGGTTCTGAAGAAATGCTTCATCTGTATGCTCTACACAATAAGCCTCGTGACAAAGGTTGGTACTCACCCACTGATTTCATCCATATGATTGAGCTTTGTCATCTCTATTGGTGTTGTGCTACTGTTTAGATATTGTCATCAAAAAGTGGTATTGTCCTTGAGAAGTGCTTCGTCTGTGTTGTTTTAAATATTTCCTTTCCTTTTTTTGAGCAAACAGGGATGCTAGCATTTAATTGTCCTCTTGCCTTTGCACAACAGGATCATCCTCCTATGAAGAAGAATATGGAGTACGTGAAGTGACTAGTTCCGATTATGCCGGGATGAAGAAGCCCTGCCTATCTTCTCATCAGAAGGAGCAGTTGAAGGATGGTTACATTACCCCCCCCACAAGACCAAACTAACTTCAGCTCAGAAGGACTAACAAATCTCCATTTTCTTGTTGTGATGCGCGAGTACAATGTTGTTCTAGGATTCTTTCCGGTGAGTTCCATTTTTCTAAAAGTGCGCTCTACATGGACCATGTAGGTGCCTGTTTAAACTGTCAATTCATAGTACAATTTGCTTTATACTAATCACTTTTTTTGTATTTGTGCAAACAGGGGTGCTCAGCTTGATTTCAATGCGAACTGCACAAAATGTTCATGAATACATTGAGTCATTCATTTCCACCACAAGAAAGGAGGTGCCGAGCGAATTTGGTTGATTTTGGTGGAACTTCACAAGAAGAATAGCTAGTTTATTTAGCACGGGGTGCCACGTCAATGTCCGAACTGATGGCAAACCCTGCCCATTCCACAATTGTAGGCATTTGATATTTTGGAATGGGACAACCTTGTCAAATTTTCCTCATTGATTTTAGCAAAAAGACATGCGTTTGATATTTTCGAATGGGACGCCCTTTGTTGGCAGAAACATCGATCCATTTTTTCTTTATTCTTTAGTTGTGAAGTAAATATTGGCTCTGACATGTGAATCGCTGAGATGCATAATCATCGATTGTTTTGAATTTTCTCTATGAATTGCTAGGCTTGTGTGTTTGATTGCAATGTACAGGAACGCTAAAAAGCTGCAAAAACACTTTGTACTCCTTCTATTCCTTTTTACTTCTCACATTGTGAAAGTGCATACTTTTTTCTATAAGATTGGTCAAAGTAGAGATACTTTGACTACAGACAAAACTTGTATGCAGACTAGAAAGGACCGGAGGGAGTACATGTGAAACAGCTGCAAACGAGGTGATCACCCTGGGAATAATGCTAGTACATATTGTTTTGCATGTTCATCCAATGCCAGTGATACACGAATTCGAACTAATCAAAATAAATTCATTCATACATGGTCGGATTTCATATAAACATGTCGGATTTCATTACATTTCATACATTCTTCAACTTAAAAGGGGTGCACTGGATTTATAATTAATTAACCGAAGCTACCCACCTGTGTGCGGTAGCATACAACTGAAGTGCTCAAGTTCTCTAGCAAATGCATGTATATCATGAGCTTGCTCAACCACGGGGCGGTCTTCAATCATCCTGTAATCATATAATTGCTCCATGATTGAAAGTGCTCGTTATCGACTAGAGGGGGGAGAATAGGCGATTTTTATGAAAGTCTTCAAAACGCGGGGGCTTTGAAGACAAACAGAAGCAATGAACCTATTGATATGCAGCAGAAGGTAGACTACACTAGACAAGCCATAGTCAAGTAGGCAATGAAGTGAAAGCACGAAGACTATCAACAGCTAGGTAGTATGGATCAAGATGGAAGATAGTATGAAGCCAATCAACAACAATCTTCACACAGTGAAGTCAATCAGATCATGCAAGCAGGCAATGACTTCACGAAGACAAACAATAAGCAAAGAGAGGTAAGAGATAGAACCAGTTGCTCTGTGAGGACATGTATTTATTGGACCAGTTCTAGTTGCTGTGACAACTATACGTCTGGTTAGGGAGGCCGGGATTTAACTCAGAAGACCGCATCTTCACCTTATTCCCCTTGAGCTAAGGACACACATTCGTCGCCCAATCACTCTGGTAAGTCTTCAAGGTAGACTTCCAAACCTTCACAAACTTTGTTCACCGGCGATCCACAATGACACTTGGATGCTCAGAACGTGACGCCTAACTGGCTGGAGGATTCACAGTCCTCAGGTGTAATAAGTCTTCAGATCACACAGACAGAAATTCTTCAGTGATGCCTAACACACTTTAGCTCTGGGTGTTTAGGGCTTTGTCCTCGAAAGGATTTCTCTCTCAAAGGCTTCGAGGTGGGTTGCTCTCAAATGACAAAAGCCGTGCACTAACTCTGAGCAGCCACCAATTTATGGTGTAGGGGGTGGGCTATTTATAGCCACTAGGCAACTCGACCTGATTTGTCCGAAATGAACCTGGGTCACTAAGTAACTGACACGTGTTCCAACGGTCAGATTTCAAACACACGTGGTAGCTTAACTTGGGCAATAAGTAAAGCTGACTCATCCAGCTCTAGATAAGATTTTCTCTCATTGTCTCCGCTCGAAGACTTAGGATTTGGTTGAGCATCACTTCAGTCACTCTGACTTTGTTCACTTGGACCCCACTTAACAGTACGGTGGTTCCTATTACTCAACAAAGAAGAAAAGGAAACTACGAAACAGCTATGTCTTCGCACTCCATAGTCTTCACGTGAATGTCTTCTCGAGTCACAATCTTTGTTGTGAATATCTTCACATACCACCATTGTCTTCAATGTCTTCACACATTTTTAGGGGTCATCTCCGGTAGGTAAACCGAATCAGTGAGGGACTACTACCTGTGTTATCCTGCAATTCTCACAAACACATTAGTCCCTCAACCAGGTTTGTCGTCAATACTCCAAAACCAACTAGGGGTGGCACTAGATGACCTTACAATCTCCCCCTTTTGGGTGATTGATGACAAACTGGTTGAATTTTTCAACGGGGATAAAAGTATGTGAAATTGTAAAGGATTAAGGTATTTTCTTCATAAGTAGCAAAAGGCTCCCCCTGAAGATGTGCATATAAGTATTTTGCTTTTGAATGCAAATGCACATGGCAGGTTGTACTTGTGGAGATCCTCTTCAACTTATGAAGACAATTCATCATGCATGAAAAGATATAACGAAGATAATGACATGCTGATACGTCTCCAACATATCTATAATTTTTTATTGTTCCATGCTATTATATTATCTGTTTTGGATGTTTATGGGCTTTATTATACACTTCTATATTATTTTTGGGACTAACCTATTAACCCAGAGCCCAGTTCCCGTTTCTGTTTTTCCTTGTTTTAGAGTATCGCAGAAAAGGAAAATCAAATGGAGTCCAATTGACCTGAAAGTTTACGGAACTTATTTTTGGAACGGAAGCAATCCAGAAGACTTGGGGTGTACGTAAGGGAAGCAATGAGGAAGGCACGAGGTAGGGGGTGCGCCCACCCCCCTGGGCGCGCCCTTCACCCTCGTGGGCCCCTTGTGGCTCCCCTCATGTATTTCTTCCGCCTATATATATCCATATACCCTAAAACTATCAGAGACAAGGATAGATCGGGAGTTCCACCGCCAGAAGCCTCCGTAGCCACCGAAAACCGATCTAGACCCGTTCCCGCACCCTGCCGGAGGGGGAATCCCTCTCCGGTGGACATCTTCATCATCCCGTTGCTCTCCATGATGATGAGGGAGTAGTCCACCCTCGGGGCTGAGGGTATATAATGATCCCAAGCTATGTGTTTGATCTCTCTCTGTCTCTCTCTCTCTCTCGTGTTCTCGAGGTGGTACGATCTTGATGTATCATGAGCTTTGCTATTATAGTTGGATCTTATGATGTTTCTCGCACTCTACTCTCTTGTAATGGATTGAGTTTTCCCTTTGAAGTTATCTTATCGAATTGAGTCTTTAAGGATTTGAGAACACTTGATGTATCCTTGCGTGGGATACCCGTGGTGACAATGTGGTATTCTATTGATCCACTTGACGTATGTTTTGGTGATCAACTTGCGGGTTCCGCCCATGAACCTATGCATAGGGGTTGGCACACATTTTTGTCTTGACTCTCCGGTAGAATCTTTGGGGCACTCTTTAAAGTACTTTGTGTTGGTTTGAATAGATGAATCTGAGATTGTGTGATGCATATCGTATAATCGTACCCACGGATACTTGAGGTGACATTGGAGTATCTAGGTGACATTAAGGTTTTGGTTGATTTGTGTCTTAAGGTGTTATTCTAGTACGAACTCTATGATAGATCGAACGGAAAGAATAGCTTCATGTTATTTTACTACCGACTCTTGAATAGATCGATCAGAAAGGATAACTTTGAGGTGGTTTCGTACCCTACCATATTCTCTTTGTTTGTTCTGCGCTATTAGTGACATTGGAGTGACTCTTTGTTGCATGTTGAGGGATAGTTATGTGATCTAGTTATGTTATTATTGTTGAGGGAACTTGCACTAGTGAAAGTATGAACCCTAGGCCTGGTTTCAACTCATTGCAATACCGTTTGTGCTCACTTTTATCATTAGTTACCTTGCTGTTTTTATATTTTCAGATTACAAAAACCATTATCTACTATCCATATACCACTTGTATCACCATCTCTTCGCCGAACTAGTGCACCTATACAATTTACCATTGTATTGGGTGTGTTGGGGACACAAGAGACTCTTTGTTATTTGGTTGCAGGGTTGTTTGAGAGAGAACATCTTCATCCTACGCCTCCAATGGATTGATAAACCTTAGGTCATCCACTTGAGGGAAATTTGCTACTGTCCTACAAACCTCTGCACTTGGAGGCCGAACAACGTCTACAAGAAGAAGGTTGTGTAGTAGACATCAAGCTATTTTCTGGCGCCGTTGCCGGGGAGGTTAGCGCTTGAAGGTATATCTTTAGATCTTGCAATTGAATCTTTTATTTTCTTGTTTTATCACTAGTTTAGTTTATAAAAGAAAACTCAAAAATGGAATTGAGTTTACCTCATACACTTCATCTTTTTAATATCTTTCGTGAGTATGATGGGAAGGAAAATTGTGCAAAAGTGTTAGAAGAAGAATGCATTAAAATGTTTGGCACTAAATCTTTGAATGATGAGCATGATTGCAATGTTGTTAGTATGAACTCCTTGAATATCCATAGTACTAATGATGATTGCACTAGTTATGATGAAAATTTCTCCTATAAACATATCAATTTTTTTGGAGTGCATTGGGTTTGCAAGTACACACCAAATAGGGAAGATAGATATTGCAAGAGTCATAAGCATTTAGAAACTAAATGGTTGCAAGAAAGGCTAGATGTTTGTGCTGAAAATTAAAATTTTCTTGGCCATACTTGTGAACTTTGCAATGAACGTGATCATTTAACCATCCGATGCAAATTGTTTCATGATCTAATCATTTACAAAAATTGTGATGATTTGATTTCTCTTGCACATCATAATGAACTTAGTTTGCTTATGGGTTAAGAAGAAATGAAACGAATAACTAACTATCTTCCAGTATTTGCCCGTGATAAAGTTCTTGGGTTTGATCTAGAGGAAATTTATATGTATTGTGCGGTGAATTGTATTGAAAATCCTTATATCGCCAACTACATAAAAAAGAGAAAACAAATAGAAGATAAAGAGAATACTAATGAGAGGGAAGAGACTTCCCAATACCCTCCTACTATTTCTTATGATGAATCAGGTAACAAGGAGGAGCCTCCTATTCAACCAATCTCATTAATAAGGAGCTCCAAAAATAGGATTGAACCCACACATGATGTGGTGAAGAAGAAGAAAAGAAAAAGGAAGAGAGGTAAAAACATATCTCTCCCAAATAATGCTGCTCCTACTACTGTTGTGCCTCATGAAAATATAATTGTGGAAGATAATGATACTTCTTACGATCTTGAAAATCTTTTTGGCACTTGCTTGGAAGAATATGATAATTGCTATACTATTGGTGCTATCCACACTATTAATGATGAGAGTGATGATGCTTATGATATGAAAAGGCCCAAGCTTGGGGATGCTATGTTTGATGAAGATAATGTTTTTGAAAATATATTTGCTGCAATTAATGTTTTTCCCAAGCTTGGGGATGCTACGTTTAATGAAGATGATATTTTTAGTCTCCCAAGTTTTGATATGCAAATTTATAATGATAATAGCATGCCTCCTACTTATGATGATTATATTTATGAAAGTGGGTTTGGAAGAGTGTCAACTTTAGGAAGTGATGATCCCACTATTTTGGATAATGTTTAATCTTATTATGATAATTATGAAAGTGGATTTGGAGAGGTCATGACTTTATTTAGTAATGATTCCACTATCTTGGAAGAGGTTTCAATTGATTATGATGAAAACAAAGTTGCTACTTATGATGATTATTGTGATGATACTTATGCTATAAAAAGTAGTGATGATTATATTTATAAAACTTGTCATGATTATGATTACCCCTTTTCTGAACATTACTCTTTTATTGTGGAAACGATTTATAGTATTCGAGCCTCTTATGATACTCCCACTATTCCGAATGAGAAGCATTTCGCTTATGTGGAGAGTAATAAAATTTCTATGCTTGTAGATCATGAAAATAATGATTTATGTGATAGTTATATTGTTGAATTCATTCATGATGATACTGAAAATTATTATGAGGGAGGAACATATGCTTGTAGGAATTGCAATAATATCAAGTTTCCTCTTTATGCGCTTAAAATCTTGAAGTTATGCTTGTTTTGCCCTCCTATGCTAGTTGATCATTGTTCCCATAAGTTGTTTGCTCACAAAATCCCTATGCATAGGAAGTGGGTTAGACTTAAATGTGATAGTCATATTATTCATGATGCTCTCTTTATGTTTCAATTCTTATATTTTATGTGAGCATCATTGAAATCATCATGCCTAGCTAGGGGCGTTAAACGATAGCGCTTATTGGGAGGCAACCCAATTTTTATTTTTGTTCCTCGCTTTTTTCTCCTGTTTAGTAATAAATAATTTAGCTAGCCTCTGTTATTATTGAGTTTTTATATTTTAATTAGTGTTTGTGCCAAGCAGAACCGTTGGGAAGACTTGGGGAAAGTCTTGTTGATCTTGCTGTAAAAAACAGAAACATTAGCGCTCACGAGAATTGCTGCCATTTTTATCTGGATAGTGCTATTTAGTTAATTATTTTTGAATATGATTAATAGTTAAATTCCTCACGTCCATCAATTTATATAAGAATTTTATGAGTTCCAGAAGTATACGTTTGATCCAGATTACTACGGACTGTTCTGTTTTTGACAGATTCTGTTTTCGATATGTTGTCTGCTTATTTTGATGAATCTATGAGTAGTATCGGAGGGTATGAACCATAGATAAGTTGGAATACAGTAGATATTACACCAATATGAATTTATAATGAGTTCACAAAAGTACCTAAGTGGTGATTTATTTTCTTATACTAACGGAGCTTACGAGTTTTCTGTTAAGTTTTGTGTTGTGAAGTTTTCAAGTTTTGGGTAAAGATTTGATGGACTATGGAATAAGGAGTGCCAAGAGCCAAAGCTTGGGGATGCCCAAGGCACCCCAAGGTAATATTCAAGGACAACCAGGAGCCTAAGCTTGGGGATGCCCTGGATGGCATCCCCTCTTTCGTCTTCATTCATCGGTAACTTTACTTGGAGCTATATTTTTATTTACCACATGATATGTGTTTTGCTTGGAGCGTCATTTTATTTTATTTAGTTTTGCTTGCTGTTTGAATAAAATACCAAATCTGAAATTCTTTAATGTTAGAGAGTCTTCACATAGTTGCATAATTATTCGACTACTCATTAGTCTTCACTTATATCTTTCGGAGTAGTTTATCATTTGCTCTAGTGCTTCACTTATATCTTTTTAGAGAACGGTGGTGGTTTTATTTTGAAGAAATAGATGAACTCTCGTGCTTCACTTATATTATTTTGAGAGTCTTTTAGAACAACATGGTAGTTTGCTTTGGTAATGAAACTAGT
Organism: Triticum urartu; assembly: GCF_056163025.1. Taxonomy (NCBI): domain Eukaryota; kingdom Viridiplantae; phylum Streptophyta; class Magnoliopsida; order Poales; family Poaceae; genus Triticum; species Triticum urartu. The sequence continues at coordinate 56,962,503 of NC_141875.1, read as the reverse complement.
CCTAATATGATGGGCATCCAAGAAGGATATAATAAAAAATTTCATATAGAGTGCATTGAATACTAAGAGAAGTTTGATACTTGATAATTGTTTTGAGATATGGTGATGGTGATATTAGAGTCATGCTAGTTGAGTAGTTGTGAATTTGAGAAATGCTTGTGTTGAAGTTTGTGATTCCCGTAGCATATGCACGTATGGTGAACCGTTATGTTAAGAAGTCAGAGCATGATGTATTTATTGATTGTCCTCCTTATGAGTGGCGGTCGGGGACGAGCGATGGTCTTTTCCTACCAATCTTTCCCCCTAGGAGCATAGTACTTTGTTTCGATAACTAATAGATTTTTGCAATAAATATGTTAGTTCTTTATGACTAATGTTGAGTCCATGGATTATACACACTCTCACCCTTCCACCATTGCTAGCCTCTCTAATACCGCGCACCTTTCGCCAGTATCATACACCCACCATATACCATCCTCAAAACAGCCACCATACCTACCTATCATGGCATTTCCATAGCCATTCAGAGATATATTGCCATGCAACTTTCCACCATTCCGTTTACTATGACACGCTCCATCGTTCTCATATTGCTTTGCATGATCATGTAGTTGACATTGTATTTGTGGCAAAGCCATCGTTCATAATCTATCATACATCTCACTCTTGAGTCATTGCACATCCCGGTACACCGCTGGAGGCATTCATATAGAGTCATACTTTGTTCTAGTATCGAGTTGAAATCATTGAGTTGTAAATAAATAGAAGTGTGATGATCATCATTAATAGAGCATTGTCCCAAAAAAAAGGCCAAAAAAAAGAGAGAAAGGCCAAATAAAAAAGAAAGGCCAAATAAAAAATAAAATAAAAATAAAAAAGGGGACAATGCTACTATCCTTTTTTCCACACTTATGCTTCAAAGTAGCACCATGATCTTCATGATAGAGAGTCTCTTATTTTGTCACCTTCATATACTAGTGGGAAATTTTCATTATAGAACTTGGCTTCTATATTCCAACAATGGGCTTCCTCAAAATGCCCTAGGTCTTCGTGAGTAAGCAAGTTGGACGCACACCCACTTAGTTTCTTTTGTTGAGCTTTCATACATTTATAGCTCTAGTGCATTCATTGCATGGCAATCCCTACACACTCACATTGATATCTATTAATGGGCATCTCCATAGCACGTTGATACGCCTAGTTCATGTGAGACTATATTCTCCCTTTTTGTCTTCTCCACAACCACCATTCTATTCCACATATAGTGCTATGTCCATGGCTCATGCTCATGTATTGCGTGAAGATTGAAAAAGTTTGAGAACATCAAAAGTATGAAACAATTGCTTGGCTTGTCATCGGGGTTGTGCATGATTTAAATACTTTGTGTGGTGAAGATGGAGCATAGCCAGACTATATGATTTTGTAGGGATAGCTTTCTTTAGCCATGCTATTTTGAGAAGACATGATTGCTTAGTTAGTATGCTTGAAGTATTATTATTTTTATGTCAATATTAATCTTTTGTCTCGAATCTTATGGATCTGAACATTCTTGCCACAATAAAGAGAAATACATGATGAATATGTTAGGTAGCATTCCACATCAAAAATTCTGTTTTTATCATTTACCTACTCGAGGACGAGCATGAATTAAGCTTGGGGATGCTGATACGTCTCCAACGTATCTATAATTTTTTATTGTTCCATGCTATTATATTATCTGTTTTGGATGTTTATGGGCTTTATTATACACTTTTATATTATTTTTGGGACTAACCTATTAACCCAGAGCCCAGTGCCAGTTTCTGTTTTTTTCCTTGTTTTAGAGTATCACAGAAAAGAAAAATCAAACGGAGTCCAATTGACCTGAAACTTCATGAAACTTATTTTTGGAACGGAAGCAATCCAGAAGACTTGGGGTGTACGTAAGGGAAGCAACGAGGAACGCACAATCCAGGGGGCGCGCCCACCCCCCTGGGCACATCCTCCACCCTCTTGGGCCCCTCGTGGCTCCCCTGATGTATTTCTTCCGCCTATATATATCCATATACCCTAAAACTATCAGAGACGAGGATAGATCGGGCGTTCCACCGCCAGAAGCCTCCGTAGCCACCAAAAACCAATCTAGACCCGTTCCGGCACCCTGCCAGAGGGGCAATCCCTCTCCGGTGGACATCTTCATCATCCCGGCGCTCTCCATGATGAGGAGGGAGTAGTCCACCCTTGGGGCTGAGGGTATGTACCAGTAGCTATGTGTTTGATCGCTCTCTCTCTCTCTCTCTCGTGTTCTTGAGGTGGTACGGTCTTGATGTATCGCGAGCTTTGCTATTATAGTTGGATCTTATGATGTTTCTCACCCTCTACTCTCTTGTAATGGATTGAGTTTTCCCTTTGAATTTATCTTATCGGATTGAGTCTTTAAGGATTTGAGAACACTTGATGTATGTCTTGCGTGGGATACCCGTGGTGACAATGGGGTATTCTATTGATCCACTTGATGTATGTTTTGGTGAGAAACTTGCAGGTTCTGCCCATGAACCTATGCATAGGGGTTGGAACACGTTTTTGTCTTGACTCTCCGGTAGAATCTTTGGGGCACTCTTTGAAGTCTGGTCGTTCTTAGACATATTATTGTTTGAGTTAACTTCACCAAAAAATACTTAAAATTTCAGGATCAATGATGCCGACCTCCTTGTAGAGTTGTGCCAGATTCCAAATGATGACCTACTCGTGCAATTGTGATAGGTAGCGATGACTTCCTCATACTCACCGGTAACAAGTCTGGTTTCACATTTGCTGGGCACTGTGCTTTTGGTGTATGATATGGATGGGAGAAAACACACAGTCTCCTTAATTGTCTGGTAATGTCAATTTGTTCTGTAAGATCTGAGTTTATTGTACTATAAATGGTGATAATATTGCGTCTAGTATGTTCATGACCTTTTACATTGTATGGATAATTGGATACACTGAGCTACCGTCTTCCCCTATATACCCCGCAGTCAAACTCATATGATAGAGTAGATATTTTCTACCTGTAGCATCATGGAGGTACTAACTACCTGATCTAGTCGTAGAACAGCATCTTGTTTGAATATGCCAAATATTTGCGCCTAATGATGTTCTGTAGTAGGGCGGCTGTTTTTTTTACTTTCTTTCTAGGTTTTTTACTTTCCGGCAGTGGTGGTGCTACACGGCTACTGCTCCTATGATGGCTACGCATTGGTAGGCTCGGCTGCCTCCCTTGGCTGTCGCTGTGATGGTGAAGCTCAGCTTAGGCTACAACCACTTCCGATGAGCTCCTTAGGTCCCCTTCTACCCCTCCTACTCGCTCCATGATTCTTTGTTGTGCCTTTGTTAGGTGTAATTGTTTAACTTTTGTCATAGTCGAGCATTCGATGATATATTGTATCTGTCATGAGGTACATGGTTCATGGATATGCCAACCTGCAGCTTTTTGTACTAGTGATAGTAGGATAATGCAAGTTTTGACAATCCATACATATTCCTGCATGTTAGTGTCTCTCCATGTAAGTACGAATTCTGGTGATGCCTTCATCTATGAAGATGCTCTGCCTTTCGCATTCATTCATTCTCTGATTGTCCTAGGAGCCTCATATTTATTTGAAAAACTATGCACATGTACATCATTCTAGAGAAGCATTCCCATACCAGCACATGTATTTGAAAAATCTATTCAAATCTCCTCACTTCATATGTTGCTATGAACACTAAGTTCAGAGTGTAGCATGTTGTTAAGAGATACTGCAACTCCAAAGTAGATAATTAAAACATATTAGTAAAATCACTATGCATCCCTAGTGATGCTTTATCTTGTTATTTTAGTCCATGAGTGATGTGTTGGAGCATCACTGACTTGTATGTCTTTTTCAAGGTCTATACAAGTTCCATCTTTGTCTGGCAACATCTTCCTCATGTGTCATGTCAAGTATCTATTTCACTTTAGATGTTTTAAGTGAATGATGTATTACTTGCGAGTGTCGATGTACTAATGCAAATAGTGCTTGTGTACTTATGACTAATCTGTTTTCCCTCTCATTTATAGTAGTTCCTCGGCCAAAGAGATTTGAAGAAGCTCGAAGCCCCAGTCAGCGGCTCGCTTTATATGTTATTGAACTTGTAATGCAGAATTTGCTTCGAATTTTGATGTAATGCTGATCTTGCTAGGATTTGGGTGTATATTTACTTATTGTACCTGTTATTTAATGTTGGGTGTACTTGTTATTCAAATGCTGGGAATTTGAATTTGTGATAAATGTATTTAGTTGGATGTGAACATAATACTGAAAGAGTCCTTGGCCCAAACACTACTGGACCTTAAAAAGGCCACAGTCCAAACATAGTTGGGGTCTGTTTCAGCAATGCTAGTATATTAATTTCCGAAAATAAATAAAATGGACTGTAAAAGGGTCGAGTTCCAAAATTTAAAAGGACCACAAAAAGGCCGAGGCATGAACAAGAATTGGACTGAAAAAAGGCTAAGGCCCGAACAATTGGACGTAAAAGGGTGCGGCCTAGAAAATAAATGGCTGAAATATTGGGCTAGGCCCATGAAATAGACCAAAAATTGATAGAAAAAATAATAATAAATGGGCCGAATTAATGGGCTTGGCCCATATAGACACCTACTCGGACTGGGCTGAATCTTATCAGCGACCTTTTGAATAGGTCGCAATTTTGCCACGTCAGATTGCCACGTCGGATCCGACGTGGCCTAGGCAGACAGCCAGTGACCAAAACAAAAGGTCATGGGTTCAACGACCTTCTGTTTTGGTCGTAAACGTCTACGACCTTCTCACAGAGAAGGTCGTTAATTTCAATTTACGACCGCCAGCTTTTGACCTTCTGTTTTTGGTCACAAAAAGGTCGCAAATGAAAAACAATGACCTTTCAGTGACCAATAGTCAAGGTCACAAGTTGACATATTTCTTGTAGTGTTGTGCTTCGACGTCCTCCAAGCCCGAGCCACCCACCTAAGGCATCTTGCCTTGCTTAGGCGCCTGCTTCTCCCAATATTCGGAGGCGGCCCTTCTCTTCCTAGGAGGAAAGGAGACCATGGCCCTCCCTTCACTTTTGTCTTCGGATGAGGGGTTTTTGATTCCTTCAGACACAATGTCCGATGCACCCTTGGAATAGGTGCCATCTTTGGTCCTCTCACTCTTTGCCTTTCCCTCCTTCACAGGAATCTAGTATGGTGCCAGGGCCAGCATCCTTATTAGAACAGGATTCACTAGGACCTCGGGCAGAGGGGCCGAACACATAATTAGTTCTGCCTTCTTTGTCCAGCCCTGGAAGAAGATAGCTTGCTCAGTACCATATTATGGTATGCATAATTACAAAGTGTTCGGGAGCCAAGTGCTTACCGGGGTATCCGGACGGTTGCAGTTAAGGCCAGCATCTTCGGTAGTGTCCGTCCAATGTTTCCGCTTCCCAAAAAATAAATTCCACATCACTTCGTGTGTGGTGTCGAAGAAGTGTTGGAGGGTTTGTGGTCCTTCTGGATTAAGCTCCCACATGCGGCGAGACCTGCGCTGGCATGGCAGGATTCGGCAAACTAACATCACTTGGATCACGTTGACAAGATCGATGTCTCTCTCGAGGAGGGTTCGGATGCAGCTCTGTAAAGTCTGCACTTCATCAACTGATCCCCAGTCCAGCCCCTTGTTGACCCATGATGCAAGCTGTAATGGTGGGCCAGGACGGAATGTGGGTGCAGCTACCCACTTGGTGTTGCAGGGCTCCGTAACGTAAAACCACTCCCGCTGTTAGTGATTGGAAGTTTCGGTAAAATAACCTTTTGGCCAAGGAGTGCTGGTGAGTTGGCTGATCGTAGCACCGCCGCACTCCACGTATTCCTCGTCGACTATCTTCGGCTTCACACTGAAGGTCTTGAGCCATAAGCCGAAGTGTGGGGGGATTCGGAGGAAGGCCTCACATGAAATGATAAATGCCGAGACATGGAGGATAGAGTCCGAGGCTAGGTCATGAAAATCTAGTCCGTAATAAAACATTAGCCCCCGGACGAAGGGGTGAAGAGTGAACCCTAACCCCTGGAGGAAGTGGGAGATGAATACGACCCTCTCGCCAGATCTGGGGGTTGGAATAACCTGTCCTTAAGAAGGAAGCCTGTGGTGGACCTCCGCAGTCAAATATCTGGCCGCCCGAAGCTTTGCGATGTCCTCCTCCGTAACGGAGGAAGCCACCCATCGGCCTTGGGAGCTGGGTCCAGACATGATGGGGAGGCTTGAAACGATGAAGTCAAACCTTGGGTGCTAGAACTCGAGGTTGGGAAGGTTGAGGAGAGGTTCGGCATAAAAGACGACCCTTGGTTCCTTTATAAAGGCAGCGGGTATTGAACACCTCCTCCTAAGCCTAAGAACCTGCCTATTCCTAAAGAATCTTTCCTGCAGGACGGTTGGGTTACCAACGTTCATATTGATGAAAATCCCGCAATTAGGGGACACGATCTCTACTTCGACAACACGTGTCAATGACAACCACGCCCTGAAACATGGAACGGCGGGCTGGGAAACGGTTCGAAGTAATGACCGAGAAGCGTGACTTCACATTACTAAAAGTTGTCAGTAGATTGGATTCGTAGAATACTATACTGTCTACGGCTGTGTGTTACAGGTCCGGACACGATCAATTTGTCCGAAGACTATTTTGGAGTTCGGAAGGAGGAACCTGCCTTGCAATGCCGAAGACAGCACTATGCGCCGGATACCTTGTCATTGAAGCCAGGTTCACGGGCTACTGAGGGAGTCCTGGACTAAGGGGTCCTCGGGTGTCCGGCCTATTAGCCATGGGCCGGACTTATGGGCTATGAAGATACGAAGACCGGAGACTGCACCCGTGTCTGGATAGAACTCTCCTTGGCGTGGAAGGCAAGCTTGGCGACCGGATATGTAGATTACTTTCTTTGAAACCAACTTTATGTAACCCTAGATCCTCCCGGTGTCTATATAAACCGGAGGACTTAGTCCGGATAGGGGACTCATTATCATACTCATACAAGCTAGAACTCTAGGGTTTTAGCCATTACGATCTCGAGGTAGATCAACTCTTGTAATACTCATATTCATCAATATCAATCAAGTAGGACGTAGGGTATTACCTCCATAGAGAGGGCCCGAACCTGGATAAACATCGTGACCCTTGTCTCCTATTACCATCGACCTTGGACGCACAGTTCGGGACCCCCTACTCGAGATCCGCCGGTTTTGACACCGACAGCGCCGATTAGGTCGTAGCTTCATCCGAGGAAACGGTGATGATGATGCTCTTCTGGTGGTGCAGGTGAAGACGGCAGTGTGGGAATGTAGGTGGTGCGAAAGACGAGGGGAACGTCGGGGAGGCTCCTTGGAGGTGGAGGACGGGGTGGCTAAACCGGCAGGACGACCAGATCGACAACGGATCCTCATCTGGTATGGTGGATGAGGCACGTCGAGGTGTTGCTATGGACGATGTCGTCGGGGAAGAGGCTCCGGCTGGGTGGCAGATGGAGGAGGGTGTGGCTCTTGCGGGTTTTCCCGGCCTCTGTGTACGAATGGGAGGACGAATGGAATGGGAGTGGGGAACCATGGCTTAGGGATGCGCTTGGCCGAAATGTGGGGTAAGTTACGAAAGAACCCCCACCGATTTGAGGCGTTTCTTTTGGTTCAGGGGTATCACGGGCATTTTGCGTGTCGGGATTTCACAGGAGGTGGGAGTTTTTGCGCGCGTCGTAATTTTGGAATAGGAAGGCGCGGGTTGATATGGAGGGTGTTGTCGGAGCACAACGAGACAAAGATATATCTTAAATATTTCGGGCTAACAAGGCACGGGTTGAAATTTCCGGGCAAGCCTAACGTGTGCTGTACCAAATCAATTCGCACTACAAATGTCATTCAAAACTTTGAATTCATGTTATGTTCAATTAAAATATTTCGCTACGTGTATAATGCATGCAACCTACTACTCAAATGAACGTTTTAGTGCATTCCAAACGTATATACTACAGCTTCAATATGAACTAAATTTGAATTCATTTCTCTATTTGAATAAGATCTACAATAATGATTGTGGTGAAGTCAAAGCATTTGAATTCGTTTCTCTGTTTTAATAAGATCTACAATCATCATAATTGTCAAGTTAAACCATCGTTTGTGTATTATCTTCACAGCACACCACATGATTAGTCTCAAGTTACATATGAACTATGTGTACTATATGAACACGAACTCAATTTTTCGAATCCACTTTATGTTGATTTCAAATCATAGTACATTTCAAACTCTAGCTAGATCTTCATAATCTAAACCATGTCTCATATGTTTAATGTGTTTATCACATTATGTATGGTGCCCTGCCCCCTACGCCTACAAGTATTTAGATGTGAGGTGCAAACACCACACATTACCACAAATTCAAATAAAATGTGAGAATGTTCGATATATAGTATTGTTTAGATTGTTCGATATTTAGTTGTAAGCTGCAAACGCCACACATTATCACAAATTCAAATAAAATGTGAGATTGTTCGATGTATAGTATGGTTTAGATTGTTCGATATTTAGCCGTGAGTTACAAATGACATGCATTATCACATTATGGCATAACATGTGCAAAACCACAACACGCGTATCACTGCTATATTCATGCATGCGTATGTTTAAAACACTATGATCTCCTATTCAAATATATGAATCCACTTTCATATCAAATTATGATCTTTGTTAGTCTCTTACACCCACACAATCCTCTAACCTTTGTAGCTACCACTAACTTTCTCTCATGCATGCACACTCCCTCCTCGCCCCCCTCCCTCAACATTCTATCCATCACGCACATTCATTTTTTAGGTCATTCTCCCACAGTCTCCACAACTCCTTTCTGACACACACCGATCGATAAACCTCTCTAGCGATGTCTGCCTACAACATACACACGCACCTTCAATCTCCTCCTTTATGTGTCCTTGCCTCGTGTCTCTCATACGGTCCCACACACGTGTAAACTCTCGCCCCTATTTTCGTCGATCTCACAACCGCACACTCCTCCCCCTATCTAGCTAGTAGCTGGACCTCTCACACCACCTCCTAGCTACATTCTCTCTGTCTATCCGTCTCGCCGGGCCTTATTTGCCTCTAACAAATGGACGTACACCGACCGATCTCCCGCTATACATATAGCTAGCTAGGTCCTTATAACTCGTTATTCCCCACGCTTCGATCGATCTACCTCATTAGTTATGTCTCTCCCTTCCTCCGACAAACAACAATTGATCTATCGATCTAGTTAGGTTTGCTTACCAAACACATGGTTCCCCTTCATCATCCATGGATGCATCCCGACAGATCTATCATGCACAGGCACACACAGAAACACATCCCCACTCTTATTGATAATATTGCAGTTCCACCCTCAGTTTGTCTAGTAGGCCTGTCCCACCATCTTCGAGAAGCAACTCCATCACACATCCAGCACTCTACCCCTCTCCTTTCCTCTCTCTCTCCTCTCTCTTTTTGTCCCATCCTATTTCCCGTCCTTCAGTTATGTAAGGATGTCGTCCGATCTCCCTCAAGACATAGTTGGGTCTCTCCTTCTCAACACATACACCAGTCGTTCTACTTCTATAGTTAGGCCTCTGCCTACCCCTCCCCCACCCCCTCCCCCACACACACCGATACATCGAGCGCTCTAGTCATCTCTCCCTGCCACACACAAACTTGACATGTGCCCTCTGACATTCCGGTAAGTGAGTTGCCTTATATCTTTGACTTGCACACACACACACACACACACACACACAATTTCGATGGCTCTCTTCATCGATCTCGCACCCACCCACTTGATCCTCTCTTCGACTCTATCAATATCTATGACCCCTCCCTCTCTTCTCGTGGATCGCCCGGCCCTCTATATATGATATGGATAGGCCTTCATTTCACACACATTGCATGCAAAATTTTGTTTGAGATGTCATCGACACATATTCCCACAAATACATTCACGAAATCAACCCCCCCCCCCCAAAACAAAAAACACTCACGAACGCATAAGCCATTTGTCTAGGTTTGTATCTCTCACACACACCCACGTAGGTGGGGGATGTGCACGTAGAGAAGAGGTGCACGCACGACGCACGTACTCCCGTCTCTTTCCCAACCACACCCACGCGGGTACACGGTGGAGCTCATTTCTGTACGAAAAGGCAGCCCACGTGGTAATTTGACACGTGTACTAGTTGTCCACTAGATGGAGGGAGGATCATCTACCATGGGTGAACAAACAAATTGTGACTTGACGCGTTATGTTAAAAAAGAGGCAAACCATGTGGGGCCTACCTTAGAGGCAAGGCTCTATACACTGGAGTACTTTTGATGTGTCCGTCAACTCACAGACCGAGGAGAAGCTTGCTTAGTGCACCATCTGCCCCGCCCACGGGCGCCGTGGCTCGCAGGATGAGGTGAAGCTTGCTTACTAGTAGTAGTACTGTACGCCTTACGCCCGCTCCCTCGCCCACGCGCAAGGTGGCTCACAGAACGAGGAGAAAAATTTATTACTCCCTCCGTTTACTTCTCGTCCCTACTACCTTGGTTAGAGAGATTATGATATTGTTTGGAATATATATGTCCTTTAGTAGATTTCAATATGAACTACTAGTACATACTCCAAACACTGATGTATATAGACGTATTTTAGAGTGTAGATTCACTCATTTTGCTTCGTATGTAGTCCATATTGAGGCCCTGTTTGGTTCATAAGTCCTAGGACTTTTTCTAGTCCCAACTAAAAAGTCCCTCCCTGTTTGTTTTCAGGGACAAAAAAGTCCCTAGTCCCTCCCTAGAGGTTATTGAATGACCATGTTACCCCCAGTATATAGAAAAATAACAACCAAACAACACCATGGGGCGGCGGGGCAATAGGTGCAGGGAGGGGCATTGTTGGAAAAGTCCCAAAAGAGACTCTCCTTGAGATTCTTCTTCACTAAGTCCCAAAAAGCAAGTTTTAGTCCCTAGTAGTCCCTCCTGTTTGGTTAAAAAGTCCCTAAGCTAAAAAGTCCTTGGAAACAAACACCCCTGCATAAAGTTGAGACACTTATTTTGGAACGGAGGGAGTACATATTTGCCATGATCTGTCAATCATTGAGATGCAATAGCATGCATGTTAGTCTCCTTCGTATTTTATGAAATGTTGCAACGGGCAACCTTGGACGCAAGATACATGTAACAGAAGCTGGAAGCTTCATAGCATTTTACTATCTCGCTGATAAATTACTGTACGTACTATACTAGTACTTCCTCCGTTCCTAAATCTAAGTCTTTGTAGAGATTTCACCATGAACCACATAAGGATGTATATAGATGCATTTTAAGTGTAGATTCATTCATTTTGTTCCATATGTAGTCCACCTAGTGGAATCTCTACAAAGACTTATATATTTAGGAACTGAGGGAGTACTATGTAAAGAGTTAGGTGTCACACGATGTCCAGAAAATATGGTGATAGTGTGAGGTGGGCCATGTAATCACTGAGCCTGCGTGTTTTCACTGCTCTTGCACTCCTCCGCCGTAAGAATGGAGAAAATTGTAATCTAGTAGTACCTCCTTTTGCAGAAAGTGTGGGACATCCAGCAGTCCTACCACCTCAGTAATAATGACCAATGAGCCGTCAAATCATATAGACCCAGCAGTAAGTTGGATGGACGAAGCAACCATCACTCTTGAATCTGCTTCTCCCTTCAACGCAGGCGCCAGTGAGAGGTCGTGTCCGCTCTGCCCGGGCATGAATGTGGCACCGATTCTATGGAGCGGCGCTGACCCTTTCGGGCGGGAAGCGCGTGTGGGCGATGGAGGGGCTTTGGGTGGGCTAGGCTGGTCAGGAGCAGGTGTGGCAGCTGTCCGCCTGTCTCTCTATCGGACGCCCGGAAACGAGAGGATGCACCGACTCTCACGGCTAAAATCGTACACTACACACCATCTCTCTATAGGAGTAGGTCGATCTGTCACTCTCTGTAACACACACATGTTGTTAAACACACACACACACACACGCACGCGCGCACGCACACACAAGTTCATAGAATAGGAAAATCGTGCAAGTCCGAAGCCACGGGAAGTGAGATACAAATGGAGTACGTACAAGAAGCGAAGAGGTGACGAATATTCCATCAAACCTGGACTGAGGAGTAGTACTCCCTCTGTCTAGGTGTTAAGTCATCTTACGGAAATCAGATATTCCAAAAATGTTTAGGCGCCGTCCATTAACTTCGCATCTCAATCCCCTCCTGGCCTCGTTGCTAGCGAGCGTTGTTACTTAGGGAACGTTTGGATCCTTAGCAAGAACATCTTATAGCATAGCTGGGCAAGGTTAGGCGTTTGGAACTATTAAAATATGTTAGCTTTTGTGGACCAGCTAGCTTGGGTGGGCTAGAAAAACCTTGCTAGCTCAGGAGAGCCAGATCGGCTCGCTTCCGACGGCAAACTTCGCGTAGTTCTAACATAGACTAGTAACATATGCATGTTAGTAGTCCAAGTTACTCACCACTATGACCAGCCTAAGCAATGTAACCAACGCTCCTTACTCTACCTTGTTTTCTCCCCCGGAAACCCAATGCATGGAGCGCAACTTCACTTTGATCAGTCAAGAAATCAATTTTGGCTTGCATGCGAGTTAATACGTGGCTCTGCATGTTAGCTAAAATGGCATCTCTTAGTTGTTTAGATTAATTGTTGGGTTTAGAGATAGAAATCAGGGCTTTGATTGGAGGAATGACCGGTCAAGTTTCTCCTTGTCCTCCAATCTGCTTGCACCTTGGTCCCGCTACACCTTCTAACGTAACTTATTACACCTAGAAGGAGGGAGTCATACGAGATACGGTGGAACACTGACTTAGGTCGAATACAAGTGCCCAAAATTGTGTGCATGTTATAATAAGGATTCACTTAAAATAGTATGTGAGCGAACAGAGGGATCAATTGGGCAGTGTTCCCGAGCAGTAGCGAGATGTGTGAGGTAAGATACACCGCTGACGCTTTTAATTTTTCTTATTAATTTGTTAGTTTCACACTCTGACTGATGGGACCCAACGTACTACGTGGAGAGAGGTAAGGTGACTAAGGCTGCATTATTTCTGCACCACTATGGATAGTCTTAACACCAAAGCCGCATGACACGATTATGATTTAAATCCCAATGACTCCCACACAAAAAACACGATATGCTTGTCACACGAATGCATGAATGTATAAAAGGTTATTTTCCTCTCGTTGAACATAACGGGAGGGTTGTGTAGTTGGTTAGCCTGTTCGCTCATCAAACTTTAGGTCTCGGGTTCGATAACTACACTTCAGCATAATTCATGCCAGGAGGATTCTTTGACTGCTCAAAATGGATGGATACGGAGCTATACGATCAGCTGCAGCCTCGGCGTTTGTTTTCTAGGGTTTGCACTCTTCACTCTCTCTTGAGTATATATATACACGCTAGAGCCTTAGTGCTTGTAGTTGCTCTCTTCACACTCTCTAACCCTCTCCAGATCTAAACAAGACTTCGTTGGCATCTCTCTCCCCTCACTACTGGTCTGCTTGTAGTTGCTCTCTTCACACTCTCTCACCCTCTCCATATCTAAATAAGACTTCGTTAGGCTCTCTCTCTCCCCTCACTGCTGGTCAAAGAGTCGGCAGGATCCGTCCGCGGGGAAGGGAAGGAGGCTTAACGATGTCGCCGTCGGCGAGGGAGGGAATCCACTACCGGCGTAGCTGTTCACTTTCACCCAGCGGCGGCGCGGGAGGGCCTCCCACCCCTTCTTCTTCGCCGTCGTACATAGGGTGGGCCGAACGGCCTCCAGTCTCCCACCGAACCACACCCCAAGAACCTTAAGGTATCAACTTATTCCACATGCATTGCTCTAGCTGCATGTGGGCTTTTCCCGCTTCTGCACTTGAATCTAGGTGTTGGATCAAACAGGAAAGTAGTGGCGAAAGTTGTATACCATGAATCTAGGACATGGTTCGAAGAGGAAAGGAATGGGGAAAAGTAGTGGGAAAAATTGTATAGCATGAATCTAGGACATGGTTCAAAAAGGAAAGGAAGGGGGAAAGTTGTATCGCATGAATCTAAGACGTGGTTTAAAGAGGAAAGGAATGGGGGAAAGTAGTGGGGAAAGTTGTATAGCATAAATCTAGGACGTGGTTCAAAGAGGAAAGGAAGGGGGAAAGTACTAGTACAGATTGGCTATCCAGCACCTACGTTGGTCGAAAAGGGAAAACAATGACAAACGCAGTACGCACATCTGTAACGAATTGATCTTTTGTTTTGTTTTTGGGGACAAGGCTGTAGAGTTTGAGCAGGACTAGATTTGCTGCACTCACATAGGGAAAGGTGTCTAAAGATAACATAACTGGGACCAACACAGATATGCTATTTGGTTGTTTGTTCTTGGTTGCAACAGACTGTGCATCACCCCAGTACATCGGTAGATGCACATGGTGCTGGTGCGTCCACTGTCCCGTGCAACTCTTTAGCTGCTGTTAATCTAAGGCCCTGTTTGGTTAAAAACTCCCAAGCCCCTACCTGCTTGGTTCCAGGGACTAAACATGGAGTAGAGGTTATTAAATGACATGCTAAAAGACCATGTTACCCCTAGTAATGAACTAATAGAGACAAGGTGTGATGCGTGGCAGGGTCTTCTTTCTTTAGTCCCAAATGCCCACTTTTAATCCCTAAAAGTCCCTCCTGTTTGGTTTAGATGGGACTGACACGGAGTTTTTTTAGTCCCTCCACCAAAATGTTCCTGTAAACAAACACCCTCTAATAATGGCGCTGGAAAATTGATGCAATTCTACAGTTCAAAGAAAATTACATGTTTAACGAATTTTATTATTAATATAATCTCTCTGTTAATATTAACCAATGCCGCCGTTTGAGAAATGCTACTATCTTGCTTTCTTTCCCATTTAGATAAGGTAGATGCTTCTTTTTGTTGGCTTCTGTGTCATCCGCCGTTATTGGCCAATAGTTGTTTCCTTTGCACCTCTGAGTGAACAGGGTCATCTACTTCACCTCATTGGCATTGTGACCTTTTGTTGCACTACACAAAACACTTTTGTTTTAAGAGTGTTTTGTGCAGTTAAACCAAAATGCCACACCAACTACGTTGCTTGATTGCTTGATCTTAGTGGAATTGCACAAGAGGAGATCATACTTCCTATCCGTGTTGGCAAATTTGGTTCAGATCTTCTTCTTGTGAGTTGTTTGAATTCTGTGTCATGAGAGGTCAGTACTAGCCTTCCTTCACATGATTCTGCAGTGTGCTTTCATATGTAGTGCTACTTGTACGATAATGTCACTACAAGAAATATGTCAACTTGTGACCACCACTATTGGTCACTGAATGGTCACAAATTTCCATTTGTGACCTTTTTGTGACCAAAAACATAAGGTCAATAGCTGGCCGTCATAAACTGACATTAGCGACCTTTCTTCTGGAATGGTCATAAACGTTTACGACCAAAATATGTCTACTGTGGCGTTTTGGTCACTAGCAACCTCCCCAGGCCATGTAGGCATCCAGCGTGGCAATCTGATGTGGCACAAGATTCAGCCCGGTCCGATTAGGTGTTTTACATGGGCCGAGCCCAATAATTCAACCTATTTGTGTTTTTTTCTATCAATTTTTGGTCAGATTCATGGGCCAAGCCCTACAATTCAGCCTTTTTATTTTCTGGGCTTAGGCCATTTTGCATTCCGTTTCATTCAACCTTTTGTTTTTGTTTTTCATAAATGCACAATATTCCAGTCCACTATTGTTTGGGCCATAGCCTTTTTAGAGCACAAATATTATTCGATCCAATAGACGAACATTCAGCCTTTTTCATTCACAGATTTCAATTTTACACATTTCAACAGCAAACAATCAATAATTCTCACAATTAAATGATCAAATCCAAAAATCACTCTATGAAACTCAGAACAGCACATCTGCATGACCCATCAAGTGTACATACAATCAGAAACAAATACAGAGGCACCAAAACTATTGTGCACATCTCCAAGCTTCTTCTGATCTTCGGTCACAGCAGCAGCCACCTCGGTCGCTTGCCTCGCGCTGGCAAAACTTGACATGAAAATATATTATGAACAGACCATTCAAGAAAATGACATTTATTTAGAATGATAACACAAATTGAGCTAGCTAGTACCATGCTTCTTGTTCTCCAACTAGTTAAAATGAGATACCCACTCATACAAGAAAACAGATACAAAGTGCAAGAGATACCAAAACAGATACACAAGTTGAGATGTAGCAGGCAGATTCATCAAGTATATATCATGATGTGTATTCATCATATAGTTGTACCATTGCAAACCAAGAGATACCAAAACAATGGAAGAGCAACAATTAATAACGTACTAGATTAGTCGGTAGGCTAATTTAATTGAGTGCGGCAACTTGGTTGATGTTCAAGTTGCTGTTGTTGTTTTAGCAGCAGTGGCATACTCAAAATCTAGCAAGTATTAGTACTCTGATGTGCTAGTGCTAGTATTAAAAAACGATGAATTTGACTAGAGCAAGGAAATGAAAAAAAAGACAAAAATTCTTTCTTGTAAATGACCCAAAGGAAAAAACTGATGAAGCAGCAAGGCCATGACCACCACCAGGTGCATAGCTGCTCTACCTAATGGGCCATTAGCAGAAAGCAAGCCGTTTAACAAGCTAACAAACATCAACCATTATGAAATTACAATAGCAGAAGCCCGTGTAGGGAGATTAGCAGCAAGTGAGTGAGCAGAGGGAGAGGGAGGTGCTACCTGCTGGGAGCGGTGCGTGGTCGTGGCCGGGCTGGACTCATCGAGCTCAGAGAGGGCAACTTGGTTGCCTTGGAAGCAGAGGAGCAGACCCCTTGTTGCGGGACAGGGCCAGTGCCTAGGTTTGTCCCTCCTCCTCAAGCAAGACAAGGCCATGTTCCCGGCCAAACCTCCTGTTCATCCAACAGCGGCAGTTCAACACCACAGTAAAGTACAAAGCAAAATAAATAAAGGAGGAGAATGATGTGCAATGCAGCCCCAGAAGAAAGACATTGGTCAAAAGAAAATAAGGAGCCTAAGAATACCCTTCAGAACATATCAGACATCAGACAAATAAATCACAAGGAAAACACGCAATAAAAATGAGCACAGGCTGCAGAGCGCTATCATATTGGAAGAATACCCTTCAGAACATGTCCGCAACCAAAACAATTGTTGCAGGATTATAACTTACTAATAAATCAACAAAAAAAACTAATGATGATACATCTACTCTGCTCTACTGTCTGTTCTTACAAGAACAGCTGCATGCACCTGTGGCCAAAGGAAATACTCAGTTTGTTGGGCTAGTTTGGTTAGTACTGCTTTACATGTGTACAGAGCACCAAAGCACTGAATGGTTAGCCAGGACCAGATGGTGAATTGATCCCAAAGCACCAATGATTACAATATGATGGAATTGGTTATTCAAAATTTTGACTTGCATACAACATCACTACAATGTTACTGCTATCAACTCATAATTTACTCCCTCGACCTAACCTCTATAACACTATTTTGAGAATATAAAAATATTGGTTATCATAATAAAATACTATTTATTTCCTTCACTGTTCAGCACAATTATCTTACAATATAATATCAATCGTTGGACACTTTCTCACAGGGTCATGCCTACATTCTGTATTTGGGCATCACTACTAGCATAGACTGAAAGACATTCTAGGCTATCGTCAATTCTAACTTCACATATGCATAAGAATCGCTAGAGCAAGCAAACCAGAAAAGCATAGAGCATATATCGTTCCCCATTTCACGGAGAATCTCCTCTTGCACCTAGGTGGTCATCGCCACAGCCTCCTATTACACAGCAACCAGGTACCCGGCATGCACATGTGAGTTGGCAACCAGGTGATATCATAACGAGATGCATCAATCATGTCGAGCTCTCGCTGTGGCACAAATCAAATGACACAAAGTAGCAGTCGAATATGTGAGGTACCCAAACCAGCGATTGCACTTAAAAAACAGAGACAGACGATGCAACTACTAAGCAACCGTGAACTCTGCCGCAGCAGCATAATGATCAGAGCAAGCTCGCTAAACGACCCAACCAGTAGCAACATGTAGGATACTAAAAATTCACACAGAGGGCAGGATCGAAGCGCGAGCGGTGTCGACGGTGTTGTGCACGGGCCTCATCTCGCTCCCACGTTCCATCGGCTCACGCACACTACAAGGGAAAGGAAGAGCAGCGAAGATTCGCATCAGAGACCAAAGCAAAATCAGAAGCAAGAGCAAAGTAATAACAATCCAGGGAAGGCACGGGGCTCCTAACCGCCGAAGCAGACGACCCCGGAGCCCGGATCGGGCGGATCTCCGAGGCACAGCTCTGCGGCAAAGACCGCGTCACGGGCGGGGGCGACGCGGTTGGCGGCGGGTCGGGGCTTCGCCGTCGACATCTGGCTGGAACCCTAAGTAGCTGCCCGCGTCGTCGCATGTGTGCGGTGGAGTGCTGGTGCACCGACTCCAGCAGCACCACCTTGAACGCCTCGGATGACATCTGCGGGAATGAAAATCGAACACCAAAGGAGCGCATGACATCATCAGAACCTCGTCTCGAGAAGGAGAAACGCACGGGCTCAACGCAGGGCACGACGGGAGAGGAAAATACCTTAGGGTTGGGGACGGCGCGGCCTTGCAGGTCCCCGCGCGGAGGTGCTGCAGCAGCGGATCCCCGCCGTCGCCGGGTGGCCAGACGCCGCAACGGGACTCACCATGGCTTCGTTGGGGCCGGACCTGGAGTGCAGGGAAGGCGGGGAACGAGCCACCGGAGACCCGTGGTCGGCGTGAAGCACGCACGCGCGCGCCGGCAAGAAAGCTGACTGCGACGCCATGGCCATGCCTGGACTGGTGGATCTGGGGGTGAAGGCTAGGGGAGAGGGTCCATGGCGGAGATAAGGTCGGCGGTGGTGGGGGGTGGCGGCGGTGGGAATCGCGGGAGGGGGCTCGCTTTCTCTTGATCTGGACTGGATCGGGATCGGTTCGGTGGGTGGGATCGAGAGGGGAGGGGAGGGGAGGGGGGATCACATGCAGTAAAAGGAGGTCGGGGATGGGGGAGGAAAGGAGGCTGGGGATGGGGAGGAAAGGAGGAGGTGGCGGCACCGACGAGACGAGGATGAGGATACAGGCGGCGGGGGGGGGGGGGGGGGGGGAGTGAGCGGGAGCGGCAGTGGCGATGGTGATAAGTGAGCTAGGGTTTTCGTGGGTGGATGAGGGGGGGTGTGGGCTGCCGTTGGACCCGGGCGCATCCGACGGTGCTAATCCATTATCCGCGTGAGATGGTTTTGGACCAATTAAAACGCGGTACCCCTTTGATGATTTTAAGACCATTTAAATTGGTCATAATCGATTGAAAATAAGATGTTAAAACATGTCTGCTATTTGATGGCCTAGAAAATTTATAAAAACAAATAGAAATCAAAATACTTTGCATTGTGTCACCAAGTTTAACCTACTTTTTAGTAAGAATAACAAACTTTGAATAAAGCAAATATCATAAAAAAGTGTTCTCAGAAATAAGTTTTTTGTAAGAGAATTATTTTTTGAGTGCCCAAAATAATTTTTTATGAAGAACCTAGCAAATATTTGTTGCAAATTTGGGCCACATCAATTTTATAAAATCTTAAGTTGACCAAATGTTGCCTAAGGAAGTTTTCATTTTCTTTGGATGAAAAATTCATTTTCCATTTTTTCGAGTGCCCAAAATGAGTTTTTTTGTGAAGGACCTACCATATATTTGTTGCAAAATTGTACCTTATCAATTTTCAAAAATATGAAGACATATTTAATGCACAATTTACCAAATGGTTGGGTGTAAAAAGTTTTGATCCACCTCTCGTGAAAAAGACAAATTTCCACCGATTCAGCTGGAAGCGGGTCAAATTTGAATTGTAGCTGCCTCGTAGTTTGCTCTTTATTTTTTCCAAAAATCAATTCTAGGTACATAAGTATCTATTTAATCAAAGAAACACAAAAAAAATTCCAAGATTCAACCACTAGTTAGGAACGGTCAAGCCCGCAGTTTTGACCGCATTTTGAAACGGGCATAAAAAATTCAAAAAAATCAAAAAATTGATTAGTACCTAGAAATATTGTGCACAAGGGTGCATCTTGGAATTCTAAACAATGTTGGCTAAGGGAGTTTTCATTTTCTTTGCACGGAAAATACATTTTCCATTTTCCGAGTGCCCGAAATGAGTTTTTTTTTGTGAAGGACCTACCATATATTTGTTGCAAAATTGGACCAAATCAATTTTCTAAAATACTAGGACATATTTAATGCACAATTGACCAAATGGTTGGGTGTAAAAAGTTTTGATCCACCTCTCGTGAAAAAGACAAATTTCCACTGATTCAGTTGGAAGCGGGTCAAATTTGAACTGTAGCTGCCTCATAGTTTGCTCTTTATTTTTTTTTAAAAATCATTCCTAGGTACATAAGTATCTATTTAATCAGAGAAACACCAAAAAAATTCCAAGATTCAACCACTAGCTTGGAACGGTCATTCCCGCTGTTTTGTCCACATTTTGAAACGGGCATAAAAAATTCAAAAAAAAATAAAAAAATTGGGAAACCTTCGCATTGTGTCATTATATGTGGTCAAGTTCCCAGGAAAAATAACAAACTTGTAATACGGCAATTATTTTAAAAAAGTGTTCTCAGAAACAAGCTATCACATGTGGAGATCAATGGCTTTCAAGCCAAATGATCAAACTTATGGCCACATTCATGGCATAGTTTGTTCAAATGATCACATATTGTGCACAAGGGTGAATATTGGAATGGCAAACAATGTTGCCTAAGGAAGTTTCCATTTTCTTTGGACGAAAAAACCATTTTCCATTTTTCGAGTGCCCAAAAGGTGGTTTTTTTGTGAAGGACCTCCCAAATAATTGTTGCAAAATTGCACCAAATCAATTTTATAAAATATTAGGACATATTTAATGCACAATTGACCAAATGTTTGGGTGTAAAAAGTTTTGATCCACCTCTCGTGAAAAAGACAAATTCCGGCCGATTCAGTAGGAAGCGGGTCAAATTTGAACTGTAGCTACCTCGTGGTTTGCTCTTTATTTTTTCCAAAAATCATTTCTAGGTACATAAGTATCTATTTAATCAGAGAAACACCAAAAAAATTCAAGATTCAACCACTAGCTAGGAATGGTCATTCCCGCCGTTTTGACCGCATTTTGAAACGGGCATAAAAAGTTCAAAAAAATTCAAAAATTTGGGAACCCTTTGCATTGTGTCATTATATATGGCCAAGTTCCCAGGAAAAATAATAAACTTGTAATACGGCAATTCTTTTAAAAAAGTGTTCTCAAAAATGAGCTATCATGCATGAAGATTCATGGCTTTCAAGCCAAATGATCAATCTTATGGCCACATTCATGGCATAGTTTGTTCAAATGATCTCATATTGTGCACAAGGGTGCATCTCGAAATTCCAAAGAATGTTGCCTAAGGAAGTTTTCATTTTCTTTGCACGAAAAATTCATTTTCCATTTTTCTGAGTGCCCAAAATGAGTTTTTTGTGAAGGACCTACCATATATTTGTTGCAAAATTGGACCTAATCAATTTTATAAAATACTCGGCCATATATAATGCACAATTGACAAAATGGATGGGTGTCAAAAGTTTTGATCCACCTCTGGTGAAAAAGACAAATTCCCGCCGATTCAATAGGAAGCGGGTCAAATTTGAACTGCAGCTGCCTCATAGTTTGCTTTTTATTTTGTCCAAAAATCATTTCTAGTTACATAAGTACCTATTTAATCATAAATACATGGTTTGGTGGCAATACATCGAGGTTTGGGCGGTGGCCGAGGCCCCCAACTCTAGAGCACGTAAACTCGCATGCCCGCCGCATGGTCACTGCGTGACCGTGGCGTTGCCA
Source organism: Triticum urartu (assembly GCF_056163025.1). Lineage (NCBI taxonomy): Eukaryota > Viridiplantae > Streptophyta > Magnoliopsida > Poales > Poaceae > Triticum > Triticum urartu. Next base: position 56,940,511 of record NC_141875.1, on the reverse strand, counting down.
TGTGTTCTGGGCAGCCTAGGCATGTCTAGTGGGTTGGGAACTCCCCAGGTAGGTGATAGGAAGAAAATCACAACATAAGATTCTCACTAGGAGACCGATCGATGCTCAAACATGAATAAGTAGCCACATGTTTGATTAGCGGTACGGGAAATGCACATGGCCAATGGGCGTGAGTTTTGGCTGAGAATGATCATCTACTAAGGAGAATGTCTTCACAAATTTTTCACTCAAAAGGAGGATCCTAGATGGTACTTGCTTTGCAAAGTACCACACTGGACAAAAATATGAATGTTGAAGCTGGGCTCAAAATAATGAATGGATTGAGCTGAAATTTAGTGGAGGATGGTTATTTGGGCATAGGAAAGCATTGTAGAAAATTGATACCATTTGGACATGCCAAAGTAGTACTTCCTTCACAATGCTCTTCTATGGACAAAAACTTGGGAAAACTAGTGAGAGAGATTGGATGAATTAAATGAGCTAAAAATTGGTGTAGGTAAGTTACATAGGTATGGTCATGCGCTGGTAAATTTTCAGATCATTTGGGTAAGCCTAGCTAGTACTTACTTCACAAAGCTTCTCTCGAGGTAGAAACTTTGGAAATTTCCTGAGAAAGATTTACTAGGAAAATTGAGCTGAATATTATCATGTGGAAATGATTTGGGTATGGAAGCGTGCCCGAAAAGTTTGAGGGTAATAGGAGGAGTCTATATAACACTTGCTTTGCAACGTGCCAATTTGGCCATAAAATATAAATTGAACCTGGGCTCACATAGATGATTTGACTGAGCTACAATTTGGATGAGGGTGATAATTTGGGCATATGAAGGAACTGTATAAATTTCATGTCATTTCGAGATATAAAAAAGGTACTTCCTTCACAATGCTTCTAGGTGGACAAAAACTTTGGAAATTTGCCGAGGAAGATTTGCTTGGCAAATGGAGCTAAATTTTGTCATGCGGTAATGATTTGGATAGAAAAGAGTGCCCAAAAATTCCTAGGGCAATCAAGAATATATAAATAGCACTTCCTTCATAAAGTGTTGTTGTGAACAGAATAGTAAAATGAATATTGTTGAATTAGTTTTGAACTAGGCAAGGAAGGACTTTTACATATTTGATGTAGATATGACCCAAAGAATTTATGAGATTTTTTTGGGAATTTTGGGAATGACAGAAATATAGGTTGCTTCACAACCTAGGGGAAAAACCGCCACATGGACATGACACATAGGCAAAACTGATGAGGTGGCGCCTAGTCATAGCAACCTACCACAATTTACAAGGTTATGACCATCTATATTAGTCATGATCAGCTAGAAATAAGGCATCGGACTAGTGCTGTCTGCTTTATGACCATTTCGTGTAAGGAAATTACGACCTTTCTGACCAAAATGGTCGCAATGGTTTAGGGTTTGGAGCCCCCCAAACAGCTTTTGACCAATTGGTCTAAAATGGTCATAGATTTATGACCAATTCGTCCAGGGTCACTGACAGAAGGTCATAAGTTGACATATTTCTTGTAGTGTGTTGCTTGGTTTTAGTGAACTACACAAATGGAGACAATACTTCCAATCTGCATGTGCACCGTAATATCCCATTGAGGTAAGATAAGGATATTTCACAACTGTTGGCCTGTATTTTGCCACTTTCATCCAAAAATTAATGTCATTGTTTAGTGCTATACTTGTGCAACCTAATTGACATGCCAAATCTTACATTGAAGGCGAAGCTTGTCTGTTATTGAACCATGTGATGAAGGGGAAGAACAAGCGGAAGAAAAACAAAAATCAACTCCCGGTGCTGTAATGAAGCACTGGAACCGTGGTGACACTGGAACTGTGGTGACACAAGTAATGATATAGTTTTGCATCTTATTTGATTGCTATGAATGGAATGAGCAATTGTTTTGCCACTGATTTGATTCCACTCTTAATGTAATACAAAATTACCTCTACTTGTGCAAACAGGGATCTTCTTTGGAGATACCATATATTTTAGTGGAACTGCACAAGAAGATGTTGGAAACATTATACTAATTGAGGAGTATATAGTAAGCATGGCCACCACAATAGATAGCAACAAATGGTTCCGAAGAAATGCTTCATCTGTATGCTCTACACAATAAGCCTCGTGACAAAGGTTGGTACTCACCCACTGATTTCATCCATATGATTGAGCTTTGTCATCTCTATTGGTGTTGTGCTACTGTTTAGATACTGTCATCAAAAAGTGGTATTGTCCTTGAGAAGTGCTTCGTCTGTGTTGTTTTAAATATTTCCTTTCCTTTTTTGAGCAAACAGGGATGCTAGCATTTAATTGTCCTCTTGCCTTTGCACAACAGGATCATCCTCCTATGAAGAAGAATATGGAGTACGTGAAGTGACTAGTTCCGATTATGCCGGGATGAAGAAGCCTTGCCTATCTTCTCATCAGAAGGAGCAGTTGAAGGATGGTTACATTACCCCCCACAAGACCAAACTAACTTCAGCTCAGAAGGACTAACAAATCTCCATTTTCTTGTTGTGATGCGCGAGTACAATGTTGTTCTAGGATTCTTTCCGGTGAGTTCCATTTTTCTAAAAGTGCGCTCTACATGGACCATGTAGGTGCCTGTTTAAACTGTCAATTCATAGTACAATTTGCTTTATACTAATCACTTTTTTTGTATTTGTGCAAATAGGGGTGCTCAGCTTGATTTCAATGCGAACTGCACAAAATGTTCATGAATACATTGAATCATTCATTTCCACCACAAGAAAGGAGGTGCCGAGCGAATTTGGTTGATTTTGGTGGAACTTCACAAGAAGAATAGCTAGTTTATTTAGCACGGGGTGCCACGTCAATGCCCGAACTGATGGAAAACCCTGCCCATTCCATAATCGTAGGCATTTGATATCTTGGAATGGGACAACCTTGTCAAATTTTGCTCTTTGATTTTAGCAAAAAGACATGCGTTTGATATTTTCGAATGGGACGCCCTTTGTTGGCAGCAGCGTCGATCCATTTTTTCTTTATTCTTTAGTTGTGAAGTAAATATTGGCTCTGACATGTGAATCGCTGAGATGCATAATCATCGATTGTTTTGAATGTTCTCTATGAATTGCCAGGCTTGTGTGTTTGATTGCAATGTACAGGAATGCTAAAAAGCTGCTCAAACACTTTGTACTCCTTCTGTTCCTTTTTACTTCTCACATTGTGAAAGTGCATACTTTTTTCTATAAGATTGGTCAAAGTAGAGATACTTTGACTTCAGACAAAACTTGTATGCAGACTAGAAAGGACCGGAGGGAGTACATGTGAAACAGCTGCAAACGAGGTGATCACCCTGGGAATAATGCTAGTACATATTGTTTTGCATGTTCATGCAATGCCAGTGATACACGAATTCGAACTAATCAAAATAAATTCATTCATACACGGTCGGATTTCATATAAACATGTCGGATTTCATTACATTTCATACATTCTTCAACTTAAAAGGGGTGCACTAGATGTATAATTAATTAACCAAAGCTACCCACCTGTGTTCGGTAGCATACAACTGAAGTGCTCAAGTTCTCTAGAAAATGCATGTATATCATGAGCTTGCTCAACCACGGGGCGGTTTTCAATCATCCTGTAATCATATAATTGCTCCATGATTGAAAGTGCTCGTTATCGACTAGAGGGGGGAGAATAGGCGATTTTTATGAAAGTCTTCAAAACGCGGGGGCTTTGAAGACAAACAGAAGCAATGAACCTATTGATATGCAGCGGAAGGTAGACTGCACTAGACAAGCCATAGTCAAGTAGGCAATGAAGTGAAAGCACGAAGACTATCAACAGCTAGGTAGTATGGATCAAGATGGAAGATATTATGAAGCCAATCAACAACAGTCTTCACACAGTGAAGTCAATCAGATCATGCAAGCAGGCAATGACTTCACGAAGACAAACAATAAGCAAAGAGAGGTAAGAGATAGAACTAGTTGCTCTGTGAGGACATGTATTTGTTGGACCTGTTCCAGTTGCTGTGACAATTATACGTCTCGTTAGGGAGGCTGAGATTTAACTCAGAAGACCGCTTCTTCTCCTTATTCCTCTTGAGCTAAGGACACACATTCATCGCCCAATCACTCTGGTAAGTCTTCAAGGTAGACTTCCAAACCTTCACAAACTTTGTTCACCGGCAATCCACAATGACTCTTGGATGCTCAGAACATGACGCCTAACTGGCTGGAGGATTCACAGTCCTCAGGTGTAACAAGTCTTCAGATCACACAGACAGAAAGTCTTCAGTGATGCCTAACACTCTTTAGCTCTGGGTGTTTAGGGCTTTGTCCTCGAAAGGATTTCTCTCTCAAAGGCTTCAAGGTGGGTTGCTCTCAAACGACAAAAGCCGTGCACTAACTCTGAGAAGCCACCAATTTATGGTGTAGGGGGTGGGCTATTTATAGCCACTAGGCAACTCGTCCTGATTTGTCCGAAATGAACCTGGGTCACTAAGTAACTGACACGTGTTCCAACGGTCAGATTTCAAACACACACGGTAGCTTAACTTGGGCTATAAGTAAAGCTGACTCATCCAGCTCTAGATAAGATTTTCTCTCATTGTCTCCGCTCGAAGACTTAGGATTTGGTTGAGCATCACTTCAGTCACTCTGACATTGTTCACTTGGACCCCACTTAACAGTACGGTGGTTCCTATTACTCAACAAAGAAGAAAAGGAAACTACGAAACAGCTATGTCTTCGCACTCCATAGTCTTCACGTGAATGTCTTCTCGAGTCACAATCTTCGTTGTGAATATCTTCACATACCACCATTGTCTTCACACATTTTTAGGGGTCATCTCCGGTAGGTAAACCGAATCAGTGAGGGACTACTACCTGTGTTATCCTGCAATTCTCACAAACACATTAGTCCCTCAACCAGGTTTGTCGTCAATACTCTAAAACCAACTAGGGGTGGCACTAGATGAACTTACAATCTCCCCCTTTTGGGTGATTGATGACAAACTGGTTGAATTTTTCAACGGGGATGAAAGTATGTGAAATTGTAAAGGATTAAGGTATTTTCTTCATAAGTAGCAAAAGGCTTCCCCTGAAGATGTGCATATAAGTATTTTGCTTTTGAATGCAAATGCACATGGCAGGTTGTACTAGTGGAGATCCTCTTTAACTTATGAAGACAATTCATCATGCATGAAAAGATATAACAAAGATAATGACATGCTGATACGTCTCCAGCATATCTATAATTTTTTATTGTTCCATGCTATTATATTATCTGTTTTGGATGTTTATGGGCTTTATTATACACTTCTATATTATTTTTGGGACTAACCTATTAACCCAGAGCCCAGTGCCAGTTTCTGTTTTTCCTTGTTTTAGAGTATCGCAGAAAAGGAAAATCAAACGGAGTCCGATTGACCTGAAACTACACGGAACTTATTTTTGGAATGGAAGCAATCCAGAAGACTTGGGGTGTACGTAAGGGAAGCAACGAGGAAGGCATGAGGTAGGGGGTGCGCCCACCCCCCTGGGCGCGCCCTTCATCCTCGTGGGCCCCTTGTGGCTCCCCTGATGTATTTCTTCCACCTATATATATCCATATACCCTAAAACTATCAGAGACAAGGATAGATCAGGAGTTCCGCCGCCAGAAGCCTCCGTAGCCACCGAAAACCGATCTAGACCCGTTCCCGCACCCTGCCGGAGGGGGAATCCCTCTCCGGTGGACATCTTCATCATCCCGTTGCTCTCCATGATGAGGAGGGAGTAGTCCACCCTCGGGGCTGAGGGTATATAATGATCCCAAGCTATGTGTTTGATCTCTCTCTCTCTCTCTCTCTCTCTCTCGTGTTCTCGAGGTGGTACGATCTTGATGTATCATGAGCTTTGCTATTATAGTTGGATCTTATGATGTTTCTCGCACTCTACTCTCTTGTAATGGATTGAGTTTTCCCTTTGATGTTATATTATCGGATTGATTCTTTAAGGATTTGAGAACACTTGATGTATCTCTTGCGTGGGATACCCGTGGTGACAATGTGGTATTCTATTGATCCACTTGATGTATGTTTTGGTGATCAACTTGCGGGTTCCGCCCATGAAACTATGCATAGGGGTTGGCACACGTTTTCGTCTTGACTCTCCGGTAGAATCTTTGGGGCACTCTTTGAAGTACTTTGTGTTGGTTTGACTAGATGAATCTGAGATTGTGTGATGCATATCATATAATCATACCCACGGATACTTGAGGTGACATTGGAGTATCTAGGTGACATTAGGGTTTTTGTTGATTTGTGTCTTAAGGTGTTATTCTAGTACGAACTCAATGATAGATCGAATGGAAAGAATAGCTTCATGTTATTTTACTACGGACTCTTGATAGATCTATCAGAAAGGATAACTTTGAGGTGGTTTCGTACCCTACCATAATCTCTTCATTTGTTCTCCGCTATTAGTGAATTTGGAGTGACTCTTTGTTGCGTGTTGAGGGATAGTTATGTGATGCAGTTATGTTATTATTGTTGAGGGAACTTGCACTAGTGAAAGTATGAACCCTAGTCCTTGTTTCAACGCATTGCAATACCGTTTGTGCTCACTTTTATCATTAGTTACCTTGCTGTTTTATATTTTCAGATTACAAAAACCATTATCTACTACCCATAGACCACTTGTATCACCATCTCTTCGCCGAACTAGTGCACCTATACAATTTACCATTGTATTGGGTGTGTTGGGGACACAAGAGACTCTTTGTTATTTGGTTGCAGGGTTGTTTGAGAGAGACCATGTAGCGACCAGACCTCAAATGGTCCAATCTCTGTGCTCAGGTGTCATCCCTGGATCAGTATTGCTGACACCAGACAGTACTTGAAGGATTTATAACAGAGTAGCAATCACACACTTATTACATCGAGTGTCTCAAAAGAGAACTTATTATAATAAATATGGCTTAAGGCCATCTAATAACGATAACAGCGGAAGGCTTGGAAGACAAGTGAGTCCATCAACTCCAACGGCATCACTGAGTATAGAACCATGACCTAAAAGCACCTTAATCGTCGTCTGAAAAGTCTGCAACATTAACGTTGCGGACCAAAACGGGTCAGCACATGGAATAAGCTGGCAAACTAACACATAGAGAGTAATGGAATGAAATAGGCTATTCTATATGCATATTTGGCTGGTGGAAAGCTCTATGGTTACAGTTTTGCGTAAAGCCAATTTTTCCCTACTGCAAAGGAATAAATTTTATTTAACTATCATGGTAGTTGTTAAACATTGAGAATGGCTGACAGCATTCTCAATCCCAATTTAGCATCATCATTAAACAAAACCCAACAAAATTAATTTTAGAGTAACATGTTGAGATTCACATGATAATCCAGGTACTAGATACTCAAGATGTCTATAACCGGGGACATGGCTAATCATGATTAGTTTATATACTCTGCGGAGGTTTGCGCACTTTTCCCCACAAGACTCGATCGCCTCCATTTGGTTTCTCGCACTACATGGTGTTTGAGAAACGGATGACTCAGACATAGTCTTTCAGAAGCGCTAGCACCTTACGATCGGGTAGACCGTTACACCTACTTTCCCCTACATCTGCTAGTCTACCTCTGTAAGAGTTCGCACAACTTAATCAACTATGCTAGAGCCCATAATAGCTTGTGGCTGCACACAGAAGTTTCTAGCATGAATAATCTCATGATCCCTTTGAGCCTGGGTGGCGGTCCAAAAGAAAACAGGCAATCGCTGGAATACCCAGGTGCCTCAATCCACCCAGATGTGTATTTAAGTTGCCACCTTAAATAAACCATTAATTAACAATCTCACATCTATCATGGATACACTCACCCAATCCACGTCTACTAGCATAGCATGGCATAATAAGCAAACGTAGAAGTAACTCCCAAAGGTTTGATAATAAACAGGTAATAGGTACTACCTCAACTACTTCCCAAACCCACAATTTAATTAGATCCTAATCATGCAATGTGTGAGGATTGATCTAATACAATAAAACTGGGTAGTGGGAAAACATGATCAAAGTGTTACTTGCCTTGCTGATGATCCGGGAAACCTAGCGATTCGAAGTAGCAAGCGGCGCACTCCGGGTACTCTATCGCAAACAAACAAGCATACAATAAGTACTCAACTAATGCACAGGTAAAACTCAAATAAGATATCTAACCAGAAAGTTCAACTTAAGAACTCCGGTTGGCAAAAGGAATCAAATCGAACGAAGCAACAAAAGACAAATGGCAAAAGAAACAGGCTTCGTTTACTATTCTGGATCTAGGGCAACTTTGACAGTGGCAAAAACTTGTTTGAGTTGGTTAAACGGAAAGAGGGTTTCGAGACGAAACTCCAGGCGCTTGAATCGCCTGATTCCGATAAACGAGCGAAAAGTTACACTAAAACGAAAATCGGATCAGGAATCGCGATCAGAAAAAACGCGGATTTAATCTGAGAAAAAGTAAAAGCGACGAACGTTCGTTAAAACGAATGAACGGGCGAACGTTCGCTAATTAAATAAACCGGAAAACCGATCTATTTAAACAAACCGAAACTAAAACAAAACCAAACAAAACCGACGGAAAAACCGAAAGGTTTTTTAAAAAAACGGCGTCGAGATCTACCTCCGCGGCGGCGGCGGCGAGGTGGCGCGGCGAGGCTGCGCGGTGAGCGGCGGGGCGTCGCGGCGAGGCAGCGGCGGCACGGGCTAGGGGTGGCAGCGGCTAGGGTTTCGGGGGCTGGGGGCGGCTGGCTGCGGCTCGGGCCCTCGCGGCTTTAAAGGCAGGCCGGGCCAAGTGTCCTAGTCGGACACGGCCCGGTTAGGTCGGTTTGTTTTTTTAAATAATAATTACGCTTAGGAAAAACAAAAGGAATACTCAATGGACTCCAAAAATCCTAAAATAAATTTTCCCCGGCTTCTAAAATCAAAGCGCACAGGATGAACATTTATTTGGGGCCTAAATGCAATTTTGAAAAACGCGCATTTTCCCCTAATACAAATAAAATAGCAAATAAAACCAAAATAAAATCTTATTTGATGTTTTATTAAATCCTCAATATTTATTTATTTTGGGAAAGTTATTTTATTCCCTCTCTCATATTTTTGTAATAGAAATAATTGAAGATAAAATAAATCAAATCAAATGATCCTATTTTCAAAATTTGAGAAAACTCAAATTTGAAAATAACGAAATCCCCAACTCTCCCCAAGGGTCCTTGAGTTGCGTAGAATTTCTAGGATCAACCAGAATGCAACAAAATATGATATGCAATGATGATCTAGTGTATAACATTCCGAATTGAAAGTTTGGGATGTTACAAACCTACCCCCCTTAAGATGAATCTCGCCCTCGAGATTCTTGTTGGCTAGAAAATAGGTGAGGGTGGTCCTTCAGCAAATCTTCCTCTCATTCCCAGGTGGCTTCATCCTCCGTGTGGTGGCTCCACTGAACCTTGCAAAACTTGATAACCTTGCTGCGGGTGACTTGACTGGCATACTCTAAAATCTTGACTGGTTTCTCCTTATAGGTCAAATCACTGTCCAACTGAATTGCTTCCAGTGGAACTGTATCGCTCAGCGGTATATCTGCCATCTCTGCATGCACTTCTTCAACTGGGATACATGGAACACGTCGTGTACTCCTGACAATCCTTCGGGCAATACCAACTTATAGGCTACTTCTCCCATACGCTCCAAAACTTTGTATGACCTACAAAACATGGCGCTAACTTTCCCATAACTCCAAAGCACTTAACTACTCGAAGTGGAGATACTCGAAGATAAACTCGGTCTCCGACTTCATAAACTGTCTCCTTGCGTTTAGAATCTGCATAACTCTTCTGCCTGGATTGAGCTACCTTGAGCCTATTGAGAATCAATTTCACTTTCTGTTCAGACTCCTTTATCAGATCCGGTCCAAACAACTGGCAGTGTCCAACTTCATCCCAAGACAATGGGGTCCTGCACCTCCTTCCGTACAAGGCTTCGAAAGGGGCCATCTTCAAACTGGTTTGATAGCTGTTGTTGTAAGAGAACTCTGCATACGGCAAATTCTCGTCCCAACTAGATCCGTAATCTAGCGCACAAGCTCTTAGCATATCCTCCAAAATCTGATTGACTCTCTCGGTCTGTCCATCTATCTGCGGGTGGAAAGTTGTGCTAAACTCCAGTCTGGTACCCAGAGTTTCATGCAACTGATTCTAGGACTTTGAGGTAAATTGGGTTCCTCTATCTGATACTATGCTCCTTGGAACTCCATGCAGACAAACGATTCTAGTCATGTATATCTTTGCCAACTTTGCACTGGTATAGGTAGTCTTCACTGGAATGAAATGAGCTACCTTTGTCAAACGATCGACTACAACCCATATCGAATCATAGCCTGAACGTGTTCTGGGCAATCCTGTAATAAAATCCATGCCTAGCTTATCCCACTTCCATTCGGGTATCGGCAATGGCTGTAGCAATCCGGCTGGCTTCTGATGCTCTGCCTTTACTCTCTGACATACATCACAAACTGCTACATATTCCGCAATATCCTTCTTCATTCCGGTCCACCAGAAAATATCCTTCAAATCCAAATACATCTTGGTATTTCCTGGGTGAATCGAATACAGTGAATCATGGGCCTCTTGTAAAATTAACTTCCTGATCTCCGAATCATTTGGTACATAGACACGGTCTTCAAACCATAAGGTATCGTGCTCATCCTCACGAAATCCCTTAGCTTTTCCTTTGCTCATTTTCTCCTTAATAGAGGCAATCTCCTTGTCAGTCTTTTGGGCTTCTCTGATCTTATCCATCAAAGTAGACTGAATCTCCAATGATGATACATAGCCTCTTGGAACTATTTCCAAACATAGCTCTCGAAGATTTTCGGCTAACTCACTTGGTAAATCTCCCGTCATTAGGGTGTTGACATGGCTCTTACGGCTCAACGCGTCAGCTACTAAGTTAGCCTTTTCGGGGTGATAATGCAATTTCATATCATAATCCTTGATGAGCTCCAACCATCTCCTTTGTCTGAGGTTCAACTCCTTCTGTGTGAAAATATACTTCAAACTCTTGTGATCCGTGTACACCTCACAATGGTTTCCAATCAGAAAATGTCTCCAAGTCTTCAATGCATGCACTACGGCTGCTAAGTACAAATCATGCGTAGCATAATTCAACTCATGGGGCTTAAGCTATCGTGAGGCATATGAAACAACTCTTCCTTCCTGCATAAGCGCTGCTCCAAGTCCTCGACGTGAAGTGTCGTAATACACCTCATAATCCTTGGTGTGATCTGGCAAAATCAATACTGGTGAGGTAACCAAACGTTTCTTCAACTCCTGGAAACTAGCCTCACATTCCTCAGTCCATTTGAACTTGGCATCCTTCTTCAACAACTCCATCATAGGCTTTGCAATCTTTTAGAAATTCTCAATAAACCTCCGGTAGTATCCTGCGAGTCCAAGAAAACTCCGGATCTCTCCAACTGTTGTTGGGGCTTCCCAATTGGTCACAGTATCAACTTTAGTGGGATCTACTGCAATACCTTCTCCGGATATAACGTGTCCGAGAAATCCAACTTCTTTCAACCAAAACTCACATTTGCTAAATTTGGCATATAATTGATGTTCTCTGAGCTTTCCGAGTACCAAACGCAAATGCTCCTTTTGCTCCTCTTCATTTTTTGAGTAAACCAGGATATCATCAATGAACACTATGACAAACTTATCCAAGAACTCCATAAATACTTTGTTCATCATGTTCATAAAATATGCAGGTGCGTTAGTCAGACCAAATGACATAATGGTATACTCGTACAGCCCATACCTGGTGGTAAAAGCTGTCTTAGGTATATCCTGTTCTTGAATCTTCAACTGATGGTATCCTGATCGCAGATCGATCTTGGAAAATACCTTACTCCTTGCAATCGATCAAACAGATCATTGATCATTGGTAGTGGGTACTTGTTCTTGATGGTTACTTCATTCAATCCTTGATAATCAACAACCATCCTTAACGATCCACCCTTCTTCTCCACTAGAAGTACTGGCGATCCCCAAGGCGAAGAACTTGGGCGAATATATCCTTTATCTAGTAACTCCTTAATCTGCTTCTTAATCTCCACCAAATCTTTTGCGGGCATCCTATATGGTCTCTTTGATATTGGCCTTGTGCCTGGCAAAAGCTCAATCAAAAACTCAATATCTCTATCCGGTGGCATGCCTGGCAATTCTTCTGGAAATACATCAGGGAAATCTTTCACCACTGGTACTTCCTCCTGCACAACTCCTGTTAAGCAATTTACTTGAGTCCTCTTCGGCACATGCCGGGATACATACTTGATCCTTCTTCCTTCTGGGGTGGTAAGCAAGATCGACTTACTGGCGCAATCGATGTTTCCTCCATACATTGACAATCAATCCATACCCAGAATTACATCCAAACCTTGTGATTCCAATATTATCAAATCCGAGGGAAACACATGCCTACCTATACTTAATGGCACTTTAAAACATCCTTGGCTAGCCATCTACTCCGCTCCTGGTGAGCTTACTAACATAGGTGTTCTAAGAACTTTGGTGGGTAGGTTATACATATCCACAAATCCCCTTGATATGTATGAATGCGATGCACCAGTATCAAAAAAAACTTACCGATTACTACATCCGGCTGCTCTTCAACCTCATCCACATTAACGTGGTTCACCTGTCCCCTGTTGAAAGGGTTCGGCTTCTTCCCAGAGCTTCCATTGCCATTACCATTCTGTGATTCAGGACATTCATTGGCATAATGTCCGGTCTTCTGGCACTTAAAAAAAGTGACTTGGCTCAGGTCTCTCTTGGCTGGGGTCGATGGGTTGGTGCGGTTCTGGCCGTTGCTTCCTCCATTCCCATTACCATTCTTGGTGCCATTATGATTGTGTGAGCTACCTCCTCCATGGGTATGCTGAAAATGTCCTCCCGGTCTAGGGGTAAAACATGGCTTCTGCTGAGCTCCTGAATTGTGCTTCCCTTGTCCATACTTCCTCTTGCGATTCTCAATCTGCTGCTGCTTCCCTTCAATCATGAGAGCACGATCTACCAACTCATGGTAATTGTTGAAGGTTGCTACCATCAACTGCATCCTCAACTCATCATTCAGTCCTTCCAGAAACTTCTCCTGCTTAGCTGCATTCGTAGCAACGTCATCTGTGGTATAACGTGCTAATTTACTAAAGTCCTCCACATAATGGCCAACTGTCCGTCCTCCTTGGCGCAAGTTGCGAAACTCTCGCTTCTTCATGGCCATAGCTCCTGCTGAAACATGGGCAGTTTGAAAAGCCTGCTGAAACTGGTCCCACGTGACAGTGTCGACAGGGAAAGTGGCTGTGAAATTCTCCCACCATGATGCTGCGGGTCCTTCAAGCTGATGTGCGGCAAGCTTCACCTTTATCGCATCCGTGCATCCCGCCGTGGTCAACTCCCTAGCTGTCTTGCGGAGCCAATCATCTGCTACTATCGGCTCGGTGCTACTGGAAAACACCGGCGGATTCAGCCTAAGAAAATGGGCTAAGTGATCAACAGGTGGTGGTGGGTTGTTGTTGTTGTTATTGTTCCCATGGTTCTGATTCTGGACTAGCAACTGCATTAATGTGTTCTGCTGCTGGATCAACTGGGTGAGCTTCGGTGGGAAGGTAAATCGGGGTCACGTCTCGGAGGCATCTAAGGGTTTAGAAAAGATGAGATTTAAGAATAGAGGGGGTCTAAAGGGCAAACACTACCCATATGCACATGAGGCAAAAGCAAACAATTCACTTCATTCAATCAATCAACAAGGGCATACAATCGATCTAACTATCGCAAAAGTGCTCGGACTACTATATTTACATGGTGGACTACTACTACTGATTTGGTGGTCTACTAGAAATATTCTTCGGTTGCAGACTCCATGATATCTGCTCCAGCTTCATCAACATAGTCATCATCGCTATCGACTGGATCCGAGTCGGTGTCGTCGATGATGATGTAGTCTTCCGGGCGAATCTCCTTGGGTTCTTCGTCTTCTTCTACTGGTGTAGGGCCTCCCATAAATATTCAGATCTTCTTGATCAGATCGTCATTCTTCTCCACTAATACTTTGATTTCCTCTTCATAATCTTCACGTGTAGCCTTGAGTTCTTCCTCCAGTTCCTTGATTCTTGTCCTCGCCTTCTTCAGATCTATCATGTCGGCGCACATCTGGTTCTCCTGACGTCGAATGTGCTGGTTTAACTCCTGGATAAAAGCTGCAACTGATCTATCCTTTCTGGTGCTGATCATCTCCCAGTGCTCATCTCGGCGCCCACAAATCTGGTAGATAGTATCCTTGAGATCATTGCGGTAAACTTCTCCAATGCATCCCATGGCGATGTCAGCTACCATGCTCTTTCTTAGACTCCAAGTAGGTGCATCAAAAGAAAACTCTATGGGCTCAGTGACTGGCATGAACGTCCTTCCTGGAACTTGAACTTGAATCATCCAGCGCTCTTCTTCAGGTAAAGTGGCGTTGTAGGTTCTGGTGAAGCTTGGTACTCCTATGTTCAGGTATCTAGCGACTTCCTTCAAGTGACGTCCAAAGGGTTTATCTTCATCCGGTTGCGTGAACTTGTTCCTTGCATCCGCCATCTTAAAAGAGTAGAGAAGATGAGAAGTCAGAAAGAGAAGAGAGTGAGTAGTGATCTAGGTCTTTAGCTTAGTGGTCGCGTCCTACAGTCAGCGTGTGCTCTGAAACAATCTTGTAGCGACCAGACCTCAAACGGTCCAATCTCTGTGCTCAGGTGTCATCCCTGGATCAGTAATGCTGACACCACACGGTACTTGAAGGATTTATAAAAGAGTAGCAATCACACACTTATTACATCGAGTGTCTCAAAAGAGAACTTATTACAATAAATATGGCTTAAGGCCATCTAATAACGATAACAGCGGAAGGCTTGGAAGATAAGTGAGTCCATCAACTCCAACGGCATCACTGAGTATAGAACCATGACCTAAAAGCACCTTAATCATCGTCTGAAAAGTCTGCAACATTAACGTTGCAGCCCGAAACGGGTCAGCACATGGAATATGCTGGCAAAGTAGCACATAGAGAGTAATGGAATGAAATAGGCTATTCTATATGCATATTTGGCTGGTGGAAAGCTCTATGGTTACAGTTTTGCGTAAAGCCAATTTTTCCCTACTGCAAAGGAACAAATTTTATTTAACTATCATGGTAGTTGTTATACATTGAGAATGGTTGACAGCATTGTCAATCCCAATTAAGCATCATCATTAAACAAAACCCAACAAAATTAATTTTAGAGTAACATGTTGAGATTCACATGATAATCCAGGTACTAGATACTCAAGATGTCCATAACTGGGGACACGGCTAATCATGATTAGTTTATACACTCTGTGGAGGTTTGCGCACTTTTCCCCACAAGACTAGATTGCCTCCGTTTGGTTCTCGCACTACATGGTGTTTGAGAAACGGATGACCGAGACATAGTCTTTCAGAAGTGCTAGTACCTTACGATCTGGTAGACCGTTACACCTACTTTCCCCTACATCTGCTAGTCTACCTCTGTAAGAGTTCACACAACTTAATCAACTATGCTAGAGCCCATAATAGCTTGTGGCTGCACACGGAAGTTTCTAGCATGAAAAATCTCATGATCCTTTTGAGCCTTGGTGGCGGTCCAAAAGAAAACAGGCAATCACTGGAATACCCAGGTGCCTCAATCCACCTAGATGTGTATTTAAGTTGCCACCTTAAATAAACCATTAATTAACAATCTCACATCTGTCATGGATACACTCACCCAATCCACGTCTACTAGCATAGCATGGCATAATAAGCAAACGTAGAAGTAACTCCCAAGGGTTTGATAAGAAACATGTAATAGGTACTACCTCAACTACTTCCCAAACCCACAATTTAATTAGATCCTAATCATGCAATGTGTGAGGATTGATCTAATACAATAAAACTGGGTAGTGGGAAAACATGATCAAAGTGTTACTTGCCTTGCTGATGATCCGGGAAACCTAGCGATTCGAAGTAGCAAGCGGCGCACTCCGGGTACTCTATCGCAAACAAACAAGCATACAATAAGTACTCAACTAATGCACAGGTAAAACTCAAATAAGAGATCTAACCAGAAAGTTCAACTTAAGAACTCCGGTTGGCAAAAAGAATCCAATCGAACGAAGCAACGAAAGACAAACGGCAAAAGAAACAGGCTTCGTTTACTATTCTGGATCTAGGGCAACTTTGACAGTGGAAAAAAGTTGTTTGAGTTGGTTAAACGGAAAGAGGGATTCGAGACGAAACTCCAGGCGCTTGAATTACCTGATTCCGATAAACGAGCAAAAAGTTAGACTAAAACAAAAATCGGATCAGGAATCGCGATCAGAAAAATCGCGGATTTAATCCGAGAAAAAGGAAAAACGACAAACGTTCGTTAAAACGAATGAACGGGCGAATGTTTGCTAATTAAATAAACTGGAAAAACCGATCTATTTAAACAAACCGAAAATTAAACAAAACCGAATAAAACCGACGGAAAAATCGAACGGTTTTAAAAAAAACCGGCGTCGAGATCTACCTCCGCGGCGGCGGATCCGGCGGCGGTGGCGGCGAGGCGGCGCGGCGAGCGGCGGGGCAGCGGCGGCGGCGCGATGAGGCGGCGCGACGAGCGGTGGTGCGGCGCGGCGAGGCAGCGGCGGCGTGGGCTAGGGGCGGCGGCAGCTCGGGTTTCGGGGGCTGGGGGCGGCTGGCTGCGGCTCGGGCCCTCGCGGCTTTAAAGTCCAGCCGGGCAAAGTGTCCTAGTCGGACACGGCCTGGTTTGGTCGGTTCATTTAAAAAAAATTATGCTTAGAAAAAAACAAAAGGAATACTAAACGGACTCCAAAAATCCCGAAATAAAATTTCCCCGGCTTCTAAAATCAAGCCGCACAGGATGAACATTTATTTGGGGCCTAAATGCGATTTTGGAAAACGCGCATTTTCCCCTAATACAAATAAAATAGCAAATAAAACTAGAATAAAATCTTATTTGATTTTTTTATTAAATCCTCAATATTTCTTTACTTTGGGAAAGTTATTTTATTCCCTCTCTCATATTTTTGTAATAGAAATAATTGAAGATAAAATAAATAAAATTAAATGATCCTATTTACAAAATTTGAGAAAACTCAAATATGAAAATAATGAAATCCCCAACTCTCCCCAAGGGTCCTTGAGTTGCGTAGAATTTCTAGGATCAACCAGAATGCAACAAAATTTGATATGCAATGATGATCTAGTGTATAACATTCCAAATGGCTTCGACAGACATATCAACCTCTGGCAGGAAGACAAGATGATTGCGCGCAGAGGGCTAATAATTGACAGAAGAGTGAAGTTTGATGAGGCGCATTACCCATGGAGCATAGAACTTCAGACCAAATAGATCAGAGCCAGATGCAGCCAATTGCCTGATGAAGAAGTCTTGAGCATTGAAGTTGATGCCATTGAACATATAGAAAACCAATATCTTCATTGCTCCTTCAAGCTTTGCTGCGGAAGAATGTCCTTTGACAGGCCATAGAGTTCGCCTGATGATATGATAAATAGTGCGGGGCAGATACTCTAGGTCTTCACCAAAGAATTCCTTTGGATATTCAGCGTCTTGTGGCAGTGGCTTCATCATGCTCAGCATTTGGCTCATGTTTGGCTTCTGGAAGATGCTCTCCAAAGCATTACGGTGAAGCTGACAATTGATACGTCTCCAACGTATCTATAATTTTTGATTACTCCATGCTATATTATCTACTGTTTTGGACATTATTGGGCTTTATTATCCACTTTTATATTATTTTTGGGACTAACCTATTAACCAGAGGCCCAGCCCAGAATTGCTGTTTTTTTGCCTATTTTAGGGTTTTGAAGAAAAGGAATATCAAACGGAGTCCAAATGGAATGAAACCTTTGGGAACGTGATTTTCTCACCGAACAAGATCCAGGAGACTTGGACCCTACGTCAAGAAATAAAGGAAGATGCCACGAGGTTTAATACTCTAGATGCATGCTGGATAGCGGTCGATGACTGGAGTAATAGTAGTAGATGTAGGCAGGAGTCGGTCTACTTGTCTCGGGCGTGATGCCTATATACATGATCATACCTAGATATTCTCATAACTGTGCTCAATTCTGTCAATTCCTCAATAGTAATTTGTTCACCCACCATATAATACTTATGGTCTTGAGAGAAGCCACTAGTGAAACCTATGGCCCCCGGGTCTATCTTCATCATATTAATCTTCCAATACTTAGTTATTTCCTTTGCTTTTTTACTTTTCTTTTATTTTACTTTGCATCTTTATCATAAAAATACCAAAAATATTATCTTATCATATCTATCAGATCTCACTCTTGTTAGTGACCGTGAAGGGATTGACAACCCCTTATCGCGTTGGTTGCAAGGAGTTATTTGCTTTGTGCAGGTACGAGGACTCGCGCGTAGCCTCTGATAACCCACAAGTATAGGGGATCAATTGTAGCCTCTTTCGATAAGTAAGAGTGTCGAATCCAACGAGGAGCTAAAGGCAGAACAAATATTCCCTCAAGTTCTATCGACCACCGATACAACTCTACGCACGCTTGATGTTTGCTTTACCTAGAACAAGTAGGAAACTAGAAGTACTTTGTAGGTGTTGTTGGATAGGTATGCAAGAAAGTAAAGAACGAGAAAATAAAAGCTAGGGGATGTTTAGATGAAGACACAACTAAATTGGTTTTAGTAGAGAGCTTTTGTCAACAAGAAAGTTATTTGTCCCTAGGCAATCGATAACTAGACCGGTAATCATTATTGCAATTTTATTTGAGGGAGAGGCATAAGCTAACATACTTTCTCTACTTGGATCATATGAAGGAAATATGCCCTAGAGGCAATAATAAAGTTATTATTTATTTCCTTATATATCATGATAAAAGTTTATTATTCATGATAGAATTGTATTAAACGGAAACATAATACATGTGTGAATACATAGACAAACAGAGTGTCACTAGTATGCCTCTACTAGACTAGCTTGTTAATCAAAGATGGTTATGTTTCCTAACCATGGACAAAGAGTTATCATTTGATTAGCAGGATCACATCATTAGATGAATGATCTGATTGACATGACCCATTCCTTTAGCTTAGCACCCGATCGTTTAGTATGTTGCTATTGCTTTCTTCATAACTTATACATGTTCCTCTGACTATGAGATTATGCAACTCCCATTTTCCGAAGGAACACTTTGTGTGCTACCAAACGTCACAACGTAACTGGGTGATTATAAAGGAGCACTACAAGTGTCTCCAAAGGTACATGTTGGGTTGGCGTATTTTGAGATTAGGATTTGTCACTCTGATTGTCGGAGAGGTATCTCTGGGCCCTCTCGGTAATGCACATCACTTAAGCCTTGCAAGCATTGCAACTAATGAGTTAGTTGCGGGATGATGTATTACAGAACGAGTAAAGAGACTTGCCGGTAACAAGATTGAACTAGGTATGGGATACCGACGATCGAATCTCGGGCAAGTAACATACCGATGACAAAGGGAACAACGTATGTTGTTATGGGGTCTGACCGATAAAAGATCTTCGTAGAATATGTAGGAGCCAATATGAGCATCCAGGTTCCGCTATTGGTTATTGACCGGAGACGTGTCTCAGTCATGTCTACATTGTTCTCGAACCCGTAGGGTCCGCACACTTAAGGTTACGATGACAGTTATATTATGAGTTTATGCATTTTGATGTACCGAAGGTTGTTCGGAGTCCCGGATGTGATCATGGACATGACGAGGAGTCTCGAAATGGTCGAGACATAAAGATTGATATATTGGACGCCTATGTTTGGATATCGGAAGTGTTCCGGGTGAAATCGGGATTTTACCGGAGTACCGGGAGGTTACCGGAACCCCCCGGGAGGTATATGGGCCTTAGTGGGCCTTAGTGGAAGAGAGGAGAGGTGGCCAGAGATGGGTCGCGCGCCCCTCCCCCCCTTGGTCCGAATTGGACAAGGAGAGGGGGCCGGCCCCCCTTCCTCCTCTCTCTCCTCTTTCCCCCCCTCCACGAATCCTATTCCATCTAGGAAAAGGGGGGAGTCCTACTCCCAGAGGGAGTAGGACTCCTCCTGGCGCGCCTCTCCTGGCCGGCCGGCCCCACTCCCTTGAACCTTTATATACGGAGGCAGGGGCACCCCCTAGAGACACAAGTTGATCCATGTGATCATATTCTTAGCCGTGTGCGGTGCCCCCTTCCACCATAGTCCTCGATAATATTGTAGCGGTGCTTAGGCGAAGCCCTGTGACGGTAGTACATCAAGATCGTCACCATTCCATCATGCTGACGGAACTCTTCCCTGACACTTTGCTGGATCGGAGTCCGGGGATCGTCATCGAGTTGAACGTGTGCTAGAACTCGGAGGTGCCGTAGTTTCGGTGCTTGATTGGTCGGGCCGTGGAGACGTACGACTACATCAACCAAACGCTTCTGTTGTCGATCTACAAGGGTACGTAGATCATACTCTCCCCTCTCATTGCTATGCATCACCATGATCTTGCGTGTGCGTAGGAATTTTTTTTGAAATTACTACGTTCCCCAACAGTGGCATCCGAGCCTAGGTTTTATATGTTGATGTTATATGCACGAGTAGAACACAAGTGAGTTGTGGGCGATATAAGTCATACTGCTTACCAGCATGTCATACTTTGGTTCGGCGGTATTGTTGGACGAAGCGGCCCGGACCGACATTACACGTACGCTTACGCGAGACCAGTTCTCCCGACGTGCTTTGCACATAGGTGGCTTGCGGGTGACAGTTTCTCCAACTTTAGTTGAACCGAGTGTGGCTATGCCCGGTCCTTGCGAAGGTTAAAACAGAACCAACTTGACAAACTATCGTTGTGGTTTTGATGCGTAGGTAAGATTGGTTCTTGCTTAAAGCCCGTAGTAGCCACGTAAAACATGCAACAACAAAGTAGAGGACGTCTAACTTGTTTTTGCAGGGCATGTTGTGATGTGATATGGTCAAGACATGATGCTAACTTTTATTGTATGAGATGATCATGTTTTGTAACCGAGTTATCGGCAACTGGCAGGAGCCATATGGTTGTCGCTTTATTGTATGCAATGCAATCGCGCTGTAATGCTTTACTTTATCACTAAGCGGTAGCGATAGTCGTGGAAGCATAAGATTGGCGAGACGACAACGATAGTACGATGGAGATCAAGGTGTCGCGCCGGTGACGATGGTGATCACGACGGTGCTTCGGAGATGGAGATCACAAGCACAAGATGATGGTGGCCATATCATATCACTTATATTGATTGCATGTGATGTTTATCTTTTATGCATCTTATCTTGCTTTGATTGACGGTAGCATTATAAGATGATCTCTCACTAAATTTCAAGATAAAAGTGTTCTCCCTGAGTATGCACCGTTGCCAAAGTTCGTCGTGCCCAGACACCACGTGATGATCGGGTGTGATAAGCTCTACGTCCATCTACAATGGGTGCAAGCCAGTTTTGCACACGCAGAATACTCAGGTTAAACTTGACGAGCCTAGCATATGCAGATATGGCCTCGGAACACTGAGATCGAAAGATCGAGCGTGAATCATATAGTAGATATGATCAACATAGCGATGTTCACCATTGAAAACTACTCCATTTCACGTGATGATCGGTTATGGTTTAGTTGATTTGGATCACGTGATCACTTAGATGATTAGAGGGATGTCTATCTAAGTGGGAGTTTAAGTAATATGATTAATTGAACCTAAATTTATCATGAACTTAGTACCTGATAGTATCTTGCTTGTTTATGTATGATTGTAGATTAATGGCCCGTGCTGTTGTTCCATTGAATATTAATGCGTTCCTTGAGAAAGCAAAGTTAAAAGATGATGGTAGCAATTACACGAACTGGGTCCGTAACTTGAGGATTATCCTCATTGCTGCACAGAAGAATTACGTCCTGGAAGCACCGCTAGGTGCCAGGCCTGCTGCTGGAGCAACACCAGATGTTGTGAACGTCTGGCAGAGCAAAGCTGATGACTACTCGATAGTTCAGTGTGCCATGCTTTACAACTTAGAATCGGGACTTCAACGGCGTTTTGAACGTCATGGAGCATATGAGATGTTCCAGGAGTTGAAGTTAATATTTCAAGCAAATGCCCGGATTGAGAGATATGAAGTCTCCAATAAATTCTATAGCTGCAAGATGGAGGAGAACAGTTCTGTCAGTGAGCATATACTCAAAATGTCTGGGTATAATAATCACTTGATTCAGATGGGAGTTAATCTTCCAGATGATTGTGTCATTGACATAATTCTCCAATCACTGCCACCAAGCTACAAGAGCTTTGTGATAGACTATAATATGCAAGGGATGAATAAGACTATTCCCGAGCTCTTCGCAATGCTGAAAGCTGCGGAGGTAGAAATCAAGAAGGAGCATCAAGTGTTGATGGCCAACAAGACCACTAGTTTCAAGAAAAAGGGCAAAGGGAAGAAGAAGGGGAACTTCAAGAAGAAAAGCAAGCAAGTTGCTGATCAGGAGAAGAAACCCAAATCTGGACCTAAGCCTGAAACTGAGTGCTTCTACTACAAGCAGACTGGTCACTGGAAGCGGAACTGCCCCAAGTATTTGGCGGATAAGAAGGATGGCAAGGTGAACAAAGGTATATGTGATATACATGTTATTGATGTGTACCTTACTAGAGCTCGCAGTAGCACCTGGGTATTTGATACTGGTTATGTTGCTAATATTTGCAACTCGAAACGGGGACTACGGATTAAGCGAACACTGGCAAAGGACGAGGTGACGATGCGCGTGGGAAATGGTTCTAAAGTCGATGTGATCGCGGTCAGCATGCTACCTCTACATCTACCTTCGGGATTAATATTAGACCTAAATAATTGTTATTTGGTGCCAGCGTTGAGCATGAACATTATATCTGGATCTTGTTTAATGCGAGACGGTTATTCATTTAAATCATAGAATAATGGTTGTTCTGTTTATATGAGTAATATCTTTTATGGTCATGCACCTTTGAAGAGTGGTCTATTTTTGATGAATCTCGATAGTAGTAACACACATATTCATAATGTTGAAGCCAAAAGATGCAGAGTTGATAATGATAGTGCAACTTATTTGTGGCACTGCCGTTTAGGTCATATCAGTGTAAAGCACATGAAGAAACTCCATACCGATGGACTTTTGGAACCTCTTGATTATGAATCACTTGGTACTTGCGAACCGTGCCTTATGGGCAAGATGACTAAAACACCGTTCTCTGGTACAATGGAGAGAGCAACAGATTTGTTAGAAATCATACATACAGATGTATGTGGTCCGATGAATGTTAAGGCTCGTGGCGGATATCGTTATTTTCTTACCTTCACAGATGATTTAAGCAGATATGGGTATATCTACTTAATGAAGCATAAGTTTGAAACATTTGAAAAGTTCAAAGAATTTCAGAGTGAAGTTGAAAATCATCGTAACAAGAAAATAAAGTTTCTGCGATCTGATCGTGGAGGAGAATATTTGAGTTACGAGTTTGGTCTACATCTGAAACAATGTGGAATAGTTTCGCAACTCACGCCACCCGGAACACCTCAGCGTAATGGTGTATCCGAACGTCGTAATCGTACTTTACTTGATATGGTGCGATCTATGATGTCTCTTACAAATTTACCGCTATCATTTTGGGGTTATGCTTTAGATATGGCCGCATTCACATTAAATAGGGCACCATCAAAATCCGTTGAGACGACACCTTATGAACTGTGGTTTGGCAAGAAACCAAAGTTGTCGTTTCTTAAAGTTTGGGGCTGCGACGCTTATGTGAAAAAGCTTCAACCTGATAAGCTCGAACCCAAATCGAAGAAATGTGTCTTCATAGGATACCCAAAGGAGGCTGTTGGGTACACCTTCTATCACAGATCCGAAGGCAAGACATTCGTTGCTAAGAATGGATCCTTTCTAGAGAAGGAGTTTCTCTCGAAAGAAGTGAGTGGGAGGAAAGTAGAACTTGACGAGGTAACTGTACCTGCTCCCTTATTGGAAAGTGGTGCATCACAGAAAACTGTTTCTGTGACACCTACACCAATTAGTGAGGAAGCTAATGATAATGATCATGAAACTTTAGAACAAGATACTACTGAACCTCGTAGATCAACCAGAGTGAGATCCGCACCAGAGTGGTACGGTAATCCTGTTCTGGAAATCATGCTACTAGATCATGATGAACCTACGAACTATGAAGAAGCGATGGTGAGCCCAGATTCCGTAAAATGGCTTGAAGCCATGAAATCTGAGATGGGATCCATGTATGAGAACAAAGTATGGACTTTGGTTGACTTGCCCGATGATCGGCAAGCAATTGAGAATAAATGGATCTTCAAGAAGAAGACTGACGCTGACGGTAATATTACTGTCTACAAAGCTCGACTTGTCGCAAAAGGTTTTCGACAAGTTCAAAGGGTTGACTATGATGAGACCTTCTCACCCGTAGCAATTCTTAAGTCTGTCCGAATCATGTTAGCAATTACCGCATTTTATGATTATGAAATTTGGCAGATGGATGTCAAAACTGCATTCCTGAATGGATTTCTGGAAGAAGAGTTGTATATGATGCAACCGGAAGGTTTTGTCGATCCAAAGGGAGCTAACAAAGTGTGCAAGCTCCAATGATCCATTTATGGACTGGTGCAAGCCTCTCGGAGTTGGAATAAACGCTTTGATAGTGTGATCAAAGCATTTGGTTTTATACAGACTTTTGGAGAAGCCTGTATTTACAAGAAAGTGAGTGGGAGCTCTGTAGCATTTCTAATATTATATGTGGATGACATATTACTGATTGGAAATGATATAGAATTTCTGGATAAAGGGATATTTGAATAAGAGTTTTTCAATGAAAGACCTCAGTGAAGCTGGTTACATATTAGGCATAAAGATCTATAGAGATAGATCAAGACGCTTAATTGGACTTTCACAAAGCACATACCTTGACAAGATTTTGAAGAAGTTCAAAATGGATCAAGCAAAGAAGGGTTCTTGCCTGTGTTACAAGGTGTGAAGTTGAGTCAAACTCAATGCCCGACCACTACAGAAGATAGAGAGAAAATGAAAGATGTTCCCTATGCGTCAGCCATAGGCTCTATCATGTATGCAATGCTGTGTACCAGACCTGATGTGTGCCTTGCTATAAGTATAGCAGGGAGGTACCAAAGTAATCCAGGAGTGGATCACTAGACAGCGGTCAAGAACATCCTGAAGTACCTGAAAAGGACTAAGGATATGTTTCTCGTATATGGAGGTGACAAAGAGCTCATCATAAACGGTTACGTTGATGCAAGCTTTGACACTGATCGGGACGATTCTAAATCGCAAGCCGGATACGTGTTTACATTAAACGGTGGAGCTGTCAGTTGGTGCAGTTCTAAACAGAGCGTCGTGGCGGGATCTACGTGTGAAGCGGAATACATAGCTACTTCGGAAGCAGCGAATGAAGGAGTCTGGATGAAGGAGTTCATATCCGATCTAGGTGTTATACCTAGTGCATCGGGACCAATGAAAATCTTTTGTGACAATGCTGGTGCAATTGCCTTGGCAAAGGAATCCAGATTTCACAAGAGAACCAAGCACATCAAAAGACGCTTCAATTCCATCCGGGATCTAGTCCAGGTGGGAGACATAGAGATTTGCAAGATACATACAGATCTGAATGTTGCAGACCCGTTGACTAAGCCTCTTCCACGAGCAAAACATGATCAACACCAAGGCTCCATGGGTGTTAGAATCATTACTGTGTAATCTAGATTATTGACTCTAGTGCAAGTGGGAGACTGAAGGAAATATGCCCTAGAGGCAATAATAAAGTTATTATTTATTTCCTTATATATGATGATAAAAGTTTATTATTCATGCTAGAATTGTATTAACCGGAAACATAATACATGTGTGAATACATAGACAAATAGAGTGTCACTAGTATGCCTCTACTAGACTAGCTTGTTAATCAAAGATGGTTATGTTTCCTAACCATGGACAAAGATTTGTCATTTGATTAACAGGATCACATCATTAGATGAATGATCTGATTGACATGACCCATTCCTTTAGCTTAGCACCCGATCGTTTAGTATGTTGCTATTGCTTTCTTCATAACTTATACATGTTCCTATGACTATGAGATTATGCAACTCCCGTTTGCCGGAGGAACACTTTTTGTGCTACCAAACGTCACAACGTAACTAGGTGATTATAAAGGAGCACTACAGGTGTGTCCAAAGGTACATGTTGGGTTGGCGTATTTTGAGATTAGGATTTGTCACTCTGATTGTCGGAGAGGTATCTCTGGGCACTCTGATTGTCGGATAGCCATACATCATTGGGAAATAATATATAGTGTTGAGCACCATGTTTAAATAGAGATTACAACGGGTAAGAGAGAGGTTACACTGCTGCATAGAGGGAGGAAGAGTTGGTGATGATGGAGGTGAAGTTGTTGGTGAAGATGGGGGTGATGGTGATGGCCTCGGCAGCGCTCCGGCGCCACCGGAAGCAATGGGGAGAGGGCCCCCCTTCTTCTACTTCTTCCTTGACCTCCTCCCTAGATGGGAGAAGGGTTTCCCCTCTGGTCCTTGGCTCCCATGGCGTGGGAGGGGCGAGAGCCCCTCCGAGATTGGATCTATCTCTCTGTCTCTCTCTATTTATGTGTTCTCCCCTGGCTCTGTTTCACCGTTTCGTATATATATGGAGATCCGTAACTCCGATTGGCCTGAAACCTTCGCCGTGATTTTTTTTCCGAATATTAGAATTCTTGCGGCAAAAGAAGAGCATCAACTGCCTTACGGTGGGCTCACGAGGGTAGGGGGCGCGCCCTAAGGGGGGGCGCCCCCCTGCCTCGTGACCATCTCGGGCACTGGTTCGCGTTGATTTTCCTTCTGAATTTTCCATATTTTCCAAAAATAAGCTCCGTTCATTTTTATCCTATTTGGACTCCGTTTGATATGGATATTCTGCGAAACCAAAAACATGCAACAGACAGGAACTGGCACTGGGCACTGGATCAATATGTTAGTCCCAAAAATAATATAAACAGTTGCCAAAAAGTATATGACAGTTGAATAATATTGGCATGGAATAATCAAAAATTATAGATACGACGGAGACGTATCAGCATCCCCAAGCTTAATTCCTGCTCGTCCTCGATTAGGTAAATGATAAAAAAGATAATTTTTGATGTGGAATGCTACCTAGCATAATCTTGATCATATGTCTAATCATGGCATGAACATTAAGACACGAGTGATTCAAAGCAATAGTCTATCATTTGACATAAAAATAATAATACTTCAAGCCCACTAATAAAGCAATCATGTCTTTTCAAAATAACAAGGCCAAAGAAAGTTATCCCTACAAAATCATATAGTCTGGCTATGCTCCATCTTCACCACACAAAATACTCACATCATGCACAACCCCGATGACAAGCCAAGCAATTGTTTCATACTTTTGACATTCTCAAACCTTTTCAACTTTCACGCAAATACATGAGCGTGAGCCATGGTCATAGCACTATAGGTGGAATAAAATATGATGGTGGAGAAGACAAAAAGGAGAAGATAGTCTCACATCAACTAGGCGTATCAACAGGCTATGGAGATGCCCATCAATAGATATCAATGTGAGTGAGTAGGGATTGCCATGCAACGGATGCACTAGAGCTATAAGTATATAAAAGCTCAAACTGAAACTAAGTGGGTGTGCATCCAACTTGCTTGCTCATGAAGACCTAGGGCATTTGAGGAAGCCCATCTTTGGAATATACAAGCCAAGTTCTATAATTAAAATTCCCACTAGTATATGAAAGTAATAACTCAAGAGACTCTCTATATGAAGAACATGGTGCTACTTTGAAGCACAACTGTGGTAAAAGGATAGTAACATTGTCCCTTCTCTCTTTTTCTCTCATTTTTTTCTTTTTTTCTTCTTTTTTTGTAGGCTTCTTTGGCCTCTATCTTTTTTGGGGGGGCTTCTTTGACCACTTTTATTTTGATAACCTCACATGGGAAAATGTTCTAATAATGATGATCATCACACTTTTATTTACTTACAACTCAATATTACAACTCGATATCTAGAACAAAGATATGACTCTATATGAATGCCTCCGGCGGTGTACTGGGATGTGCAATGATCTAGCGTAGCAATGACATCAAAAAACGGACAAGCCATGAAAACATCATGCTAGCTATCTTACGATCATGTAAAGCAATATGACAATGAATGCTCAAGTCATGTATATGATGATGAAAGTTGCATGGCAATATATCTCGGAATGGCTATGGAAATGCCATGATAGGTAGGTATGGTGGCTGTTTTGATGAAGGTATATGGTGGGTTTATGGTACCGGCGAAAGTTGCGCAGTACTAGAGAGGCTAGCAATGGTCGAAGGGTGAGAGTGCGTATAATCCATGGACTCAACATTAGTCATAAAGAACTCACATACTTATTGCAAAATCTATTAGTCATCGAAACAAAGTACTACGTGCATGCTCCTAGGGGGGTAGATTGGTAGGAAAAGACCATCGCTCATCCCCGGCCGCCACTCATAAGGAAGACAATCAATAAATAAATCATGCTCCGACTTCTTTACATAACGGTTCACCATACCTGCATGCTACGGGAATCACAAACCTCAACACAAGTATTTCTACAATTCACAACCACCCACTAGCATTACTCTAATATCACCATCTTTATATCGCAAAACTATTGCAAGGAATCAAACATATCATATTCAGTGATCTACAAGTTTATGTAGGATTTTATGAGTAACCATGTGAATGACTAGTTCCTGTCATCTCTCTAAATAGATATAAGTGAAGCAAGAGAGTTTAATTCTTTCTACAAAAGATATGCCCACGCTCTAACAAATATAAGTGAAGCAAAATAGCATTCTACAAATGGCGGTTGTCTAAGTGAAGCGAAACACGCAGTCCAAACTTCAAATGATATAAGTGAAGCACATGAAGCATTCTATAAAGCCATACTCAAAAGATATAAGTGAAGTGCAATGAGCATTCTATAAATTAACCAAGGACTATCTCATACCAGCATGGTGCATAAAAAGAAAAATAAAAACCTAAATGATAAAGACGCTCCAAGACTTGCACATATCGCATGAACGAAACGAATCCGAAAACATACTGATACTTGTTGAAGATAGAGGGGATGCCTCCCCAGCATCCCCAAGCTTAGACGCTTGATTCTCCTTGAATATTTACTTGGGGTGCCTCGGGCATCCCCAAGCTTGAGTTCTTGCCTCTCTTCCTTCTTCTCACATCGAAACCTTCTCAATCATCGAACACTTCATCCACACAAAACTTCAACAGAAAACTCGGTAAGATCTGTTAGTATAATAAAGTAAATCACTACTCTAGGTACTATTGCAAACCAATTTATATTTTGTTTTTGAATTGTGACTACTCTAATATAACTTTTTCATGGCTTAATCCACTGATATAAATTGATAGTTTCATCAAAACAAGCAAACTATGCATCAAAAACAGAATCTGTCTAAAACAGAACAGTCTGTAGCAATCTGAACATTCACCATACTTATGATACTTTAAAAATTCTACCAAAATTCAGAAAAATAAAAAAAATTTATAGGAAAAGAGTGCAAAAAGAATCAGAACCATTTGATGTTACATCTAAAAATGTAAAATCGCGCACTACAGCCAAAGTTTTTGTCCTGCACCGTGCAAAGCATCTAGCAAATGTAAACATCCTAAAGGCAAACCTTGGCACATTATTTTTATTTTTAAACCTTATAAAAGCACACAACAGAAATAAATGGCGCTCTAAAACTTCCGGGTTGTCTCCCTGGCAACGCTTTCTTTAAAGGCGTTAAGCTAGGCATATAGTGCTCAAGTAGTGAATCCACCCGGATCCCAAGGTATATCAAAGCCAATTTTAATTAGCAAGAATTTGGAATTTAGTAGTGAGCATAAAGCAACATATATCAAGCAATGGCAAAGTCTAACTCTCTTTCTATGCATCGGCATGTCATAAAAGAACAATTCATGCACACCTAGTAAAGGCCAATGCATAGTATAAACAGTTTCTTGCAATTTTATCGTATTGGAAACATAGAGAGGTGGAGATATAGTTCCTCTATCATAATAATTGCAAGTAGGAGCAGCAAGCACATGCATATTATATTCATCAAAATCATCATGTACAACGGTAAAAGGCAACCCATCAATATAATCCTTAATAAACACAAACTTCTCCGATATAGTGTAGTTTGGAGAATTCAAAAAGATAATAGGACTATCATGTGTGGGTGCAATGGCAACAATTTCATGTTTAACATAAGGAACTATAGCAAGTTCATCTCCATAAGCATCATTCATTTTGGCATCTTGGCCACAAGCATAGCAAGCATCATCAAAAAGGGATATTTCAAGAGAATCAATGGGATCATAACAGTCATCATAGCAATCATCCTTCGGTAAGCACGAAGGGGAATTAAAAAATGTATGAGTTGAAGAGTTACTCTCATTAGAAGGTGGGCACGGGTGATCAATCCGCTCTTCCTCCTTTTGTTCTTGGCTCTCCTCCTCATCTTTTTCATCCAATGAGCTCACAGTTTCATCAATTTCTTCTTCCATAGACTCCTGCAAAATATTAGTCTCTTCTTGGACAGCGAAGTACTCCTCAATATATAGTTTAACATAGGCATTAGAAGCATAATTCTCATAACAATATTCAAGTATGGCAAAAATTTCAGATTTGTAAAGAGTAGCATCATACTTCTCAATCAACGAAGCAATTTCATAAGCACCCTTAAAAGCAACAAATTCTTCAATTTGTTGAACATCATAGTAATTATAAACACCCTTAGCATATGAAGATAAGATTCCATTATCAATAAACTCACATTGGTAGGGAAGGTGTTTCTTAGGGTTTTCAGAACAACAAGTAAAATCGTAATAATAGCATAAATTCCAAGCATAGCATTGCACAGTATTAATTTGATGCTGTAAAAGTTTCCCTTTTTGAGATATTCGGTGTCGCACATAACAAGCATGCTCATCTAAAGATTTGCCCTCGACTAGGCTAGTTGGGGTTTCAGCACGAGCACATAGGGATCGAAGATGATCCAAGTAATAAGCTTCAGCAGTGTGATAGATTTTGAGTGGTTCTTCAACCATTGGTTCAGTAGGTACAACTAATTTTTTTGGTATTTTGCATTTCCTACCCATAACTAAAGATAGAAAACAACTAAGAACAACAAAATAAAAATTACTTAGTGATAAAGCAAATAGCACACACGAGAATATTCACCCCACGCTATTGCTCCCCGGCAACGGCGCTAGAAAAAGGTCTTGATAACCCACAAGTATAGGGGATCAATTGTAGGCTCTTTTGATAAGTAAGAGTGTTGAACCCAACGAGGAGCTAAAGGCAGAACAAATATTCCCTCAAGTTCTATCGACCACCGATACAACTCTACCACGCTTGATGTTCGCTTTACCTAGAACAAGTAGGAAACTAGAAGTACTTTGTAGGTGTTGTTGGATAGGTATGCAAGAAGGTAAAGAAAGAGAAAATAAAAGCTAGGGGCTGTTTAGATGAAGACACAACTAATTTGGTTTTAGTAGAGAGATTTTGTCAACAATAAAGTTATTTGTCCCTAGGCAATCGATAACTAGACCGGTAATCATTATTGCAATTTTATTTGAGGGAGAGGCATAAGCTAACATACTTTCTCTACTTGGATCATATGCACTTATGATTGGAACTCTAGCAAGCATCCGCAACTACTAAAGATTCATTAAGGTAAAACCCAACCATAGCATTAAAGCATCAAGTCCCCTTTATCCCATACGCAAACAACCTACTTACTTGGGTCTGTGCTTCTGTCACTCACGCCACCCACCATAAGCAAATCATAAGCATACTGCAAACCCTACAGCGGGAATCCCTCACGCTTGCGCGACACGGAGAGCACCATAGGACAGCACCAATAATAAAACATACAACTCAAACCAATCATGATCATCAAATAGCCATTAGGACAAAACAGATCTACTCAAACATCATGGGATAGCCATACATCATTGGGAAATAATATATAGCGTTGAGCACCATGTTTAAGTAGAGATTACAACGGGTAAGAGAGAGGTTACACCGCTGCATAGAGGGGGAAGAGTTGGTGATGATGGCGGTGATGGTGATGGCCCCGGCAGCGCTCCGGCGCCACCGGAAGGAAGGGGGAGAGGGCCCCCTTCTTCTTATTCTTATTCCTCGACTTCCTCCCTGGATGGGAGAAGGGTTTCCCCTCTGGTCCTTGGCTCCCATGGCGTGGGAGGGGCGAGAGCCCCTCTGAGATTGGATCTATCTCTCTGTCTCTCTCTGTTTCTGCGTTCTCCCGTGGCTCTGTTTCACCGTCTTGTATATATATGGAGATCCGTAACTCCGATTGGCCTGAAACCTTCGCCGTGATTTTTTTCTGAATATTAGCTTTCTTGCGGCAAAAGAAGAGCGTCAACCGCCTTATGGTGGGCTCACGAGGGTAGGGCGTGCCCTAAGGGGGGGTGCCCCCTGCCTCGTGACCACCTCGGGCACTGGTTCGTGTTGATTTTCCTTCCGAATTTTCCATATTTTCCAAAAATAAGCTCCGTTCGTTTTTATCCCGTTTGGACTCCGTTTGATATGGATATTCTGCGAAACCAAAAACATGCAACAGATAGGAACTGGCACTGGGCACTGGATCAATATGTTAGTCCGAAAATAATATAAAAAGTTGCCAAAAAAGTATATGAAAGTTGAATAATATTGGCATGGAACAATCTTATAGATACGACGGAGACGTATCAGCCTCCTACTGGATTGATACCTTGGTTCTCAAAAACTGAGGGAAATACTTACGCTACTTTGCTGCATCATCCTTTCCTCTTCAAGGAAATCCAACGCAGTGCTCAAGAGGTAGCAAGAAGATTTCTGGCACCGTTGCCGGGGAGTCTACGCAAAAGTCAACATACCAAGTACCCATCACAACCCTTATCTCCTGCATTACATTATTTGCCATTTGCCTCTTGTTTTCCTCTCCCCCACTTCACCCTTGCCGTTTTATTCGCCCTCTCTCTCTGTCCACCCTCTCTTTCTCTATTTGCCTCTTTTTGCCTTTTGCACTTTCTGCCATTATGTCTAAAATTGGGGAAATTATTGTCGACATGGACAATAATAATATCATGGAAAATTCTGATGCTCCTGCTAAAGAACCCCATATCTTACATACAAAAAAGTTCCGTATTGGTAGTGGTAATATTATTTGAAAAGGAGTTATCCAAAATTTCTTTACTTGTGCCGGTACTTTACCTTCTATGGGTAGTGCTATCCTTCATAGAACTAGTAGTCTCGCGGATGCCATTGCCATGCTTGTAGTTGAACTTGAAAGAAAATCATGCACATGCACCCTTGCATACAAAGGATTTTCCTAGAATTTTCTAATATTGAGCATTCTCCTGTTAAGCGTGTCGCTACTATCTTTTTGGCTCGTGAGTTTAGATTCATAATAAAAGAGGCCAAAGAAATCTTTGCGCATTATAGGGTGGACGCTTTCCGTCCTCCCATAGAGGCTGTCCTTTTTGATCAAGAAGAAATAATGTGTTTTCAGTCTCTAGACTATGTTGCTTTCAATGAAAATCTTAGTAAAAGGGTTCCTACCAATGTTTTAGTTGATAGAATTTCTGAACTTAATGATTATTTGGCCATTCGAAATAATGAACTAGGATATTCTCTTGAGTATAGGCTCACAAAGTTCTGTCAAAAGAATGCTTATAATGATGAATTGGTTGTGCAATACGAAGGGCCAAAGGAGGAACCTATACCTCCCAAAGTTGATCTTGGGGACTTTTGTCCCATTAAATTTAGCCCTTTTGATTAATTTTGCTTGCCTCAAAGGAAACTTTCTGTCGAACGTAGAGAATATGAAATGATCTTTAATGATCTATCTTACTATTATGGCAATACCTAGATCTATCCTTGCTTTTTATGCCTAGCTAGGGGCGTTAAACGATAGCGCTTGTTGGGAGGCAACCCAATTTTATTTTTATTCCTTGATTTTTGCTCCTGTTTAGTAATAAATAAATTACCTAGCCTATGTTTTGGTTGTGTTTTTTGTGTTTAATTAGTGTTTGTGCCAAGTAGAACCGTTGGGAAGACTTGGGGAAAGTCTGGATATCTTGCTGTAAAAAAAACAGAAACTTTAGCACTCACGATAACTGCTGCCATTTTTATTTGGAAAGTGATATTTAGTTAATTATTTTTGCAGATGATTAATAGATAAATTACTCACGTCCATAAATTTATTTTAGAATTTTTTGGGTTTCAAATCTTGCGCTAGCTACAGATTACTACAGACTGTTCTGTTTTTGACAGATTCTGTTTTTAATGTGTTGTTTGCTTATTTTGATGAATCTATGGCTAGTAAAATAGATTACAAACCATAGAGAAGTTGGAATACAGTAGGTTTAACACCAATATAAATAAAGAATGATTTCATTACAGTACCTTGAAGTGGTCTTTTGTTTTCTTTCGCTAACGGAGCTCACGAGATTTTCTACTTTAAGTTTTGTGTTGTGAAGTTTTCAAGTTTTGGGTAAAGATTTGATGGATTATGGAACAAGGAGTGGCAAGAGCCTAAGCTTGGGGATGCCCATGGCACCCCCAAGATAATCTAAGTACACCTAAAAGCCAAAGCTTGGGTATGCCCCGGAAGGCATCCCCTCTCTCGTCTACTTCTATCGGTAACTTTACTTGGAGCTATATTTTTATTCACCACATGATATGTGTTTTGCTTGGAGTGTCTTGTATAATTTGAGTCTTTGATTTTTAGTTTACCACAATCATCCTTTCTGTACACACATTTTGAGAGAGCCATACATGATTTGGAATTTGTTAGAATACTCTATGTGCTTCACTAATATCTTTTGAGTTATATAGTTTTGCTCTAGTACTTCAGTTATATCTTTTAGAGCACGGTGGTGGATTCGTTTTATAGAAACTATTGATCTCTCATGCTTCACTTAGATTATTTTGAGAGTCTTAAATAGCTTGGTAATTTGCTTAAATAATCATAATATGCTAGGTATTCAAGATTAGTAAAAAAAATTCTTATGAGTGTTTTGAATACTAAGAGAAGTTTGATGCTTGATGATTGTTTTGAGATATGGAGGTAATAATATCAAAGTCATGCTAGTTGAGTAGTTGTGAATTTGAGAAATTCTTGTGTTGAAGTTTGCAAGTCCCGTAGCATGCACGTATGGTAAACGTTATGTAACAAATTTGAAACATGAGGTGTTCTTTGATTGTCCTCCTTATGAGTGGCGGTCGGGGACGAGCGATGGTCTTTTCCTACCAATCTATCCCCCTAGGAGCATGCGTGTAGTGCTTGGTTTTTGATGACTTGTAGATTTTTGCAATAAGTATGTGAGTTCTTTATGACTAATGTTGAGTCCATGGATTATATGCACTCTCACCCTTCCATCATTGCTAGCCTCTTCGGTACTGTGCATTTCCCTTTCTCACATTGAGAGTTGGTGCAAATTGCGCCGGTGCATCCAAACCCCGTGATATGATACGCTCTTTCACACATAAATCTCCTTATATCTTCCTCAAAACAGCCACCATACCTAGCTATTATGGCATTTCCATAGCCATTCTGAGATATATTGCCATGCAACTTTCTACCGTTTCTTTATCATGACACATTCATCATTGTCATATTGCTTAGCATGATCATGTAGTTGACATAGTATTTGTGGCAAAGCCACCATTCATAATTCTTTCGTACATGTCACTCTTGGTTCATTACATATCCCGGTACACCGCCGGAGGCATTCATATAGAGTCATCTTTTGTTCTAGCATCGAGTTGTAATCATTGAGTTGTAAATAAATAGAGGTGTGATGATCATCATTTTCTAGATCATTGTCCCAAGTGAGGAATTAAAAAAAGGGAGAGAAAGGTCATAAAAAGAAGAAGAGAAGGCCCAAAAAAAAGAGAGAAAAAGAGAGAAGGGACAATGTTACTATCCTTTGCCACACTTGTGCTTCAAAGTAGCACCATAATCTTCATGATAGAGAGTCTTTTGTTTTATCACTTTCATATACTAGTGGGAATTTTTCATTATAGAACTTGGCTTGTATATTCCAACAATGGGCCTCCTCAAGTGCCCTAGGTCTTCGTGAGCAAGCAAGTTGGATGCACACCCACTTAGTTTCTTTTGTTGAGATTTCATACATTTATAGCTCTAGTGCATCTGTTGCATGGAAATCCCTACTCCTTGCATTAACATCAATCGATGGGCATCTCCATATCCCATTGATTAGCCTTGTTGATGCGAGACTATCTCCTTTTTGTCTTCTCCACATAACCCCCATCATCATATTCTATTACACCCATAGTGCAATGTCCATGGCTCGCGCTCATATATTGCGTGAAAGTTTATAGGTTTGACATTACTAAAGTATGAAACAATTGCTTGGCTTGTCATCGGGGTTGTGCATGATGAGAGCATTCTTGTGTGACGAAAATGGAGCATGACTAAACTATATGATTTTGTAGGGATGAACTTTCTTTGGCCATGTTATTTTGAGAAGACATAATTGCTTAGTTAGTATGCTTGAAGTATTATTATTTTTTTGTCAATATGAACTTTTATCTTGAATCTTTCGGATCTGAATATTCATACCACAATTAAGAAGAATTACATTAAAATTATGCCAAGTAGCATTCCACATCAAAAATTCTGTTTTTATCATTTACCTACTCGAGGACGAGCAGGAATTAAGCTTGGGGATGCTTGATACGTCTCCAACGTATCTATAATTTTTGATTGTTCCATGCTATATTATCTACTGTTTTGGACATTCCTGGGCTTTATTATCTACTTTTATATTATTTTTCTGACTAACCTATTAACCTGAGGCCCAGCCCAGAATTGTTGTTTTTGCCTATTTTAGGGTTTC
This sequence comes from Triticum urartu, assembly GCF_056163025.1. NCBI lineage: Eukaryota > Viridiplantae > Streptophyta > Magnoliopsida > Poales > Poaceae > Triticum > Triticum urartu. The sequence goes on along the minus strand of NC_141875.1, from coordinate 56,903,401 downwards.
GATGAAAAGGAATATCAAACGGAGTCCAAACGGAATGAAACCTTCGGGAACATGATTTTCTCACCGAACATGATCCAGGAGACTTCGACCCTACGTCAAGAAATAAAGGAGGAGGCCACGAGGTAGGGGGCGCGCCTACCCCCCCCCCCCCAGGCGCACCCTCCACCCTCGTGGGCCCCCTGTTGCTCCATCGACGTACTCCTTCCTCCTATATATATCTACGTACCCCAAAACGATTAGATACGGAACCAAAACCCTAATTCCACCGCCGTAACTTTCTGTATCCACGAGATCCCATCTTGGGGCCTGTTCCGGAGCTCCGCCGGAGGGGGCATCCATCACGGAGGGCTTCTACATCATCACCATAGCCCCTCCGATGAAGTGTGAGTAGTTTACCTCCGACCTTCGGGTCCATAGTTATTAGCTAGATGGCTTCTTCTCTCTTTTTTGATCTCAATACAATGTTCTCCCCTCTCTTGTGGAGATCTATTCGATGTAATCTTCTTTTTGCAGTGTGTTTGCTGAGATCGATGAATTGTGGGTTTATGATCAAGATTATCTATGTACAATATTTGAATCTTCTTTGAATTCTTTTATGTATGATTGGTTATCTTTGCAAGTCTCTTCGAATTATTAGTTTGGTTTGGCCTACTAGATTGATCTTTCTTGCAATGGGAGAAGTGCTTAGCTTTGGGTTCAATCTTGCGGTGTCCTTTCCTAGTGACAGTAGGGGCAGCAAGGCACGTATTGTATTGTTGCCATCGAGGATAACAAGATGGGTTTTTATCATATTGCATGAATTCATCCCTCTACATCATGTCATCTTGCTTAAGGTGTTACTCTGTTTTCATGAACTTAATACTCTAGATGCATGCTAGATAGCGGTCGATGAGTGGAGTAATAGTAGTAGATGCAGGCAGGATTTGGTCTACTTGTCTCGGACATGATGCCTATATACATGATCATACCTAGATATTCTCATAACTATGCTCAATTCTGTCAATTGCTCAACAGTAATTTGTTCACCCACCGTAAAATACTTATGCTCTTGAGAGAAGCCACTAGTGAAACCTATGGCCCCGGGTCTATCTTCATCATATTAATCTTCCAATACTTAGTTATTTCCTTTGCTTTTATTTTACTTTGCATCTTTATCATAAAAATACCAAAAATATTATCTTATCATATCTATCAGATCTCACTCTCGTAAGTGACCATGAAGGGAATGACAACCCCTTATCGCGTTGGTTGCGAGGAGTTATTTGCTTTGTGCAGGTACGAGGGACTCGCATGTAGCCTCTTACTGGATTGATACCTTGGTTCTCAAAAACTGAGGGAAATACTTACACTACTTTGGCTGCATCATCCTTTCCACTTCAAGGAAATCCAACGCAGTGCTCAAGAGGTAGCAACAATCTGGTTCATAGTGTTCACCAAGAGTGGGCAGGGCAGTAAGCTCCATTATATCATGGGCTTTGGCTTCATGGTGTACATCGCCTGTCATCCACTCAAGGACCCAAGTCTTCGGATCCCTGTTGTAGCCGCAAATGTGGAGAGTTGCATAGAATTGCAGCAGAAGCTCTTCATTCCAATGCTCTTTATCGGTCACAAAATATAGAAGGCCAGCATCTCTTAAGCAGTCAAGGGCTTCTTCCAAGAAGGGTAGGCCAGCAATGGCTTCGCAGTCTAGACGCATATGGGGAAAATGCGCCCTTGATTGTATAGGACACAAGAATAGTAACTGCGCTGCTGATAGCTCCAAAACCGATCAGATGAGATTCTTGGCTTGGAATATGGGTTCTTGGCGCTATCAAAGAAGGTATTGTGTGCAATGAAGCCATTCACATTGAATCATCCTGGTGAAGTTGTTGTACCTAGAAACCTTGGCAGCCTGGGTTTTGGCTTCTGGACCTGAGGCCTATGCTCAACATGGTAGTCAAATTGTGGTCCGGCAGCAGGAGGAGGAACCAGAATAGGCCATCGAACCATGACAGGTTGACCGCGATCAAATGCCATCTCAATTGTGTGAGGCCTTGGAGGTGGTACAGGAGCGTCGGCATTGACATGGGCTTGAAGTTGTACAATGGTTTCAGGTGCAACATTGGCTTCAGGTGTAGTATTGGCTTCACGCACCGTATTCACCTCAGGCGCCACATTAGCTTCAGCCATGATAGCGTCATTGGCTTCAGTAGTGTTGTTGGTGGCCGCCTCAGTATTATCAACCTAGACTTGAGTAGCTGGAGGGTCGGACACGTTCTCCTGGAGAACAGCTTCTTGGTTGGTAGGGGGTGTGGCAACACACTCTTCTTCTGGTCGGGGTTCTTGTTGGTCATAGGTTGATGCAGCCGGAATGTCTTCAGCAGCTCTGGCTTCAGACTCAGAGACGTTCACAGTTGGAGTGCCATCAGGAAACACTTCTCGTGCCACTGAGTTGTGTTGCACTTCTCCTTCTAGAATGCTCGATAGAGTGACTTGTGGCCTTGGTCCTTTGCGAAGCCTGCGGAATGCGGGCGATGCATTTGGAGAGGGAGTTGACTAGACCAAAAAGTCGTCATCGTCAAGCACTAGAGTGGTGACTTGAGGTGGGGGAGTACTTGGTGATTCTTGACGGGGGAGTCTTGAGGACGATCATCCCATGAATCATCCTGAGCAATTGGCGTCGGAGGACGACCAATGCTAATGAGTTCGTTGTTCGTGAGAACAGGAAATGATACCATTTGGTGCTCAATCTGAGGAAGGACTTCATCATCATCTACATTGGCTTGAGGACTGAGGGAGTCCTGGATTAGGGGGTGTCCGGACAGCCGGACTATATCCTTCGGCCGGACGGTTGGACTATGAAGATACAGGATTGAAGACTCCGTCCCATGTCCGGAAGGGACTCTCCTTGGCGTGGAAGGCAAGCTTGGCGATACGGATATGTAGATCTCCTACCATTGTAACCGACTCTATGTAACCCTAACCCCATCCGGTGTCTATATAAACCGGAGGGTTTTAGTCCGTAGGACAACATACACATCAACAATCATACCATAGGCTAGCTTCTAGGGTTTAGCCTCTTCGATCTCGTGGTAGATCTACTCTTGTACTACCCATATCGTCAATATTAATCAAGCAGGACATAGGGTTTTACCTCCATCGAGAGGGTCCGATCCTGGGTAAAACTTCGTGTCCCTTGCCTCCTGTTACCATCCGGCCTAGACGCACAGTTCGGGACCCCCTACCCGTGATCCGCCGGTTTTGACACCGACATTGGTGCTTTCATTGAGAGTTCCTCTGTGTCGTCGCCATCAGGAAGGATGCCTCGCCCCGTCTTTAAAGACGGCACCGTTGCTAAGGGAGCTTTGGCTGTCGGCCAAACCCTCCGGCTAGGTGGTTTTCTTATGACCACCTGTTCGGCTTCTGCGCCGACGATGACCTCTCGAGCCATCGAAAACAATCTTCATGTCAGCTCGGAACTCGCCGAGAACTTAGATCCAATGGAGCTCTCCTCCATAAACGAGCTCTTGGATCGCTTCGCCGCCCTGGGAGTCGCCACGGATTACGACCAGATTGGGTCTAAACCCGATCTGAGAGAGATTAACTCTCCCCAAGTCACCCATCATGTTGCCGTGGTAGAGGGACAGTGCGGCGACCCTTCATCTATCTTAAAGACTCGCTACATCCGGATTCCCGATCCCTCCAAGCCAGATACCCGCGGAGGGGAGGATATCACTCAAGACCTGAATTTAGAGTCAGGCGACGGCCTGGATTCATTGGACAACATCCAGGAATCCAAATTTTCGAGTTCGGAAATTCCCCGGCCTCTGAGCCTTAGATGGGGTGAGGCTTCGGATTTAATTCCACCCACCCACCCCAACATAAGCGATCTATCCAAAATCAGGCAAGAACCCGATGAAACAGTACATCATTACTGGGCCAGATTCCTCCTGGTTAAGTATAGGCTAAGGGATTGCCGTGAGGAAGACGCAATCTCAACCTTCTGCAATAATTACACGGACAAGGGAATACTCAACGCCATAAGTCGCCGTGATATTACACGCTTCGCTGACTTGGCGTCCATTGTACGAAAATACTGTGCGATGGAAAGCGCCTGGAAAACCGAAATAAAATTTTGGGACTATCCGGCCCTGAATACAAACCGAGTACGAAATAAAAGGGTGCATCATCACCAGTCACCCGGGTCAAGCACTAAAAAGCAAAAACCCTCTACAGGGCATGGAACCGTACTGGAAGGATGGCTTAATGGGCCCTGTAAAATTCACAGTACAGAGGACGCCACACCAACTCACAGCCTTAGAGCATGTTGGATACTCCAGCAAGTGGCCAAAATTGGCGAAAATCTCCTAATTCTCAAGGCCACAGAAAGCCACCCCAGAGACACCAATACGGTATTAACAGTCTTCGAGACTTTCGCATCAAATAATATGCGAAAAAGGACACTCCGCAGCCTTGCCGAAGTCTACCAAGTAGCAACAGTAAACCCATGGAGTCACACGGCTATTACCTTTAACGCCAGTGATGAACCTAAATCCCGAACAGCCCGAGCACTAGCCGGATTGGTCCTCAGTCCAATAGTGGATGGCTTTCTTCTTACCAAGGTACTCATGGACGGCGGCAGCGGATTGAACCTCATTTATGAGGAGACCCTTCAAAAAATGGAAATACACTGGAACCGCATTGAGCAAAGCAGCACAACCTTTAGAGGAATAATCCCCAGTCGGGAAGCGCGCTGTACAGGAAAAATCACACTAGATGTGGTGTTCGGCATGCCGGATAATTACAGGTCCGAAGAGGTCACGTTCCAGGTGGCTCCGTTCAGCAGCGGTTATCACGCTCTGCTAGGGAGGGAAGCATTTACAGTCTTCCAAGCAATACCCCATTACGGGTACATGAAGCTCAAGATGCACTAGTAGAAAAAGGGTCAAACGTGAAGCACATTAGTGCCGGTTTGAATTTGAGCCGGCACTAATGTGTACATTAGTGCCGGTTCCAACAGCTAGCCGGGCCGTTGTCATTAGTACCGGTTCGTGGCAAACCTTTAGCACCGGTTCGTGCCACGAACCGGTACTAAAGTGAGTGGTGGTGGGATGTTGTCTGTCCGGGGCCCCTCCAGCACCTTTAGTACCGGGTCGTATCACGAACCGGTACTAAAGGTCGTCCTACATAGACCCTTCGTCCACCCGAGCTCGCTCTGTTCTTCCCCTTTCCCCTCTCCTCTCTGTTCTTTTCCCTCTTCCTCTCAAGCTCATCACACATTTTGCCCAAGATTTGAAGCCCCCCATTCATTCAAATGATCACAAAGGTTAGCAACTCTTTCCTGTCATCTCTCATTGCTAGATTAGCTCGTGCAATGCTTTATATAGTGATTGATTTTTTAGTTTAGTAATTTGGGAGGAATTATATATATGTGCTAGTATTTGATTTATATGCAATTTGAGGTTAAAAATAACACTTAGTTTTGCATATGTAGGCGTGGTTTACTTAGTACCTTCTAAATCTCCGTCGTAACCACCGTCGATCGCTCGCAACGTCCCGTCGCCGGCACCACCTTGTGGTGAGCCTCTTGTTCATGAAGTTTATATAAAAAAATGATGTTTGTGTGATTTGGATATATAGTTACTCATATAATTATCTTACCCATTTATGCATAGTGCCATGGTTTTGATATCCGTCCCTGTCGGCCCTCGTCCGGGTTATGATTCGGATGTGGTATATTCTCTTTTAAAACTATTCATTGCATTTCGTGTTTATGACAAATTATGCCCATCAAGTTGACATAGATATTTGTATGTAGGAGGTAGTTGAACCCGAAATTCCAACTGACCCTATTGTCGAGAGGTTAAATTTAGTTGAAAGAGAAAACGAGGATTTGAAGGAAAAATTGAAAAGAATTGAGGGGGAGAAGATGGAATTGGAGTTTCATGTTGCCGATGTCGTCGATGATCACAAGATTAAGATGGAGAAAATGCACTTGAAGATTAGAAAATATGCCATTCATAGTGAGGCTTGGTATCATTATGCTGTTGGATCAATTGTTACCTTAGTTGCGATCTTGATCGCATTTGTTGTTGCATTTAAATTCTTTAGCTAGAGAGTTATTTGTTTATTGCATTGATGTGTTGTATGCTCTTTATGTATGAACTTTATGTATTGTATTAATTTGATGTTTTCGGTGATGTGTATTGAAGATGAGCCGGCAATGGATGTACGATGATCGATGCTCTCCCGAGTTCATTAATGGCGTGCGTACTTTTCTGCTTGCAGCTGAGGCAAACAAGCGAGCGGATGGTTTTATGCATTGTCCATGTGCTGGCTGTAAGAATGGTCGCAATTACTCAACGTTAAGAACCATTCACGTCCACCTGTTTGAGTCCGGTTTCATGCCCCACTATAATGTTTGGACCAAGCATGGAGAAAGAGGGGTTATGATGGAAGACAATGAAGAAGAAGAGGACGACGACAGCTATCCTGGCCATGGGTTCCCTGAATACGATGATACAATAATGAGGGAAGAAGCTGAGCCGGTAATGCGGGAAGAAGCTGAGCCGGCAATGCGGGAAGAAGTTGAAGAAGAGGCATCAGATGAGCCCGTTGATGATCTAGGTCGGGCCATTGCCGATGCAAAGAGAAACTGCGCAAGTGATTTGGAGAAGAAGAAGTTGCAGCGCATGTTAGAGGATCACAAAAAATTGTTGTACCCGAATTGCGAAGGTGACAAGAAAAAGCTGGGCACCACACTGGAATTGCTGTAATGGAAGGCAGAGAATGGTGTATCTGAAAAGGGATTTGGAAAGTTTCTGGTAATGATAAAGGATATGCTTCCAAAGGACAACGAATTGCCCGAGAGTACGTACCAAGCAAAGAAGGCTGTCTGCCCTCTAGGGTTAGAGGTGCAGAAGATACATGCATGCCCTAATGATTGCATCCTCTACCGCGGTGAGTACGAGGATTTGAACGCTTGCCTGGTATGCGGTGCATTGCGCTATAAGATCATCCGTGATGACCCTGGTGATGTCGAGGGAGAGCACCCCAGGAAGAAGATTCCTGCCAAGGTGATGTGGTATGATCCTATAATACCACGGTTGAAACGTTTGTTCCAAAACAAAGAGCATGCCAAGGCGACGCGATGGCACAGAGAAGACCGTAAGAAAGACGGAAAGTTGAGAGTACCCGCTGACGGGTCACAGTGGAGAAAAATCGTAAGAAAGTATGGGAAGGAGTTTGCAGATGACGCAAGGAACGTATGGTTTGGTCTAAGCGCAGATGGCATTAATCCTTTTGGGGAGCAGAGCAGCAACCATAGCACCTGGCCTGTGACTCTATGTTTGTATAACCTTCCTCCTTGGTTGTGCATGAAGCAGAAGTTCATTATGATGCCAGTGCTCATCCAAGGCCCTAAGCAACCCGGCAACGACATTGATGTGTACCTAAGGCCATTAGTTGAAGAACTCTTACAACTGCGGAATGGAACAGGTGTACATGTGTGGGATGAGCACATGGGGGAAGAATTTGACCTAAAGGCGTTGCTGTTCATGACCATCAATGATTGGCCTGCTCTCAGTAACCTTTCAGGACAGACAAACAAGGGATACCGCGCATGCACGCACTGTTTGGACGATACCGATAGTATATATTTGGCTAATTGTAAGAAGAATGTGTACCTGGGACATCGTCGATTTCTTCCAAGCAGGCATCTCATAAGAAAGAAAGGCAAGCATTTCAAAGGTGAGGCGGATCACCGGACGAAGCCTCGCCACCATACTGGTGCTGATGTACATGATATGGTCAAGGATTTGAAGGTGGTCTTTGGAAAGGGTCCTGGTGGACAACCTGTTCCGAATGACGCTGACGGACGCGCACCCATGTGGAAGAAGATATCTATATTTTGGGACCTGCCCTGTTGGAAAGACCTAGAGGTCCGCTCCGCAATCGACGTGATGCACGTGACGAAGAATCTTTGTGTGACCCTGCTTGGCTTCTTGGGCGTGTATGGGAAGACAAAAGATACACCTGAGGCATGGGAGGACCAGCAACGTATGCATGGAAAAGACGGCATACATCAGGGTCATGCAAGCTACGCTCTTACAAAAGAAGAGAAGGAAATCTTCTTTGAATGCCTGCTTAGTATTAAGGTATCGTCTGGCTTCTCGTCGAATATAAAGGGAATAATAAACATGGCAGAGAAAATTTCCAGAACCTAAAGTCTCATGATTGCCACGTGATTATGACGCAACTGCTTCCGGTTGCATTGAGGGGGCTTCTACTGGAAAACGTTGGATTAGCCATTGTGAAGCTATGTGCATTTCTCAATCTAATCTCTCAGAAGGTAATCGATCCAGAAATCATACCAAGGTTAGAGAATGATTTGGTGCAATGTCTTGTCAGTTTCGAGTTGGTGTTCCCACCATCCTTCTTCAACATCATGACGCACGTCCTAGTTCACCTATGCGAAGAGATTAACGTTTTGGGTCCTGTATTTCTACACAATATGTTCCCCTTTGAGAGGTTCATGGGAGTCTTAAAGAAATATGTTCATAACCGTGCTAGGCCAGAAGGAAGCATCTCCAAGGGCCATGAAAATGAGGAGGTCATTGAGTTTTGTATTGACTTTATTCCTGACCTTAAGCCGATTGGTGTTCCTGAATCGCGGCATAAGGGCAGACTGGATGGAAAAGGAACGCTAGGAGGGGAACAAATAATATGTATGGACGGACATTCTCTCACTGAAGCACACTACATAGTTCTACAGAATTCCGCCTTGGTGGCTCCGTATATGGATGAACACAAGAATTTGCTACGCTCCAAACACCCGGAGCGGTCTGATGACTAGATTACATGTGAACAAACCAGGAGTTTCGCCAGCTGGTTGCAGACACGTACCATGCATGAGACCTCTATTGAAGATGACCTGTACTTGTTGTCCCAGTTACCATCTTCGAATATAATGACTTTCAAAGGGTACGAGAAAAATGGTAATACATTTTACACGATCACCCAAGATAAGAAGAGCACCAACCAAAACAGTGGTGTCCGCTTTGATGCAGAAACCAAGACAGGAAAGGAAACATATTATGGTTATATACAAGACATATGGGACTTGACTATCGACGTGGTTTGAAGGTCCCTTTGTTTCGGTGCAAATGGGTCAATATGACACGAGGCGGGGTAACGGAAGACTCGCAGTACGGAATGACAACAGTGGATGTGGCACAAGTTTTCTATGTGAAGGACATGTCTACCAAGCCAAGAAAAAGAAAAGATAAGGAAGCGAATGCATCATACGATGAGCCAAAGCGGCACATAGTTCTTTCTGGGAAGAGAAACATCGTGGGAGTGGATGACAAGACAGACATGTCAGAAGATTATGAAAAGTTTGATGAAATTGCTCCATTCACAGTGAATATTGACCCGAGCATCCTGTTAAATGATGAAGATTTTCCATGGTTACGGCGCAAAGGGACACACGCGAAGAAAAAGTTTCACACCCAAAGATCTGAGATGTGATCGGCTTCACTATCATCACTTTCTTCTGTGTTTCACACCCAGGAGGGAATCTCTGTAATAGTTAGGGTAGTTATGTGTTTTGGCATTTGAAACGCGAAGAAATTTTGTGTGCAAACAAATTCTTTCATGCCTTTACTGATTTTTTTAAGCTAAATGACCCTGAAATTGAAAAGCATTTCAAATGAACTCAGAAAAGGTTGAAAGTTGGCATGGTATCATAATTTCACCCACATAGCATGTGCAAAAAAGTAGAGAGGGTTACCGCAAAAACTGGATGCACTTCGTGTACTAAATGGACAATCTCTTTCAAAGTATCAGGGTTTCGGACGAAAACTCATCCGTTACAAAAGGCATTTCATTTTTTTTAAATAACCTAAGCATTACTAAATTGAATATAATGATAAAACACACTAATATTAAACATAAGAAAAAAGAATCACTGAAAAATCTATTCTCAAAGTTGAGTTATTCACAATCTAGTGATTCACACAAATTTCAAAAAAAATGAAAATTTAAACTATTCAAATTTGTAAACTACCGGTACTAACAGAAAGTTTGTACTTTTTAGTACCTAAAGCAAAAATATTCACAAAGAAACTCTAAATACAGCAAAAAAGCAACTCAAACAAAAATAAATAAAGCAAAAAATTTAAGAAAAAAAGCCCACCTACTGCGCCACAGCGGCCTGCATACGACTAGAAATCCAACCTATTGTTGGGCCAGGATGCAGGCCCGCAAAGGCCCAGTAGGCCCACAGGGCAGCACAGAACATTTAGGCCTAGTAGGCCTGCTTTGGAGAGGAGCTCGAGGGAGCTACCGCACTGGGGCTTATAAACCAGTGCGGACGCCCCTCGACTAGCGAGGTGGGACTAAACATTTTGCACCGCACCTGCGCCAGCGCACCCCCTTTAGTACCGGGTGGTGGCTCAAACCGGTACTAAAGGGGGGGGGGTCTTTAGTACCGGTTGGAGCCACCACCCGGTACTAAAAGGGGTGCGGTTCCCGCCGCTTGGCCTGCCCAAAACAGGCCTTTAGTACCGGTTGGTGGCTCCAACCGGTACTAAAGGTCCATCCTATATAACTAAACACTTCAAAAATTTCAGTTTCCCATCTGCTTCTTCTCCTCTGCCCCGTCGCCCGCCGCCCCCGTCTCCATATCCCTCGTCGCCGCCCCGTCCCCGTCGTCGCCGCCCCGTCGTCCTCGTCCCCGTCGTCCCCGTCGTCACCGCCGCGCCGTCCCGGCCCGTCCCGCGTCGTCCCCGTCCCCGTCATCGCCGCCCCATCCCCATCGTCGCCGCCCCGGCTCGTCCCCGTCGTCGCCGCCCCGTCGTTGTCCCCGTCGTCGCCATCCCCGTCGTCGCCGCGCCCGTCGCCGTCCCCGTCGCCGCCCCCCGTCGCTTCTTGCCTCGCCGGTGAGCACACACACACACATTTTTTTTAGCTTTTTAGTTATAGAAATAATTATAAAAATGTGAGAAATTTTTCTTTTTTTAGTTATATAAATAGTTAGTTATATAGTATTGTTAGAAATGTTATAGAAATGTTAGAATTGTTAGAAATTTTTCTGTTTTTTAGTTATAGAAATAGTTATAAAATAGTTAGAATTGTTAGAAATTTTTCTGTTTTTTAGTTATAGAAATAGTTATAAAAAAGTTAGAAATTTTTATTTTTTTTAGTTATAGAAATATTAGAAATGTTATACAAATGTTAGTTATATATATGGAAATGTTATAATTTTTTTTTCTGTTTTTAGTTATAGAAATATTAGAAATGTTATAGAAATGTTAGTTATATAGCATTGTTAGAAATGTTATAGGAATGTTAGTTATATAGAAATGTTAGAAATTTTAGTTATCAAAATCCAATCATTAAAAAATGTTACTTTTTGCGGGCATATAGCTAGTATTTGTTCTCGACGATGCCCGGCCCGCATCCTCGCCGTCGACCCGTCCGCGACAACGTCCGGCTGATCCATGTCTGGGACTGGGCTCCACCGGGCTGGCACTGGGAGGTGCTGCCTAGAAGGGCGCGCCGCTTGATGAGGAACCCGGCCCCGGGTCCCGTCGTCGACCCTGATCTCGTTTGGTGGCGTTCGCGTGGGCCAGTTTCGGTGCGGAGGGAGCCGGCCCCGCCGGAGGTGGTACGTCGCCGTGTCAGGGAGGAGGACGAGCACGTCCATCGCTACATGGTTGCGTTAGAGGGCGACAGGTTCTCCAATACCTGGCAGTTTCTTCAGGGATCTCACTTCAGCTATGATCCTGTGAGGGTTCCTTCTCTTTGGGTGTCCACCGCCCGCGCCGCAGGAACCGCGAGTGTCCTAGATTCTTCTGTAGTATTCGATCTTTATTAGCTACCTAGCCAGTGATGTACTTGATATATAATATTCGATATGATGTATTCGAGATTATATATTATTCGAGATGATGTATTCGAGATTATATCTATTATTCGAGACGATGTATTCGAGATTATATCTATTATTCGAGACGATGTATTCGAGATTATATCTATTATTCGAGACGACGTATTCGAGATTATATTCGATGACGCTTATTATGTACTATGATTGATTCAGTTTTTTCTTATTAATTGATTGCATCCATGCATTGTAATTTGAATATATTTCTTTTGGATTAGTTAAACAAAACCTATGGCGGACAATACCGGCAGAGAGGGAGAAGAGGCCCTGTTCAATATCATACGCAATCCTCGCGGGCCAGATGATGATCAGAATGAAGAAGATTATGACGGCTCCGAATATCTAAACAACACCGGGGAGGGTGATATGATATTCGATCGCGACGACCGTATTGATGAAGTCGTGAACTATGAACATGACGAAGAAAATGTTGATCTTGAAACAACAAAGCCGGCGAGGTATATATTTATATAAGCAGGCATCTGGTGATCATCACATGTTTTAAATGTCTTGAAGATATATTAACGAATCGATCTTTCTTCTTTTAGCCATCTGGATCGAGCAAATCTTGAGGCAACAGGACGAAACAAGGCTCGAACAAAAAGTTGAAGCAGGCGTAAAGTACAATATCGAGGCAATCAAACCTAATGGTGAACCATTCGCGCCTAAGAAGATTGCGGACAAGTTCGTTCGTCAGTGCGGAGTTCTTGTGAAGGACCAACTCCAGATCTCCCTTCAAGAATGGAGAGAGCCATTAAAGCCACATCCAGGAGTTACTTTTGTCGACGACAGACAAAAACATTTGCTTTGGGAAACGCTCATGGAACATTTCACCCTACCAGATCATTTCACAAATGCAGATGTGGAGAAAGTCAAGGATGCTGCTCTTAGGAAGATGGCGGTTGCATTCAAGAACCACAAGATTCGTGAATGGGCCAACTACGTCAACGGAGGAAGGAAGACGCCAGTATTTGAGGGAACACTAGAGAACCAAAGTGCTCATTGGGACGATTTTGTGAAATTCAAGGATTCGGAATTATCTAAGGAACGGTCGAGAATAAACAAGGCCAATGCCGCAAAAAAGGATAAGTTTCATAAGCTGGGGCCAGGTGGCTATGCGGTGGGAATGCCTAAGTGGGATAAGTCTGAGAAAGAGATGCTGGATGCAGGTGTCACTCCAGAAACATTGAGCTGGCCCCCCAGGTGCAGGACTTGGTTCTATGCGCATGGGGGGGAGTTGGACCCGAAGACAGGCAAAGTTTCCAAGAAGGCATGTCTGGACGGAGCGGAAGATAAGCTACTTGTTGCAATAGAAGAGGCTCGATCCGGGTTGTTCGAGCCCAACAGAGAGAACGACGAGCTTACGCGTGCCCTGGGAAATCCTGAACACCCGGGAAGAACACGAGGCATGGGCGCTATTCCGTGGTATGAGGGGTTTTCGGACTGGAACGCTGACTACAGAACCCGTGCGAGAAAGATGGAGGAGGAGCAGAGGAAGCTAGACTATGAAAGCCTTCAACGCCTAGAATCAGCGCACGCGGACTTGGCAATCAAATTTCAGCGGCAGCAGGAGCAGATCGACTCACTTAGCCAGCAAAGGGGCTCTCAGCAGCTAGCAGATGATACACCAATGGATAGCACCGTCCCATCCATGCCGAGAAGCAGCATGGGTTCCGCCCCGGGTGACGCATTGCTGGATAGCTACCCAGTGGATGACATCATGGAGAACACTAACTGCGAGCTACACTTCAAAATGAAGAACATATCCATGAAGGTGGCGGACGCCCTTGCTTTTACAAATCCCCCCGAGGCAACCTTCCATTGCAACTCGATTCCAGCGGGCTATGCTCGTGTCTTGGTTGATGAGGTGGTGGACCAATATTCGGGGCTAGAGCTTGACATTCCTGGAGGTGACGATGAGCACACACTAGGAGAGGCCAACCATAGTATCATCCTATGGAGAAAGGATTGCATCATCTTTCGAAGGCCACTGACACCGCATCATCCGACTCCTCGTCGCAGTCCGCCACCGAGTCAGCAGACTCCCGCTCCTCCAAGTCCACGAATGCGTCAGGCCACTCCTCCTCCAAGTCCGGCATGGCTTCAGGCCACTCCTCCTCCAAGTCTGGCATGGCTTCAGGCCACTCCTCCTCCAAGTCCAGCACAGCTTCAGGCCACTCCTCCTCCAAGTCCGGCACAGCTTCAGGCCACTCCTCCTCCTCCAACTCAGCCACGTCAGCCGTCTTCGCCGCCTCAGCAATCACGGAAGAGAGCCGCCTCAGCTATGGTGCATAGTGGTACAAGTCTAGGTAGTACTGCAGGTACAGGCGGAGGCAAGCGATTTCAATATGGTCCAAGCCTCGCGCCTCTTCTGTAGAGGCCTTACGACAAGTCCGAGGAGGAAAACGTAACCATATCGAAGGCCGAGGTGGAAGCCCATTTTGCACCGAAACCGCCACTGCCGCCAAGGGAGAAAGTGCCTGTGGAAAAGATTGACCACTTCATTCGTATGGCTAGACCACCACCTCCCAAGCCTGTTGACACAGACTATGAGTGCCACCTCAGGAAGTTAAATCGAGCACGTCTACAGAAAGAGGCGAGCTCGAGCTCGAGCAAATCAGCTGGCAAAAATGCGGTAAAACCGTTCACCAGCTGGGAGAACAGGCGGTGCAATCAATCCCCCCGCTTGTTGTGCCAACAACACATGAGAGTAGGTGCACCCAATATTATTGTGGGCAAACTGTTAATGTTCCCAGGGTGGGCGATGTGGTAGTAACCGAGGAGCATATTGCGCAGTTTGAATCGATCGGGATCACTGTTGGACAACTCCTCGATATCGAGCCCATGTCTCCGACTAGAGAGGAGGACATAAAACGGAAATATGCCCGGGGCCAACCTTTGGTCAAGCCAGAGGAGGTCAATAAGCTCCCAACAAGAATGTATGCATTGCATCAATGGTACATGGACATTACCAAGATTTCCAATCGAGAGTCCCTCATGGTGAATGTCAACGAGGAGCATTACTACCATAAGAAAGCTGTGACCGTTGAGTATTCAGAACTTTTTCAGCTATACAATAAAGACGCACTCGACAAATCTATCATCAGTTGCTATTGTCTGTAAGTGATTTCTTTCTATAATTTAAGTCTCAAGCTAGCTGATCATTTTAATCAATCATTACCTGTAATTGTCCTCACTATATTATTTTCTGTGGTATTATGCAGGATGAAGATTTATGAAATGAAAAAAGGTGGACGCTATGGCATTGGGTTCGTTGACCCAAATACCATTAATGAATACACATGGAAAATAGATCCATATCACGCAAAATGTGTAGAGGAAAGCATGCTACAGTTCTTCAAGGAACTCAAATACAATGAAGATATACTGCTTCCTTACAACTTTCAGTGAGTCACACTGTCTTGTACTACAAATTTTGTTTTTCCCTACTAGCTATAGCTACATGTTTTTGCTTACATATGCCCGCTTAATTAAGACATGCAAACGTGTGTGCATGCAGATTTCACTGGATCTTGTTAATCATTAAAGTTGATTAAGGAACAGTTGAAGTACTAGACTCGCTACTTAAGAAAGCAAGTGACTACAGCATCGTGAAGGGGATAGTCAACAGGTAATTTCAATCATTATTAACTATATCTCGGCCTATTTAATTAGTTCGTCATTTCCTGATAACTACTATTTAATAACCCATTTATTCATTTTCTTTGTCGGCGGGCAGGGCTTGGGCAAAGTTCATCAGGGTCACTCCAGGCCCATGGAAACAAAGTCTGAAATGGTATCGACCCAAGGTAAGTAATTAAGTAGTACTAGCTAGCTGCCATCTCTTTAATTATCATGCTTGATTAATTATTATCTGATCAAAATTCCATTCTCGTAAAGGCCCTGAAGCAGGCGCCGGGGAATGATCTATGTGCATACTATGTTTGCGAGAACATTCGCATGATGGCGTCCGAAAGGAGCAAATCTCAAAGACAGGAGTGGGTACGATATCGATTGTCAGAACACTATTCACAATTTTTACACCATTATTGATAACTAGTCACACAACTAATACACATGCATATTGATCTCCTTCTTAACAGTTCAAAGAGTTGCGGGACAAGCTCCTAGCACAGGACCGCATAGAAGCAATTCAAGAGGAAATAGCAGGATTTTTGCTCGACCAGGTCATAGATCCCAAAGGAGAATACTATTACCCGCTACCACCCCCATGAACCACTTCCAATTGTTATCATGCTCCGAAGGCACCAATTAGCTAGGCTAATGCCACTGGCTCCGAAGGCACCAATTAGGAGAAATTGTATATACATATATATATATACATGTGTGTATATATGTGTGAATTAATTAATGGTGGTTGTGAGACATTCGATGATATATATATATATTATGATCGGTTCTACTAGAAATTCTATTTATATATATGCATAACGTGTACAATATGTAGTATCGTAAAATACCAGCAAACGAAAAAGAATTAAATGGAAAACACAAAATTAAATGAAAAAGAAATCATAAACCCAAACCCCCCCCCAACATTTTAATACCGGTTGGTGACACCAACCGGTACTAAAGGGCTCCCTGCACCGGTTCATGCTGAACCGGTACTAAAGGGGGGGCCTTTAGTGCCTACATTTTAGCGCCGGTTTCCAAACCGGCACTAAAGGGCCTTACGAACCGGTGCTATTGCCCGGTTCTGCACTAGTGATGCCCGGGCCTAACGGGATCATCACTCTCGCTAGTGATCCGGACATAGCACTCCCTGCCGAAAACAAGACAGCCGCACTGGCCCTCGAGGCACTATCTGAAGCCCTAGCGGCTGAGGAGCTAACTGCGCTGCGCTCTATGGTGAATAGGGATGATGTGGTACTCAACAAAAGATCCAAGTCCACCTCCTTTAAACCGGTGGACGAAATAGTCAAATTCCAAGTCCATCCAACGGACCCCAATAAAACAGCTTCCATCGGGGCACAGTTAAACCCTGATGTCGACGCCGCATTGCGAGAATTCCTACGAGAGAACTGGGACATTTTCGCCTGGCACCCTTCAGACATTCCAGGAATCCCACGCAGGTTGGCCGAGCACAGCTTAAATATCCAAGAAGGATTCAAACCTGTCAAACAGGCTCTTCAGCGTTTTTCCGAACCTAAGAGACAGGCCATGGGAGAGGAGCTAGCAAAGCTATTGGAGGCCGGATTCATCAGCGATATAAAACATCTGGACTGGCTAGCCAACCTGGTGATGGTACGGAATAAGGATAAATCCTGGCGCCTGTGTGTTGATTTTAAAGACCTTAACAAGGCTTGTCCAAAGGATCCCTTCCCCCTCCCCCGCATTGATCAAATTATCGACGCTACCGCAGGACACGATTGGTTGTGCTTCCTCGACGCATATTCTGGCTAGCATCAAATTAAGATGGTAGAACCAGACCAAGCCACAACGGCATTTATCACACCATACGGGCCATTCTGCTTCAACACAATGCCCTTCGGGCTCGAAAATGCCGGCGCAACATATCAGCGCATGATTCAGACATGTCTGGCAAGCCAGATCGGCAAAACAGTGGAGGCATATGTAGATGATGTGGTCGTCAAAACAAGACATGTTGAATCTCTAGTAGACGACTTGAGGCTCACATTTGATAACCTCCGAACATACGACATCAAGCTCAACCCGGAAAAATGCGTTTTTGGCATTCCAGCCGGAAAGCTTTTGGGCTTCATAGTATTCGGTAGAGGAATTGAAGCAAATCCAGCCAAGATCCGAGCTCTGTCGCAACTGGATATCCCAAAGGACCTCAAACAAATACAAAAGTTAACGGGATGCGTGGCGGCTCTAAGCCGCTTTATCTCCCGCTTGGGAGAAAAGGCCCTACCCCTTTACCGCCTCCTTCGGCGCACCGAACACTTCAAATGGACGGATGCAGCCACGGCCGGACTCAACGAAATAAAAGCCATACTGGCAACAAACCCAGTCCTGGCCGCGCCAAACATTGGCGAACCAATGCTATTATGCATTGCAGCAACACATCAGGTTGTAAGCGCAGTACTCGTCGTCGAACGAGAAGCGGACGGACACAAATTCCCCCTTCAAAAGCCGGTCTACTACGTGTCCGCTGTCCTCACTCCCTGCAAATCACGGTACCTGCATTATCAAAAGATTGCGTACACGGTATTCATGGCATCCCGGAAGCTACGACACTACTTTCAAGAGTGTTCAATAACAGTAGCCTCGGAACTACCACTTAACGATATTATAAACAACCGTGACGCAACGGGCCGGATTGCAAAATGGGCCATTGAGCTCCTCCCGTTCGACATAACTTATAAGCCTCCACGAGCCATCAAATCGCAAGTCTTGGCCGACTTCATCGCAGAATGGACGCAGGCCAAACTCCCTAAAGAATACGGCACATATTCAAATTGGATCATGCATTTCGACGGCTCCAAGATGTTGGCCGGACTGGGGGCTGGTGTTGTTTTGACGTCCCCCACAGGAGACACAGTTCAATACATACTACAGATTATGTACACGGACTCCAACAATGCAGCCGAATATGAGGCCCTTTTACATGGTCTCCGGATGGCAGTATCCATGGGCATCCAACGCCTAGAGGTGCGCAGGGACTCGAACCTCGCAATATCCCAAATAAATGGAGACTTCGATGCCAAGGATCCAAAAATGGCAGCTTACCGCAACGCCGTCCTAAAATTGTCAGCTCGGTTCGAGGGGCTCGAAGTTCACCATATAGCCCGGGAAAATAATCAGGCGGCAGATGTCCTGGCACGCATCGGCGCAAAGCGTGATGTAGTCCCCCCCAACATCTTCTTGGAAAGGCTGTTCAAGCCATCCATATTATGGGAAGGGGAGCCAAACAATAACAGCCCGGACCCAACCGCACTGCCCGACACCGAACATTCTGACACAATCAGAGGCTCTGCCAATGAAATAACACCTTCATCCCACGTAATAATGGCCGTCATCACCCCGTGGACAGAACCATTCCTCGCCTACCTTACTAGGCAGGAACTCCCCGAGGACCAAAATGAGGCACGTTGCATAGTGCGGCGATCTAAAACCTACAGAGTCCACGAGGGAGAGCTTTATAAGAAAAGCACTACCGGAGTCCTTCAAAGGTGCATCTCCGAAGAGGAGGGGCGGAACCTCCTGGCTGAAATTCATGCCAGACTCGGCGGTCATCACGCTGCAGCCCGATCCCTTGTAAGCAAGGCCTTCCGTACAGGCTTTTATTGGCCGACGGCCCGGGCAGACGCTCAGGACTTAGTCCAACGATGCACCGGTTGCCAGCTCTTTGCAAACCAAAGCCATATGCCACCCACCGCCCTCCAAACTATCCCCATTACTTGGCCCTTTGCGGTCTGGGGGCTTGACATGGTCGGACCCCTTAAAGGCGGAACCCACAAGCAAAAATACTTACTGGTCATGGTGGATAAGTTCACCAAATGGATAGAAGCCAAGCATGTTATGACGGCCGAATCCGGACCAGTGATAGACTTTATATCCGGGGTTGTACACCGTTACAGCGTCCCCCCCAGCATCATCACTGATAACGGCACGAACTTCACGGCCGACGAGGTAAAACTCTGGTGTAAAAACATGGGCATCAAGCTCGATTATGCTTCCGTCTATCACCCACAAACTAACGGCCGAGTCGAACGTGCAAATGGTCTTATCATGAGCGGCATCGAACCCAGATTAGTGCGGTCCCTCAAGGAATCTAACACGCACTAGGTAGAGGATCTCGACTCCGTACTCTGGGGGCTACGAACCATGCCGAATCGCACCACCAGATACACACCATTCTTTATGGTGTACGGCGCAGAGGCAGTTTTGCCTTGCGACATAATTCATGACTCACCTCGAGTGCGCATGTACGAAGAAAGAGAAGCCGAACTAGATCGGCAGGACAGCTTGGATGCATTGGAGGAGGAGCGTGACATGGCAAGAGCCCGTTCCGCATTCTATCAACAGCAGGCTCGAAGATACCAAAGCAGAGAAGTACAGGCCAAAAATTACAACGTTGGCGAATTAGTTCTACGACTACCGGACAAGAAAAAGGACAAACTCAAGCCCAAATGGGAGGGTCCCTTCGTAATTGACCAAGTCCAGACTGGTGGAGCGTACCGCCTGCGGGACGCATCGGATAACCGACTCGAGCCAAACCCATGGAACGCAGCACGTCTCTGAAGATTCTATACCTAGCACCGGACTCTGCGTTTGTCTCCTTCATCTGTCCACTTTTTATATATTTTTTGTCTTACATTTCTCTTCCTCTCTCTCTCTCTTCTATAGCCTCTAAAGGCTCATAAAGTGACGCGCTATCTGCGCTCATTAAACCTGGGGGCTTCTTTAAACAGAAGCTTATTCATACGGGCTTCATGCCCAACACATGTGTCACACTTCCGCATGTACCTTTTATTCACCATTATATGCATCGATATGACTTAAGTTTTGGCCAAGCTGGGTTGCCTGGCTCCTGTGCTTACCCCTACGTTCCCAATTGTTCGGCTAGGTGGTAAAGGGAGCACCTCTGCGATTGTTACTGCCGGGTCAGCCGGACGTGTACCTCAGACTGGGTGAAGCCGAAACCTAGCGTTCTTAAGGGAATATTCGGTTGGTGAACTAAAGATGATATTTTTTATTTCTATCTATACACCCCCAGATGTTCTTCCTGCGTTTCTTTTCGCGGCATGGACATGCACCTTAGGGCATGCCTCCCAGGGAAAGGAACCCCTAACGGAACTATTCTCCCTGGAAGATGTTTCTTACTAACCATGTAATATAACATAACTAGTCGGGCACTTGTCTGTTCAAGCCCTAATGACCCCTACGCCTGGTCTCCATGCATTCCCCGGTTCCTATATAACCGCATGGGAATTCGGACACACTCCGGACCGTCAGGTCCCGAGGCTGAAAAGGTCGGCCATGACAAATGATCTACAATCGGGCTAGAAGGCATTATAAATATCAATTAAAATACATAGTCATTTTGACTAGTTGTATTCCTCTTCAATACCATCTAACAGGCTGTCTAATTTACAGTCCTCCTGGGAATACTTTGCGGCCAACTCTACTTGGCCGTATACTAAGCTTACAGGGATCTCCTTCCCATCGGGCCCTACAGGACCGACCTCGGCCATGTGGTTGGGGTCAGCCTTTGCATACCGCATCTTCACCATGGCCCAGGCCTCCCTAGTGCCTTGACGGCAGCCTAATATCTTCCACAATCGGAAGCGCCGCCGTGCTCCCTTTAGCTTCTCCGCAAGCTCTCCAAGACCTTCGGGCATGGAGACAGATGGACACAGGGCCTGGGCGACGCCTTGCATCGCTTGCCGAACTCGATCGAGCAGTTGCGAGAGCTCGGGAAGAAGGTCACCCGTAGAACCGGGCATCTCCTCTGCAGGACGACATGTTAGCACACCTACAGACATTGCTCTGTTAGTCGACTTCCCTGCCGAACTTTCCTTCAAAGGTTCGTTCAAGCACTTACTAAATATGCCGCGCCGAAGCCGCTGATTCTCCTTCACGGAGTCTGACAGTTGGGCACGAACATCTTTCAGCTTGACGCCCAGCTTGGTGTTG
Source organism: Triticum urartu (assembly GCF_056163025.1). Lineage (NCBI taxonomy): Eukaryota > Viridiplantae > Streptophyta > Magnoliopsida > Poales > Poaceae > Triticum > Triticum urartu. The sequence goes on along the minus strand of NC_141875.1, from coordinate 56,881,851 downwards.
GCATCTTGGAGATCGTTCTTCTCCCGCCTCACCTTTGTCAGCACCTTCTCACCAGCCTTTAGCTGGCGTAGGAGGTGTTGCCTTTCCAGATTCAATCCGGCGCCATCTGCAATTTCATTTGTCAGATTCACACCAAAGTCGTGCTTCGCAAAATACTTATCTTTCGAAGTGTATACTACCAGAGGGGGTCTCCTTGGGCTCCCCTGCCGTGGCTAGTGCGGCCTCAAGTTGGGCTCTGCACTCCTCCAGCTCCTTGGACAGTAGGGAATTCTTTTCCTAAAGAACCTGCATCACAAATGATCCTTAAATCAGTTATTCTAACTGTTTCAAGTCTCGGGGGCTACTGGTATATACATATAATTACCAGAACTTTCTTACCCGTATGTCTTTTACATACTGCTCCGTGGCTCTGGCTAGACCATTTTGAGCGGCACGGAGATACGCATCTCCCGAGTTGAAGGCATCTAACGCCCCTTGGGAGAAACAAGCGTCGCGAAGAATTGTCCGGCGACGCCTGTGGTTCATGGCACTCTCCACCTCAGAGTTGGTGGCAGACAACCCGTCCACATCCTCCGTCGGAGGAGCATCTGGCGCGCGCCTTGCGTTCGCCTCCGCCTCCTGACCAGGCTTTGGAGCCTGGCTGGTGGAGGCGCGATTGGCAGCCTCTCCGGATGTAGTCCGGCGAGGTCTCTTTGTCCTAAAAAGAGCGCGAGTGTCAATATGCCTCGAAGGTATAACACCTGGGATAAGGGGGCGCGCCATACCTTTGCGCTGACGCCTCGGTCCGGACTACACTTCTTTTCTGCCCGCGGGGCCCTACGGCCCCTCATTGGCTTGTCGCTGCAGGTTCGGCCTTCTGCCTTAAATACCTCCCCTGCATAGTTTGGTTGCAATCAGGAAACTGAACACGAGTGGGTGGACACCTATTCGGGGTACTGGGACTTCGATCTCAGGTACCTGGGGGGTCAGGATTAGCCCTGGGTAATCGGCCGTAATGGCCACCAAGGCGTTGTCCTCGCTCAATTGACAGAACACTCCATCAATCAGCTCCACAGATATGTCCGGATCCTCTAGGGAGGCCGGGTCGAGGGACCGTCCTGGGTCCTCGGGTTGTGGAGGAGGGCTGCTTATTTCCTTAACAGCCCGGTGCAGTTCCTGCGTTGAAGTCGTTAGACTGAATATTTAACAATGGGAATACAAAACGGATGGACAAGTAAATACGGCTGCTTACCCAGCTTGGGGGATTGTGCATGGAGAATCCACCCTGAGGGTTGACACGGAGAAATTTCTCCTCTTCTCCATTATACAAAGTGGACAAGATCTTTAATAGAGCGGCAGTTGAATCTGGCCCCTTACGGCCGTAGCGGGTGGCGTTGTCCTCCCCGTTGAAGTCCCACATGGGGTGGCTTCTATACTGAAGCGGCTGCACCCCCCGCATAATGCATTCGGCCATAACCCCGATCATGGTTAGTCCGGAATGGCCTAACAATCTTATTCGGCCCATTAGGTAAATGATGTCCCTGTCACCTCCCCTCTGAGGGCTTCATGGGCGCCATCTTAGGCGCTTCTTCAAAGGAGCACTGTTGAATTCAGGGAGGCCGATCTGGATAGGATCTGGCAGCGGGACGTCTTCTATATAAAACCACTCCGAGGGCCAGTCTTCAGACGCCTTCTTTGGGGTTCCGGACAGATATCCGGTCCCGGTGATGCGCCACACTTCGGCTCTGCCCACTTGATACATTAACCCCTTCTTGGAACGGGGCACGAGGCGAAATAGCTCCTTCCACAGTCGAAATGAGCTTCGACACCCAAGAACAGCTCGCAGAGGGCAACAAAGCCCGCGATATGCAGTACTGAGGCAGGCGTGAGATTATGTAGCTGGAGGCCGTAGAACTCCAGCAACCCCCGGAGAAATGGATGGATTGGAAATCCGAGCCCCCTTATTAAGTAAGGGACGAGGCACACCCGCTCTCCTTTGGAGGGATTAGGGGCATTCTCTGCTTGCTCTCCGCCATTGTAGACGGCAAGACCGGCTCGAACCGAGACCATATAGGCCGGGGGGAGAAATCCCTTGGTCTAGAGTGTCACTAGCTCACTATGCGGGATGGAACATCTCTCCCAATATCTAGGCTTAGGGCTGGAAGAGCGAGGGGAGGAGTTGCGATGGCTGGCCATGGTGGAATGGACCTTTGTCGAATGCGCTCTGATGAACACTCACGGAGGGGAGAAGGTGTGAATTGGATCTAAATCCTTGTCCCCTTAAATAGGGCAGCTCATTTACGCGGCTAGGGGTGTGAATGCAAAAACACTTAGACTTTTCATATTCATTTTACACGTGGGAAGCGGCCATTATTGTGCGTAGAAGCCAAGGAGCGCAACATCTACAAGAAACCGAACTTTATTCAAACAGGTACACGGAATTTGGAGGAGAACCCGCCTTGCAATGCCGAAGACAATCTGCGCGCCGGACTCATCGTCATTGAAGCCTGGTTCGGGGGCTACTGAGGGAGTCCTAGATTAGGGGGTGTCCGAACAGCCGGACTATATCCTTCGGCCGGACGGTTCGACTATGAAGATACAAGATTGAAAACTCCGTCCCGTGTCCGGAAGGGGCTCTCCTTGGCGTGGAAGGCAAGCTTGGCGATACGGATATGTAGATCTCCTACCATTATAACCGACTCTATCTAACCCTAACCCCATCCGATGTCTATATAAACCGGAGGGTTTTAGTCCGTAGGACAACATACACATCAACAATCATACCATAGGCTAGCTTCTAGGGTTTAGCCTCTTCGATCTCGTGGTAGATCTGCTCTTGTACTACCCATATCATCAATATTAATCAAGTAGGACATAGAGTTTTACCTCCATCGAGAGGGCCCGAACCTGGGTAAAACTTCGTGTCCCTTGCCTCCTGTTACCATCTGGCCTAGACGCACAGTTCAGGACCCCCTACCCGAGATCCGCCGGTTTTGACACCAACAAGGACCAATGTCTTGGGCTACGGTGGGGTCAACAGCTGGATCTTTTTCAGCTTCAGGAGCCCCTGTGGTAGCAGGCTCGTGAACAATTAACTGACGCTCTTGGTGTTTGGATGCAGAACGAGCTACAGAGATTGGCTCAATGACAAGGGGCTCTGTGGTAGCGGCCTGATCTTTCTTCTTTGTTTTCCTCTTCTTGGCCTGAGGAGCATCGTCAGTGGCATTCTTGATCTTGCGCTTTCTAGCTTTGGCCACATCTGCCCTTGTCTTCTTTAGTTCTGAAGCAGCTGTGGGGACCTTAGGCTTCGAGCCTGTCATGCTGGCAGGGAAGACAATATTGGTGCTTCCTACCTTGATGCTTCAGCTTGGGCCACAGCAAGCTTCTTCTTCTTCTTGGCAGCCATTCTGGGGTCGATGTCAGGGCGCCCCAGTGCCTTACGCTTCTCAGCCTCATTTTGTGCTTCCACACTTTTCTCGGCAAAATATTGCATTCTGTCTCTTGAGCCTTTAGCTTCCTGGCGTTTCTGGTGAAACTGCTCCGTGAGCTCATGAAGCATCTGCTTGAAGCTTTGAACATCCACCATGCTGAGATTGTGTAACGCCCTCGATGCGGCTATATCTCCCACGTGTCCAAGCACGACTTAGAGGCATAACCGCATTGAAAGCAATGTCGCAAGTGAGGTAATCTTCACACAACCCATGTAATACATAAGGGAAAGAGATACATAGTTGGCTTACAATCGCCACTTCACACAATTACATGAATAAAGCATTACATCAACCAGATACAATCAAGGTCTGACTACGGAACCAAAATAAAAGAAGACTACCCCAAATGCTACACAGATCCCCGATCGACCCCAACTGGGCTCCACTACTAATCAACTAGAACGAAACAACACAAAGGACAAGATCTTCAACGAGCTCCTCCTTGAGCTTGGTTGCGTCACCTGCACGATATCATCGGCACCTGCAAACTGGTTTTGGAAGTATCTGTGAGTCACGGGGACTCAGCAATCTCACACCCTCGCGATCAAGACTATTTAAGCTTATAGGAAGGGTAAAAGGTATGAGGTGGAGCTGCAGCAAGCGACTAGCATATATGGTGGCTAAACATACGCAAATGAGAGCGAGAAGAGAAGGCAAAGCGCGGTCGAGAAACTATGATCAAGAAGTGATCCTAGAACAACCTACGTCAAGCATAACTCCAACACCGTGTTCACTTCCCGGACTCCGCCGGAAAGAGACCATCACGGTTACACACGCGGTTGATGCATTTCAATTAAGATCAACATCAGGTTTTCTACAACCAGACATTAACAAATTCCCATCTTCCCATAACCGCGGGCACGGCTTTCGAAAGTTCAAATCCCTGCAGGGGTGTCCCAACTTAGCCCATCACAAGCTCTCATGGTCAACGAAGGATATTCCTTCTAGCGGGAAGACCCGATCAGACTCGGAATCCCGGTTACAAGACATCCTCAACAATGGTAAAACAAGTCCAGCAACACCACCCGCTGTGCCGACAAATCCCGATAGGAGCTGCACATATCTCGTTTGCAGGGCACACTGGATAAGCTAAGCGTACGGGAACCAACGTAACCCAAGTTGCCAAGGGACGGCCCCGCACGGTGCTCTGGGTTGGACCAACACTTAGAGAAGCACTGGCCCGGGAGGGTTAAAATAAGATGACCCTTGGGCTGGACGACCCAAGGGAAAGAAAAAGGCTAGGTGGCAAATGGTAAAACCAAGGTTGGGCCTTGCTAGAGGAGTTTTATTCAAGGCGAACTGTCAAGGGGTTCCCATTATAACTCAACCGCGTAAGGAACGCAAAATCCAGGAACATAACACCGATATGACGGAAACTAGGGCGGCAAGAGTGGAACAAAACACCAGGCATAAGGCCGAGCCTTCCACCCTTTACCAAGTATATAGATGCATTAATTAAATAAGAGATATTGTGATATCCCAACAAATATCCATGTTCCAACAAGGAACAAAACCCCAATGTTCACCTGCAACTAACAACGCTATAAGAGTGGCTGAGCAAAGCGGTAACATAGCCAAACAACGGTTTGCTAGGATAAGGTGGGTTAGAGGCTTGGCTTAACAATATGGGAGGCATGATAAGCAAATGGTAGGTATCGCAGCAAAGGCATAGCAAAAGAGCGAGCAACTAGCAAGCAAAGATAGAAGTGATTTCGAGGGTATGGTCATCTTGCCTGAAATCCCACAAGGAAGAAGAACGAGTCCATGAAGAAGATAAACGGACGTAGCCGAATGGGTCCTCACAAACGTGACGTTACCGGAACCAACCAGAAGAAGCAACACCAGAAAGAAGCACACAACATAGTAAACAACCAACTCATGAACATGGTATGATATGCGGGATGCGGTATGTGATGCATATGCATGATTTGACAAGGAATGATTGAACCTAGCCTCAACATGGAAATCCAAGAGTTCCACTGGAAAGGTGAGGTGATTTCGGTTGAAACCGTTATAAAGATCACAGGAATCGGATGCACAGTTTGGAAATGGCAAGCAAAACAAATATGGCACCGGTCTGCGATAATCAGCAAGTAGCCATCTAAATGCATCTAGATAAACATGCTACAGCACTCAAACATGGCAACAAAATACATGGCAGGGATCCACTCATGAAGCTTGAGAAACGATGAACACTGAGCTACGGCTAATTCACTAAATAACCGGTTCAAACAAGCATGGCAAAAGTGCAAATGATAACAGGTTTCACACTTTGTGAAATTAACACAAGTCTGGAATTTATCATCAGGAAGCACACTTTAGAGCATGAAAACTACAAGCTACAGGAACTTAACATGGCAAAGAAAGGCATGGCATGAAGCTACTCAAAGCACTTAACAAAAGTCCCTTAGTGACCTTGAGCCAAAAGGGATCAGAAAATACAATTGCAAGCATGTGAACATGGCAAAAACATAAACAGATTCAGACTTAGTGAAAAACTGGAGCATGCAAAACAGTTAGCGAGTAGGCATGTTTACAAGCTCGATGCACTCACTACAGAGTATGGCATGACAAACTAAGCATACATCCATCAAGAAGACATGGCATAGAATCTAGACATGGCAAGAACAACAACATAGCATGCACGGATCAATAGCAACATCCTCGGCAAAATTGCTAAACATGTCAACAATCTGCCAGGATCATTTTATAGCAAAAGTAGAGTTTGGTTGACTCAAGCTAGGGTGCTCCATAAATGCAAACAAAGACAAGGATGGATAGAGAACTACAATGTTAACAAAACATCCTTACTGATCATCCTCAAAAGAGGCATGGATCACTAGGAAACAACATGAACATATGGCATAACAACAAAAACAGGACAAAGACTTGGTGAAATTCTATGTCCCTGAAATCAGCATCAACGATTACGCTACTTTGCAAGCTTGTGCTAGTCACCACATACATCACAAAAATACATGGAATACACCCCTGTAAAGATGGCATGGCATTATAAAAAACACATGTAGAGCTCAGGATCATAGCATGCACACATTAATCATGGCAAAAATGACAAAATGCCATTTGCTGAAACAGATCGGACAAATTCATCACATAGCCCTCTTCCAACAGCATTTCAGGCATCAAGATGAGCTCAAATGAAAATTATGCAATGAGATGAAATGATGTACTCGTCGATACGAACATTTTTATATGCTACACGCACGAATCGGAGCTACGAGTGAAGAGTTGTGGCATGAAGAAGTATGCAATAACATGAAGCAGATATGGGCACTTAGCAAAAAAAAGGGTGAGCGGAGGATAGCTACAGGACGCTCGGGCGGGATTTAGAAGAATCTCACCCTGGGCTTCGGTCCGGTTAGCCAGGAGAGGAAGACGGGCCGGCAGGCGCGGCCTGGCCCTGCGCAGGGTCGCGGTCAACGGCAGACGGATCGGGGCTCCTCCCGATCTCCTCCGGCGGTGGCGCACCTGGAACTCCGGCGACGGGGACGGCCGGAACCGAGGCGGCGGCGCTGGATCTTGGGGCGGACGGCACTGGGGCTCCTCCCTGGGGTCGAATCGAGGCGGCTGCGCCCTAGGACGGCGGCGGGGAAGCGAAGGACGACGGGGGCGTGCTCCGGCGAGCTCGACGGTGGCCGGAGCCAGGCGGCGCAGCACTGCGGCAGCGTTCTGGCGGAGCCGGGCGGCGGAGCAGGCGCGGGCTTCCTCCGCGGGCAGGGCGCGAGGCGGCGATGTGAGACGGGGTCCCGGCGTGGCGGCGCGAGGAAATCCGGTGAAGGTCCGGTGAATGTCCGGCAAAGGTCCGGCAAAGGAACGGCGCGGGCACGCGCCCATGCGCTGCGGCGGCGCGACCGGGCCCGTGCGGGCCCGTGATGGGCTCCGCGGGCCGGCGCAGTGGTGGATCGACGGCGGGGACACGTGGCGCAAAACGATAGGCCGAGGGCGGCGGCGAAGGTGACGTGGCGCGACGCCATTGGCTGGAGCAACGTGGAGGGGCGCGGACATGTCTGGCATGGTGGGGATTTTGTCCAGCGGCGCGAGGAGGACGAAGTTAGGGTTTCGTCCGCGAATTTTGACGGGGTGCACATATTTATAGGTAGAGGGAGCTAGAAGAGTCCAAATGAGGTGCGGTTTTTGGCCACGCGATCGTGATCGAACGACCAAGATGATGGAGGAGGCTTAGGTGGGTTTTGGGCCACTTTGGAGGGGTGTTGGGCTGCAACACTCACGAGGCTTTCCTGGTCCCTCGGTTAACCGTTGGAGTATCAAAGGAAGTCCAAATGGCACGAAACTTGACAGGCGGTCTACCGGTAGTAAACCAAGGCCACATGACAAGTCTCGGTCCAATCCGAAAACGTTTAATACCCGCACACGAAAAGAGGTAGAAAGGGACACCGGGTGACATAGGAGCGCCGGATTGCAAAACGGACAACGGGAAAAAAGCTCGGATGCATGAGACGAACATGTATGCAAATGAAATGCACATGATGACATGATATGCAATGCATGACACGCAAGCAATGACAAGGCAACAACAGCGAATAACTGGAGGACAACTGGCACATCGGTCTCGGGGCTTCACAGATTGGCCATGTTCCTCTTGAACTGAGCTTTCTCATGATCAATCTTGTTCTTCAGTTGAACAATCTTCTGAGCCTGAGCCAGCTCAGTAGCAATGGCACTGTGGAAAGAGACAGTGATGCTGATTGGAAGCTCAAGGTCATCGAGGTTGATGTTGGGGTTTTCAAACCATTCATCAATGAAGTTGTTCAAGATATCCATGTCAAAAAGGGATAGATCATTGGAGATCTCCGCCTCTTCCTTGCTCTTTATGAGAATCTCAAGAGCATCATCACCGAGATCATCATCGCTGGAAAGATCAATGGTGGCTTCTTCATTCCGCAAGATATCAGCTGGGGTCAGTTCTTGTCCGGAGCGCTGGATGGGCTTCATCTGCTTTGAAGACTTCTCGGTCTTCTTAGAGATGCGAGAAAGATCTTCAGACTGCACACTTGCTTCAGGTGGTGGAGTGGCCAATGGCTTCAGATGCGAAGCTTTAGGTGCAGCCGAGGGCTTTGAAGCCTTTGGTTTGTTCTCCTTCTGTGGCTTGGGAGGAGCAGGTGTCTGTGTCAAAACCGGCGGATCTCGGGTAGGGGGTCCCGAACTGTGCATCTAGGAACGATGGTAATAGGAGACGGGGGACACTATGTTTACCCAGGTTTGGGCCCTCTCTATGGAGGTAATACCCTATGTCCTGCTTGATTGATCTTGATGAATATGAGTGTTACAGGAGTCAATCTACCACGAGATCGTAATGGCTAAACCCTATAAGCCTAGCCTGTATGACTATGGTAATGAGTATATCCTTTCCGTACTAACACCTCCGGTTTATATGGACACCGGGAGGGGAATCTAGGGTTACATAGAGTCGGTTACATAAGAAGGAATCTTCATAGTCGGTTGCCAAGCTTGCCTTCCACGCCAAGGAGAGTCCAATCCGGACGCAGGTATAGTCTTCGGCCTTCATGTCTTCACAGCCCATCAGTCCGGGCCATGGATAACAGGCTGGACGCTCGAGGACCCCTTAGTCCAGGACTCCCTCAGCAGGCACTTCATCAGAATCAGCGTCGTCTGCAGAGTGCTCCATGGCTGCCCCCTGAACAACAATGTGTGTGATGAGACCTTCGAGGTTGTAGAACACTACTAGGGAAAACCCTAGCAGTAGCGCTGGTTTTGTGCTCACTAGTAGCGTGGGGGGGGGGGGGTGCGCTACTAATAAGGCGCTACAACTATTTCTTAGCAGTAACGCGTGCCCGCACGCGCTACTGCTAGGACAAATAGCTGCAGCGTTTGTTCTCTCCCACGCTACTGCTAATGTAACTCGTGGCAGCGTGTTTTCTCTCCATCGCTACTAGTATTCTTTTTTAGTGTATTTATGCGCCATCGTACAAATATTGGTACAATACCAGTTATGAGGTTTACATCATTATGTCCATAATAGTGTGTCAAATGAAGGTGGATTAGGTTCAAGTGGAGGCAATATGTGGTGCATGTCAAAAGTATACTACTAATTCAAACTTGATCTAGTTTGGACTAGTAGTACTTTCGATGTGCACCACATGTTGCCTCCGCTTGAATCTAATCCACCATCACAAGCTATTTAATCATCATCATAGTCACTACCACCAACAATATTTATTTAATCACCACTAACAGTAGCTAATAATAATAATCATAGTCATTACCACCAACACTAGCTATTTTATCATCATAGTAATAGTGTAGCACATCATCATCCTCAAACTCATTTCTAGCTAGCTAATCACTCTTGCTGCTCTCTCTTAGGTAAAATAATACAAAACATGTGTAGCTCTCCTCCTTGATCAAGTTGGAGCATGCATATGAACATGTATCCTAATCGTGGGTAGCACATCTGTTTACTGCCCCCTAGTACTTCTATGCGCTTCCCGATCACATATTTGGTCCAGTCTTGCACTATTAAGCATCCGTCGCTAATCTTGAATGCACTAAAGTAATCCTTAGGATATCTTAGCCGTAAGCTAATAATACTCATGGTACCTTTAGTCTCGATCCCATAAGGCACAACATTCATTGGGAGTCCCTGTTGAAGAACATCGTATGGTAACATACTTAGCAATGAAGTTTAGCTTCAAAAATAATGTATGGAAAGGATGCACTGAGGACAAATAGTAAAAATCTTACCATCCTTCCTAAATAGATGTGGCCGTAATTCATTACGAACACTATTGGTCGCACATTTTCAGTACTAACATTTCTAAATGCAGGAAGAAAATTTGTCTTGACAGTATCAAGATTCGCGAGCCATGAAACATAATGACTGAGCTCCTCGTAGTTTAGTTCAGCCCTGGGACAGTAGTAGGTCCTGTCTACCAAGCGCTGGACATGTTTGCTTGCACGGAAATAAGCTGACAATACAAATTAGTTGTCAACTATTTTTGAATAAACAATATCAAAGCCATAAATATGGTTGAGAAACTTACATAATGGTATAACTGGAGGCGTCTGCACATCGACCCAGATGTCGGTATTACTTTCAATATCATCATCCAGACGAATATCAAAGGTGATAACCATATCGGGCTCAAATGCATAAGTCTTGCATAGTGCTCGCCATGTTTTGCATCCAAAATAGGTGTAGTCGTCTGATTGTATAATTTTGCATGGAAAATATAACCATGCTCGGTCTTCAAGTAAACTTTCTTTACCTCCATAGTATGACTGAAACCTATCTTATCCAATAAAAAAACTCTTGCATGGCAGGGGATACGCTAGTAGAATTGTAAAAAAATTATAAGTTGAAGCAAATGAAGCAGATGTCATGCTTAATTACAAAAAAATACATGTCGTTGTGACTTATTGCGAAGTTCTCATCCATCTTGATGCTGAAGCACCTATCATCATCTAGGAAGATTCCGTCGCACAGGCTGCGCTTGTCTTCGCAGTATTTGCAAATACAGAAATCCTTTTCGTCGTCATACATTTCCTATGTTCATAGTTAAAACATTAATTGAAAATCGATCGAAGACAACTACCAGGATACTCAACACACAAATCCGGGGCACTCAATATTTCCTACATATTCTGGCACAAGTCATGCCAAAATTCACGGAAAAATCCGGCATGACCTTTGCTAAAATAGGACATATCGAGCGCCTGAAATTAGCTGGAACAGAAATGAATCAACACTCTGGCAAAACATAGGCCACTCGGAGGTGTAACCTGCAAACATGACCGGCCACTTGGGCAAGCACATATCCTATTTGAGCAACAGAAGATATACATTTCAAAATATCTTCTAGGTCTCAAATTAGCATGCATTCAATAAGCAAAAGTAAATCATCTCATGCGTCCGTACATCGTCGAATATTATCACTAATACATCCTGAATAGTGTCATACATATAACATCACTAATACAACTAAAACCCTAGCACCCGACGGGTATCAGTGTGGGCGGTGGACACCCACAGAGAAGGAACCATCATGGGATCATAGCTCCAGTGAGATCCCTGGAGAACCTGCCAGGTATTGGAGAACCTGTGCTCCAACGCAAACAAGTAGCGACGGACGTGCGCGTCCTCCTCACTGACACGGTGACGCACCACCTCCACGGGGTCCTCGAGCCTCTGGACCGTCACTGGCCCACGCGACCGCCACCAAAGAAGGTTCGGGTCAACGACAGGCTGGCTCCTCACCAACCTGCGGCCCCCGGTAGGTAGCGCCTCCTAGTACCACCCCGGCGGAGCCCAGTCCCGGACATGGCCCATCTGGTCAAGCAGGTGTCGTCCTCCGCTGACTCGACGACGAGGATGTGGGGTAGGCATCGTCCACATCGATGCGGGAAAAATTGCTTTAACTAAAAAAATAGCAACAAGTTCTTACTAACTAGTTCTATTAATTCAACAAGTTCATACTAAAAATAAACTTACTATAAATAAAAATAAACTAGTACCTAATTAGTACCTAGTTCTTACTAACTAATTAGTACCTAGGAACTGCTGCCCTAATTACCATCTAATTTGATGAAGCTAGGGGTGGAAAGTGGTAGCGGATATTCCAATTATCCAACTATAAAGTGAAATAAGTGGTCAAATTTTACTCGTTTTATGATTCATCTTAGAAATTTGATTCGTTTCCACCCTTACATGAACCCTAACTCATTTGAGCCGCATCCGCATCTGATTCGTTTCCATCCTTACATGAACCCTAATTAATTTGATGCAACTAAAATATAAAGAAACCCTAGGCAGAGGTAGGGAGAGGGAGGAGCAGGCGTGCTCACCTCGGGTGCCTGTGACGAGGGAGGGGCAGGCGGCGTCGAGGTGGGGTTCGGGGCTCAGGCGCGCAACGGATGGCGGCGTCGAGGTCGGGGTCGGGGCGGCGTCCGGGGCGGCGTTGAGGTCAGGGGCGGGGACGGCGTTGAATCTGTGGTCGGGGCGGCGTAGAGGGTGTGCGGAGAGCGCGCGGCGGCCGACGGGCAACAACGGCGGCGAGAGTGGAGAGTTGGATTTGGGGGAAGTGGCCGTGGGGAAGGACGAACCCCGTGGTTAAGTCAGAAGTAGCAGTAGCACGTTACAGAAAGCGCGCTACTGCTACGTTAGCTACAGCGTGTTCTGGGATACACGCTACTGCTACTCCTTTCTCTTTCCCCCCTTTTTCATTTAGTTTTCTTCACATTTTATTTTTTTCCTTTCACCTTAATCTATTTCTTTCATTTTCAATTACCTTTCTATTTGCTTTCCATTTAATTTTATATCCTTTAGCAGTATCGAGTTTAGATTAAAACGCGCTGCTACAAAGAAAGTAGCAGTAGCGCGGTTCGATATAGGTCGCTACTACTATGTGTAGCCTATCGGCTAAGCCGTGGGAATTTTAGTAGTAATGTGTTTAGAACAAGATACGCTACTGCTAGAACTTTATCTGCAGCACGGTTTGCACAGGCGCGCTACTGCTACTTAGCACCAGCGTGCTTTTTTGACCCGCGCTACTGCTAAAGTTCTGTGTATAAGGTTTTCCCTAGTAGTGGAAGGCCCCGCTAATATTGGGTTCAGCATCATGGGTGCCATCAGCCCGAGGAGTAGATGGACCTGGGTTGAAGTCAAATCCAAGCGATTTCTTGTTCTCTTTGGCAGATGCCTTGGTAAACTGAAGGTTGCGCTTGAACAGATTGTCGTCGCGACACCATAGCAGTGATGATGGGTCAGCATTTGCAGGTTGTGGTCCATGGACCATACAAGGGTAGAAACCCTGAGCAATAGCTTCAGATCTGTTTTTGGGTTCAAGATTTTGAAAGAGAATATCACCCCAAGGACACTTGATTGCATTCTTCTCAGCATACTCCTTGGTCACAAATCTGTATAGAAACCATTGTTCAGCCCAGTATCTACGAATCCATTGGATTCGAGTTTTGCGTTCACCATAGGTCTCATCAGGATCAGTCTTGTATAGCTCAAAGAGATCTTCAGGCAAATCCTTTGATGTGCCCCCACAGCGCTGTCTGCCGCCCTTCCTGAATGATTTCTCTATCTTATGAAGTTCAAATTGAATGGCTTCAGAACTTGCAAAGGCTTCCGTCTGCTGGTCAGACAGGAGCTTGCTTCAGGAGAATTGATGTGACGCTATAAGAACTCTGCAAATGAATGCAGACTATGAGAACCAGGGGATTCTCCCATGGACATATACCTATGACAGCATTAGAGATGCGAGGGAAGGGGAAGAGGTCATATGCATTCTCAGAACATTTTGAAGATAAATCAGTTTGAAGACATTGACCTCATGACGCGAAGACATTCACTTATTTGTTGAGAGTTGGTTCTAGATTTGTACGAATCCAAGAATAGGTACAAGTGAGGAATCAACTATTGTGAGGCATAATTGAATATACTAGGCATGATATGAGATGCAGACAGAATAGATCCAAATTTTTAGTCATAGAAACTACTTTCGGTAAGGAAGGATGAATCTATCGGATCAAAAAGACGGTAAAAAGGAGGTTTTATTTACCACACGAAGAACTGCGAGAAAGAGTTGAGTAGGAGGCTGAGCAGTTCAATCTTCCATGCCCTAACTTGGCGATGGAAGACACCTACGGCGATGGCGGAGGAGACGAGGTCCGCGGCCGCCGTGAGGACAGCTTCGGTGAGGTCACGGCAGCTAAGCACTTCGTTGCCGGTGTCGTCGAGAGCTAGCGGTGGCACTAGGGTTTGTGTGAGGTGGAGAGGTGGAAGAAAAGATAATGACCACGGTGTGGTGTATATTTATAGGGACAGGGACGGCACAGCGTTATTACGCAGGTGCCCCTGGTGGTTCACATCTGAGGGACACGTGGCATGCATGCAACACCTTGGGAGTTGTTCCATGTTCCCACACACGCCTGGATTGTCGGGTGGTCGTTTCGGCTTCTCTGGGTTTTAGGCAATAAGGATTTAGCATTTAAAACAAATGCAACTTTTGTCTCTGTATCTTTTGCTGACAAGGACGCAGAGAAGACATTTGACGGTTTCACTAGAATGCATATGATTTGGATAGATAGAATTTGAGATAGAAGCATAGAAGAGGTTAGGGTCTGATCACATTCACTTAGGTCAACAGATTCAAGCAAGAAGACATAGCTATAAGTGAATGTTGTAGAAGACCAAACCAATAGTGAAGATAAAACAGAAGTCAAAACAATCTTGAAGACAAACCAAATGCGAAGATTATGAAAAGGTTACGCTAAAGTAAACACTTCAAACAAGAATTTGGTGGTGGCGTTACCCACCATATAGGAAGTATTAGACCCAGACACGGGGCACAATTATCGTGGTGCTCTGAAGTCAATTTCTGCATTAATGTATTCACACTTAGAGTGTATGTCTTCATTACTTGAAGATATACGTTACTTCGTGTGTTGCACATCTAAGTCATCACATGCATAAGCGTTAGGATGTGTGTCCAATTACAGGACATTCGAGGATTCTAATATATTTATCTCACACCGCAACTTGGAAAACCTTTTCTCATCCAAGGGCTTTGTGAAGATATCTGCCAATTGATCTTCAGTGTTGACGTGAATGATATCAATATCTTCCTTCATGACATGATTTCTGAGAAAGTGATGACGGATCTAAATGTGTTTTGTCTTCGAATGCTGAACTGGATTGTTGGCAATCTTGATAGCGCTTTCATTGTCGCAGTAGAGTGGCACATGCTTCAGATGGATGCCATAGTCCTTGAGAGTTTGCTTCATCCACAGAAGTTGAGGGCAGCAAGATCTAGCAGCAATGTATTCAGATTCAGCAGTGGAGAGAGATACACAGTTATGCTTCTTTGAAGACCAACAGACAAGAGATCGTCCAAGAAAATGACATGTGCCTGATGTAGATTTGCGATCAACCTTGTCACCAGCATAGTCAGCATCTGAGAATCCAACTAGATCAAACTTTGAGCCCTTTGGACACCATAATCCTAGTGTTGGGGTGTAAGCCAAATATCGAAGAATTCGCTTCACAACTAAGTGATGCGATTCCTTTGGTACCGCTTGGAATCGGCACACATGCAAACGCTAAGCATGATATCTGGCCTAGATGCACACAAATAGATTAAAGAACCAATCATGGAGCGGTATACCTTTTGATCGAACTCTTTACCATTGTCGTCGGGTCCCAGATGACTTTTGGTTGGCATTGGTGTCGTGTATCCCTTGCAGTCTTGCATTCCAAACTTCTTCAAGCAGTCTTTGAGGTATTTCTCTTGAGATATAAAGATGTCATTGCTTTGCTGACGGATTTGAAGACCAAGGAAGAACTTCAGCTCACCCATCATGGACATCTGATATTGCTCTTGCATCATGTGTCCAAACACATCACTGTATCTCTTGTCAGTGCAGCCGAAGATAATGTCATCCACATAGATCTGGCACACAAACAGTTCACCATCGTATGTCTTCGTGAAGAGAGTGGGGTCCAGGGAACCAGGTTTGAAGCCTTTGCTCTTCAGGAAGTCTTTGAGCGTGTCATACCAAGCACGAGGGGCTCGTTTGAGGCCATATAGTGCCTTGTTGAGCTTTTAAACCATGTCAGGATGTTTTGGATCTTCAAAGCTAGGTGGTTGTGCAACATACACTTCTTCAATCTTGCCATTGAAAAAGGCACTCTTCACATCCATTTGATACAGGAGGATGTTGTGATGGTTAGCATAGGCTAACAGAATGCGAATGGCTTCAAGCCTAGCCACCGGAGCTAATGTTACATCGAAGTCAATTCCTTCAACTTGAGTATATCCTTGAGCAACGAGACGAGCCTTGTTTCTAACTACTTGACCATGCTCATCTTGTTTCTTGCGATAGATTCATTTTGTGCCTATGATATTGTGCTTGCGAGGATCAGGGCGCTTGACCGGTTCCCATACATTGTTCAGCTCGAACTATTGAAGCTCTTCTTGCATAGCTTGAATCCATTCAGGTTCCATAAAGGCTTCAGCAACTTTCTTGGGTTCAGATATGGACACAAATGCAAAGTGCCCACAGAAATTTGCTAGCTAAGTTGCTCTTGAACGAGTAAGGGGACCAGGTGCATTGATGCTATCAATTATCTTCTCAATCTGTACTCCATTTGCAACACGAGGATGAACTAGACGAAGATTTTTCTCTTCCTGATCATTGTCTTCATCTTCAGCATTGGCTTCAGGCTGAGTAGAGTCTTCAGGTTGATTTGGTGCAGAAATGATAAGTTCCTCTTCAGCCTGTGCCTCTGAAGGTATGATTTCTCCAGTACCCATAAGCTTGATGGATTCACTTGGTGAGACTTCATCTAGCACATTTGGCAGGTGCTCTCTTTGCGAGCCGTTAGTTTGATCAAACCACACATCCATAGTTTCAACCACTTTATAGTGAAAGAGGTTGAAGACTCTGTAGGAGTGCGAATCCTTTCCGTAGCCAAGCATAAAACCTTCATGTGCTTTCGGTGCAAATTTTGAAGTGTGATGTGGATCCTTGATCCAGCACCTGGCACCAAATACTCTGAAGTATCTTACGTTTGGCTTCTTACCAGTCAGTAGCTCATATGATGTCTTTTAGAAGCTTGTGAGGATAAGCATGGTTGATGACACGGCATGCAGTATCAATAGCTTCACGCCAGAACTTCCTTGGAGTCTTGTACTCATCAAGCATCGTCCGAGCCATCTCAATGAGCGTTTTGTTCTTGCGCTCCACGATGCCATTTTGCTGAGGTGTGTATGGACCTGAGACTTCATGAGTGATGCCCAATGTATCAAGATAAGCGTCGAGATTGGTGTTCTTGAACTCTGTGCCGTTGTCACTTCTTATGTGCTTGATCTTGATGCCATAGTTTGTCATGGCACGATTGGCGAATCGTCTGAATACATCCCGCACTTCAGTCTTGTAGAGAATTATATGCACCCAGGTATATCGAGAGTAATCATCAATGATAACAAAGCCATAGAGACAAGCAGTAGTAGTAAGAGTGGAGTAATGAGTAGGGCCGAATAGGTCCATGTGAAGCAGCTCGAAAGGATGTGATGTCATCATTATTGTATTCGAAGGATGCTTGGCCCTAGTCATCTTCTCGGCTTCGCATGCACCACACAGATGATCCTTTTTGAACTTGGTGCCCTCGATGCCTACGACATGCTTCTTCTTCACGAGAGTGTACAAGTTTCTCATGCCAGCATGCCCTAGCCTCCTATGCCAGAGCCAGCACTCTGAAGCTTTTGCTAGAAGACATACTGCCAACTGTGGTCCTGCTGAGAAATCTACCATGTACAGATCACCTTTTCGGTACCCTTCAAAGACTAGAGACTTGTCAGATTCCATTATAACAAGGCAACGATATTTTCCAAATATCACAATCATGTTCAAGTCACAAAGCATTCAGACAGACATTTAGTTGAAACCAAGTTATTCAACAAGCATCACTTTATCCATGTGCTGATCCTTTGAGATTGCAACTCTACCTAGACCCAATACCTTGCTTTTACCAGTGTCAGCAAATGTGATATGACTCTTGTCAGATGGACATAAGGTTGAGTCCATGAGAAGACTTCGATCGCTAGTCATGTGGTTAGTGCATCCACTATCAATAATCCATTCTGAAGCAGCTGGTGTCATACCCTACAGTGCAGTTAGGGGGATAGGCTTCACGAAGAATATTGTGAAGCATAAACATTTGACGAGCAAGTGGATTATGAAAGCTCAGATCCAGGTTAGGACTGATAGGATGAATGGCAAGCGACCCAGGAACAAAATACATAATAAGACCATTTGGGCATTTTATCTTGCGCCCCACAAGATGTTTTAGGTCCCCAGCAATAGCATCTAATGCCTTTGATTTCCGTCTGGAGACCTTTCCCTGCAAAAGAGAGTTAAGTTTTCTTAACCACCCACATCTTCAAGGGTGGCTTCGAAGCAATGTGTCTAAGTGCAGCATCTGAGAACTTTGGCTTTGGAGCTCTAGCAAATAGTCTTGCAGGAGGTGAATAATACTCATAAGAATAAGCAGAGTAGTTCTTGGTCTTATGAACATGGCGGTTTGATGAAACACGCTCATATTCATAGACCTGAGTATGGTTTCCCTGCAAATCATTTGTGTTAGGGTGACTCTGGTGAGTCCTCTGTCTGTATGAAGCCTTTGGACCATGTGAAGCCTTTGGTCTGGGGTTTGTCTTCTTCCCAGGTGGTGTCATGATGACATTCACCTAAAGATTTTCAAGATAACTCTTGGGCACCCAGATCTTCTTCGAAGGTGGTCCATCCAACAGTTAGTACCAATATACTTGCCAAACACTTCACCATTCTGATTCTTAAACAGTTTATAGTTTGCATCAAAGGATTCATCAATGATAATTGGGTTAGCACAAGTGAAGCCTGATAAGGTAGATGGATCCACTGAAGGTCCCTTTGCAGCAACCCATGTGGTTTTGGGATACTGCTTAGGCTTCCAGTAAGAGCCATCAACATTCATTTTCCTTTCGAACCCAACACCCTCTTTCCTAGGGTTTCGGTTCAGAATCTGTTTCTTGAGGACATCACATAGTGTCTGACGCCCTTTGAGACTTTTGTGCATTCCTGTCTCAAGCAATGTCTTCAACCTGGCGTTCTCATCAGCAATAGTAGTGGTATCCTTAGCAGATGGGTTAGTTACCACATCAGCAGTTGAAGATATTGCAATAGCAGTAGCAGTAGAACATCCAGCAACAGAAGTAGCGTTATCACGCTCAAGGCATTTTAGACATAGTGGTTCAAATCCTTCCTGAGCGGGACTGATCTGTTGAGCGCGGAGTGACTCATTCTCTTTTTGAAGATCTTCATGAGTCGCTCTCAAGTTCTTGCTTCCTTTGAAGATAATCGTAGGAGAGCTGTTCATGAGTAGTTGAGAGCGTTTCATGATGACTTTCAAGTTCTTCGTACTTAACATAAAGAATTTTAATGTCTTCAATTAAGGACTGAGTTCGAGACATTTCCGCGTCCAACAGGTCATCGCTTTTGTCTAACTGTTTTTGAATGTGTTCCATAGCAGTCTGTTGTTGTGTTGCAATTTTAGCAGGTGTTTTGGAGCTAGGTTTAGATTTACATTCAGAGTCATCTTCACTGGATGTTTGATAGTGAGCATCGCGTGAGTTTACCTTGGCACCACGTGCCATGAAGCAGTAGGTGGGTGTAGAGTCATCTTTGTTAGCATGAGCGTTGGTGAAGAGGCCATCATCTTCAGTGTTGAAAATGGACTTCGCGACGTATGTTGAAGCTAAAGCCAGGCTTGCCACGCCTGAATCAGATTCCTCTTCAGACTCCATCTCCACCTCCTCAGATGCAGACTCCTCCTCTGAATCTATTTCCTTGCCAACAAACGCACGACCCTCAGATGCAGACTCCTCCTCTTCAGAATTTGACGAAGACTTAGAAGAAAACTTTGAGGAATTCTTCTTCTTCTTGTCATCAGAATCATATTCCTTGCTCTTCTTCTTCTTGTTGTTCTCATTGTCCCATTGAGAACATTCAGAGATGTAGTGACCAGGTTTCTTGCACTTATGACACGTTCTCTTCTTGTAGTCATGGGAGGAAGCTTCATCATTTCTTGAGCTAGATCTTGAAGACTGTCTGGAGCCTTTCTTCCTAGTGAACCTTCGGAACTTCTTCACGAGCATGGCAAGCTCCTTTCCAATGTCTTCAGGATCCTCAGAACTGCAGTCAGATTCTTCTTCAGATGAGGAAACAGCCTTTGCCTTCAAGGCGTGAGCTCAACCATAGTTGGGACCATAGATATCTCGTTTCTCGGATAGCTGAACTGATGTGTGTTGAGCCTCTCAAGTATGTCAGACGGATCAAGAGTCTTGAAGTCAGGGTGTTCTTGAATCATCAGGGCTAGGGTGTCAAATGAGCTGTCGAGTGATCTCAAGAGTGTCTTGACGATTTCATGCTTGGTGATTTCAGTGGAGCCGAGTGCATGAAGCTCATTTGTGATATCAGTGAGGCAATCAAATGGCAGCTGAACATTCTCATTGTCATTTCTCTTGAAGCGGTTGAAGAGATTGCGAAGAACACTGATCCTTGAGTCTCTTTAGGTTGAGACGCCTTCATTGACCTTGGAGAGCCAGTCCCAGACTAGCTTTGCAGTTTCCAGAGCACTCACACGGCCATACTATCCTTTGGTCAGATGACCACAGATGATGTTCTTGGCAGTAGAATCCAGTTGAATGAACTTCTTGACATCAGCTGGGGTGACGCCTTCACCGGTCTTGGGAATGCCATTCTTGATGACATACCAGAGGTCGACATCAATGGCTTCAAGATGCATGCGCATCTTATTCTTCCAGTAAGGGTAATCAGTGTCATGGAAGACAGGGAACACAACAGAGACATTGATTATCCCTGCAGTCGACATACCTAAAACTCCAGGTGGTTAAACCGAATCACACAGAACAAGGGAGCACCTTGCTCTAATACCAATTGAAAGTGCTAGTTATCGACTAGAGGGGGGAGAATATGCGATTTTTATGAAAGTCTTCAAAACACAGGGGCTTTGAAGACAAACAGAATCAATGAACCTATTGATATGCAGCGGAAGGTAGACTACACTAGAGAAGCCATAGTCAAGTAGGCAATGAAGTGAAAGCACGAAGACTATCAGCAGCTAGGTAGTATGGATCAAGATGGAAGATAGTATGAAGCCAATCAACAACAGTCTTCACACAGTGAAGTCAATCAGATCATGCAAGCAGGCAATGACTTCACGAAGACAAACAACAAGCAAAGTGAGGTAAGAGATAGAACTAGTTGCTCGGTGAGGACAGGTATTTGTTGAACCAGTTCCAGTTGCTATGACAAATGTACGTCTGGTTAGGGAGGCTGATATTTAACTCAGAAGACCGCGTCTTCACCTTATTCCCCTTGAGCTAAGGACACACAGTCCTCGCCCAATCACTCTGGTAAGTCTTCAAGGTAGATTTCCAAACCTTCACCGGCGATCCACAATGACTCTTGGATGCTCAGAACGTGACGCCTAACCGGCTGGAGGATTCACAGTCCTCAAGTGTAACAAGTCTTCAGATCACACAGACAGAAAGACTTCAGTGATGCCTTACACTCTTTGGCTCTGGGTGTTTAGGGCTTTGTCCTCGCAAGGATTTCTCTCTCAAAGGCTTCGAGGTGGGTTGCTCTCAAACGAAAAAAGCCGTGCACTAACTCTGAGTAGCCACCAATTTATGGTGTAGGGTTGGGCTATTTATAGCCACTAGGCAACCCGACCTGATTTGTCCGAAATGACCCTGGGTCACTAAGGAACTAACACGTGTTCCAACAATTAGATTTCAAACACACGCGGTAGCTTAACTTGGGCTACAAGTAAAGATGACTCTCTGGATAAGATTTGCTCTCATTGTCTTCGCTCGAAGACTTAGGTTTTGGTTGAGCATCACTTCAGTCACTCTGACTTTATTCAGTTGGACCCCACTTAACAGTACGGTGGTTCCTATGACTCAACAAAGAAGAAAAGGAAACTATGAAATAGATATGTCTTCGCACTCCATAGTCTTCACGTGAATGTCTTCTCGAGTCACAATCTTCGTTGTGAATATCTTCACATACCACCATTGTCATCAATGTCTTCACACATTTTTAGGGGTCATCTCCGGTACGTAAACTGAATCAATGAGGGACTACTACCTGTGTTATCCTGCAATTCTCACAAACACATTAGTCCCTCAACCAGGTTTGTCGTCAATACTCCAAAACCAACTAGGGGTGGCACTAGATGCACTATGTACAGCTCAGTGCCAGCAACCGGAGGGTAGCAGCGGCGGCCTTACTTGGACTCGAGCGGGGGCGACCTACCGTGTTCTACTCTTCCTCGTTTTCTGTGTGGCGCGGCCACGTTGGCAGCGGGGCGGGGCCTCGGCGGAGCCGGCGATGTCCTCTGTCTTGTTGCCGGCGAGCGGCGCCTCGGCGGAGCGGGGGAAATCCCCCCTTGTTGCCGTTAGGGTGGGGCCTCGGCAGAGCCGGCGGTGTCCTCTGCCTCGTTGTTGGCACCACGGGGCCTCGGCGGAGCCAGCGGTATCCTCTGCCTCATTGTTGGCGCCGCGGGGCCTCGGCGGAGCAGGGCCTCGTCGACGCCAGGGGAGCGGGGACTCGTCGGAGCCGGCATTGTCCTCTGCCTCGTCTTCGGTCTCGCCAAATAGCGCCTCGCCCACTTCATCGCCCTCTTTGTAGGCTGCCGCAGCCTCTGCCACCCGCACGCGGTACCGCCAGCGCTCGAGGTGGCCCTCAAGGGCGGAGTGGTACGAGTCGAGTAGCACCTCCTGCTCCGCCAGCTCTGCGGCGATCTGCTCCTCCGCCTGCAGGTGCTCCTGGAGGAGATGGTGGTTGTAGGCGGCGTCGGCCTGCGCCTCCCGGAACTACTCCTCACGCTTTTGCCTCACCATGTCCATATATTGGGCACGGGCCTCACCGATGGTCATGGTGCAATGCACCGGCAAGGATGGCGCCGGATCGTCGACTACCATGTTCTCCATTGGAACGTCGTCGTCCTCCGGCTGCCTGCCGGCCAGCCAGTCGGCAGCAATGGCTGCCATCTCCTTGTGGTCCGTCGTCCGCCCGTCCCGAAGAGCGCTGGAGCGCGAGGAAGCCGTGGTGGGCAGTAGCGGTGTGGGCAAAAGAAAGGGAACAAATGCAGATGACTGCGGCTATGGCCGGCGCAACAGTTTATATAGCAATGGTGGGCGGCGGAGGGACGGACGTGTGGCACCAGAGTAGCTGCCTCGGCAACCGCGTATAATTAATGTGGGCGGCAGAAGGATGGACGGACGACACTTGTGACGTTTGAATGCGGAGCAATCACCTGCACCAGGAAGCGGGGCGGGCGGCGCTGACCGTTTCGGGCGGAAAGCGCATGCGGGCTAGGGAGGCGGTCAGGGTAGGCCAGGGTAGTCAGACTCATGCTTGGCAGCGAGTCGGTCTAGCAGCCAGACATGCTGGCTCGCCAGCTAGCTCGCCGAGCTGAGCGACGACAATCAGACGATGGACGTAGCTTCCGACCAGGAGCCGGTGCCACTGTCCAAGCCGGTTCATGCCGTGTTCACCATAGAGCAGGTGCGGCCACACTTCGACGCCCTAATGGCGAAAGAGCTACCAGTACTGGAGGACCTGTGCTGCAACCTCCGTCTCCTCAACGAGCACCGGTGAACAAGCGAACGACAATGCCGTCGCGGACATCTGGCCCTATGATCCTGGCTTCCCGAATGAGCAGTGGGCGCTGTATCAGACCATCCGTAGGGCCCGCGAGGCCCTCTCCGTCGTCCTTCGAGTTGTTGCGCTCACCGTGGCGCCACCGTCTCACGTTATCAACATGGTCAATGGACATGAGGATGAGGAGATGACTTTACTTGGAGAGGATGACAGTGGGGACCCACCAGGGCCATAGCCGCACGTACGCAAGTGCCTCCTTATTAGTATATAAAACTATAATTTTTTCTGCTTCCTCCTGGTTTCCTGACATCACGGTCCCACACCATTGTCAACCTATGTAGTCAATAAATGAGAGAATTGCACAAGAAGCGACCGACAGCTGGGACCAAGCAGCTCGAGCAGTATTTGTGTTTTTGAGGTGTGAGCACTGCAGAGTTTTTCTTTAGCGATGTTTAGCCCAGATATTAATTTTTCTCCTCTGAACAACAACGAAAACATCGATGCATGTATTAAATGGGCGGGCTGTGGCCTGTCTAGCCCAGGCCAGATATCCAGCCCAGATATTAATTTTTTCCAAGCTGAAAATGGCTAGCCCAGCTATACTTTTTTTAGAAATACCCAGGCAAGGTCAAGTTGTTATTCTCCGCCCCACTGGGCTGTAAATCTTTCCTAGGAGGGATGCATTAGGCTTAACAAGAAATGGGCTTTAAGAAATAATAAGTGGGATGTAATTATAAGAACTGGACAGTAACTATAAAAAATGCACCAAACACGTAATTACTTTATAAAATATTATTTTTGGATATTGAAAATTTTAGGGACAATTGCATTTTTACCCCTAGTTGGTTCCTACCCAGGGGTTTTGCCCTTGCTTTTCGAGCTTGCTCAGTTTTGCCCTTACTTTCTCCATCGTGGTCCCTCAAATGACCTTTGACCGTTTGACCAAAACTTTGAAAATTCATAACTAACTCATATGAACTCAGAAAAATGAAAATAAGATATAGAAATGTTCAGATAAACGTTACCTTTATGTGCATATCATTTGCATTCAAGATGAAAGCACCCTTTAAACTACCTGAGGTAATTAATTTTATTAACATTATTAAAAATAAAAAGGTATAAACAATATTTTATTTCATGAATAAAAATTACATGCAAATGTAGGTGATGTTTTCTGAACATCCAGATATCTTATTTGCATTTTTCTGAGTTCGTATCATCTTGTTAAGAATGTTCTAACGACTTTGACCATTATTTGGAAACTTCATAACAAGTTGATATGAGCTCAGAAAAATGCAAATAAGATATCAGGATGTTCAGAAAACATCACCTACATTTGCATGTAATTTTTATTCATGAAAAAATATTGTTTATAACTTTTTGTTTTTGAAAATGTTAATAACATTAATTACCTCGGGTAGTTTAAAGGGTGCTTTTGTCCTGAATGCACATGATACGCACATAAAGGTAATGTTTATCTGAACATTTTGATATCTTATTTGCATTTTTCTAAGCTCATATGAATTAGTTATGAATTTTCAAATTTTTGGTCAAACGATCAAAGGGAATTCGAGGGACCTCGACGGAATATGTAAGGGCAAAACTGAGCAAGCTTGAAAAGTAAGGGCAAAACCCGTGGGTACGAAACTAGGGGTAAAAATGCAATTGTCCCAAAATTTTAATTTCATTAATTGTTGCGAGCGCAATGTTTCATTAGATTTTTATGTAATACAAATTTATATTGAAATTGTATTTAATCTGACTAGAAATTTTGGGATAAAAATATTTTGGATCCCATCAAAATGTGAGAAATTTTATTGAATTCTGTTTTGAACGGTTGGTTGAAATGGGTTGTACTTTTAACAAACTGTAAATGGGCTGTAGTAAATTCCATTAGAATACAAAAATTGGCTGCACATTCTTACAAATCTCAAATGGGATTTAAGTTCTCTGCCACACACTAGTGGCCTTACTAAGTTGACGCATCCCCTCAAAAAAAAAGAGTTGACGCGTATGCAAGGCTTTGTCAACTTATAGTCAACACACGGTTCTAGCAGCAGTGGCCATTGGATGTCCATCCAATGGATGCCATGCTTCTTCTTCAATCTCGGATATTCTAGCTTCACCTGCCCAAAAAATGATTCCTCCCCCTGACATCTAGGGCGCACCATTTCGGAAGCTGACCTGTGAGCCTACTAAGTTGATGTGTACCAAGGGCTTTGTCAACTTAGTTAATATAAACGATTCTAGCTGCAGTGACCGTAGGATGTCCATCCAAAGGTCGTCGTGCTTCTTCAACCTCTGGCCTTCTTGCTCCAGCCGCCCAAAGCAGCGCCGGTCGTGCCGCCTTCTCCTGCCTCCCGTGGCCGGCTATGCTGCCGCGGAGGGCTCGCCACCCCCTACTACTCCCACCGCTGGCCAGGCCAACCCTCCACTCACCCACACCCCCTGTTATACTGCAACGACGGCAGCCTCACACCGCCGCCGAACCAGTGAACCCTCGTACTCCTCTTCGTGTGGGTATCCACTGTCGCGTCTTCCCCGGCTCCGCATCGTCCCCTTCCTAGGCCTCGCCTTCGTCCACCATCGTGTGCTACCTCTTGAGCACTGCGTTGGATTTCCCCGAAGAGGATAGGATGATGCAGCAAAGTAGCGTAAGTATTTCCCTCGGTTTTTGAGAACCAAGGTATCAATCCAGTAGGAGGCTACGCGCGAGTCCCTCGTACCTACACAAAAACAATAGCTCAACGCAACCAACACGCTTAGGGGTTGTCAATCCCTTCACGGTCACTTACGAAAGTGAGATCTGATAGAGATGATAGATAATATTTTTGGTATTTTTGGTATAGAGATGCAAAGTAAAAAAGTAAAAGGGCAAAGTAAAAAAGCAAAGCAACGATAAAGTGATGGAGATTGATATGATGAGAAAGAGACCCGGGGACCATAGGTTTCACTAGTGGCTTCTCTCAAGAGCATAAGTATTCTACGGTGGGTGAAAAAATTACTGTTGAGCAATTGATAGAATTGAGCATAGTTATGAGAATATCTAGGTATGATCATATATATAGGCATCACGTCCGAGACAAGTAGACCGACTCCTGCCTGCATCTACTACTATTACTCCACTCATCGACCGCTATCCAGCATGCATCTAGAGTATTAAGTTAAAAACAGAGTAACGCCTTAAGCAAGATGACATGATGTAGAGGGATAGTTTCATGCAATATGACAAAAACCCCATCTTGTTATCCTCGATGGCAACAATACAATGTGTGCCCTGCTGCCCCTTCTGTCACTGGGAAAGGACACCTCAAGATCGAACCCAAAGATAAGCACTTCTCCCATGGCAAGAAAAACCAATCTAGTAGGCCAAACCAAACTGATAATTCGAAGAGACTTGCAAAGCTAACCAATCATACATCAAACAATTCAGAGAAGATTCAAATATTATTCATAGATAGACTGGATCATAAACCCATAATTCATCGGTCTCAACAAACACACCGCAAAAAGAAGATTACATTGAATAGATCTCCACGAGAGAGGGGGAGAACATTGTATTGAGATCCAAAAAGAGAGAAGAAGCCATCTAGCTACTAGCTATGGACCCATAGGTCTGAAGTAAACTACTCACACTTCATCGGAGGGGCTTGGATGATGATGTAGAAGCCCTCCGTGATCGATGCCCCCTTCGGCGGAGCTCCGGAATAGGCCCCAAGATGGGATCTCGTGGATACAGAAAGTTGCGGCGGTGGAATTAGGTTTTTGGCTCTGTATCTGATCGTTCGGGGGTACGTAGGTATATATAGGAGGAAGGAGTACGTCGGTGGAGCTTCGAGGGGCCCACGAGGCAGGGGCGCGCCCTCCACCCTCATGACCGCCTCATGGCTTTCTTGACGGAGGGTCTAAGTCTTCTGGGTCTTATCTGATGAGAAAATCGCGTTCCCAAAGGTTTCATTCCGTTTGGACTCCGTTTGATATTCTATTTCTCCGAAACTCTGAAATAGGCAAAAAACAGCAATTCTGGGCTGGGCCTCCGGTTAATAGGTTAGTCCCAAAAATAATATAAAAGTGGAAAATAAAGCCCAATATAGTCCAAAACAGTAGGTAATATAGCATGGAGCAATCAAAAATTATAGATACGCTGGAAACGTATCAAGCATCCCCAAGCTTAATTCCTGCTCGTCCTCGAGTAGGTAAATGATAAAAACAGAATTATTGATGCGCAGTGCTACTTGGCATAATTTCAATGTAAATCTTCTTAATTGTGGTATGAATATTCAGATTCAAAAGATTCAAGACAAAAGTTCATGTTGACATAAAAATAATAATACTTCAAGCATACTAACAAAGCAATTATGTCTTCTCAAAATAACATGGCCAAAGAAAGCTATCCCTACAAAATCATATAGTCTGGCTACGCTCTATCTTCACCACACAAAGTATTTAAATCATGCACAACCCCGATGACAAGCCAAGCAATTGTTTCATACTTTTGACATTTTCAAAACTTTTTCGATCTTCACGCAATACATGAGCGTGAGCCATGGATATAGCACTATATGTGGAATAGAATGGTGGTTGTGGAGAAGACAAAAAGAGGGGAAGATAGTCTCACATCAACTAGGCGTATCAACGACCTATGGAGATGCCCATCAATAGATATCAATGTGAGTGAGTAGGGATTGCCATGCAACGGATGCACTAGAGCTATAAGTATATGAAAGCTCAACAAAAGAAACTAAGTGGGTGTGCATCCAACTCGCTTGCTCACAAAACCTAGGGAATTTTGAGGAAGCCCATCATTGGAATATACAAGCCAAGTTCTATAATGAAAAATTCCCACTAGTATATGAAAGTGACAGAATGAGAGACTCTCTATCATGAAGGTCATGGTGCTACTTTGAAGCACAAGTGTGGTAAAAGGATAGTAACATTGTCCCTTCTCTCTTCTTCTCTCATTTTTTTTGTTTGGGCCTTTTCTCTTTTTATGGCCTCTTTTTTTTGTCCGGAGTCTCATCCCGACTTGTGGGGGAATCATAGTCTCCATCATCCTTTCCTCACTTGGGACAATGCTCTAAAAATGATGATCATCACACTTTTTATTTTTCTTACAACTCAACAATTACAACTCAATACTTAGAACAAAATATGACTCTATATGAATGCCTCCGGCGCTGTACCGGGATATGCAATGAATCAAGAGTGACATGTATGAAAGAATTATGAACGGTGGCTTTGCCACAAATACGATATCAACTACATGATCATGCTAGCAATATGACAATGATGGAGCGTGTCATAATGAACGGAACGGTGGAAAGTTGCATGGCAATATATCTCTGAATGGCTATGGAAATGCCATGATAGGTAGGTATGGTGGCTGTTTTGAGGAAGGTATTTGGTGGGTGTATGATACCGGCGAAAAGTGCGCGGTATTAGAGAGGCTAGCAATGGTAGAAGGAAATAAAGTGTGTATAATCCATGGACTCAACATTAGTCATAAAGAACTCATATACTTATTGCAAAAATCTAGAAGTTATCAAAGCAAAGTAGGGGATAGATTGGTAGGAAAAGACCATCGCTCGTCCCCGACTGCCACTCATAAGGTAGACGATCAATAAATAAATCATGCTCTGACTTCATCACATAACGGTTCACCATACGTGCATGCTACGTGAATCACAAACTTTAACACAAGCATTTCTCAAATTCACAACTACTCAACTAGCATGACTCTAATATCACCATCCTCATATCTCAAAACAATTATCAAGCATCAAGTTTTTCTTAGTATTCAACGCACTCAAAAGAAAGTTTTACAAATCTTGAATACCAAGCATATTAAAATTAAGCAAATTACCATGCTATTAAGACTCTCAAAATAATCTAAGTGAAGCATGAGAGATCAATAGTTTCTATAAAACAAATCCACCACCGTGCTCTAAAAGATATAAGTGAAGCACTAGAGCAAAACTATAAAACTCAAAAGATATAAGTGAAGCACTAGAGTAAAACTATAGAGCTCAAAAGATATAAGTGAAGCACATAGAGTATTCTATCAAATTCCTAATTATGTATGGCTCTCTCAAAAGGTGTGTACAGCAAGGATGATTGGGGTAGACTAACAAGCAAAGACTCAAATCATAAAAGACGCTCCAAGCAAAACACATATCATGTGGTGAATAAAAATATAGCTCCAAGTAAAGTTACCGATAGAAGTAGACGAAAGAGGGGATGCCTTCCGGGGCATCCCCAAAATTTGGCTTTTAGGTGTCCTTAGATTATCTTGGGGGTGCCATGGGCATCCCCAAGCTTAGGTTCTTGCCACTACTTGATCCATAATCCATCAAATCTTTACCCAAAACTTGAGAACTTCACAACACAAAACTTAAAGTAGAAAATCTCGTGAGCTCTGTTAGCGAAAGAAAATAAAAGACCACTTCAAGGTACTGTAATGAACTCATTCTTTATTTATATTGGTGTTAAACCTACTGTATTCCAACTTCTCTATGGTTTATAAACTATTTTACTAGCCATAGATACATCAAAATTAGCAAACAACACACGAAAAACAGAATCTGTCAAAAACAGAACAGTATGTAGTAATATGTAGCTAGCGCAAGATATGGAACCCCAAAAATTCTAAAATAAATTGCTGGACATGAGGAATTTATCTATTAATCATCTGAAAAAAGAATTAACTAAATATCACACTCCAAATAAAAATGACAGCAGTTCTCATGAGCGCTAAAGTTTCTGTTTTTTACAGCAAGTTCAACAAGACTTTCCCCAAGTCTTCCCAACGGTTCTACTTGGCACAAACACTAATTAAACACAAAAACACAAACAAAACAGAGGCTAAATAATTTATTTATTACTAAACAGGAGCAAAAAGCAAGGAATAAAAATAAAATTGGGTTGCCTCCCAACAAGCGCTATCGTTTAACGCCCCTAGCTAGGCATAACAAGCAAGAATAGATCTAGGTATTGCCATAATAGTAAGATAGATTATTAAAACTCATTTCATATTCTCTACGTTTGGCAGAAAGTTTTCTTTGAGGCAAGCAAAAGTAATCAAAAGGCCTAAATTTAACGGGACAAAAGTCCCCAAGATCAACCTTGGGAGGTATAGGTTCCTCCTTTGGTCCTTCATAATGCACAACCAATTCATCATTATAAGCATTCTTTTGACAGAACTTTGTGAGCCTATATTCAAGAGAATATCCTAGTTCATCATTTCGAATAGCCAAATCATCATTAAGTTCATAAATTCTATCAACTAAAACATTGGTAGGAAACCTTTTTCTAAGATTTTCATTGAAAGCAACATAGTCTAGAGATTGAAAACGCATTATTTCTTCTTGATCAAAGAGGATAGCCTCTATGGGAGGACAGCAAGCATCCACCCTATAATGCACAAAGATTTCTCTAGCTTCTTTTATTATGAATTTAAACTCATGAGCCAAAAAGATAGTAGCAACACGCTTAACAGAAGAATGCTCAATATTAGAAAATTCCAAAAAAATCCTTTGTATGGAAGGATGTATGTGCATGAATTGTCTTTCAAGTTCAACTACAAGCATGGCAATAGCGTACGCAAGACTACTAGTTCTATGAAGGATAGAACTTCCCATAGAAGGTAAAGCATCCGCACAAGTAAAGAAATCTTGAATAACTCATTTTCCAATAATATTACCACTACCAACACGGAATTTTTTTGTATGAAAGATGGTAGGTTCTTTAGCAGGAGCATCAGAATTCTTCATGATATTATTATTGTCCATGTCGACAATAATTTCCTCAATTTCAGACATAGAGGCAGAAGGTAAAGGACTTGACATAAGGACAAGCTAGCAAACTGACACACGAGCAAACAAAAGGCAAACGGGCAAAAAGAGGCAAATAGAGAAAGAGAAGGAGGATAGAGAGAGAGAGGGTGAATAAAACGGCAAGGGCGAAGTGGGGAGAGGAAAACGAGAGGCAAATGGCAAATAATGTAATGCGGGAGATGGGGATTGTGATGGGTACTTGGTATGTTGACTTTTGCGTAGACTCCCCAGCAACGGCACCAGAAATTCTTCTTGCTACCTCTTGAGCACTGTGTTGGATTTCCCCGAAGAGGAGAGGATGATGCAGCAATGTAGCGTAAGTATTTCCCTCAGTTTTTGAGAACCAAGGTATCAATCCAGTAGGAGGCTACGCGCGAGTCCCTCGTACCAAGACAAAAACAATAGCTCAACGCAACCAACGCGCTTAGGGGTTGTCAATCCCTTCACGGTCACTTACAAAAGTGAGATCTGATCGAGATGATAGATAATATTTTTGGTATTTTTGTTATAGAGATGCAAAGTAAAAAGTAAAAGGGCAAAGTAAAAAAGCAAAGAAATAATAAAGTGATGGAGATTGATATGATGAGAAAGAGACCCGGGGGCCATAGATTTCACTAGTGGCTTCTCTCAAGAGCATAAGTATTCTACGGTGGGTGAACAAATTACTATTTAGCAATTGATAGAATTGAGCATAGTTATGAGAATATCTAGGTATGATCATGTATATAGGCATCACATCCGAGACAAGTAGACCGACTCCTTCCTGCATCTACTACTAGTACTCCACTCATCGACCGCTATCCAGCATGTATCTAGAGTATTAAGTTAAAAACAGAGTAACTCCTTAAGCAAGATGACATGATGTAGAGGGATAGTTTCATGCAATATGATAAAAACCCCATCTTCTTATCCTCGATGGCAACAATACAATACGTGCCTTGCTGCCCCTTCTGTCACTGGGAAAGGACACCGCAAGATCGAACCCAAAGTTAAGCACTTCTCCCACGGCAAGAAAAACCAATCTAGTAGGCCAAACCAAACTGATAATTCGAAGAGACTTGCAAAGATAACCAATCATACATAAAAGAATTCAGAGAAGATTCAAATATTATTCATAGATAGACTGGATCATAAACCCACAATTCATCGTTCTCAACAAACACACCGCAAAAAGAAGATTACATCGAATAGATCTCCACGAGAGAGGGGGAGAACATTGTATTGAGATCCAAAAAGAGAGAAGAAGCCATCTAGCTACCAACTACGGACCCGTAGGTCTGAAGTAAACTACTCACACTTCATCGGAGGGGCTTGGATGATGATGTAGAAGCCCTCCGTGATCGATGCCCCCTTCGGCGGAGCTCCGGAACAGGCCCTAAGATGGGATCTCATGGATACAGCAAAGTTGCGGCGGTGGAATTAGGTTTTTGGCTCCGTATCTGATCGTTTGGGGGTACGTAGGTATATATAGGAGGAAGGAGTATGTCGGTGGAGCTTCAAGGGGCCCACGAGGCAGGGGGCGCCCTAGGGGGGGCGCCCTCCACCCTCGTGACTGCCTCGTGGATTTCTTGACAGAGGGTCCAAGTCTCCTGGGTCTTATTTGATTAGAAAATCGCGTTCCCGAAGGTTTCATTCCGTTTGGACTCCGTTTGATATTTTGTTTCTCCGAAACACTGAAATAGGCAAAAAAAAAGCAATTCTGGGCTGGGCCTCCGGTTAATAGGTTAGTCCCAAAAATAATATAAAAGTGTAAAATAAAGCCCAATATAGTCCAAAACAGTAGGTAATATAGCATGGAGCAATCAAAAATTATAGATACGTTGGAGACGTATCACCGTGGTGCTTTCGGCGCGGCGTGGTCAATGTGGTCAACAACGGACTTCCATCGGAAGAGTACTGTACGTGGAGAGGCTGACAGCTGGGTCCATGGCAGCAACAAGGAAGTACCTCCTTATTACGCGCAAAATAATTATTCCTCCACCTGACAGCGGGGACCCACCGGACGGGCCACCGTATTTCACAAAAAAAATGTTTCCCTCCTGACTGCTGGGACCCACCAGCTACATCTTCGCACGCAAGGAAGTGCGTCCGGGCAAAAAAAAAACCATTCGCCCCCTGACTGCTGGGACCCACCGGCTATATCTTCGCACGCAAGGAAGTGCCTGACAATCGGGACCCACCTAGTCGAAGCGTACGTAGCGTTGTCATTCTGGTCGCAAACGTGTACTTACATACTGGTCGATGTAGAGGCGTGCACGTGTCGTAGTAGAGGCGCGCACGTAGCATGTACACGTATCTACAGCGGGCAGTGTGCAAGAAAGAAAATACGGCCATGTACGTACATACGGGCGGGGTCTCGAATGCTTACTCGCGCATACGTACGGCCAGGGCTCGTGTACATGGCTAGGTCGGAACGGAGAAACAACGTCGTCATCGTGTTCATGGGGAGCCAACCGGCTGGGTCAGAACGGAATGCATCGTCGGGTTCATCGGGAGGGCTTGGACAGAACAGCTGATGGAAACGAGGCCTAGCGTACCGCAGAACGGAGGAAACGGCCTTGTGTTCGACCGGCCACGGTCGAAACGGGATCCTGTTCATCGGGAGGGGTCTGGCATACCGCAAAACGGAGGAAACGGGCCTCCTATGGTCGAAACGGGGGTCTTGTTCATTGGGAGGGGTGTGGCATACCGCAAAACGGAGGAAACGGACTTGTGTTGGAGCGCTACGGTCGAAACAGGGGTCATGTTCATCGGGAGGGGTGTGGCGTACCGCAAAACGGGACTCCACGGGATACTGTTCATCTCCACCATCGACTCCCTCCAGCCTCCACGAGCTACTGTTCATCCACCGTCGACCTCCTCCAGCCTCCACCTGCGACTGTTCATCCACGGGCTCTTGTTCATCCAGTCTCCACCGCATGCTACTCCACCGGCTACTATTCAACCAGCCCTCTCCACGGGCTCCTGTTCAACCACCCCTCCACGGGCTACTGTTCATCCAGCCCTCCACAGGGTGGTCCTGTTCATCCAGCCCTCCATGGGGTCCTGTTCATCCAGCCCCAACTGGCTCGACCGATCGGGGTCCTGTTCATCCAGAGGCAACACCACGGGGTCCTGTACATCCACCCCCACCGGGAACTGTTCATCCAAACCCCCAGCAACGCTCACTTTTCATCCAGAGGCAGCATCGATCGACTTCAGTTAGCAGCAGTAGCGAAGGAATCGCTCGATCGGGTTTAGTTAACAGCCATCGATCGATCGCTCGAGTTCAGTAACGCGTAGCCTGCAGTGCAATCGCTCGGGTTCAGTAGGTGAACGCCTCGCTCGGGTTCAGTTAGAGCCCAACGCCTCGCACCCACGCGCGTGCATGCACGAGAGAACGCGCATCGCTCGGCCCCGACCACCCACCGTAACCAGGAACACCATGATATTTTCCTCGCCCTCGCTTCTACCACAGTTTTTTCCATCATGGATGGCCCAAAGAATGTCATGCAACTGCGTCTCCGCCCCGCCCAGGACGAAAAGCCCATTTTCTGTCATGATTTTTGTCATAGAAGTAGGAGCCCACCACATCTATGATGATACCGGGTTTTGCCACAATTATCGTCATAGAAGTGTCATAAGTATGATAGAAAAAAATTCGTTCGGCCCAAAATGTCACGAATGTGTCTTTTTTTTGTAGTGTATGCAGTCTGTCGCTTTTATTTCTTCCATATCACAAGTTCTTATAAAACTTATTTTATTCACACTAATAGATCATACATATTTAGAGAGCAACTTTTATTGCTTGCACCGAGGACAACTTACTTGAAGGATCTTACTCAATCCATACGTAGGTATGGTGGACTCTCATGGCAAAACTGGTTTAAGGGGTATTTGGAAGCACAAGTAGTATATCTACTTGGTGCAAAGGATTTGGCTAGCATAAGAGAGAAAAGCAAGCTCAACATGTTGGAGGATCCATGACAATGTAACTTCTATTCAGATATAAGAAAACACAACTCATTATGTTGTGTTCCTTGTCCAACATCAACTTCTTAGCATGTCATATTTTAACGAGTGCTCACAATTACAAAAGATGTCCAAGATAGTATATTTATATGTGAATCCTCTCTTTCTTTATTACTTCCTATTAATTGCAACAATGACCAAAACTATGTTTGTCAACTCTCAACAACTTTTTATTCACCATACTCTTTATATGTGAAGTCATTACTCTCCATAAGATCATTATACGATCTTTTTATTTCTTTTTGTTCTTTCTTTAATTCCCTCAAGATCATAGCAAGATAGCCCTCAAATCAAAGCTACTCTTTATTATATATAACTCACGGACTCAATTACATAGATAGAGATCAAACAAAACTCAAAGCTAGATCAAGCTAAAACTTTATTCTTCTAGATCAATATATAACCAAAAGGATCGAACTAAGAAAATGATAAAGGTAAAGGTGTGATGGTGATACGATACCAGGGCACCTCCCCCAAGCTTGGCAGTTGCCAAGGGGAGTGCCCATACCCATGTATTTATGTCACTTTCTTCGGAGGTGGTGATGATGGAGTTGTTGATGAAGTGGGCTTGTCCTTCTTCCTCAGCTTACGCTTGAGGATGGAATTTTCTTCCTTCAGCTCACCGATCTCTTGTTCCAGTGTTAATATCCTTCTGCATAATTCTTGCTTGTTCTCCTGCAAAAGACTAAAAGGGATAAACTCGATCTTTGGTTTCTTTGCTTTGTTCGGGAGACTTGACTTTTTGAACTCCACGTGCATGTCTCCGGGTTGGGGTAGAGGGACTTCCTCTTCATCAGAAATCGTCTCCTCCTTTCCCTTTGGATCATAGTCTTCTTCTTCCTCCGTGGTCCAACCGTAATGTTCCACATCCCCGTATGCCTTTGGGTTTGTGATATAATCAGCTACATAGCTATCTCCTTCCGAATCATGAGATGACATATTTTCATATCTGCCAGGAAAACAACAAGAAACTAGAACAAAGAATTTTGTCGTGCCATTAATGCCATGCCATCAAAATTCTTATGTACATAAGGGATACAAACATTCTGGAAAGTATCCCTTATGTACTCCTCCGGTGTCATGGCATTAATTATATTTGTCTCAACATTTATGGGAGTACCTTAAATATAATGTTTGATTTTTTGACCACTTACCACCTTCGGCATTGTTGATTTTGATGGCACCGGAACGATAGACCTCCTTGATAATGTAGGGACCTTCCCATTTAGAGAGAATCTTTCCTGCAAAAAATCTTAAACGAGAGTTGTATACCAAAACATGCTCACCTACATTAAACTCACGCTTTTGTATCCTTTTTCATGCCATCTATTAACCTTTTCTTTAAACAACTTGGCATTCTCATAGGCTTGGGTTCTCCATACATCAAGTGAGCTAATGTCAAATAACCTCTTCTCACCGGCAAGTTTGAAATCATAATTGAGCTCTTTGATTGCCCAATAAGCTTTATGTTCTAGTTTGAGAGGTAAGTAACATGCTTTTCCATAAACCATTTTATACGGAGGCATACCCATAGGGTTCTTATAAGCAGTTCTATAATCCCATAATGCATCATCAAGTTTCTTACACCAATTCTTTCTAGATCTATTAATAGACTTTTGCAAAATCAATTTAATTTCTCTATTGCTCAATTCTAGTTGACCACTAGACTGAGGATGATATGGAGATGCAATTCTATGATTAACATCATACTTAGCAAGCAATTTACAGAAAGCACCATGAATAAAATGTGAACCACTATCAGTCATTAAGTATCTAGGGACTCCAAACCTCGGAAAAATAACTTCTTTAATCATCTTAATAGAAGTGTTATGATCGCCACTACTAGTTGGAATAGCTCCTACCCACTTAGTAACGTAATCAACAGCAACTAAAATATGTTTACACCCATTGGAGGAAGGAAAAGGTCCCATATAATCAATGCCCCAAACATCAAATGGTTCAATAACAAGTGAATAATTCATAGGCATTTCCTGACATCTACTAATATTGTCAATTCTCTAGCATTCGTGACAAGACAAGACAAACTTACGAGCATCCTTGAAGAGAGTATGCCAATAAAAACCATATTGCAATACCTTGTGTGCAGTTCTATCTCCAGCGTGGTGTCCTCCGTAGACCTCAGAGTGGCACTTGCATAGGATCCGTTCATGTTCATGCTCAGGTACACACCGTCTAATAACACCATCTACTCCTTCTTTATAAAGGTGTGGGTCATCCCAAAAGTAATGTCTTAAATCATAGAAATAAAATTCTTCTGCTGGTATGTGAAACTAGGTGGTATAAATTTAGCAACAATGTAATTACCATAATCAGCATACCAAGGTGTATTACGAGAAGCATTTATGGCAGCTAATTGCTCATCGAGGAAACTATCATCAATAGGCAGTGGGTCATCAAGAACATTTTCTAACATAGACAAGTTGTTTGCAACAGGGTTCTCAGCTCCCTTTCTATCAATAATATGCAAATCAATTTCTTGTAGAAAGAGAACCCATCTAATAAGTCTAGATTTAGCATCTTTATTTTCCATAATATATTTAATAGCAGCAAGATCAGTATGAACAGTTACTTTTGAATCAACAATATAACATCTGAACTTATCACACACAAAAACAACTGCTAAAAATTCTTTTTCGGTAGTAGCATAATTTTTCTGGGCACTGTGAATAACATTCAATTTCTTATCAACTCTTTGCCCTAGAACAACACCAACGGCGTAATCACTAGCATCACACATAATTTCAAAGGGTAAATTCCAATCGGGCGGTTGAACAATAGGTGCAGAAATCAAGGCTTTCTTAAGTATTTCAAATGCTTCTACACAATCATCATCAAAAACAAAAGGAACATCTTTTTGCAAGAGATTAGTGAGAGGCCTAGAAATTTTAGAGAAGTCTTTAATAAACCTCCTACAGGAACCAACATGACCATGGAAACTTCTTATACCTTTGATATCTTTAGGACCCGGCATCTTTTCAGTAGCATCTACTTTAGCTTTATCAACTTCAATACCTCTTTCAGAAATTTTATGCCCCAAGAAAATACCTTCATTAACCATAAAGTGGAACTTCTCCCAATTCAAAACAAGATTA
Source organism: Triticum urartu (assembly GCF_056163025.1). Classification (NCBI taxonomy): domain Eukaryota; kingdom Viridiplantae; phylum Streptophyta; class Magnoliopsida; order Poales; family Poaceae; genus Triticum; species Triticum urartu. The sequence goes on along the minus strand of NC_141875.1, from coordinate 56,843,190 downwards.
GTTTCTTCACATCTCTGCAAAACTCGATCAAGGTTGCTTAAGCAATCATCACAAGAAGTTCCGTAAATGGAGAAATCATCCATGAAAACCTCAACAATCTTTTCACAAAAGTCATAGAATATAGCAGTCATACATCTTTGAAAGGTAGCACATGCATTGCATAAAACAAAAGACATACGTCTATAAGCAAAAGTAGCGAAAGGGCAAGTAAAAGTGGTCTTTTCCTGATCATCTTTTGGCACGGGTATTTGAGAGAGACCAGAATAACCATCTAGAAAGCAAAAAATGTGTATGTTTGTATAGTCTTTCTAGCATTTAATCAATAAAAGGTAGAGGGTACTGATCTTTTCTAGTGGCTTTGTTTAATTTGCAAAAATCAATTACCATTCTATAACTTGTAACAATTCTTTGCGGAATCAATTCATTCTTATCATTAGGAACAACATTAATATCTCCCTTCTTAGGGACACAATGAACAGGACTTACCCATCTACTATCCGCAATAGAATAAATTATGCCTACCTCCAGAAGCTTTAATATTACATTTCTTACCACTTCCTTCATCTTGGGATTTAACCGTCGTTGGTGATCAACAACTGGTTTTGTGCTGACATAGAGTGGGACTAATGCCCTTAAGATCATCAAGGGTATATCCAATAGCAGCACAGTGCTTCTTCAGAGTTTTCAATAATTTCTTGTCTTCATGCTCTAAAAGGTTAGCACTAATAATAACAGGATATATCTTCTTTTCATTAAGATAAGCATATTTCAAAGTATCAGGTAATTGTTTAAGCTCAAACACGGGATCACCTTTGGGTGGAGGAGGATCCCCAAGGATTTTAATAGGCAAACTGTGTTTCAAAACAGGTCCTTGATTACAGAATATTTCATCTATTTCCTTTCTTTCATTCATAAACATATCATTTTCATCGTCTAACAAATATTGTTCTAAAGGATCAGTAGGAGGCACATATCTTTCTCGCAGTCTATCTTAGCATTAACAGTATTCAAGAAAGGTCTACCAAATATAATGGGAAAAATCATCTTGTGGGGAAGCAAGAACAAGAAAATCAGTAGGGTGTTTTATTTTCCCACACAATACTTCAACATCTCTAACAATCCCAATTGGTGATACAGTATCTCTATTGGCAAGCTTAATAGTAACATCAATATCTTCTATCTCAGTAGGTGCAATATCATTTATAATTTCTTTGTATAGAGCAAAAGGAATTGCACTCACACTAACACCCACATCACACAAGCCATGATAACAATGATCTCCTATTTTAACAGAAACAACAGGCATGCCAACAACAGGTCTATGTTTATCTTTAATATCAGGTTTAGCAATTCTAGTAGCTTCATCATAGAAATAAATAGCATGCCCATCAACACTATCGACTAAGGGATCTTTAACCATAGCAATACTAGGCTCAAGTTTAATTTGTTAAGGGGGTGTAGGTGTTCTAGTATAAATCTTACGAACCACAGTTGAACCTTTAGCATGTTCCTTTATTCTAACAAGAAAAGGTGGTTTCTCAATATAAGCAGTAGGAACAATAGGATCAACATTATAAGTAATAGTTTCTTCTTTAACTTTAATAGGTTCTACTACTTTCACTTCAATCGGAGGATGATATTTAAACCACTTCTCCTTAGGGAGATCAACATAAGTAGCAAATGATTCACATAAAGAAGCTACAATCTCAGAGTCAAGTCCATATTTAGTGCTAAAATCACGAAAAGCATCGGTGTCCATAAAAGATTTAACACAATCAAACTTAAGGTTTATACTTGACTCATTACCTTCGTTGAGTTCCCAATCTACGGAGTTGCGTTTAATTCTTTCCAACAAATCCCATTTGAATTCAATATCCTTCTTCATAAAAGAACCAGTACAAGAAGTATCGAGCATGGATCGATCATTATGAGAAAGCCGAGCATAAAAATTCTGAATAATAATTTCTCTTGAGAGCTCATGATTGGGGCATGAATATAACATTGACTTAAGCCTCCCCCAAGGTTGAGTGATACTTTCTCCTTCAGGGTGCCAAAAATTATATATATAATTCCAATCCCGCTGAACCAGATCACTACGAAAAAAGACACATCCGTGACATTTTGGGCCGAACAAAAAAAATCTGTCATAAATATGACACTTCTATGACGATAATTGTGACAAAACCCGGTATCATCGTAGATATGGTGGGATCCTACTTCTATGACAAAATATCATGACAGAAAATGGGCTTTTCGTCCTGGGCGGGCCGGAGACGCGGCTGCATGACATTCTTTGGGCCGTCCATGACGGAAAAAACCGTGGTAGAAGCGAGGGCGAGGAAAATTTCGGGGAGTTCCCGGTTACGGTGGGAGGTCGTGGGCCGAGCGATGCGCGTTTCTCTCGTACACGTACGCGCGTGTGTGCAAGGCGTTGGCTCTAACTGAACCCGAGCGAGGCGTTGGGCTCTAACTGAACCCGAGCGATTGCACTGCAGGCTACGCGTTACTGAACTCGAGCGATCGATCGATGGCTGTTAACTGAACCCAATCGAGCGATTCCTTTGCTACTGCTGCTAACTGAAGCCGATCGATTGGATGAACAGTGAGTGTTGTGGGGAGGAGGGGGGTTGGATGAACAGTGAGCGGTGGCGTTGCCTCTGGATGAACAGGACCCCGTGGTGTGGAGGGCTGGATGAACAGTAGATGGTGGAGGGGTGCGCGTGGAGGGGTGGTTGAACAGGACCCCGCGGTGTGGAGGGCTGGATGAACAGTAGACAGTGGAGGGGTGCCCATGGAGGGGTGGTTGAACAGTAGCCGATGGAGTAGCGCGGGGTGGAGGCTAGATGAATAGGAGCCCGTGGAGGCTGGAGGAGGTCGACGGTAGCCCGTGGAGGCTGGAGGAGGTCGACGGTGGAGATGAACAGTATCCCGTGGAGTCCCGTTTTGCGGTACGCCACACCCCTCCCGATGAACAGGACCCCTGTTTCAACCGTAGGAGGTCCGTTTCGTCCGTTTTGCGGTACGCCGCACCCCTTCCCGATCAATAGGACCCCCGTTTCGACCGTAGGAGGTCCGTTTCGTCCGTTTTGCAGTACGCCACACCCCTCCCGATCAACAGGACCCCCGTTTCGACCGTAGGAGGTCTGTTTCCTCCATTTTGCGGTACGCCACACCCCTCCCGATCAACAGGACCCTGTTCCAAATGTAGGAGGTCCGTTTCCTCCGTTTTGCGGTACGCCAGGCCTCGTTTCCATCGCCTGTTCCGTCCAAGCCCTCCCGATGAACACGACCACGCATTCCGTTCCAACCCAACCGGTTGGCTCGCACACGTTCTGTTGCCTCCCGATGAACACGATGCATTCCGTTGCCTCCCCATGAACACGATGCATTTCGTTGCATCCCCATGAACACAACGCATTCCGTTTCCTCCCCATGAACATGACGACGATGATGTTTCGCCGTTCCAACCCAGCCATGTACACGAGCCCTGGCCATACGTATGCACGAGTAGGCGTTCGAGACCCTGCTCGTATGTACACATACGTGGCCATATTTTCTTTCTTGCACCCTGGCCGTTGTACGTACGTGTACATGCTACGTGCGCGCCTCTACTATGACACGTGCGCGCCTCTACATCCACCAGTATATATGTACGTACACGTTCACGACCAGAATGACAACGCTATGTACGTTTCGACCAGGTGGGTCCCGACTGTCAGGCACTTCCTTGCGTGCGAAGATGTAGCTGGTGGTCCCAGCAGTCAGGGGGGAACATTTTTTTCGTGAAATATGGTGGCCCGTCCGGTGGGTCCCTGCTGTCAGGTGGAGGAATAATTATTTTGCACGTAATAAGGAGGCACTTCCTTGCTACGGCGTGGATCCAGCTGTCGGCCTCTCCACGTACAGTCAACGTCCGATGGAAGCCGTTCCTTGACCTTGTTGACCACGCCGCGCCGAGAGCACCAGGGCGGTGGACGACGGCGAGGCCTAGGAAGGGGACGATGCGGAGCCGGGGAAGACGTGGCAGTGGATGCCCATGCATAGAGGAGTACGAGGGTTCACTGGTTCGCTGCGGTGTGAGGCTACCGTCGTCGCAGAATAACAGGGGGTGTGGGTGAGTAGAGGGATGGCCTGGCCAGCGGTGGGAGTCGTAGGGGGCGGTGAGGCATCCGCCGCATCGCAGCCGGCCACGGGAGGCAGGAGCACGAGGCACGACTGGCGCTGGTTTGGCGGCTGGAGCAAGAAGACCAGAGGTTGAAGAAGCACTACGGTCGTTGGATGGACATCGTACGGTCACTGGAACTAGAATCGTGCATATTGACTAAGTTGACAAAGCCCTTCGTCCCCGTCAACTTAGTAGGCCCACAAGTCAGCCTGCCACTATATTGGGTCCCAGCTAACAGGGGGAGTATTCAATTTTTTTGTGCGTAATAAGGAGGCACTTCCTTACGTGCAAAGATATAGCTGGTGGGTCTGAGCTGTCAGCGGCGGTAATGTTTTTTCGCAAAATACAGAGGCCCTTTCGGTGGGTCCCTGATGTCAGGTGGAGGAATCATTACTTTGCACGTAATAAGGAGGCATTTCCTTGTGTGTGGCCGTGGACCTAGCTGTCAGCCTCTCCACGTACAGTCCACTTCAGATGCATGTCGGTCGTTGACCACGTTGACCAGGCCGCGCTGAGAGCACCAGGGCGGTGGACGATGACGAGGCCTAAGAAGGGAACGACACGGAGGCAGGGAAGATTCAGTAGTTGTTTCCCATGCGGAGGGGAGTACGACTGTATGAGGGTTTACTGGTTCGTCTGCTGTCGCCGGAGAATAACAGCAGGTGTGGGTGAGTAGAGGGATGGCTAGGCCAGCGATGGGAGTACGGTGGGGCGGTGAGGCCTGCGCGACAGCAGAGCCGGCCGCGGGGAGGAGGGAGCAGGCAGTCCTGTCGGCGCTTGTTTGAGCGGCTGGAGCAGGAAGCGCAGAGATTGAAGAAGCACGATGGCCATTGGATGGCCATCCAACAGTCACTGCTTGTGCATCAACCTTTTTTTACAAAGCCTCAAATCTGTGGAAAACAACATACAGCCCATCTGCCATTATTTCTAATAATTTACAGCCCATTTGCCAATTATTAAGGGTTTTTTTTGGAGACCATATTCTTTTTATTAGCATTACAGCCCATATTGTGGCCACGGTTAAAAACTTATACGAAATTTTGCATATTTCGGTGCGGTCCGAACTGTTTTTAATCCCGAAATTTCGACTCACATTCAAACTGATTTTAAAAATAAATGTATATCAATATAAAATCCAAAAAATTCTCCACGCATTAAAATTAATGTAATTTAAAATCTCGAAATGAAAAAAAAAGATATTTGAAATTAATTGCTAGTTTGATGTGTTTTAAAAATGTACAGCCCATTTCTCATTACTAATGGGCCATTTTCTCGGCCAGCCGAATGAAAGCTCTCCTCGTCTTGAAAGATTTGCAGCCCAACAGGCCTGGCAAAGCGACTTACTTGGCAAATCACAAAAAAACTGGGTTGTGACCATGGACTCAGCTGTCAGCCTCTCCACGTACAGTACTCTTCCGATGGAATGTCGTTGACCACGTTGACCACGCTGTGCCGAGAGCACCAAGGTGGTGGACGACGGCGAGGCCTAGGAAGGGGACGACACGGAGCCGGGGAAGACGCGACAGTGGATGCCCACGCGGAGAGGGGTACGAGGGTTCACTGGTTCGGCTGCGGTATGAGGCTGTCGTCGCCGCAGGGCCTGGCTAGCAGTGGGAGTAGTAGGGGCGATGAGGCCTCAATGGCAGCACAGCCGGCCACTGGAGGCAGGAGCAAGCGGTCTCCCCGGCGCTGGTTTGGGCGGCTGGTGCAAGAAGAGCAACGATTGAAGAAGCAGCAGGACCGTTTGATTCAAATCCAATGGTTACTGCTACTAGAATCGTTTGTTGACTAAGTTGACAAGCCCTGCGTACGCGTCAACTTAGTAGGCCCACAGGCCAGCCTCCCAACCGGTGCGCCCCAGATGTCAGTGGGAGGAATCATTTTTTCGCGTAATAAGGAGGCAGTTGATTGGGGTGGCCAGGCCAGCGGAGGGAGTAGGGTGGGCCGGGGAAGCCTGCGCGGCATCACAGCGGGCCACAAGAGGAGGGAGTAGGAAGTCCCACCGGCGCTAGTTTAGGAGGTTGGAGCAGGAAGATCAGAGATTGAAGAAACATGTCGGCCGTTGGATTGACATCCAACAGTCACTGCTGCTAGAATCATGTGTTCACTAACAAAGCCTTGTGTAAACAAGTCAGCCTCGAAATCTGTGGTGTGTACAGCCCATTTGCTATTATTTTTATAATTTTTACTCATTTTCTAATTCATATGGAATTTATTGCAGCCCGTTTTCCATTTTTAGAATTGCTGGCCATTTTCTGGTCAGTACCAGGGTCAAAAAATTAACTAAATATGTGGGAAATTTTGAAAATTCGTAATTTTTTGCTGGGGAAAGAAATATTCTTAATCCAAAAATTAATAGACATACTAAAACAGATTTTAAAATAAATTAGTACTATGTCATGTTAAATCCAATGAAATACGTATAAGATATCAGTGAAGAACAAAAACAAAAAAAGAAACTTATATCCCATTTGCTATAATTCTTTTGGAATTTTCAACCCCTTTTGATATTACTTTTAACAAACATTGACCATACTCTAAAGCCAGGCCGGAATGCATCCCTCCTCGTCTTGAAAGATTTGCAGCCCAGTAATTCGGAGAAAACAAATAGGCCTAGCTTGGGTATTCTTCAAAAAGAAATACTGGGCTACCTATTTTCCCAAAGAACTGGTGCATGAGCATTTAGCTTTATTTATTTATTTACTTATTTATGTTTAGGGGACCATGAGCATGTACGTGGGCCGGATTCATGTGAGAGCCTCCCTTCCAGTTATTTATGGGCTTCTCTATTGGGCCTTCATCAGTGGGCTGCATGTTATCAACAAGTGAAAAATGTGTTCCGTACGATAAATAGTATGCGCTACGTACGGTACGGGGCACTAAAGGATCGAACCGTGCAACGACTTCCAATACATTGTGTTTGTCGTTCTAACAACACATTTATTCAACCAACAGACAAAATATACTACTAATTGTACATTGAAAACAGCAGCAGCAGCAACTAGGGCTGGGGGTGCAACAGAAGCAGTCAGCAGGCCAGAAGAGTGAAGACGCAGCTCTCTCTTCCAAACCAAACATCAGCCATCATTACAAAAGGGCTACTAAAAAAGAACAAGTGTATCCATCAAACTAAATAAAGATCCTACTACACCAAGTGTACGCATCTAACTAACTGGCTCAGTTAGACGTTACTATTTATTAAGCTGTGGAGATTGGCTGGCGGCTTGAACCAGATGGGTGCCTGACGGGGGAAACTCCAGCCAGCAGGTCGAAGTCTGATACTTGCGACCCTCTCTCCTACTTTGGGCTGCAGAGCATGGTGGCACATATCAGGGTATGGTGCATGCAGAGACGCATGGTACGTTGTGTACACACAGTTTTGCCTCATGAACGAAACCGCGCTGCCATCATGATCCTTGCCATCGGTTATCTCCTAGTTAATCGGATAATTCAGTCCGACAAACAGAGAGCGTGTACCAAGGCTACTTACCAGCCTCCAGTCAAAAATTACTGAAGGCTCAGAGAAGCTGGCATCCTGCTCAAAGACCTTCAGTGACTGTGATTGTATTCCGCGAAACAACACGTCCGATACGTGCGAACGATCATCAATCTTTCGACATCGTCTGATCGAGCCAGGAACCACCTGCAACTGCCATGCCGCTTTTCTTTGAAAGGTTCTGGGATTAGGAAGGGTAGGGACACCAAGCGGCCTACAACATCATATCAAGTTGGAGTCAAATAAAAAAGGGCTCTTGATTTAGTCAATCTTAAGAACAACATGTTATGAGCATGAATATTTTTTCAGCTAATGTTGACAGTAATATAAGCAAGCCATCATGATATCATAGGAAAGTAACATGCTACTGTAACAGCCGTTTGTAGCGATGACTGGCGTAGGCCAGCAATACGTCCATCTGTAGAAGGCGTCGACAGCATAAATGAAGCCCTTGTGTTCAATGGCATCAGACAACCATGGAGGATGTATGATCCTGCGATGGACGTGCAGATTTATCCACTTACCGCAGTGACTTGTCAGATAGGCGAGACCGCGGTCGAAGAATGCAATTAGCCTAAAGTCTTTATAATTCACAGATCTTGTGGGCACTCGGCAGATTACAACCTTGAGCAAATCAAACTTGGTATCATGTTCGCTACTGTAAGATTCCAAGTATTCTGGGCCGCGGTGCCAAAGCAGTGTAGTGTTAATCGAAGGAAGGGGGATCAATCGCCGGGTGTAGACCTCCACGAGCATCTAGCTGCCGCGACCGTCGACGAGCACCATCCAAGACGTGTTCATGCCGACCCAGTACATACCGTTAATGTAGTTGAGGCTGACGGGGATCGGATCGCAGTCAAGGGGGTTGATGCTCACCACCCTACGATCATTATGCTGTGTGACACGCCGTTTCTGAAGATCAGGCGGCATCAGCAAGCAAGGAGCTGGCTTAAAAAGCTCCGGCCTGAGGGCTTTGAGTAAATGGTACAGCTCCTACGAGCATGCGGCGAGCGGCATGGTACTGATATTATCCACACGCAAAACAATGAGCTTGATTACCTCTATGGGGAGCGAATTCTAGCCACTCTTTCGGCGGACGCTGCTCGGTTCTACCATCGTTAGTGCTTGGGTTTCGGACGAGGGGGGAGGCACCTTAGCGGGGATAAAAGATTGGACGAGATTATGTGTGGACAAAGATGGAGAAGCGAATATGTGCTGCGGGAAGTGGACATGTGATGATGACTACAGCACGCCGCTTGACTTACGAGACACATACCAGCAGCGTAGGGGCATGTTGATGCCAGACAACTTGCTTGGGTGATCACAGTACTGGTACTCTCAACAGTGTTATGCCCTAACTTGCTTGAGTAGAGTAGTAGAGTAGGACTCTGCTCTACTACTAGCACCGGAGGAGTAGTATATTCTAATCTAAAATAGTTACAAACTTGAATGCCCGAGCGTGGAACGACTACGAACCGTGCTCAAAGACCGTGTCTACGTGGTGTTTGGACATGCGCGACAACCTCAACACCAACGGTGCTGCTCCCGTTGCACCGTATGTGTTTCTGTCCTTCCTGTTCATAATCGTGGTAGAATTCATGATTTATTTTGTGCTTATTTGGATTAAATCTCGTAGTAACTTGCTCATATATTCAACTAGCGCAACGTCCCCTACAGCCACTCCCGTTTCATGAATGGCCTGGTCGATGCCTCCAAGGAGCCCTTCGTCCACTATTATGAGTGCCTGATGCCGTTTTGTGGCTCGCCGGCGGACATGGTGCATCACCTCACGGATGCGTGCAACGGTCACTGTTGGCCATTGGCGTAGAACATCAAGTACAAGACGTGCTACCCGTTCACCATGCCGGAGTCGCTGGAGGATCACCGTCGCCTGCTAGTCTCGGAGGAGGACGGCAGCGTCTTCCTCTTGATCGTGGGCACCGGCGAGGCCCACGCCGGCCGCCGCCCCGTCTCTATAATGTGCGTCAGGGGCGACGCCGCTGGCGCTGGCACTGACATGAGGCCGATGTACGGATGCATGGTTAGTGCTACTACCCCTCCGGGTCGCGTGGGCGGCGACACCGGCCTCATCGAACAGACTTGGACTCTGGGGAGCTGGGACTATCCCGCCAATGTGGACTTGGAAAACCCATGGCATCCTTTACCCGCCGACGCGATGCACGGGGACTCCAAGGAGGTTCACCTGGACATACGCATTATCAAGTTAAATGTTGATCATTAGTCTTCGCTCAATGTAATCCGCTGTCTAAGCATGTGGAGACTTCCATGCAGGATCTTGCTCTATTGGAGTATCGCGCATGAATAAAAGTGTATCCATTTATGGTTTAGTCTAGAATCTTCCATGTATGAATTTTTACTACAGTACTGGTGAAAGACTGACGATGAACCATTTCTTACATCTCCTCTGCCCGCTTGCAAGTCATCCTGATTTAATCCCTCCGTCTAGGTGTATAAGGGCATGGTTAATATTACTTAATAGTATAGCCAACTATTGACTATAAGAAAGTGCCATGTCATCTGTAGCCAACATGTATAACAACCGATACTCAAAAACTAATTCTTAAAGATCATTTCTTGCAAAGCACAATAAGTGTTATTCCTTCACAAGTTTTGGATGCAGGTTGAATAGTTGAACGCTTTTGTTTGCAAAAGATACCTTTTTATCTATTTCACTCGGATGTTTGTGAGATCTAGAGATGAAATAATATCCGAAGAAACCTATCGATACCCATTACACATGAGATGACCCCCACATCCTTTGTCAAAATAAACAACTCCCCGATCAATGCATTTCACTCTTCGGTGCAATGCACGGGCACCTTACTACTATAGATTAGTACGACCAAAAATTGAACAAACATTATATATAGAACGATAAATGTTGATGCATGTCACCTAAAATTATATCATTCAAAACTATGTTCAAATATGAATCCAACGATATAGCTTTTGTTGACATGCACTAACATTTTGTCAGTTAAATCTTCAGTCAAATTCAATGGGCAACTAATAAACCACGACCGGTGTAGTACAAGTGTAGAGGGCAGCGCTGCACGGGAGTCTCACCTCTCACCCCGCTCGTGGCGCGGCAGTAAAGCCGTCATATCACAAAACCCAACCACTCCCAGTAATAAGTGGCCTGGTAAAATAAATGGACAAGCAACCATCACATCCCTCCGTCTTTTTTGCATTTCATCTCTCTGCATTTACTTTCTCTAGTTCATCTCGCACACTCGATCCCTAGCTACTACTCCTAGGGCCAGTTCTTTTGGCGGCTTCCCCGGCTTTTCCCACAAGACTAGTCACAGTGGAGAGTAACAATAAGGCGCCTCACTCATTTATTTGGGCTTCTAAACTACTACTCCGTCCTAGTTTATTCCTCACCATTGTAATTTGTGCTAAATTTTGACCAAATATTTAACTGGTCTATTCCTCACCATTGTAATCCCTCCGTCTAGGTGTGTAAGTCATCTTACGAAAACCAAATAATCCCAAAACACTTAGGCGCGGTGCATTAACTTCTACCTTGTTTAATTCTTGACATATCAACCAATAAGAGATAAAGAGTGTGCATGCTTTTAATGACTTGAGATATCAAACACGACATGCAGTGGTTAGTTCATTGCATGCAATACTATTAATTAGCAAATAAACATTAATGTTTCTCGTTTTCTCCTCCTCCTTGGTCACGGTGCACAGCCTAAGATGACTTACTCACCTAGACGGATGGAGTAGTGCATGTGACATGCACTAACATTTCATTAGTTAAATTTATGATCAAAATTTAACACAGATTACAATGGGGACCAATAAACCAGGACATAGGTAGTAGTTATGGAATTACTAATCTAGAAGCCTAAAAGAACTGGCCCCTGGTACTCCTACTAGTAGTAGTACTCAAGTTGGAATTCCAATTGCACAGCACAACTTGTTAGGCAAAAAAAATTGATACAGGGTGTAGGAAGCGGTTTGGGAATTTGCATGCCTTTCCAACCAGTGAGATACTCTGTACAAAGTATGACAGAGAAGGAAGCTAAAAGTAAACAATCAAACGAGCATTTTTGCATTTGTTTTGCATTGAATCGTTTCACAAGCTTGACTAGTGTTGTTTTTCTACTTTTACAAAAAAACCGCATCATAATGTCAAAATGTGCATTTGCACGTACTCCCTCCGTCCGGGTTTATTAGGCCTAAAGACAACTTCTCTTAGACCAAGACACATAGTAATTTGCTCACATTAATTCTTCCATTCCACTCCCAATGCACTCTCTCACATGCATGCAGCCAATGAAAAAGCACACATGAAGTGTATTAACTTTTCAGCCATGGCACCAACAACAATAGCTTTCAATACAACCAATAAAATGGTTGCATGCATGCACCTTTCCAACACGGGGCCTTATAAAAGGGGACATGCTTGTGATGCTGAGAGGCCTAATAAACCCGGACGGAGGGAGTACATAAGTTATAGTAGTACTCCCTCCGTCTAGGTGTATAAGTCTTCCCTCCTTCTTGGTCACTGTGCACAACCAAAGATGACTTATTGACCTGGACGGAGGGAGTAGCACAGTCTGCAAGCATATATCGAGAGAGACGTGTAGTGCGATAGTATATAGTAAATTTTGTGCTATATGCACGTACTTGCAAAATGCGTACGAATACACAAGGTTTCCAAACTTTCCATTTTACATACTTAATTAAGGACGCTAAAAATTCCTGAAAGTTCGGGATTTATCATTTGTGTCCCAAAACTAATGAGATCGCCTTACGAAACAAAATTTACACTCCTCCTAAAAGCCACATCGCTTGTAGGAGCGCTTGCGGCGCGCCACGAGTGCCCTGGTGCGCGGCCGTTTCCCAGCGCACCGACACAACGCCTCTGCCTCAGCCTCGCAACTCATGAGGTGCTGATTGGCGGCTTGCCGGCGGGCGAGCCCGATCTCACCGGTGTGGTGATACGGTGCCAATAGGTACTCCTCCTTGCTGGAAGCGTGCACCCGGTCCACGTGCCGCCAAGCGTAGATGAGGCGCTAGGGCCCGACTGCACTCAGGGTGTCGGCACGGGCGTCCTCCGCCACCCTCACGGCCCTCGCACGAGCCTTCTGCCAAAGAGCCAATTGCCTGACTCTCTCGGACGCGACATAGGCCTCCCAGGCAGCTTGTTCCGCGGTGCGCTTCTCTTCCTCGTCCTTCTTCTCCGCCTCTATTTTGGCGCGCTCTGCTGGAGGCAAAGCCTCCCACAAGGCGACATCCATTTCTTTCCAAAGCTCCTCAAGGATGGGGGGCTCGGCGGGCGGCGCGACGTTCTCCTTAGAGCGGGGAGCTGACGCGTCCTCCGGCGCGCGTGTTGGCGAGATTAGGAACGCCGACGCGTCCACCTCGATGCGTCACGGCGAGGAGCGGAACGCCAATGCGCCCTCCTCGACTAGTGGCGGCGAGGAACCGAACAGCGACGCGTCGCGTCGCGGCAAGGAGCGGAATGCCGACGCGTCCTCCTCGACTAGTGGCGGAGAGGAACGGAACGGTGACGCGTCGCGTAGCGGCGAGGAGCGGAACACTGACATGTCCTCCTCGACTAGTGGCGGCGAGGAACGGAACGACGACGCATGACCATCCGCGCAGTGCAGCGAGGGGCTCCTAGTGTAACGCCCTCGATGCGGCTATATCTCCCACGTCTCGAAGCACGACTTAGAGGCATAACCGCATTGAAAGCAATGTCGCAAGTGAGGTAATCTTCACACAACCCATGTAATACATAAGGGAAAAGAGTTACATAGTTGGCTTACAACCACCACTTCACTAAATACATAAAAAAACATTACATCAACCAAATACACTCAAGGTCCGACTACGGAACCAAAATAAAAGAAGACTACCCCAGATGCTACACAGATCCCCGATCGACCCCAACTGGGCTCCACTACTGATCAATTAGAACGAAACAACACAAAGGGCAAGATCTTCAACGAGCTCCTCCTTGAGCTTGGTTGTGTCATCTGCACGGACTCATCGGCACCTGCAAGCTGGTTTTGGAAGTATCTGTGAGTCACGGGGACTCAGCAATCTCACACCCTTGCCATCAAGACTATTTAAGCTCGTGGGTAAGGTAAGGGTATGATGTGGAGCTGCAGCAAGCGACTAGCATATATGGTGGCTAACCTATTCGCAAAAGAGAGCGAGAAGAGAAGGCAAAAGCATGATCGAACAACTATTGATCAAGAAGTGATCCCAGAACAACCTACGTCATGCATAACTCCAACACCGTGTTCACTTCCCGGACTCCGCCGGAAAGAGACCCTCATGGTTACACACGCGGTTGATGCATTTTAATTAAGGTCAACTTCAGGTTTTCTACAACCAGACGTTAACAAATTCCCATCTGCCCATAACCGCGGGCACGGCTTTCGAAAGTTCAATCCCTGCAGGGGTGTCCCAACTTAGCCCATAACAAGCTCTCACGGTCAACGAAGGATATTCCTTCTAGCGGGAAGACCCGATCAGACTCGGAATCCCGGTTACAAGACATTTCGACAAGTTAAAACAAATCCAGCAACACCGCCCGAATGTGCCAACAAATCCCGATAGGAGCTGCACATATCTCGTTCTCAGGGCACACTCAGATGAGACATCCTACGAGTAAAACCAAACCTCAAGTTGCCCCGAGGTGGCCCCGCAGTCTGCTCGGTCGGACCAACACTCAGAGGAGCACTGGCCCAGGGGGGTTTAAATAAAGATGACCCTTGTGTCCGCGAAACCCAAGGGAAAAAAGGCTAGGTGGCTAATGGTAAAACCAATGTTGGGCATTGCTAGAGGAGTTTTATTCAAGGCGAACTGTCAAGGGGTTCCCATTATTACCCAACCGCGTAAGGAACGCAAAATCCGGGAACATAACACCGATATGACGGAAACTAGTGCGGCAAGAGTGGAACAAAACACTAGGCAAAAGGCCGAGCCTTCCACCCTTTACCAAGTATATAGATGCATTAATTAAATAAGAGATATTGTGATATCCCAACAAGTAAACATGTTCCAACAAGGAACAACATCTCCATGTTCCAACAACGAACAACTTCAATCTTCACCTGCAACTAACAACGCTATAAGAGGGGCTGAGCAAAGCGGTAACATAGCCAAACAACAGTTTGCTAGGACCAGGTGGGTTAGAGGCTTGGTTCAACAATATGGGAGGCATGATAAGTAAGTGGTAGGTATCGCAGCATAGGCATAGCAAAAGAGCGAGCAACTAGCAAGCAAAGATAGAAGTGATTTCGAGGGTATGGTCACCTTGCCTGAAATCCCGCAAGGAAGAAGAACGAGTCCATGAAGAAGACAAACGGACGTAGATGAACGGATCCTCACAAACGTGACGTTACCGGATACCGAGAAGAAGTACACCGGAAAAGAGCAAACAACATAGTAAACAACCACCACATAATCATGGCATGATGCACAATCAAGTATGATGCATGTACGGTTTAAATATGCATGGCATGGCAAAGGGCACAAACAAAACTACAAGTTAAGTGGAGCTCAATATGCAACGAGTTGCATATTGACGGAACACCACATCAATTATTTAGCTCTCTCTCGGTTAGGTACTCAACAATATTAAATGTTGGTTAACATGGCAAGAGGTGAAACATAAAGGAATTATCTATCTAAAAAATTTTAAATGGGGCCGGATATAGCAAACAACAAATCCGGTAAATCCCCATATGCCTTAGTAATTTATTGCAACAACAGTTTAAACATTTTAATTGTTGTTATCATGATGCGGATAACATGAACAAGATTATGCAATTTTTATTAGAAGTTGACAACAGCATTTTGAAGCATTTGTCACCGTGGTAGAAAGGAAAGGGGTGCCACGGCAACGATAACGAAAACGGTGCCACGGCAGCGTTCCGGTTCCGGTAACTCGATTGAGACGTCGGTGCAAAAGAAAGTGTGGCGGGAGCGTGCAAAAGATGGAAAGTGGGGTGCTCCCGGTTACCGGGTTCCCACATGACGGTGACAAGGTAAAAGAGGGCAACGTGCACCGACAAATCGAGCACAGTGCAAGCACAAGCATCTCATACATCGCAAGCATTCGTTCAAGGACGTCGTCTCGGGGTTATACCTTCGAAGCGTGCAAGCGGGACAGTTCTCGTTCGGTGCAAAGTAGAGGAAGTAGACGTTCTCAGGACGTTCGTAGTGGAAGTAGTGGTACTATCGGTCATCGGTGATCAATGGGACGGTAGTGGAAGTAGAGGTACACGACGTCTTGTCGAAAATCACAGTGGCGGTAGATTGTACCCATGTTGTCGTCAAACTTGATGGAACCAATGTCCTCGAGGGTAGTCGTGGGAAGTAGTCGTACTCGCGAACTTGTCGGATCCACGGCGACGGTAGTTGTTCACGGCGCTTGTGACTCGCGGTTCTTCGGGCAAGGGTAGGTCGTACACGTTCAGAGGGGAAACTTGGCATATCCATGTACTTGGTGTTCCGGTGCGGTACTTGGGGAATCCAATCACGTAGGGGTACACTTGTTGACGCGGAACTTGCCGAAATCCATCTAGAGGTAGCCGTCCGTGGTCGTGCTCATGTTGACGTGCAACACGATGGTCTTGACGGATTGTAGTTGAACTTGGCGGTCCGTATGGTCACCGTAGATGAACTTGGCGACAGTGACTCCTATGCTCACGAAACGGCAAAGAGACACCGCAGCGAAGCTGGTGCTCGGGAACGTCGCGGTGGGTCGAAGCAGAGGCCAGAGATGGCAGAACGACACCAAGCAGAGAGGGCCGACGGGAGGAGGCGGGCGAGGTGGATGTCCATTGCAGCGGAAAGGAATCACTAGGCTGGACCGTGCAGCAGCGGGCGAGGTACTCTGGGACAGCATGGAGGTCGAGGATGACGAGCTCGAGGCGGCACTGGAGCATGGCGGTGCGGCGGCTAGACGAAGAAGGGAGGCGCGATGGAGGTCGTCGGCGCGGAGAAGTCACAGGCAGGTGCGGGCGTAGTAGAGGAGACGACGTGGTCCTTGGGCTCTAGGTTGCGGGGAAAGAGCAGCTCCGGTGGTGCGGCGCTGGAGACGGCAGGATGCGGCGAGGCCGCACTAGCACTTGGCGAAGGCGGCGGGCCAAGAGGGATGGCGGAGGTGGTTGCCGATGGGAGCTGGCGCTCCGGCTGCCTTGCGGCTGCGCGAGGATGATGGGGCAGCAGGGCGTGAGGCGAACTTGGCGGCATGGCTGGCACCAGGAGACGGACGAACAGGAAGGAGAGGAAGATGGAGATGGGATCGAGAGGACGAGAGGTGGCGGCGTAGGTGGAGGGGACAAGGAGTAGGATCGATCGAGTTAGGGATTAGGTCGGGGCCTTGGTGGGCATGGCTGGTGGGCTGCAGGAGGCCCAAGTGGCATGGTTGGGCTCTCTCTCTCTCTCTCTCCCTAAATCTTCTCCTTTGTTAATTTGTTTGTTTATATAAATAAACAATCAACAAAGGGGAAAAATCCAGGGGTTTTTGGTTAGGAATATGAGATATATAAAAATATATCTAGAACCTTGGATTTATGTAGGGTTTGAAAAAATTGCTCTCGCATTTTTAGAAGGTAGAAAAATAATTAGAGTTTGAATTATTCTCAAACTTCAATCGTTTTTGAACCTGACCAAAACAACTTCGAATGGGATGAAATCTGACAGAGAGGGTGTCGGAAAAAGGCAAGATTTATAGGGAAAAGATGAACATTAATGGAGGAGGAATAAGGTCGCTTGCAAAGACATGAAAAACGAAGGAAGTGGGAGGGATGATGCATGGGTATGGCTTGAGAGAGATGACAAGGAAAATATATGAAGTTAAGTCGGATACAAGAAGAGTTGAAGAGTAATGCAATTGTGTGATGGGTGATTCCAAGTTAATGGGATATTTAATATAGCTCCCTAATATCGGGAGGATATGTTATAAAGAGAATCACCATGTGAATTCCCTCGGTTTAAATGGATCAAAGATCCATGCCATTTATTTAGTTGAGTTAAGAAAAGAAATGACATGATGGCATGATGGCATGATGCAATGCACATGATGACATGACAAGATGCAACATGCAAGCGAATGACATGGCAACAATAGCGAATAACTGGAAGACACCTAGCGCAATGGTCTCGGGGCGTCACAACACTCCACCACTACGAGAGGATCTCGTCCCGAGATCTAGAATGGCACCGGATGGAAAAACGGAAGAGAAAGGGAAGAGGTAAAACTAAGTTGCTTCTTTGACAAACGAGTGAAACCAAAGAACCTTAAAAGGTTGAACAACTTGGAAGGAATAATACCACGGAGGTGATGGAAGTTGGAAAACACTCCGTTAGGAACGAGGAACAAGGAAGAACCAATTCGGACGGGACTCCGATTGAAAAGTGATACAAGACTTGATAAGATGAAAAGAACATGAGCTGCGGGCACACACTTTGGTTAAAAGGATAAGCAAGAAAAGATCATGATCTTCACAATTCGAGATGATGATTGAAAATAGCAACATCACAAGGCCTCCGGGAGAAAGAAATAGAAGATAGATAATTGAAAGAAAAGAATGGAGAAGAAAATGCCAACTTCTGCCACAAAAGAGCTTGAGAAGGCATCCTTAGGAGAAGGGTCGAACGGAGTTGTTGGAAAACCAACAACAAAACGAATAATCTTGTAGTGGGCTTATGGAAAACATCCCAAAATTATGAGGTGAAATTCTGCCACTAACTGAAACAATAGATTGGATAGATATGAACGAGGAGACAAGAAACTAATTTCTCTGGGAGGATAAATGAAGACTAGGGTCGTTTATAAGCACCATAATTAGCAAAATCCTTAGGGAAAGCTTTAGGTGAAATATAACCCAAGATAAATCCAATGAAGAGATTAATTGGTTGAAAAGATGTCTTGAGTGAAGAGAAAATGATGGATTTAGATATGTCACTCTTGAAAACCTGTGAATCATGAAACACGAAGGGAAATTATCAATAATGACATAACACCACCTCAAAAGATAAGGTAAAAAGAATTGCACTCCGGATTGCAAGATGAAGAATACATGAGCTCCTTAGAAAAGAATGTTGATGAGCACTTCGAGAAAGAAATAAATCCTTGATTAACCATCATGTAAAGCCTCCTTGAAGAACTCCGGTAAGAAAAGAATGAACAACCAAAAAATGAAGGATAAAAGAATAAGGTTGAAGCCTTGTAGTGATTTAGATGGATCTTCGTGATGATATAATGCGGAAACCATGGAACTCCAGAAAAGAAAAGATAACCATCTCGAGCTGAGAATGTGATACGATGAACCACTCCGGAAAAGAAATTGAATAAACTTGATGAAACAAGAATAAGAATTACATTATGCTTATACTTCACCAATTAAATTGATGACAATCAACGGATTTGACATACTACTTATTCTTGTAGAAAAGATTAAGATAGATATAGCGCAAACTTGGGAAGGTCTTCGACGAATCCACCGGTAGGATTGAAAACAGCAAATGAATTGATATGATAACAAGGTAAGAAGAATCTTGAACGAACCACCGTAAGAATTGAAAATTAACGAAGAGAAGATAAAGAAACACCGGGAAGAATTAGCAAATGAACGAAGGTACTTGAGAGAATTTAGATACAAGAGGACGAATAGTTCACGAACTGATTAGAGAATACTTGACTGATGCACCGGTAAGATTTGGAGAACAATAGCTGAAAGCTGAGAATGAATAAGTCTTCTGAAATGATGGGATCCAGAGGAAGGAAAAGAATTTTCGTGATCAAAACAATTATGAGAGGATGGCCTTGAACTAGAACCACGAATCTCTGAGAGAACGGATAAGATATGGAGGTAAAAGTCTTCTTCGGTCTTCAAATGATGAGAAAGACGACGAGAAACACCACCGTGAATTATTGAGACACTCCGGAATAAAGAAGAATAGAAAAGTTGAACCAATGATGAAAAGAAATGAAAGATCTTGGAGAAAGACATTTGACTGATGATAATTCAATCTTACGTCAAGCTTTAGAAGATTTGAGAATAACTCCAGGAGAATAAGAAGAGTCAGGTAAGATCCTGGGAAAAGACCTATGGGTTAGGGCCCACTCAAGAGAAAACACTGTTAGAATGATTAAAAAGAGAGATTTCACCGGTTGAATTAAAAGGCTTGAATGAGAGAACATCCTCGAGAGATCTTGAACGAATGCAGAGTGGAAACACGAATCTTCGAGATATCTTGAGCACTCCGGAACAACTGAATAGCGAGAAATGACCGAATATGAGGTGCACCGGCATGAGAAGGTATTTGCAACGAGGAAAGGATATAATTGGCAAAGCTTGAATTGAATTCATCGGATAAAAGAGAACGAAGAATGATGAACTAGAAGCTCCGTTAGCATCTTCCTGAGAATCACTGGATAAGAACATTGATGAAAAAGAATGGAGAGACTTCATATGAATAAAAGGATACTTGAATAAGAAATTTGAGTCCTTGAAGAAAAGGGTGGGTGGGTGGGAAAAACAAAGGCAACTTGAGGATAGATGAAATGAACAACATTGGAAAACCCAAGAGGTGATCTTGTGGATGTTGGAGTGATCGGATCCACTTGAAGAGAAAACGCGCCGGTTGAAAAGAAATTGAAATGACAAACTCGATGATCGAGAAGGATTAGTATTCACATAGGAGTATGAGAACACCGTTTAGGAAAGGTATGGAATCCACATTTGACTTCGAAGCAACTCGAATACCACAACTCAAAACAAAACAAAGGATTGGCTTGCAAAATAAGCTGGAACAAACATATGATAGAGATTTCGTTCGAAGTTTTCGTGGTGGGGCCTACACGGGCTCGATCGTACAACACCATCATGTACAAGGCAGTGCACATGACATATGAAGTGTCCCCGAGTCAGCATAGCCAAGGACTCTTTAAGACACAACGAGACCACTATAAAACCAACCGTGGATAGGCGGACCACTAGACGTCGAACCCCAATTTCATATCATACATCTATCGGAAAGAAATCCTAAGAGCTACTTGAATTCCCACTTATAAACTCCCGAAATTTTCCGGTTATGCAATCAGGTGTTGGGGATACAGGGGAAGCATAATATCTCACCCAAACTAACAAATCCTACATCCAGCTGTATCCATCCTTCAACACATAACCAAGAAACCTTCAGAAATCATCTACCTCAACCTTCGAAAAGCATCCGTTATACGAGTTATGGCAATACTCCCGAACTCCCGCCCCAGTACTGGGTGGCGTTGAGGTTATCTCACCAACAACTGCATAAAAGAGATTTTCGATGTCGGTGAAACTAAACTCAGGTATTCCAGAACTGCAACGATAAAATTGTGACGACAACACCTCGGAGCTCAACTCCCCGGGACACTGCCACAACCCCTAAATGACAGGAGGCACCAAGAACAATGTTCTCGTCACAAAACCATCGGAACGATTCCAAGATACCCGCGTGATCCTAAAAAAAATTAGTGAAATTTGAGAAGAGAAAAGTCAAAACTCTACGTCAGGATGCCTTACCAGAGCGATGAAGGGACTGGGGAGTAAAAAGAAGTCCTAACTCTCCGATATATATAATTCCTAAATTACTCCAAACATTTTTCTGGATTCAACAACGTCAGCTAATTCAATCAAGCAGTGGGGGCTCCTAAGGTCGGGGAAGGCTCTGATACCAACTTGTAACGCCCTCGATGCGGCTATATCTCCCACGTGTCGAAGCACGACTTAGAGGCATAACCGCATTGAAAGCAATGTCGCAAGTGAGGTAATCTTCACACAACCCATGTAATACATAAGGGAAAAGAGTTACATAGTTGGCTTACAACCACCACTTCACTAAATACATAAAAAAACATTACATCAACCAAATACACTCAAGGTCCGACTACGGAACCAAAATAAAAGAAGACTACCCCAGATGCTACACAAATCCCCGATCGACCCCAACTGGGCTCCACTACTGATCAATTAGAACGAAACAACACAAAGGGCAAGATCTTCAACGAGCTCCTCCTTGAGCTTGGTTGTGTCATCTGCACGGACTCATCGGCACCTGCAAGCTGGTTTTGGAAGTATCTGTGAGTCACGGGGACTCAGCAATCTCACACCCTTGCCATCAAGACTATTTAAGCTCGTGGGTAAGGTAAGGGTATGATGTGGAGCTGCAGCAAGCGACTAGCATATATAGTGGCTAACCTATTCGCAAAAGAGAGCGAGAAGAGAAGGCAAAAGCATGATCGAATAACTATTGATCAAGAAGTGATCCCAGAACAACCTACGTCAGGCATAACTCCAACACCGTGTTCACTTCCCGGACTCCGCCGGAAAGAGACCCTCACGGTTACACACGCGGTTGATGCATTTTAATTAAGGTCAACTTCAGGTTTTCTACAACCAGACGTTAACAAATTCCCATCTGCCCATAACCACGGGCATGGCTTTCGAAAGTTCAATCCCTGCAGGGGTGTCCCAACTTAGCCCAACACAAGCTCTCACGGTCAACGAAGGATATTCCTTCTAGCGGGAAGACCCGATCAGACTCGGAATCCCGGTTACAAGACATTTCGACAAGTTAAAACAAATCCAGCAACACCGCCCGAATGTGCCGACAAATCCCGATAGGAGCTGCAGATATCTCGTTCTCAGGGCACACTCAGATGAGACATCCTACGAGTAAAACCAAACCTCAAGTTGCCCCGAGGTGGCCCTGCAGTCTGCTCAGTGGAACCAACACTCAGAGGAGCACTGGCCCAGGGGGGTTTAAATAAAGATGACCCTTGAGTCCGCGAAACCCAAGGGAAAAAAGGCTAGGTGGCGAATGGTAAAACCAATGTTGGGATTGCTGGAGGAGTTTTATTCAAGGCGAACTGTCAAGGGGTTCCCATTATTACCCAACCGCGTAAGGAACGCAAAATCCGGGAACATAAGACCGATATGACGGAAACTAGGGCGGCAAGAGTGGAACAAAACACTAGGCAAAAGGCCGAGCCTTCCACCCTTTACCAACTATATAGATGCATTAATTAAATAAGAGATATTGTGATATCCCAACAAGTAAACATGTTCCAACAAGGAACAACATCTCCATGTTCCAACAATGAACAACTTCAATCTTCACCTGCAACTAACAACGCTATAAGAGGGCTGAGCAAAGCGGTAACATAGCCAAACAACGGTTTGCTGGGACCAGGAGGGTTAGAGGCTTGGTTCAACAATATGGGAGGCATGATAAGCAAGTGGTAGGTATCGCAGCATAGGCATAGCAAAAGAGCGAGCAACTAGCAAGCAAAGATAGAAGTGATTTCGAGGGTATGGTCATCTTGCCTGAAATCCCGCAAGGAAGAAGAACGAGTCCATGAAGAAGACAAACGGACGTAGACGAACGGATCCTCACAAACGTGACGTTACCGGATACCGAGAAGTACACCGGAAAAGAGCAAACAACATAGTAAACAACCACCACATAATCATGGCATGATGCACAATCAAGTATGATGAATGTCCGATTTAAATATGCATGGCATGGCAAAGGGCACAAACAAAACTACAAGTTAAGTGGAGCTCAATATGCAACGAGTTGCATATTGACGGAACACCACATCAATTATTTAGCTCTCTCTCGGTTAGGTACTCAACAATATTAAATGTTGGTTAACATGGCAAGAGGTGAAACATAAAGGAATTATCTATCTAAAATTTTTTAAATGGGGCCGGATATAGCAAACAACAAATCCGGTAAATCCCCATATGCCTTAGTAATTTATTGCAACAACAGTTTAAACATTTTAATTGTTGTTATCATGATGCGGATAACATGAACAAGATTATGCAATTTTTATTAAAAGTTGACGAGAGCATTATGAAGCATTTGTCACCGTGGTAGAAAGGAAATGGGTGCCACGGCAACGATAACGAAAATGGTGCCACGGCAGCGTTCCGGTTCCGGTAACTCAATTGAGACATCAGTGCAAAAGAAAGTATGGCGGGAGCATGCAAAAGATGGAAGGTGGGTGCTCTCGGTTACTGGGTTCCCACATGACGGTGACAAGGTAAAAGAGGGCAACGTGCACCGACAAATCGAGCACAGTGCAAGCACGAGCATCTCATACATCGCAAGCATTCATTCAAGGACGTCGTCTCGGGGTTATACCTTTGAAGCGTGCAAGCGGGACAGTTCTCGTTCGGTGCAAAGTAGAGGAAGTAGACGTTCTCAGGACGTTCGTAGTGGAAGTAGTGGTACTATCGGTCATCGGTGATCAACGGGACGGTAGTGGAAGTAGAGGTACACGACGTCTTGTCGAAAATCACGGCGGCGGTAGATTGTACCCATGTTGTCGTCGAACTTGATGGAACCAATGTCCTCGAGGGTAGTCGTGGGAAGTAGTCGTACTCGCGAACTTGTCGGATCCACGGCGACGGTAGTTGTTCACGGCGCTTGTGACTCGCGGTTCTTCGGGCAAGGGTAGGTCGTACACGTTCAGAGGGGAAACTTGGCATATCCATGTACTTGGTGTTCCGGTGCGGTACTTGGGGAATCCAATCACGTAGGGGTACACTTGTTGACGCGGAACTTGCCGAAATCCATCTGGAGGTAGCCATCCGTTGTCGTGCTCATGTTGATGTGCAACACGATGGTCTTGACGGATTGTAGTTGAACTTGGCGGTCCGTATGGTCACCGTAGATGAACTTGGCGACAGTGACTCCTATGCTCACGAAACGGCAAAGAGACACCGCAGCGAAGCTGGTGCTTGGGGACGTCGCGGTGGGTTGAAGAAGAGGCCAGAGATGGCAGAACGGCACCAAGCAGAGAGGGCCGACGGGAGGAGGCAGGCGAGGTGGATGTCCATTCCAGTGGAAAGGAATCAGTAGGCTGGACCGTGCAGCAGCGGGCGATGTACTCTGGGACGGCATCGAGGTCGAGGATGACGAGCTGAGGCGGTGTTGGAGCATGGCGGTGCGGCGGCTAGACGAAGAAGGGAGGCGCGATGGAGGTCGCCGGCGCGGAGAAGTCACAGGCAAGGTGTGGGCGTAGCAGAGGAGACGACGTGGCGCTTGGGCTCTGGGTCACGGGGAAAGAGCAGCTCCGGTGGTGCGGCACTGAAGACGGCAGGATGCGGCGAGGCTGCGCTAGCACTTGGCGAAGGCGGCGGGCCAAGAGGGATGGCAGAGGTGGTTGCCGATGGGAGTTAGCGCTCCGGCTGCCTTGCGGCTGCGCGAGGATGATGGGGCAGCAGGGCGTGAGGCGAACTTGGCGGCATGGCCGGCACCAGGAGACGGACGAACAGGAAGGAGAGGAAGACGGAGATGGGATCGAGAGGACGAGAGGTGGCGGCGCTGGTGGAGGAGACAAGGAGTAGGATCGATCGAGTTAGGGATTAGGTCGGGGCCTTGGTGGGCATTGCTGGTGGGCTGCAGGAGGCCCAAGTGGCATGGTTGGGCTCTCTCTCTCTCTCCCTAAATCTTCTCATTTGTTAATTTTTTTGTTTATATAAATAAACAATCAACAAAGGGGAAAAATCCAGGGGTTTTTGGTTAGGAATATGAGATATATAAAAATATATCTAGAACCTTGGATTTATGTAGGGTTTGAAAAAATTGCTCTCGCATTTTTAGAAGGTAGAAAAATAATTAGAGTTTGAATTATTCTCAAACTTCAATCATTTTTGAACCTGACCAAAACAACTTCGAATGGGATGAAATCTGACAGAGAGGGTGTCGGAAAAAGGCAAGATTTATAGGGAAAAGATGAACATTAATGGAGGAGGAATAAGGTCGCTTGCAAAGACATGAAAACGAAGGAAGTGGGAGGGATGATGCATGGGTATGGCTTGAGAGAGATGACAAGGAAAATATATGAAGTTAAGTCGGATACAAGAAGAGTTGAAGAGTAATGCAATTGTGTGATGGGTGATTCCAAGTTAATGGGATATTTAATATAGCTCCCTAATATCGGGAGGATATGTTATAAAGAGAATCACCATGTGAATTCCCTCGGTTTAAATGGATCAAAGATCCATGCCATTTATTTAGTTGAGTTAAGAAAAGAAATGACATGATGGCATGATGACATGATGCAATGCACATGATGACATGACAAGATGCAACATGCAAGCGAATGACATGGAAACAACAGCGAATAACTGGAAGACACCTGGCGCAACGGTCTCGGGGCGTCACACCTAGGGCTTGGGAGGGGCGATGCCATGGTGGTCGATGTGAGAGGGAGGGGGAGGAGATAGCGATGAACATGAACGTGAGGGGGAGGAGATAGCGATGTCGTGGGAGGCGCAGTATTTATAGCGAGCAATGGCACACCTACGTAAGATATGGACTGAGCTGCACTGACTTAACTGCAGGTCCAGTTGCGTCACTGACATGTGGGCCAGACCCCTGTTGGGCCCATATGTCAGTGACCCAATGCACCTATAGTTAAGTAACAGCTACGTGGGCATATTTGTTGGAGTAAATTACGGGGGAGCGAAGGGGTGGAAATATTGCTGGTCACAACGGATTGGACGAAAGTGGGGGGAGGAGAGTCATGCTTGCAGATTTTTTCACAGGGGGTGGAGTGGAGTAGGCAAAAAAATTGCTTGTCTAAAAAAAGGCAAAAAAAATTGCTCATTTATAGTCGGTCGAAGTCTCAAAGGGCGCGACCGCGCGAGGGAGGCGAAGGTCGTGGGAGGCGTGACGTTTGACGGAATTAAGTGAAGTTACATCCACGCGCCGGCATGGCGTGCGAACAGGAAGAAGCTATAGCGTCAGGCCTACGATATGGGTCTAGTAGACATGACATCTGGTGGGTCCGACATAGTTCTCGAGAACTCTTTGGGGGCTTGCAGCCGTTTATCCACTAGGCAAGCCAGCAACCCCACGCCGTTCGCACGCCCTACTCGTCCTAGTCTTCTACCTTACAATAGTTCGCTCCCAGTCGTCCCGTCCTTTCACATTAGTTCACTCCTAGTTTTTTTTGCGGGGTACAACAGTTCAACTTATCCTAACCCTCCTCCAAAATCCATGGCCTCCCAAATCTCCATGGTCGCCGCTGAGTACCAGGTTAGAGCCATCGCCGGCGATCAGTTCATCATAATCTACACACGTGGATCCGAGATGGTGAAAGCATGGCTTGCTCGCTTCCTACGCATGTTCAACAATTCAACGGATGAGTGGGTCGCTGGGCTAGATGTTTAGTACACCACAGTCCTGGGACGAGAGAAGGATCTAAAGGATGGAGAGAGGAAGAAGCCTGCCGTGATCCAGGTTTGCGTACGTAACGTTTGCCTGGTCTACCACATATGCCATGCCGACGTTGAGTGCCAGGATTTTAAGAACTTCCTCAAGGACAAAAGAGTGAAATTCATTACTGTAGGCTTTAAGAACGACAGGGATGTCTTGTGTCGGATAGGTCTCGTTGTAGGCCAGCCCTTTGATCTCCAGAAGGCAAGCCTGGTGTCCTCCTCTCAACCTTCAATGCTGACCCTGGCAGCAGCCATGATTGATCCTTCATACGCTAAACTGAAGAAACCTCATCACGAGTTTCATCATGCATGGGAGTCGAAGACATTAGATGAAGATCACATCCTGTATGGAGCAATGGATGCCTACCTTTGTTTAAGTATCTACAAGGGTTGGATGAAGAAGCAGAGCCCAGTGTCTGGTTCAAGCAAAGAAGCGTTGGCGAAGAGGAAGAGGAAGAGGGACAAGGACGAAGTCGAGGACGTGGACTCGGACTCCGAGTAGGTGGCAGTGTCGTCGCTCATGCAGATTCTACTACAGTGTCAAGCGGACTAGTTGCTTAGTTTATTTTCAAGGGTGTGTTGTGCTGAGGCCCCAGCAGAACTATGTTTATGTTCTTTCTCGTTATTTGAACTCTTTAGTACGTACAGTAGTACTAGTACTATGTCTTACTACTGTTCTTCTTGCAGTTGGTACTACTGCTCGTATCTTCGTGTTCCTACTGTACTTAATAAGTTCGTACTAGTAGTATAATTTGGGTCAGTCGATTTGTGAAAGAAGTTCGACGGAGCGAAGGAAGAAGACGGCAGAAGAGGTGGAAGAGGCCCTTCTGTCCATCCATGTTGCATCAAACGGCTCACATGAGTCGACTGACCCAAATTGCTCCTTCAGATTGCAGGATCCACATGGCATTCAAGGTCTCGAAGGTAGATTCCGCGTCCGCACCCGGTTTGCGGGCTCGACGCGCGCGTGACCGGCTTCCGCCGTGACAGCCACCATGCGCGCCTCCTCCGCGTGGGCGGAGACGACAATGACACACTAGTTCCTCCTCGCCGGCGTGCTAGAGCACGCGCTTGTCCTCCTCTTCGTACGCTGCGTGCATAGACGCGGCTCCACCAGCTGCTCGCGTTCTTGGCAGCATGGCGGCATCGCGTGGAGGGACTGCAGACGATGTGAGCGGGCGAGCCTTCGGCTTCATATCACAGGGATGGCAGCAACACGGCGGTGATGGGCGAGAAATTGTTGGGCAGAGCAGGCGGGCGCCGGCATGCGCAACGGTGGAGGCATATTGATGAGTGCGTGTGTGGGAGCTTACTTTAGTTTTATATATAAGGTTGGTCAAACTTAAAAGAAAATCGTACTAGTACACGTAAACATTAGACTTAGGCAGCGCTTTTATTAGTTAGTACCATAGCCATGATACGAAATCTTGTGCAAGCGCGTGAACCACGGCCGCGCGGTCGATTTAACGGTGCGTTAGCGTGTCACGCTCGAAGGACATCCACCGAACCTTTTTGTGTGTGTGAAAACAATCCTCGAATATTCCTCAACATTTTTTCCTGTGAAAGTTCTTGACGCTGTAATATTTCCATATATTTGAATTTAGCTCCAGTTCGTGTTAATTTGGATTTGGACGTTTTAGGTGCGCCCTAGTTTTTTTAATACTGATTTTGTGTGTGTGACTGAGAGAGAACGTGTGTATGTATCCATATGTGTGTTGTGGCGGAAGGGCAATGTGGAGACGGTGTGCATGTGATGCAGACATAGAGAGGTGTGAATGTGCAAATGATCATGCATGAGTGAGACATAGACAGATGCTGATACGTTGTGTATACATGAGAGAACGGTCTTCTAGTTTACTTGTGTGTGAGAGAGAGAGAGAGGGAGAGAGAGACAGAGAGAGGAGCATCCGTAACACAACAACCATCTCTCTCGATTCGTCCGTCCCTCGCACGGTCGCATGCAACACATGCATCAACGCGCACATTTTAACACCCTCACCCGGCCCCTGCCCCCCTCAAGGCCCGCACAATCTCTTCGTGAATACCCAGTTCTCTCCCTAGGTTTGTTTTCTCTCAATATCTGACACACACACATAGAGAGACACACGCAGCACAACACACACACACTCCCCCGAGCACACAATTCATCCCCTTCCAAGGTTATACGGCGACCACTCTCGCTTGTGCTTCTTTGCACCCCGACATGCACAACACCTCAATCTTCAAAGAGGGCATCGAGCAGATCGAAGACGGCGACCACACCATGCTAGAGAATGCAGGGTCATTTGGAAGCAGGGTGATGTGACGACGGCTGACTGACTCCTCCCCCCACCCTCTCTCTCTCTCTCTCTCTCTTGCACAAAATTACCAATCCCTCTCTCCCCCGCACAAAATTGTTGATCCCTCAACCCACGAGATCCTTCCCCTCTCGTCCATGTTTTTCCAGCTCTCTCATCAAACATGTTGTCTCTTCTCCTTCCACGTATACAGAATCCAGATGCACACGCATCTCATGTATATTACATGTATCCATCTTTCTCACAGACCTAACTTCTTCCTCTCTCTTTCTCTCTCTATCTCTCTCTCTCTCTGTCTCGTTAGGTTTGTCTCCTACTCTCTCGTCCACATACATACAATCTTTCCCGCCCTATCTGCTCCATCTTCAAAAGCTCTCTCTGCACGTTTCATTCACACATTGGGATATGTCAAAATGTTGCTTCTATAATGGCTGATGTAGAGTTATGGTTGTTTTTGTTGCATCCTACAAAGTAATAACAATGAAATGCATTTAGATTCTCATTTGACTGGGATTATGTGAGTTTGAGCATGTTGTGAAGTACTATAGACCTTGTATACATCTTGGGATTCGACAATGATTGTAACTATTGAATTGTATAGACCATTACATTCGAAGTCAATGGCCTAATATATTTATTTCACAATTTCAACTAATGATTAGTTCACTACAAACTAAGAAAACAAATGTGTACTCCCTCCATTTTTATTTAAGTCCGCGTATTAGCATTGGTCAAAGTCAAGTTTTGTAAACTCTCAGAAAGCTTATAAAAAATATTAACATATACAATAACAAATAAATACCATTAGATTCATTATTGAATATACTTTCACATCATACATATTTGTTATGGTAAATGTTTATATTTTTCTATAAACTTGGGCAAACTTTAGGAAGTTTGACTTCGGTCAAACCTAATATGCAGAGTGTACTACTACTACTCGTTAGTTGCTTAGCCGAATCACTCAACACGCCACACGGGGAGTCCAGTGTCACAAAATTTTGAGGTCGGCAGGAAAATCTCCCACGACCCTGATTCGAGCAGTGGGAAGTTACCATCATAGCCTTCGGAACAGGCCTACAGATGACGCTTGGTAGGGGGCTGTTTTCGTAACTTCAGGTTCACCCTACCCAGCCAACCCCACCCCGGCACCCAGAATAGTACACCTGAATACTCCCCATTTTCTATCCCCACCGCAAAATAGACTTCTCCACAGCACCGCAGCCTTCGTGCTCCTCCCCTTTACATCGGCGCACTCGTCCACCGCAGCGCATCTGCCTCATTGACGACCTCATATGCTGCACTGGAGCCAGTCCAGCGTCATCGTCGTACACGGAGCCTCTTCCACGGTCTCGGATCTGCTTCCCGGAAGCCGACGCCAAGCGCAGAAGTACCACCGTCGTGGACAATGAACTGACTCCTGTTGCCGACCATGACTCACAGAGGCCGCCGCGACCATCATTCTCCTCCTCGATTGGTAATGTGTGTATTGAATCACTTAGCAATACATGTGCAGTTCCAATTTTGTTCATACCTACCCTTCAAATTTCCTGGGTGCTATTGTTCCCGTAAAAGTAATTGGTTATAGCCTCCATTGTCCAACAGAATATCAGCTTGTAATTGTGCGTCACTCCTGTATCGCGCTATGCTTGGGTAGGTTTTTCATCTGCAACTAGTAGTGTGGCAAATGATGGAAAGGTTTTTAGAACTACCAAGATGCCCATGCGTTGCACGCATCAAGATGCATTTGTATGAGTAGTTTATCTTGTGGGAGAAAAGGATGAAGAGGGAAGGCCTTATTTGCAAATCTGGAGAGGGGTATGGGTATATTTTTGCAAAATTCCCATTTGTTTCCTTCCTATTTGTCGGATATAAATCAGACGGCCTATATTGCAAGAAAAAAAAGTATAGAGAAAAAAAGTAGACACTAAAGGAAGTAGAGATAAATATTAAATATAAAATATAAAATAAATATAACAGTAGAGAAGAGAGTAGAGATAGCATGTTGAGATTTTCAAAGCGCCGCGCGGTTGCGATTCTGTTGGAGATGCTCTAACATGGCAGACGAGTGCTTTAATGTTGCCCACAAGATGCGCGAGTATTACTAGTAGTATATTTTTCTTGCCATGTTGAGATTTTAAAACCACGAGTGCGAACATGCAGAGGAGCAATGAAGACCAAACACAGGGTATTCGGGACATCTTCAAGGAGCATGGCAAGTTAAAGAGGAGCTGCACCGAACCTGCAAAACGAGCTTTGGTAAGTAACACCCTTTCAATTACTTTCGTGTAGCCTCGTGTTCTTCGATGTGTATATGTTGTAGTTTCTGTTTCTCTTAAGCGTGGTGTTCTTCGATGTGTAATAAGAAGAGTCTTAATCGTCCTACTACTTTCATTTTTAGCTTGATGTAGGAAGTGGGTGTTCTCACCTTGTAGTCTGTTTTTTTTTCCTTTTGAATTCACTTCTCCGAGTTTTGTTTATCTGGCTTCTACTAAATGGATCTAGGTTGCTCTGAGTATTGACCTAAAAAAGAAGTAACTTCATGTCAGGATGTAGTTCCTGCGAGGAGGAAGTATGGTCAACCTCGAGATCATGTTTCCAAAATGAGGCTAGATTACACACAAGGTGCCAGTTCCCTAATGATGCTGGATTAGACACAAGGTGC
Organism: Triticum urartu; assembly: GCF_056163025.1. Lineage (NCBI taxonomy): Eukaryota > Viridiplantae > Streptophyta > Magnoliopsida > Poales > Poaceae > Triticum > Triticum urartu. The sequence continues at coordinate 56,811,284 of NC_141875.1, read as the reverse complement.
AAATTCCCAGATGATGTTGGATTACACACAAGCCAGGTGGAGTCGTCAGTTGTTCATGTCCTCATGGCATTAGTAAAGGCTGAAAGAAAGCGTGCAGCAGCCCTTGAGAATGTAGCTGAGTTCCTGAAGAAGCGAAAAGAGCAATCAGATGCTCTCTTCACCCAAGCCAAAGAAGAGATGGACGAAGCCAGAAATAAGCTAGCAGAGGCAGAGCAGGCTAGGCGTCTCCTGCTATCTAAAACTGTTGTCAATACAAAATTTCCTTCATAATAGCTAGGTTCAAATGTTTATCCAGTAAGCTTTCCTGTTGTGATGTCCGTGCATCTACTGATGTGCCACAAAATGTTTTTTTTCAGGTCATGTAATAACAGCAATTACTTTCCAGACAATAACAGACGAAGCATTGGACATGGTATAGTTCACGCGCAAGCCCGACATTCCATGTTCGACTTCCACATCAAACTCATGTTCACAGATATCTGCACATTCATACATAATGTCCACAACCATGATTCACTTCAAAGCCAAAAAAATGTGAGGAGAGTTATAAGTGAAGAAAATCCTCTACTAGTCCCTGCTACCAGTGCGAGCACAACAAGTCAAGACCATGCGTAAATTAATTATATTTTAGTCATTTTTGTGTTCTAAAATGCCTGCCGGCTCGTGGAAGGACGTGTTGCTGGCACACGCGCAGATTTAATGAAGGCAGGAGGGGCAGTCTTAAGATGGTTGCACGCAGCGAGGAGGCGTGCTCAGCCGGGCCTGCAGCGAGTGCGGCCCTCTTGGCCGGCGCGCCGGTTCAATGCCTGCGCTATGAGAGGTCGCGTCCGTGTCAGAGCAATCACTCCCTCCAGTCCTTTTTTGTTTGGGTATAACAAAATCTCATTTTCCATTCACATTTTACAAGTAAAATTCATGGACAAACTTTGACCCAAAGTACGATGGGGTCTAGTAAACCAAAATGGAGGTAGTGGTTTTTTTTAAACAAAGAAGGGTTTCCCCTTCCGATTTTCATTACTGAAAACCAACATCTAAATCTAAACCATAGTATTTGCCCTAGAACTACCAGGTTCAACATCTCGCAACATAAACCCATACAACCTCCATCACAAAAAAACCATACAACCATACGCCAAGGAGGTACGTAGTACTATGAATTCCATTTTCGCTCCATACCAATCGTTCTAAAAACTACTTACTACTTATAACGCACCATTGAAAATCGGAACACTTAACCCCGCTAAAAACGATATTTAAAACGTGGCTACTCGATCTGTGGCAACTGGCGAGCCACCGCGCTCCAAGTCGTTCACCTGTGGTCCCGACCATCAACTCCTACGGATCAAATTATCACGCGTGCTGACTATTCCTACAAAGGTGCTCCACCACGTACCCGGTACCCGCGAATGCAGCAATCATGCACCTAGGGTTTTATGGTTTATTTGTTAACGTCGCCTTTACATAACACTCATGTGTGCGAGACAGCGAGAGGCCGACTGCGTGTGTGCGCCTCTTCTCTTCGTATATACTCCACCGTTTGTCTGGTGTCCAGAAAATTATAATAACTACTAGCAATGTGCCAATGCGTTGCCACACGATCAAAGTAGATTAATACATATTCACCGATTTGATAGAAAAAAAGTCTAGTTTTGAAATACATATATCACTAAAAATATGTTATGTTTCACTCAAAATATATTCCTTTGGTGGTTTTGATGAGATAAGGGAGGAATGTTGTTGGTTTCAAGATTCGAGAAGTGGTATATGTCTAATTTCTACTCTTACTAGCAAGATGCCCGTGCGTTGCACGGAACATCAAGATCTGGTGGGAGAAAAGGATGAACGAGGGAAGGCCTTATCTGCAAATGTGGTGAAGAGTGCGGGTAAATTGCCATATTTTCCTTCCTATCCGTCAGATATAAATCGGACGACCTACATTGCAGGATGGAAGGCCCACCATCATCACCAACTCTATTTTTTATCCCTACTCTTATAAAAAGCATTGTCGGTGATGATCGTGTGCCTGCCATCCTGCAATATAGGCCGTCCGATCTATATCTGACGGATAGGAAGGAAACTATGGCAATTTTGCAAAAAGATACCCACACCCCTCTCCACATTTCAAATAAAGCCTTCCCTCGTTCATCCTTTTCCCCCACAAGATAAACTACTCATACAAATGCATCTTGATGTTCCGTGCAACGCATAGGCATCTTGCTAGTTGTTGCAAAAAGCCCATGTGAGAGAGAGAGGGGGAGTGGAGGAGGACGGAGTGCATGTGTGACAAAGACACAAGGAGTGTGTGTGCGATAGGTATCAGCTTAAAATGAGGCGATAGTGTGTGTGTGCATGATCGAGAGGGCGTGTCTCAAGAAGGGAAGAAAAATCTACATAGATACAAGGAGCGGGAGAGAGACATGTATGCGATGGTGGAAGCACGAGTGAGCGGGTGTATAAACCTATCTAGAGGCTAGCTAGTCGATAAATGTTTGTGAGAGAAATACGAGTCGGGGTGCGAAAGCGAGAGTTTTGTGTGTGAGAGAGAGATGGTAGTCGGGAAGGGGAGTGGAAGCAGGAGTTGTGTGTGTGTCTGTGAGAGAGAGAGAGGAGACGGTAGTCGGGGTTGTCTGATCGGTAAACAAATGAATAATGTCAGTCTGGGAAGGAGACGAAAAGGAGACTGCAACAAATGTTGTGTCTATAGGAGAGAGAGAGAGAGAGTAATTTTAGTGGTATGAGTCAAATGTAGAGACATATAGGGTGTGTGAGAGAATCCCATAGAGAGAAATACAAAGTGTAAGACGAGTGGAGACTATGTGTGTGGGGGTGAAAAAGAAATCTTAGGTACCGAGTGATACCAGAGAACAGTAGAGACGTGAGAGATAATGAAAACCGTGTAATGTATAATGATAGGGAGAGTATGACACTTCTCAAGGGAGACGTCGAGAAACCATGTTTACGAGGATAGGAGAAACATGAAGTGAGCGTGCGGGTGAGCTGGAGAAAAGAGAGTGATAGCTACCTGAAGGAGCATGCATGCGAGAGAGATGGGCGCGAAAGGAGTGAACAAAAAAGGGATTCAAATATTTGAATTCGAGATGATGATACATGTAATCCATACTCGAACCAAAATTGATCTATCAAACATGCATACTCATATGAATTCATGCACATCTATGTTATTTAATATGTAGATATTACTGATCCATACATTTTAGTATAACATAATTTGGTTAAAAAATTTCGAATTCAACCTTATGATTTCGAGATCGTTGTACTTGTAAATCATATTATACATATAAAGGAGCAGAATTCTTTGTTGTTCTTTTGAAAGTATATATATATAAATGATGTATATAGAATGTAATTCCAATTGAAAAGGATTCCGCCCGGAAAAAAATAGAATACAAACGGGATTCGAATTGAGTTGGCACGGTAAACGTGCACTCTGAAAAATTTGAACGAAGCGGGGAAAGTCGCAGTAACCGCCCGAAACCAAAATCTGCGAGATGCAAATCACTACTGCCTATACCTGCCAGGCAAAGCCTATCTGCTGGATTTCTATAGGTTTCGATAGAGGTAGGTTTGTAATTTCACCCAAACGTGACGTAACCGCCTCTCACCCGGATTCATACACGGTGGGCGCCGAAACACAGTGTGTCCCGAAATCGACTCCCTCCCCGATTCATATTCATACACGGTGGGCCCCAAAAACAAACTCTCGTCGGTAAATATTCGATGTATGCGAGATTACCGTCCTATCCCCAACCAACTAATGTTGCTGTGATGTAGTAGAAATTTGAAACAGGGGCTAAGTTTGTAAATTTCCTCGCATTTGAGACAAGTGTGCCCTGAATACATGGTTCCCCCCTTCCTCTCTACCTCCCTTTTCCCCATTCGTACTCCGTGGGCGCCAAAACACCCTCTCCACCCCACCCTCCTCCGCCCGCCGCCGTCCTCCACCCCATCCACCGCCGTCCTCCTCCACCATGCCGGAGTTGATACCCCGATGCCGCCATCCATTACAAGAGATCGGTCGCTCTCATCCACGGCTTTGGACCGGGATGCTTGCATTCCGTCCTCTCACTTCATCCCCGCTGTCGTCCACCTTGCCGGCGCCGCTCCTACGACCGTCTTGTCCATCGCGCCGCGCCGCCTACGTCTACCCTCCTAGATCTGCTTCCACGCCGCTAACAGCCATCGCTACCGCAGCACCGTCAAATTCTCAGCAGATGCGTACACGGCGCCGCACCAGAGGCGGTACTCTTTCGTATCTGCTCAACTTATTTATCGCAGCAAGAAAATAGATCGCCACTGCTTTATTCTGATTTCTTGTCTTGGTTGCGAAGTTGCCTTTGTCCGGTTTGCACCTCCAGATCCGCCATGGCACGCTCAACACTATACTCCCAATGCTTATGGTTTTCCCCTTTTATATTCCACACTAGTTAAATCACAGTAGACTAAATATCAAAATTGGGTCAGTCGATTTTTCAGAGCTCGCCGGAGTTCGCCGGTGCGATCGAAGGGGCTCAGGTGGTTGTGGGGCCTCGCCGAACAAAGAAAACTCGACGCGGGTGGGGTTGGGGTGGGGTGGGGGTGGCGGAGGAACACAGGCGGTGGGGGCCGGTGGTCCGGTCGGCGGCCCGTGCGGTGTTCTGTATGGGAAGAATCAGAGACGAGGAAGAAGAAGGGTTACGAGACGTAGGATCTTCATCCAACCGCCTGAAATGGTCAAGAGACAGCTAGGAGTTGCATTCTTAATGCGCTCTGGTTCATCATGTGTGGGCACTGCGCAACCAACATTTTATTATCCAAAATCTGCTTGCTCTTCTTTACCATGTTCCTCTTCCATTCTTCTTTAATATGTACTCTCTCCGTTCCTAAATACAAGTCTTTGTATAGATTCCACCATGGACTACATATGGAGCAAAATGAGTGAATCTACACTCTAAAATGTATATGGATACATCTGTATGTGATCCATAGTGGAAATCTCTACCAAGACTTATATTTTGGAACGGAGGGAGTATGATAGTAGTACAATATGTTCCTTGTACTGAAGATGAGCAGGGACATTTGCAGTGTAGAGGTCTATACGGTTGGTTGTGATGGACACTTTGAGCCTCTTTGATTCGTAGGATCTTGTAAACATAGAAATAGGATTTGTAGTGGCATGCCCACTTGAATCCTATAAGAATAGCAAGGAAATGCGGGGAGCTGTGTCGCCTTTGAGAGTTACACTGATATTAACAGTACCGCACCTTCACTTGAAAAGAGTTGGTATTCGAAGCCTTTCTAGCCGTACCGGCAATACTAGCACATATATTCCAGCAAGTTCCAATTTGCTGATTTTACTCTGATGCTTAAGGTTTTCCTGTTATATCTACACTATGATCTGTGTAGCTGCTTTGTGTCGAACTAGCAGCAGTCCACTCTTGAAGCTAAACACTGCAATGACTTACAAAATTGGCACCAACGCATTGAGTGCCATTCTGGATGCAATGAAACTCATACGCTCCCCACCTGTTGATTCTTGTTCAGAATATGATCCTAATGACTATTCTAACCTCGAGGAGTCAAAGGCAGATGGCCTGTCCTATTCACCCATCAAGGTGCCTCTTCTAATTTGGCAATGTTTTATTGATTGCGGGTATCTTGCATATGTTTTCTTGCATTTCTTCTACTTTGTTGCGCAGCCATCTACTTAGTTTACTCATCATATATGTCGAGATGCCATGCCCATCCATTATCAATACATATTCCATATGTCATCATACCATGTTTTCCACTCAAATGCTGTTCTTGTGCATCAGACATCAAAAAGGAAGAGGGTGATTGCCGAACCTGAAGGAGCACCAGCTAAGTCCTTGAAAAACGTGGTGGTGCCGAAGAAATCAGACAGCACCCTAGTTATATTGCTTGTACAACCAGTGACACAAAACGTAGAACCGACTCCAGCAGACTGTACCCATACTTCACTGGCCACACCACTAGCCCCACCACACAGGACCTGCACTCCAGCAAAAGGTATACCGATTTCATTTGCCATAGCACCAGCTGTACCACAGAAAAATTCCACTCCAGCAAAAAGTACAGCAAGTCCACCGGCCGAAGACCTATCCCAACTACAGAGACGGCCAATTCCTGCAGATTGGAACCCCATTCCATTTATTCCCAGTTTAAAAGACAATGCTTTCAATGTTGTTAGGGACTACGTGCATATATTCCCATCATGGGAAGATTATTGTGAAGACAAACACCATTTTCACATCTTCCTGTCCAACTTACGTGTAAGTGCTATTATTCATGGTTATTATTTTCCTGTTTTCTGCTGATTGAACACATCAATGATTTACATTACATTGTTGTAACTAGGTGAGGGTCAATCTGGATAGTCATGACAAGGAAAGCTTACTTGTGCTTTTCAAGGAAGCATTGCAGCAGTATCGGTGTTACCTGAGGAAATCACACTTTGATGGCAAGTCTATAAACGAATTTCCGGTGAAGTCTCTTGTGCTAAATTTAGAAGACATTGAATGCAAAAACCTTGTTATGCACTGGTCTCGTTCCCAGGATGAGGTACTGTCTATGAAATCACATGACAATTTGAACTTCTACTTTTCTGCATGTGCCTTACGGATCTTTTTTGCAGGAAATCTGCTCGAAGAAGAATTCCGGTTTGACAAGAACGACAGGATATCATAAATATGCTGCCCGCTACTTTGCTCTTGTTAGTACCTGTTGTCCTGTATCACTGTACTTGCATACATACCTGGTTCATTATGTGACAGCAGTATGCATGATAGCTTGCTTATCAATTGTTCACTCCAAATTATTTGATCTGTATGAATGGTTACATTAGTGTAGAATATATCCAATGCCAATGTTTTTAGCTCTGCATTGTTCTTGTAAGTACATGCTGTCCTTTATCAGTGTACTTATAATGACAGGTAGTTGTTCATGTACCATCACTCTGCAGCTTATTTTCCTTTGCCCTCCATTTTCTACACATCAGATCTATATTTACTCTTACCATAAGGTTGGTACTGAAGAAGTTTAGTTGTGCATTGCTCTTGGTTGTACCTTTTGCCTGTATAGCTGCACTTACATTTATAACTACTTGGTTATCTAGCATCACTCTTCATCTTGTCTTAAATATTCTCCATTTTTTTCATATATTATCACATCTATATTTACTCTTAACAAAATGTAAAATAAAGGCAATGCTTTTGAAGAAGATTATGTGGTAAACTTCTTGAATTGCCCCCCCCCCCATCAGCATGGACAAGGCCTTTATAGAGCCTGTCTTCACCAATAATGTAAGTTTGTCCATCTCAAGCCTTCAAACTTTGTTGTATATATTTGGTTAGGCATGACTGCAACAGCTGTTTATTTTTGGTGTTTGCATCAAATTGCTTGTTTAAAGTTTATTATGTAGTTCATAAACAAAAGTTTGTCCTTTCTCAATTTAAGTTTTCAGTTGTACAACCAAGTTCCTTCTTCATACCATGTAAATTAAACTATATAGAGCAAGTGATCTTCTTTTGCACTGCATGTATGCTTATGTTCTTCATCCGTAATCCAGTGGTGTGGTGAACCTACCCACTACAGCACAATGTCATATTCTGCAATGTCTTGACTATGAACAATGTCATATCATTCTACTATTATTTAAACCGTCTCTTTATTTGCCAATCTGAATGGTATAAATTGATAGCACACTAACCATTGATACTTATGAGTTCTTGATCTGTAATCCAGTGGTGTCATGAAGCTGCCAACTCCTTGACAATGTCATTTCCTACCATGTCTTGACCTTAACAATACCATATTGTGTTAATGCAATTTTAAACTGTGTCACTTTATTCGTCAGTAAGAAATGTGATGAATTGTCAGCACTGATACTTTTATGTGCAAAACCTCTCATCTGTCTGCTTGTTTATCTTTCAGAGTGAGGAAGATATAAGTGTTGAACAAGCGTAGTCTCATCATCTTTCTCAGCTGCTTGCACTGCAGCTCCCCAGCAGGGCTAACCTTTCTTGAACTCTATTAAAGTGCTGTCGGTTTTGTATATTATTTTGTCGGCGTGTTTATTTGCACTGGTGGCGATCTTTGATGCCCAATGTATGTAATCTGCTGTCTGCTTGTGCTTTATTATCATAGTGGCGAACTTTGATGCCCAGTGGATGTAATATGCCATAATTTCTTTATTGTATAGTCTAGGTTTTTTCTTATTCACGATGCTGTAGTTATTTACTGTATATATGTCATGTCTTCGCAGTAAACCGGCCAAACCGTAAAATTATGGTACATAATCGGGCCGTCATGCAATCACGATGTAGGTTGGGCCTGAAACATGCTGAATAGCTCACGGGCCGGCAGCAGCCCAAAATGAACCCCGACACATGATTGTGCGAATCAAATCACGGGCTTTTAACAGGCCAAAATTGTCTCGGTCCTTGTTTGGCCCAATCAGATATCGGCTGTGAGCAGGCCAGATGCAAACCGGGCCGTAGTTAGGCCCAACTATATGACGGGCTTTTAACAGGCCGAAATTAATATAGGGCTAAAATGTTAAACGGGCCTTTAATAGGCCAAAACTAATATCAGGCCGAATTACTAAGTGGGCCTTTAGCAAGTGGGCCCAAAAGCATAGTGTCCAGTTGACGGGCCGAATCTGATATAGGCCATAATTGAGCCCAAAGCCTCCTAAAGGGTCAGACCTGATCTGGGCCGTAATTTGGCCCAGAACGTGGTAGGCTTTTAACGGGCCGGATCTCATATGGGCCACTATTAGGCCCGGAGCATGGCAGGCCATTAATGGACCAGATCAAATATGGGCTGGCATTTGTCCCAAAACATGGCAGCCAGTTAATGGGCCGGCCTACTAGGGTCCTCAAAATCTTGTGGGCCTACAGCTGGGCCGGCCCATTAATGTCGGTGAAATCTTGTGGGCCTTTAGCTGGGCCGGCCCATTATGATCCGCAAGAATCTTGTCGGCCTTTACCTGGGCCGGCCCATTATGGCACACAAAAATCTTGTGGGCCTTTACCTGGGCCGGCCCATTATGGCCCGCAAAATCTTGTGGGCCTTTAGTTGGGCCAGCCCATTATGGTCCACAAAATCTCGTGGGCCCTTAGCTGGGGCAGCCCATTATGGTCCGCAAAATCTTGTGGGCCTTCAGTTGGGCCGGCCCATTTAAACTTGACTAGCAAAAGAGCCCGTGCGTTGCAACGGGAGAGAAAACATAACACATGCTCTTAACTCAACAACCATCACTGAAGACCACATTAGGTCCATTTCCTTTATTTTTGTGAGGCATCATATTTGTGTTGCCGCTTATCCTTCTTCTCACCCTCGCCGGCGATGGCCTCGGTGTTCACACAAAACAACAAAAAACGTGTATTGAATATGGTTAATCCTAAGGCGTTTCTCTCTCCCTCTCTCTTCCCTCTCCCTCTCTCTCTCTCTCTCTCTCTCTCGCTCGCTTTCTCTCACTCTCGTGATGAGAAATCTGTTGTTTTCCCCTGCGACATTTTTCAGAGGTATGCATGTGTAGTTATCGATGTTTTATTTTCCGTATATGGTTATAGTGGGGTGTTTATTTGCAATCCGGATCGCTGCCGGTATGAAAAAACATGAATATTGCATTATAAATTCTAAGTTTGCTTCCATACCAATATTTTAAAAATATTTAACAGGTAAAATTAACATCATATGTAGATTCCACACATTTTTCTAATAAAATTTCATATATAATATGTTAAAATCGAAGTTACGGTTTAAAAGATGCAGATAATTTAGAAAATCATTTGGTTTGACTCAAATATATTCCAAAATAATATTTAAAAATACATAACAGGTAAAAATAATCTCATACTCATATTCTACATATTTTTCTAATCAAAATTCATATATAACATGTTCAAATCAGAGTTACGGTTTAAAAGATATGGATGATTTTAAAAAGCATTTGTTTGACTTAAATATGATCCACGGATGAATTACCTAAAACATCAGGGGGTTTTCAAAAAATGTAAAATAACCGTTCGGGTGTGACTTAAATCCGGACGACGAGTTGATTTCAACAAAAGACTGGGACTTTTGTGTAAAATACGAAAATAACGATTCATTTTAACTTAAAACAGGATTGCGAGTTGAATTCTCTAAAATAGAGGGACCTTTTTGAAAAATGCCATGACGGATGAAAGAAACCCAATTTGCTTTATTATTAGTTAAATATGGGCCGGTCCACGTGTCAACATATCATAGGTGTGTCTCGCCCATTGGATGAGTGACACATGTGCCAACGTGGACCTGACACGTGTCTCCTCCAGCCAATGATGATTTTACACATGGAAAATTCCCATTGGTCGAGGCTGTTAACGGGTTATTGGATCCAAAACCCGACCTGATAACTTAACGGCGTTCCGTTACGATGGATGCCACCTGTCGTTCACCCTTGACGAAAACACTTCTGTGACGCGCGATTTATCGTCATGGAAGTGGACACTTCCGTGATGATAATTTTGGTAATGTCATGGAAAACTTCTACGACAGCATAGGTATGACTATCTTGATTCTGTCATAAAATCGTCATGGATGTACATGCATGACAGAAAACGCGACCTACTGTGGCAAACACGTATCATCACAGAAGTGTATTTTTTTGTAGTGGATGCATAGGATAAAACTTCTGATGAAGTTCCAATTTCAATCGGTTGTAGTTCCATGATCCAATATCATCACATAGCCTATACCATGTAAATACCTTTCCCTTCGAAGATAAAGGGAAGACCTTCTTCTTGACAACATCCTCGGGAAAACCTGCAAGCTTAAATAATCCACAAACTTCATCCACATAGATTAGGTGCATATCAGGATGTAATGTTCCATCTCCTGCATAAGGATTAGTTAGCAGTTTCTCTATCATACCCGAAGGAATTTCATAATGAATATTTTCAGTAGGATCAGTAGGTTGAGGAGAAACTCTTTGCTCTTCTGGTCGAGGTGAAGATACTCCGAACAAGCCCCTTAAAGGATTATTTTCCATAGTAACAAGTGACAGTAAATTTCAGCACAATATATAAATGTTTCCTTACCAAAGGCACTTCACTCCCTGACAACGGCACCAGAAAAGAGTCTTGACGACCCACAAGTATAGGGGATCTATCGTAGTCCTTTCGAAAAGTATGAGTGTCGAACCCAACGAGGAGCGGAAGGAAATGACAAGCGGTTTTCAGCAAGGTATTCTCTTGAAGCACTGAAATTATCAGTGACAGGTAATTTTGTGATAAGGTAATTTGTAACGGGTAACAAATAGTAAAAGTAAATAAGGTGCAGCAAGATGGCCCAATCCTTTTTGTAGCGAAGGACAAGCCTGGACAAACTCTTATATAAAGGAAAACACTCCCGAGTACACATGGGAATTATCGTCAAGCAAGTTTTCATCATGCTCATATGATTTGCGTTCGTTACTTTGATAATTTGATATGTGGGTGGACCAGTGCTTGGGTGTTTCCCTTCCTTGGACAAGCATCCCACTTATGATTAACCCCTCTTGCAAGCATCCGCAACTACAAAAGAAGTATTAAGGTAAACCTAACCATAGCATGAAACATATGGATCCAAATCAGCCCCTTACGAAGCAACGCATAAACTAGGGTTTAAGCTTCTGTCACTCTAGGAACCCATCATCTACTTATTACTTCCCAACGCCTTTCCCTAGGCCCAAATAATGGTGAAGTTTCATGTAGTCGACGTTCACATAACACCACTAGAGGAAAGATAACATACATCTCATCAAAATATCGAACGAATACCAAATTCACATGATTACTCCCATGTCCTTAGGAACAAACGTAACTACTCACAAAGCATGTTCATGTTCATAATCAGAGGAGTATTAATTATCATTAAGGATCTGAACATATGATCTTCCACCAAATAAACCAACTAGCATCAACTACAAGCAGCGGCGAATGAACTGGGCAGGCTTTAATAGGCTTGAGCCTGCCCTCCAACAATGAAAAAAGGAAATTAGTAGTTAATAGTACATGTTCCTAATAGTATTATGGCAAATTCTATCCTTCTTTGAACAAAAGATTTGAGACTTGGTGGCTTTTTCTTCACGCCATTGACTTTGAGCCTGCCCTTGATTTTCCTCCTAGATTCGCCACTGACTACAAGGAGTAATCAACACTACTAGCAACCCGCAGGTACCAATCTGAAGTTTTGAGACAGAGATAGGATACAAGAGATGAACTAGGGTTTGAGAGGAGATGCTGCTGGTGAAGATGTTGATGGAGATTGACCCCCTCCAAATGAGAGGATCATTGGTGATGACGATGGCTTCAATTTCCCCCTCCGGGAGGGAAGTTTCCCCGGCAGAACAGCTCCGCCAGAGCCCTAGATTGGTTCTGCCCAAGTTCCGCCTTGAGACGGTGCCGCTTCATCCCGAAAGCTTCCTTCTGATTTTTTTCCAGGTCAAAACACACCATATAGTAGAATATGGGCATTAGAGGCCTGCCAGGTGGCCCACAAGGCAGGGGCGCGCCCCCAGCCTTGTGGATGGCTGGTGGCCCCCATCTGGTGCATTCTTGGCCCAATATTTTTTATATATTCCAAAATAATTCTACGTGAAGTTTTAGGAATTTTGGAGTTGTGCATAATAGGTCTCTAATATTTGCTCCTCTTCCAGTCCAGAATTCCAGCTGCCGGCATTCTCCCTCTTCATGTAAACCTTGCAAAATAAGAGAGAAAAGGCATAAGTATTGTGATATAATGTGTAATAACAACCCATAATGTAATAAACATCAATGTAAAAGCATGATGCAAAATGGACGTATCACGGCGCAGCAGCGAACGGCTTCGGCCACCGCCATCTGCGCGAGGGTGAGGCATGCCTCCTTTATGAGGCCGACTACCCGGCGCCACCGAATATGCGGGTGCTGGGCACCTGGAGGCTCAGCGCCAGCGGGGACCCGGTGCCACACACGCCCACCGGAGCGGCCCGGCATGCCGAAATCGCCCGCATCCGGGCATCGCTGTCGAATCCGCCGCGGAACCATCCGAGGTTCGCCCCCGAGAACAACCCACTATGGACATCGTACTTCTAGAGACGGCATGAGGAGCGGGTCGCCGCCACCAACGGCATCGAGCCCCACGGCCACCTCAACTCCGAGGGACGGCGCCTCTGGTGGGGCCTCCTAGGCCGCACCTTCGAAGCCGTCCTCAAGCACATCGAGGCTGGCAACACGCCGCGCCTGGAGTACCTTGCGCCCCCCTCCTTCTCTCACCACCGCGGCAGCTCCTAGACGCCACGGCGAATGGAGACGGTGACGTCGTCCTCGTCGGGTTACGGCTCTTTGTCCTCCGGCTCGCAGGCGCTTCACCCCGTCAAGTCGGAGCCGCGGGAGACGCCACTTGGGCACCGCACCCGCAGCGGCGCCCTCATCATCAACAAGGGTGGCCACCCCTCCCCTCAGTCCTACCGCCTCGTCCAACCGAAGACCAAGTCGGGTTTGCTCCCCGTGAAGAAGGAGCACCAGGACATGGTCGTTGTCGGTGTCAAAACCGGCCGATCTCGGGTAGGGGGTCCCGAACTATGCGTCTGAGGGTCGAAGGTAACAGGAGGCAGGGGACACGATGCGTCTGAGGGTCCCGAACTATTCGTATTTTATTGCTCTCTGGTAAAAAATGAAAATTATCTTCGTGAGCGCATACTTTCTATTTTTATCAGCAAGATCAAACATTAATCACCCAAGAAGATCCTAAAGGCTTTAATTGGCACAAACACTAATTAAAACATAAAAACACAATCATAACAGAGGCTAGATAAATTATTTATTACTAAACAAGAACAAAAGGCAAAGAACAAAAATAAAATTGGGTTGCCTCCCAACAAGCGCTATCGTTTAACGCCCCTAGCTAGGCATGATGATTTCAATGATGCTCACATAAAAGATAAGAATTGAAATATAAAGAGAGCATCATGAAGAATATTACTAGAACATTTAAGTCTCACCCACTTACTATGCATAGGGATTTTGTGAGCAAACAATTTATGGGAACAAGAATCAACTTGCATAGGAAGGTAAAACAAGCATAACTTCAAGATTTTCAACACATAGAGAGGAAACTTGATATTATTGCAACTCTTACAAGCATATATTCCTCCCTCATAATAATTTTCGGTAGCATCATGAATAAATTCAACAATATAACCATCACATAAAGCATTCTTGTCATGATCTACAAGCATAGAAAAATTTCTACTCTCCACATAAGCAAAATTCTTCTCATTCATAATAGTGGGAGCAAACTCAACAAAATAACTATCATGTGAGGCATAATCCAATTGAAAGTTAAAATCATGATGACAAGTTTCATGGATATCATTATTCTTTATAGCATACATGTCATCACAATAATCATCATAGATAGGAGGGATGCTTTCATCATAATAAATTTGCTCATCAAAACTTGGGGGACAAAAAATATCATCTTCATCAAACATAGCATCCCCAAGCTTGTGGCTTTGCATATCATTAGCATCATGGATATTCAAAGAATTCATATTAACAACATTGCAATCATGCTCATCATCCAAAGATTTAGTGCCAAACATTTTAATACATTCTTCTTCTAACGCATTGGCACAATTATCATAATCCTTATTTTCACGAAAGACATTTAAAAGATGAAGCATATGAGGCAACCTTAATTCCATTTTTTTGTAGTTTTATTTTATAGACTAAACTAGTGGTAAAACAAGAAACTAAAAGATTCGATTGCAAGATCTAAATATATACCTTCAAGCGCTAACCTCCCCGGCAACGGCGCCAGAAAAGAGCTTGATGTCTACTACACAACCTTCTTCTTGTAGACGTTGTTGGGCCTCCAAGTGCAAAGGTCTGTAGGACAGTAGAAAATTTTCCTCAAGTGGATGACCTAAGGTTTATCAATCCGTGGGGGCATAGGATGAAGATAGTCTCTCTCAAACAACCCTGCAACCAAATAGCAAAGAGTCTCTTGTGTCCCCAAAACACCCAATACAATGGTAAATTGTATAGGTGCACTAGTTCAGTGAAGAGATGGTGATACAAGTGCAATATGGATGGTAGATATAGGTTTTTGTAATCTGAAAATATAAAAACAGCAAGGTAACTAATGATAAAAGTGAGCGAAAACGGTATTGCGATGCATTGAAACAAGGCCTAGGGTTCATACTTTCACTAGTGCAAGTTCTCTCAACAATAATAACATAATTGGATCATATAACAGTCCCTCAATATGCAACAAAGAGTCACTCCAAAGTCACTAATAGAGGAGAACAAACAAAGAGATTATTGTAGGGTACGAAACCACCTCAAAGTTATCCTTTCTGATAGATCTATTCAAGAGTTCGTAGTAAAATAGCATGAAGCTATTCTTTCTGTTCAATCTATCCTAGAGTTCGTACTAGAATAACACCTTAAGACACAAATCAACCAAAACCCTAATGTCACCTAGATACTCCAATGTCACCTCAAGTATCCGTGGGTATGATTATACGATATGCATCACACAAAGAACTTCAAAGAGTGCCCCAAAGTTTCTATCGGAGAGTCAAGACAAAAACGTGTGCCAACCCCTATGCATAAGTTCACGAGGTCACGGAACTCGCAAGTTGATCACCAAAACATACATCAAGTGGATCACGTGAATATCCCATTGTCACCACAGATAAGTACATGAAAGATATACATCAAGTGTTCTCAAATCCTTAAAGACTCAATCTGATAAGATAACTGCAAAGGGAAAACTCAATCCATTACAAGAGAGTAGAGGGGGAGAAACATCATAAGATCCAACTATAATAGCAAAGCTCGCGATACATAAAGATCGTGCCATATCAAGAACACGAGAGAGAGAGAGAGAGATCAAACACATAGCTACTGGTACATACCTTCAGCCCCGAGGGTGAACTACTCCCTCCTCATCATGGAGAGCGCCGGGATGATGAAGATGGCCACTGGAGAGGGATCCCCCTTCCCCCCTTCGGCAAGGTGCCGGAACGGGACTAGATTGGTTTTCGGTGGCTACGGAGGCTTGCGGCGGCGGAACTCCTGATCTAGGTTTCTTTCTGGAAGTTTGGGGATATATAAGAGGCGTTGGTGTCGGGAACAAGTCAGGGGGTCCACGAGGCGGCTGCGAGGTAGGGGCGCGTCCAGGGGTAGGGCGAGCTCCCCACCCTCGCGGTGGCCTCGGGACTCTTCTGGTCCATCTCCGGTATTCCTTCGGATTTTTCTGGTCCAAAAACAATCTCCGTAAATTTTCATGTCAATTGGACTCCGTTTGATATTCCTTTTCTACGATACTCAAAAACAAGGAAAAAACTGAAACTGGCACTAGGCTCTAGGTTAATAGGTTAGTCCCAAAAATCATGTAAAATAGCATATAAATGCATATAAAACATCCTAGATGGATAATATAATAGCATGGAATAATCAAAAATTGTAGATACGTTGGAGACGTATCACGGATCTCCCGAGGAGTGTTGCCGACGCCGCCCAGTATTTCCGGGCCCAAGAAGGGAACGCGGCGGAGAAGCTCTTCTAGTCGCAATACTTGGCGCCGGAGCGACCAGCGCTGCTGAACAATTAGATGATGCAGCTAGCAGAGCTGCATAGGATGTCTGGTTTGGCCATGAAGGACATCATAGTCCGGCTATGGCCAGCCGGACCCATTCCGAGGAGCTACTTCGGCTTGGTCAAGCGGCTTGGCGACGCCTTTCCCGTGTAGAGGTCGTGAAGTGCTCGGCGTGTTTAGAAGGTGCGCGGATGGCCTTTGCCTGTGTTAATATGCACTGGGCGAAGATGAAGGCCGCCGTCGTGGCGGTTGAGGGTCTGCCTGGAGGCAAGCACCACCGCACGCCGGAGCGCTATTTCGAAGACGTCCTCGAGGGTGCCCATTTTACAGAGGGTCAATGCTCGAAGGATGTTATGTTCGAGTAAATGTATCCGGGCTACCCAGACAATGTATTATAAACCCAGGTTGTGTAATATACTATATGCATTTATCTTAAAGTGTTATTCCCCATGTGCGGCCATTTTTAATTCTTGAGAATTTACGAGTTGTCGGCTTCAGCCACCACGTAGATACTACGGGGGTGTTCGGAATAGCGCGTGACCACACTTGACCCAACGTCTTGGTCCGTAAAGGAGGTGGCAGCACGGCGAACGAGGCAATCAAACTATACTATTTTATCATTCTCACTTAGCCATATGAGTTTGACAATGGGACTATAGGGTAGCCCCTGGTCCGTATGCGGCTATCGAACTTGGATGCCTTAAACGCTTGAATGGAAAAAGCCAGCCCTTCGTGTAATATGGAAGAAATCGCTAGGGATTTAGTAAGTCACCCAATTGCTGACAAGCTCTCGCCGCATAACGACAGTCAGTTTTTGGATTTCTCTTCTGAGGTGTTTGACCGGGCCAGCCGGAAACACAATTGTAATAGTTCTCCCTTTACTACCTTAGCCGAAAAAAACCAGAACGTAAGGTAGCAAGCACAGGAGCCGGGCAACCCAACTATTGACCAAAGACGTGATTCGGAGCCGATGCATATAATGCAGTATTCGGGACGCCTAAGTATACTCTGAGAGTGTACATACTTTCTATTGTTGAGAATATATATATATGGCTTGAAATAGAGCCCTTGGCAATTTAAGTCGTACCAAGGTGTATATGCCAATTCGGACATAAAGTGGGAAAACGGATTAAGAAATAAGCCAATACCGAACAAGGTTGGGCGAAACTGTTTCCATTATAGTCTGATTGGTACGTCAAAACATATTTTTATAGAAGATGCCATCAGCATCAAGGACAATTTACATGCCAAGAACAAGGGAAAGCTTTATACATGTCCTAAATTTGAAAAGATGATCTTGAAGATCCTTTGTACATTCTGCCGCACATCTGCGCCGCTTTTCCCTATAGTGTATGGTCCTTTGAGAGGATCAACAATTGAGTGTATATACGGGGCCTGGAAAAGGACCCTAAGTGCCATCAAAGAGTGGTGTCGGTTGTAAAGAATCTGAAAAAGAAAAACAAGAAGAAAAAGATGGAAGAATATAAAGGTACGGATAGGGCCGAGCCATGCCGTGGACCGTGTTTTCCGTATGTCTCTGTCCGTGCCCATGGTATCTTTGGTGTGTAGTTATGTACGCGTGGTACGTATGCCGCCATCCAGTTGGGGTTGTGACGGAGGGCGGATTGCTAATCTAGCTCTGGACGAGCCGGGCTGTCATTCTGTGGGGTAGAACGCAGTCGTTTGATAGTGTCTGGGGGCTTGACTGCCGGGGTAATATTCGGCTTGATAAGGCCACCTTGTGCTTCAGCTGCGAGAGCCGCGGTATGCTCCTCGGTACGGAGGGAGCACTCCATGTTCCCATTGATTGTAATAATGCCGCGAGGTCCAGGCATTTTGAGATTTAGGTAAGCATAATGCGGGACCGCGTTGAAGCGGGTGAAGGCGGTTCTTCCGAGCAGTGCGTGATAACCGCTGCGGAAAGGGACGACGTCGAAGGTCAACTCTTCGCTTCGGAAGTTGTCTGGCGAACCGAAGACCACTTCCAGTGTTACTGAGCCCGTGCAGTGGGCTTCAATGCCAGGTATTACTCCTTTAATGGTGGTTTTGGTGGGCTTGATTCTTGATTAATCGATGCCCATTTTGGGAACAGTGTCCTGATAAAGTAGGTTAAGGCTGCTGCCACCATCCACAAGGACTCGCGTGAGATGGAATCCGTCGATAATTGGGTCGAGGACCAATGCTGCCGAACCTCCATGACGGATACAGGTCGGATGGTCTCTGCAATCGAAAGTGATCGGATAGGCTAACCATGGGTTGAATTTCGGGGCGACTGGCTCTATGGCATAGATGTCCCTTAGTGTGCACTTGCACTCCCTTTTGCGGATATGTGTAGCGTATATCATATTCACCATTTTTACCTCGGGGGCAAATTTCTTCTGTCCCCCTGTGTTTGGTGGGCGAGGCTCTTCATCATCGTCCTCGTTGGGCGGCCCCTTCCCCTTATGTTCGGCGTTTAGCTTGCCGGCCTGTTTAAAGACCCAACAATTCATGTTGCTATGATTAGCAGGCTTATCAGGGGTGCCATCAATCTGGCAAGGCCGATCGAGTATTCTGTCCAAACTAGATGGACCATCCTTGTTTCCTTTGAATGGCTTCTTCCACTGACCGGGTTTATAGCCACTGAATCCGGCGTTGACCGTTGTGTCTTCGGTATCTTCGTTATTGCTTCGAAGCTTGTGTTTTTTGCATCGTGGCTTGCCGTTGCCATCCCTGGCCTGGGAGGTGCCAGGGTCGCTGGTGTTGTTGCTTCTGCGAGCTAGCCGTCTATCTTCTCCCGCACAAAAGCGGGTCATAAGTGCGTTAAGGGCTGCCATGGACTTCAGTTTTTCTTGGCCGAGGTGCCAGGCGATCCACTCGTCTCGGATGCTGTGTTTAAAGGCCGCGAGGGCTTCGGCGTCCGGACAGTCCACAATTTGGTTCTTTTTAATTAAGAACCTGGTCCATAGCTTCCGGCCTGATTCTTCGGGTTGCTGGACTATGTGACTAAGGTCATCGGCGTATGGAGGCCGAACATAGGTTCCTTAGAAGTTGTCTCTAAAGGCATCCTCCAAGTCTTCCCATATGCCAATAGAGTTTTCTGGGAGGCTGTTTAACCAGTGTCGTTCTGGCCCCTTTAATTTTAGCGGGAGGTATTTGATTGCATGGAGATCATCACCGCGGGCTATGTGAATATGGAGAAGAAAACTCTCGATCCATACTGCGGGATCTGTAGTACCATCGTGTGATTTAATGTTCATGGGTTTAAACCCTTAAGGGAACTAGTGCTCCATCACCTTGTCGGTGAAGCATAAGGGGTGTGCGAAGCCTCTGTATCGGGCGTTGTCGTGGTGCAGTTCGGATGGAGTTTGAATGCGGTTTTTGGCCCGAGTGGGGTTGTGCCTGTCGCGCCTGGCCTGATGGCCGTCCTCTCGCGTTGGGGCACGCCCCCTTAACCCATAGATTGATCTTGTCTGACCGGCTCTATTTTCCAGGTCCTTGCGTAGGTCATAGGTATAGCCCGGGGCTGTTGCCTCCCTGCCTCGACGGCGGGGTGGCGCGGGCTAGTGTTCGGTGTAAGTAGTCGGTCTGTCCCGTCCACGTGGTGGTCGGTCGGGTTCGTCAGCGAGTTTATACTTTGGTGGTATTGGCTCAAGGGCCTCATCGTCAAATTTTGGTAGCAGCTTGCGCTCCGGGTAGCTCTTGGTTGGGCGTTTGAGGCCATATTCCTCGGCTGCCAGGACTTTAGTCCATCTGTCATTGAGCATATCCTGGTCGGCATGGAGTTGTTGCTGCTTCTTTTTTAGGCTTCTCGCAGTGGCGATTAGCCGGCACTTAAAGCGCTCTTGTTCGAGGGGTTCCTCCGGCACGATGAATTCTTCATCACCGAGGCTCACATCCTCTTAGGAGATCGGTAGGTAGTTACTATCCTCCTAGTCCTTGTTCCCGACAGGATCCTCGGGGTTAACTTG
Source organism: Triticum urartu (assembly GCF_056163025.1). Taxonomy (NCBI): domain Eukaryota; kingdom Viridiplantae; phylum Streptophyta; class Magnoliopsida; order Poales; family Poaceae; genus Triticum; species Triticum urartu. Next base: position 56,790,702 of record NC_141875.1, on the reverse strand, counting down.
CCCATCCTCCCAATCATCCTATTCGGATGTTGGCTCGACAGGGGCTTCAGGGTCTTCGGCATTCTCCGAAGTGTTATTGTCTTCGGTGCCGGTATTCTATCTTTTTCGTGACACGATTTTGAGCGGCGCCGCTGATGTCGACGCTATGGAGGTGCTTCAGCAGGCTTGTCCTCAACCGGATCCTTCTTGTCGTCGTCATCCTCTTTGGGTGTGTCAACCATGTACATGTCGTATGTGGAGGTGGTCGTCCAATGTTCGATAAACGGAGGGTCTTGGCCTTGTTCGTCTCCGGCATCGTCGTCCATGCCATTGATGTCTTCGAAGGCGTAATCCAGCATGTCAGCTAAGTCTTCGACAGTGGCAATGAAGTGGGTGGTGGGTGGGACGTAAAATTCCCCGCTCTCAGTCCCTAGTCTGGGCTGGGCGTAATTCGGAAGCGATTCCTCTGTGATGGCGAGGGATCGCATTAAGTCCAGAGCCTCGTTTAGGAGCGAGGTTTGGACAGGGAAGCGAGAGTCCGCGGGGGTGGCCGGGGTGAGAGCCTTCTGGCCACGCTCGCTTGACACGGACCTCGAGAATTCAGATCTGGAGTCTGAGGGGGGGTCCGGTACTGTAGCGACAAGGGGAGCCTGGTTCATCTTCGAGTTTGCCGATGACGCAGTCCCTTCTAGATCTCTGGTAGCAAGTTCCATAATTGAGAGAGTCCGGCGGGCTCTAAACTCCCGTCTTCGGACCTAGTAATCTGCTTTGGATCTAAGGCCAGAGCGGCAGTCAAGGCCGTGAACCCTTTGAAGATCAAGTCTCCTCGGATATTAGCGACATAGTTCAGATTTCCAAAACTGATCTGATGACCAGGCGCATAGCTGTCGATCTGCTCAAGGTGTCCAGTTGAGTTGGCACGCAGCGCGAAGCCGCCGAATACGATTTGGCCGGGGAGGAAAGTCTCCCCCGAGACGGCATCATTGTGGATGATCGAACGAGCCATCGAACCTTCTGTAGACAGCATAGAGGAACTCTCAATGAAAGCACCAATGTCGGTGTCAAAACCGGCCGATCTCGGGTAGGGGGTGCCAAACTGTGCGTCTGAGGGTCGAAGGTAACAGGAGGCAGGGGACACGATGTTTACCCAAGTTCGGACCCTCTTAATGGAGGTAATACCCTACTTCCTGCTTGATTGATGTAAGTGCATCTAGTGCCCCTTAGTGATTTTGGTGTATTGAAGACTTATAGGTTAAGGGACTGATGCATTTGTGAGTGTACACAGGTCAATAAGTCTATGAGGAGTTTGATATTTACAGAGAAAGTCGACCCCTAAAATGAAGTTCTTCGACTAAAGACTTTGGATTTCTGGAGACTTTCTGAAGACTTTGAAAGTGAAGAAATTGGTGTGATCCTGAACACTTGGTATTCATTCGAGGAACATGAAGCGTGAAGACTTTTGTTTTCGTAGTTTCATTTTCACTTTCTTGAGTCATAGGAAACACCGTACTGTTAAAGGGGGCAAGGAAATACTAAGGAAAAATTTCCAAGTGATGCTCAACTCAAATCCTACATCTACCAAGCCCTTCGAGTGAAGCCATTGGGAATCTCATACAATTCAGTCAAATTTCTTCAGTGACAGAGATGATATTCTTCTGGTCTCTAAGGAATTTTTTCTGACTAAGGAGTTAGGAATTCACCAGTGCGGATTGCCTACACAGTGAGGAACATGATAGCCCTGAGGAATTTAATACTCAAAATTCCGACCGTTGTTGTGCTATGCGCCAGCTGTCCCAAAATATATACCCACCTAATGGTCATATCATTGAAGGGCATTTATGTCTTATCATCTCGGGCTGCTCCCTAGGCTATAAATAGCTGCCCCCTACAACCACTAGTTGGTTGGCTGCTCCGAGAGAAACTGACACTTGTCATTTGAGAGCATCCCATCCTCCGAGAACTTTGAGTGAAAATCATCAAGTGAGGAAAACCCAAAACCAAACACCTACAAACCCAAAGTGATTGAGCATCACTGAAGAGATTGATCCTGCGTGGATCCGATGCTTGTTACCTTTGAAGACTGTGCATCTTACAAATGGTTAGGCCTCATGGTTTAGAGCATCCAAGAGGAAATTGTGGATCGCCGAGTGACCGAGTCTGTGAAGGTTTGGAAGTCACCTGAAGACTTACCATGAGTGATTGGGCGAGGTCTGTGTGACCTTAGCTCAAGGGGAATACGGTGAGGACTAAGAGTCCTGAGCTGCGTGTTCAGGACTGGGTGCCCGGGACTGTGTGTCCTCAGGTTTAAATACCTAGCCTCCCTAACCAGACGTACAACTATCACAGCAGTTGGAACTGGTCTACCAAATCATTGTCTTCACCGAGCTAATTGGTTCCATTTCCTCAACCCTTTCATTTCCTCATTTCTGTGTTGTGTGCTTGTTCATATCTGTTTGAAGACTTTGACTGAAGACTTTCTCTATTTCCTCATCTCAATTTCTTCAGTCTGTTTGTCTTCATTCTGTTTATCCTGTGTTTACGCTTTCTGTACTCTGTGCTTGTTTTCATTTCATCATGAAGACCATGCTCATGTTCTGTTATGTTTACTTATGAGTACTTATTCCGCTGCAAGTAGTTCTTCACTCAGGAATTTCCTCACCCGCAAATTCCTCAGTGAAGAATTCATAAAAATCGCCTATTCACCCCCCCCCTCTAGTTGATATAACGCACTTTCAATTGGTATCAGAGCAAGGTACTCCCTTGTTCTGTGTGATTTTGGTTTAATCGCCTGGAGTTTTAGTTATGTTGACCACAGGAATGAAGATGTGACATGCCCCATCTTTGACGGTCATGATTATCCCAAGTGGAAGGCCATGATGAAGAAGCCGTCATGGCGATGAATAGCAAACTCTGGACCGTCACCGAAATTGGTCTTACTGACCTATGCAAGATGGCGGAGGCTGATGATATTCACAAGTACACGCTACTCAACCTCACGGCGGAGGACATCATCTGCTCTAGCTTGTCACAAAACCAATTCAGGAATGTTATGCATCTCAGCCATGCGAAACTCATCCGGGACCGACTCTCTGAGGTCTATGAAAGTCATCGATCTCACCATGAACCCTGGTTCGAGGACTTCATGGAATCGCGCAAGGCTATGACTTTCAATCCAGAATCATCATCCTCTGCACCATGCCTTATGGCAAAAGGTGCCAAGGTAACTGAATGCTACTTATCTGAGTCGAGTGATGATGAATCTGGTGATGAATTTGGACCCAGTTATGTCAAACTTGCTTCCCTTGCCACTAAACAACAAAGAGCTTTGGAAAAAGTTCAAAACATGCTAAATGAGAGTGACGATATGTTGGGTGAAGAAATGGATCGTTCCAAAGCTTTGGCTGAAAGTCTTCAGGGACTCCAGTCCAAATTTGATAATCTTCAGAGTCATCATAACACTCTCTTATCTGATCATGAGAAGGTTTCATATGAATTTCTTCAAAGAAAGCAAGATCTTGAGCAGTTAAGAGTGAGTTATGAAGATCTTCAGAAGGAGCGTGATTCATTACTTGCTCAGCTGATCAGCGCTACTCAGGAAGAGTTTGTTCCTCCATGTTTGAAGTGCATTGACCGTGAAACTGCTAATTCTTCACCTGAATGCTCAAATACTTCCATTGCTGCAAATTCTTCAACTGCCTATGCTATCACTAATTCCTCATCTAAGGACATTGCTAGTATCACTGATGATGCAGGGCTGAAGGAATTGTATATGACAGGCATGTACAAAAGCCTCAAAGGGCATCAGGCTCTTTGTGACGTGCTTAAAAAGCAGATCCTCAACAGGAACCCTAAGAAAGAGGGTATTGCCTTTGAGAGGAAACTTAATGCTAATGGGACCTACTGGAAACCTGAGCAGTATCCCAAAACCTCATGGGTTGCTGCAAAGGGACCTTCAATGGATCCATCTACTTTATCTGGCTTTACATGTGAATCTTCATATTCTTCTAATGAGTCAATTGACTCCAACTATAAACTGTTCAAAAATCATAATGATGAAGTATTTGCTAGATATGTTGGCACTAACTGCAGGAACGGTTCTCCTATGAAGAAAATCTGGGTTCCCAAAAGGTGCCTTGAAAATCTTCAAGTGAATGTAATCATGACACCACCTGTGAAGAATAGGAACCCCAGATCAAATTCTTCATATGGACCAAATTCTTCATATGGACCCAAGTCCTCATATGGACCAAACTCCTCATGTGGATCAAATTCCTCAAAAGGATCAAAGTCCTCATATGAACATCATCATGCTAACCCGTCTATTTCGCAGGGAAGATCTAAGGATTATGGATATGTGCATTATTCTTCAAATCATTATGTTCATAAGTCCTTGAAGAATTTCTCTGCTTACTCTTATGCTTACCCTAATCCCTCTTATGTGAAACGAAGTGGATTGGCATTTATGCCACCTTTCTCTTATGGAGCTCGCATAATGATGAACTCTTTGACACCCCTTCAGATGTGGGTGGTGAAGAAAAAGAACTAATCTCTTATGCAGGGTTAGGTCTCCAAACGAACTTAATCATCTGAAGAATTTGCTGGAGACCTGAATATGCTTGAAAGGACGCAAGCTAATCATGAAGAACTGAATTTTCATTTCTCACGTCCTCATACTGCTTTATATGTTTTATTGCTTGATGTAATTGATCTGATGAAATTGATATCATATTCTTCACTAATGAAGTATATGAGTTCGTAAGTTGCACTAATTCATATGCAGGATGATCAACCCAAAGCCATTGAGTGGGTCCTCGATAGTGGATGTACAAATCACATGACTAGTGACAGGAGCTTATTGATGGACTCTGCTTTATCTCCATCACATCTGAAGCATATCACCTACGCTGACAAAGGAAAAAAGCAAGGTATTGGGTCTAGGTAAGGTTGCAATCTCAAAGGATCGACACATGGACAAAGTCATGCTTGTCGAGTCCTTAGGGTTCAACCTCATGTCTGTCTCAATGCTTTGTGATCTTGATATGGTTGTTGTCTTTGGCAAGTATCGTTGTGTTGTGATCATGGAAGGTGACAATTCCAAAGTCTTCAAAGGCTTTAGGAGAGGAGATTTGTATATTGTTGATTTCTCTATAGGACCACAACCTGCTACATGTCTACTTGCAAAAGCTTCAGAAGTCTGGCTATGGTATCGATGACTTGGTCATGCTGGCATGAGGAATCTGCACACGCTCGCGAAGAATAAGCATGTCATTGGCATTGAGAATGTCAAATTCCTCAGGGATCACTTATGCGGAGCCTGTGAAGCTGGAAAGATGACCAAGGCCAAGCATCCAGCAAAGACTATCATGACTACTACTCGACCATTTGAATTGCTTCACATGGATCTCTTTGGCCCTACTCACTATGCCACATTTACTAATGATGCATCTTTATATGGCTTTGTCATTGTTGATGATTATTCTCGATATACATGGGTGCATATCATCACTTACAAAACTGAAGTGCAGGAAGTCTTCAAACGATTTTCCTCGAGGGCTTCAACCAACTTTGGTGTGAAGATCAAGCGCATCAGAAGTGATAATGGAACTGAGTTCAAGAATATTGGTCTTGATGACTATCTTGATGAACTTGGTATTACTCATGAGTTATCTGCTCCTTATACTCCTCAGCAAAATGGCGTCATGGAGCGCAAGAACAGGACTCTTGTTGAGATGGCTCACACTATGCTTGATGAGTACAAGACGCCTACTCGCTTCTGGCCTGAGGCAATTGATACTGCTTGACACATCATCAACAGGGTATACCTTCACAAATTCTTCAAGAAGACTGCATATGAACTCCTCACAGACAAGAAACCCAATGTGAGTTATTTCAAAGTCTTCGGTGCTAAATGCTAGATTAGAGATCCTCATCACAGTTCAAAATTTGCACCGAAAGCACATGAAGGTTTTATGCTCGGTTGTGGTAAGGACTCGCACACCTACAGAGTCTTCAACACCTATCACCACAAGGTTGTTGAAACTGTAGATGTGCGGTTCGATGAGACTAATGGCTCGCAAAGAGAGCACCTGCCTCCTGTGAAAGATGAAATACCTCCTGAGGAATCTATTAAGTTTAAAGCTACTGAAGATGTCATTCCTGCCGAAGAATCTGCTGAAGAAGTCATTCCAGAACATGAAGAACGTCATGCTGATGCACCTGAGGAAAATGGTGCTGAAGAAAATGATGATCAAATTCCTCAACGACAACCAGGTCATCCTTGCGTTGCAAACGAAGTGAGCGACATCAACATTCCAGGTCCTCTCACATGCTCAAGAGCTTCACATTTATCTAACTTTTGTGGGCACTTTGCTTTCGTCTCTATCACAGAGCCCACTAAGGTAGATGAAGCATTTCTGGAGCCTGAGTGGATTCAAGATATGCAAGAGGAATTACATCAATTCGAGCTCAACAACGTCTGGGAACTGGTCAAATGTCCAGATCCTCGCAAGCACAATATCATTGGCACAAAGTGGATCTACCGCAACAAGCAAGATGAAAATGGCCTTGTGGTGAGGAATAAGGCACGGCTTGTAGCTCAAGGCTACACACAGGTTGAAGGAATTGACTTCGATGAAACTTTTGCACCTATTGCTAGACTTGAAGCTATTTGCATATTACTTGCTTATGCTAATCATCATGATATCATCTTATATCAAATGGATGTGAAAAGTGCATTCCTCAATGGTAAGCTTGAGGAAGAAGTATATGTTTCTCAACCCCCAGGTTTTGAAGATCCAAAGCATCCTGACAAAGTCTTTAGACTCAATAAGGCCCTCTATGGGCTCAAGCAGGCCCCTCGGGTGTGGTATGATACTTTGAAGGAATTCCTCATGAAGAAAGGCTTCAAACCAGGTTCACTTGACCCAACTCTTTTCACTAAATCTTATGATGGTGAATTGTTTGTGTGCCCAATATATGTTGATGATATCATTTTCGGCTGTACTGACCAACGCTATAGTGATGAATTTGCCTATATGATGAGTGAAGAATCCCAAATGTCTATGATGGGAGAATTGAAATTCTTCTTAGGTCTTCAAATTCATCAACAACGCAATGGCATATTCATATCTCAGGAGAAATACCTCAAGGATGTATTGAGGAAATTCGGCATGCAAGATTGCAAACGAGTCAAAATCCCTATGCCCACAAATGGCCATCTATGCACTGATGAACATGGTATTGACTTCGATCAAAAGGTATACTGCTCCATGATTGGTTCTTTATTGTACTTATGTGCATCTAGGCCAGACATTATGCTTAGTGTTTGCATGAGTGCTCGATTTCAAGCTACACTGAAGGAATCACACCATAAGGCTGTGAAGCATATTCTTCGATATCTAGCTCACACACCAACAATTGGATTATGGTACCCCAAGGGCTCGGCTTTTGATCTCATTGGATATTCAGACTCTGACTATGCTGGTGATCGTGTGGACCGCAAGTCAACATCTGGCACATGCCATTTCCTCAGATGATCCTTGGTCTGTTGGTCCTCGAAGAAACAGAACAGCGTATCACTGTCTACTGCTAAAGCTGAGTACATTGCTGCTGGTTCTTGCTGTGCTCAACTGCTATGGATGAAGCAAACTCTCAAGGACTACGGCATCAACGTGAAGAATGTGCCACTCTACTATGACAATGAGAGTGTCATAAAGATTGCTCATAACCCAGTTCAGCACTCGAAGACAAAGCACATTCAGATTCGTCATCATTTTCTTCGTGATCATGTGTTGAAGGGCGACATCTCTATTGAGCATGTGAAGACTGAAGAACAGCTAGCCGATCTCTTCACTAAGCCCTTGGATGAGAAGAGATTTAGCAAGTTGAGGTGTGAGCTAAATATCTTAGAATCTTCGAATGTTCTTTGAAAAGGACACTCATCCAAACACTTATGCAAAATTGATGACTTAGATGTGAAACACATGAAGAAACGTTTCTCTTCAATCAATGAAGACTAACACTCTAAGTGTGAAGAAATTAACGAAGAATTTGATTCTCAAAACCCTACGACAATTGTACGCGGTGTCTGAAATCATCATTCTTAGAGCATCTCCAGCCGTTCGGCCCCCCAAGGGCATGAAAAAGCACCGCTTGGGGGCGAGCCGGCGTTTTTTCGGCGTGGGGGCGAGCACGTTCCCAGCCGCCGCCCCCAAGTCGCCCCCAGACGCCCCCACAGTTCATCCAAAATTTAACAAACACGGTCAAATTTGAACAAACATGGCCAAATTTTGGCGAAATTTAGCCGTTTTTTACACGAAAAAAAGGGACGAAAAAAAACCTAAACTACGGCCGATGCTTCTCCTCCTTGACACGGCCGCTGCTCGACCCCTCGCCCCGGCGCGCTGCTTCACTCGAGCGGCGGGTCGTTGCCGCCCTCGATGTGCGCGAGGACGCCGCTGAGCGTGCGGCCAGGGACGCCCCACCACAAGCGGCGGCCCTCGCTGTTGTTGCGGCCGTGCGGCATCGGCGCGTTGTTCGTGGAGATGAGCCGCTCCTCCTGTCAGCGTTCGAAGTACGCCGCCCACGCCGCATGGTTGTCGGCAGCATACTCCGGGAGCACCCGCTCCGCGGCCGTCAGGGATGCCCGCGCACGCTCGATCTCGGCATGGAAATAGGGCGTCTCGGGGATGGGAAGAGGGGGGACAGGGACCCTGCCGGCGCTGAGCCTCCACCGCGACGGAAGGCGTACATCGGGCGGCGCGGGGTATTTGGACTCGTGGAGGAGGTTTGCCTCCCACTCATTCAGCGAGCGGCGGCCGAAACCCTTAGCCCCTGCCGCGTCGCCGGGGTACCTCGCGCTCATGGTTGTCGGGGGGGAGAGAGGGGCTCGAATGGCGGAGAGAGGGGAGGAACTACGCCGGCGAGGAGGGGGGTACTGCCGATGGATGGGTGCCTCACCACCGCGGCCAGGGGCGCCTTTTATATAGCGGCTCGGGGGCGGCCGCGTGCGACACGCATGGCGGAAGGCGGGGCGGCGTCGCTGCACTTCGCCGCCCATGAATCAATGGCATGCTGACCGGTGCGAGCCATGGCATTGATTCCCCACGGGAAAACCGAGACGATGAGGACGACCAGCCTGTCTCGCTGACGCGCCGGTCCCGTAACTCTTTCGCGCCAAACGTTCGAGCCGGCGCCCCTGGGCGCCCCCCAGCGCGCTGGGTTCGGGTTGGGTGTGCCGGCGCTAATTTCGGCCCAATCCGGCGAAAAACAGACTCGTGGGGGCGCGACTGGGCCAATTTTTTGGTGCCGGCGCTAAAAACGGCCTTGGGGGCCCTATTGGGGGCGCGGCTGGAGATGCTCTTATACGGTGGGTCACGCCACCACCAAAAGTTGAAAATCTTCAATCTGAGTTTTTCCTCAGTTTTGAAATTCCTCGGTTGTTCAATTTCTTCAACTTTGCAATGTCTTCACCATTTTCGTCATTTTTCTTCATTGGTTATATATATATATAAGTTTATGTCCTCTACAACATTCACTTATTGCTATTTCTTCAAGTTGCTTGTTCTGCTAAGTGAATGTGATCGGACCCTTCCCCCTCTATGCGAAACTCAACCTAGTCTATTCACAAATTCTTCATGTGCGTTCTATTTCAAACTCGTTCAAAATCTTCACTGTGTCCTTGTCAGGTGAAGAAATTGCGAACGGAACTTTAAACTTATCTTATCTGAATTTTCTGCTTTTGCCGCTCAAACCGCTATGCATTCTGTGAAATGTTTATCTATTCACCCACGATCTCACACGATCTTCACCTCTTAGTACGTGGCTGACACATGTCAAGCGAATGAGAAGGCTCAGGGGCACGTTCGTCCAATTTCTTCGGGCGAACAATTTTTCACTTCTACTATAAATACCCCTCCCCTTCCTCACTTCGTTTTTACTCCGCTCGACCTCTCTCCCGCTCGAGCTTCCCAAAACCTAGCGCCGCCGCTACTTCATCGTCACCGGTGAGGAAGAGCTTCACTGCCTCGACCTTGTCGTTGCTGTACTCGCGCCGGCTGCGGATTTCTTAACTCCGCCACCGCCGTAGTTGTCTTCCTCTGCCAAGTTAGGGCATGGAAGATCTGAACTGAGGAGCTTCACATCTACACTTCCTAGTTCATCGTGTTCTTCGTCCAGGGTAATTAAAAGTTACTTTTACTGCCCTCTTTGATTCAAATGTTTTCTACAAAATCTTCAAAAGGTGTTTATTCTTCAAATCTTCACACACTGGACACCTCCCATAATATCTGTTCTTGATCTATTTCCCTGAGCAACATTTTTCTTCAAGATTCCTCAATTGTGTGGATTTTTCAATCTGTACAACTCTGGAACCTAAGTCAAAGAACGCTTAGTGAAATTCTTCAAGACTCATCTGGTAAAATTCCTCAAACTTGTTCTTATTGCAAAACCTTTTGAGAACGCATATGTTCTCTCCAAATTCCTCGCAACTATACTCTGTTCACAGGTACACATGTCCACTTCTGAATCACTAGGTTCTCATCAACTTAACTCATTTGCAGCATTCCTTGAAGAAAAGTTGCACACCTCTTCAGACAATTCCATTGCTCAAATTCCTCAGCTGAAGAAAATGGCTGACGGTAAGAAGCCACAGAAGGGAGGAAAGAGGCCTGAGGTCAATACTGCTTTCGAGATTCCTGATGACATATACAAGGATTATTGCACTCCTGATGAGGCCAAATTTGGCAAGGAGGACAAAAATCAGTGCAAGGTGCACATACAAAGGATAGAGAGGAGATGGGCACGGGAATGGAGGGAGTATAGACATGTTACTCCCAAGTATATGAAGAAATTCGCTCTTAATCCTCCATGCCCAAGACCTCCATTGACACCTGGCCAAGAAGCTGATCCCACCAGCCTCAAGCATGGTGAGGACTATCCCGATGAATGGGCCAAGCGCCAGGCCAAGCTAGCTAAAATAGATAAGGAAGCAATGCAGAAATTTAATGAAGACTCTGCTGCTGCTACCACTGCTGAGGCCTCTGCAAGCAAGCCAAAGAAGGTCGTGGCAAAGAAGCCTGCTCATAAGCCGAGTGCTTCACCCCCAATGCCCTCACGGCCAAGTTCCTCAGCAATGCCCTCACGGTCAGATTCTTCAAAGCCCTCACGGCCAATTCCTCAAGCTGCTCCAGCTCCTCCAAAGTCCTCAGCTCCTCCATCAAAATGCTCAGCACCTATGCATCTAACCACGTGCCAAAGGACAACAGGCATCTATATTGCCTCAAGAGCTTCTGCTAGTTCTTCAGCTCCATCCAATTCATCAACTGGCCCCTCGCTGCTGAAGAAAAAAGCCACTACTGGACGAGGCTCTCGACCAAGTCCTCACAAGAAGCAGGTCGCCTTTCAAGTACCGTCCAAAGATGACGAAGCTGATGATGAGGAACTTGCCGAAATCATCAGAGACACGTAGCTTAGGGCCGCTAGAGCCAAAGGCAGCAATGTGCCATTGATACTGGATCTGAAGTTGATCCTAGACTTCATCGACCTATGGCACAAGGATCCCAACACACCTTTGCCGGAGATGAACCTCACTCTTGGTCAAAGTCATGTTTTGACTGCCTTTATTGATGAGGAAAAATGGAAATTTGAACAGGGAAGGAGGGTGAAGAAATCGCAGTACAAGAAAGAGCCCTTTCTAAAGCAAAATGTTCTGAAGCTTTCACCTGAGGAACTTGTTGCTCTTCAATCTGATCAAGCAACTAAGTGATGAATTTGATCACTACTATGCCGACTGGCTTGGTGCCAAAGTCAGATTTGTTAAGATAACTGAGAAGTTCACTTCCAATGTTGCAGCCCCAACGCAACAAGAAAATCCTCAGGCTGAGGCATATGCTCAGCCTACTGAAGATCATGCCAGCACCGCTGATGAAAATCAGGCTGCTGAAGATACTCAGAGTACCATGGCTGATGACTGCATTCCAGCCGCTGAAGAAATTGCCAGGGCAACCACTAGTGTTGCACCTGAAGAAACTGAAGAAGTCGGGGCAACTGCATCAGTTGTGCCTGAAGTTATTGAACCAAATTCCTGTGCTCCTCCTGCACCTACCCCAACTCCGATCCTTCCATCTACATCAGATGTGAAGAAGACCAAGGATGCAGAGCGTGCAGCTGTGAAGAAAAGAAAGGCATCAACTGCATCAACTGCATCAGATTCTTCAGCTCCGAACAAGATGAAGCCGCTGACTAGCTCTTTTGACAATCCAATTGATGTTGTTCCTATCTCATCCATGCCATCAAAGGACCTTGTTCCTTTTGATGAAGAATATGAGATCCCAAGTGGATCTGATGATGACATTCCTTCTGCTGCTTCTTCAGAGCAGTTGGATGAAGAAATTGAAGCGGATGAAATCCCTTCAACCCCAATAGTCTCATCGCCCATGCCTCAGTTCACTGCTGAAGAGGCCGGCGTTGAGGAAAAGAGTGAAGAAGAAGATGTGGACATTGGGTGCACAACTCCAGTGTTGAACGATGACTTTTGGGAAAGTCAGCACCCCAATTCTCCTCTGTTCACACCCCTTCAACAAATTCCTCGGTCCCCTGTGACCACTGAAGTTCAAATGGGATCTGAAGAACCTCATGCCACACCATCTGTCCATGAAGAGATTCCAGCCACTAGTGCTGAAGAAAATGTTAATGAAGAATTGAAGACCCAGGCTGTCACTAAAGAAGAAGCTGAAATTCCTCAGCCAATGGATCCTGAGATTGTGATTCCTGAGGTGGTGATGCAATTAACCGATACCCCTGGGCCCAAGCCAAAGGATCCCTTCTCGAAGAAGCAGAAATTCAAGGCTGATGACTTCTTCGGCGAACATGTGCTCTTCACAGACTATAACCCTTATGACTCTGCTCGTCTTAGGAGGAAGCGCTTCTGGACTGCCAGCCAAGCAAACTTTTATTCTTCACTGCTCTTCAACAAGGACAAAGTCTTTGACCATGAGCATATTCCTCACGTGGACATGGAATCACTGCCTTGCTTCACCCCAGTCCTCAGTGTGCTTCATAATGCAGGACTGCTCAACTTTTGCATGAATATTTGTGATTGGAATGAAGAGCTCATTCTTCAATTCTATGCAACTCTGCATATCACAAGCGATGCTGATGATGTGAACACTTGGGTTTTGGACTGGATGACCGATAATACTCACTATAAAGCACCGGCCTATGAATTACTTCATGCCCTGCCTGTCAGTCCTCCCCTTGAAGGTGCTCGTTGCATCTATCATGAACTTGAACTCACTGCCCATTACATGCAGGTGCTAATGAAGCCTCTGAAGCCCGGTCAAGCTCCAAGGACCAAATTCCTCGTGAAGGAATTGTTGTTTGTGCCTAGAACTGTCTATCGCATTCTCACGAAGACATTGAGTCCAATCAAAGGCCACGATTCCAATGATGAAGGAGTTGTTGGCATCATGAAGAATCTGCTATTCAACATCATACATGGCATTCCTATCAACTATCATGATTTTCTTCATGAGGACTCTGGCAAATGTTGCCCTCTCTCCATTTCAGTTGAAGCCTTATGCTCCTTGGATTATGAGATTCCTCAGAACTACGTATTCTCTCAACTACAAGGCTGATTTTCAGAATCATGTCAGTTACTTGCCCCCCATTGAAGTCCTCAAGAGGACATTTTCCTCATATGATGAAAAGGGCAAGGCTACTGCAATTATTGATGAAGGAATTCATCCATTGGATGGTCAGTTTTGCAAAGCTGCATCTTACTCCACCAATGATGATTCTACTACTCATGATTCTGCCGCTAATGCATCTAAGCAAAATCCTCAAGCCACAGCTCCCAGGGTGATGAATGACCGTGAGCTTCTTCTTAGTCTTCACCAGAAGGTGGATCAAAACCACAAATGGGTTAAGCGTCAGTTTGGTTCTTTTCTTCACAACATGACTGCTACACACAATGCAGTGAAGAAAAACCATTACTACCTCCATGAAGTCTTCGGTCGCACCTAGGTTGTCTTATCACATCTGTATGGTGAAGAAGATCTTAAGCAAATGGGTCTCAAGAAGGATTTTGACTGGTCTGCTCCTCCACCGAAGAAATTCAAGAAGGTCAAGGTTCCTTCCTTGATGGCCAGCTCATATTCTTCATCACGTGAAACCGATGAGCATGAAGACTTGGACGACACTGCGGTAGGCCCTACAACAACAAACGACCCCAACAACGCTGGCGCTCATCCATCAACTTGATATTCTTCAGGGGCGTTAGTCCTCATTTTCGATCCTTTTGGTCATTCGATGACAAAGGGGGAGAAATTTGAGTTAGCCTTCAAGCGGGTCTATCTATATGGGCGTTTTTTTTTTGCAAAGTTACAACTCTTGTTCTTCTGAGACTTTATTCGATCGAGTTGTAAACTTAAACTCTATGGTGGTCTAATACTTTTGCTGAGTTTTTCTGCATGCTTATTCCTCATTAATGTTAATGCACGCATGCTGAATTACATCAGTCACCATATTTCATCATGCATTGTAAAATCTTCATATTAGATGTTAAATGCATGTATGGATTACAAGATATAGGGGAGATCTGCATGATTCTACTCTTCAAAGTGTGCATTGCTTCAAAAGCTAATTCCTCACTATGCACATCTTCAGGGGGGGTTCTTCTATATCTTGCAATCAAATTCCTCAATATCAGTATTTACACTTCATATGTTTATCCCCATTGAAAACTTAACCTATATTGCCATCAATCACCAAAAAGGGGGAGATTGTAAGTGCATCTAGTGCCCCTTAGTGATTTTGGTGTATTTAAGACTTATAGGTTAAGGGACTGATGCATTTCTGAGTGTACACAGGTCTATAAGTCTGAGGAGTTTGATATTTACAGAGAAAGTCGACCCCTAAAAATGAAGTTCTTCGACTGAAGACTTTGGATTTCTGAAGACTTTGTGAATACTTTGAAAGTGAAGAAATTGGTGTGATCCTAAAGACTTGGTGTTCATTCGAGGAACATGAAGCGTGAAGACTTTTGTTTTCGTAGTTTCATTTTCTCTTTCTTGATTCATAGGAAACACCGTACTGTTAAAGGGGGTCGAGGAAATACTAAGGAAAATTTTCCAAGTGATGCTCAACTCAAATCCTACATCTACCAATCCCTTCGAGTGAAGCCATTGGAAATCTCATACAGTTCAGTCAAATTTCTTCAGTGACAGAGACGAAGTTCTTCTGGTCTCTGAGGAATTTGTTCTGACTGAGGAGTTAGGAATTTGCCAGTGTGGATTGCCTACACAGTGAGGAACATGATAGCCCTGAGGAATTTGATACTCAAAATTCCGACCATTGCTGTGCTATGCGCCAGCTGTCCCAAAATATCTACCCACCTAACGGTCATATCATTGAAGGGCATTTATGTCTTATCATGTCGGGCTGATCCCTAGGCTATAAATAGCCGCCCCCTACAACCACTAGCTGGCTGGCTGCTCCAAGAGAAACTGACACTTGTCATTTGAGAGCATCCCATCCTCCGAGGACTTTGAGTGAAAATCATCAAGTGAGGAAAACCCAAACCCAAACACCTACAAACCCAAAGTGACTGAGCATCACTGAAGAGATTGATGCTGCGTGGATCCGACGCTTGTTACCTTTGAAGACTGTGCATCTTACAGACGGTTAGGCCTCATGGTCTAGAGCATTCAAGAGGAAATTATGGATCGCCGAGTGACCGAGTCTGTGAAGGTTTGGAAGTCACCTGAAGACTTACCACGAGTGATTAGGCGAGGTCTGTGTGACCTTAGATCAAGGGGAATACGGTGAGGACTAAATGTCCTGCTGCGTGTTCAGGACTGGGTGTCCGGGACTGTGTGTCCTCAGGTTTAAATACCTAGCCTCCCTAACCAGACGTACAACTGTCACAGCAGTTGGAACTGGTCTACCAAATCATTGTCTTCACCGAGCTAACCGGTTCCATTTGCTCAACCCTTCCATTTCCTCATTTTTGTGGTGTGTGCTTGTTCATATCTGTTTGAAGACTTTGACTGAAGACTTTCTCTATTTCCTTGGCTCAATTTCTTCAGTCTGTTTGTCTTCATTCTGTTTATCCTGTGTTTACGCTTTCTGTACTCTGTGCTTGTTTTCATTTCATCATGAAGACCATGCTCATGTTCTGTTATATTTACTTTGAGTATTTATTCCGCTGCAAGTAGTTCTTCACTTAGGAATTTCCTCACCAGCAATTCCTTAGTGAAGAATTCATAAAATCGTCTATTCACCCCCCCCCCCCTCTAGTCGATATAACGCACTTTCAATTGCCTTTGATGAGTATAGGGGTTACAAGAGTTGATCTACCTCGAGATCGTAATGGCTAAACCCTAGATGTCTAACTTGTATGATTATTATCGCCTCTACGGACTAAACCCTCTGGTTTATATAGACATCGGAGGGGCCTAGGGTTGTACAGAGTCGGTTTATAGAGAAATAAATCTTCACATCCGAATGTCAAGCTTGCCATCCACGCAAAGGAGAGTCCCATCCGGACATGGGGGAAGGCCTTCTATCTTGTATCTTCTTGGCCCATTAGTCTGGCCCATATCACATAGCCCGGACGCCCGGGGACCCCCTCATCCAGGACTCACTCAGCCGCCGACGACGAGACCGCCCTCAAGTTGGGGAAGGAGGACTACGTCCGCGAGCAGATGGAGCGCCAGCGCCGCGCCTTCGAGGAAATCGCCGCTCAGCGCCGCGGACGTGGGGAGGGCGGCGTGGTCTTCCTCGACAGCGACAACGAGGATGTGCCCGGGCCGTCCAACCCCCTGCGCATCGGCGACGCCGGTCAGGGGTGCAGCAGGGACGACGGCGGCACCCAGCACAACGACGACGGCGGCGGCGGCAGTGGCGACTACACCTGGTTCTACGGGCTCCTCGGCATGTAGAAGGCGGGGCCGCGGCGGTGGCTAGGCGTAGTCGTATTTAGTTTGTGTTTTTAAGTTTTTTGTAAAATATCAAAGAAAACGCCTAGTTTGGACGTGTTTTGGCCGATTTCATGTTACAAAAAACGGCATCTGGAGGCGACCTGGGGGCGATGGCTAGGAACCAGACCGGCCCCACACCAAGATTTATCGCCAGTTCGCCCTCAGGCGCCGATATTTCAAGCGCCTGGGGGGCGAACGGCTGGAGATGCTCTAAGACCATATATATCATGCCTAATTCGATCTTAGGTGTTTCAACCTCTTAAATTATTTTCATTTGCATCAGAATTTAAATAAAATGATGCGGACATTGTATATCAAATAGTCGATGTTCCTTCTGAAATAAGAGAATCCTATGTACGAATTTCAAGTAAAATTCCTTTTCAGAAGAAAAAAAATGCAAGTTCATTTCTGCCTGCATAGTGAATAACCGTGTCGTTTTGTGGGCATTTTCAGAACGGTGGTAAAGTCCAATAAATTAAGAAGCAAAACCGGTATGTCGGTAAAAGATAGTTAAGCTTTTCGACCATGTAAAAGAGACATTTTGCAACCCCGCAAAAAAAAAGACATTTTGCATATCTACTGAAATAAAGCAAAAGATAATCCTTAACAAAAGTGCTTTAATTTGGCTTTTGCAAATGCAACCATTGCCTTCGTTACAGGCATAGTTTATTGTTTTCAAAGCGTGTTTGCGTTAAGCCCAATCCTTTGGTTTGGTTCTCTCCATGTACTACCACTATTATATTAAGCCCCAAGTGCTCCCTTTTTCGTGTATGTATTATTTACCACCTAGCTTTAGAAAAGATTGTGATAACTTTAGGTTACTTTATAATTTAAAGAGATTGTGCTCATCATTTGTTTATCATGGTATGTGGGGAAAAGACTATGGAACGACTTCCTATAGAGGAAAAGGACCGCTCGATTATGGAAAGCATCAAGCAATGATTCGTGTGATGATTAGACAAGTGTACCTAAAAGTATTTCCACATGGTGTATGGGCATCTCCCACACCGTGCCGCAATAT
Organism: Triticum urartu; assembly: GCF_056163025.1. Lineage (NCBI taxonomy): Eukaryota > Viridiplantae > Streptophyta > Magnoliopsida > Poales > Poaceae > Triticum > Triticum urartu. The sequence continues at coordinate 56,772,723 of NC_141875.1, read as the reverse complement.
GCCCGCAAACGTTTTGACCGACGCGTCCGGACTATTTTTGCCATCCAAAACAATGACTCATATCTTTGCACACGGGTCCATGCGTTTGAGTTTCCGTAAGCGGATGCAAAGCTGGGGTAGTTTTTTTTTTCACAAATACGCACTAGGCATATCATTCCATTGATAGAGGGGAGAAAAGTATAGTAGCGGACCTCGTGAAGCATACGCTACTAGGCGCTTACGAGATCGCGTTGAGCATAGGATGGATTGCTCAGCTCTCACAAGTCAAGAATCAAGTTTGTGGAGCGTGGATGAGGATGGTGGGGCACAGTGCCATGGCTAGCATGAGGTGAACAGGCATCGCGGTGAGCACGTGGCAGACGAGGGCCAGTGTCTCACCACGAGTGAGAAGAGAGGCACGCCAGGAGGAAAGCTTCCTCGCTAGGTTGTCGATGAGTGGCATGAGGGCGGTGTCGTGGACCTTGCGCACCAAGAGCGGGAGGCCGAGGTACTTGATGGGTAAGGAAGTCACTTCGCAGGATAGTGTTGCGCCCATCGCGCTCACGACATCGTCCGAGCATTGGATTGTCGTCACCGAGCATTTGGCGTAGTTGGTGTGGAGGCCGGATGCTACACTGTAAGTGTGCATAATGGCCCTGATGGTGGTAGAACATGACGACGTCGTCCGCGAGTAGAAAGATGCTCAAGGCGATACACATGTTGATGAGCCGTCGAAGAACCCCCACCGCTGATCGCTCATTGCATGAGGGAGTTCAAAGAGCATTGGGGAGAGGGGGTCTCCCTGGTGCATACCCTTGGCATGGATCACTAGTGGTCCTGGCCTTTCATTGATGAGGACACGGGTCTTGGCCATGGACATGAGGATCGAGATCCACTCACACCATCTGGGGCCGAAGCCAAGGTATTTTAGCATCTCCAGCAAGAATGCCCAGGAGACTGGATCGAAGGCCCTAGCAATGTCGAGCTTGAGCATAGCCCGCGGCACACATAGTTGGTGCAGGTAGCGCGCCGTCTGCTGCACCAAGAGGAAGTTGTCGTGCTTAGAGCGCCCGGCCACGAACGCACTCTGTTTCGTCGAAACAAACTCGCCTAGACGTGGAGCGAGCCATAGCGATAGGACCTTGGCAAACAACTTGGAAAAGAGGTGGATGAGGCTGATGGGCCGATGGTCGAATAGCGTAGAACGTGTCAAGCTTCTTGGGAAGCAGTATTAGAAGAGCCTCATTGAGCTTCTGGAATCCACAGCCATTGAAACTAATGAGCTTGTCGAATGTTGCGCACAAGTCGTCCTTGATGACTGGCGAGCATGAACGCAAGAATTCGGAGGAAACCCCGTACGGCCCGGGATGGGGTAATTTTGCAGGAGTTCGAACCTCCGCCACGCAGGACACCGACACTCTTGGCCTACCCAAAACCCCAACTGGAGCCCATGTCTTTCTCAGTTTGTCCCACCCCTCTTGCTTTGTATCCGCTCTCTCCCAGGCCGCCGCCACTGTACCACCTCAGCTGCCCATGCAGGCCTTGCTGGACCTCCCAGCTCTACACAGGCACCACGCCTGGTTTGCCTATGCGTCCATTCCTCCCCCCCCCCCCCTCACCCCTCTATCGCCTAGCTACCCTCCACCCTTGCAACTGTTATCCATGGCGGACATCAGCCTGGCATGTGTTTGTCCAAATGTCATAACCAAATTGCTGATAAAAAATTTCTTAGTTTGGTACTTTTAAGCAAACACGGTGAATTCAGATGACGAGTACTTCTACAACAATTCATGGATTCGTCCTCGTTAGATGAGGAGGACGAATACGATAATGAAATAACAATGATGCAAGCGGTTCTAATAGGCACGAAGTGTGCGGAGGAGCATGTCCTAAATTTCAAAGGATCAATCAAGGGACTTTTACAACAAATCAGAAGAGGGCACGGGGGACATTTGACATTGATGGACAAAAACCTTGCCCCCAATGCCCTATTCACGGACGATTTTCGCCGGCACTTTCGGATGCAAAAAAATGTTTTCGACTGCCTCTACGATGGTGTCCAGCCTATGATGAGTACTTCATCTTGAATAAGAATGTCATTTTAAAATTGGATTCTCTGGGTACCAAAACCGCATGGGTGCATTGAGGATGCTCACCTATGGCGTGGCCGCGGATTCGTGGGACGACTACCTCCAAATGTTTGAAAGCACATGCGAGACATGGTTAGTTTTGCTACTGCGATGGTCAAGGTGTTTCGACCATACTACTTGAGAGAACCAATTGTTGAATATATCAAAAGGCTCATGACACTCTCGTAAGCAAGAGGGTGGCCAGGTATGCTCGGATCCCTTGATTGCTTGCACTGGAGATGGAATAATTGCCCATATGCTCTCCAAGGGCAATGTCATGGTCATGTTAAGAAGCTCACCATCATTCTTAAAGCAGTTGGATTTGGCACACTTTATTTGGCATGCCCGGGTCAAACAATGATAATAATGTGTTGCAGCGGTCTTCATTGTTTGCTAGGTTGATTGAAGTATGACAAGTTCCTCCATGCAACTAGACCATCCATGGTCATGACTACAACATGGGCTACTATCTGGTTGATGGTATCTATCCTCCGTGTGCGACCTACGTCAAGACCATCTCTAAGCCAGTTGGTCAGAAAAAAGCTTACTTTGCCCAAAGACAATGAGCTAGAAATGTGGAGATGCATCTGGAGTGCTCCAGGTCTGTTTTGCAGTTGTTTGAGGACCAACAAAAATATGGAATCCGGAGACCTTGTGGAAGATGAGGGTGAATGAGCCGCGAGAGGTCTGGAATTTGAGAACATGGGTGATCCTATCAAACTTCGTGCTCAGAATCCAGCCATGTTTGAGGAGTTTGTCCAAATGCATCAACTTATTCGGCATCAAGCAACTCATGAGCAGCTTAAGAATGATCTAATTGAGCATTTGTAAAACTAGAACATAAGTTGAATTCATCAATTCAAGTTTAACTATTTTATTTGAAAACTTAATATTTGATTATAATATTTATATTTAAACTAGTGTTTGTTTGCATATTTTCATCACTCGAAGAATTATGCTCATCTACATGTATTTTGAGTGTTACGGACTTCAGAAAAAGTAAAATAGGGGCGAATAGGGGTGGGCATTTGATGGATAGTGTTGGATGATCGGCTCCTGTATCTGTGTCAGCAGATAGATAATGGGTCAGATTTGGGCACACATTGAAGATGCCCTAAGAGCACATTCATGGAAGTACAAGGTTAGCAATTATCGTAACCTCAACCTATTCCTCCTCTGGAAGAAGAAAAAAGGTGCAACTATATTTTTTGTAAAGATTAATGAACTACAATTATAAGAAATAAAAATATATAAAACGGTAGGAGCTCATTTCGGCTGTAGGTTTCCGGGCAGCACAGATGAGGAAAAAGAAATGAAATATTTTCCATAGGGTAAGTCAAAAAACTATTTTTTGCGGAAGGGCCTCAGATATATTAATCAAACCAGTAGTACAAATATCTCTTAAAAATGGAGAAAATACATCCACTAGGCACGTCTACTTCAAAAGGTTGCTAGAACAAATTTAGCAATGATTCTTACAAGTTAAAAGCATGGATATATTTCTAAATCAAATTGGACATGAAGAATCTGAAAACCATACATAATTAGACTGACATGCCATCTTGAGTACGATATGCTCCAGTGGATTCTTGATTGCACACGAAAAAAAAAGAGGTTGGAGTGAATGGGAAATTTTTCCTATAAATCTAGTATAAATAAACTGCCAGGAAAAATTATATGGTTTCTAGTCCTACAAATCAAATAAGCCACATGGAAAATTTTAATTTCTCCCAAGGATTAGGATCCTACATAAATTCATTGAAACATAGAAGCCCAAGGAGTTGCTTAAACATGCTAGCTGACTTCTTTAGATTTGCACATATGCAGAATAGTTGTGGGGAAAGGTTGGATAATCCACTTGGGAACAAGCAAATCAATCACACATCAATAATCCACACGCCTGGTAGGTAAAAATCAGAGAATAAGTTTTGAATGTTGCATAGGATGCTACATGCTAGTGCCGTGGAAGATTCTTTGAGGTCTCATCAACTGGATGGTGTCCATGATTGGTGCTTGGCCCACAAAACAACAATCCACCTTTTGGAGCTTTATCTCTCTTCCTTTTGTTGTTCAAGAAAATTCATGCTGCAGTTTCTGTAGGAAATGATACTGTGTGTTGCAAAATCTCTGTCAAGTTCATATGTCGCAGTATATCCACAAGAGAAATGTTTAGGTCAATAGTTTACTTTTTCTTGGCTGGGATTTATATTTCATATCTCTCCTCTTGTCTAGATAAAATTGTTTGGCTAATAAATATCTGTTTGAAACACCACAGAATAGATATAGAGCATTTTTTTATGGAAAATAGATCTAGAGCCATTGATATACAGAGTAGAACACATAATATACCCCAATCTTATCAGATTGGAATAGTGGCAAAAGAATCCCTCGGAAAGAAAAATAGTGGTGTAGATTTTACGCACAATTAGTTAATAACGATATGCTTCTTTGGTACAAAGTAACAGATTTTCAGATTGAAAAGGAAGAAGAAAAAGCGACTCCTGCATTTCCGCACACAAAAAAACTGTCAATTTTTGTAGTATAACATTTATGTTTGCTTGTTTATGCGAAACAAGAATTATCTTTTTTTTACTTAGCGAAACAAGAATTATCGATCGCACAAATTAAAAACGATCTTCGCGTTTTGTACTATTTCCGGGCAGCTTCCTATATATAATAGGCAGTACCAGATAAAGCAGATGCCTCTGTATTTTATGTCCTAGTATATATCTTACGTACATGTGTCAAGGCCCATACGCAGATTCTTATAGTACAGATTAAAGGAGACTCACTGACATAGATAAGAAAAGAAATCTGCTGCATCATAAGGGCGGTGTATGCGCCCATGACGAGTCCAGATACACCAACGTAGTAGTACTTGAAAATGGCTTATTTATTTTCTCAGCGAGGAAGAGCACTTGTCTTTCTCTTTTTGTCGTGGAAACCGCCCAATCATTATCAATGATTAGAGCATCTCTAATGGGATCTCATATCTCGTTTCTATATGTCGGACAGTGTCCGGACAGATAGGAAGAAAACACGTTTGAGCTCGGGATGAACAGTAAATTCCGGGAAAAATGAAAAACATTCAAAAAATTCTGAAAATTTTTGGGTGCAAACTTTGACAGATGTTCTCGGCGTTTATAAACTTTCATCCCGAAATAACATTCCTAGAAATCATGGCAAAAAAAACAGCACCCCGAAATGCTTTTATTTTTGGAGTGTTGATTATATTATTCTACTACGACTTCCACAAATGTTATTTTGGGATGAAATTTTCAAGAACTGAGAACATTTGTCAAAGTTTGCATAAAAAAAATCAGATTCTTTTACTATTTTTGATTTTACTGTTCATTAGGGAGCATATGAGCTCGAGCTGAGAATAGCTGCGTCCCCTTCAAATGGTTTTCATATGTTTGGGTTGTCCGCAAACCTTCGTACCCAACCTATACGTGGAAAGAAAATGGGAGTCAGATAGCCCACCATGGCGAACCTAGCCCACTCTTTTTAGAGAAAAGGCGCCGGCCAAGCCGGAGAAGGGCTCGAACCTAGCCCGACTTTGAAGTAACAAAGCCATAAACCGGCCAGGATTACAAGGGCGCCACATTACATTAGAGATGCAAAGCAAGCAGAAAGGAAGTTACAAGGCACTAGGCAGCACAACACAAAGGCAACAGCAGGAGCGCTGATGCCGACAACCAGCACTACGCCTACACCGACTAGCCAACTGAGCACACGGAAGAAGGGTCACACCGAGCAAGCATCAGGCGCCGGCTGCATCCACATGCCAAACTTGGGCAGCACTTGAGTTATCTCCGCCGCCGCAAAGAGCCACTACCCTTTCACCCAGGCTCGATGGGTGCCGCACCGGCGACCGGTGGAGTGGCTACCACAGAGCCCAACTCAAGGTGTCCGAGCTGCCATAGGAGAAGCTGACGGAGCTGACCCACGAACCACAGGAGACCAACCAGATGAGAACTAAAGCCGGCAGTGGCAGCACGGAGCACCGGAAGCACGTTGTTCAATGAAGGTGCACGCCCATGGAGAAGACCGAAGAGGGCATCACTATGCACCGGGCGAAGCCGAGCAAGATGCAGCAGGGAATCCAGGCCGACATGCTTCGAGACCAAAGCACCAACCGCTCCACCACCAAGAACAACTCCCAGGCGCCGCCTTCAAGAAGTAGAAGGCCACAGCGGTGCCGTCGACACCCAGATCAGGGGAGTATCGGCTTTCGCCGAAGCTCAAGAGGGGTAGGAGGAAGAGGGACCGCCCCAAAGCCTCCAGGAAGGGGATCGGCGCCAAAGGCGTCGACTTTGGGGGGGGGCGTCGCGCCGGCCAGGGGTTTCCCCCGGAACCTCATCCAAATGCCAGATCCGACCATCAAGCACCAGGAACCGGCGCCAGCACAGACGGCAACGAAGCTTCCCCACGGAGGCCCAACGGACTGCGAGGTGTCGCCGACCGCATCGTCATCCGCGCCCACCATGCTGCCGCACAGCCGTGGAGGACACACACCAACACCCACCGGCGCCGCCCGCCGCCCAGGCCACGCTGTGCGCCACCGGCCGGGGTCGTCGCCCTGGGAGCACAGCCCTCCATCCATTGAGAAGGCGCTAGATCCCTGCCACCACCTTCATCGGGTCTACGCACTAGAGCCGCCAAGCCCCTCTGGCAATGGCAGAGGGGAGGAAGAGAGGGGGAAGCACGGCAGCGGCGCTAGGGTTGCCCCCGAGTCGCCTTTGAAGGGGCGACGCGGGGGGAATGGAACCTAGCCCACTCCGGACCATTTTCTCTTTTTCCTCTTTTCTTTTTCTTTCTCCGTTTGCACCAATCATATCCATTTGTTCGAATAATTGAAAGATAAAATGGAGGATGTTGTTGCATTCATGGACAAATGAGGTTTTGCGGGGATGTCCGGTGATACTGTCCAGACCTGTTCATGAACATACCAGAGGTCAAATTAGCTCAATCTAGCTGAAGATGCTCTGAGAGTGACTATGCAGCAATGCTTAATAGAGTACATGACAGCTAGTTCTAACAAGATTGGTCGTGCTTAGCTTTGTGTGCTCTACGGAGAGATGGTTTTTAGAACCATGGAGCCGAGACCAACTCGGGAATCTGATATAATTGAAAATGAAGCAAAAATATATATCATTGATTAAGAAGAAAAATTTCTTAATTAATTAATGAAAAATCTGGATGATCATGTATTTCACCCGGCCCAGTCAAATGACCATGTGATGGCGGGATTCCCTGGGGTAGGCCCATGACAAGGATTCAACCCAATAGGACCCACAGACCTAGTCTTCATCACGAGAACGGCTCAGATCGGTTGGTATCAATAAAGCCCATCCGAGTGAACGTCACGACGCCCATCCGGCTAAGACCCCGCAACATCCATTCGGCTGGCTCAAGACATGGTCAATCAAGACAAACATTACATGTGGTGCTATTAACACAGCTCTTATGGTGATGATGTAATTCCATCCACCATTAAGGCGGTTATTACATCATGGCTCTTAACAGCCCTTGTAACTCCACCTTCTCATCATAATATATAATGTGAGAAGAGCATGATACATAGATAAATGCATTTACAAGCTAGACAAATCCTCTGTAATCACTTGGCTCACATTACAGAGAGAACATCCAAGCAGGAGTAGGGTATTACCCCTAGAATAGGGGCCCAAATTTAGGAAAAACCTCCATTGTGTGAAATCTCGTACCTGGATGTTTTGCCCCCATAAAATCCCCAAAGCATGAGTACTATGGAGAAATCCCCGCGGAATTTGGCACCCACCATGGGGCAAGCATGTGCTGGAGCGATGATCCGGTCATCGACGGTGGGCTTAGGCCCGAGAAGTTTGTGCGCTTCGGCATGGTGCATTTCGACACCAGCGAAGCGGGCTGGCATCCTACCTCCACCGCATTCCTCGTTACTCTAGCACACAACGATATCATGCACTTCACTGCAGATGGCTTCGGAGTTTTGTGCCTACAATTTTCCACTCCTGATCAGTGAGTGAAAATTAGTCTCAGCCATCCCCTGGGATCTGTACCTCCACCAGCTACTGGCAATGCTGCTCCGCAGCTTGTCGATATGATCAACTCTGACTCCATTATGGTCATGCTGGATTCTGAGTCTGGCGGGTATGAAAGTTCATACAGCTCTACCTCTGTGGTGGAAATGTACATGGCTAACAGCAGTGGGACCGCTACCGATGCGCCTTGCTACTTCTTGAGCTTGCGTTGGTTTTTCCCTTGAAGAGGAAAGGGTGATGCAGCAAGGTAGAGATAAGTATTTCCCTCAGTTTGAGAACCAAGGTATCAATTTAGTAGGAGACAACACACAAGTCACTGAATACCTGCACAAACAATCAAACAACTTGCACCCAACGTGATAAAGGGGTTGTCAATCCCTTCACGGTTACTTGCAAAAGTGAGATCTGGTAGAGATAGATAAACGGTAAAGTAAATATTTTTGGTATTTTTGGTTTATAGATCGGAAAATAAAAGAGTGCAAAATAGTAAATCGGAAACTAATATGATGGAAAATAGAACTTGTATGATGGAAAATAGACCCGAGGGCCATAGGTTTCACTAGTGGCTTCTCTCAAGATAGCAAATAATATGGTGGGTGAACAAATTACTACAGAGCAATTGATAGAAAAGCGCAAAGTTATGATGATATCTAAGGCAATGATCATGAATATAGGCATCACGTCCGTGTCAACTAGACCGAAACGATTCTGCATCTACTACTATTAATCCACACATCAACCGCTATCCAACATGCATCTAGAGTATTAACTTCATAAAGAATGGAGTGATGCATTAAGTAAGATGACATGATGTAGAGGAATTAACTCAAGCAATATGATGAAAACCCCATCTTTTTATCCTCGATGGCAACAATACAATACGTTCCTTGCTGCCCCTACTGTCACTGGGAAAGGACACCGCAAGATTGAACCCAAATCTAAGCACTTCTGCCATTGCAAGAAAAACCAATCTAGTTGGCCAAACCAAACCGATAGTTCGAAGAAAATTACAAACATATCAAATAATGCATAAAAGAATTCAGAGGAGATTCAAATAATATTCATAGATAAGTTGATCATAAATCCACAATTCATCAGATCTCGACAAACACACCGCAAAACAGTATTACATCGAATAGATCTCCAAGAACATCGAGGAGAACATGGTATTGAGAATCAGAGAGAGAGAGAGAGTGAGAGAGAAGAAGCCATATCTAGCTACTAGCTATGGACCCGTAGGTCTGAAGTAAACTACTCACGCTTCATCGGAAGGGCAATAGAGTTGATGTAGAAGCCCTCCGTGATCGAATCCCCCTCCGGTAGGACGCCGGAAAAGGCCCCTAGATGGGATCTCACGTGTACAGAAGTTTGCGGCGTGGAAAAGTGTTTTCGTGGCTTCCCCTGTTGGTTTGGGGATATATGGGTATATATAGGCTAAAGAATTAGGTCAGGAGGTGCACGAGGGGCCCACAAGGGTGGGGGCGCGCCCTACCCCCTGGGTGCGCCCTCCGTCCTTGTGGCCGGCTCATGGCTCCTCTGACTTCATCTCCATGTCTCCTGGATTTCTTCTGGTCCAATAAAAGTAATCGCGAAGGTTTTATTCCGTTTGGACTCCGTTTGGTATTCCTTTTCTGCGAAAATCATAAACAAGGAAAAAAAACAGGAACTGGCACTGTGCTCTAGATTAATAGGTTAGTCCCAAAAATAATATAAAATGGCATAGAAATGCATATAAAACATCCAAAACAGATAATATAATAGCATGGAACAATCAAAAATTATAGATACATTGGATACGTATCAAGCATCCCCAAGCTTAATTCCTTCTCATCCTTGAGTAGGTAAATGATAAAAACGGAATTTTTGATATGGAATGCTACCTAACATATTTATCCATGTAATATTTCTTTATTGTGGCATGAATGTTCAGATCCATAAGATTCAAAACAAAACTTTAATATTGACATAAAAACAATAATACTTCAAGCATACTAATAAGGCAATTGTGCCTTCTCAAAATAACATGGCCAAAGAAAGCTTACCCCTACAAAACCATATAGTCTGGCTATGCTCCATCTTCATCACACTAAATATTCAAATCATGCACAACCCCGATGACAAGCCAAGCAATTGTTTCATACTTTTGATGTTCTCAAAATTTTCAACTTTCACGCAATACATGAGCGCGAGCCATGGACATAGCACTATAGGTGGAATAGAAGGTGGTTGTGGAGAAGACAAAAAGAGGGAGATAGTCTCACATCAACTAGGCGTATCAACGGGCTATGGAGATGCCCATCAATAGATACCAATGTGAGTGAGTAGGGATTGCCATGCAACGGATGCACTAGAGCTATAAGTTTATGAAAGCTCAAAAAGAAAACTAAGTGGGTGTGCATCCAACTTGCTTGCTCATGAAGACCTTGGGCAACTTGAGGAAGCCCATCATTGGAATATACAAGCCAAGTTCTATAATGAAAAAATCCCGCTAGTATATGAAAGTGATAACATAGGAGACTCTCTATCATGAAGATCATGGTGCTACTTTGAAGCATAAGTGTGGAAAAAATGATAGTAACATTGCCCCTTCTCTCTTTTTCTCTCATTTTTTGGGCCTTCTCTTTTTTTTGCCTTTCTCTTTTTCTTATTTCCTAACATGGGACAATGCTCTAATAATGAAGATCATCACACTTTTATTTACTTACAACTCAAGAATTACAACTCGATACTAGAACAAAATATGACTCTATATGAATGCCTCCAGCGGCGTACCGGATGTGCAATGAATCAAGAGCGACATTTATAAAAAAGATGAAAGGTGGCTTTGCCACAAATACGATGTCAACTACATGATCATGCAAAGTGTCAGTGTCAAAACTGGCGGATCTCGGGTAGGGGGTCCCGAACTGTGCGTCTAGGCGGATGGTAACAGGAGGCAGGGGACACGATGTTTTACCCAGGTTCGGGCCCTCTTGATGGAGGTAAAACCCTACGTCCTGCTTGATTAATATTGATGATATGGGTAGTACAAGAGTAGATCTACCACGAGATCAGAGAGGCTAAACCCTAGAAGCTAGCCTATGGTATGATTGTTGTTCGTCCTAGGGACTAAAACCCTCCGGTTTATATAGACACCGGAGAGGGCTAGGGTTACACAGAGTCGGTTACAATGGTAGGAGATCTACATATCCGTATCGCCAAGCTTGCCTTCCACGCCAAGGAAAGTCCCTTCCGGACACGGGACGAAGTCTTCGATCTTGTATCTTCATAGTCCATGAGTCCGGCCGAAGGTATAGTCCGGCTATCCGGACACCCCCTAATCTAGGACTCCCTCAGTAGCCCCTGAACTAGGCTTCAATGACGACGAGTCTAGCGCGCAGATTGTCTTCGGCATTGCAAGGCGGGTTCTCCAAATTCCGTGTACCTGTTGAAAATGTCCGACTTCTTGTAGCACTCCTTGGCTTCTACGCCCAATAATGGCCGTCTTCCACGTGTCAAATGAATACAAAAAGTCAGGGTGTTCTTTTTTATATTTACACCCCTAGTCGCGTGAATGAGCCGCCTATTTAAGGGGACGAGGATTTAGATCCAAACCACACCTTCTCCCCTCCCCGAGTATTCATCAGAGCGTATCCGACAGAGGTCCATTCTATCATGGCCGGCCACCGCAGCTCCTCCTCTCGCCCTTCCAGCCCTCAGCCTGGAGATTGGAAGAGGTGCTCCATCCCGCACAGCGAGCTAGCGACGCTCCAGACCAAGGGATTTCTCCCCCCGGCCTATATGGTCCCGGTTCAAGCCGGACTTGCCACCTATAATGGCGGAGAGCAAGCGGAGAGCGCCCCCAATCCCTCCAAAGGAGAGCGGGTATGCCTTGTCCCTTACTTAATAAGAGGGCTCGGATTTCTGATTCATCCGTTTCTCCGGGGGCTCCTAGAGTTCTATGGCCTCCAGCTGCACAACCTCACGCCTGCCTCCATATTGCATATCGCGGGCTTCGTAGCCCTTTGCGAGCTGTTTTTGGGCTGCGAGGCTCATTTCACGCTGTGGAAAAGGCTATTCTGCCTTGTGCCCCGTTCTAAGAAGGGGTCAATATATCAAGTGGGCGGAGCCGAAGTGTGGCGCATCGCCGGGACCGGATATCTATCCGGAACCCCAAAGAAGGCGTCCAAAGACTAGCCTTCGGAATGGTTTTATATAGAGGACGTCGCGCTGCCGGATCCTGTCCGGATCGGCCTCCCCGAGTTTGACAGTGCTCCCCTAAAGAAGCGCCTCAGCTGGCGTCCACGGAGCCCTCAGAGGGAAAGCGACAAGGACATTCTTTACCTGATGGGCCGGATAAGATTGTTAGCTCATTCCAGACTTACCATGATCGGGGTCATGGCCGCATGCATCATGCGAGGGGTGCAGCCGCTTCAGTATAGAGGCCTCCCCATGTGGGACTTCAACGGGGAGGACGACGCCACCCGCCACGGCCGTAAGGGGCCGGATTCGGCTGCCGCTCTAATAAAGATATTGTCCACTTTGTAAAAGGGAGAAGAGGAGGAATTTCTCCGCTTCAACCCTCAGGGTGGATTTTCTATGTACAATCCCCCAAGTTGGGTAAGTGGACACTTTTACTTGCCCATCCATTGTATATTCCCATTGTTAAATATTCAGTCTAACGACTTCAACGCAGGAACTGCGCCAGGCTGTTAAAGAAATAAACAGCCCTCCTCCACAACCCGAGAATCCAGGACGGTTCCTCGACCCGGCCTCTCAAGAGGATCCGGACTTGTCTTTGGAGCTGATTGATGGGGTGTTTCATCAATTGAGCAAGGACAACGCCTTGGTGGCCATTATGGCCGATTACCCAGGGCTTCTCCCAGCCTCATAGGTAACTGAGACCGAAGTCCCAGCACTTTGAAAAGAGATCTATCCTCGCGTGCTTTCGATTGCCGTATGACAACCGTGTTTTGCAGGGGAGGTCCTTGAGACGGGAGGCCGAGCCTGCGGCGACTAGCCAACGAGGGGCGGCAAGGCCCCGCGGGATGAAAAGAAGTGCGGTCCGGACTGAGACGCCGGCGCAAAGGTATAGCACGCCATCTTATTCCCATGTGTTATTCCTTCAAGGCATACTAACGCTCGTGCTCTCTTCAGGACAAAGAGACCTCGCCGGACTATATCCGGAGAGGATGCCAATCGCGCCTCCACCAGCCAGGCTCCAAAGCCTAGTCCAGACACGGAGGCGAACACGAGGCGTGCACTGGACGCTCCTCCGACAGAGGATGCGGACAAGCTGTCCGCCACCAATTCCGAGGTGGAGAGTGCCATGAACCACAGGCGTCGCCGGACAGTTCTTCGCGACGCTTGTTTCTCCCAAGAGGCATTGGATGCCTTCAATTCGGGAAATGCGTACCTCTGTGCCACTCAAAATGGTCTAGCCAGAGCCACGGAGCAATATGTAAAAGACATACGGGTAAGAAAATTTTGGTAATTATATATATACCAGTAGCCCCCGAGACTTGAAACAGTTAGAATAACTGATTTAAGGATCATTTGTTATGCAGGTTCTTACAGAAAAGAATACCCTACTGTCCCAGGAGCTGGAAGACTGCAAAGCCCAACTTGAGGCCGCACTAGCCGCGGCAGGGGAGCCCAAGGAGACCCCCTCTGGTAATATACGCTTCGAAAGATAAGTATTTTGCGAAGTGCGGTGTGGGTGCAAATCTGACAAATGAAATTGCAAATGGCGCCGGATTAAATGCGGAAGAGCAACAACTCCAACGCCAGCTAAAGGCTGGTGAGAGCATGCTGACAAAGGTGAGGCGGGAGAAGAACGATCTCCAAGATGCCAACACCAAGTTGGGCGTTGAACTGAAGGATGTTCGTGCCCAGCTGTTGGGCTCCGTGAAGGAGAATCGGCGGCTTCGACGCGGCATATATAGTAAGTGCTTAAACGAACTTTGAAAAAAGAGTTCGGCGAGAACGTCGACTAACAGAGTAATGTCTGTAGGTATGCTAACAGGTCGTCCTGCGGAGGAAATGCCTGGTTCTACGAGTGACCTTCTTCCCGAGCTCTCACAACTGCACGAGCGAGTTCGGCAGGTGATGCAAAGCGTCGCCCAGGCCTTGTGGCCATCCGTCTCCATGCCCGAAGGCCTTGGAGAGCTTGTAGAGAAGCTAAAGGGAGCGCGGCGGCGCTTCCGATTGTGGAAGATGTCTGCCTGCCGTCAAGGCGCCAGGGAGGCCTGGGCCATGGTGAAGACGCGGTACACGAAGGCTGACCCAAACCACATGGCCGAGGTTGGACCCGTGGGGCCCGATGGGAAGGAGATCCGTGTGAGCTTAGTATACGGCCAAGTAGAATTGGCCGCAAAGTATTCCCAACAGGACTGTAAACTAGACAGCCTGTTAGATGGTATTGAAGAGGAATACAATCAGTCAGATTGACTATGTAATTATAATTGACATGTGTAATGCCTTCTAGCCGGATTGTAGATCGTTTGTCATGGCCGACCTTTTTGCTTCAACCTCGGGACCTGACGGTCCGGAGTGTGTCTGAATACCCTCGCAGTTATATAAGAACCGGGGTATGCATGGAGACCAGGCGTAGGGGTCATTAGTGCTTGAACAGACAAGTGCCCAACTAGTTATGTTATATTACATGGTTAGTAAGGAACATCTTCCCGGGAGAATAGTTCCGTTAGGGGTTCCTTTCCCTGGGAGGCATGCCCTAAAGTCCATGTCCATTCTGCGGAAAGAGACGCAGGAAAAACATCTGGGGGCGTATAGATAAATAAGTGAAAAAAAAAGATCATGTTTAGTTCACCGACCGAATATTCCCTTAAGAACGCTAGCTTTCGGCTTCACCCAGTCTGAGGTACACATCCGGCTGACCCAGTAGTAACAATCGCAGAGGTGCTCCCTTTACCACCTAGCCGAACAATCGGGAACGTAGGGGTAAGCACAGGAGCTAGGCAACCCAGCTTGGCCAAAACTTAAGTCATATCGATGCATATAATGGTGAATAAAAGGTACATGCGGAAGTGTGACACATGTGTTGGGCATGAAGCCCGTATAAATAAGCTTCTGTTTAAGGAAGCCCCAGGTTTAATGAGCGCGGATAGCGCATCACTGTATGAGCCTTTAAAGGCTATAAGAGAGAGAGAGGATAAGGAGAGAAATGTAAGACAGAAAGTATATAAAAAATGGACAGAGGAAGGAGACGAACACAGAGTCCGGCGCTAGGCGTAGAATCTTCGGAGACGGGATGCGTTCCATGGGTTCGCCTCGAGTCGGTTATCCGATGCATCTCGCAGGTGGTACGCTCCACCAATCAGGACTTGGTCAATTATGAAGGGACCTTCCCACTTGGGCTTGAGTTTGTCCTTTTTCTTATCCGGCAGGCGTAGAACTAATTCGCCAACGTTGTAATTTTTGGCCCGTACTTCTCTTCTTTGGTATCTTCGAGCCTGCTGTTGATAAAATGCGGAACGGGCTTTTGCCACGTCACGCTCTTCCTCCAAGGCGTCCAAACTGTCCTGCCGATCGAGCTCGGCTTCTCTTTCTTCGTACATGCGCACTCGAGGTGAGTCATGAATTATGTCGCAGGGCAAAACTGCCTCTGCGCCATACACCATGAAGAATGGTGTGTATCCGGTGGTGCGATTCGGTGTGGTCCGCAGCCCCCAGAGTACGAAGTCGAGCTCCTCTACCCAGTGTCTATTAGATTCCTTAAGGGACCGCACTAATCTGGGTTTGATGTCGCTCATGATAAGACCATTTGCACGTTCGACCTGACCGTTAGTTTGTGGGTGATAGACGGAAGCATAATCGAGCTTGATGTCCATGTTTTTGCACCAGAGTTTTACCTCATCGGCCGTAAAGTTTGTGCCGTTATCAGTGATGATGCTGTGGGGGATGTCGTAACGGTGTACAACCCCAAATATAAAGTCTATCACCGGTCCGGATTCGGCCGTCTTAACAGGCTTGGCTTCTATCCATTTGGTGAACTTATCCACCATGACCAGTAAGTATTTTTTCTTGTGGGTTCCGCCTTTAAGGGGTCCAACCATGTCAAGCCCCCAGACCGCGAAGGGCCAAGTGATGGGGATAGTTTGGAGGGCAGTGGGTGGCATATGGCTTTGGTTTGCAAAAAGCTGGCAACCGACGCATCGTTGGACTAAGTCCTGGGCGTATGCCTGGGCCGTCGGCCAATAAAAGCCTGTACGGAAGGCCTTGCTTACAAGGGACCGAGCTGCAGTGTGATGACCACCGAGTCTGGCATGAATTTCAGCCAGGAGGTTCCGCCCTTCCTCTTCAGAGATGCACCTTTGAAGGACTCCGGTAGCGCTTTTGTTATAAAGCTCTCCCTCATGGACTTTATAGGCTTTAGATCGCCGCACTATGCAGCGAGCCTCATTTTGGTCCTTGGGGAGTTCCTGCCTAGTAAGGTAGGCAAGGAATGGTTCTGTCCACGGGGCGATGACGGCCATTATTACATGGGCTGAAGGTGTTATTTCATTGGCAGAGCCTCCAATTATGTCAGAGTGTTCGGTGTCAGGCAGTGCGGTTGGGTCCGGGCTGTTATTGTCGGGTTCCCCTTCCCATACTGCGGATGGCTTGAATAGCCTTTCCAAGAAGATGTTGGGGGGGACTACATCGCGTTTTGCACCGATGTGTGCCAGGACATCTATCGCCTGACTATTTTCCCGGGCTATATGGTGAAATTCGAGCCCTTCGAACCAAGCTGACATTTTTAGGACGGCGTTGCGATAAGCTGCCATTTTTGGATCCTTGGCATCAAAGTCTCCATTTATTTGGGATATTGCGAGGTTCGAGTCCCCGCGCACCTCTAGGCATTGAATGCCCATGGATACTGCCATCCAGAGACCATGTAAAAGGGCCTCATATTCGGCTGCATTGTTGGAGTCTGTGTACATTATCTGGAGTACATATTGAACTGTGTCTCCTGTGGGGGACGTCAAAACGACGCTAGCCCCTAGACTGGCCAACTTTTTGGAGCCGTCAAAGTGCATGACCTAGTTTGAATATGTGTCGTACTCTTTAGGGAGTTCGGCCTCCGTCCATTCTGCGACGAAGTCGGCCAAAACTTGCGACTTGATAGCTCGCCGTGGCTTGTAAGTTATGTCGAACGGGAGGAGCTCAATGGCCCATTTTGCAATCCGGCCCGTCGAGTCGCGGTTGTTTATAGTATCGTTAAGTGGCACTTCCGAGGCTACTGTTATTGAACACTCTTGAAAGTAGTGTCATAGCTTCCGGGATGCCATAAATACCGCATACGCAATCTTTTGATAATGCGGGTACCGTGACTTGCACGGAGTAAGGACAGTGGACACATAGTAGACCGGCTTTTGATGAAGGTTAAATCATCGACAGTGGCTACGAAGTGGGTGGTGGGTGGGCTTTGAATTTCTTCATCATCCGCATCCCAACCTTGCTGACCATAGCCCGGCTAGGGCTCTCCTAAAGAGAGAGACTTTAGTGAATTCAGAATATTGCTGAAGGGCGAGTGCTGAAAGATATCTGCGGCGGTGAACTCCATGATCGGCGCCCAATCGGGTTCGATCGGTAGGGGCGTGGAGGGCTCGGAGTCTGGAGAGGAGTCCGGCTCCTTGGAGTCACGGGCTTCGCAGAGAATAGGGCTGGTGTTCGGCTCGATCGCCGTAGAGATTGCAGCCCCCGAGGCAGTGTCCAACCACCCATCCTTGATTGGCGCAGTTGGCTACGAATTAAGGGTCGGAGCTGATGCGGGTGCGGCCTCCAGGGCACTGTTCGGCGGCAGAGCTAGATCATGCCCATCGTGACAGTGCGGCGCGCTCGGCTGCGGCTCGAATCCGTCGAAGATCAAGTCTCCGCGGAGGTCCGCTGTGTAGTTTAAACTTCCAAATCTGACCTGACGGCCAGGGGTGTAGCTTTCGATCTGCTCCAGATGGCCAAGCGAATTGGCCCGCAGTGCAAAGCCGCCGAATACGAAGATCTATCCGGGGAGAAAGGTCTCACCCTGGATCGCATCGCTGTTAATGATCGGAGAAGCCATCAGGCCTAAAAGTGACGACACAGAGGAACTCTCAATGAAAGCACCAATGTCGGTGTCAAAACCGGCGGATCTCGGGTAGGGGGTCCCGAACTGTGCATCTAGGCGGATGGTAACAGGAGGCAGGGGACACGATGTTTTACCCAGGTTCGGGCCCTCTTGATGGAGGTAAAACCCTACGTCCTGCTTGATTAATATTGATGATATGGGTAGTACAAGAGTAGATCTACCACGAGATCAGAGAGGCTAAACCCTAGAAGCTAGCCTATGGTATGATTGTTGTTCGTCCTACGGACTAAAACCCTCCGGTTTATATAGACACCGGAGAGGGCTAGGGTTACACATAGTCGGTTACAATGGTAGGAGATCTACATATCCGTATCGCCAAGCTTGCCTTCCACGCCAAGGAAAGTCCCTTCCGGACACGGGACGAAGTCTTCGATCTTGTATCTTCATAGTCCAGGAGTCCGGCCGAAGGTATAGTCCGGCTATCCGGACACCCTCTAATCCAGGACTCCCTCACAAAGCAATATGACAATGATGAAGCGTGTCATAATAAATGGAATGGTGGAAAGTTGCATGGCAATATATCTGGGAATGGCTATGGAAATGCCATAATAGGAAGGTATGGTGGTTGTTTTAAGGAAGGTATATGGTGGGTTTATGGCACCGACTAAAGTTGCGCGGCACTAGAGAGGCTAGCAATGGTGGAAGGGTGAGAGTGTGTATGATCCATGGACTCAACAATTGTCATAAATAACTCACATACTTATTACAAAAATCTATTAGTTATCGAAACAAAGTACTACACGCATGCTCCTAGGGGGATATATTGGTAGGAAAAGACCATCGCTCGTCCCCGACTGCCATTCATAAGGAAGACAATCAAAAAGTATCCCATGCTCCAGCTTCGTTACATAATGGTTCACCATACGTGCATACTACGGGACTCACAAACCTTAACACAAGTATTTCTCAAATTCACAATTACTCACTAGCATGACTCTAATATCACCATAATTATATCTCAAAAGAATCATAAGGAATCAAACTTCTCATAGTATTCAATTCACTTTACATTAAAGTTTTTATTATATCCCTCTTGGATGCCTATCATATTGGGACTAAATTTATAACCAAAGAAAATTACCATGTTGTTTAAAGACTCTCAAAATAATATAATTGAAGCATGAGAGTTCAACAATTTCTATAAAATAAAATCACCGACGTGCTCTAAAAAGATATAAGTAAAGCACTAGAGCAAAATTGCCTGGCTCAAAAGATATAAGTGAAGCACATGGAGTATTCTAATAAATCACAATTCATGCGTGTCTCTCTCAAAAGATGTGTACATCAAGGATGATTGTGGCAAACTAAAAAGCAAAGACTCAAATCATACAAGACGCTCCAAGCAAAACACATATCAAGTGGTGAATAAAAATAAAGCCTCAAGTAAAGTTACCGATAGACGAAGATGAAAGAGGGGATGCCTTCCGGGGCATCCTGTAACATCCCAAATTTTCAATTTGGAATGTTATACATTAGGTCATCATTGCATATCATATTTTATTGCATTTTGGCTTGATCCTAGAAATTCAACGCAACTCAAGGACCTAGGGAGAGAGTTGGGAATTTCGTTATTTTCAAATTTGAGTTTTTCTCGAATTATGAAAAGAGGATCGTTTGATTTTAATTATTTTATCTTCGAATATTTTTTTATAAAAATAAAAGAGAGAGGATAAAATTACTTCCTCGGAATAAAGAAATATTGGAGATTTAATATTAAAACCAAATAAGAGTTTTATTTGGAGTTTTATTGCTATTTTATTTGAATTAGGAGAAATATGTATTTTTCAAAATTGCATTAGAGTCCCAAATAAATGTTCACCTTGTCCGGTAGACTTTTAGAGGACGGGGAAAATTTATTTCAAGATTTTTGGAGTCCGTTTAGTATTTCTTTTATTTGTTTTTCTGCGTGGAATATTTAAAAAAGGGAAACCGACTTTGGGCCGTTTCCGCCCGGGACTCCGCCCGGGGGAGGCTTTATAAGCCGCGCCGCCCGAGCCCCGCAGCCCACCACCGTCGAAACCCTAGCCCCGCGCCAGCCCGCCACGCGCCGGAGCCGCTGACGCCGCCCGCTGCCGCCACCACGCCGCCCCGCCGCCCGTGCCGCCGGAGCCGCCACCCGCCGCCGCCCGACCCGCCACCGGAGCAGCCAGCCGCCGCCTGCGCCGCGTGCCGGAGCCGCTGACGCCGCCCGCTGCCGCCACCACACCGCCCCGCTGCCCGCGCCGCCGGAGCCGCCACCCGCCGCCGCCCGACCCACCACCGGAGCAGCCCGCCGCCGCCGCCGTCTCACCGGACTTCGCTGGAGGTAGCCACCGCTGGCGTTCCCGGTGTTCGCAAGAAAATCGAACGGTTTTTTTTCGAAACCCTAGATCCCTTTTTTATTTTAGATCGGTTTTTTCAGTTTAGTTATATTGCGGACGTTCGTCCGTACGTTCGTTTCAACGAACGGTTTTTGCCTGTTAGCCGCAGAGAGCGAACGTTCGTTCGTTAGTCTGTTCGTTAGTTTTTCTTTTTCTCGGATTTTTTCACGATTATTTTCGATCGTGATTTCTGATCTGATTTTCGTTTTAGTTTAAATTTTCGCTCGTTTCTCGAAATCAGGCGATTCAAACGCCTAGAGTTTCGTCTCGAAGCCCTCTTTCTGTTTAATCAACTTAAACAAGTTTTTGCTACTGTAAAATATGAATTTAGTCTAGATTAGTAAACGAAGCTTGTTTCTTTCGCAGTTTGAGTTTTGTTGCTTCGTTTGATTTGATTCTTTTTGCAAACCGGAGTTCTTAAGTTGAACCTTCTGGTTAGATCTTCTTGTTTGAGTTTTACCCGT
The DNA here is from genome assembly GCF_056163025.1 of Triticum urartu. Taxonomy (NCBI): domain Eukaryota; kingdom Viridiplantae; phylum Streptophyta; class Magnoliopsida; order Poales; family Poaceae; genus Triticum; species Triticum urartu. The sequence continues at coordinate 56,751,642 of NC_141875.1, read as the reverse complement.
GCACCTTTGCTTGGTTGCTTATTGTATGTTTGTTTCATTGCGATAGAGTACCTGGAGTGAGAAGCGTGCTACATCGAGTCTCTAGGTTTCACGGATCAACAGCAAGGCAAGTAACACTTTGATCATACCTCTTTACTACCCAGTTTTATTACATTAGATCAATCCTCAAACAGTTGCATGGTTAGGATCTGAATAAATTGTGGGTTTGGGAAGTAGATGAGGTAGTACCTATTCACCCGTTTGTTACCAAACCTTTGGGAGTTACTTCTACGTTGCTTATATTGCTATGAGATGCTTGTAGACATGGATTGGGAGAGTGTATCCATGACAGATGTGAGTTTTGTTAATGAATGGTTAACTTAAGGTGGCAACTTTAATACACATCTGGGTGGATTAAGGAGCCTGGGGAACCCAGTGATTGCCTGTACTTTTGGAAATCCCGGGGTACCGTGTGATTTTCCTATGGACTGCCACCCAGGCTCAAAGGGATCGTAAGATTATTCATGCTAGAAACTTCCATGTGCAGCCACATGCCATTATGGGCTCTGGCATAGTTGAGTAAGTTGTGGGAAACCTTTCCATGATGGGCTAGCAGATGTAGGGGATTGTAGGTGTACAGGCCTATCTATCGGTTAAGGGGACCTCTTCGGAAAGACTGTGTCTTGGTCATCCGTTTCTCAAACATTATGCAGTGTGAGAAAACCAACAGAGGAGATCGAGTCTTGTGGGGGAAAATGCACAAACCTCTGTAGTGTACAAACTAATCATGGTTAGTCGTGTCCCCGGTTATGGATATCTTGAGTATCTAGTTCTTGGATTATCATGATGATCTCATCACTCTAAATGTAATTTTGTTGGGTTATTAATTACCTTTTAATTGGGATTGAGATGGGGTTTACCATTATCAATGTTTTCAACCAACTTTGTACTTAAATAAAATCTATTCCTTTGTAGTAGGGAAAAATTGGCTTTTCGCAAAACATATCAACCCTACAGCCTCCACCAGCCATATATGCATGTAGTGATAGCCTTATTCTGTTCATTACTCTCTTGTGTTACATTGCCAGCATATTCCATGTGCTGACCCGTTTCGGGCTGCAACGTATCATGTTGCAGACTTTTCAGACGACGAGTAAGGAGCCTTAGGCCGTGGTCTTTCACTCAATGATGTCGTTGGAGTTGATGGACTCACTTTATCTTCCAAGCCTTCCGCTGTTATCGTATTAGATGGCCTTAAGCCATATTTATTGTAATAAGTTCTCTTTTGAGACATTCGATGCAATAAGTGTGTGATTGCTACTCTGTTATAAATCCTCAAGTACTATGTGTGTCAGCATTACCGATCCAGGGATGACACTGATGCACGGAGATCAGACTGTTTGAGGTATGGTCGCTACAAGATGGTACCAGAGCATGCGTTGACTGTAGTACATGACCACTAAGCTAAAGCCCTAGATCACTACTCTCTTCTCATTTCTGACTCCTCTCCATTTTCTACTCTTTAGGATGGCGGACGCAAGGAACGAGTTTGCACAACCAGAAGAAGACACACCTTTTGGACGCCACTTGAAGGAAGTCACTAGGTACCTGAACATTGGAATACCAAGCTTCACCGGGACTTACAACGCCACTTTACCAGAAGAGGATCACTGGATGATTCAAGTTCAAGTTCCAGGAAGGACATTTACGCCAGTCACTGAGCCCATAGAGTTTTCCTTTGATGCACCAACCTGGAGTCTAGGAAAGAGTATGGCAGCCCACATCACCATGGGACGCATTGGAGAAGTTTACCACAAGGATCTCAAAGATACTATCTAACATATTTGTGGGCGCCGATATGAGAAATGGGAGATGATTAGCACCAGGAAGGATAGATCCATTGCAGCTTTCATCCAGGAGTTAAACCAGCACATTCGTCGCCAGGAGAATCAGATGTGCGCAGGAATGATAGATCTGAAGAAGGCAATGACAAGGATCACGGAGCTTGAAGAAGAACTCAAGGCAACTCGCAAAGATTATGAGGAGGAAATCGTCGTACTAGTGGAGAAGAATGATGATCTGACAAGGAAGCTGGGAGTATTCATGGGAGACCCCGTGCCAGGAGGAGAAGATGATGGTTCCACTTGCCCGGAGAACTACATCATCATCGACGGCACCGACTCGGACCCCGACGATAGCGATGATGACTATGTTGCTGAAGCTGGAGCGGATATCATGGAGTATTTGACCGGTCAATATTTCTAGTCGACCACCATATCAGTAGTAGTATTCCACCATGTAAATAGTATAGTTCGAGCACTTTTGTAACGATAGTTCTAGACCGATTGCATGACCTTGCTTGATTGATTGAGTGATATGATTGTGTTTGTCTCATGTGCATATAGGTAGTGTTTTCTCACTAGACCTCATTCTATTCTATTCTCTTCCCTCTAAACCCTCAGATGCCTCCGAGACATGACCCCGGATTTACCTTTCCACCGGAGCTCACTTAGTTGATCCAGCAGCAGAATACCTTGATGCAGTTGTTAGTTCAGAACCAAGGCAACAACAACAACAACCCACCACCACCACCACCCCAGTAGACAACTTAGCCCGTTTTTTGATGTTGCAGCCGCCGGTGTTTTCCAGTACCACCGAGTGATACGTCTCCAACGTATCTATAATTTTTTATTGCTCCATGCTATATTATCTACTATTTTGGATATTATTGGGCTTTATTATCCACTTTTATATTATTTTTGGGACTAACCTATTAACCGGAGGCCCAGCCCAGAATTGTTGTTTTTTTGCCTATTTTAGGGTTTCGAAGAAAAGGAATATCAAACGGAGTCCAAACGGAATGAAACCTTCGGGAACGTGATTTTCTCACCGAACATGATCCAGGAGACTTGGACCCTATGTCAAGAAATAAAGGAGGAGGCCACGAGGTAGGGGGCGCGCCTCCCCCCCCCCCCCAAGCGCGCCCACCACCCTCATGGGCCCCCGGTTACTCCACCAACGTACTCCTTCCTCCTATATATATCTATGTACCCCCAAACGATCAGATACAGAGCCAAAACCCTAATTCCACCGCCGTAACTTTCTGTATCCACGAGATCCCGTCTTGGGGCCTGTTCCGGAGCTCTGCCAGAGGGGGCATCCATCACGGAGGGCTTCTACATCAACACCATAGCCCCTCCGATGAAGTGTGAGTAGTTTACCTCACACCTTCGGGTCCGTAGTTATTAGCTAGATGGCTTCTTCTCTCTTTTTGGATCTCAATACAATGTTCTCCCCCTCTCTTGTGGAGATCTATTCGATGTAATCTTCTTTTTGCGGTGTGTTTGTTGAGACCGATGAATTGTGGGTTTATGATAAGAATTATCTATGAACAATATTTGAATCTTCTCTGAATTCTTTTATGTATGATTGGTTATCTTTGCAAGTCTCTTCGAATTATCAGTTTGGTTTGGCCTACTAGATTGATCTTTCTTGCAATGGGAGAAGTGCTTAGCTTTGGGTTCAATCTTGCGGTGTCCTTTCCCAGTGACAGTAGGGGAAGCAAGGCACGTATTGTATTGTTTCCATTGAGGATAACAAGATGGGGTTTTTATCATATTGCATGAATTTATCCCTCTACATCATGTCATCTTGCTTAAGGCGTTACTCTGTTTTCATGAACTTAATACTCTAGATGCATGCTGGATAGCGGTCGATGAGTGGAGTAATAGTTGTAGATGCAGGCAGGAGTCGGTCTACTTGTCTCGGACGTGATGCCTATATACATGATCATACCTAGATATTCTCATAACTATGCTCAATTTTGTCAATTTCTCAACAGTAATTCGTTCACCCACCGTAAAATACTTATGCTCTTGAGAGAAGCCACTAGTGAAACATATGGCCCCGGGGTCTATCTTCATCATATTAATCTTCCAATACTTAGTTATTTCCTTTGCTTTTTTACTTTGCTTTTATTTTACTTTGCATCTTTATCACAAAAATACCAAAAATATTATCTTATCATATCTATCAGATCTCACTCTCGTAAGTGACCGTGAAGGGATTGACAACCCCTTATCGCGTTGGTTGCGAGGAGTATTTGTTTTGTGCAGGTACGAGGGACTCGCGCATAGCCTCCTACTGGATTGATACCTTGGTTCTCAAAAACTGAGGGAAATACTTACGCTACTTTGATGCATCATCCTTTCCTCTTCAAGGAAATCCAACGCAGTGCTCAAGAGGTAGCACCGAGCCGATAGTAGCAGATGATTGGCTCCCTAGGATTGGAAGAGAGTTAACCACTGCAGGATGCACAGATGCTGAGAAGGTGTGTTTTGCCGCGCACCAATTGGATGGACCAGCAGCCTCATGGTGGGAGAATTACACTGTCACCTATCCTATAGCCACTGTTACATGGGACCAGTTCCAGCAGGCTTTTCGCACTGCCCATGTATCAGCAGGAGCTATGACCATAAAGAAGCGTGAGTTTCGCAACTTACGCCAAGGAGGACGCATCGTTGGCCAGTATGTGGATGACTTTAGCAAGCTAGCACGTTATGCCCCAGATGACGTTGCTATGGATGCAACTAAACAGGAGAAGTTTCTGGAAGGACTGAATGATGAGCTGAGCATGCAATTGATGGTAGAAACCTTTAATAACTACCAACGGTTGGTAGATAGAGCTCTCATGCTTGAAGGGAAGCAGCAGCAGATTGATAACCGCAAGAGGAAGTATGGACAAGGGAAGTATAATTCTGGAGCTCAGCAGAGACCCCGTTTTACCCTGAACTCGGGAGGACTTGTCCATAACCATGGAGGCCACACTCACACTAGAGGAAGTTCGCACAACCATAGTGGCCCAAAGAACGGAAATGGTAATGGAGGAAGCAACGGACAGAACCATTCCAACCCAGCAACCCCCGCCAAGAAAGATCTAAGCCATGTTACTTGCTACAAGTGCCAGAAGACCGGACATTACGCCAATGAATGTCCTGAAGCTAAGAATGGAAACAGCAATGGAAGTTCTGGGAAGAAGCCCAACCCTTTCAACACGGGACAAGTGAACCACGTTAACGTGGAGGAGATTGAAGCCCAACCACATGCAGTAATAGGTAAGTTTTTGCTTAAGTCATTTACTACAACCGTTTTTTTATACTGGTGCATCGCATTCATACATATCAAGGGGATTTGTGGATAAGTATAAACTGCCCACCAAAGTTCTTAGTACACCTATGTTAGTGAGCTCGCCAGGAGTAGAGTATATGGCAAGCCAAGGATGTTTTCAGATGCCATTGACCATAGGTAGGTATGTTTTCCCCTCGGATCTGATAATTTTGGAATCGCAAGGTTTGGATGTGATTCTAGGTATGGATTGGCTATCGATGTATGGAGGGAACATCGATTGCGCCAGTAAGTCGATTTTGCTCACCACCCTAGAAGGAAGAAGGATCAAGTATGTATCCCGGCATGCGCCGATTAGGACTCAAGTAAATTCCTTAACATGAGTTGTACAGGAGGAAGTACCAGTGGTGAAGGATTTCCCGGATGTATTTCCACAAGAGTTGCCAGGCATGCCACCGGATAGATACATCGAGTTCTTGATTGAGCTTTTTCCAGGCACAGGGCCAATATCTAAGAGACCGTACAGGATGCCCGCACAGGATTTAGAGGAAATTAAGAAGCAGATCAAGGAGTTACTGGATAAAGGTTATATTCACCCAAGTTCATCACCTTGGGGATCACCAGTACTTCTAGTGGAGAAGAAGGATGGATCGTTGAGGATGGTTGTTGATTATCGAGGATTGAATGAGGTGACGATCAAGAACAAGTACCCACTTCCGATGATCAATGATTTGTTTGATCAGCTGCAAGGAGCTAAGGTGTTTTCCAAGATCGATCTGTGATCAGGGTATCACCAGCTGAAGATTCGAGAGCAGCATATACCTAAGACAGCTTTTACCACAAGGTACGGGCTATATGAGTATATCGTTATGTCATTTGGCCTAACTAACGCACCTGCCTATTTCATGAACATGATGAATAAGGTGTTTATGGAGTTTTTGGATAAGTTCGTTGTGGTGTTCATTGATGACATTCTGGTCTACTCGAAGAATGAAGACGAGCATAAAGAGCATTTGCGATTAGTACTTGGGAAGCTCAGAGAACATCAGCTATACGCCAAGTTCAGCAAGTGTGAGTTTTGGTTGAAGAAAGTTGGATTCCTTGGACATGTTATATCCGGAGAAGGAATAGCGGTAGACCCCAACAAAGGCATCACTGTGACAAATTGGGAGGCACCCACGTCAGTTGGAGAGATCCGGAGTTTTCTTGGACTCGCGGGATACTACCGGAGGTTCATTGAGAATTTCTCGAAAATTGCAAAGCCTATGACGGAGTTGTTGAAGAAGGACACCAAGTTCAAATGGACTGAGGAATGTGAGGCCAGTTTTCAAGATTTGAAAAAATGTTTGATTACATCACCACTGTTGATCCTGCCAGATCAACGCAAGGATTATGAAGTGTATTGCGACGCTTCTCGTCGAGGACTTGGAGCAGTACTTACGCAGGAAGGAAGAGTTGTTTCATATGCCTCATGACAGCTTAAACCCCATGAGTTAAATTATGCTACGCATGATTTGGAGTTAGCAGCCATAGTGCATGCGTTGAAGACTTGGAGACATTTTCTCATCGGAAACAATTGTGAGGTATACATGAATCACAAGAGTTTGAAGTATATCTTCACACAGAAGGAGTTGAACCTCAGGCAGAGGAGATGGTTGGAACTCATTAAAGATTACAACATGAAGTTGCACTATCATCCCGGAAAGGCTAACGTAGTAGCCGATGTGTTGAGCCGCAAGAGTCATGTCAATACCGTCATGACCGGAGAGTTACCCAAGGAGTTAGCAGAGAACCTTCATGAGCTATGTTTGGAGATAGTTCTGAGAGGTTATGTAGCAGCATTGGAGATTCAGTCTACTTTGATGGACAAGATCAGAGAAGCTCAGAGGACGGACAAGGAGATTGCGGAGATAAAGGAAAGGATGAGCAAAGGAAAATCCAAGGGATTGCGTGAGGATGAGCACGATACCTTATGGTTTGAGGACCGCGTATATGTGCCAAATGATCAGGAGATCGGGAAGCTGATTTTGCAGGAGGCCCATGATTCGCCATATTCGATTCACCCAGGAAATACCAAGATGTATCTGGATTTGAAGGATAGATTCTGGTGGACCGGAATGAAGAAGGATATTGCGGAGTATGTAGCAGTTTGTGATGTATGTCAGAGAGTGAAGGCAGAGCATCAGAAGCCAGCAGGATTGCTACAACCATTGTCGATACCCGAATGGAAGTGGGACAATCTAGGCATGGATTTTATCACGGGATTTCCCAGGACTCGTTCAGGCTATGACTCGATATGGGTTGTAGTCGATCATTTGACAAAAGTAGCTCATTTCATTCCAGTGAAGACCACTTACACTAGTGCTAAGTTGGCAAAGATATACATGACCAGGATCGTATGTTTGCATGGAGTTCCAAGGACCATTGTATCAGATAGAGAAACCCAGTTTACCTCAAAGTTTTGGAATTAGTTGCATGAAAGTTTGGGAACCAGGCTAGAGTTCAGTACAGCTTTTCACTCGCAGACAGATGGACAGACTGAGAGAGTCAATCAGATTCTGGAGGACATGTTGAGAGCGTGTGCACTAGATTATGGATCTAGTTGGGACGACAATTTGCCTTACATAGAGTTCTCTTACAACAACAGCTATCAAGCCAGTTTGAAGATGGCCCCTTTCGAAGCATTGTATGAAAGAAGGTGCAGAACACCGTTGTTATGGGATGAAGTTGGAGACCGACAGTTGTTTGGACCAGATTTGATTAAAGAGTCTGAATAAAAGGTTAAGCTGATTCGCGATAGGCTCAAGGTAGCCCAGTCCAGGCAGAAGAGCTATGCGGATTCTAAACGGAAGGAGACAGTTTACGAAGTCGGAGACAGAGTGTATCTTCGTGTATCACCACTTCGAGGAGTTAAGCGTTTTGGAGTTAAAGGGAAGTTAGCACCACGTTTCGTGGGACCATACAAAGTTTTGGAACGTATGGGAGAAGTTGTTTACACGTTGGAATTGCCCGAAGAATTGTCAGGAGTTCACGATGTGTTCCATGTTTCTCAGTTGAAGAGGTGCCACGCGGAGATGGCTGATATTCCTCTGAAAAATACAGTGCCACTGGAAGCGATACAGTTGGATAGCGATTTGACTTACAAGGAGAAGCCAGTCAAGATTCTTGAGTTTGCCAGCCGAGTTACATGCAGCAAATTAATCAAGTTCTGTAAAGTTCAGTGGACCCACCATACTGAAGATGAAGCCACCTGGGAACGAGAGGAAGACCTATGGAAAGATCACCCTCACCAATTTTCTAGCCAACCCGAATCTCGAGGGCGAGATTCATCTTAAGGGGGGTAGGTTTGTAACATCCCAAATTTTCAATTTGGAATGTTATACATTAGGTCATCATTGCATATCATATTTTATTGCATTTTGGCTTGATCCTAGAAATTCTACGCAATTCAAGGACCTACGGAGAGAGTTGGAAATTTCTTTATTTTCAAATTTGAGTTTTTCTTGAATTATGAAAAGAGGATCGTTTGATTTTAATTATTTTATCTTTGAATATTTATTTTATAAAAATAAAAGAGAGAGGCTAAAATGACTTCCTCAAAATAAAGAAATATTGGAGATTTAATATTAAAACCAAATAAGAGTTTTATTCAGAGTTTTATTGCTATTTTATTTGAATTAGGAAAAATATGCGTTTTTCAAAATTGCATTAGAGTTCAAAATAAATGTTAACCTTGTCCGGTAGATTTTTAGAGGACGGGGAAATTTTATTTCAGAATTTTTGGAGTCCGTTTAGTATTTCTTTTATTTGTTTTTCTCCGCGGAATATTAAAAATAGGGAAACCGACTTTGAGCCGTTTCCGCCCGGGACTCCGCCCGGGGGAGGCTTTATAAGCCGCGCCGCCCGAGCCCCGCAGCCCACCAGCCCACCGCCACCGAAACCCTAGCCCGCGCCAGCCCGTCGCCGCCGCCGCATGCGCCGCGCGCCGAAGCCGCCCACGCCGCCCCGCCGCCCGCGCCGCCGGAGCCGCCACCCGCCGCCCCGCGCCGCCACCCACCGCCGCCCGACCCGCCACCGGAGCAGCCCGCCGCCACCGCTGTCTCGCCGGACTCCGCCGGAGGTAGCCGTCGCCGCCGTCCTCAGTTTTCGCGAGAAAATCGAACGGTTTTTATTTCGAAACCGTAGATCCCGTTTTTTTATTTTAGATCGGTTTTTTCAGTTTAGTTATATAGCCGACGTTCGTCCGTACATTCGTTTTAACGAACAGTTTTTGCCCGTTAGCCGCAGATAGCGAACGTTCGTTCGTTAGTCTGTTTGTCAGTTTTTCTTTTTCTCAGATTTTTTTGCGATTATTTTCGATCGCGATTTCTGATCTGATTTTCGTTTTAGCTTAACTTTTCGCTCGTTTATCGGAATCAGGCGATTCAAACGCCTAGAGTTTCGTCTCGAAGCCCTCTTTCTGTTTAATCAACTTAAACAAGTTTTTGCTACTGTAAAATTTGACTTTAGTCCAGATTAGTAAATGAAGCTTGTTTCTTTCACTGTTTAAGTTTTGTTGCTTCCTTCGATTTGATTCTTTTTGCAAACCGGAGTTCTTAAGTTGAACCTTCTGGTTAGATCTTATTATTTGAGTTTTACCCATGCACCTTTGCTTCATTGGTTATTGCATGTTTGTTTCATTGCGATAGAGTACCCGGAGTGCGAAGCGTGCTACATCAAGTCTCTAGGTTTCACGGATCAACAACAAGGCAAGTAACACTTTGATCATACCTCTTTACTGCCCAGTTTTATTGCATTAGATCAATCCTCAAACAGTTGCATGGTTAGGATCTGAATAAATTGTGGGTTTCGAAAGTAGATGAGGTAGTACCTATTCACCCGTTTGTTACCAAACCTTTGGGAGTTACTTCTACGTTGCTTATATTGCTATTCTATGCTTGTAGGCGTGGATTGGGAGAGTGTATCCATGATAGATGTGAGTTTTGTTAATTAATGGTTAACTTAAGGTGGCAACTTTAATACACATCTGGGTGGATTGAGGCACCTGGGGAACCCAGTGATTGCCTGTACTTTTGGAAATCCCGGGGTACCGTGTGATTTTCCTATGGACTGCCACCCAGGCTCAAAGGGATCGTAAGATTATTCATGCTGGAAACTTCCATGTGCAGCCACATGCCATTATGGGCTCTGGCATAGTTGAGTAAGTTGTGGGAAACCTTTCCATGATGGGCTAGCATATGTAGGGGATTGTAGGTGTACAGGCCTATCTATCGGTTAAGGGGACCTCTTCGGAAAGACTGTGTCTCGGTCATCCATTTCTCAAACATTATGCAGTGTGAGAAAACCAACAAAGGAGATCGAGTCTTGTGGGAAAAAATGCACAAACCTCTGCAGAGTGTACAAACTAATCATGGTTAGCTGTGTCCCCGGTTATGGACATCTTGAGTATCTAGTTCTTGGATTATCATGATGATCTCATCACTCTAAATTAAATTTTGTTGGGTTATTAATTACCTTCTAATTGGGATTGAGATGGGGTTTACCATTCTCAATGTTCTCAACCAACTTTGTAGTTAAATAAAATATATTCCTTTGTAGTAGGGAAAAATTGGCTTTTCGCAAAACATATCAACCCTACAACCTCCACCAGCCATATATGCATGTAGTGATAGCTTTATTCTGTTCATTACTCTCTTGTGTTACATTGCAAGCATATTCCTTGTGCTGACCCGTTTCGGGCTGCAACGTATCATGTTGCAGACTTTTCAGATGATGAGTAAGGAGCCTTAGGTCGTGGTCTTTCACTCAGTGATGCCATTGGAGTTGATGGACTCACTTTATCTCCCAAGCCTTCCGTTGTTATCGTATTAGATGGCCTTAAGCCATATTTATTGTAATAAGTTCTCTTTTGAGACATTCGATGTAATATGTGTGTGATTGCTACTCTGTTATAAATCCTCAAGTATTGTGCGTGTCAGCATTACCGATCCAGGGATGACACTGATGCACAGAGATCAGACTGTTTGAGGTCTGGTCGCTACACATCCCCAAGCTGAAGCTCTTGGTTGTCCTTGAATATTACCTTGGGGTGCCTTGGGCATCCACAAGCTTAGGCTCTTGCCACTCCTTATTTCATAGTCCATCAAATCCTTACCCAAAATTTGAAAACTTCACAACACAAAACTCAACAGAAAATCTTATAAGCTCCGTTAGTATAAGAAAATAATTCACCACTTTTGGTAGTGTTGTGAAATTATTATTTATTTATATTGGTGTAATATCTATTGTATTCCAACTTTTCGATGGTTAATACCCCCCCCCCCAATGCTACCCATAGATTCATCAAAATAAGTAAACAACACATAGAAAACAGAATCTGTTAAAAACAGAACAGTCTCTAGCAATCTGTAACTCTCAAATACTTCTGTAACTCCTAAAATTCTGAAAAATTAGGACAACCTAAGAATTTTTTATATTAATCTACTTCAAAAATAATTAGTATTTTATCGCGCTTCTGCTAAAAATGGAAATTAATTTCCTGGGAGAAAAAGTTTCTGTTTTTCAGCAAGATCAAATCAACTATCACCATAAGCTATCCCAAAGGTCTTACTTGGCACAAACACTAATTAAAACATAAAAACACATCTAATCAGAGGCTAGATAAATTATTTAATGCAAAAAGGACCTAAAAACAAGAACAAAAATAAAATTGGGTTGCCTCCCAACAAGCGTTATTGTTTAGCGCCCTTAGCTAGGCATAAAACACGAATAGATCTAGGTATTGTCATCTTTGGTATGCAATCCATAAGTGTCTCTCATAATAGATTCATATGGCAATTTAATTTTCTTTCTTGGAAAGTTTTCCATGCCCTTCCTTAACGGAAACTGAAATCTAATGTTTCCTTCTTTCATATCAATAATTGCATCAATCGTTCTAAGGAAAGGTCTACCAAGAATAATAGGACATGTAGGATTGCAATCTATATCAAGAACAATGAAATACGGGCACATAATTCCTATTTTCAACAATAAGAACATCACTAACCCTTCTCATAGGTTTCTTAACAGTGGAATCTGCAAGATGCAAATTTAAAGAACAATCATGAAATTCACGGAAACCTAGCACATCACATAAAGTTTTTGGAATCGTGGAAACACTAGCACCCAAATCACAAAAAGCATGGCATTCATAATCTTTAATATTATTCTTAATAGTAGGTTCCTACTCATCATAAATTTTTCTAGGGATAGAAACTTCTAGTTCAAACTTTTCTTCAAAAGATTGCATCATAACATCAACGATATGTTTAGTAAAAGCTTTGTTTTGATTATAAGAATGAGGATAATTCAACATGGATTGCAACAAGGAAATACATTCTATTAAAGAAAAATTATCATAATTAAATTCCTTAAAATCCAAAAGAGTGGGTTCATTGCTACCTAAAGTTTTGACCTCTCCAATCCCACTTTTATCAATTTTAGCATCAAGATCTAAAAACTTTGAATCATTGGGACGCCTTTTAACTAATGTTGACTCGCCTCTAGTCCCATATTTATCAATATTTATATTGGAAAAAAAATATTCAATAGGAGTCACATCAATCACTTTAAGATCTTCATCATTATTTTCACGGAAACTAGAAGAACACATTTTTTCTACAAACCAATCTCGTTTAGCACGCACCTTAGCGGTTCTTTCTTTGCACTCATCAATGAAAATTCTCATACCTTTGAGAGACTAATTAATATCATGCTTGGGTGGAATAAATCTAAGTTTCAAAGAATCAACATCAAGAGAAATTCTATCCACGTTCCTAGCCAAATCATCAATCTTAAGCAACTTTTCTTAAATCAAAGCATTGAAATTCTTTTGCAAACTCATAAATTCTTTAACATTATTCTAAAAATCAGAGGGAATCTTATTAAAATTTCCATAAGAATTGTTGTATGAATTACCATAATTATTAGAGGAATTACTAGGAAACGGCCTAGGATTAAAATTACCTCTATACGCGTTATTACCAAAATTGTTCCTACCAACAAAATTCACATCCATAGATTCATTATTATTTTCAATCAAAGTATACAAAGGCATATCATTAGGATCAATATAAGCACTCTTACTAGCAAACAATTTCATAAGTTCATCCATCTTTCCACTCAAAACATTAATCTCTTCAATGGCATGCACCTTTACTAGTGGAAGATCTTTCGGTATGCCATTGAGAATAATTAACCAAAATATTATCTAGGAGTTTAGTAGCTTCTCCTAAAGTAATTTCCATAAAAGTGCCTCTCACGGCCGAATCTAAAATATTTCTAGAAGCAAAATTCAATCTGGCATAAAAAATGTATAATCATCCACAAAATCAAATCATGAGTTGGGTAATTTTGTATCATCAATTTCATCCTCTCCCAAGATTGCGCAACATGTTCATGATCAAGTTGCTTACAATTCATAATATCGTTCCTAAGGGAGATGATCGTAGTGGGAGGAAAATATTTGGAAATAAAAGCATCTTTACACTTATTCCATGAATCAATACTATTTTTAAGCAAAGATGAAAACCAAGTTTTAGCATGATCATGAAGCGAGAATGGAAATAGATTCAATTTAACAATCTCATTATCCACATCTTTTTTCTTTTGCATATCACACAAATCAACGAAATTGTTTAGATGGGATGCGGCATCTTCACTAGGAAGGCCGGAAAATTGATCTTTCAGAACAAGATTCAGCAAAGCGGCATTAATTTCACAAGATTCCACATTAGTAGCGGGAGCAATCGGAGTACTAATAAAGCCATTATTATTGGTGTTGAAAAAGTCACACAATTTGGTATTCACATGAGCCATCGTGACAAAGCAAGCAATCCAACACACAAGCACACAAAAAGCAATGAAGAAGATGAATGAAAGAGGGGCGAAGAAAAGGTAAATCTTTTCAAAAATCGTTTTAGAAGTGGGGGAGAGGAAAACGAGAGGCAAATGGCGAATAATTCAATGCAAGAGATGAGAGTTTATTATGGGTACTTGGTATGTCTTGACTTGGCATAGATCTCCCTGGCAACGGCGCCAGAAATTCTTCCTGCTATTTCTTGAGCTTGCATTGGTTTTTCCCTTGAAGAGGAAAGGGCGATGCAGCAAAGTAGATATAAGTATTTTTCTCAGTTTGAGAACCAAGGTATCAATCCAGTAGGATACAACAGACAAGTCACCGAATACCTGCACAAACAATCAAACAACTTGCACCCAACGCGATAAAGGGGTTGTCAGTCCCTTCACGGTTACTTGCAAAAGTGAGATCTGATAGAGATAGATAAACGGTAAAGTAAATATTTTTGGTTAATAGATCGGAAAGTAAAAGATTGCAAAATAGTAAATTGGAAACTAATATGATGGAAAATAGACCCGGGGGCCATAGATTTCACTAGAGGCTTCTCTCAAGATAGCAAATAATACGGTGGGTGAACAAATTACTGCTGAGCAATTGATATAAAAGCGCAAAGTTATGACGATATCTAAGGCGATGATCATGAATATAGGCATCACGTCTGTGTCAAGTAGACCAAAATGATTATGCATCTACTACTATTAATCCACACGTCGACCGCTATCCAGCATGCATCTAGAGTATTAAGTTCATAAAGAACGGAGTGATGCATTAAGTAAGATGACATGATGTAGAGGAATTAACTCAAGCAGTATGATGAAAACCCCATCATTTTATCCTCGATGGCAAGAATACAATACGTGCCTTGCTGCCCCTACTGTCACTGGGAAAGGACGCCGCAAGATTGAACCCAAAGCTCTCCCATTGCAAGAAAAACCAATCTAGTTGGCTAAACCAAACCGATAGTTCAAAGAGAATTAAAAACATATCAAATCATGCATAAAAGAATTCAGAGGAGATTCAAATAATATTCATAGATAAGCTGATCATAAATCCACAATTCATTAGATCTCGACAAACACACCACAAAAATGACTTTTCTGACATGACTGAGCAGTCTTGAGATTCTCGCGAATAATGTGGACTTGGTCTTCGACCTGTTGGATGATATCCGGACCGAAGACTGGATGTTCCCTAGTTTCTGACCAGTTTAGAGGGGTTCGGCACTTTCGTCCATATAACACTTCGAAGGGGGCCATCTTCAGGCTAGCTTGATAGCTATTATTATAAGAGAACTCGGCATACGGGAGAGATTCCTCCCATTTCTTGCCGAAGGAAATTACACAAGCTCAAAGCATGTCTTCGAGAACTTGGTTGACACGTTCAACTTGCCCTTGCGACTGAGGATGAAACGCGGTCCTGGACGACAAATGAGTTCCCATAGCTTCTTGGAAACTTGCCCAGAATCTTGAGGTGAATAAGCTGCCATGGTCCGAACTGATAATCAGTGGAATACCGTGAAGTGAAACAATTCTGGACATGTAGAGAGTTGCAAGCTTACTAGCAATTATTGTTTATTTGACCGCCAGAAAATGTGCAACTTTAGAAAGTCGGTCAATGACGACAAGAATAGCATCATTACCTTTCTGTGATTTGGGAAATCCAGTGACGAAGTCCATTTCAACATGGTCCCATTTCCATTCAGGAATAGAGATAGGTTGCAGAGTTCCAGCAGGCCTTTGATGCTCTGCTTTGATACGATGGCAAACATCACACTCAACAACATATCGAGCAATGTCTTGCTTCATATTAGACCACCAGAATCTCTGACGAATGTCTTGGTACATCTTTGTACTACCGGGATGAATAGATAGAGGCGTATCATGAGCTTCTTTCATAACCCTTGGAGTCATATCCAGGTTTTCCCTCGCACATGGCACCACTAGGCGGCGCCATCATCGGCGATGGTGAAGAATGAGGGCTTTCCTTCTACGAGATAGCGTTTAATCTTCTCGACTTCAGAGTCATAATGTTGAATAGTCTTGATATCGCCCAAAAGATCTGGTTCGACAGCCAGGGTATTTAGAGAACCCTTAGGAACAACACGAAGATTCATATTTTGAAACTCTGGGGGAGGGGAGCGAGTGCACCAGGAGGGACAATATGAAGGTTCAGCTTTCTAAATTCTTCAACAATCGAGGGCTGAACTTTTTGAACCTGGAGGTGGTTGCAGTAAGACTTGCGGCTCAAGGCATCAGCCATTACATTAGCCTTGCCTTGGTTATAGGATATACCCACGTCAAAGTCTGCAACAGTCTCCATCCATCTCTGCTGACGGAGGTTCAGGTCTGGCTGAGTAAACAGATACTTCAGACTTTGGTGGTCGGTGAAGACCTCGCAACGATTACCGAGAAGGTAATGTCGCCACTGCTTCAGAGCATGAATGACAGCATCAAGCTCTAGGTTGTGAACTGGGTAGTTTTCTTCATGAGGGCGCAATTGATGAGAGGCATAAGCAATCACTTTGCGCTCTTGCATTAGGACACGGCCTAATCCTTGATGGGAAGCATCGCAGTAAATGACGAAGTCCTTCTTAGTATCAGGTGGAGCAAGCACTGGGGCAGAAGTCAACTTGTCTTTGAGCGCCTGGAAACTTTCCTGACACTTGTCTGTCCATTGGAACTTGACGCCCTTGTGCAACAGGGGCCTGGTGATCTTGGAGAAGTTCTCGACGAATCGACGGCAATAGCTAGCGAGACCGAGAAAACTTCAGACTTCCTTGACATTCTTCGGAGGAGTCCAATCGAGAATAGCCTGGACTCGTTCAGGGTTGACGGTAATACCATCCTTGGAGATGACATGCCCAAGATAGGTTACTTCGGGGAGCCAAAATTCACACTTGGAATACTTAGCGTAGAGTTGATGCTCTCGAAGCTTTTCCAACACAAGACGAAGATGTTCAGCATGTTCTTCTTTGTTCTTGGAAAATACAAGGATATCATCCAGATAAACCACGACGAACTTGTCGAGGTAATCCATGAATATATAGTTTATTAGACGAGAGAAGGTGGCTGGAGCATTCGTTAAGCCGAATGACATGATGGTGTACTCGTATGATCCATATCGAGTCACGGAGGCCGTCTTTGGGATATCCTCTTCACGAACATGGATCTGGTGGTAACCCAACCTCAAGTCGAGTTTGGAGAACACTGATGAACCAGCCAGTTGATCATAAAGATCATTGATCCGAGGGAGGGGATATTTGTTCTGGATAGTGGCTTGGTTAATAAGACGGTAGTCTTGGACTAATCGGTTCGTCCCATCCTTCTTCTTAACAAAGAGAGAAGGTGCTCCCCAAGGAGAGCAACTAGGGCGAATGAAACCTTTGCAAAGAGATTTGTCGATTTCCTCCTTAAGCTCAATGAGTTCATGCGGCGGCATCTTGTAGGGTCGTTTGGCTATAGGGGTGATGCCTGGTTTCAAGTCGATGATGAATTCGACAGCTCTAGCAGGGGGAATCCCTAGAAGTTCTTCCGGAAAGACGTCTTGGAATTCACGAACAATGGAAATGTTTTCAATGCCCTCGAGTGGTGTAGCATTCAATGCATTCAAGGCATAAAGTTGTGCCTCGGCATTCTGAACCAGATGAGCCTGGTAAGTAACTATTTCATCAGAAGGGTGTAGCAGATGGACGGTCTTAGTGGCGCAAACTATAGAAGCAGTATGCGCTTTCAACCAATCCATCCCCAGAACGAGGTCAATGCTACAAGACTTCAGTACGATGGGAGAGACACAGAATTCTAGTCCTACGATTTCAACGGGGACGTCGTTGCAAATCATGGAAGTCCGACATTGGCCCGCAGGGGTGTGTACTAATAGCGAAGCGTTCATATCCTCGCATTTAATGTCGTGCAAGCATGCAAAATCTTCTGACATAAATGAATGCGATGCACCTATATCAAATAAAAAGGATGCTGGTACTGAATTTACGAGGAGAGTACCCATCACAGTAGCAGGCTGGTCTAGAACTTCATTGAGATCAACGTGGTTAGCATGAACGCGGACATAAGACTTGGCATTATTGTTGCAGGGTTGGTTGCTTCCACGGCTAGTTGATTCTGGTTCTGGTTGCATTCCCTAGCACGGTGTCCTGGTTGACCACACCTGAAGCACAGACCATTATTGGGAGTGGGAACAGAAGCTCGGGGTGGTGGAGCTGGAAGTCTTGGCTGCCTAGTTAGTGGGGGAGGCAGACGCAGTGAAGCATAGGACTGCCTTGGAGTAGGTACAGTTGTCTGGTACATGCTGTTGGGAATCCATATCCTATGCTTCTGCGAGGACGGGTCCGAAGATGAGCCCGTGTCACGGTTGCGCCTGTGAGAGCTCTGGTGTTCCTGCAGACCAGTTTTGACGTTGATTGCCTTGTTCACCAAGGTGGCGAAATCAGCAAAGTCATGCACTAGAAGTGCGAGCTTGATGTCAGCTTGAAGGTCATCACGAAACTTCTCCTGTCTGCGTGCATCAGTTGCAATGTCTTCTTCAGCATAGCAGGATAAATCCAGAAACTCTCACTGATAAGCTTCCACATTTTTGTTGCCCTAGGTGAGGTTGGGGAACTCACGCTTCTTCCAGTCCATGACTCCCTGAGGAATGAAGCGGGCACGGAAAGTGTCTTGGAAGTCTGGCCGGGTGATGATTGTTCCAACCGGCAGAGTACGCATGTGGCTGTCCCACCATTGAGCAGCGGGTCTTTTCAGAAAGAAGGAAGCAAAGGTGACATAGCTGGCAGGGGCTACATCAGCAGACTCCATCTCATAGGTGATGTCACGGAGCCAGTCATCAGCATCCAGAGGCTGAGTTGAGTTGTGGTAAATGGTTGGGTTGAGGCGCATGAAATCCTGCAGAGTCACTTGGGCTGGCTGCTGGTTCACATTGGGGCGAGAGAATTGAGCCATCTTATTCTCCATGAACTAGCGATTCAACTCAAACTGTTGGATCATACCAGCCATGTACTCAGGTGGTGGTGGGGCATTGCCACCATGACCACGACCACCTGGTCTAACCATCCTGCTAAAATTTAACAGGGGTAGTTCAGCATAGAGAAATTTGCAAAGTCAAGAATCACTCATGATGAAACATGCATAAAAAAGGAGCACGATAGATACTACATAGTAGTCGGCATATCTTACAAAAGGGATCATGCATAGAGTTCGGTACACAGAATTCAGTACGTAGGTTAAAGACATCATAGGCGGCATGCAGGCTCGCGGCAAATGCATCTAACACTAATAAGCAAGCCTACCTCAGTCCCAGGAGGAACTGTGGAGGTAGGTGTAGCCTAATAGCTGGTAATGACGCGACGGGAAGTCCTCCACGTCAGTAACCTGGGGTCCGCGGATAATCTGGTGCAGAACCCGACGCTCAGGTGGCAGAAGAGGACCAAGTGCAGGAGAGTAGCCTCCCACATCTGGCCAGCCGACACCCTAGGGCATCACGGTCCTGGCTGGGTAGATCACAGATCGCGACAGATCAACATATCGGACAAGAGGGTGCAACAGCGTCAGAGCACGGTAAAGGTGCTGACGGGTGGTGTACAACTCATGGCGAAGAGCTCGGTTAGCTCTATCCAGCCCATCAGCATGCAGAACCAGGTTCTGGTGGTAGAAGGGCTCTCAGGTGACAGTGGAGTAGGCAGCAGTGTACTACCCCTCCGCACCAACATTGGATGCGATAGCAATGTGCCTGAAAGGGGAGGTGTCCAACTCTCGATACTCTCCACGAAGACGTGTCAGAGCAGCATAAGCAGCATTGTGTACTGCCATATCGATAGTCACTCCAACACCATGAGCAGTGTGCAGCACAGTAGTAGCGTCATACTCCCGAGAGTAGAGGTGGACGATGGCACGGTGTTGCTCCTGGTTAAAGTCCTGGTACTGCTCGTACACGGTGTACTCAGGGTGCCAGCGATAACCCAGATAGGTCATCATCTCAGCTAACACAGCAGGTGATCCTGAGACACCAATGGCCGCCGTGTGGCGCACGACCTACCTCATGGGTTTCATCTGAAAACAAAGATGTTTCAAAAGAATCAAATGACAGTGTGGATATTGTTCAATATACTACTCTAAGGAATAACTAGGGCTTATCCAACTTTGGGATGAACGTGGTCGCGGGATCCTAATGTTAGAGTTAGTAAATTCGTTTAAACCGAGTAGAAGAGAGTTCAGAGTCCCAGAGTAAAGATCGAGGAGTAAAAGACCCTAATACCACCCTAATGGCAAGATGGGCCCATAAGACGCACAGCCATGTTAGTAAAAAGTTTTGCAATGTCTAGACTCGACTTCGGCCAAGGAGTGTGGAAGGGGGATTCCTACAGGCAGTCGGCTCTGATACCAACTTGTGACGCCCCCGATTCAATCGTACACTAATCATACACGCAAACGTGTACGATCAAGATCAAGGACTCACGCGAAGATATCACAACACAATTCTACAAATAAAATAAGTCATACAAGCATCATATTACAAGCCAGGGGCCTCGAGGGATTGAATACAAGAGCTCGATCATAGACGAGTCAGCGGAAGCAACAATATCTGAGTACAGACATAAGTAAACAAGTTGCCATAAGATGGCTAGCACAAACTGGGATACATATCGAAAGAGGCGCGGGCCTCCTGCCTGGGATCCTCCTAAACTACTCCTGGTCGTCGCAAACGGCCTCCACATAGTAGTAGGCACCTCCAGTGTAGTAGGAGTCATCGTCGATGGTGGCATCTGGCTCCTGGACTCCAACGTCTGGTCGCAACAACCGCGCATAGAAAGGGGAAAAGGGGGAGCAAAGCAACCATGAGTACTCATCCAAAGTACTCACAAGCAAGGAGCTACACTACATATGCATTGGTATCAATGAAAGGGGTAGTATATATGGACTGAACTGCGGAATGCCAGAATAAGAGGGGGATAGCTAGTCCTATCGAAGACTACGCTTCTGGCAGCCTCCATCTTGAAGCAGAAGAAGAGAGTAGATGGTAAGTTAACCAAGTATCACCGCATAGCATAATCCTACCCGACGATCCTCCCCTCGTCGCCCTGTGAGAGAGCGATCACCGGGTTGTATCTGGCACTTGAAAGGGTGTGTTTTATTAAGTATCCGGTTCTAGTTGTCATAAGGTCAAGGTACAACTCTGGGTCGTCCTTTTACCGAGGGACACGGCTATTCGAATAGATAAACTTCCCTGTAGGGTGCACCACATTTCCCAACACACGCTCGATCCCTTTTGGCCGGACACACTTTCCTCCTGGGTCAGCCCCGGCCTGGAAGATCAACACGTCGCAGCCCTACCTAGGCACAACAGAGAGGTCAGCACGCCGGTCTAAATCCTATGGCGCAGGGGTATGGGCCCATCGCCCATTGCACACCTGCATGTTGCGTGGGTGGCCGGAAGCAGACCTACCCTCCCTAATACAAGAGCAGGCATTCCAGTCCAATCCGGCGCGCGCCGCTCAGTCGCTGACGTCAAGAAAGCTTCGACTGATACCACGACGTCGAGTGCCCATAACTGTTCCCGCGTAGTTGGTTAGTGCGTATAGGCCAGTGGCCAGACTCAGATCAAATACCCAGATCTCGTTAAGCATGTTAATTAAATTAACCGCTGACGCCGATCAGGGCCAGGCCCACCTCTCTCCTAGGTGGTCTCAACCTGCCATGTCGCTCCGCCACAAAGGTCCACGTAGAGGGACGTCAGGACAAACGTCCTTTCGGTCCCAATCCGTGAATCACTCGCGGGTACTCTACGAGCCGACCCAACTTTAGTCACCACATATATCATGTATTATGTATATAAGTACATTCGTGTGATCACCTCCTGAGTGATCACGACCCGATAGTATAGCATGGCAGACAGACGAGAATGTAGGGCCACTGATGGAATACTAGCATCCTATACTAAGCATTTAGGATTGCAGGTAAAGGTAACAACAGTAGTAGCAAAGATAGGCTATGCATCAGGATATGATTAACGGAAAGCAGTAACATGCTACACTACTCTAGTGCAAGCAGTAGAAAGGAGAATAGGCGATATCTGGTGATCAAGAGGGGGGCTTGTAGTTGCTCTGGCAAGTAGGGGTCGTCAACAACGTAGTCGATCGGGGCACCAGCAGCGGCGTCGGTCTCGTAGTCTACCGGAGAGAAGAGGGGGAAGAAACAA
Organism: Triticum urartu; assembly: GCF_056163025.1. Classification (NCBI taxonomy): domain Eukaryota; kingdom Viridiplantae; phylum Streptophyta; class Magnoliopsida; order Poales; family Poaceae; genus Triticum; species Triticum urartu. The sequence continues at coordinate 56,729,438 of NC_141875.1, read as the reverse complement.
TGAATACAATGCAAAAAAATGCATATCGATGCATGACAAGTAACGGTGCCTGGTGTGACCTAACGTTGTAGGTGGTGATACCGGCGAAGGGGGGAAACATCCGGGAAAGTATCCCCGAAGTTTCGCGTTTTCGGACCGATGAACCGAAGGGCGAAAGTTCTGTGTTCACTATGCTAGGGATGTGTGGCGGACGAACGGGCTGCGTATTCGAACTCGTCTCGCCGTTCTGAGCAACTTTCATGTACAAAGTATTTTCATCCGAGCTATGGATTATTTAATGTTAATTTTTAAAGATTTAAATCAGTTTTAGGATTAACAGAATTAATTAATTTAGAAAATACAATTATGATGTCAGCATGACGTCGGCGGTCAACTCTAACCGTTCACCGGTCAAACTGACGTGTGGGTCCCACACGTCAGTGTCTGTTAATTAATTAGGTTTATTAACAGATTAGTTAGGTTAGTTAATTAATTAGGTTTAGTAAACACAATTAATTAATTTAATTAACTAATTTAATTAGTTAGTTAATTAATTTTATTTTTAAATTCTTTTTTAATAAAAGTTCTGGGGCGCGGGGCCCCCTTTTCATTGGCCCCACAGGCCTTAACGGCGCGGGCGGGGCTAACGGGTGGGCGAACCCACCCGAACGGGCACTGGCGAAGGGGCGCGCCAAGGCACCAGCGCCGGCCGCGAGGGTGCGCGGCCGGCGGCCATGACCGGCCATGGTGGGGCGAGGGGACAAGGCGGCGCCGACAGCGGTGGGCGGCAGGGCCAGGGAGCGGAGGCCGCGGTCGGGCTGCAGCAGCGTGGCAACAGGCGCGTGTGGGGGCGGACGGCGGTGCGGGCAGGGGCCAGGGCGCGCAGCAGGTTGCGGGGCTGCGATGGCGAGCGTCAACGCGGGGCAGCAGTTGGAGGCGGCGGTGTTGGGGAACGTAGTAATTTCAAAATTTTCCTACGCACACGCAAGATCATGGTGATGCATAGCAACGAGAGGGGAGAGTATGATCTACGTACCCTTGTAGATCGACAACGGAAGCGTTTGGTCTATGTAGTCGTACGTCTCCACGGCCCGACCGATCAAGCACCGAAACTGCGGCACCTCCGAGTTCTAGCACACGTTTAGCTTGATGACGATCCCCGGACTCCGATCCAGCAAAGTGTCGGGGAAGAGTTCCGTCAGCACGACGGCGTGGTGACGATCTTGATGTACTACCGTCGCAGGGCTTCGCCTAAGCACCGCTACAATATTATCGAGGACTATGGTGGAAGGGGGCACCGCACACGGCTAAGAATATGATCATGTGGATCAACTTGTGTCTCTAGGGGGTGCCCCTGCCTCCGTATATAGAGGTTCAAGGGAGGGGGGCCGGCCGGCCAGGAGAGGCGCGCCAGGAGGAGTCCTACTCCCTCTGGGAGTAGGACTCCCCCCCCCTTTCCTAGTTGGAATAGGATTCGTGGAGGGGGGAAAGAGGAGAGAGAGGAGGAAGGGGGGCCGGCCCCCTCTCCTTGTCCAATTCGGACCAAGGGGGGGAGGGGCGCGCGGCCCATCTCTGGCCACCTCTCCTCTCTTCCACTAAGGCCCACTAAGACCCACATACCTCCCGGAGGGTTCCGGTAACCTCCCGGTACTCCGGTAAAATCCCGATTTCACCCGGAACACTTCCGATATCCAAACATAGGCTTCCAATATATCAATCTTATGTCTCGACCATTTCGAGACTCCTTGTCATGTCCGTGATCACATCCGGGACTCCAAACAACCTTCGATACATCAAAATGCATAAACTCATAATATAACTGTCATCGTAACCTTAAGCGTGCCGACCCTACGGGTTCGAGAACAATGTAGACATGACCGAGACACGTCTCCGGTCAATAACCAATAGCGGAACCTGGATGCTCATATTGGCTCCTACATATTCTACGAAGATCTTTTATCGGTCAGACCGCATAACAACATATGTTGTTCCCTTTGTCATCGGTATGTTACTTGCCCGAGATTCGATCGTCGGTATCCCATACCTAGTTCAATCTGGTTACCAGCAAGTCTCTTTACTCGTTCTGTAATACATCATCTCACAACTAACTCATTAGTTGCAATGCTTGCAAGGCTTTATGTGATGTGCATTACCGAGAGGGCCCAGAGATACCTCTCCGATAATCGGAGTGACAAATCCTAATCTTGAAATACACCAACCCAACATGTACCTTTGGAGACACCTGTAGAGCACCTTTATAATCACCCAGTTACGTTGTGACGTTTGGTAGCACACAAAGTGTTTCTCCGGCAAACAGGAGTTGCATAATCTCATAGTCATAGGAACATGTATAAGTCATGAAGAAAGCAATAGCAACATACTAAACGATCGGGTGCTAAGCTAATGGAATGGGTCATGTCAATCAGATCATTCACCTAATGATGTGATCCCGTTAATCAAATAACAACTCTTTGTCCATGGTTAGGAAACATAACCATCTTCGATTAACGAGCTAGTCAAGTAGAGGCATACTAGTGACACTTTGTTTGTCTATGTATTCACACAAGTATTATGTTTCCGGTTAATACAATTCTAGCATGAATAATAAACATTTATCATGATATAAGGAAATAAATAATAACTTTATTATTGCCTCTAGGGCATATTTCCTTCAGTCTCCCACTTGCACTAGAGTCAATAATCTAGTTCACATCGCCATGTGATTTAACAGCAATAGTTCACATCACCATGTGATTAACACCCATAGTTCACATCGATATGTGATCAACACCCAAAGGGTTTACTAGAGTCAGTAATCTAGTTCACATCGCTATGTGATTAACACCCAAAGAGTACTAAGGTGTGATCATGTTTTGCTTGTGAGATAATTTTAGTCAACGGGTCTGTCACATTCAGATCCGTAAGTATTTTGCAAATTTCTATGTCAACAATGCTCTGCACAGAGCTACTCTAGCTAATTGCTCCCACTTTCAATATGTATCCAGATTGAGACTTAGAGTCATCTGGATTAGTGTCAAAACTTGCATCGACGTAACCCTTTACGACGAACCTTTTTGTCACCTCCATAATCGAGAAACATATCCTTATTCCACTAAGGATAATTTTGACCGCTGTCTACTGATCTACTCCTAGATCACTATTGTACTACCTTGCCAAAATCAGTGTAGGGTATACAATAGATCTGGTACATAGCATGGCATACTTTATAGATCCTATGGCTGAGGCATAGGGAATGACTTTCATTCTCTTTCTAGCTTCTGTCGTGGTCGGGTTTTGAGTCTTACTCAATTTCACACCTTGTAACACAGACAAGAACTCTTTCTTTGACTGTTCTATTTTGAACTACTTCAAAATCTTGTCAAGGTATGTACTCATTGAAAAAAACTTATCAAGCGTCTTGATCTATCTCTATAGATCTTGATGTTCAATATGTCAGTAGCTTCACCGAGGTCTTTCTTTGTAAAATTCCTTTCAAACACTCCTTTATGCTTTGCAGAATAATTCTACATTATTTCCGATCAACAATATGTCATTCACATATACTTATCAGAAATGTTGTAGTGCTCCCACTCACTTTCTTGTAAATACAGACTTCATCGCAAGTCTGTATAAAACTATATGCTTTGATCAACTTATCAAAGCGTATATTCCAACTCTGAGATGCTTGCACCAGTCCATAGATGGATCGCTGGAGCTTGCATATTTTGTTAGCACCTTTAGGATTGACAAAACCTTCTGGTTGTATCATATACAACTCTTCTTTAATAAATCTATTAAGGAATGCAGTTTTGTTTATCCATTTGCCAGATTTCATAAAATGCGGCAATTGCTAACATGATTCGGACAGACTTAAGCATAGATACGAGTGAGAAACTCTCATCGTAGTCAACACCCTGAACTTGTCGAAAACCTTTTGTGACAATTCTAGCTTTGTAGATAGTAACACTACTATCAGTGTCCGTCTTCCTCTTGAAGATCCATTTATTCTCAATTGCTTGCCGATCATCGGGCAAGTAAACCAAAGTCCATACTTTGTTCTCATACATGGATCCCATCTCAGATTTCATGGCCTCAAGCCATTTTGCGGAATCTGGGCTCACCATCGCTTCTTCATAGTTCGTAGGTTCATCATGGTCTAGTAACATGACTTCCAGAACAGGATTACCGTACCACTCTGGTGCGGATCTTACTCTGGTTTACCTACGAGATTCGGTAGTAACTTGATCTGAAGTTACATGATCATCATCATTAGCTTCCTCACTAATTGGTGTAGTAGTCACAAGAACAGATTTCTATGATGAACTACTTTCCAATAAGGGAGATGGTACAATTACCTTATCAAGTTTTCTAATTTCCTCCCACTCACTTCTTTCGAGAGAAACTCCTTCTCTGGAAAGGATCCATTCTCAGCAACGAATATCTTGCCTTCGGATCTGTGATAGAAGGTGTACCCAACTGTCTCCTTTGGGTATCCTATGAAGACACATTTCTCCGATTTGGGTTTGAGCTTATCAGGATGAAACTTTTTCATATAAGCATCACAATCCCAAACTTTAAGAAATGACAACTTTGGTTTCTTGCCAAACCATGACTTATACATGTTCCTATGACTATGAGATTATGCAACTCCCGTTTGCCGGAGAAACACTTTGTGTGCTACCAAACGTCACAACGTAACTGGGTGATTATAAAGGAGCATTACAGGTGTCTCCGAAGGTAGATGTTGGGTTGGCGTATATCGAGATTAGGATTTGTCACTCCGATTGTCGGAGAGGTATCTCTGGGCCCTCTCGGTAATACACATCACATAAGCTTTGCAAGCATTACAACTAATATGTTAGTTGTGAGATGATGTATTACGGAACGAGTAAAGAGACTTGCCGATAACGAGATTGAACTAGGTATTGGATACCGACGATCGAATCTCGGGCAAGTAACATACCGATGACAAAGGGAACAACGTATGTTGTTATGCGGTCTGACCGATAAAGATCTTCGTAGAATATGTAGGAGCCAATATGGGCATCCAGGTCCCGCTATTGGTTATTGACCGGAGACGTGTCTCGGTCATGTCTACATTGTTCTCGAACCCGTAGGGTCCGCACGCTTAAGGTTACGATGACAGTTACATTATGAGTTTATGCATTTTGATGTACCGAAGGTTGTTCGGAGTCCCGGATGTGATCATGGACATGACGAGGAGTCTCGAAATGGTCGAGACGTAAAGATTGATATATTGGAAGCCTATGTTTGGATATCGGATGTGTTCCGGGTGAAATCGGGATTTTACCGGAATACCGGGAGGGTTACCGGAACCCCCCGGGAGCTATATGGGCCATAGTGGGCCTTGGTGGAAAAGAGAAGAGGCTGCCCTAGATGGGCTGTGCGCCTCCCCCTTCCCCTAGTCCTATTAGGACTAGGAGAGGTGGCCCGCCCCCTCCTCCTCTTTTCCCCCTCCGCGAATCCTATTCCGACTAGGATTGGGGGGGGGGGGAATCCTACTCCTAGAGGGAGTAGGACTCTCCTGCGCCCTCCTCCTTGGCCGGCCAGCCTCCCCCCCTCTACTCCTTTATATACGGAGGCAGGGGGCACCTCTAGACACACAAGTTGATCCACGTGATCTATTCCTTAGCTGTGTGCGGTGCCCCCTGCCACCATATACCTCGATAATACTGTAGCGGAGTTTAGGCGAAGCCCTGCTGTTGTAGTACATCAAGATCGTCACCACGCCGTCGTGCTGATGGAACTCTTCCCCAACACTTTGCTGGATCGGAGTCCGGGGATCGTCATCGAGCTGAACGTGTGCTCGAACTCGGAGGTGCCGTAGTTTCGGTGCTTGATCGGTTGGATCGTGAAGACGTACGACTACTTCCTCTACGTCGTGTCATCGCTTCCGCAGTCGATCTGCGTTGGGTACATAGATAACACTCTCCCCCTCGTTGCTATGCATCACATGATCTTGCGTGTGCGTAGGAAAATTTTTGAAATTACTACGAAACCCAACAGTGGTATCAGAGCCAGGTTATTTATGTTGATGTTATATGCACGAGTAGAACACAAGTGAGTTGTGGACGATACAAGTCATACTGCCTACCAGCATGTCATACTTTGGTTCGGCGGTATTGTTGGACGAGACGACCCGGACCAACCTTACGCGTACGCTTACGCGAGACCGGTTCCCTCGACGTGCTTTGCACATAGATGGCTTGCGGGCGACTATCTCTCCAACTTTAGTTGAACCGAGTGTGGCTACGCCCGGTCCTTGCGAAGGTTAAAACAGAGTCTATTTGACAAACTATCGTTGTGGTTTTGATGCGTAGGTGAGATTGGTTCTTACTTAAGCCCGTAGCAGCCACGTAAAACATGCAACAACAAAGTAGAGGACGTCTAACTTGTTTTTGCAGGGCATGTTGTGATGTGATATGGTCAAGGCATGATGCTGAATTTTATTGTATGAGATGATCATGTTTTGTAACCGAGTTATCGGCAACTGGCAGGAGCCATATGGTTGTCGCTTTATTGTATGCAATGCAATCGCGATGTAATGCTTTACCTTATTACTAAATGGTAGTGATAGTCGTGGAAGCATAAGATTGGCGAGACGACAACGATGCTACGATGGAGATCAAGGTGTCGCGCCGGTGACGATGGTGATCATGACGGTGCTTCGGAGATGGAGATCACAGGCACAAGATGATGATGGCCATATCATATCACTTATATTGATTGCATGTGATGTTTATCTTTTATGCATCTTATCTTGCTTTGATTGACGGTAGCATTATAAGATGATCTCTCACTAAATTATCAAGAAGTGTTCTCCCTGAGTATGCACCGTTGCGAAAGTTCTTCGTGCTGAGACACCACGTGATGATCGGGTGTGATAGGCTCTACGTTCAAATACAACGGGTGCAAAACAGTTGCACACGCAGAATATTCAGGTTATACTTGACGAGCCAAGCATATACAGATATGGCCTCGGAACACGGAGACCGAAAGGTCGAGCGTGAATCATATAGTAGATATGATCAACATAATGATGTTCACCGATGAAACTACTCCATCTCACGTGATGATCGGACATGGTTTAGTTGATTTGGATCACGTGATCACTTAGAGGATTAGAGGGATGTCTATCTAAGTGGGAGTTCTTAAGTAATATGATTAATTGAACTTAAATTTATCATGAACTTAGTACCTGATAGTATCTTGCTTGTTTATGTTAATTGTAGATAGATGGCTCGTGCTGTTGTTCCGTTGAATTTTAATGCGTTCCTTGAGAAAGCAAAGTTGAAAGATGATGGTAGCAATTACACGGACTGGGTCCGTAACTTGAGGATTATCCTCATTGCTGCACAGAAGAATTACGTCCTGGAAGCACCGCTGGGTGCCAGGCCTGCTGCTGGAGCAATGCCAGATGTTATGAACGTCTGGCAGAGCAAAGCTGATGACTACTCGATAGTTCAGTGTGCCATGCTTTACGGCTTAGAATCGGGACTTCAACGACGTTTTGAACGTCATGGAGCATATGAGATATTCCAGGAGTTGAAGTTAATATTTCAAGCAAATGCCCAGATTGAGAGATATGAAGTCTCCAATAAATTCTATAGCTGCAAGATGGAGGAGAACAGTTCTGTCAGTGAGCATATACTCAAAATGTCTGGGTATAATAATCACTTGATTCAATTGGGAGTTAATCTTCCAGATGATTGCGTCATTGACAGAATTCTCCAATCACTGCCACCAAGCTACAAGAGCTTCGTGATGAACTATAATATGCAAGGGATGAACAAGACTATTCCCGAGCTCTTCGCGATGCTGAAAGCTGCGGAGGTAGAAATCAAGAAAGAGCATCAAGTGTTGATGGTAAACAAGACCACTAGTTTCAAGAAAAAGGGCAAAGGAAAGAAGAAGGGGAACTTCAAGAAGAACAGCAAGCCAGTTGCTGCTCAAGAGAAGAAACCCAAGTCTGGACCTAAGCCTGAAACTGAGTGCTTCTACTGCAAGCAGACTGGTCACTGGAAGCGGAACTGCCCAAAGTATTTGGCGGATAAGAAGGATGGCAAAGTGAACAAAGGTATATGTGATATACATGTTATTGATGTGTACCTTACTAATGCTCGCAGTAGCACCTGGGTATTTGATACTGGTTCTGTTGCTAATATTTGCAACTCGAAACAGGGGCTACGGATTAAGCGAAGATTGGCTAACGACGAGGTGACGATGCGCGTGGGAAACGGTTCCAAAGTCGATGTGATCGCGGTCGGCACGCTACCTCTACATCTACCTTCGGGATTAATATTAGACCTAAATAATTGTTATTTGGTGCCAGCGTTGAGCATGAACATTATATCTGGATCCTGTTTAATGCGAGACGGTTATTCATTTAAATCAGAGAATAATGGTTGCTCTATTTATATGAGTAATATCTTTTATGGTCATGCACCCTTGAAGAGTGGTCTATTCTTGTTGAATCTCGATAGTAGTAATACACATATTCATAATGTTGAAGCCAAAAGATGCAGAGTTGATAATGAAAGTGTAACTTATTTGTGGCACTTTCGTTTAGGTCATATCGGTATAAAGCGCATGAAGGAACTCCATACTGATGGACTTTTGGAACCACTTGATTATGAATCACTTGGTACTTGCGAACCGTGCCTCATGGGCAAGATGACTAAAACACCGTTCTCCGATACTATGGAGAGAGCAACAGATTTGTTGGAAATCATACATACCGATGTATGTGGTCCGATGAATATTGAGGCTCGTGGCGGATATCGTTATTTTCTCACCTTCACAGATGATTTAAGCAGATATGGGTATATTTACTTAATGAAACATAAATCTGAAACATTTGAAAGGTTCAAAGAATTTCAGAGTGAAGTTGAAAATCATCGTAACAAGAAAATAAAGTTTCTACGATCTGATCGTGGAGGAGAATATTTGAGTTACGAGTTTGGTGTACATTTGAAAAACTATGGAATAGTTTCGCAACTCATGCCACCCGGAACACCACAGCGTAATGGTGTGTCCGAACGTCGTAATCGTACTTTACTAGATATGGTGCGATCTATGATGTCTCTTACTGATTTACCGCTATCATTTTGGGGTTATGCTCTAGAGACGGCCGCATTCACGTTAAATAGGGCACCATCAAAATCCGTTGAGACGACGCCTTATGAACTGTGGTTTGGCAAGAAACCAAAGTTGTCGTTTCTTAAAGTTTGGGGCTGCGATGCTTATGTGAAAAAGCTTCAACCTGATAAGCTCGAACCGAAATCGGAGAAATGTGTCTTCATAGGATATCCAAAGGAAACTATTGGATACACCTTCTATCACAGATCCGAAGGCAAGACTTTTGTTGCTAAATTCGGAAACTTTCTTGAGAAGGAGTTTCTCTCGAAAGAAGTGAGTGGGAGGAAAGTAGAACTTGACGAGGTAACTGTACCTACTCCCTTGTTGGAAAGTAGTACATCACAGAAAATTGTTTCTGCGACACCTACACCAATAAGTGAGGAAGTTAATGATAATGATCATGAAACTTCAGAACAAGATACTACTGAACCTCGTAGATCAACCAGAGTAAGATCCGCACCAGAGTGGTACGGTAATCCAGTTCTGGAAGTCATGCTGCTAGATCATGATGAACCTATGAACTATGAAGAAGCGATGGTGAGCCCAGATTCCGCAAAGTGGCTTGAAGCCATGAAATCTGAGATGGGATCCATGTATGAGAACAAAGTATGGACTTTGGTTGACTTGCCCGATAATCGGCAAGAAATTGAGAATAAATGGATCTTCAAGAAGAAGACTGACGCTGATGGTAATGTTACTGTCTACAAAGCTCGACTTGTCGCGAAAGGTTTTCGACAAGTTCAAGGGATTGACTACGATGAGACCTTCTCACCCGTAGCGATGCTTAAGTCCGTCCTAATCATGTTAGCAATTGCCGCATTTTATGATTATGAAATTTGGCAGATGGATGTCAAAACTGCATTCCTGAATGGATTTCTGGAAGAAGAGTTGTATATGATGCAACCGGAAGGTTTTGTCGATCCAAAGGGAGCTAACAAAGTGTGCAAGCTCCAGCGATCCATTTATGGACTGGTGCAAGCCTCTCGGAGTTGGAATAAACGTTTTGATAGTGTGATCAAAGCATTTGGTTTTATACAGACTTTCGGAGAAGCCTGTATTTACAAGAAAGTGAGTGGGAGCTCTGTAGCATTTCTGATATTATATGTGGATGACATATTGCTAATTGGAAATGATATAGAATTTCTGGATAGCATAAAGGGATACTTGAATAAAAGTTTTTCAATGAAAGACCTCGGTGAAGCTGCTTACATATTAGGCATTAAGATCTATAGAGATAGATCAAGACGCTTAATTGGACTTTCACAAAGCACATACCTTGACAAAATTTTGAAGAAGTTCAAAATGGATCAAGCAAAGAAAGGGTTCTTGCCTGTGTTACAAGGTGTGAAATTGAGTAAGACTCAATGCCCGACCACTGCAGAAGGTAGAGAGAATATGAAAGATTTTCCCTATGCATCAGCCATAGGATCTATCATGTATGCAATGCTGTGTACCAGACCTGATGTGTGCCTTGCTATAAGTTTAGCAGGGAGGTACCAAAATAATCCAGGAATGGATCACTGGACAGCGGTCAAGAACATCCTGAAATATCTGAAAAGGACTAAGGATATGTTTCTCGTATATGGAGGTGACAAAGAGCTCACCATAAAAGGTTACGTTGATGCAAGCTTTGACACTGATCCGGACTATTCTAAATCGCAAACCGGACACGTGTTTACATTAAACGGTGGAGCTGTCAGTTGGTGCAGTTCTAAACAAAGCGTCGTAGCGGGATCTACATGTGAAGCGGAGTACATAGCTGCTTCGGAAGCAGCGAACGAAGGAGTCTGGATGAAGGAGTTCATATCCGATCTAGGTGTCATACCTAATGCATCGGGTCCAATGAAAATCTTTTGTGACAATACTGGTGCAATTGCCTTGGCAAAGGAATCCAGATTTCACAAAAGGACCAAACACATCAAGAGACGCTTCAACTCCATCCGGGATCTAGTCCAGGTGGGAGACATAGAGATTTGCAAGATACATACGGATCTGAATGTTGCAGACCCGTTGACTAAGCCTCTTCCACGAGCAAAACATGATCAGCACCAAAGCTCCATGGGTGTTAGAATCATTACAGTATAATCTAGATTATTGACTCTAGTGCAAGTGGGAGACTGAAGGAAATATGCCCTAGAGGCAATGATAAAGTTATTATTTATTTCCTTATAATCATGATAAATGTTTATTATTCATGCTAGAATTGTATTAACCGGAAACATAATACATGTGTGAATACATAGACAAACAAAGTGTCACTAGTATGCCTCTACTTGACTAGCTCGTTAATCAAAGATGGTTATGTTTCCTAACCATGAACAATGAGTTGTTATTTGATTAACGAGGTCACATCATTAGTTGAATGATCTGATTGACATGACCCATTCCATTAGCTTAGCACACGATCGTTTAGTATGTTGCTATTGCTTTCTTCATGACTTATACATGTTCCTATGACTATGAGATTATGCAACTCCCGTTTGCCGGAGGAACACTTTGGGTGCTACCAAACGTCACAACGTAACTGGGTGATTATAAAGGAGCATTACAGGTGTCTCCGAAGGTAGATGTTGGGTTGGCGTATATCGAGATTAGGATTTGTCACTCCGATTGTCAGAGAGGTATCTCTGGGCCCTCTCGGTAATACACATCACATAAGCCTTGCAAGCATTACAACTAATATGTTAGTTGTGAGATGATGTATTACGGAACGAGTAAAGAGACTTGCCGATAACGAGATTGAACTAGGTATTGGATACCGATGATCGAATCTCGGGCAAGTAACATACCGATGACAAAGGGAACAACGTATGTTGTTATGCGGTCTGACCGATAAAGATCTTCGTAGAATATGTAGGAGCCAATATGGGCATCCAGGTCCCGCTATTGGTTATTGACCGGAGACGTGTCTCGGTCATGTCTACATTGTTCTCGAACCCGTAGGGTCCGCACGCTTAAGGTTACGATGACAGTTACATTATGAGTTTATGCATTTTGATGTACCGAAGGTTGTTCGGAGTCCCGGATGTGATCATGGACATGACAAGGAGTCTCGAAATGGTCGAGACGTAAAGATTGATATATTGGAAGCCTATGTTTGGATATCGGATGTGTTCCGGGTGAAATCGGGATTTTACCGGAATACCGGGAGGGTTACCGGAACCCCCCGGGAGCTATATGGGCCATAGTGGGCCTTGGTGGAAAAGAGAAGAGGCTGCCCTAGATGGGCTGTGCGCCTCCCCCTTCCCCTAGTCCTATTAGGACTAGGAGAGGTGGCCGGCCCCCTCCTCCTCTTTTCCCCCTCCGTGAATCCTATTCCGACTAGGATTGGGGGGGGGGGGGAATCCTACTCCTAGAGGGAGTAGGACTCTCCTGCGCCCTCCTCCTTGGCCGGCCAGCCTCCCCCCCTCTACTCCTTTATATACGGAGGCAGGGGGCACCTCTAGACACACAAGTTGATCCACGTGATCTATTCCTTAGCCGTGTGCGGTGCCCCCTGCCACCATATACCTCGATAATAGTGTAGCGGAGTTTAGGCGAAGCCCTGCTGCTGTAGTACATCAAGATCGTCACCACGCCGTCGTGCTGACGGAACTCTTCCCCGACACTTTGCTGGATCGGAGTCCGGGGATCGTCATCGAGCTGAACGTGTGCTCGAACTCGGAGGTGTCGTAGTTTCGGTGCTTGATCGGTTGGATCGTGAAGACGTACGACTACTTCCTCTACGTCGTGTCATTGCTTCCGCAGTCGGTCTGCGTTGGGTACGTAGACAACACTCTCCCCCTCGTTGCTATGCATCACATGATCTTGTGTGTGCGTAGGAAATTTTTTGAAATTACTACGAAACCCAACAAACATGCCCTGCAAAAACAAGTTAGACGTCCTCTACTTTGTTGTTGCATGTTTTACGTGGCTGCTACGGGCTTTAAGCAAGAACCAATCTTACCTACGCATCAAAACCACAACGATAGTTTGTCAAGTTGGTGTTGTTTTAACCTTCGCAAGGACCGGGCGTAGCCACACTCGGTTCAACTAAAGTTGGAGAAACTGTCACCCGCAAGCCACCTATGTGCAAAGCACGTCGGGAGAACCGGTCTCGCGTAAGCGTACGCGTAATGTCGGTCTGGGCCGCTTCGTCCAACAATACCGCCGAACCAAAGTATGACATGCTGGTAAGCAGTATGACTTATATCGCCCACAACTCACTTGTGTTCTACTTGTGCATATAACATCAACATATAAAACCTAGGCTCGGATGCCACTGTTGGGGGACATAGTAATTTCAAAATTTTCCTACGCACACGCAAGATCATGGTGATTCATGGCAACGAGAGGGGAGAGTATGATCTACGTACCCTTGTAGATCGACAACGGAAGCGTTTGGTTGATGTAGTCGTATGTCTCCAAGGCCCAACCGATCAAGCACCGAAACTGCGGCACCTCCGAGTTCTAGCACATGTTCAGCTCGATGACGATCCCCGGACTCCGATCCAGCAAAGTGTCAGGGAAGAGTTCCATCAGCACGACGGCGTGGTGACGATCTTGATGTACTACTGTCGCAGGGCTTCGCCTAAGCACCGCTACAATATTATCGAGGACTATGGTGGAAGGGGGCACCGCACACGGCTAAGAATATGATCACGTGGATCAACTTGTGTCTCTAGGGGGTGCCCCTGCCTACGTATATAAAGGTTCAAGGGAGGGGGGCCGGCCAGGAGAGGCGCGCCAGGAGGAGTCCTACTCCCTCTGGGAGGAGGACTCCCCCCTTTCCTAGTTGGAATAGGATTCGTGGAGGGGGGAAAGAGGAGAGGGAGGAGGAAGGGGGGCCGGCCCCCTCTCCTTGTCCAATTCGGACCAAGGGGGGGAGGGGCGTGCGGCCCATCTCTGGCCACCTCTCCTCTCTTCCACTAAGGCCCATATACCTCCCGGGGGGTTCCGGTAACCTCCCGGTACTCCGGTAAAATCCCGATTTCACCCGGAACACTTCCGATATCCAAACATAGGCTTCCAATATATCAATCTTTATGTCTCGACCATTTCGAGACTCCTTTTCATGTCCGTGATCACATCCGGGACTCCGAACAACCTTCGGTACATCAAAATGCATAAACTCATAATATAACTGTCATCGTAACCTTAAGCGTGCCGACCCTACGGGTTTGAGAACAATGTAGACATGACCGAGACACGTCTCCGGTCAATAACCAATAGCGGAACCTGGATGCTCATATTGGCTCCTACATATTCTACGAAGATCTTTTATCGGTCAGACCGCATAACAACATACGTTGTTCCCTTTGTCATCGGTATGTTACTTGCCCGAGATTCGATAGTCGGTATCCCATACCTAGTTCAATCTGGTTACCGGCAAGTCTCTTTACTCGTTCTGTAATACATCATCTCACAACTAACTCATTAGTTGCAATGCTTGCAAGGCTTTATGTGATGTGCATTACCGAGAGGGCCCAGAGATACCTCTCCGACAATCGGAGTGACAAATCCTAATCTCGAAATACGCCAACCCAACATGTACCTTTGGAGACACCTGTAGAGCACCTTTATAATCACCCAGTTACGTTGTGACGTTTGGTAGCACACAAAGTGTTCCTCCGGCAAACGGGAGATGCATAATCTCATGGTCATAGGAACATGTATAAGTCATGAAGAAAGCAATAGCAACATACTAAACGATCGGGTGCTAAGCTAATGGAATGGGTCATGTCAATCAGATCATTCACCTAATGATGTGATCCCGTTAATCAAATAACAACTCTTTGTCCATGGTTAGGAAACATAACCATCTTCGATTAACGAGCTAGTCAAGTAGAGGCATACTAGTGACACTTTGTTTGTCTATGTATTCACACAAGTATTATGTTTCCGGTTAATACAATTCTAGCATGAATAATAAACATTTATCATGATATAAGGAAATAAATAATAACTTTATTATTGCCTCTAGGGCATATTTCCTTCAGGCGGTCGGTACGGGCGACTGAAGCGAAGGCCGGAGGAGGCGCGGGCGGTTGAGGGCGCGGTTGTGGCTGTGGGCGGCTGCGAGCGCGATGCGCGGGCGGTGACTGCGGGGCGGCGGCGTGCGGCTCCGGCAGGCTGCGGGGAGGCTGGGCGAGGCGCGGGGATGGGGCGGGGCCAGCGGCAGAGGCAGACGGTGCAGCGCGGCAAGGACGGCGCGGCGAGGCGTGGGCGGCGGACAACGGGCAGGCAGGGGCGCGGGCGGAGCGGGCGAACGGCACGGGCGGCGACTGCGCTGGGGACTGCGGGCGCGCGAGCGCGTGCACATACGTGTGCAGGGGGACAGGGGAGAGGAGAAGAGGGGGCCTCACAAGGGAATCGTAGGGCACGGGCAGCGGTGCGTGAGGAGGTAGACGAGGATGCGCGACGGAGACGTTGGGGAGGAAGTCCGGCGAGGTGGAGGCACGTCGAGCTCTGGGAGGCGAGATTCGGTGACGACAGCGAGCGTCGGGGCGCGGTGGCGTCGTCGAGCTCTGCAGCCCCGATCCAGATGGGATCGGGAGAGAAGGGGGGAGTGGGGAACATTGGAGTGGTGGCTAGGGTTCGGGCACGGCAGGCCATATAGGCCAGGGGCGCGGGTGGGCCGGCCGGCTTGGCCATTCGGCCCAGTGGAGTGGGAGGGGCTTTTATTTGTTTTTCTTTTCTTTTGTTTTATTTTCACTTTTTCTTTTTATTTATTTATTTTTGTTTTATTTCACTTTAAAATATTTAGGCATTTTCTAAAAAAATGTTTTCTCCACAATAATTACCTATGTAATATTTGGCACTAACCGAACATTTTGGTTTTAGCATTTGAAAAAAAATTATGTTTGACAAAAAATCAAATTTGAATTTGAACAGTTTTGATCCAACGCGAGATTAGCAACAGTAATGATGATGACGTGGCATCGTTAACATGGGATTACTGTAGCTTAATTATCCAGGCGTTACACGTATCACGCATATGTGAATGAAGGATGACGCACTTCTGCACAAGCCTATGGAGGGCAACAGCCCTGAGGTCATTGCCTTCGAGGCCTCTCGGGTGGCCATCCTGAAGGAGTAGGAGCACTTGGCCCAAGAGAAGCGGAACCTCGAGACGCGAGAGATTGATCTTCAAGTGGCCAGCACAAAACACCTGCCATTCTCCTCAACAATCTGCCTCGACTACATGGCTTGTGTTGTAGGCAACGCACTAGCGAGCCAAGGTTCAAAGGGCATTCGAGTACATCGTACTCCGACCAAGAACCTGCCTGCTACTATGGCATTGTTCAGCAAGCTGGCTTCACCCACCAGTCAACCCGCGGAAGAGGACCACGTTCAATTCGCCACGCTGCTCAAGGCTGAGGCGGAAGAACAATAGATAGCCACTTCATTGCAAGGACGACTGGCTTTAAGAGTAGTTTGGTGCCAACCATTAGAGGCTTGCAGTCGTCCCATCACCGTGGAGTTGTCTCATCTAAGTCGATCCACCAATCGGGACCCTAATGCACGAGACGACATCATCCGAATCCACGCGGAGCAACACCGACTAAGCCCCTCTCGGGGCCAGAGATCATGACCCCTTGATGTATAACGACATTGAGGCCATCTGTGTAGCCAAGGCGCGATCCGAGTGTCGTGGCGAAGCCAATTGTCCAACTGGGCCACGTTCACTCTGTCCTTTGTGCTTCAGCTGGTGTATATGGACTGAACCTTTCCCAAAACGGTTCTGAATCACTAACAGAATCAAGAAGTATGACAGTACTGCCAAGACCGAGACTTGGCTAGCCAACTACCTTGTGCCCTTTAATATAGACATGGGCAACGAGTGTGTCTCCATCCACAGCATTCCCTTGATGCTAGAGGGATCATCATACGCGTGGCTAAACAGCCTGCCCGAAGACAACATTCATGACTGGGACGATCTACGTGATGTGTTTCTCAGAAAACTTGAGGGCACATACGTTAGAACTGGCACTACGCAGGACATGTGGAACTTCGTCTAGAAGTAAGGTGAGTCAGTCCGCACATACATCAACTGCTAGACTCGACTCTGACACTCCATCGAGAACATTGTCGAGTCTTCAAACTAGGAGCGGGTACGAGCTCCTAAGGTAGAAGCTTGGTCGCACAGAGGTGATGACCATGGGCCGATTCATGGAGATCCTCAATAGGTATGCCTCCAGCAAATAAACCACTCTCCCATCATATCTGACTGCTCGGGGCAAAGGAAAACCCAAAGCGGAGTCCTCTAGGTAGAAGAATTGACCCAACTTCAACCGAAGGAATAACCGCAACCAGAAGCAAAAGGGAGACAGTGGTGACAGCGTCAGCGGAGCGGTGTTGGTTGTCGTCGCCTAGCGTGATGTGATGACCCACAAGTATAGAAGATCAACCGTAGTCCTTTCGACAAGTAAGAGTGTCGAATCCAGCAAGGAGCATAAGGAAACGACAAGTGGTTTTCAACAAGGTAATGTCTGCAAGTGTTAAAATTGTAAGTAGCAGAGTAGTTTGATAGCAAGGTGATTTGTAACGAGCAAGTAACGATAATAGTAGCAAAACTGCAGCAAGGTAGCCCAATCCTTTTGAGGCAAAGGACATGAAACGGTCTTTTATAATAAGCAAAGCATTCTTGAGGGTACACGGGAATTTCATCTAGTCACTTTCATCATGTTGGCTTAATTCATGTTCGGTACTTTGATAATTTGATATGTGGGTGGACCGGTGCTTAGGTGTTTTTCTTACTTGAACAAACCTCCTACTTATGATTAACCCTCCCGCAAGCATCCGCAACTACGAGAAAGTATTAAAAATAAATTCTAACCATAGCATTAAACTTTTGGATCCAATCGGTATTTTACGGAATAGCGCATAAACTGGGGTTTAAGCTTTTGTCACTCTCGCATCCCATCATCTAATTGCTACTCCACAATGCATTCCCTTAGGCCCAAATATGATGAAGTGTCATGTAGTCGACGTTCACATGACACCACTAAGGGAATCACAATATACATACTATCAAAATATTGAACACATATCAAGTTCACATGATTACTTGCAACAAGATTTCTCCCGTGACCTCAAGAACAAAAGTCAACACTGCTAGTCACCCACGGGTACAAAGGGTTGTTGGTGATGATGATGATGATGATTTCCCTCTTCGGGAGGGAAGTTCCTCCGACGGAATCGCTCCGCCAGAGGGCAAAAGTGCTCCTACCCAAGTTTCTTCTTGAGACGGCGACGCTTCATCCCGAAAGTCCTCCTCTTATTTTATTTTTCTTGATCAAAATGACTTATATACTAGAAGATGGGCATCGGAGGTGGGCTGGGCTGAGCACAATCCACAAGGTGCGCCTGGGGGGCCAGGCGCGTCCTGGTGTTTTGTGCTCACCTGGTGGCCCTCTCTGATAGTTATTTACTACAGTATTTCTTATTTATTCCATAAAAATTCCTCGTGAAGTTTCAACTCATTTGGAGTTGTGCAGAATAGGTAGACTGACGAAGCTTTTTCAGATCCAGATTTTCAGCTGCCGGAATTCTCTCTCTTTGTGTGAACCTTGCATATTATGAGAGAAAATACATTAAAAATACTTTAAAAAGTATTATTATGCATAAAAACATTATAAATAACAGTAGGTAAACATAATGCAAAATGAACGTATCACGATGATCCATGCGGTGGCAATCTAGCTCCAAATCATTACTGCCATCAGCGCAAATATAAGAAGACATCATTCGATGAGATCCTCGATCATCCCTGCAAGTTTCAGAGCATGAAGGAGAGGCCATCCATGCACTCCACCAGGGATTGCAGCATAGTAAAGCGCCTCCAGTCAAAGAAATCTGGATGACAACCATGATCAGCCTGCAGGCGGCGGCGGACCATCACGCACCAGGGATTTTTATAATTTCCAGGGGCTGGACAGCAAGAGAAATCTCAAGCTTCAGTCCTGCGAGGTAAACGTGGCCATGCCAACCATTACTCAATGTTTGAACTGGTCAAATTCAAAACCCACTATCCAAAACCGGTAAGAAATCGTCTGCCATGTGGCAACAAATTGTGTCATCAACAGTGTAACCGCGTGCATCATGCCCGTAATCGAAACAACACCATACAGTATATCATGGCTTCCCTGCTCGCCTCGTCCCGTCAATGACAGCGTGAACAGTCCACCTCGTGCATGCTTTGTGTGAAATTTGAAGCGTCTTCGCCTCGGAACAACGTCTGCGGAGTCGATAGGACACTATAGTTCGAACTTCGCCTAAGGCTGGTTACACCGAGGAGTAACTTAGACTAGTAACATGCATATGTTACTAGTCTATATTACTATCTTCATAATGGATAGTAACATATGGATGATAACATGTAAGCCTTCATTAATAGAGATATAGATTTATTTTTTCTCGGGGTATGTTATGTTACAGTAACATATTATGTTACCACAAACAACTCTCTCCTTATTAACTTCATGCCACATAAGCAAATTTATCTTGGGATATATTATGTTACTACCTAAGTTACTCTCATTATGACTAGCCATAACACTGTGACCGCCCACGCAGCCTAAAAATCACTTGAGCTAAAAGGTTGACTGGATTAGGTGGCATGACACATAGTTGACGAATCGGATGAGGGGTCCACTCTACTCATCAAGTAGCTCGACAACATCTTGGCTCAGCCCAATCAATTCAGTCGAGCAATTTTCGCCCTCGAGAAAAAGGCATTGATGACTGAGTCCTACAAGTTCGAGATTGCTCAACAACGCCAAGGCAAAGTACAGACTTGGCATCCTCGATGGCACATGTTGGTTCCCTAGCGAAATGCCTAAGTCTAAGGACCTAGTTCCGAAGATGGAGATCCAAGGAACACGCCTCCTTGGGTACAAAGCTAGCTACGAACCACTCGGATAAGGCCAGGCATTCTTCGAGATCACTTGGAATTTGTGATACCCTACTTGACAAGACACAAGCCAAGCTCCATATTGAACGTAGGTGTTAGTAAGTCTATTGTAAACTGCATGTCTCTAACCTTTTCACGTACTTTTCGAGTCCATCAAGGCCTCTCTTCGGACGACTTCTTGACGATCATGGACGGTTTCTCAATGGGAACCATGCTAATCCTAGGAGTCGGCACCATCCCTGAGACCTTGATGGACTAGGGGACTATTGACAGGAACCCTGGGTAGGCCCATGATAAAAATTCAGCCCAATAGGGCCCACAACCCTAGTATTCATCAGGAGAACTACTCAATTGGGCCAGCATCAATAAAGCCCATCCGATTGGACGTCACAAATCCCATCCGGCTAAGACCCCGCAACATCTATCCGACTGGATCAAGACGAACGTTGCCAGCGGCGCCACTAAGACGGCTCTTATGGCGATTAACTGCCACCATTACGACCGTTATTACATCATGGCTGTTAACAATCCTTGTAACTTGGCCTTCTCATCATAATACATAAGGTGAGGAGGGCGTGAGACACAGATAGGTTCAGTCAAGTATACCGAATATTGTCTTTGGAGGCCGACCTCCATGGAGCTCGTTTTTGAAAAATATCAAATTTCATCAAGTTTCATATTTTCTATGTTTCAAAAAAATCTGAAAAAAAACAAAGATATACATGAAGGCATAACATATATGTGTGTAAATTTTCAGGGTAAAATACGTTGAAATGAGGGCTGTGCAAAAAAGACAAATTTGGGGCTTTTTAACACACGATACAATTCATCCTCCCAGGCCATGAATTTATCTTTTTTGTACAAATTGCATTTCAATGTTTTTCATCCTGAAATTTTACATACATACACATAACATTCTTATTTACTAGCACATTTTTTCAGAAATTTTTTAAAAACCGAAAAGTTTGAATTTTGATTTGTTTTTAAAAAAAAAGCCTCTGTGGAGGCTGAAAGCCAAACGTCTGTTCTCCAAATATACAAGCTAGATAAATCATCTGTAATCACTCGACTCGCGCAAAAGAGAGAAGATACAAGCAAGAGTAGGGTGTTACGTAGTTCATGCCATCAACTTGGATCAGGCACACAAGGTGCGTCTCCTCCCTTTGTCCCTCCTTCAAGAAAAGGCGGCTAGGGTTTCTGCCTTCCGTCGGCGGCGCCGCCGATCTCCCACGTCTCCTGTGGCTTAGAGTCATGGGTGCGTGGTGGATCCCGGCCTTTGTCGACGGGAGGGCTTCGTTTTCAAGTGCTTCTTCAAGTTTTGTTAAGGTTTGTGTCCTACTTAAGAAGACGAGACGGCAGCGGTTTCTTGAAGATGGAATAAGGTTCTCCCCGCCTAGCTCCTGTTCCAATGGTGTGTCTAGCATTGCGGAGGGCGTGTGGAGGTGTGTCTCCGGCGGATCTCGCGAGATTTGGTCGGTGGTTGTTTTTGGTGGATCCGCTCGGATTCGGTTTTTGTTCGGCTTTATTCATGTGTCTTCAGGTTGGATCCTTCTGATCTAAAATTCTTTTCATCGGCGGTGGTTGCTGTTCTGTGGCGTTGGTTCTATGAACCTTAGCACGACGACTTCCCGGCTGTCTACTACAACAAGTTGTGCCCGGCTCCGGCGAGGGAGGGGCGATGATACAGGCACGCCTTCGGCTCGCTTCAGTGCTTCTAGTCATCGATAGGTGGTCTATGAATCTGGATGTAATTTTTATTGTTGTTTACATTCGCTGTAGTATCATGATTAAAGATGAATAGATCGACAGTTTCTCGCCAGAAAAGAAGAGTAGTGTGTTACCCTAGAACAGGAGGCAAACTTGGGTAAACCTCCCCGCGCATAAATCTTCCACGAGTGACTTAACTCCACAAAATACCCAAATCATAATAAAGTATTGCCTTGAAATCCCCGCGACGCCATGTATTTCACGGATCCAGATGACAGATGAAACGGTCTATATCGGGTTCCCTTGGAGATCAGACGTACTATTCGGCTAGCTGCCTGAGATCGCTCACTGTCCGCGCTTAGTTGTACGCTCGATCTGTTTACTCTAGAAACCACACCACGCCCACACCCTGAGGCTTCGTTCGGTTAGACCCCACCCCGCCGGGATTGGGCTCAAATCCCTGCAGAACCACGTGGTTTCGCCCCGACGGGGTTTCGGTCGATCTTTTATGTGCGTTCAGTTAAACACGTCAGAGATCGCTCCCCAGTGTAACCTCTCGAAAACCACGCGGATTCCACCGGGATAAAAGCCACTCCTCCTACCCCGTGGAACCAACCCCCGTCTCTCTCTCTCTCTTGCGAAACATTACAGCAAGACACCTATTCTCGCGCGACGGCGGCGAGGACGGCGGGGACAGAGGGACATCAGCGGCGATAGCGACCGAGGAGACGACGGCCGCGTTCTTCTCCCTTCGCCTCCCCGTGTGAAGCACCGCATCCAACCGCAGCTCGCCGGCGACCCGAAGGTGAACGGCAGCGACGGCGCGAGCTCGGCGGTGACTGCAAGGACCCCATCTCCGACGTTCCCTCCTCCCCGCAAACTCCCAGTCGCATCTTCCTCGTCTTCGTTCCCCTCTCCTCCCATGTCTTAATTTCTACGGCATGCGGTGGTCCTTGGAAATTCATACGGGTCCTTGCCTGCTTGATCTGTTTCCATGGCATAACCGAACAGAGTTTAAGCCGCAGTGAAATGGCGAGGAAGGGGCTGGTGGGGGTTGGGTGACGGTAAGGGATTAACCCAATCCCTGCAGGGGTTAGTTCCATGTGGGGAACAAACCCCAGCAACCGAACAAGGCCTGACTGAGATCGCACACACGTTCTTTTTAGAGTTAATTCCAATTTTTACCCCCTCTTTTGTCCTTTTTGACAAGGATTACCCCATATAAGCAAAAGTCATCCATCTTACCCCATTTAACTAAATTTGTGCCAGAGTTTACCTTTTTTTTGCACATTCTGTCAATCTTTTATTTTTTGCAGCCCGTTTCTTCCCCGCTCGATTGCACACCCGGTTCTTTCTTCGGTTCTACATCACGCAGGCCCCTTCCATGTCGTTCCTCCATCTCGCTCCATGTCTCCCTCCTCCATCGCTACTCCTCCTTGTCCTGTTATACCGCATCCGCTGCCACTAGAACATCAACCGCTTTGCATCTCTCCCGAGCCCCCTCTACGAATTGGGCGTTCTTTGCAGATGTTATGTCAACCAAAACAAATGTCTGCTTGTATTGCATCTCATTTCAAACATTTGATAGCGTACATCAATTTGCAAGTGCCTTTGCAAGTAGTAGCACCTAGCGCTACGCACAATATGGAGTAGGGGCTAATGCGAAGCACAAAACAAAAACATGGCACACGAAGCAGACCAACCAGCAGCAGCACGCAGGCAACAGCTAGCTTGCACCTACAGCAACTGGCAGACCAAGCAACAGCTACCATAAGTTGCGAGTGTGGCGAGGCGGCAGCGCTAGAATAGGAGAAGGACGCCGAGTATGTCACACACACGCGCACACGCGGCTCAGCTCAAACTCGATCACGAGCAGGTCACGCGCGCAAAATTGCTAAACTAGCATGGGCAGGAGTCGATGGAATTGATCAATTTGATGGGTCCTAATTCCTAAATGAGGAGCAGATCAAGATAGGTCCGAGTGTATTTATCTCCACCGCTTGGAGCCGAACCGGATGTGCGGTCGAGGAACTGAATAAAACTGGCTACAGACAAAGAAAAATGCCTATAAATCATGTGGGAATCAATCGACAGAATGAGGAAAAATCTAAAGAAGGGTAAAATCTGACATATATTTTGGTTAAATGGGATAAAATGGATGAATTTCGCTTAAATGAGGTAATCCCTGTCAAAAAGGACGAAACGAGGGGTAAAAAATGGAATTAACTCTTCTTTTTACGGTCATAGGAGTGGGCATATGCGCCACCACCAGAGCAAACCGAGCTATAGTAGCCAGTATGTCCCATCGGAGATAAGGCGGCTCACTCGATGCAGCACAAACTTCGACGGTCGCGAACTTCAATGCGCGAACCCATCGTGTTCGTGTTTGTTTCATTTGGATCAAAACGAACAGACCGCATGGTCCAACGCACGATCTCATTCTTATTTTTTGTTCGGTTTCACGTCCGGGCCGCCTTATTTTTAGCTCAAATATCTGTCAGATTTGCATCCACATGGACGAGAAATGGACGCCCACGTGGTCGCTCCGCGTCCGTCTTGAGCCTGCGTGGCAGCCGCCCACCTACCATCCACCGCCCACGGTTACGGCGCACGCGCGGGAGGCCTTATTTGACAGCCACCCGGGCCGAGCGGTCGTCACTTTTAATGTGGAAGCCGTAGACCGGTGGGAGTCCACACTTCCACTTCCTCACTCCGGCGACGTGTGCTTTCTCGAAGCCCGACAGCCAAACCCTAGCCTGCCACTCCTCCATCTCCCTGCCGGCGACAATGTCGGGCCGCTGGTTCCCCGGACGCAAGACGAGGCACGACCGCGAGGCCGGGTCGTCGTCCAGCCGGCGTCGCCGCTCCGCCACTCCATCTCCATTCCACCTCCACCGCCCGCATTCCATATCACGTCGGACGGCGTCCCACCTCGCCAGCGGCCATACGTGAAGGCGAAGATCTACAAGAGGTACTGGGAGACGCGCACGCCGCTTCTGTGGGGCGACTTGCACCTCCCCAACAACTGTCACCTCTCCGCGGATCGGTTGCCTATCCCGCCTATCCTGGTGAGCGACCACGCTCGCCGAGACGAGATCAATCATCGCCGCTCCCGCCTGCCCCCGGACCTCATCGACGACTGGAGGTACGCCGTTGACTCGCCGTTGTGGGATACATGGCTCCGCGACGAGCACGACATCCGGCGGCAGTCGTACTTTGCAGGTTGTCCACTGAGCCTGTGGAGGTCGCGCTCTGACCACCGCGCGCGCGCTCCCAGCCAGCCCCAGCCGCACGGGCGCAGGCTGGTTCGCGGCCTCACCCCTACGCCGTCGCCGTCTTCGTCCCCGCCACCACCCGAGGCAATGACGGTCACCGAGCAGGAGGACCTAACGCGGCAAGTGCTGGAGGAGTGCCTCCACACCCACGACGAGCGCCAATGGCAGGGCCTCGAGGAGATGCTGGCCCTGTCAGCGACCGACAATGTCTCTTTCCCGATCTTGACGCCTACGTCAAGGAGGAGGCCATGGAGGAGGTGCGGCTAGAGGCGGCGACGGAGGAGCCGACGGGATGGAACCCGGCATTGGTCGAGCAGTCCTGAGCGTTGACGGAGACCGTGTCGTGCACACCCAAGGTGGACGCCGGCCAGTGGTCAGTATCCCCGCCGCGTGAAGAGGCCGTGCAGGCACCACCGCAGCCTCCACAGCAAGCGTCTCCGGCCTGGCAGGGGCCGCCATCCCACCTCTGACAGCCACCTCCATATGTCGACCTCACTAGCGATGACGACAACGAGTAGACGGCGGCTACGAAAGGCGACGGCAGCCACGGCGGCAAAGACGGCCCTTATCTAGTTATTTTTAATGTTTTTAATGTTTTTTTATTTGAATGTGCTGAACTTGGGTAATGTGAACTTTTAATATGTATATTAGTGTTTTTTAGTTATTTCCAATGCTTATTTCGGTTTTTTGGGGGTTTTATATTCATGTCCAACAAAACAAACAATTTGGGGTGCGGTTGCTTCGTTGGACGCACCAAAGGCCACACGACCGCAAGCGGACGACCATATCTATTTTTCTGTTCCAAGCGGACAAAACAGACGTCGTTTTGGGTCACGCGTTGGAGTTTGCCTTAAGAGTTTAGAGCAACTCCAAAGGCCGACCCATTTCGTCCGCCTGCGTCTATTTGGGTCGATGTGGACAAAAGTGGCGCCCCAACGCGTCGACCCAAACCCAAATCACGTCCGCGCCGACGCATTTGCGACCCAAATTTGCGTCCCAAATGCGTCTGCGCGGACGCCGAACGGACGCTTCGCGTGCCTTCTCGCTATCCGCCGCGTCCTCACATGGCGGTCGTCCAACTACCCGCTGCCCACGCGGTCAGCTTAATTTATAACGACGGGCCCACGCGTCAGCGACGACGCTCGTCTTTTTTTAAGCCGACTGTGTGGCGGGGCCGTCCTCATCCAAACTCGCCGTCCACATCTGCCCACCTTTGCTCCCTCGTCGCCGGCAAACCCTAGCCACCACAACCACAGCGAGATGGGCCTCTTCTCCGGCGCCAGCGGCAGCAAGGCCAAGGGCAAGTCCCCCGCCACCCCTTTCCTCCCGCCTCCGCCGGCGCCGGTGCCTCGCCGACAGAGGCAGCGCGTGAATGTGCCAGTGCACCAGGCGGAGTGGCACTGGCAGCACCGCCAGCCTCTGCCGTATCCCGACGTGACGCTGTCGCACGACTAGCATCTGGATCCAGATAGGATCCCAGTGCCGGCGGCGCCGCGGTCGGCTCGTGCTCACGCGGAGGAGGTGCGGCGCCGGCGGGCGCTGCTGACGTCGGAGCAGCGCAGCGACCCCGCATACGCAACCGACTCGCTCAACTGGGCGAGGTGGTTCGCCTTCGAGCACGAGGAGGCGAGGCGACGGGGCGTGCGCGAGGTCGACCGGAGGTCGCCGCCACCGGTGCTCGTCGTCCGCGAGGAGGACCAGGCGGCGGAGGACGCCTACCAGGCGGCCCTTGCGGCCGTCTGCCGGGAGAGCGAGGAGGACGAGCGGCGCAGAGCGGAGGCGGCGGAGGCGGAAGAGGAGGCCCGGTACGAGGCGGCAATGGCGCAGGCCCTTGCCCTCTCTGCGGCGGGCGACTGCGTGGTGCCACCGGTGGCCCCGCCGTCCCCCATCAAGCCGGAGCCGCAGCCGGAGCCCGAGCCCATCACGCGCTTCTCCTGGAGGGGAGTGGTGCACGAGTGGGTGTCTGCGCCACCGGTTTGGCTGGGGGCGACGCTGGCGCAGGAGCAGGCGTACCTTGAGATGTGGCGCCAGCGCCGGCTAGCAGAGGAGCGCCGTCGCGACGAGTACGAGGAGATGCTCGAGCGCGACCTCGAGGAGGAGCAGCACGAGGCCGAGGAGGAGGCGCGCCAGGCCGCGGTTGCACAGGCGGCCGCACCCCCCCCCTCCCCGGCACTGCATTCGCCGGCACAGCCCGACATGACGGTGCTCTGGAACACGGCGTTCGCCTGGGCCGGGCCGGCGCCGACGCTCATCGACCTCACGAACCGCGAGGACGACGACGCCGCCGCCTAGGGCAACATGCCGCCTCGTAGTTTAGGCTGTTTTTATTTATTTTTTAAATGCAAATGTGGACGCATGGACTCTCGCCGGCCTTCGTGGCCGGCTTTAATATTTAATTAATGTTGTTCCTCTTTTTTTAATATGCATGCATTTATTTATTTTTGCGCCGTTAAAATGGGTCTCAGGTCAGCGTTGGGCGTACGCGCCGACCCAAATGCAGAAACGGGCATCCGTGTCCGTCTGGTCGATCCAAACGAACAAAAAGCGAACGAAATTGCCGTCCATTTGAGTCGGCCCGGTGAAGTTGCTCCTACAGCTACCCGACTGACAACCGGAAAGCAGGCATGTGCATAGGCGATGATTCAAGGCAGGAAGTCGGGCCATCTATCTATCTTTCTGTCCCCAAGTTGCTGACGGGTACAGGGGGAGCAGCGGCACTCACTGTGCGCGTGCGTTCCCGATCATGCGCCATCGCCACCACCACTATCACCACCATCCGATCGGGACCATCGGCCCGTCCGCGCCCACTCGCCGACGCGACGACGACCGCTGGTCGAGCGCTAGGCGCTAGCTCAGCCCCAGCGCTACGCCCTACGCGAATGGAGCGGGGGCCTTTTAATGCATGGCATGGCGGGCACATGACGGCACGTGAACCCACGGCACGCGCGCCGAACAAGCAGGCGGGGCGACGCCGACGCCAGCGCCGTCCGTCCCATTCGTGCCGGCGTGGCGCCTGAGCGCGATGCGCTGCGCCGCCCGCGCCGCGTCGTGGCGTGCGTGTCGCGGTCCAGTCGGCAGAGCTATCGAGGACACGGCGAGTTTATCGGCTATGGATTAGATCGCATCGGTTCGGTAGTGCCTGCTCTGCATGCGCAGTGAGGACATCTCCAGCCGCGTCCCTAGAAAGGTCTTTTCAGGCGATTTTTTCGCGCAGGCGTCAAAAAAAGGCATAGTCGCATTCTCAGGAGCTCGATTTTCGCCGGCCTGGACCGAAAACAGCGCCGGCGGACCCAGGCCGAACCCGGCGCGCTGGAGACGTCCGGAGGCGCCGGGGCGAACTGTTTTGACGAGAAACAGCCGCGGGCCCGCCGCGTCAGCGACACGACGCCTCGTCTTCCCCCAACGGCCTCGGTTCCCGTAGGAAAACAATGCCAAGGCTGCCGCTGGTCAGCCTTGCCATTGATTCCTCACGGGCGGCGCGCCGACGCCTCCCCTCCCTCGCACGCGTACACACGGGTGCGGCGCGGCTATATAGCCGGTGGCCTGCACTTGCATGTGCCCACACCAACCCCGCCCCTCGCCGCCGCCCAGCTCCTCCCTCTCCCTCCCTCTCTCGAGCGCCGCCGCCCAGCCCCTCCCTCTACCTCTCTACCTCTCCTGAGCCCGTCGCCATGGCGGAACGCTACCCCGGAGACGAGGCGGCGGCCAACGGCTTCGGCCGCCGTTCGCTCCGCGAACAGGAGTCCTGACTCCTGTTCCAGGCGAACATCCCGGCGCCGTCGGACATGCGCGCCGGGCCGACGGGGTGGAGGCTCAGCGCCGGGGGAGTGCCCATTTCCCCGTTGCCCGACGCCGTGGCGAAGCCGACGTACTTCACCGAGGAAGTCGAGGTCGTGCGCGCCTCCCTCACCGACGCCCAACTCTCCCTCCCCCAGTACGCCGCTGACAACCACGCGGCTTGGGCGGCGTATTTCGAGCGCCGCCAGCAGCAGCGCTTGGCGTCCATCAACGGCGCACCGGTGGTTGGCGGCTGGCAGAACAGCGAGGGGCGCCACCTGTGGTGGGGCGTCCCCGGCCGCACACTCGAGGACGTGCTGACGTACCTCGAGGGCGACAACGACCCGCCGTTGGCGTACCCAGCGAGGGCGGCCGCCCCGGCGCAACACCGACGCGCCGGGCCATGGGCGCCAAGGAGGTTCGGGTCCTCCTCCTCTTCTTCCTCCTCCCGATCTTCATCGCACTCCTCCGGCACTCCGGCCCTGCTCGGCGTCAAGGCCGAGCCCGCGGCGGAGACGCCGCTCGGCCGGCGCACTCGCAGCGCCGGCATCGTCATCAACGAGGGCGGCCGGCGCGCCTCCTCGTCGGCTCCTCCTCCGCGCTTCGTCAAGCCAAAGACGGAGCCGGGGCTCGCGCCGGTGAAGACGGAGCCGGGGCTCGCGCCGGTGAAGAAGAAGTCGGCCGCGCCGGTGACAACGGAGCTCGACGACGACGACGTGGCCCTGGAATGGGGGCGCAGGGACTCCATAGCGATGGAGAAGGAGCGCCTGGAGAAGGCGAAGAAGCGCCAGCGCGCCGCCCTGCTTCGCTTCGCGGAGCGTCGACGCGGCCGCGACGAAGGCGGAGTCGTCGTCATCTGCGACAGCGACGATGACGACGACGATGCGCCGCCACCAGTCCGCCATGGCGACGCCGGGCAGGGGTCCAGCAGGGGCGCCCGCGTCAAGGAGGAGAAGGCCGACGACGACGATGGCGGCGACGGCGGCGACTTCATCCAGTGTTTTCTTTAGATTAGTTTATGTATATATGCTATGTAATGAAAATCCGCGAACTTCGCCGGAATGTGCTGAAATTTATCGTGTTTGGCCGAAATTTATCGTGCTTGACCGAATTTTATCGTGTTTAAGCCGAACTTCGCCGAACTTCTTTTATTTTAAAACGTGCCTGGGGCAGCCCTGGGGCCGGCGGCTGGGGACCAACTCGCCCCAAGCCTAATTTTTGCGCCGGCTCACCCCCAGACGGCGATTTTAGGCGCCCCTTGAAGGGCCAACGGCTGGAGATGCCCTAAGGACGGCGATGTGACCCACATGGTAGCCGGGACAAGCGCGAACGTCATGTTTTTTTTTTTAACACAGTGAACATCATGTTGCAAGCCGTCCGTTATGCTAACCGCGAGATGGGAGTGTTTGCATTTTTTTAAATTTATTCTAGATTTTTTTGTGATATTCACATCAGCTACGAGGCTCATAACAGCTAATTTCCCCATAAGGCCGAACATCACAAATTCGGGCCCATAAACATCTTTGGAATCATTCGGGCACGTCCGCGGATAATGACAGATTAACTCTCATTTCACGGACATTGCAACCATGGTTCTCATTTCTCAACCCTCATATCCATATACTACTACATGCAGTGTCAAACTCGTCTATGTACATAGCTAAAAAAACAAGGAAACTAGCTACTTGTCGCAGGAGACACCGGCCTCATGGTCATCGGCGGCAAGACAAAACTCTAGCGCGCGTCTTCCTCGTCTGTGAAGAGCTGCTCAAGCTCCAATTCCGCATCATGGAGAAAGCGGCGGTTCGCCTCCGCCTCCGCCTCGGGCCAGATGGACTCAAGAATGGCAAGCTGCTCCGTCGCCTCCTTTGCTTGGGCAACCTTGAACTCCGCCGGCGTATCCTCCATGCCGAATCTAGCCTGCTTCGGCGTTGGATCTACCTCAGCCTATTCCTTCTCTTCATCCCATGACTCCACCTTCGCCGTCTCCGCATTTGGCGCCTCCTACTCCCTCCTCTCCTCCACCGAAGAGTTTGGAGGCAAGCTGGCTACAATGCGAGTGATGTGTCGTGCCTCCATCTCTGCTAGGATCTCCGCTCAACGTTGCAAGGTGAGCATCTTGTAAGTACATAATCTTCTGGCAGACCATGGCTACCGCCTACCGGCAAACGGCACGGTCAAGGCTGTAGTGGCGGTGCGGACTAGAGGGAGAGGGATGAAATGGAGGCAACTAGGGTTAAGGCTCGTCGTTCGGCTTAAATAGCCAGGTTTGTCTCCTCGGGCGGCATGCCAGAGCAATGACATGACACTAGTAGAGCACCGGTCAGACCGATGGTTTGTAGGTGTTTCTGCATGGGTCATGCCCGTAAATCTGATCGATGGGTTGTAGGCATGGGTCATGCCCATAAGTCCGACGTGGCGCACGTGTCCGGCTATATTTTCGTCCCACATGAACTGGGCATGAGGGGTGCTAGACAGCCCAAACATATAGGTTCGGTTTGAAGGGTCCACATATGGACCGGGCATGAGGGGTGCTAGACAGCCCAAACATATAGGGTCAGTTTGAGGGGTCCGGTTGAGTCAAAAAAAAGGCAACACGAGGGGACCTGTTGTAGATGCTCTTATATTCAGGCTTTCAGCCAGCAACAAGCACATGATGCAGCTAGCATTTGGAATTCTAGTCTTTTGCCCATCTTCACTTACTGGCCTGCCCTCATGCCCGGTCCAGCTTCTTCGAGGTCCACAGAAACACAGAGATCGATCTCTGCGGAGCAATGTCCAAAGGGGATCACAAAATCTACCTATAGAATTGCAAATTTCGAGGGAACTTCAAATCTAAGTTCAGACCTCATACTCTACTACTATATAAAAAAAAGGTAATTCAAGCCACAACCGTAGTGATTTTGAATGCCACATTCTACATATGGAAGGGCCTGAACATGCTTACCTATCACTGTATAATGAAGAAAGTGCAGAAAAGTGATTGGGAATATAATCCACCATAATTCATTAGTTCCTTCAGATTGAATAATGGGAGTGCAGATATTGGTGTTTCTAACCAGTTAACTTGCCGATTAATCCCTACTCATAGGGTCACCGAGTAGCCGATAAACCGAAAAATCGTTCAATTAATTGATTAAATGGCCGATTAACTTGCCGATTAGCCGATTAATCCCCTACTCGCTAGCCAACCGAGCAGCTACCAGTTAACGATTTCCTCAACAATGGCTAGATCCACACATAAAATAGCTTATGAAAACACACTAAATGTTTTTTATTAACAGAACAAAAGAAACCATAGTTGAGTTCTTGGTATATCATCATCACATATACGGAAAGAACAAGAGTATGTTATATATTCACTCATTAACAACACCTGTGGATGGAAGAAAGCAGAGCGACCAAGAGAGCGGGCAGCAAACCTGATACTAGCCCCAACACTGATATTTTGCGCGCAAGACGTGTCATTTAAAATATTATACACAAACCGTGCCAAATGGGTAGTGTGGCGACATCTTGACTTATCACCCGTTCATCAGCTTGTCGAGCACCACATTCAGGTCAACGTTCTGCCCATTCTCGGTCAGCCTCCGCACGGTTGCCCTCACCTGCTCCCTTGAGAACCCCATGGTCGCAACCTTCTCTACCACATCATCAAGGGCCACCCGGTTGCCCGATGCAGCGGTCGGGCTGGAACTGACTGGCTCTGCTTGTGGTAGTATCCGAGCTGTGGGGAGCCTGGTGCCGTAGCTGTTGCCGCTACCCCCAGAGGATGGTCCTGAAGGAGCAAAAGGCGTGGGCTTCATTCCAGCGTTCCCACGGTAAGAAGGAGATCCAGTGTAACCATATGATTCAGAAAAGCTACTTCCTCCCTGTGGCCCATACCCAGGGGCACCATAGGATGGCGGTGGCCCAGAGTTGGGCCTGACTGCAGGAGGTTCATACATGCTAGGATTCTGTCCATAGAAAGGCGGGGCTGATTCATTTGGCGGCGGCATGTAAGCTGAAGGAGTGCGAACATTTGGTGGATAGCTATGAGAAGGCGCATACTCTGTCTGCTGGGGTGCAGGAGGTGCAAGTGGGCTTGAAGGGTTAACAATTGTAGATTGAGGTTGTTGTGAATATTGAGAAAACTGAGACGGGGTTTGATACTGTTGTGGTGGAGCTGGAGGCGCCTGCGCCTGTGGAACTGGAGGGGCTTGATACTGCTGTGGTGGAGCTGGAGGTGCATGTGCCTGTGGAACTGGAGGGGCTTGATACTGCTGCGGTGGAGCTGGAGGCGCCTGTGGCTGTGGAACTGGAGGGGCTTGATACTGTTGTTGTGGTGCTGGAGGCGCCTGCGGCTGTGGAATTGGAGGGGCTTGATACTGCTGATGAATGGCTTCAGTTGTCTGGGCTGATGGTGTGTAGTAGGGTTCCTGTGGTAAAGCTGGTACAGAGGGAGCCGATGAATGACCTAGGAACTGTGCTGGAGGCTGACTTTGAAGTGTTGGAGGTGGAGGCGGCGCGTTAGGAGCAGGAAGGGCAGGAAAAGTTTGGGGTTGATGTTGCGGCTGAACGCCTGCCTGCTGCGCAGCAACTGACTGGTGCCGCGAGTCTGCCTGTCCAACCCCACTATTTTCTGATGACTGGGTCTCAGTTTTGGGTATCTGGAGCTTTGCAAGATGAAGCTGTGTTTCAACAATTTCCTGCTTGTCACGCATAATCTGTACACCCGCTTGGACCTGCATGTAGTATTACAAAATTATATGTAAGTTATCCCAATAGCATAACAACAAAGCAACAGGGTACTGTTCATAAGCGTTTAAGTGACGCTCTCTCTATTATCACACAACCATACATCTATGCAAGCACAATACTAGTGCGAAAATAATACCCCATGAGTAGCAATTACAAAAAAAGGTGATTATTTGTAGCATCATCTGAAGGAACAATGACATGCAATGTGAACGACCATCTTAGAAGGAGGAAAAACTATAGAAGCCTAAAATGTGAATATGCATCTAGAAGAAGAATCCACCAAATATCTATGTGTATCACTGATAGGTTTAAGCCTTGAAACAGATAAATGTCTTAACTACTCCCTCCGTCCCACAATATAAGATCATTTCTCAAGCTAACATAGCTTGAAAAACGATCTTATATTATGTGACGGAGGGAGTACTTCACTACAGAGCTCAAAATAAGACAGCAATGTCTATTAGGTATATACAATAATTTCCAACATAATCCCGGTAGAGCATGGAATCAGTTGTCAAAAATGACCAGCGGTGAGTTAGCACATCACTGTAACCTGCTCAGTAAACCAATGCCAATATGACATAAGATGCATTGCTTCGCAAGCATAACCATCGTATAATCATAAAAATTTCAGAGAGGGGTGGAGCAGGAGAGTCAAATGAAGCATACCTCCCTCAACATATTCTCAAGTTGCCTCAGTTTTCCATCAGTGCTACCATTAAAGTTGCCAATTGTTAGCTTGAAGTCATCAACAGAACTTTCAAGATGGTGTGTTCTACCCTCCAGCTGTGAAAGCCTTGAGCTTACACCTTCTAGTGCATACAACAGGTTATCAGAATACTTCTTCATGGTTCGATCAATATCTGCTATAGTTACCAGTCCAAAGTTACTCCTGTCTTCCTCATGATTAACATTCTTCGGCACACGGTTCTCCAATATACCAGCACTCTTTCCATCATAAAAAAAATGTAAGTAAGCTATATATGACAAATGATGGTATCTATTATCAAATGCAACTAATAATAATTAGAAGTTCAATGCATGCAATCGACAGAACCAATGGAACAAACATATCAAATAAGAATTACAAATTCAACAAAGTAATTCAAAAGAGTACAAATAAAGTCGTAAATGTGAGAACTGGGGAAAATGTGTATCGCCATGATATCTGATGTGTTACATTTAAATCAGTCATATGCAAGAATGTAAACAGCAATTTGTCAGCAGAAATTTGTGTGTAGCTTCTAACAAAACAAGATCTCGACATAAATTTCACCGGACAGATGTACTGACAATCTGGCATCTAACAGCATGCAAAGAAAAAAAAACTAAATGTACAAATCTACAGGAGTTCAGTCGCACTGATCATTTTTCTGACAAATAAGCGTCTATCTACAAGCCATCACATGCTTGTTAGATGGCATGTATTACAAATTCACTGAGATAAGTTGCATGGAATTGAAACATGACTTATAGATTGCTTGAGGAACCGACAATTCGATTATGCATACCATTTGTATGTGCTAACTTGATAGCCACAAAATAACAAGGCCATGTTTCCAATGCATGCTATAGGATACCCAAAATTTAGTAGTAGTACCTACTCCCTCCGTCCGGTGAAAAGTGTACATCTAGCTTCAAAATTTGTCCACAAAAGAGTGTACTTCTATCTTTCCAATGCACTTTAAAGTAGAAAAAAATACTTATATCTCATCACACGGTAATCAAGACCAATAGTAATCTACACAGAGTCTTCTTAATTTCTACATGCACTTAGCTCATTGGGGGTTAGGTAATTAAAGAGGAGAGAGATGGTGGCTTGCACCTTTCCAATGCATTTTTTACTTAACTCCATAATTTGTCCTAAAATCTCTAGATGTACACTCTTCATCGGACGGAGGGAGTAACTAACAGTATCATGTACCCAAGACAAGCCAACATGAACCTATCAGATGTGCAGCTCCTTCTTTTACCCAGCCAATCCACTTATGGCGCATATTGCCCAGCAATTCAATATCAGTATATCACAATTCACGATAGTGCCTACAAGCTACTGCTAGATTTATCTTCCGAACTAGGCGCCTTTGTGAACTTTGCAACACGAAATAATCAGGTAATTTGCTTGAGGCAAGGACATGAATCGCAGCTAGATCGAGAGATCCGACGAGTAACAATAGGTACCTTGAGGTTGTATGGGGACGAGGCGGAGGCGGAGACCGAGGCGGGCTTGGAGTTGGAGTCGAGGGAACCCCACGAGGGCGGCGCGGCGGCGGGGGCGGCCGTGGCGGTGCGCATGGGCTGGAAGTCGTAGCTGGGCAGCACGTCGGTGGCGGTGCCGTTGGCGCTGTGGTGGTGGCGGCGGCGCAGGCCGTCCTCGCTCTCCTCCTGGGGGTCGGGGCCCATCAGATCGAGGAGCTCCGAGCCCCCGCTCCCGCCGCCCGCGAGGGAGGGGGAGGGGGCGGCGGAGGCGGCGAGGCCGAGGATCTGCTTGTCCATGAACTGCGACGTGTTCATCGGGCGGGGCCGCCTCGCCGGCGGCGGGAGCGTGGTGGGTGGGGGTGGCGTGCGGCGGGGGCTGGGAGGGGAGAGGGGGCGGCTGAGCTGGGGCGATGTGGGGAGAGGGTGGGAGGAAGAATCGAGATGGGACGGCGAGCGAGACCACACGAGACGGCACGGCGAGTGACGGAGTGAGTTGGTTGGTCCGTCGGCTTGCGCCTCTTCCGTGGGCCTCAAACGTGTCTGGGTAGGAGTATTTCTGGGCTCTGCTGTTCGGCCCGGCGGCGGGTCTAGTGTTGCGGCCCTGGGCTGATCCCGGATCCACACAGTATCGGTACTGCGGGAATGTATCCAAGAATTTTTGGTGTTGGTCACGGCACACTGCACTCAAAAAAAAAAAGCAGATCCCCTGTAACCGCTCTAAAGGGCGATCACGAGGCGATTTCTGGGTGATCTTTCTCCCTACAACTTCGCCGGGCAAGCCATTGCCCGTTGGACCCTGCCTCCTCCGTCTGTCGCTCCGGCGACGGGAGGGGGTGGGGAGCCTGGTGCTTCGACTCTGGTTTTAGTTAGGGTTGGCCTAGTGCTTTCTTGGGGCGTTGCTTTCATGGAGGAGAGGCGCCGTGTCGGAATAATTTGCCTCTGCTCTTCCTCCATCTTGGCGTCGCTCCAATCGATGGCGTCGGGGAGCAGGTGGCCCGGTCATCTCGTCGATCTCTGGATCCGACGAGATTCGTGTCTGGTGGTCGGCCGTCGACACTCTCATGGATGATGGTCGTGCCGGCTGTTGTAGTTGTGTTTGTTGTCTTGCAATTGGGTGTGTGGATGACGGCAGGTGGCGACGTTCCTCTTCTTCGACTACATCGGATGAAGTTAACGGTGTCGAGATCTGGTGGCCATGGGGAAGATCCCTAGCCGACGAGCCCTCGCTCCCGTCGCCCGTGAGGGGGGGGGGAGGGGGCGGCGGAGGCGGCAAGGCCGAGGATCTTCTTGTCCATGAACTGCGACATGTTCATCGGGCGCGGTCGCCTCGCCGGTGGCGGGAGCGTGGTGGGTGGGAGTGGCGTGCGGCGGGGGGCTGGGAGGAGAGGGGCGGCTGAGCTGGGGGGAATCGGGTGGGGAAGAAGAATTGAGATGGGACGGCGAGCGAGACCACACGAGACGGCACGGTGAGTGACGGAGTGAGTTGGTTGGTCCGTCGACTTGCGCCTCTTCTGTGGGCCTCAAACGTTTTTTCCTTTCGAGAAACCTGTGGGCCTCAAACGTGTCTGGGTATTTCTGGGCTCTGTTGTCGGCCGGCGCCGGGTCTAGTGGTTTGTAGAGTGCTGCGGCCCATGATGATGTGTGAGAACCCGTCCTCTGGGTTGATCTGCTCCGAGGTGGCGGGGGAGCAACTAGTTGAGGAGCGCTCCTTCGGGATCCTCGCAATGATACTCGACGCGCACTCATTCGTCATCACGTGTCGCGCTCTGAACACTCCCTTTGAATTTTATATCTTTTTCGCATGCGTTTTCGGCTTTTAAACTGGTTTTTTCTCTTTTTTTTGATTTCCTACCGGTCTTCCTTAGCTCTTTGACAAAAAAATCGAAAAAGAAATTCGCATGAAAAAATATGTTTTCTTTTTTTTCGGCGAGAGCCATGGTTTTGCTTTCGCGAGAGGCATGGTCGTGCCTCTCAAAAACGGGAAAAACGCGTTTTCTGTTTTTTTTCTTCCGTGAGAGGCACGGTTGTGCTTTCGTGAGAGGCACAGCCGTGTGCCTCTCGGGAACAAAAAAACACTTTTTTTCCTTCCGCGAGAGGCAGGGGTTTGCTTCCGCGAGAGCCCCGGTTGTGCTTTCGCGAGAGGCACGTCCGTGCCTCTCGGAAACAAAAAAACGTGTTTTCTGTTTTTTTTCCTTCCGCGAAAGGCACGGTTTTGCTCGTGCGAGAAGCACGGTCGTGCCTTTCAGAAACGGGAAAAAACATGTTTTCTCTTTATTTTCGCGAAAGGCGCGGTTTTGCTTGCGTGAGAGGCACGGCCGTGTGATGACCCACAAGTATAGGGGATCTATCGTAGTCCTTTCGATAAATAAGAGTGTCGAACACAACGAGGAGCAGAAGGAAATAATAAGCGGTTTTCAGCAAGGTATTCTCTGCAAGTACTGAAATAAGTGGTAACATATAGTTTTTTGATAAGATAGATTGTAACGAGCAACAAGTAACAAAAGTAAATAAAGTGCAGCAAGGTGGTCCAATCCTTTTGTAGCAAAGGACAAGCCGGAACAAACTCTTATAATAGGAAAAGCGCTCACGAGGACACATGGGAATATCGTCAAGCTAGTTTTCATCAAGTTCATATGATTCGAGTTCGATACTTTGATAATTTGATATGTGGGTGGACCGGTGCTTGGGTGCTGTTCTTACTTGAACAAGCATCCCACTTATGATTAACCTATATTGCAAGCATCCGCAACTACAACAAAAGTATTAAGATAAACCTAACCATAGCATGAAACATGTGGATCCAAATCCATCATCTACTTATTACTTCCCACTGCCTTTCTCTAGGCCCAAATAATGGTGAAGTGTTATGTAGTCGACGTTCACATAACACCACTAGAGGCTAGACAACATACATCTTATCAAAATATCAAACGAATACCAAATTCACATGACTACTCATAGCAAGACTTCTCCCTTGTCCTCAGGAACGAACGTAATTACTCACAAAGCATATTCATGTTCATAATCAGAGGGGGTAATAATATGCATATAGGATCTGAACATATGATCTTCCACCAAATAAACCAACTAGCATCAACTACAAGGAGTAGTCAACACTACTAGCAACCTACTAGCACCAATCCCGGACTTTGAGACAAGAATTGGATACAAGAGATGAACTAGGGTTTGGAGATGAGATAATGCTGATGAAGATATTGATGGAGATTGCCCTCTCCCAATGAGAGGAGCGTTGGTGATGACGATGGTGATGATTTCCCCCTCCCGGAGGGAAGTTTCCCCGGCAGAACAGCTCTGCCAGAGCTCTAGATTGGATCCGCCAAGGTTCCGTCTCGTGGCGGCAGAGTCTCGTCTCGAAAAGTTCCTTCTTATTTTTTCTCATCGAAAGACTTCATATAGGAGAAGATGGGCGTCGGAGAGCCACCAGGGGGCCCACGAGGTAGGGGGCGCACCCCCCACCCTCGTGAGCAGGGTGTGGGCCCCCTGGCCTTCATCTTTGGCGAGGATTTTTCTTTATTTATTTTAAGGCGTTCCGTGGAGTTTCAGGACTTTTGGAGGTGCGCAGAATAGGTCTCTAATATTTGCTCCGTTTCCAGCCCAGAATTCCAGCTGCCGGCATTCTCCCTCCTTATGTAAACCTTGTAAAATAAGAGAGAATAGCCATAAGTATTGTGACATAAAGTGAAATAACAGTCCATAATGCAATAAATATTGATATAAAAGCATGATGCAAAATGGACGTATCAACTCCCTCAAGCTTAGACCTCGCTTGTCCTCAAGCGAAAAGCCGATAACAATAAATATGTCCTCATGTTTAAAGGTAGAGGCGTCGATAAAAAAATAAAATACGGACATGAAGGCATCATGATTATTCTCATAAAAGCAACATATATAGATTTTGTCATATGATTACTTATGTTCAAGTGATGATCTATTCACAATGCAAAAGTATAAATCATAAACCTTATTGAGCTCCAACAAACTATAATCTCAATCATTGCAGCAATTGCAATTTATCATAACATCGGAAAGAGTCTATGTCAGAGCTTAAAAGCAAGTCCACATACTCAACTATCATTTAGTCCTCCATAATTGCTAACACTCACGCAATACTTGTGGTTACGGAGTTTTAATCGGACACAGAAAAAGATAGGAGGTTATAGTTTTGCCCCACAACCTTTTACCTCAAGGGTAATGTCAATAATAATGGTTCATGCTTCCCTTCATCCAATTAGATATATATATATATATCATGTTCTTTCCAACATGCTGAGCATGCCAAAGGATAAAATGAAAATGAAAAGGTGAAGATCACCATGACTCTTGCATAAGGTAGAAGATAATAATAAAGGATAGGCCCTTCGCAGAGGGAAGCAGAGGTTGCCATGCGCTTTTATGGTTGGATGCATAAAATCTCAATGCGAAAGAACGTCACTTTATATTGCCCCTTGTGATATGAACCTTTATTATGCAGTCCATCGCTTTTATTACTTCCACATCACAAGATCGTATAAAGCTTATTTCTCCCATACCAATCAATCATACACATTTAGTGTTGGAAATATGCCCTAGAGGCAATAATAAAAGCATTATTATTATATTTCCTTGTTCATGATAATTGTCTTTATTCATGCTATAATTGTATTATCCGGAAATCGTAATACATGTGTGAATAATAGACACCAACATGTCCCTAGTAAGCCTCTAGTTGACTAGCTCGTTGATCAACAGATAGTCATGGTTTCGTGACTATGGACATTGGATGTCATTGATAACGAGATCACATCATTAGGAGAATGATGTGATGGACAAGACCCAATCCTAAACATAGCATGAGATCGTATAGTTCGTTTGCTAGAGTTTTCCAATGTAAAGTATCTTTTCCTTAGACCATGAGATCGTGTAACTCCTGGATACCGTAGGAGTGCTTTGGGTATACCAAACGTCACAACGTAACTGGGTGACTATAAAGGTAGACTACGGGTATCTCCGAAAGTGTCTGTTGGGTTGACACGGATCAAGACTGGGATTTGTCACTCCGTATGATGGAGAGGTATCACTGGGCCCACTTGGTAATGCATCATCATTATGAGCTCAAAGTGACCAAGTGTCTGGTCACGGGATCATGCATTACGGTACGAGTAAAGTGACTTGCCGGTAACGAGATTGAACGAGGTATTGGGATACCGACGATCGAATCTCGGGCAAGTAACATATCGATTGACAAAGGGAATTGCATACGGGGTTGCTTGAATCCTCGACATCGTGGTTCATCCGATGAGATCATCGAGGAGCATGTGGGAGCCAACATGGGTATCCAGATCCCGCTGTTGGTTATTGACCGGAGAGTCGTCTCGGTCATGTCTACATGTCTCCCGAACCCGTAGGGTCTACACACTTAAGGTTCGGTGACGCTAGGGTTGTAGGGATATGTATATGCAGTAACCCGAATGTTGTTCGGAGTCCCGGATGAGATCCCGGACGTCACGAGGAGTTCCAGAATGGTCCGGAGGTAAAGAATTATATATAGGAAGTGCTGTTTCGGCCATCGGGACAAGTTTCGGGGTCACCGGTATTGTACCGGGACCACCGGAAGGGTCCCGGGGGTCCACCGGGTGGGT
Source organism: Triticum urartu (assembly GCF_056163025.1). Taxonomy (NCBI): domain Eukaryota; kingdom Viridiplantae; phylum Streptophyta; class Magnoliopsida; order Poales; family Poaceae; genus Triticum; species Triticum urartu. The sequence continues at coordinate 56,688,069 of NC_141875.1, read as the reverse complement.
CCACCTGCCCCGGGGAGCCACATGGGCTGTAGGGGGTGCGCCTTGGCCTACATGGGCCAAGGGCACCAGCCCCAAGAGGCCCATGCGCCTAGGGTTTCCAAAGGGGAAGAGTCCCACAAGTGGAAGGCACCCCCTAGGTGCCTTGGGGGGAGGGAAACCTCCCTTGGCCGCCGCCCCCCTAGGAGATTGGATCTCCTAGGGCCGGCGCCCCCCCTAGGCCCTCCTATATATAGTGGGGGAAGGATGGCTTTTTCATCCACGCCTTTGGTTGCCTCCTTCTCCCTCTCCAACACCTCCTCCTCCTCCATAGTGCTTGGCGAAGCCCTGACGGAGTACTGCAGCTCCACCATCACCACGCCGTCGTGTTGCTGCTGGAGCCATCTTCCTCAACCTCTCCTTCCCTCTTGCTGGATCAAGAAGAAGGAGACGTTAGCTGACCGTACGTGTATTGAACGCGGAGGTGCCGTCCGTTCGGTGCTAGGATCTCCGGTGATTTGGATCACGTCGTGTTCGACTACCTCATCCCCGTTCTTTGAACGCTTCCGCTCGCGATCTACAAAGGTATGTAGATGCATCCGATCACTCATTGCTAGATGAACTCATAGATGGATCTTGGTGAAACCGTAGGAAAATTTTTGTTTTCTGCAACGTTCCCCAACAGTGGCATCATGAACTAGGTCTATGCGTAGTTCTTCTTGCGCGAGTAGAACACAATTTGTTGTGGGCGTAGATGTTGTCAACTTTCTTGCCGCTACTAGTCTTATCTTGCTTCAACGGTATTGTGGGATGAAGCGGCCCGGACCAACCTTACACGTACGCTTACGTGAGACCGGTTCCACCGACTAACATGCACAAGTTGCATAAGGTGGCTGGCGGGTGTCTGTCTCTCCTATTTTAGTTGGAGCGGATTCGATGAAAAGGGTCCTTATGAAGGGTAAATAGAAGTTGACAAATCACGTTGTGGCTTTCATGTAGGTAAGAAAACGTTCTTGCTAGAACCCTACTTCAGCCACGTAAAACTTGCAACAACAATTAGAGGACGTCTAACTTGTTTTTGCAGCAAGTGCTTTGTGATATGATATGGCCAAAATTGTGATGAATGATGAATGATCTATATGTAATGTATGAGATGTTCATGCTATTGTAATAGGAATCACGACTTGCATGTCGATGAGTATGACAACCGGCAGGAGCCATAGGAGTTGTCTTTATTTTTTGTATGACCTGCGTGTCATTGATAAACGCCATATAAATTACTTTACTTTATTGCTAAACACGTTAGCCATAGTAGTAGAAGTAATAGTTGGCGAGCAACTTCATGGAGACACGATGATGGAGATCATGATGATGAAGATCATGGTGTCAAGCCGGTGACAAGATGATCATGGAGCCCCAAGATGGAGATCAAAGGAGCTATGTGATATTGGCCAGATCATGTCACTATTATTATTTGATTGCATTTGATGTTTATCATGTTTTGCATCTTGTTTACTTAGAACGACGGTAGTAAATAAGATGATCCCTCATAATAATTTCAAGAAAGTGTTCCCCCTAACTGTGCACCGTTGCGACAGTTTGTTGTTTCAATGCACCACATGATGATCGGGTGTTTGATTCAAACGTTCACATACAACGGGTGTAAGACAGATTTACACATGCAAACACTTAGGTTGACTTGACGAGCCTAGCATGTGTATAGACATGGCCTCGTCACACAGAAGACCGAAAGGTCGAGCATGAGTCGTATAGAAGATACGATCAACATGAAGATGTTCACCGACGTTGACTAATCCGTCTCACGTGATGATCGGACACGGCCTAGTTGACTCGGATCATGTTATACTTAGATGACTAGAAGAGGGATGTCTATCTAAGTGGGAGTTCATTGAATAATTTGATTAGATGAACTTAATTATCATGAACTTAGTCTAAAATCTTTACAATATGTCTTGTAGATCAAATGGCCAACGTAGTCCTCAACTTCAACGCGTTCCTAGAGAAAACCAAGCTGAAAGACGATGGCAGCAACTATACGGACTGGGTCCGGAACCTGAGGATCATCCTTATAGCTGCCAAGAAAGATTATGTCCTACAAGCACCGCTGGGTGACGCACCTGTTCTCCCTGCAGAACAAGACGTTATGAACACTTGGCAGGCACGTACCGATGACTACTCCCTCGTTCAGTGCGGCATGCTTTACAGCCTAGAGCCGGGGCTCCAAAAGCGTTTTGAGAGACATGGAGCATATGAGATGTTCGAAGAGCTGAAAATGGTTTTCCAAGCTCATGCCCGGGTCGAGAGATATGAAGTCTCCGACAAATTCTTCAGCTGTAAGATGGAGGAAAATAGTTCTGTCAGTGAGCACATACTCACTATGTCTGGGTTACATAACCGCTTGACTCAGCTGGGAGTTAATCTCCCGGATGATGCGGTCATTGACAGAATCCTCCAGTCGCTTCCACCGAGCTACAAGAGCTTTGTGATGAACTTCAATATGCAGGGGATGGAAAAGACCATTCCTGAAGTATTTGCTATGCTGAAATCAGCAGAGGTAGAAGTCAAGAAGGAACATCAAGTGTTGATGGTCAATAAAACCACTAAGTTCAAGAAGGGCAAAGGTAAAAAGAACTTCAAGAAGGACGGCAAGGGAGTTGCCGCGCCCGGCAAGCAAGCTGCCGGGAAGAAGCCAAAGAATGGACCCAAGCCCGAGACTGAGTGCTTTTATTGCAAGGGAAGTGGTCACTGGAAGCGGAACTGCCCCAAATACTTAGCGGACAAGAAGGTCGGCAAAACAAAAGGTATATATGATATACATGTAATCGATGTGTACCTTACTAGTACCCGTAGTAGCTCCTGGGTATTTGATACCGGTGCAGTTGCTCACATTTGTAACTCAAAGCAGGGGCTGCGGAATAAGCGGAGACTGGCAAAGGACGAGGTGACGATGCGCGTCGGGAATGGTTCCAAGGTCAATGTGATCGCCTCGGCACGCTACCTCTACATTTACCTTCGGGATTAATTTTAAACCTTAATAATTGTTATTTAGTGCCAGCTTTGAGCATGAACATTGTATCGGGATCTCGTTTAATTCGAGATGGCTACTCATTTAAATCCGAGAATAATGGTTGTTCCATTTATATGAGAGATATGTTTTATGGTCATGCTCCTATGGTGAATGGTTTATTCTTAATGAATCTCGAGCGTAATGCTACACATATTCATAGTGTGAGTACCAAAAGATGTAAGGTTGATAATGATAGTCCCACATACTTGTGGCACTGCCGCCTTGGTCACATAGGTGTCAAACGCATGAAGAAGCTCCATGCAGATGGACTTTTAGAGTCTCTTGATTATGAATCATTCGACACGTGCGAACCATGCCTCATGGGTAAGATGACCAAGACTCCGTTCTCAGGAACAATGGAGCGAGCAACCAACTTATTGGAAATCATACATACTGATGTGTGTGGTCCAATGAGTGTTGAGGCTCGCGGTGGCTATCGTTATGTTCTCACCCTCACTGATGATTTAAGTAGATATGGGTATATCTACTTAATGAAACACAAGTCTGAAACCTTTGAAAAGTTCAAGGAATTTCAGAGTGAGGTTGAGAATCAACGTGACAGGAAAATCAAGTTTCTACGATCAGATCGTGGAGGAGAATACTTGAGTCACGAATTTGGCACACACTTAAGAAAATGTGGAATAGTGTCACAACTCACGCCGCCTGGAACACCTCAGCGTAATGGTGTGTCCGAATGTCGTAATCGCACTCTATTAGATATGGTACGATCTATGATGTCTCTTACCGATTTACCGCTATCTTTTTGGGGCTATGCTTTAGAGACTGCCGCATTCACTTTAAATAGGGCTCCGTCGAAATCCGTTGAGACGACACCGTTTGAATTATGGTTTGGGAAGAAACCTAAGCTGTTGTTTCTGAAAGTTTGGGGATGCGATGCTTATGTCAAGAAACTTCAACCTGAAAAGCTCGAACCCAAGTCGGAAAAATGCGTCTTCATAGGATACCCTAAAGAAACTGTTGGGTATACCTTCTACCTCAGATCCGAAGGCAAGATCTTTGTTGCCAAGAATGGATTCTTTCTAGAGAAAGAGTTTCTCTCGAAAGAAGTAAGTGGGAGGAAAGTAGAACTTGATGAAGTGTTACCTCTTGAACCGGAAAATGGCACAACTCAAGAAAATGTTCCTGAGGTGCCTGCACCAACTAGAGAGGAAGTTATTGATGATGATCAAGATACTTCTGATCAAGCTCCTACTAAAATTCGAAGGTCCACAAGGACACGTTCCGCACCAGAGTGGTACGGCAACCCTGTCTTGGAAATCATGTTGTTAGACAACGGTGAACCTTCGAACTATGAAGAAGCGATGGCGGGCCCGGATTCCGACAAATGGCTAGAAGCCATGAAATCCGAGATAGGATCCATGTATGAAAACGAAGTATGGACTTTGACTGACTTGCCCGTTGAGCGGCGAGCCATAGAAAATAAATGGATCTTTAAGAAGAAGACAGACGCGGATGGTAATGTGACCATCTATAAAGCTCGGCTTGTCGCTAAGGGTTATCGACAAGTTCAAGGGGTTGACTACGATGAGACTTTCTCACCGGTAGCGAAGCTGAAGTCCGTCCGAATCATGTTAGCGATTGCCGCATTCTATGATTATGAAATTGTTGGAAATATGCCCTAGAGGCAATAATAAATTGGTTATTATTATATTTCCTTGTTCATGATAATCGTTTATTATCCATGCTAGAATTGTATTGATAGGAAACTCAGATACATGTGTGGATACATAGACAACACCATGTCCCTAGTAAGCCTCTAGTTGACTAGCTCGTTGATCAATAGATGGTTACGGTTTCCTGACCATGGACATTGGATGTCGTTGATAGCGGGATCACATCATTAGGAGAATGATGTGATGGACAAGACCCAATCTTAAGCCTAGCACAAGATCATGTAGTTCGTATGCTAAAGCTTTTCTAATGTCAAGTATCATTTCCTTAGACCATGAGATTGTGCAACTCCCGAATACCGTAGGAGTGCTTTGGGTGTACCAAACATCACAACGTAACTGGGTGACTATAAAGGTGCACTACAGGTATCTCCAAAAGTGTCTGTTGGGTTGGCACGAATCGAGACTGGGATTTGTCACTCCGTGTAAGCGGAGAGGTATCTCTGGGCCCACTCGGTAGGACATCATCATAATGTGCACAATGTGATCAAGGAGTTGATCACGGGATGATGTGTTACGGAACGAGTAAAGAGACTTGCCGGTAACGAGATTGAACAAGGTATCGGGATACCGACGATCGAATCTCGGGCAAGTATCGTACCGATAGACAAAGGGAATTGAATACGGGATTGATTAAGTCCTTGACATCGTGGTTCATCCGATGAGATCATCGTGGAACATGTGGGAGCCAACATGGGTATCCAGATCCCGCTGTTGGTTATTGACCGGAGAACGTCTCGGTCATGTCTGCATGTCTCCCGAACCCGTAGGGTCTACACACTTAAGGTTCGATGACGCTAGGGTTGTAAAGGAAGTTTGTATGTGGTTACCGAATGTTGTTCGGAGTCCCGGATGAGATCCCGGACGTCACGAGGAGTTCCGTAATGGTCCGGAGGTAAAGATTTATATATGGGAAGTCCTGTTTTGGTCACCGGAAGAGTTTCGGGGTTTATCGGTAACGTACCGGGACCACCGGGAGGGTCCCGGGGGTCCACCAAGTGGGGCCACCAACCCCAGAAGGTTGCGTGGGCCAAGAGTGGTGAGGGACCAGCCCCTTAGTGGGCTGGTGCGCCTCCCACAAGAGCCCATGGCGCCTAAGAGGTGGGAAAGGGGCAAACCCTAATGGGATATGGGCCTTAGGGCCCATATTGGTGCGCCTCCTTCTCCCATCCCCTCTTGGCCGCCACCCTTGTTCCCCATCTAGGGCTGCCCCCCCCCTAGGGGTGGGAACCCTAGAGGGGGCGCAACCCCTCCCCTTCCTTATATATATTGAGGCATTGGGCAGCCCACAACACGCGATTCCATCTCTCGTTGGTGCAGCCCTGCATCTCTCTCTCTCCCTCCTCTTCTGTGGTGCTTGGCGAAGTCCTGCAGGATTGCCACGCTCCTCCATCACCACCACGCCGTTGTGCTGCTGCTGGATGGAGTCTTCCTCAACCTCTCCCTCTCTCCTTGCTGGATCAAGGCGTGGGAGACGTCACCGGGCTGCACGTGTGTTGAACGCGGAGGTGCCGTGCGTTCGGCACTTGATCATCGGTGATTTGAATCACGACGAGTACGACTCCATCAACCCCGTTCACTTGAACGCTTCCGCTTAGCGATCTACAAGGGTATGTAGATGCACTCTCCTTCCCCTCGTTGCTGGTCTCTCCATAGATAGATCTTGGTGACACGTAGGAATTTTTTTTGAATTTCTGCTACGTTCCCCAACAGTGGCATCATGAGCTAGGTCTATTGCGTAGATTCTATGCACGAGTAGAACACAAAGTAGTTGTGGGCGTTGATTTTGTTCAATATGCTTGCCGTTACTAGTCTTATCTTGATTCGGCGGCATCGTGGGATGAAGCGGCCCGGACCGACCTTACACGTACTCTTACGTGAGACAGGTTCCACCGACTGACATGCACTAGTTGCATAAGGTGGCTAGCGGGTGTCTGTCTCTCCTACTTTAGTCGGATCGGATTCGATGAAAAGGGTCCTTATGAAGGGTAAATAGCAATTGGCATATCACGTTGTGGTCTTTGCGTAGGTAAGAAACGTTCTTGCTAGAAACCCATAGCAGCCACGTAAAACATGCAAACAACAATTAGAGGACGTCTAACTTGTTTTTGCAGGGTATGCTATGTGATGTGATATGGCCAAAAGGATGTGATGAATGATATATGTGATGTATGAGATTGATCATGTTCTTGTAATAGGAATCACGACTTGCATGTCGATGAGTATGACAACCGGCAGGAGCCATAGGAGTTGTCTTAATTTATTCATGACCTGCTTGTCAACATAAACGTCATGTAATTACTTTACTTTATTGCTAAACGTTAGCTGTAGTAGTAGAAGTAATAGATGACGTGACAACTTCATGGAGACATGATGATGGAGATCATGATGATGGAGATCATGGTGTCATGCCGGTGACAAGATGATCATGGAGCCCCAAGATGGAGATCAAAGGAGCTATATGATATTGGCCATATCATGTCACTACTATTTGATTGCATGTGATGTTTATCATGTTAATACATCTTATTTGCTTAGAACGACGGTAGTAAATAAGATGATCCCTCATTAAAATTTCAAGAAGTGTTCTCCCCTAACTGTGCACCGTTGCTACAGTTCGTCGTTTCTAAGCACGCCGTGATGATCGGGTGTGATGGATCCTTACGTTCACATACAACGGGTGTTGACGAGCCTAGCATGTACAGACATGGCCTCGGAACACATGCAAAACACTTAGGGTTAACTTGACGAGCCTAGCATGTACAGACATGGCCTCGGAACACAGAAGACCGAAAGGTCGAGCATGAGTCATATAGAAGATACGATCAACATGAAGATGTTCACCGACGTTGGCTAGTCCGTCTCACGTGATGATCGGACATGGCCTAGTTAACTCGGATCATGTAATCACTTAGATGACTAGAGGGATGTCTATCTAAGTGGGAGTTCATAAGATGAACTTAATTATCCTGAACATAGTCAAAAGGTCTTTGCAAATTATGTCGTAGCTCGTGCTTCAGTTCTACTGTTTAGATATGTTCCTAGAGAAAATTTAGTTGAAAGTTGATAGTAGCAATTATGCGGACTAGGTCCGTTAACTGAGGATTGTCCTCATTGCTTCTTAGAAGGCTTATGTCCTTAATGCACCGCTCAGTGTGCTGAACCTCGAACGTTGTCTGTGGATGTTGCGAACATCTGACATACACGTTTTGATGACTACGTGATAGTTCAGTTAAACGGTTTAGAGTTGAGGCACCGAAGACGGTTTTGAAACATCGCGAAACATATGAGATGTTTCGAGGGCTGAAATTGGGATTTCAGGCTCGTGCCCACGTCAAGAGGTATAAGACCTCCGACGATTTTCTTAGCCTGCAAACTAAGGGAGAAAAGCTCAATTGTTGAGCTTGTGCTCAGATTGTCTGAGTACAACAATCATTTGAATCGAGTGGGAGTTGATCTTCCAGATGAGATAGTGATGTTTCTCCGAAGTCATTACCACCAAGCTGCTAGAGCTTCGTGTTGAACTATAATATATCAGGGATATATATGATGATCCTTGAGATATTCGCGATGTTTGACACCGCGAAAGTAGAAATCAAGAAGGAGCATCAATTGTTGATGGTTGGTGAAACCACTAGTTTCAAGAAGGGCAAGGGAACAAAGGGATACTTCATGAAACGGCAATTCAGCTGCAGCTCTAGTGAAGAAACCCAAGGTTGAACCCAAACCCGAGACTAAGTGCTTCTGTAATAAAGGGAACAGCCACTGGAGCAGAATTACCCTAGATACTTGGTAGATAAGAAGGCTGGCAAGGTCGATAGAAGTATATTGGATATACATTGTGTTGATGTGTACTTTACTAGTACTCCTAGTAGCACCAGGGTATTAGATACCGGTTCAGTTGCTAAGTGTTAGTAACTCGAAATAAAAGCTACGGAACAAACGGAGACTAGCTAAAGGTGAGCTGACGATATGTGTTGGAAGTGATTCCAATGTTGATATGATCAAGCATCGCACACTCCCTCTACCATCGAGCTTGGTGTTTGCGTTGAGCATAGACATGATTGGATTACGTCTATCGCAATACGGTTATTCATTTAAGGAGAATAATGATTACTCTGTTTATTTGAATAAAACCTTCAATGGTCTTGCACCTAAAATGAATGGTTCATTGAATCTCGATCATAGTGATACACATGTTCATGCCAAAAGATAGTAATGATAGTACCACCTACTTGTGGCACTGCCACGTAAGTCATATCGGTATAAAACGCATGAAGAAGCTCCATGTTGATGGATCTTTGGACTCACTCATTTTTGAAAGGATTGAGACATGCGAACCATGTTTGTTGGTAGATATGCATGAAGAAACTCTATACAGATGGACCGTTTGGACTCACTTGATTTTGAATCACTTGAGACATGCAAATCATACCACATGGGCAAGATGACCGAAAGCCTCGGTTTCAGTAAAATGGAACTAGAAAGCAACCTGTTGGAAGTAATACATTTTGATGTGTGCAATCCAATGAGTGCTGAGGCATGTAGTGGATATCGTTATGTTTTTACTTCACAGATGATTTGAGTAGATGTTGAGTATATTTACTTGATGAATCACGAGTCTGAATTATTGAAAGGTTCAAGTAATTTCAGTGTGAAGTTGGAAGATCGTCGTGATAAGAGGATAAAAATATCTATGATATGATCATAGAGATGAATATCTGAATTACGAGTTTGGCACAGAATTAAGACATTGTGGAAATTGTTTCAAAACTAATACAGCCTGGAACACCATAGTGTGATGGTGTGTCCGAACATCATAACTGCACCCTATTGGATATGATGCATACCATGATGTCTCTTATCGAATTACCACAATAGTTTATGGGTTAAGCATTAGAGACAACCACATTCACTTTAAATAGGGCACCACGTAATTCCGATGAGATGACACCGTATGAACTATGGTTTAGAGAAACCTAAGCTGTCATTTCTTAAAAGTTTGGGGCTGCGACGCTTATGTGAAAAAGTTTTAGGCTGATAAGCTCGAAACCAAAGCGGATAAATGCATCTTCATAGGACAACCCAAAAATAGTTGGGTATACCTCCTGTCTCAGATCCGAAAGCAATAAAGGATTGTTTCTAGAATCGGGTCCTTTCTCGAGGAAAAGTTTCTCTCGAAAGAATTGAGTGGGAGGATGGTGGAGACTTGATGAGGTTATTGAACCGTCACTTCAACTAGTGTATAGCAGGGCACAAAGAGTTGTTCCTGTGGCACCTACACCAATTGAAGTGGAAGCTTATGATATTGATCATGAGACTTCGGATCAAGTCACTCCCAAACCTCGTGGGATGACAAGGATGCGCACTACTTCAGAGTGGTACGTAATCCTGTCTTGGAAGTCATGTTGCTAGACAACAATGAACCTACGAGCTATGGAGAAGCGACGGTGGGCCCGGATTCCGATAAATGGCTCGAGGCCATATAATCCGAGAGAGGATCCATGTATGAAAACAAAGTGTAGACTTTGGAAGAACTACTTGATGGTCGTAAGGCTGTTGAGTACAGATGGATTTTAAAAGGAAGACGGACAATGATGGTAAATGTCACCATTAAGAAAGCTCGACTTGTCGTTAAGATGTTTACTGACAAGTTCAAGGAGTTGACTACGATGAGACTTTCTCACTCGTAGCGATGCTAAGAGTCTGTTGGAATTATATTAGTGATTACTGCATTATTTATGAAATCTTGCAGATAGGATGTCAAAACATTGTTTCCTCGACAATTTTCTTGAGGAAAGGTTGTATGTGATACAACCGGAAGGTTTTGTCAATCCTGAAAGATGCTAATAAGTATGCGAAGCTCCAGCAATCCTTCTAAGGACTGGAGTAAGCATCTCGGAGTTGGAATGTACGCTTTGATGAGATGATCAAAGACTTTGGGTTTATACAAAGTTTATGAGAAACTTGTATTTCCAAAGAAGTGAGTGGGAGCACTATAGAATTTCTGATAAGTATATGTTATGGATCAGAAATGATGTAGAATTTCTAGAAAGCATATAGGGTTATTTGGAAAGTGTTTTTCAATGGAAAGCCTGGATTAAGCTACTTGAACATTGAGCATTAAGATCTATAAGGATAGATCAAAACGCTTAATGGTACTTTCAAATAAGCACATACCTTGACATGATCTTGAAGGTGTTCAAGATGGATCAGTCAAAGAAGGAGTTCTTGCCTGAGTTGTAAAGTATGAAGTTAAAGACTTAAAGCTCGACCACGGCAGAATAAAGAGAAAGGACGAAGGTCGTCCCCTATGCTTAAGATATAGGCTCTACAGTATGCTATGCTGTGTACCGCACCTGAAATGTGCCTTGCCATGAGTCAGTCAAGGGGTACAAGAGTGATCTAAGAATGGATCACAGGACAGCGGTCAAAGTTATCCTTAGTAACTAGTGGACTAAGGAATCTTCTCGATTATGGAGGTGGTAAAAGAGTTCGTCGTAAAGGGTTACGCCGATGCAAACTTTGACACTAATCCAGATTATTCTGAGTAGTAAACTGGATTCGTATAGTAGAACAGTTATTTGGAATAAGCTCCAAATAGAACGTGGTAGCTGCATCTAGGAGATGACATAGAGATTTGTAAAGCACACACGGATCTGAAAGGTTCAGACCCGTTGACTAAAACCTCTCTCACAAGCAACATGATCAAACCCAGAACTCAATGAGTGCTAATCACATAGTGATGTGAACTAGATTATTGACTCTAGTAAACTCTTTGGATGTTGGTTACATGGCGATGTGACCTGTGAGCGTTAATCACATGGCGATGTGAACTAGATTATTGACTCTAGTGCAAGTGGGAGACTGTTGGAAATATGCCCTACAGGCAATAATAAATTGGTTATTATTATATTTCCTTGTTCATGATAATCGTTTATTATCCATGCTAGAATTGTATTGATAGGAAACTCAGATACATGTGTGGATACATAGACAACACCATGTCCCTAGTAAGCCTCTAGTTGACTAGCTCGTTGATCAATAGATGGTTACGGTTTCCTGACCATGGACACTGGATGTCGTTGATAGCGGGATCACATCATTAGGAGAATGATGTGATGGACAAGACCCAATCCTAAGCCTAGCACAAGATCATGTAGTTCGTATGCTAAAGCTTTTCTAATGTCAAGTATCATTTCCTTAGACCATGAGATTGTGCAACTCCCGGATACCGTAGGAGTGCTTTGGGTGTACCAAACGTCACAACGTAACTGGGTGACTATAAAGGTGCACTACGGGTATCTCCGAAAGTGTCTGTTGGGTTGGCACGAATCGAGACTGGGATTTGTCACTCCGTGTAAGCGGAGAGGTATCTCTGGGCCCACTCGGTAGGACATCATCATAATGTGCACAATGTGATCAAGGAGTTGATCACGGGATGATGTGTTATGGAACGAGTAAAGAGACTTGCCGGTAACGAGATTGAACAAGGTATCGGGATACCGACGATCGAATCTCGGGCAAGTATCGTACCGATAGACAAAGGGAATTGAATACGGGATTGATTAAGTCCTTGACATCGTGGTTCATCCGATGAGATCATCGTGTAACATGTGGGAGCCAACATGGGTATCCAGATCCGCTGTTGGTTATTGACCGGAGAATGTCTCGGTCATGTCTGCATGTCTCCCGAACCCGTAGGGTCTACACACTTAAGGTTCGATGACGCTAGGGTTGTAAAGGAAGTTTGTATGTGGTTACCGAATGTTGTTCGGAGTCCCGGATGAGATCCCGGACGTCACGAGGAGTTCCGTAATGGTCCGGAGGTAAAGATTTATATATGGGAAGTCCTGTTTTGGTCACCGGAAGAGTTTCGGGGTTTATCGGTAACGTACCGGGACCACCGGGAGGGTCCCGGGGGTCCACCAAGTGGGGCCACCAACCCCAGAAGGTTGCGTGGGCCAAGAGTGGTGAGGGACCAGCCCCTTAGTGGGCTGGTGCGCCTCCCACAAGAGCCCATGGCGCCTAAGAGGTGGGAAAGGGGCAAACCCTAATGGGATATGGGCCTTAGGGCCCATATTGGTGCGCCTCCTTCTCCCATCCCCTCTTGGCCGCCACCCTTGTTCCCCATCTAGGGCTGCCGCCCCCCCTAGGGGTGGGAACCCTAGAGGGGGCGCAGCCCCTCCCCTTCCTTATATATATTGAGGCATTGGGCAGCCCACAACACGCGATTCCATCTCTCGTTGGTGCAGCCCTGCATCTCTCTCTCTCCCTCCTCTTCTGTGGTGCTTGGCGAAGCCCTGCAGGATTGCCACGCTCCTCCATCACCACCACGCCGTTGTGCTGCTGATGGATGGAGTCTTCCTCAACCTCTCCCTCTCTCCTTGCTGGATCAAGGCGTGGGAGACGTCACCGGGCTGCACGTGTGTTGAACGCGGAGGTGCCGTGCGTTCGGCACTTGATCATCGGTGATTTGAATCACGACGAGTACGACTCCATCAACCCCGTTCACTTGAACGCTTCTGCTTAGCGATCTACAAGGGTATGTAGATGCACTCTCCTTCCCCTCGTTGCTGGTCTCTCCATAGATAGATCTTGGTGACACGTAGGAAATTTTTTTGAATTTCTGCTACGTTCCCCAACAGAAATATGGCAAATGGACGCCAAAACGGCATTCCTTAATGGTTTCCTTAAGGAAGAATTGTATATGATGCAACCGGAAGGTTTTGTCGATCCTAAGAATGCTAACAAGGTGTGCAAGCTCCAACGCTCGATTTATGGGCTGGTGCAAGCATCTCGGAGTTGGAACATTTCGCTTTGATGAGATGATCAAAGCGTTTGGGTTTACGCAGACTTATGGAGAAGCCTGCGTTTACAAGAAAGTGAGTGGGAGCTCTGTAGCATTTCTCATACTATATGTAGATGACATGCTTTTGATGGGAAATGATATAGAACTCTTGGACAGCATCAAGGCCTACTTGAATAAGAGTTTTTCAATGAAGGACCTTGGTGAAGCTGCTTATATATTAGGCATCAAGATCTATAGAGATAGATCAAGACGCCTCATAGGTCTTTCACAAAGCACATACCTTGATAAGATATTGAAGAAGTTCAATATGGATCAATCTAAGAAGGGGTTCTTGCCTATGTTACAAGGTATGAAATTGAGCTCAGCTCAATGTCCGACCACGGCAGAAGATATAGAAGAGATGAGTGTCATCCCCTATGCCTCAGCCATAGGTTCTATTATGTATGCCATGTTGTGTACCAGACCTGATGTAAACCTTGCCGTAAGTTTGGTAGGAAGGTACCAAAGTAATCCTGGCAAGGAACACTGGACAGCGGTCAAGAATATCCTGAAGTACCTGAAAAGGACTAAGGAAATGTTTCTCGTTTATGGAGGTGACGAAGAGCTCGTCGTAAAGGGTTACGTCGACGCTAGCTTTCGACACAGATCTGGATGACTCTAAGTCACAGACCGGATACGTGTATATTTTGAATGGTGGGGCAGTAAGCTGGTGCAGTTGCAAGCAGAGCGTCGTGGCGGGATCTACATGTGAAGCGGAGTACATGGCAGCCTCGGAGGCAGCGCATGAAGCAATTTGGGTGAAGGAGTTCATCACCGACCTAGGAGTCATACCCAATGCGTCGGGGCCGATCAAGCTCTTCTGTGACAACACTGGAGCTATTGCTCTTGCCAAGGAGCCCAGGTTTCACAAGAAGACAAGGCACATCAAGCGTCGCTTCAACTCCATTCGTGAAAATGTTCAAGATGGAGACATAGAGATTTGTAAAGTACATACGGTCCTGAATGTAGCGGATCCGTTGACTAAACCTCTCCCTAGAGCAAAACATGATCAACACCAGAATTCCATGGGTGTTCGATTCATCACAATGTAACTAGATTATTGACTCTAGTGCAAGTGGGAGACTGTTGGAAATATGCCCTAGAGGCAATAATAAAAGCATTATTATTATATTTCCTTGTTCATGATAATTGTCTTTATTCATGCTATAATTGTATTATCCGGAAATCGTAATACATGTGTGAATAATAGACACCAACATGTCCCTAGTAAGCCTCTAGTTGACTAGCTCGTTGATCAACAGATAGTCATGGTTTCCTGACTATGGACATTGGATGTCATTGATAACGAGATCACATCATTAGGAGAATGATGTGATGGACAAGACCCAATCCTAAACATAGCATGAGATCGTATAGTTCGTTTGCTAGAGTTTTCCAATGTAAAGTATCTTTTCCTTAGACCATGAGATCGTGTAACTCCCGGATACCGTAGGAGTGCTTTGGGTATACCAAACGTCACAACGTAACTGGGTGACTATAGAGGTAGACTACGGGTATCTCCGAAAGTGTCTGTTGGGTTGACACGGATCAAGACTGGGATTTGTCACTCCGTATGATGGAGAGGTATCACTGGGCCCACTCGGTAATGCATCATCATTATGAGCTCAAAGTGACCAAGTGTCTGGTCACGGGATCATGCATTACGGTACGAGTAAAGTGACTTGCCGGTAACGAGATTGAACAAGGTATTGGGATACCGACGATCGAATCTCGGGCAAGTAACATATCGATTGACAAAGAGAATTGCATACGGGGTTGCTTGAATCCTCGACATCGTGGTTCATCCGATGAGATCATCGAGGAGCATGTGGGAGCCAACATGGGTATCCAGATCCCGCTGTTGGTTATTGACCGGAGAGTCGTCTCGGTCATGTCTACATGTCTCCCGAACCCGTAGGGTCTACACACTTAAGGTTCGGTGACGCTAGGGTTGTAGGGATATGTATATGCAGTAACCCGAATGTTGTTCGGAGTCCCGGATGAGATCCTGGATGTCACGAGGAGTTCCGGAATGGTTCGGAGGTAAAGAATTATATATAGGAAGTGCTGTTTCGGCCATCGGGACAAGTTTCGGGGTCACCGGTATTGTACCGGGACCACCGGAAGGGTCCCGGGGGTCCACCGGGTGGGTCCACCTGCCCCGGGGGGCCACATTGGCTGTAGGGGTGCGCCTTGGCCTATATGGGCCAAGGGCACCAGCCCCAAGAGGCCCATGCGCCTAGGGTTTCCAAAGGGGAAGAGTCCCACAAGTGGAAGGCACCCCCTAGGTGCCTTGGGGGGGAGGGAAACCTCCCTTGGCCGCCGCCCCCCTAGGAGATTGGATCTCCTAGGGCCGGCGCCCCCCCTAGGCCCTCCTATATATAGTGGGGGAAGGAGGGCTTTTTCATCCACGCCTTTGGTTGCCTCCTTCTCCCTCTCCAACACCTCCTCCTCCTCCATAGTGCTTGGCGAAGCCCTGACGGAGTACTACAGCTCCACCATCACCACGCCGTCGTGTTGCTGCTGGAGCCATCTTCCTCAACCTCTTCTTCCCTCTTGCTGGATCAAGAAGAAGGAGACGTTACGCTGACCGTACGTGTATTGAACGCGGAGGTGCCGTCCGTTCGGTGCTAGGATCTCCGGTGATTTGGATCACGTCGTGTTCGACTACCTCATCCCCGTTCTTTGAACGCTTCCGCTCGCGATCTACAAAGGTATGTAGATGCATCCGATCACTCGTTGCTAGATGAACTCATAGATGGATCTTGGTGAAACCGTAGGAAATTTTTTGTTTTCTGCAACGTTCCCCAACATTTAGAGCAATTTTTATTGCTTTGCACCGATGACAACTTACTTGAAGGATCTTACTCAATCCATAGGTAGATATGGTGGACTCTCATGGCAAAACTGGTTTAAGGGTATTTGGAAGCACAAGTAGTATTTCTACTTAGTGCTGAGAATTTGGCTAGCATGAGGGGGAAAGGCAAGCTCAACAAGTTAGAGGATCCATGACAACATACTTTATCTCAGATATAAGAAAGACATAACTCATTACGTCGTCTTCCTTGTCCAACATCAACTCTTTAGCATGTCATATTTTAATGAGTGCCCCCAATCATAAAAGATGTCAATGATAATATATCTATATGTGAAAACCTTTCCTTCCTTATTACTTCCTATTAATTGCAACAATGACCAAAGCTATGTCTGCCAACTCCCAACAACTTTTAATCATCATACTCTTTCTATGTGAAGTCATTACTCTCAATAAGATCAATATGAACTTTTTGTTTCTTTTTATTCTTTTCTCTTTTCTTTTATTCACCCAAGATCATGGCAAAATAATCAAGCCCTTGACTCAACACTAATCTTTATTATATATACCTCACAGACTCGATTACATAGAAAGATCATAAAGCAAAACTCAAAACTAGATCATGCCATAAACTTTATTCTACTAGATCAAGATACTACTAATAGGATCGAACTAAGAAAACGGTAAAGATAGGAGTTGTGATTGTGATACGATACCGGGGCACCTCCCCCAAGCTTGGCAGTTGCCAAGGGGAGTGCCCATACCCATGTGATTATATCTCCTTGGTCAGTGAAGAAGGTGGAGGTGTTGTTGATGATGCGGGCTTGTCATCCATCTTCCAAGGCATAGGTTCACCATCACAGAAGGATGATCGAGTCTCCGGAATCCTCGAATCTGCAGCCAAACTCATTCTTTTGAATCTATATTCATACTCACAGTTTTGGTTTTGCGGGTCGTAGATTTGGGCTTGGAGGTGCCCGATCTTCTCATACAGTTTGAAGATGGCCTCCTCGGTGTTCTTGGCATCCGGCTTGTAGTTGTTAGTGAACTCCGCGAGCATCGTGTGGCTAGCGTTGATTCCACGCTCCACCATCCCCTGGCACTTGAAAATTTGATGCTCCATTGCTTCGAGCCTCGTCTCCACGCTTCCGGTTCCCTTTGGTCCCTCAACATCACGGATGTGCAACAACCCATCACGCATCTCAATGGTTTGAGGGTGTCGCAGCACCTCCGCGAGGTAAGGGTTGATGACCTTCTCGAAGAAATTGTCCTTGGAAGCACTTGGAGACGTCATGATAATCTAGATCTGTCAGAAAAACAGCTCGAAACAAAGACAAGAGATTTTTGTGTGATACGGGAGTCAAAACCCCCGGGAGATTATATAATGAATTTTTACCGACCAAAATACGTAACGTGCAAGAAAACGGAGTCCGGAAGGCACACGAGGTAGGGGGGCGTGCCCAGGGGGTAGGGCGCGCCCACCACCCTCGTGGGGCCCTCGTGTCCTTCCCGGACTGCTACTTATTTTTCTATTTTCTAAATATTCCAAAACAGAGAAATATTGCCTTAAAAATTGTTTTGGAGTCGGTTTACTTACCGTACCACATACCTATTCCTTTTCGGAGTCTGAAACGTTCTGGAAAGTGTCTCCTATGTATTCCTCCGGGGTTACGGTTTCAATAATATTGGTTTCAACATTTATGGGATTACCTGAGATATAATGTTTGATTCTTTGACCGTTTACCACTTTCGGATTTGTGCCCTCGAAGTTGTTGATCTTTATGGCACCGGAACGATAGACCTCTTCCATAACATAGGGGCCTTCCCATTTAGAGAGAAGCTTTCCTGCAAAAAATCTTAAACGAGAGTTGTATAGCAATACATAATCACCTACATTAAACTCACGCTTTTGTATCCTTTTGTCATGCCATCTTTTAACTTTTTCTTTAAACAACTTGGCATTTTAATAAGCTTGGGTTCTCCATTCATCAAGTGAGCTAATATCAAATAACCTCTTCTCACCGGCAAGTTTAAAATCATAGTTGAGCTCTTTAATAGCCCAATATGCCTTATGTTCTAGTTCGAGAGGTAAGTGACATGCTTTTCCATAAACCATTTTATACGGAGACATACCCATAGGATTTTTATATGCAGTTCTATAAGCCCATAATGCATCATCAAGTTTCTTGGACCAATTCTTTCTAGACCTATTAACAGTCTTTTGCAAAATTAATTTGAGCTCTCTATTGCTCAACTCTACTTGACCACTAGACTAGGGGTGATAAGGAGATGCAATCCTACGATTAACATCATATTTAGCAAGCATTTTACGGAAAGCACCATGAATAAAGTGTGAACCACCATCAGTCATTAAATATCTAGGGACTCCAAACCTCAGAAAAATAACTTCCTTAAGCATTTTAATAGAAGTGTTATGATAAGCACTACTAGTTGGAATAGCTTCTACCCACTTAGTAACGTAATCAACAACAACTAGAATATGTGTGTATCCATTAGAGGCAGGAAAAGGTCCCATATAATCAAAGCCCCAAACATCAAACAGTTCAATAACAAGAGAATAATTCATAGGCATTTCTTGACGTCTACTAATATTACCAATTCTTTGACATTCATCACAAGACAAGACAAACTTACGGGCATCCTTGAAGAGAGTAGGCCAATAAAATCCAGATTGCAATACCTTATGTGTAGTTCTATCTCCAGCGTGGTGTCCTCCATAAGACTCGGAATGACACTTGCGTAGGATCTGTTCCTGTTCATGCTCAGGTACACAACGTCTAATAACACCATCTACTCCTTTATAAAGATGTGGGTCATCCCAAAAGTAATGTCTTAAATCATAGAAAAACTTTTTCTTTTGCTGGTATGTGAAGCTAGGTGGTATAAACTTAGCAACAATATAATTAGCATAATCAGCATACCATGGAGTACTACGAGAAGTACTTATAACATTTAATTGTTCATCAGGAAAGCTATCATTAATAGGTAGTGGGTCATCAAGAATATTCTCTAACCTAGACAAGTTGTCTGCAATGGGGTTCTCAGCTCCCTTTCTATCAACAATATTCAAATCAAGTTCTTGTAGCAAGAGAACCCATCTAATAAGTCTAGGTTTAGCATCTTTCTTTTCCATAAGATATTTAATAGCAGCATGATCAGTGTGAATAGTTACTTTAGAATCAACAATATAAGATCTGAACTTATCACAAGCAAATACAACTGCTAAAAGCTCTTTTTCAGTAGTAGCATAATTTCTTTGAGCATTGTCTAGAGTCTTACTAGCATAATGAATAACATTTAATTTCTTATCAACTCTTTGCCCTAGAACAGCACCTACAGCATAATCACTAGCATCACACATAATTTCAAAGGGTAAATTCCAATCAGGTGGCTGAACAACAGGTGCA
The DNA here is from genome assembly GCF_056163025.1 of Triticum urartu. Classification (NCBI taxonomy): domain Eukaryota; kingdom Viridiplantae; phylum Streptophyta; class Magnoliopsida; order Poales; family Poaceae; genus Triticum; species Triticum urartu. Next base: position 56,668,220 of record NC_141875.1, on the reverse strand, counting down.
GAGACTAATGCTTTCTTAAGTATTTCAAATGCTTCTACACAATCATCATCAAATACAAATGGTATATCTTTTTGCAATAAATTAGTCAGAGGCCGATAAATTTTTGAGAAGTCCTTAATGAACCTCCTATAAAATCCGGCGTGACCAAGGAAACTTCTTATACCTTTGATGTCCTTGGGACATGGCATCTTTTCAATAGCATCAACATTGGCTTTATCAACTTCAATACCTCTTTAAGAAACTTTGTGCCCCAAGACAATACCTTCATTAACCATAAAGTGGCACTTTTCCCAATTCAAGACAAGATTAGTTTCTTCACATCTCTGCAAAACTCGATCAAGATTGCTCAAGCAATCATCAAAAGAGGAACCATAGACGGAAAAGTCGTCCATGAAAACCTCGCAAATCTTTTCACAAAAGTCAGAGAATATAGCCATCATGCATCTTTGAAAGGTAGCAGGTGCATTACATAAACCAAAATGCATACGTTTATAAGCAAAAGTACCAAAAGGGCATGTAAAAGTAGTCTTTGATTTATCTCTAGCCGACACAGGTATTTAAAAGAAACCAGAATAACCATCTAGAAAGCAATAGTGTGTATATTTGCATAATCTTTCTAGCATTTGATCAATAAAAGGTAAGGAGTAATGATCTTCCTTAGTAGCTTTGTTTAATTTGCGGAAATCAATTACCATCCTATAACCTGTGATAATTCTTTGTGGAATCAATTCATCTTTATCATTAGGAAGAATAGTAATACCTCCCTTCTTAGGGACACAATGAACAGGACTTACCCACTCACTATCAGCAACGGGATAGATTATACCTGCCTCCAGAAGCTTTAGTATTTCTTTTCTTACCACTTCTTTCATTTTAGGATTCAGGCGTCGTTGAGGATCACGAACTGGTTTGGCATCTGGTTCCAAATTTATTTTATGTTGACATAGAGTGGGACTAATGCCCTTAAGATCATCAAGAGTATATCCAATAGAAGCACGGTGCTTCTTCAGAGTTTTTAATAATCTTTCTTCTTCATGCTCTGAAAGGTTAGCACTAATAATAACAGGATATATCTTCTTTTCATCAAGATAAGTATATTTAAGATTATCAGGCAAAGGTTTAAGCTTAAATACAGGATCACCCTTGGGTGGAGGAGGATCCCCTAAAATTTCAACAGGCAAGTTGTGATGCAGAATAGGTTCCTGTTTAAAGAATACTTCATCTATTTCCCTTCTTTCATTCATGAACATATCATTTTCATGGTCTAGCAAATAGTGTTCTAAAGGATCACTGGGAGGTACGGCAATAGAAGCAAGACCAATAATTTCATCCTTACTAGGTAATTCTTCCTCACGATGTTGTTTACTAAATTTAGAGAAATTAAACTCATGAACCATATCATCCAAGCCAACAGTAACAACACTCTTTGTGCAATCTATGGTAGCATTGACAGTATTTAAGAAGGGTCTACCAAATATAATGGGACAAAAGCTATCTTGTGGGGAAGTAAGAATAAGAAAATCAGCAGGATATTTAGTTTTCCCACACAAGACTTCAACATCTATAACAATTCCAATTGGTGAAATAGTATCTCTATTGGCAAGTTTAATAGTAACATCAATATCTTCTAACTCAACAGGTGCAATTCCATTCTTAATTTCTTCGTATAAAGTATGCGGTATAACACTAGCACTTGCACCCATATCACATAAGCCATGATAACAATCACTAGTAGAAAACAGGGCTTTGGTCCAGGCCGGGTCAGCCCATTAGTCCCGGTTCAGTCCAGAACCGGGACCAATGTGGGCATTGGTCCCGGTTCGTGAGCCCAGGGGGTCGGCCGGGCCACGTGGGCCATTGGTCCCGGTTCATCTGGACCTTTTGGTCCCAGTTGGTGGGATGAACCGGGACCAATGGGCCTCGCTCCTGGCCCACCACCATTGGTCCCGGTTGGTGGCTTGAACCGGGACCAAAGGCTCCCCTTTAGTCCCGGCTCATGTCACCAACCGGGACCAATGAGGTGCCTATATATACCCCTCGCTCGCGAGCAGAGCACCCCAGTGCTATGTTTTTCTCTGGCCGAGGGGGAGAGGGCTTTGTGGTGCTCTAGCTCACCTCCTATGCACATGAGGTGTTCGATGGAATGCCCGAGCCACACTACTTAAGCTTTCTCCTCTCGAAGCTCGACCTCCAAGCTCCATTTTCCTCGAGATTTTTCTAGATTTAGCGGTCTGTCACGCCCCGTCCCCGTCTTCACCGCCGTCGATCACCCGCGCCGATCTCATCACCGACACCACCGTGGTGAGCCACTTGTTCTTATCTTCTTTCTGAAAGGAAAAATATTCTTACTTGTATGTTTAGATAGATACTTGTATCATTTTCTTAATTTATTATTGCATCTTATATAGTGCGATGGTTTTGGTATCCGCCCCCGTCGGCCCTCGTCCTGTCTATGATTCGGATGTGGTATGTATATTATCTTTATAACTATTGGTTCATTTATTGTTTATGAAAATTATGCCGACCAACGTGACATAGATTTTATTTATCTAGGATGTATGTGAATCGGAAATGCCAACCGACCCTATTGTCGAGAGGTTAAATTTAGTTGAAGAAGAAAACAATTTGTTGAAGGAAAAAATAAAAAAAAATGAGGAGGAGAAGATGATATTGGAGTTGCATGTTGCGGATGTCGTCGATGATCACAAGATCAAGATGGATGCAATGCGCTTGAAGATTAGAAAGATTAGAAAATATGCCATTCATACCGAGGCTTGGTATCATTATGCCGTTGGATCAATTGTTACCTTGGTTGCGATTATGATCGCATTTGTTTTCGCATTGAAATGTTTTACATAGTTTCAATGTATGGTTTAATTAATTAGATGCTCTGGAGAGCTATATGTTGTTAGATGAGAACTATGTATGCACTTTGGTTTTAATGTGATGATGAACTTCTATTAATTTGGACACTTAATTATATATAATGCACGCAGATGAACCGGCAATGGATGTACGGTGACAGACACACCCGCGAGTACATTAAGGGTGTGCATGAGTTTCTCGATGTGGCTGAGGCAAACAAGCAGAATGGTTTTATGTGTTGTCCATGCACTGAATGTGGGAATACGAGGTCTTACTCTAACCGGAAAATCCTTCACTCCCACCTGCTTTACAAGGGTTTCATGCCACACTATAATGTTTGGACGAGGCACGGAGAAATAGGGGTTATGATGGAAGACGGCGAAGAAGAAGACTACGATGACAACTATGTGCCCCCTGAATACGGTGATGCTGCAACGAGGGGAGCTGGTGAAGATCAAGAGGAACCAGACGATGTGCCCAATGATGCTGCAACGGGTGAAGCTGCTGAAGATCAAGAGGAACCAGACGATGTGCCCGATGATGATGATCTCCGCCGAGTCATTGTCGATGCAAGGACGCAATGCATTAGTCAAAAAGAGAAGCTGAAGTTCGATCGCATGTTAGAGGATCACAAAAAAGGGTTATACCCCAATTGCGAAGATGGCAACACAAAGCTCTGTACCGTACTGGAATTGCTGCAGTGGAAGGCAGAGAATGCCGTGGCTGACAAAGGATTTGAGAAGCTACTGAAAATATTGAAGAAGAAGCTTCCAAAGGATAACGAATTGCCCGACAGTACATACGCAACAAAGAAGGTCGTATGCCCTCTAGGATTGAAGGTGGAGAAGATACATGCATGCCCTAATGACTGCATCCTCTACCGCGGTGCATACAAGGATCTGAACGCATGCCCGGTATGCGGTGCATTGCGATATAAGATCAGACGAGATGACCCTGGTGATGTTGACGGCGAGCCCCCCAGGAAGAGGGTTCCTGCGAAGGTGATGTGGTATGCTCCTATAATACCACGGTTGAAACGTCTGTTCAAAAACGAAGAGCATGCCAAGTTGATGCGATGGCACAGTGAGAACCGAAAGAAAGATGGGAAGTTGAGAGCATCCGCTGACGGGTTGCAGTGGAGAAAAATCGAGAGAAAGTACTGGGATGAGTTTGCAAAGGACCCAAGTAATGTATGATTTGCTTTAAGCGCGGATGGCATTAATCCTTTCGGGGAGCAGAGCAGCAATCACAGCACCTGGCCCGTGACTCTATGTATGTATAACCTTCCTCCTTGGATGTGCATGAAGCGGAAGTTCATTATGATGCCAGTTCTCATCCAAGGCCCTAAGCAACCCGGCAATGAAATTGATGTGTACCTAAGGCCATTAGTTGAAGAACTTTTACAGCTGTGGAATGAAAACGGTGTACGTACGTGGGATGAGCACAGACAGGAGGAATTTAACCTTAAGGCGTTGCTGTTCGTGACCATCAATGATTGGCCCGCTCTCAGTAACCTTTCAGGACAGACAAACAAAGGATACCACGCATGCACGCACTGTTTAGATGACACTAAAAGTATATACCTGGACAAATGCAGGAAGAGTGTGTACCTGGGCCATCGTCGATTTCTTCCGACCAACCATCAGTGTCGAAAGAAAGGCAAGCATTTCAAAGGTGAGGCAGATCACCGGAAGAAGCCCGCCATGCGCACCGGTGATCACGTGCTTGCTATGGTCAATGATTTACACTACGTAATCTTTGGAAAGGGTCCCGGTGGACTAGCTGTTCCGAATGACGCTGAGGGACACGCACCCATGTGGAAGAAGAAATCTATATTTTGGGACCTACCCTACTGGAAAGACCTAGAGGTCCGCTCCTCAATCAACGTGATGCACGTGACGAAGAACCTTTGCGTGAACCTGCTAGGGTGTGGGCCCCCTAGCCTTCATCTTTGGCGAGGATTTTTCTTTATTTATTTTAAAACGTTCCGTGGAGTTTCAGGACTTTTGGAGTTGCGCAGAATAGGTCTCTAATATTTGCTCCTTTTCTAGCCCAGAATTCCAGCTGCCGGCATTCTCTCTTCTTATGTAAACCTTGTAAAATAAGAGAGAATAGCCATAAGTATTGTGACATAAAGTGAAATAACAGTCCATAATGCAATAAATATTGATATAAAAGCATGATGCAAAATAGACGTATCACCGTGCCTTTTTCAGAAAGGAAAAAACCATTCTCCCGATTTGGTTTTTTTTCCATTTTTTGTGAAAAAAGTTCGTCAAAACCTATCAACATGTGATTTAGTTTTGAAAATCTCGACGCGAGGAATCCGACGATGAAAACGATTCGAGATTTGGCGCATGGTTTAAGAGATAAACTGTTTTAAATAAATGGATTTACGAAAAAAGGGAAAACTCTCATGTTGCAACAAGTGGCACACATGTAGCACGCCATTTGTCGCAACCTGTAGAGGTGGGAGTTATCTTTGCAAGGAGTACTCCTCAATTAATGATTTTGGATGGGGTGTGTATGTTTTTCTACTTTGTCTAAAAAAATGTATGTCTCTACTAGGGGTAAACCCATGCTTTATTCATCGGAACCATAGTTTGTGAGATACAAATTGGATTATGGGGTTGAGTAAGTCACACATGGCTCCCGCGATCTAAAGAAAGGATAATTTTAGCTAAACAAGGACCGAGCATACCGGCATCGACTGCCCTAGGCAATGTCGTTCACCACCTCTTTTTTCTGTTTGAAGTGATTATGAAGCTTTTTTTAGCATCAGTACAGACACAAGCGCTCATATAGACTGAGCCGGCATATCATCTTGAGATTTACGAAGCCACCGTAGGCGCCTCGTCGTCGACGGGAACGTCTCCTCCCACTGAAAGCGCATCGCCGAAAATCCTGAAATAAATCCAGGAATAATGCAAAGCATCAGGATTTAAACCCTGATGGGTTGGGGATACCACTGTCCACCTAACCATCTCAACCACGGATTGGTTCTCGTGATTATGAAGCTTTTGAGACCTAAATCTTCTATCAAATAGAGTGCTTCCCGGCACATGATTGCTTTAAGTGTGGTGGCTTCGTGGAGTCCCTTAATAATGAAAGGCAAGCTTCCCAAGAAATTTTCATGTTGGTCACAGCACACTGCAGCAGCAGATCCCCTGGAGTTTGAAACACCCGCGTCACACATGGGTTTTTGCATATCCCATTGGCGGAGCCCTGGGTTGGCTGATGCTTCCTGTTCTCCTAGGGGCACACCCTTGTCGATGATCGTCGACCTTTGTTCTTTTAATATCTTGAGCTCAGTGATAAAAACGGCTGATGAACGATGTGTTGTGTGAGGGCTTTGGAATTCCTTTTAGCCGACCAGGTGGCCCATACAGCGATCGCAAGCTTCACAAGGGGATAAAGTATGTAACATTGAGAACAACAACTGTTTTGCACTAGATTTGCTTCGAGGGGCATGTATGTAGGCACTTCCTATTTACCACGCAAGTCGCTGGGTAGCGAACACCCGCATAATCGGTGATTGCTATGCTCTATATCGTGCCGGCTCAAGTAGGTGGGAGACTCTATTCTGGGGGTTTTCGTGTTATTTTCTTTCTGTTTTTTATTTTTATTTTTTCCTTTTATTTTTATTTTTATTTGTGAACATTTTTCAAATTCGTGATTTTCTCAAATCATAACCATTTTCTAAAACCGTTAACCTTTTTTGAAATCATGAATATTTAAAAAAATTCATTCGATAACATTTTTTAGATCATGAGTTTGAAAAATATTCCCATATTTGAATCCGGGAACATGTTTTCAAGTTCGTGAACTTTTTAAATGCAGGAACATTTTAAGAAATATGCAAACATTTTTCAAATCCATGATCATTATTTTTCATGATTTAGTAAATAAAATAAATAATTTTCATGATTTCAAAACTAGAAAACATAAGAAAATCAAAAAAAAAAACTAACGACCACGGGACGTCCCAATCGGAGAGTGCCCTTTGTGATTGGCCGCCTGCTTAACACAATAAGCTTTGAATAGGGCCTCCCATGCATGTACTTTGTATCGCTCATTGCTGGCGATACATAGCGGCCGTGCAGCTCCTATGTGCAATTTTTTTTTGAGAATTATGTGCAATTTTTTTGGGATGTGGTTTTCTATAGGTTTTTAGGAAGGTTTTCATCTGGATTTTTAGCTTTATTTCTCCCCTTACTATTATTTTGTATATTTTTTTGTAAATAAATCACCTAAATATTCATGATAATCATGAAATTGTGAAATAATGTGTTGGCACATTTTAGAAACAATCCACAGTGCATTTTCAAAGGTTGTTTCAGAAAAGATTGGAGTATATTGACAATATCCAAATGTTCGGCTAGAATTTATATGGTCAACATGTTACTTTTATTTTAGAAATGTTCGACATGTATTTAAAAATGTTTTCACACTTCAAAGTTATTTATTTTTTTAGCGGTTTTAAAATTTCATTGTTTGTTCCAAAAATGTCCTTGATAAAAATTCAACGTGCATTAAAATATCAGCCTGCTATTGAGATTTGAGAAACAATTTGGGCATAAAAACTATTTAATTATTTTACAGAAAATAGTATATGAAAATTGAAAAAGGAAAGGAAAACAGAAAAGGATGAAAACAAACATAATATTGTTTATATAAGTAAAATAATGTTTGACACGTTAAAAAGAAATAATTTAATTGAACTGTACAATGCATTGTTAATGTAATTGAGAAACAAGTAATTAAAAATGTATTCGACACAATATTACTAACGTTCATGTAGTTAAGACAAGTGTTCAACGCATTTTAACTAACCTTCCCCTGGTTTGAGAACATTCATGTATTTTAAAATGTCCATGTATTTTAAAAGTGTTAAAGTCATTTTTTAATGTTCTTATTAAAAATTTCTGGCATGTTTTAAAATTGTTCATGTAATTAAAGTGTACAATGCACCTTTTCAACATGCATTTAGAAAAATATTCCTGCTATGAAAAAATTTCTTCAATTTTTTTAAAATGATTGTGTCATTAGAAAAGTGTTTGATGCATTTAATACAATTTATTGTACTTGTAAATGTTCCTGCAATTTAAAAAGAGTTCGACACATTATGCCCATGTAACTAAAAGAGTGTTGGACACATTTTTTAAAATGTTCATATAATTAGAGTGTGTACAATGCAATTTAAAAAATGTAATTATAATAATGTATATGTAACTAAAATGTCTTGAAGCATTTTTAAAACTTACCATTGTAATTTAAAACAGTATTTCTTGCATATTCCGCTATAATCATGTGGTTTAAGATAATCATGTTTAAAAAAATACGCAAGTGATGTTAAGCAAACAATTTTAAAATGTTTATAAATGTTTGCAGAAATGAAAAGGAGGGGGAGGAAAGTGAAATTAAAAAACTTCAACAGATTTAACTTGTATTCCTCATTTTAAGTGTTCGAGAACAAAGATTTGGGATTTTGTTAGTGGGCACGAGAGATGAGTCTTGACAAGCACACTGCATCGATCACTTCAGGGGGTTGCCGATGGAAAATGCATTAAGTGTCCAAATGCTTCTCCGCACGAGTCGCACACGTCAAGAGGTGATCATACACATGCCATGAAAGTTTTAAGATTTTCAATGAATTACAATTTTTCACGTCAAGAGGTGATCGAACACACGACATGAAAGTTTTAAGATTTTTCAGTGAATTACACTTTGAAGGGATATGTTGCCAAAAAAGAAAAAGAAACAACAAAAGGCAGGAAAAGAACACATAACATCAAGAATGAAAAGGAAGGAAAATAAAAATAAACAAATCAGTTAAAAGGGAAAAAGCCGAGGGAAAAAAAAGCGCATCTCCATTATACCCTGGTGGGTTTGATGAATAATGGCAAAATTATCTGGGAGGAGTAAATAAGTTTATTTCAGGACCTTGGACTAATTTCCATATTCAGGTGTATGATTTTATATGGGAGATGAATAGTGATCCCTACAAACATTGATTCCTCCTCAAAATTCCCGTTTGTATTTTGTAGTAGAATCCAAGATTTACATGGGGTTAGAACAAGCACAGGCATAATCTAATCCAGAGTCATACCAAAATCAACTAATTAGCCATCTTTGTACTACCGATTCCCCGCACGTTGTTGCAGGAATATTTTGCAACATATTTCTATGTGATTCGTTGTATGAAACATGAATATTTGAAGTAATAATATAAAAAGCAAAACTTAAAATACATATAATTTATTATATTTTAAGATTATATAGTTGTACAATGTTTACTAAATATATATAGCGTAATAAAATAAAAATTCGCATGTTGAGATGTGTTTTTTTTTCATGCATATCATGATGAAGTGACATGCTTGCATGTTAAGACATGTGGTTGTGCGGATGGACTTTTTCTCATGCATGTTATGCGATGATGTGACATGCTTACTTGTTGAGAGAAATAGTTACTGGGAGCTAACTATTTAGATATAGAAGATTCATACTGGATCACACCTATATTCAGCTGTTTAAAACCACAAATTTTGTTCAAACTAAGTTGAATCTGGCCGGAAGAATTATAACTAGCCTAAGATATTTTGACTTGGAAGTGGGGCGGATCGGGTGCCGCTTTGCATCCCTACCTTGGACCAAGGGGACACCATCATGGTCATCAGTCGGGTTGGCAATCAATCATACGATGTGCTGATCATCGGCCCTGTTTGGATCCCTAAGTTAGAGTTAGTTTTAGTTAGTTGGGGCTCAAATAACTTAAAAATATCAAACATGATGGGTTAGTTGGATATAACTCACCTCAAAAAAGTAGCCCACACTAGAGAAGCTTATTTGGGTTAGTTCTCCTAGGCCCACTAGAAAAAATAGTAAAAAAAGTTATCCTTCCCATTCAAACATGATTGAATGATTGAGAAAGTAGTCAAATGATTGAGAAAGAATATTTATTGTCAATCTAACTCTACCATCCAAACAGCTCTTTGCTTAGAGTTAGTCTAGGGTTAATTCAAGGTTAGAATCTAACTCCAACCTTTAACTGAGTTAGAGTATTCAAACAGGGCCATCGCTGCACCTCCGCCAGCCGGAACATTTCGCTGCTTTGCATGGAAGTGACAGGCGGTCAAATCTAAGACGGTCACAGAACATAGACTACTGCCAACGATCGAACGCACTGTTATTCTTCTTGGTCAGAGAGCCCACGGTCTACACATCATATTATGGATTTGGGAGAATATATGTTTGCATTTTGGGTGCCGTATGTGTTGGCTATGTCCCATGTTTCAGATAGTTCTGGGTACACCCTTTGGCCGGCACGCATGCAGCAAAACAGAACGAGCATACAGACGGGACAAGCAATTTCCTCTCCTTTGAGTTCGACGGTCTGTGTTGGTTCATCGAAGCAAGCTGCATGATCTTCATCAAGTGAAGTCCACGGGCAGGCGTTACACTATACACTTGCATTTCCGGGACAGTGAAAAGAGACGCGATTTTCGTGCACACAGTTCAGGCAGGAACAACCGACGGATTTTATCATTTTTTTTAGGAAAACTACGGGATTTGTGTTCTGGAATGAGCCCATCTCATTGGCCCACCATAACACAGGCCTTTACGGCCTACAAAAGAAGGCTCAGATATTACAAGGACCTCCTATTTGACACTCTTCGATGCCCTCAAAAAAATTGACACTCTTCGGAAAACCCTTTTTTACAAGAAAACATCCAATCTATTTATCAACTATCAAGGCAGTACGAAGAATACAAGAAATAATAAAAATTGCATCCAGGTTCATCGACCACCTAGCGACAACTAAAAGCACTAGAGCGAGCCGAAGGCGCGCAATCATCATTGCCCCTCCTTCACTATAGAAAGTACAGGGATCCGGTTTTGGGAAGCTCCTCACTACTTTTGGGAACTTTCTAGAACGTCCCTGACTGTATTTTTATGTTTGATGTTTACTTCTTTTTCTTTACAGGTTGTTTTGGCTTTTTTTTTCTACTTTTAAAAAAATCAAAAAATGTTCATGATCTCAAAAAATGCTTGAAATATAAAAAACGATTGATTTATAGAAAAGGTTTGTCTTATTTTTAAAAAACTTTAATTTTTTCAAAAAAGGTTCATGTTTAAAAATGCTTATTTTTCAGGAAAAGAATTTCGCATTTAAGAAATTCAAAATTGCAAAAAGAAGTATATGCTTCATTGAGTGTTTAGTTTTTTTAGAATGTTCAAAAACTCAACGAAATTACATTTCGAAAAAATGATTGAAAATCTGAAAACATGTTTGAGTTTTCAAAAAAAACATTTTAAATAAATGTTTACTTTTTATAAGAATGGTCAATTTTTTAAAAAATATTTGTTTTTTATATAAATGGTGAGAAATTTATAAAAAAGTTCTCTTTTTGAATAATTAACAAATTTCGTGTGTTTTGGAATAAATATTAAAAACTAAAGAAAACAAAGAAAAACACAAAAAACCGGAAAAGACAACTATTTTAGGGGGAAATGGAAAAGCTTGCTGGATTGCTCGCTTTGCATGTATAAAGAACCCAAGAAGCAAGCTACATCCATGTCCATAGATCATCTGGCGACAACTACAAGCACTGTAGCGATATGAAAAGCGTCGTAGTCATCGTCCCTCCCTCAGCGGAGCTAGGCAAACCATGTAGTAGAGACAGTCAGAAAGTTGTCATGCTAATGCCCTAATGGACCAGCACACCAGAATAGTAATCGTCGCTGATGAAGATAAGTGTAGATCAAAAGGACCCAACCTGTAGAAACATGAATGCAGACAAAAGATGATCGGATCCAAGCAAAACCACCGAAGAAAAACACCGACCGAATCTCGCAATATCTAACAAAGACACACCTATGCAAGCCTTTCGACAACGCTAGATGCACCGCCGGGACAGGGCTAGACGGGGAGAACTTTATTCCATCTTCAGAGAGTTGCCATCATCTTGTCTTCTTGAGCAGGACATAAATCCTAAACAAACAAAAACAAACACTTAAAACCAAAGCAGGAGCCCTCCCACCGGTAAGGGTTGGGATCCACCGCGCCTCCTTGGCCCTAAGGCCACAGTAGACAAGACTGTTCGCGCGGCGCCGGCGAAAGCCTAGCGTGGGAGTCACTCGTGGGAGCACAATGAGGAAACGTTTCGTGGCATCTAAGCTAAACATTATCTTGCAAAATGATGAACTTTTTCTACATTTGTATGGACAGTTTGTAAAGTTGACTGAGGTTTGTAAAGATTCTTCTACATTCTCTTTGATATTAGATAGATAAATTATGAAAACATAATGAACATTTTTCTAGATAGGTAAAAAAGAGTGTTTTCAATTGAGCCACATATGAACAAAAGAGAACAATATTTTCCATGGAAGAACTTCTTTTTTTCACATGTTAGTTTCAGACTCTCCCATAAAAATAAGACTCTTATATGTGCATTACTTTTTCGTGTAAAAAATTGACCACTTTCTGATCGTGCCTAAAATATAATTTGTGCATGAAAATTTATTTTCTATAGTACTAATAAAATACCACAAAGCAATGTATTTTTTCTATGGAATTTCAAAAGCATTTTTTATGATTTAGTTGTGATATTAATATTATAACACAAATTAAATTCTGATAGAATTTAGCGTTGAAATATGAGCAATTTGTATATTGTTCTTTGCAGCAAAAACGTGGAACTAGTGCACATTTGTAAATTTTCTTGTGATTGGTTGTTGCCACCTCAAACCGAAAATGCTTGTCCCGACTTTCACATCAAGTCAGTGTTTAGTATCCCATTCTTCTTAAAACACATTATAAACCAAGACGCTCATAAATACGCCTTGTCCTTGTCCGCATGCCTGGGCAAAAGTGATGCATGGGCCTAGGATTTTGATTCTTCTCGCCTGGCCAGGCTGCCTGGTCGCGTTCTTGTTTAGATGGTGGCCCGTGCCTGGAAGGTCATCGATTAAAGAAACTATAAGAACTGATAAAGCATCTCCGAAGCTTTCCGCAAACTGCTAGTGTAGCCCAGGTTAATACTGCTCTCTGGCCAGGCAAACAGAAAAAGACGCCTGGCAGGCTAATCATCTATTTGGGCTGTCTCAGCCAAGCTTGCTCTAATTTTTCTCAGGAAACAACCAAACATTATTTTTCTCAGGCAACAATCAAACCCAACGGATGCGAACCAAACTAGCTCATACACTCACTCTTTAGAATGCACCCTTTATCTCTGAACGCTTTCGAGAGACAGAGTTGGCACCTCATCTTGAAATTGACGAAGCCATCACAGACGTCTCCGTAGTTAACGGAATGTCTCCTCCCACTGAACGAACTTCGTAGAAAGTCTGAAATAAATTCAGGAAAATATGATCACTAGTGCCAAGTCTAGGATGTGAACCCTGGTGGCTAGTTCCTCCACACACCAAATCATTTGAGCTAGGCTCAGTTCGTTTATGAACTCTGTTCTTGAAGATTTTTTGCGACAAAGAATGCCGACTTAGTTAAAGAATGATGAGTTAGGGTTTCTCGTCATATGACGAGATTTGCTGTCAGGTGCTTCAGATCTATGCAAGGATTCAATAACAATGACTGCGCCTTCAAGACGGTGGTCCTTAGGGGCACGTGCATGAAGACTTCTTGGCTGTCATCGACAACGTCAAGCCGGCCCGGCTGGGGAGCGGTGACAGCGGCGCATCGGCAGCTTGTTTTGGCCACGATAATGGTTGTTAGGTGGTCTCCGAATTTTCATGTAGTTTTTACTATATTTCATATGCTCTGTACTTCGTGTGAACTTATATAATAGATCTAATCCTTGCAAAGGGTGTTTCATATCGCATATTGTAATGTCGCTGGTATTTTGTGCGAAAATATTTTGTTACATGTGTGCATAAAACTCTCTTGTTCGACGGTGGTGTGGAACTCTAGTTGCGGAACTATCAGTGTCTCATCGGCATGTAATTTTCATTTCTTTTGTGGATTCTTCCATAATGCTGGACCTTTTTGAATAAAGAGCCCCTGGAGAGAGATAAAAGAAATCAAATGATAAGTGTCACATGTCATGTGCGTGGCACTCCAGCTCTGATGTTTTTTTATGGCAATCTCAGTCATGCAGGGATGGCAAATTCCAGTGACACACAACAAGTTTTCTGTCAAAAATTAAGTGAAGCACGAAGTTGCCACGCTTGCCAACTAAAGTTGTCTTTCTCACGTAACTAAAAATGGTATAAAAATGTTCAGAGTTACCATATGCTCGTACCTAACGTTCGGCTCTTATGAAGGTCCTAAAAGAAATGCACGGACATGCATCCTCAATTCCTCACGAACTTTAATTTATTTTCTCTTATCCACGGGGAAAAGAGAGAGAGAGGAGAATGGCCGTGGCCCATGGGTATGTGGATCGGATTTCGTGCGAAAGCAGCCGAGGTCGGTCCGCATGGACAACACAGCGGGACTTGCTATATGACGCATTTTGAGTCATATAGGAGCTCGACATACAGGGTGAGGCGCATCGGCAGTTTGTTTTGGCCACGATAATGGTTGTTAGGTGGTCTCCAAATTTTCATGTAATTTTTACTATATTTCATATGCTCTGTACTTCGTGTGAATTTTTATAATAGATCTAATCCTTGCAAAGGGTGTTTCATATCGCATATTGTAATGTCGCTGGTATTTTTGTGCGAAAATATTTTGTTACATGTGTGCATAAAACTCTCTTGTTCGACGGTGGTGTGAAACTCTAGTTGCGGAACTATCAGTGTGTCATCGGCATGTAATTTTCATTTCTTTTGTGGATTTTTCCATAATACTGGACCTTTTTGAATAAAGAGCCCTTGAAGAGAGATAAAAGAAATCAAATGATAAGTGTCACATGTCATGTGCGTGGCACTCCGGCTCTGATGTTTTTTTATGGCAATCTCAGTCACGCAGGGATGGCAAATTCTAGTGACACACAACAAGTTTTCTGTCAAAAATTAAGTGAAGCATGAAGTTGCCACGCTTGCCAACTAAAGTTGTCTTTCTCACGTAACTAAAAATGGTATAAAAATGTTCAGAGTTACTATATGCTCGTACCTAATGTTCGGCTCTTATGAAGGTCCTAAAAGAAATGCACGGACATGCATCCTCAATTCCTCACGAACTTTAGTTTATTTTCTCTTATCCACGGGGAAAGGAGAGAGAGGAGAATGGCCATGGCCCATGGGTATGTGGATCGGATTTCGCGCGAAAGCAGCCGAGGTTGGTCCGCATGGACAACACAGCGGGACCTGCTATATGACGCATTTTGAGTCATATAGGAGCTCGACGTAAAGGGTGAAGCGCGCGACTGGGCCAGCCCACCGACACGAAGGTGCATGTGTTTCCTATCGTGCGACCTATAAAACCCCCAAAACAATAGAGCGAGCAATGATTCGATCCCTCGACCTCGATCGCATCTGATTCTTGACCACAAGCCATTAGCCACTCCACCATACATTAGAAGTTAAACATGAAGGCGCGAAAACGTACTAGAACACACAACCGGGTTGAAATTTGGAAAACATTTTTTCAAAATTATGAACAATTTTGAACTGTCGCAATTTTATTTTGATATTCCATTTTTTTGAAAAACGTGATTTTTTTGTAATTCTGAAAAAATTTGAAAATGAGATTTTTTTTTACCAAAATTCATGAACATTTTTTAGAAATTGTGCACAAATTTTTAGAAACAAAAACATTTCTTGAAACTCCTGAACATAGTTTGAAACATATTTTTTTTTGAAATTACGAACAAATATTAAAAGCAAGAAGATTTTTTGAAATTCCTAAACATTTTGTGAAATTGGGAACAAATTTTGAAAAGGAGAACATGTTTTCAAACAGGGGCAGTTTTAAAAATTGTGAACAAATTTTGAAAAATGAGAACTATTAATTTCTTCACATGTTTTGAAAACACGAAGATAAAAAAATTCAAAACAGAGATCATTGTTTAAATTCCTGAACAATTTTTGAATTGTGAACAAATTTTGAAAAAGAAAAAAAATTTAAATTTCATGTACATTTTTTCAAACACAAACTGTTCTAAAAAAATTGTAAACAAATTTTGAAATTGAGCACATTTTTTAAAATTGTGAACATATTTTGAAATTCCAAATAAATATTTGAAATTTCGAAAGAAAGGAACATGAAAAAGAAACAGAAATGCAAAAAAAACTAAAAAGAAAAAGAATTGGAAGAAGAAAAAAAGAAAAGAAACATAAAAAGTTAAAAGGAAATGAGAAAAATAGAAAACCAATTCAGGAACCTTCTAGAAGGTTCCCAAAACTAATAAAACCCGTTGAGAACCCTCAAAAGATTCCCAAAATCGGAACATTGTACCTACTAGATGAGTCGGCCCAATCGCTCATTCAGTCGCCTCCTATGCAAATGAGGCACTAATGATACCGGTGTGTACAAGAAATACGAAGGATTTCTGGGCATGGCATCCGGACAAAAAAAGGGGCGCTTCACAGTAAGCTCCGCTTACAAGTTCATGGTTAGAACAAAGATACAACATGAGAGCTGGCTCGAGGGGGGAAGTGGAAGTTCAGACAATTCAAAGGAGGAGAAAGATTGGTCCTCCCTTTGGAATGTGTCGACCCCTTCAAAAGTTAGGGTCTTTTGTGGAGGCTGGCAAGTCACTCAATACCTACTGCTGATGTCTTGCATAGGAGAAACATGGCACAAGTAAATTCATGCCCTTTGTGCGGACAAGAAGACACTTGGCGACATGCACTCTTGTCTTGCACGATGTCAAGGTGCACTTGGGCACTTTCATATGAGGACCTTGTGGCCCGGATTACGGAGAATGTGGAGCCTAGAGCAAAAAATTGGTTGTTCGAACTTAGTGAATCACTGAGCCATGACAAGTTCACCAAGCTAGTGGTGACAATGTGGTCTATATGGTATGCTCGGCGCAAGGCAATTCATGAAGCTATTTTCCATAGCTCTCATCAAACGAATTCATACATTAATGAGCTCGAACCGCTACCAAGAGGAGATGAGCATCCAAGGATTTGCGACTCAAATTGATAACCAGCAGCGTTGGCTTCCCCCGCCGGCCAATGTTATGAAGCTTAATTTGGATTTTGCGGTAGCTCACCACAAACATGGAGGCGCGGCAGCAGCGGTTTGCCGTGATCATAATGGTGTCTACCTTGGTTCATCAGCGGTGGTGTTCCGCATTACAGATCCGGTGGTGCTTGAAGCATATGCGTGTAGGGAATCCATGGCTTTGGCTGAGGACCTGGATATTCATAACCTGATAGTTGCTTCAGATTGTCAAGGAGTAGTGAAAGACATCAACCATGGATGAAGAGGTAACCATGCAGCAATCATACATGAAATCATATCTTGTAGGAGTTGTTCTCAGTCGTCCAGTTTCATTTATGAACGCATAAACTTTACTTTTGAGGCTCATAATTAATTAAGTTTGTTTGTAGTTTAGGTTTAGGTAGACATGTGTGGCTGGGTACTCCTCACGACCCAGCCAGTGTACCAATGGACATTACCTTGGATCAATAAAGACGACAAGTTTTTTTTAAAAACCGTTTGACACAAAATGCGTCAAAAGTGTTTTTTCAGTACTCAAACAAGGATTTCCCACCATGGCCTCCGGTCACATAACGTCGCTGCCGCTTCCTTGAGCTCGCACCAAGACAGGAACAAAAGCTACGAAGCACCGATACGCCAGAAACTGGGGTATCGGCGTACCGAACGTTGCCGATACGGCGATACGCACGATACGTCCGGGATACGGGTATCAGCGAAGTATCCTATTTTCCGATTTAAAAAAAAAGAAAAAACGTCGATACGTCCGGTGCATCGTCTACGATATGGGAGGGACACGGCAGCCCACTGAAAGGCCCATGACTAACCCTAGCATATGTGCTCCCTCTCTTTTGTTTTGTTCGCACGACAGTCGACAGGAGCTTGCACGAGGGAGCCGGCGCCGCTGGACAAGCCTCCCCGCCGGCCGCCGCCGCAGACTAGAGTCGCTCGCCGCCTGGAGTGGCTCACCGGCGTCGCCTAGAATTGCCTCACTGCCGCCTCAACTCGCCCCCACCGGCTGGAATCGCCTCTTCGCTTGAATCTTCTGCTCTTCTCCACCGCCGTCGCAACTCACAAGGTAAACAACAATTACCCCAAGCCCCTGGTGATGTACTGATGTGTGCTTGATCTTGATGCATGCCAGGCTGCTTGCTGGCTTCCATAGACCGTAGTAGTAGGATCTTGATGTATCTCTCATTAGATAGTAGTAGTACTATATTAATTTGGATCTGATGTATGTTTGGCTGCTTGCTGGCTTCCATGTGTGCTTGCTATGTTGCTGCTTGTTGATATTTGTGGAATAAAATTATTACTTGCTGATGTTGCCGTTGCTGCTGTCTATTGCTAGGGAAGGAGATAGAAGTACAACATGGCATTGCAGGGAGTTCCATGGCAACATTTTGGTCTCATCTCATACATTTTATTACGTTTGCTTTTATTACATGCCATTTTATAATTATTTATATATATACTTGTCATATCGCATATTGTTGTTTCTACAAATTGCCGTATCCCGTATCACCGTACTTGTATTGCCGCACCGGTGTCATCGTATCGGTGCAACGTAGAGCAAAAGCGCCGAAAATTTCCTTGTCGCCGATCGACCATGCACGCGCGCATGGGAGGCACCAGAACAATTCAGAAGATGTGCAAGCTGCAGGCCACGTAGTTTTTTTTGGGCGAGGAAGGCCACGTAGATTATGCTTCTGCAGGATCAGATCCGGCCAAAAGCAGAACGAGAGCTGGAGTACGTCCGGACAGAGGGTGACGAGGGTCGATGGCGTTCGTCTCCGTCCAGAATACTCTACTCACGCAGGTACGTGTTGACCTTCAGGCTTCAGCTTTCGTGCATGGCAAACCTCCAGGAGCCCACGAATCGCAACGGGGATGACACGGATGAGCCCCGAAAAGTTCAGGGTCTGTTCGGTACGCAGGACTTTTGTAGGAAATAGTACAAGAACTGCAATCCACAGGAAAGTTTCCCATACTGCGTTCGGTATGCAGGATTTGGCAGCCATCTTTGGGGCGGATGAAACATCTGGTAGAAGCTCATTTTTGGGGCGGATGCACGAGGCAATGTGAAGGAAAGTAGAGCTGGCCCACCATATGTCTCTGTTGCATTGATATCTAGGACCCCACAGTTGCTAGGTGGAGTGAAAAATCACAAAACTGGCCCTTTGGCCGAAGTTCAGCATGAAATGGTCCTTTTTTGAAAATATTTCACAAAATGGCCCTACACACATGACGCCCGCACCCGGGGCGCCATGCTAGACAGCATAACACCTCGGTCAAGGGCGCCATACTTGTCAGCACTGACTTGCCACGTTGGCAGGGCATGCCACCATGGCGCCCCAGGACAGGGCGCCGTGCTTATGTCCATGGCACCCCTGCTCAGGGCACCATGCCCCTTGCGTGAACAAAACAGAGTCTCCCCTGTTTTCCCCTCCACACACCCTCACTTTCCCCCTTGTCCACCCCGGCCGCCCCACTCAATCCCCTACCTAATGCCCACAAAATTTCGTGGATCGGAGCTCCAAATCGGTGATTTATCCTTCCCTTCGACCCCTCAAGGTATTCTCCATCATTCCTCCTCTTTTTGTTGGTTGAAATCTCCACATTGTGGGGATTTGGGGAAACCCTAGGTCATCCAAATTTGCTATTTTTGTTAATGCATTTTGTTGTTTATGATTCTAGATGGCGAGGATTGTCAATGTGCATCATGTGGACTTTGTCTCCTTTGAGAAGGGAGACGCGGAGTATGGTGACCCAAAGAAGAAGCCGGTAGTGATGGTGTTTCCCACAAGTCCTAGCCTTGAGGAGGTTTTGGTTGAGCTTCGAAGAAGGTTGAATTGGATGGAAGAAAGCGATGGAGTAGACTTAATCGGAAGGTATAATGTTGGGTATGGGCAACATATTCGTTGGAAGATAACGCCTCTTGACTCCGAGTTTCATTGGGAAGCATATAAAGAGAGTGTGTTGGCCTCACAAGATAAATCATTTGAGTTATTTGCCACAAAGGTTGTTCGTGCTCGGCTGCACATTGATTTGAATCGGTGTGCATCTTCATATGATGTTAGAAGCCCGGTTCGAGATTCAACACATGTCACTCCGGATGTGCATGACACAACAATGAGCCAACCTCCAATGACCCAATGTTTGAGCCCCGGCGGGAATGACCAAGTTGATAATGAAGACTTGCACATGGATGGTGGTGAGTTTGAGGGTGATGAATCGGAGGCTTATCTTCATGACCATTATGTTGGTGATGTTGAGGCAAATTGCATGGAAGAGGACATGGACCATGAGATTCCATACAGTAGGTCCTATGCGTGGGACTCAGAGGATGAAGGCCCAGATGAAGAAATAGATGAGGATGGTTTGACGGCTAAAGAAGCCAATGCTTTCAAGAAGGTAATAGGCCGTAGTCACAAGACATCATTGTTTCGTGATCTAAGCCTAGCCGATAAGGCGATTGTTGATGGTGGCACAAGTAAAATTCTTGCACCAAGGTTAACTTCAAAGCGAGATACCAAAGCAAGTGTGTATGGTGTTAGTGAAGGAACAATCTTTGAAAGCTTGACAGAACTTCAAATATGGGCCAAGGACTACGCGGTTAAGTTTCATTGGCCATTCATTGTGGAGAAGTCAAACTCGAAAGTGCGTTATGTGGTCAAATGTGAGGAACACAAGAATCATTGCCCTTGGGTTATCCGTGCAAGATGTGTCAAAGGCGGGCCATAATGGAAGATTACAAGTTCTGTGTTTCACCATCGATGTAGTGGCAAGGATATTGATGATGCTAATGTAAAGGATGAGCACCGTCAATTGACCTCCAAATTCATTGCATATCGATTTTCAGCCTCCATAAAGATACTCCCGACATATCCCATTCGGGCTTTGATGGAGATGGTGAAGGAGGTTTTTGGGTATGAGGTGAAGTATGGGAAGGCATGGAAGGCCAAGCAAGCTGCCTTTGAGATATTGTATGGTGGTTGGGAAGAATCATACAACCGCCTCGCGATGGTGTTGAAAGCGATGGCGGCAGAAAATTCTGGCATGTACTATATGGTGGAGCCAGATGGCGTGAGAACAAGGATGTACAATGATGCAAATGTTCGTATATTTGGACGTGCATTCTGGACTTTTGAGCCATGCATTAGGGCCTTCAAGCATTGTAGGCCGGTTATGTCCGTGGATGGCACATTTCTGACTGGCCAGTTCAGAGGCACATTGTTGATCGCCGTGGCTAATGATGGTGGTGACAAATTGGTTCCATTGGCGTTTGCTTTGGTGTCGGCGGAGAACAATGACAACTGGGAGTGGTTTCTTAGTCTAGTGAAGACCAAGGTAATTGGACCTGAAAGAGAGGTTTGCATCATCTCGGATCGCCACCCGGGGATACTCAATGCAGTGGAGATTGACATTCCAGGACATCCTCGCGTGCACCATAGGTGGTGCATGAGGCATTTTGTTTCCAACTTTTACCGAGCATGTGGAGACAAGGAATTGTCTGACCTTCTTCATGATTGTTGTCTCGCATTCACCACTAGACATTTTGAGAAATTATGGGACAAAGTGTATGCCAAAGAAAACAATGGTGGCAAAGATTTCCTAAATAGGAATCTTGCCGATAAAGGAAAGTGGGCACGGGCTTTTGACAATGATGGAGTGAGGTACGGTGACATGACCAACAACATGGCCGAATGTTTCAACATGGTGCTAAAGGGTGTCCGTGCATTGCCGGTGACAACAATAGTAGAGTATACATTCCAGAAGTTGAATGTCTATTTTCAAAAGTATAGTGAAGAAACATCCAACTTGATGTCCGGGAAAAACAAGGCCAAAAAGATGTACAAGTATCCACCAAAGCTCGTTGTAGTAGTGCAAATACATGGTCTTTGAACTGCCAACAAAACCTTCAACCTTGTCCCACTTATACGCCCATGTAGGCATACGGTCCGGGTCATGATGATCATCCCACCGGTCGTAACCCTTTGGTGTCGGCCGCCCCACTGGCAAGTGCTCCCAACTCCAGATCGATAATAGAAGCATCAGACGACCGATGTTGGCTTCCTTTGACTCTACGATGTTTCTTGGATTCGCCCCCCTACGGCACGCCTCGTCCAGCTACACACAAACAAGAAATATGTCATTACAAACTAGAGAAAATTTCTACATGGTGAACACAATATTATAAGCAAAACTACTTACCTGACGATACAAATAAGCCAATGCCGCCGTACCCCAACTGAGTCCATGCTCCCACCCAGCAAACAACTTAAGCCACATAAAGGAAGCGTTCACGCCGGTGCCGTCAGAGAAAAGAGTCCGACTGACTACATACCACAAGTATGCCCTGGTATACTGCTGCACTGTTTCATCGTCCGCATCAGCCGGGCATTCCCCAAAGTGTTCAGCAATCCAATGATAACTTGCACCGGCGGACTTCCCTTATACCCCTGGCTCCCTCCCTATGAGTCCAACCATAATCTCACGCCATCCATCTGAATCTGTGCTAAAACAAATAGGCTCTCCTTTGATGGGAAGTGCAGTGATCAGAGAAACATCCTGCAAAGTGACAGTCATCTCCCCAGCATAGAAGTGAAAAGTATGTGTCTCAGGGCGCCATCGGTCAACGAGTGCCGTGATCGCACAAGGGTTCATCTTCGGCATCGAACGAGACACGAGTGAGATGAAAGGGAGAAGCCCGGTCTTCCGGATATACTCCGTGTATCGCTCGTCATACTTCATCTTGTCATGAACCGAACCGGACCTCAGGTGAAGCTGATCAAAAACCCTTCCTTCATCTGCCATGAACCGTCCACGATGCAATTGATCATATGATGGATGGATAAGAGAAGCCATCCTGCAAATTACAAATGTATATGGTAAGCCCCTTTGTCATTTGCAAATATCCGCAGTAGTGCAAAAACATACATACATGTGCAACATTTCTACATTAATTCTTCTTCCATACACCGTATATGTGCATATAATTTTCTACAACATAATACACCATATATTTGCACTAATTCTTTCATACACCATATATATGTGCGTACATATCCTAACCAAATTCATAGCATTTTCATAATAATCCTATATCATACATATTGTAAGCCATACATATCCTAAATCACACTAATCCCTACATTATCACACCAAAATCCACTATACATTTCAACAAAAAGATGAACTAGGGTTTCACCCAAATCAATCAAATGAAGAGATTTCAACCAATAGAAAGAGGCGAAAGGGAGGAGAATACCTTCAGGATTCGAAGGGCAACCAGATCCACCAATCTTCGGCTCAGATCCGCAGTTCTAGAGTGGGGAGAGGGAGGGGCGATTTGAGGGGCGCCATGGAGTGGGAAAGAACAGAGAGGAAAGACAGAACGAACAGAGAGGAGAGGGGCTCGGGCGGCGATGTAGTGAAGGGGTATGGTGCCCCGGGCCGGGGCGTCGTGGTACAGCCCATGGCGCCCTGGGCCAAGGCGTCATGGGGCCCAGGGCCAGGCCGACGTGGCAGTCAGTGCTGACCAGTATGGCGCCCTTGACCGAGGCGTTATGCTGTCTAGCATGGCGCCCCGGGTGCGGGCGTCATGCGTGTAGGGCCATTTTGTAAAATATTTTTAAAAAAGGGCCATTTTATGCTGAACTTTGATCAAAGGGCCAATTTTGTGATTTTTCAGCCAGGTGGAGGCACCGCACCACATGCCTTAAAACACACCAACGAGGACAAAACCTGACCATGAGCAGTACTTGTAGGTCCCTTTCTCACAGTACACGAGCTTTGCATTCATGTGCTTCGCCGAACGCTACTCTTTTAATTTTTCCTGTAGATTGTCAATCCATTGTTTTACATATGACATCCTCCGTTTTCCAGTTTCCTACAGTTTTTTAAACCTTTGCTCCGAACAGGCAGTCTTTTTTGGCTGTCGGCCTGGGACTGGGACTACGCATGCACCGGCTTCTGGATTGTTGCGTGGAACCGGCTAGCGAGGGGCTGCTGGCCTTTTTGCCCTTGTACACTAGCTCTCTCGATCGTTCTGGTGCAACAACCATAACCTGCCACGAGGCAAAAGGCAACGGCTGGAGCTGGCCAGGAAGGCCCTCGATTGGTCTGAAAGTTGCTGGCGATCACAAAAGGGAAGAATAAGAGGCGGTACAAATTCCACTCAGCGTAGTCTCGTGTAGTAGTGTGATTTCTCCAGAAAGACTGACAATAACTAACGTTGGCATATTCACACACCAGCGCCACACGTGGTGTCAGTGCAAGCACCCAAGGTTTTGTGATGTTAATGCATCCTTACATCTAGAAATTGAGCACTCCATTTTTTTTTTTTGCAAAACTATGCTACCAAGCTTAGCACTGCCACCAAGTACCTTATGCACAAGGTTACAGGATGTTTTACCTAGATACACAAGTCACAAAAGTCGTAAGACCGAATGGCGCCTCGTTATCTATGAAAACATCATCTCCCACCGAGAATAATGTTTTAATTAGACACATGGTGCTCAAATATGGAGTCCGATTAAATGATAATTGTACTGAAAAGTCCCGGAGACTCATTTTGACTGCATATCATGTGTACAATATTTAGTCTCACATTACTAGGGTGCGGGGACGGGGGAGAGGGAACAACCCTCACCATGCCATTGTGACACAATGTGTTTTTTGTAAGTGAGAGAGTCAAAGCATGAAAGTTGTTTTTTTTAGAAAAGGAGAAGGACCCCGCCTGCTGCATCTGGACGATGCATGCAATTACTTTATTAATTATCCAATCAAGATTTTACAAAGTCATACAACAGTACTAAAGTCACCGTCTAGGCAACATCTGTCGCTACTCTCATATCCAAATGATGTAGGGATGCTGATAGTCTGGGCCTAATACCAAACAGATCTCGCAACCAAACCTAACATCTAATACCCAGACGTCTGCCGGGTATGGGGCACCCACCAGTCCGGCGTACTCCTCAACCAGGACGCCTGCCGGGTATGAGGCCGCCGCAGCCACCTGCCACCAATCTATCTTCAGTGATGTACTGCTGCATCTACCTTACCCGGTCTAGCTGTCGTTGACGCCACCACGACGCCAGACAACGCCACCATCCTGCGCTCATCCATCATCACACGCCCACCAGCGAGACCCCGCTGCTCCATGCCGTCGAGACCCGCCGTCGTCGACGCGAGAGAAGGCACGCCACACCACCTCACGCCTCTTCCATCCGGCACCTCTCCACAAACGATGCCCCCAATAGGGAACACGATACCGCGGTGCCGCCATCGTCTGATCCGGAGATCTTAGGATTTCTCCCAGAGCGGCACGAGCAGGTTGACGATAGTTGCTTGACGATGCCTTCATCAAGGTAACGACGTACACGCCACCATCGCCCGCCATGACCGGAGTCGGCTCGGTTTTCACCGGCGACTATGTCTCCTCAACTCGTCGTCGGTGCTAATAGTGGGATCCAAGATCCGTCACTACCAGCCTGGCCAACCGCCTTCAGTGGAGAAGGCAGCCACCACCACCATGCCCGGGCCAAGAGACCCGGACGTCCTCGTGCCGCGAAGATTACCCAGGGGGATCTCCTCTTGCCGTTGTTCAGATGAGGCGCAGCCGCAGTGGATCTCGATCTAATCCCCTCGGGCCCAGATCAGATCTCATCGCAGCCAAAATCTCATACGCCAAACGGCCGCTGGAGATCTCCTGGCCACCGCCAACCCACTGCGCGCTGCCGTTGGAGGAGGAGGGAGGTGGACGCTGCTGCCCCCACGCGTTACCACTGGCCGAGGACTGCGTCGTCGCTGTCGCCGCCGCCTCACCACAGGGGCTTCGCCCCGCGGCATCATCAGCGACGGCGGCGGTAGTGGGAGGCGATGGAAAGGGCTGAGGGCGGTGTGGACGGGGACTCCCCGGGGGCGACGCGGTGCCGCCGCCTCGGGGGAGCAGTCCAACTATTCCGATCCTTCAAATTGGGGGAGAATTTCACTTCCCCGGCCTCTGCACCAACTAGGGATGCATATGACCATTTTAGTATGAGTACGAAGATAAACATGGTCCTCAGAATTTTTAAAATGTATATCAGGATATTTTTTGATGAGTGGTTCCACCATACACCAAACTTGATCCTCAATAAATAGAAAAAAACCCCTGTGCATCACATGTTAATTCTAGGAATTGAACTCGGGTCGTTAGGCTGCACAACCGCATGCCCAACCACTGAATTATCAACATAGACAAACTACACATACAATACATTACTAAACAATAAACACACATATCTAGCCATCTGATGCACATCTTTGCAACTTCTAGCTCTCTGGAAAGGGAGAACCCTGGTTGCTCTGGGTTGTGAGGAGCCCGCCTGCCAACCGGTTAGAGTGGTTGTTTGCCGTATTGGGCCCACATTCCCTTTAACCATGGCGTGTTTGTAGCCCTTCTAGGTTATGTTCCATTGTGGTTGTGCCTTAGATTGAGGCTCTGGAGATCAATCATCGAGAAGCTTGGGCTCACGCACATGGACACCTCCGATTAGCAGTTAGAAGTAACCGTCACTGAGTGGTGGCAAAAAAGAACCGATGACCGCAACCCTCACCGCCACGCAATGGCTTCCCTCACCATACTCGTTTCTTGGACCATTTGGAATGAGAGAAACGCCCGCGTATTCCGTCGAAAATGCGCACCACCGCCGGTCCTCCTAACCAACATTTTAGAAGATGCTAAACTTTGGGTTGCTGTTGGCGCAAGACAGCTAGGGAACATCATATTGTACGAGTAATTGTCATGCCGCTTATTTGTGAATGCGTTGTAGAACTCTAAACTCTACTCTTTCTTTTTTAATTAAAGAAGCAAATCTTTTGCCTCCGTTTCAAAAAAGAAAAGATTGGAAAAGCTTCCCTCACTAACCAGATAACTAAATGCAGTTCCCAAAAGCCTATCTTTAATCACTCGATGTAAGTTTCCGAGTGAAGTGACGCGATACCCTCTTAACTAATGACCATACTTGTTCCTTTCCCGCAAAAAAAAAACCTAATGACCATACTTAATTCACCATCTTGGTTGACAAAAAAGAATGCAACCTACGCATCTGTATATTTCCTTGTTAATTAACTTAACTTGTGTTCATTTTTTGAACAAGTCATCCAAAGTGGAATGGAAATAAACCACCCGTCTAACCATCCAACCATTTGTTGGTTTTTAATATCCATTCAATACATATATGTGTTTGCAGTATGGCCCTGTAGGCCTATTGTCCGACTCGACTTGTTCGATCACCAGAGGTTCACTAGAAGCCATAGTTAGACGGTTTGAAATATATTTTTTGGTTTCGATTTGAAGTTCAGCTACATTTTTTTTCTTGAGATGGCTTCAGCAACATTTTAGTCAACATATATTTGATTTGAAAGTTTGTGTTTAAATTTTAGTCCAATCTAGGATGGGATTTTCTCATGGACAAGCCGATAGTGCTAGCTGTTTCTATCGATGTACATATCACAACACGGAGACGTCACGTGGCTCTGGGCATCGACTTATAAATTCATGAAGACCGTTTACAATCTCTCTGTTTGGCGTTAAAAGATTAGTGGTACGCGGTGCAACAACCCCGTATCTTCGCACAGACGAATGCTCAAGGGTCAAAGTGTTAAACAAGGCATGCATGATCCTAGCACCGCGCAACTGGGCCAGTGGCGATCGTCTCACGTACCACGCGTCGGGAACAGCACTACTACAGTACACTAGTATAATGCCCGTGCGTTGCCACGGGCCTTCTAATATTTTTGTTGGTTGCATATTGAAACATGATGCCCTTCAAATTTCACATGTGTAGAAAAGATTTCCAGTAACAGTCGACTTATATACTTGATGCAATGTATTTCCATTTTCCCACTTCACTTGCATCTCCATTATTTCTTTTTAGTTGCAATGTATTAAAAATGTAATTTGGCAACATATACATGAAGAGCATAAAATCATATACTTCCTCCGTTCTTAAATATAAGTTGTTTTAGAGATTCCAATACAGACTATTTGCGGAGCATAATGAGTGAATCTACACTCTAAAATATGTCTATATACATCCGTATGCAGTTCGTATAGAAATATCTATATAGACTTATATTTAGAAACGGCGGCAGTACAAAATAACCCAACACACTCTTGTAACGAATAAATTATTATTATCTAGAATATAAATATAATGATGATAAAATAATTGCATGTATCTTGATTATGAAAATAAAATAGATAAATATACTTGTCTGTGCTCGTTGGAATATCAGCCAACAGAGAATATAGGTTGTGAAATGCTATTTCAAGTGCGTTATTGAAGTCCCTTGAAAATCTCAGTAATTTCAATATCTCATAGCTTTATTCTCTACCAAATGTGATGTAGAGTGAGTCCAAAATATATACATGGTATGCATGTGTGGAGTGAGTCGCATCCTGCTTTGTAGCAACATAGGACATTCTCTAGATCACTTGTTTGGCTATTATCTTTAGAACAATTTTTGCTATTTCTAGAATATCTGACACTTCTCTCGTGGCATAATAACCACTCCTCTCAGTTCACAAGGGAGAAAGGAAAAGAAGCTAATCTGTTCTAGACAAATAAACAGCCTCCCTCAAAAAAGGAAAAGCTACTCCACGCCTCTCACTACACATGCACAACACACATCCCTTATCCCCACCTCACAAGGCACAACTTCAGCAACTCACATGGCATAGTCCCGCTTTCTCTCCCTGCCACTGCTCCTCTTGTCCCGCCATAGAGTCATCTGCCGGCTCCTCTCCCAGCCTTGGTGTCAGCCATCGCTTCCTCTCCCTGCCACTACGTAGACCACCACCCCCTCTCCTAGTCTGGTTGATTTGTACCCTTGATCCGCGATAGTTGCCGGCCTAATGCTATTGCCTACAGGTAGTGGCTGGTGGACCACGCCCGACCGAGGGAAGCAACAACGGCGCCGTAGGTAACAGGCATACACACAGTCGGTGGGCGCCTGAAACAATGCCATCAAACATGCATGAGCAACGACCTCGATCATGCCTCCCTGTAGGTTAATTCTTCCCCTTTCTTATCGTGTTTTGTTAGAGGGATCTCAAATGAACTATTCATATTCGGCAAAAGTAATAAACAAAAAAATATTCACATGTATCTCTGAAATAAAAACTGCGCAGCAAATTTGCAGTGAACTTCATGGCCAATAATGAATTTAATTGTTTATAGGACAAATTAAGAAAGAATTTCTCAGAGATAGTAATAACTGACCCAGTAGTCAATTGTTGATTGGAAATGTATGCTAATATGGCTCGGAGATGCAATAGAACAACTGAAGGATTGCACTTGAAGATCAAATATGATAACTCTGAGCAGTCTATGGTCACAAGTTGTTTAGGCTCTGGATCTCAAGTAGCAGCTCTAACAGGAAGGGAATAAAGTGAACTACACTTCACAAGAAACAACAATATTGGATTTCTTGTTATCTTGAATACTACCAATTGGAAAGCAAAGAAGAGAATATTTTCAATTATTTCTACTGTCTAGCAATCGCAAAGGTTTAAATGTAACATCAATAGCAACTAATAGTTCACTTTATTCCCTTCCTGTTAGAGCTGCTACTTGAGATCTAGGGCCTAAACAATTTGTAACATCAACCAGTAGAATCCCGTGCGTTGCTATGGGCCTTTTAAATTTTTTATTGCGTACATATACTAAGTAGATCTATGACGCATATTTGTATCCTAGAGTCTGCACATATTTTTCATGTCTAGATGAGTCTTGAATAGACGACGATCGTGTAGATCAATCTTTTCGAAATGATATAACAAGAAGAGAAGAAAAGGTGTAACAAAAAAAGGAAAGGAAAGGAAATGCAGATCTGCTGGGCCTGGGCTGCTATGTATGCATCTGAAGGAAAGAAATATCAGGGAGATTTCTGATTGATGGTTGATTGTTTTCGTTTTGCTGTAAGGAAGTGGGTCTGTCGAGGCCTCACATGAGTCCATCGTAACAAAAGGAGCGGTGTGGCATCTATTTGTAGCGGTGGGTCGAACGAGATTATTAGAGCCAAAAACTAACACTAAAACTGGACATGGGAGGAGAGGCATCCATTCCTAAACAAACCGGTGGGAGTGAGGAATCGCTGCAAGGGAAAAAACCAAAGGAGGTTAGGATCGAACGAGAGGTGGTGGAAGTGGAAACAAACTCCCCTTTAATAGTAGGCCATAAATTCGGTAGGCAACCTTTTACAAGGAAATATCACGTATATTTGTTGAGATGAATGATCATTAAATTCCATACAATTTCTCTCCTAAGAATATCTAAGACATGAATCTTAAGAGCAATAGTAATTGAAGAACAACAAGCAGCTAGATGTCCTCGATGGTGACACAACAGTTGAGGTTGGGGGTATGCATCTTCATTTCTACGAGAAGTCAAACATTCAGGACCAATCCGTATAGGAACATGCATAAGAAAATAAGAGTAATCTGAAAATGTAAGGATTGTATTATTTTGTCTTCCTGAGTTCGCTTCCCAGTGAAATATCTATCATTTCTTTTTATTGCAATATCAGAGCCCCTCCACTTACCATTTTGTTTTTAGTTACAGTTCCAAGTCCTTCCTTCAGCATATGATTATTTCTGCATGACTAATATGCTTCTGCATCTGCATATGATTATTCTTTTTTGATAAGTTGTCAACAGTTTAGGCCATTAACTAATGATAACACTGAGAGGCAAAGCGCAATTGAGCAAAGTTTTTTTTAGCAAAGAACAACTCCGTACAATAAATTGGCAGGAGTCCTAGATCCTCCATGAAAGATACTATTAAATGCTTCAAAATATATAGTTCAATGCACATAAAAATAATTAAGCCACTAATACCATGATGCAATTATTTATTTTCTTGATATAGAATAGTAAAGTACAAAATTGGCAGTTTACCATTCACATGTAGAGATCAGAAGCTCTTCGGTTAAACTATCTTTGGAAGCTATTTTCTTGACTTGAAGCAATACCCTACAAAACTACTTCACAAAGAGGCTCAAATTGTCGCTGATAGTCTACATGCTACGCATAAATCACGGAAGGGGCAAACACTGATAGCATTACCATTTGAGCCTCTTCTATATCTAGTCATAGTATTCCAACTATCCCAAAGAAAGAAGTATCTGAAAGCTGCACTCTAACCTGCAACAATAAGGGGAGAAAATTAGAAACACATAGGCTAGATAAAATGATTGCCATGATCTTAAATAAGCAAGCAATAGAGCAGTGTCGTTCCCATGTGGAGTGAGAGTTGGGCATGAAGATGTTGTCACAGGCCTTGGTGATCATGTGATGCTGCCCTTGAGCAGCCAGTGATGAGGCGATGGAGGATGTGCTACAGATCGGCATTTCATGCAGGCCCAACCCACATGGCATTGTGGCATACACCACATGGTACGTCCAGAACGCACACATGATGGTCACCGGGCTCGCGTGCTAGCGCGTCCCCCAGGTCACAAGCCGCCACCGAGATGGCCTCTTCCCTAATCCGCGCCCGCAAGTTAAGCCCGCGCTTGCGCCACACACGCCTCCTGCTGCGTCCGCCTCTCTGTCCACACCGGCATCTTCTTCTGCAGGTTCTTCTCGTGCAGCCGCATCCCGTCGTCTCCACCAGAGACAGCACCGAAACTTAGTCCACCCCTGGCCCCGGCGAGCGCGCTGGAGGCCACCAGCACCACGACAGTCGTAGCCTCGTAGGACTGCTTGCATGGTAGGGCTCGATGATTGCAATGGAAGATGGCTAATTGGAAGGCGGGGCGGCGGGGATGATGAAAGGGGATCAGCGGGAACTGCGGTGGATTGGATGAAGATTGATTTGTGAAATCCGCTGGGAATGTGTCGGTCAAGGCAAGGCAAGTTTCGATTCTGTTATGCTTTTGCAAGGAAAGAGTAGGATGGGGAGGGATCGGTTGTCATGTCATGGGAGTGAAATTTGAATGGAAACAAACAGACGGGGTGCGGTTTGTTTGGAAAAAATCGGCAAGGAGATCCTTCCATCGACGATGGAGCACTGCGGGGGAGGAAGCGAACGATACCAACGACAACGTATGAACGTACCATCACAACCACAGACTCCTCCAACAGTTTAAGCCATTTACTGAACCAATCTAACTCACAAACTTGTAGACAGAGACATCAAAGCACTTGTTGAATTCGCGACATCAATTGAACGCGTACGCATCAATTCTTAAAAGAAACTGATAGTTTAAAAATGTATACATTGTGAAAACTAATAACTACTACCTCCGTCTCTATTTACATGGCGCCCTCAGGTTTTGTGTTTGAACATTGACCAATAATAGATGATTCACATGTCAGAAAATATATATACTGCTGGAAACTATTTTATAATAGAAATTCAATGGTATAATTTTTATGAACTAACCCAGGATTAGTTGGTCAAAAGTTGAACCCGTAAATATGTGGGGGCATGTAAACATAGGAAAAAAGGAGTAGATTTAATGGTGGAAAAAATTCATGCTTGCAAGTTACTTACTGTCCGTAACCTTCATTGAATCAGGTGAATCTATACTCCAAGAC
This sequence comes from Triticum urartu, assembly GCF_056163025.1. Lineage (NCBI taxonomy): Eukaryota > Viridiplantae > Streptophyta > Magnoliopsida > Poales > Poaceae > Triticum > Triticum urartu. The sequence continues at coordinate 56,635,695 of NC_141875.1, read as the reverse complement.
AAACATAAAATGTTGCATAAAGTAGTGCCACACTAAATACAGCCATGCCATGGCTGAGAAATCAGCTGCACAAACACCAAACTGTTTTGGTAAATTATTCACTATTTCAAATCGAAGAAGGGGGAAACGCATGAAAGACAAACACCATAGATAACAAATAAAACCTGCAACGCTTTCGTTGCAGACCCCCAAGCAGCACTTGAAACTAAAATTTGCACATACCGCAATCCACATCCCAACAAATCATGCTAGTCTAGTACACAAAAGCTCCAAGAAGAAAGGCATTAACTGTAATATATTCAGAAGTTGTCCTGTGTAGCCGTGAGATTAATGAGACAAGAAATCACGAGTACAGCCGAGGTTTCAGAAAAACAGTACGGAATCACCTTCCTTGGCATGATGCCTCCAGCTGCAGGTAGTAGTGCGAAAGAGATAAGATGCCAAGGATGACAAGTGACATCATGCAAGCCATTTTAGAAATTGCTCCATACTTGCATACTACAAGATCCTTCAGCACCATCTGTAATGGCATCAGATATCTGAACGGTAGAAGCAATATGACAGATTAAGAACTTGGTAACATTAAATGTGGAACCAAGGCCATGTACCTGATTAGTCACACGCCCCTGCCACCTGTCGGATCCACGCGACAGCTCTGCATACCAGTGAGGATCCAATGATGTCATTGCCTGGCTTCATAGGAGGGATCCTACAGCCACGCTTGCGCCACACCTCATCACAACTGTGTCATGACGTCTTGTCCACGACGAGGGGGAAATCCGCCAGTCCCGTTTCCTTAGCCATGACCTTCCCTGGACATAGTTTGCTCATAGCAACCTTCATGGCTCTGTTTTGATCTACAGAGCCTCGGCACACTAATGAACCAGATAACAACCTTGAGACATACAAATTATCTCAATCTACCTACCTGTCAAGATGGACTTCGGCGCCAGCCCACTGATCATATTTAGGAACTCAGAAAATATACCCACTCGAAACTCTCAACTTGCTCATACCTCATAAAAAGTCCAGCTAATATAATGCTCTGGAAATGATTGTTCACTTCTATAAGAAGGTCGAACGGCATGTCCTACATATTGGTTCGTTATGAACCAATTGTTGTCATTCGCGCGCAACAACCTGATCAGCGACCGTCACTGACATATGCAAGACCGACGGTTCTCTGCCTCTAGCTTCCCCTGCATTAACAAATCGGAACACCATTAGGTCCATAGTCTATGATGTACTTACAAATGGTGACATTATTCAGCAATAAAGTACGCAAGACTCAGTGAACACCGCAAAACAATCTCCTGCATGGATTCACTCTCCTCTGCATTTAGTCTGCTCTTCCCATAACGTATACCAAATTGTCCGGCCTAATAACATTCTTTGGTTCCTCGGCATATTTCCTGATTGACTGCTCATATTCACTCTTTTACGAAGCTTGCCAAGTTCTGTCTGGAGGTGCACTACCAAGGCGAAGCCTGAAACCATTTCTTCAGTTAACAAACCAAGCGTAAATGAGGAGTACGCAAACCACGAAATATGTCAGTATATTTAGTGGCTGCACCCCAAACAAGACAATATGCTCCTTTGCTGGAACACATTCAAACAGAGCCTGCAATTCTATGCAGCACACACCGTACAGAATCGGTGGTTCAGAGATAACTAAGAAGAGCAGAAACTTTTCTTCATCTACAAACAGAATTCGAGTAGTTGAATGAAAGATTAGAGACAGGAATGAGGAGGCAGCCTCGATTGTGAAGACCTGTGGCAGGAATGGGGGCTGAGCGTGCTCATCGGTCGTCACGGCCACGCCGGCGGCGTGTGAGATCGGAGCCGACGGCGGCGACCTGGTGATCTGCGACGGCGGCATCCTGGTGATCCGAGGCGATAGCGGTGGCGGCGTCCCGCCGATTTGCGACGGCGGCGTCCTGCCGATCCGCGACGGCGGCGACGTCCCTTGGATTCAGCGGCAGCGACAGCGGCGTCCCACGTTTCCGCGGCGGCGGCAGATGGGAGCGGAGGGGGAACAGATGGCGGCGGAGGAGGAAGACTGCGCCGTGCCCCGCCCTTCCCCGAGGTTCTGTGGCGGCGGCGGCGGCCCACAAGTGGGGGGCCTCGGATCTTGGTGGAGGCGGCATATGGCAGCGGAGGAGTGGGATGCCCAAAAACCAAGGCAGGCAGGCAGGGTGAGGGGCGGCGGCGGCGGAGGAAGCGGGAGGCGGCGGAGTGGGATACGAGGGAAAGAGAAAACACAGCGAAAGGGGGTGGATCGAGAGGAGGGGCGAGAGGAGCGTGCGTCAAGGGGATCGAGAGGAGCGTAGGTTTTTTTAGTGCGTGGGGAAGGGCGAAAAAAAACCAGCAAAAAAAAATCGGACGAAAATGATGGGACAAAAATAAAACCCGAAACGCGACCTATCAACTGAGACATTAGGAGTTTAGATAGATTAGATGGCGCCGGTCGGTGGCTTCGCACCAATGAAAAATAAAAATGGACTGTCGGCCGAGTCGTTCTGTCTGGGCTCGCGGCAGAGCGCCAACGCAATCCCGCTGAAAACGGAGCGGATAGGGCAGTCTCACCGGCCCGTTCAACTCGATCTGCGACGTGAGAGAGGAGCGAACAGGTGGCCGAGACGCTGACCCATGGCGCTCAGGATCGAGGGTGAAATGAACACCTGGAAGAGCTGGCCGGGACAAGACGTACGGCGCCATTGGCCATGCTCCATACGCCCCGGACAGACACCACCGGCCACGGCGCGCCAAAAAAATAAAAAGACACCGGCCACGGCCAGCGTACGCAACACACGCAGACTGAATCCTGCGACGACTAGGATCCACGCGCATCACCGGCCAACCCCGACGGGCGCGTGCGTGTCGCGTCGAGCCTCCACCCGGGGCCCGCTCTCCTATATATTTGAAGGAAGCAGCTCGATCACGACTGATTTAAATTAATCAGCTGGGCACACATGGTCTCAGCTACTCCGACTCCGACTGGTACGTGGTACAGCAAGAGCAAGTACCGGTCATTGTTGACGAGGTCGGCGCAAGAGTTAACCGAACGGGAGCATGGCAGTTAACTCACGACGCCACTCATCGTTCTTGGTGAACCACAACGTATTTGCTTGCACCGCAAGCGGCAGCAGGGCTCGTCAACGTCACGGTTAAATGTCGATATAACGGATTTGGCTGAAACGTTGTCAAAATTGACTCTTGGATCGGCCGACTTGCACACCGGCCAAATTAGCTGCTCGAGTTTGGTGCATGCTTACGTGCCTCCGGGACAGCGACAGGCACCCCCACCCGGGCGCGGCCACGCGAGCATCGTCGGCGGAGGAGAGCGTCGACGCGCGGCACTTGCAGACTAGTTTGGACCTGTGGGCCACGGCCCATGCTGAGGAGTAGCGGCGTTCTGCCTGTGGCCCACGGCCGATTGCATTCTAGAGCCGGGGAGGATCTGTCCTCTTCTGGAGAGGCCTGGACGGCTGTGTTTGGTGAATTGTCAAGGCAGCCCGGTTTCCTAAAAAAGACGACGCTTTTTAGTTGCCGCCAAGACATGCACGTCCCCCACTTCGCACACGTCCAAAGTGGACGTGTCAACCGCAGGCCTCGCGGCTGGTTATTGGAGTATAGCCATGCACCTGGCCATGCCATGTATCAGAAAAGAAAATGTTTTAAAAACGAATATATTTACACATACAGAAAACGTTATTGGATTATACGCCAAGCATGGAATGGAAATACATCATCAATCAACGGAAAATCGCACGGGTTCGATTCCTTACATGCGCCATCAGCTATTGATCGCCCGAGATTACACGGTGCGTGAATACCCAACGCAAAATTGGCCTCGTGGCAAGGAAAGCGATATAGCAGAGAGGAGGAAACAAATGTGGAGAGGATAATTAGCACGCAGAAAACTCGATCGCCGCGTGATTCCACTACGGATACTACATCATCAATCTATTACATTACATTACATTATATCCTTATCCATCATAAAAATGGATTTCCAAATCCAAAGGGAAGAAACACCCAAAGGAATGGATGGATGAATTAGCGTGCGAAGCTTCGCGATTTTATTAGGGCGGTGAGAGGTGCAAGTTTTTTTGTCCACGAGAACAAGAATGCGAAAAGAAAAGGAAAATTTCGCACCGCCAAAAAAACATTTCCATTCGGAGGAGCAGAGCTTTCCTTGTGGGCCAGACGCAAATCCCCTATAAATCCAGCGCCAATTGGCTGCCGATCAACTCGCCAAAGCACACAACACGAGCTTATAGCAAAGCCAAGCATACGAAAGCAGAGCAAAACCCTCCAAGCCTCCACCGCAAGCGAACCGAACACCGCCGACCGGCCATGGCCCCCAACCTCAGCAAGGCGACGGACGACCTGCTCGGCGACGTGGCCGTCGACGGCCTCAAGCAGTCGCCGCGCTTCACGCTCAAGGGCAAGGACCTCGCCGTCGACGGCCACCCGGCCCTCCTCGACGTCCCCGCCAACATCCGCCTCACCCCGGCCTCCGTCCTCGTGTCCGCTGCCGAGGTTGCTGGCGCCACCCACGGCAGCTTCCTCGGCTTCGACGCGCCGGCGCCGGACAGCCGCCACGTGGTGCCCATCGGCAAGCTGCTCGACACGCGGTTCATGAGCATCTTCCGCTTCAAGGTGTGGTGGACGACCCACTGGGTGGGCACCGCCGGCCGGGACGTGGAGAACGAGACCCAGATGATGGTGCTCGACCGCGCCGCCGACCGTCCCTACGTGCTCCTCCTCCCCATCGTCGACGGCGCCTTCCGCGCCAGCCTCCAGTCCGGCGAGGACGACCACGTGGCGCTCTGCCTCGAGAGCGGCTCCTCTGTCGTGAAGGGCTCCGTGTTCCGGAGCGCCGTGTACCTGCACGCCGGCGACGACCCGTTCGAGCTGGTGAGGGAGGCGGCCAGGGTGGTGCGCGCCCACCTCGGCACCTTCCTGCTGCTGGAGGAGAAGACGCCGCCGCCGATCGTGGACAAGTTCGGGTGGTGCACCTGGGACGCCTTCTACCTCAAGGTGCACCCGGAGGGGGTGTGGGAGGGCGTGCGCGGGCTGGCGGAGGGCGGGTGCCCGCCGGGGCTCGTGCTCATCGACGACGGCTGGCAGTCCATCTGCCACGACGACGACGACCCCGCCGACGGCGCCGAGGGCATGAACCGCACGGCCGCCGGCGAGCAGATGCCGTGCCGGCTCATCAAGTTCCAGGAGAACCACAAGTTCAGGGACTACAAGGGCGGCCTGGGCCTCGGCGGGTTCGTGCGCGAGATGAAGGCCGCGTTCCCGACGGTGGAGCAGGTGTACGTGTGGCACGCGCTCTGCGGGTACTGGGGCGGGCTCCGGCCCGGCACGCCGGGGCTGCCGCCGAACAAGGTCGTCGCACCCAAGCTCTCGCCGGGGCTCAAGCGCACCATGGAGGACCTCGCCGTCGACAAGATCGTCAACAACGGCGTCGGGCTCGTCGACCCGGAGCACGCGCGCGAGCTCTACGAGGGCCTCCACTCCCACCTCCAGGCCTCCGGCATCGACGGCGTCAAGGTCGACGTCATACATGTGAGTCTTTTTCACAAGTTGCAAATTTTGTCGGCAGATTTTGATGGATGTGATTAGCCCAGAATGTTTTGCTTGCATGCCTTTGAATAAAATATGTAGAAAACATAAGCGGTGCAGTGCACCATCCATGTGATGAGGTTCTCGAGCTATCTACAAAAACCGTGTAGAAAATGTACTCCGCCACAAATGGTCCATGACGGTAGACGATTTGGAACGCTATCCTTTTCTGCTTTTATTAGTACCAAATCCAATCTTGTTCAACTGAACCATCCGGTGACCTGACCTGGACGGTAGGATAGATAAGTATTTGACATTTGACACCATCTTGAAACGTGTAAATAGAACAGCCAAGAAACTGCTATAACTTCTTGATGTGACTTGTCACCGACAGAAACAAATAAAAAAGATAAACTTGACTGTGCTGACTTTTTTTTCTGACGGTGCGTGTGCGTGTGCGTGTGCAGCTGCTGGAGATGGTGTGCGAGGAGTACGGCGGGCGGGTGGAGCTGGCCAAGGCCTACTTCCGCGGGCTCACCGACTCCGTGCGCCGGCACTTCGGCGGCAACGGCGTGATCGCCAGCATGGAGCACTGCAACGACTTCATGCTGCTCGGCACGGAGGCCGTGGCGCTGGGCCGCGTCGGCGACGACTTCTGGTGCACCGACCCCTCCGGCGACCCCAACGGCACATTCTGGCTGCAGGGCTGCCACATGGTGCACTGCGCCTACAACTCCCTCTGGATGGCCAGCTTCATCCACCCGGACTGGGACATGTTCCAGTCCACGCACCCCTGCGCCGCCTTCCACGCCGCCTCCCGCGCCGTCTCCGGCGGGCCAATCTACGTCAGCGACTCCGTCGGCAGCCACGACTTCGCGCTGCTCCGTCGCCTCGCGCTGCCTGACGGCACCATACTACGCTGCGACCACCACGCGCTCCCCACCCGCGACCTCCTCTTCCTCGACCCGCTCCACGACGGCAAGACCATGCTCAAGATCTGGAACCTCAACCGGTTCTCCGGCGTGCTCGGCGCCTTCAACTGCCAGGGCGGAGGGTGGAGCCCCGAGGCGCGCCGGAACAAGTGCTGGTCCCAGTGCTCCGTCCCCGTCACCGCGCGCGCCGGCCCGGCCGACGTCGAGTGGAAGCAGGGCACCGCCCACCCCGTCGCCGTCGACGGCGCCGCGCACTTCGCCGTCTACTTCGTCGAGGCCAGGAAGCTGGAGCTGCTGCTCCCGGAGGAGACCGTGGAGATCACGCTCGAGCCGTTCAACTACGAGCTCCTCGTGGTGGCGCCCGTGCGCGTCGTCTCGCCGGAGAAGGACATCCGGTTCGCGCCCATCGGGCTCGCCAACATGCTCAACACCGGCGGCGCGGTGCAGGCCTTCGAGTACAGCGAGGTCGACAACGGCGAGGTGACCGTGGAGGTGGCTGTCAAGGGCGCGGGGGAGATGGCGGCCTACTCGTCGGCGAAGCCCAGGCTGTGCAAGGTTGAGGGCGAGGACGCCGAGTTCGCGTACAAGGACGGCGTGGTCACCGTGGCCGTGCCGTGGTCCGGCTCGTCGTCCAAGCCGTCTCGTGTCCACTATGTCTATTGATTGACGTCTCGGGCTTAGCACGTTTCGCGTCCAAATAATTTTATTTTAGGCGGAGCTTCGAATTTGTACAGCTCTTATCTTATGGTTTTTTTGTTTGATTTACCTTTTTTCGTGATGAGGATTTCATCTATCTAAACCGAATCAATAAAATCTCTGGTTTTTGTTACGAGTGAGTATCTATTTCTGGTTTTTGCTTATTCAGCGTTGTGTTTAATCTGGCCCTCAAACGTCCGTTGACTCGCCCGGGCACCCGGGTGGGGGTGCCTGTCGCTGTCCCGGAGGCACGTAAGCATGCACCAAACTCGAGCAGCTAATTTGGCCGGTGTGCAAGTCGGCCGATCCAAGAGTCAATTTTGACAACGTTTCAGCCAAATCCGTTATATGACATTTAACCGTGACGACGACGAGCCCTGCTGCCGCTTGCGGTGCAAGCAAATGGGTGAACGCCACGTACGTACGTCGTGGTTCACCAACAGCGGTGGGTAGCGAAGCGTGAGTTAACTGCCATGCTCCCGTTCTGTTAACTTTTGCGCCGACCTCGTCGACAATGACCGGTACTTGCTGTAGCTGTACCACGTACCAGTCGGAGTCGGAGTAGCTGAGACCATGCGTGCCCAGCTGATTAATTTAAACCAGTCGTGATCGAGCTGCTTCCGTCAAAGATATGAGCCGGGCCCGGGTGGAGCCTCGACGCTTGTGCCTAGCTTGTGGATTCTGGCGCGACACGCGCGCGCGCGCCCGGGGGTGGCCGGTGCGGCGCGTGGATGCTCGTCGTCGCAGGATTCAAGCTGCGTGTGTTGCGTACGCTGGCCGTGGCCGGTGTCTTTTTATTTTTTGGCGCGCCGTGGCCGGTGGTGTCTGTCCGGGGCGTATGGAGCATGGCCAATGGCGCCGTACGTCTTGTCCCGGCCAGCTCTTCCAGGTGTTCATTTCAGCCTCGATCCTGGGCGCTATGCCTCAGCGTCTCAGACACTTGTTCGCTCTTCTCTCACGTCGCCGATCGAGTTGAACGGGCCGGTGAAACTGCGCTATCCACTCCGTTTTCAGCGGGGTTGCGTTGGCGCTCTGCCGCGAGCCCAGGACGACTCGGCCGACAGCGCGGCGGGCCGGTCTTCGTTGGCGCGAAGCCACCGACCGACGCCATGTACCTTTCCCGACGCGTCGCCATTGATCCAGTTGCCCCGTGCTAGGCACGAGTCGATTACTGGACCATGCATGACTTGTTTAACACTTTGACCTTGAATGGACGGACTTGTTGCGCCACGTACCACTAATCTTTTAACGCCAAACATAGAGATTAAGATTATAGCCACGTGACGTCTCCGTGTTGTGATCTGTACATCGATAGAAACGGTCAACGCTATACTATGGTCAAACAGCCTACCCGTAGCCGCCCCCTTCCCTCTAAAATTAGGGTTGCTCTGCCTCTCGTTGGCGTCATCATAGGTCCATCTCGTCTTCGGTGGGCTTGGTAGCATAGCTTTGCCAAAAGACTATTCAATTTCTAGATGTAAACGCTTTGGGGTGCATTAACATCACATAACCTTGGGTGCTTGCACTGACGCTACGTGTGGAGATGGTGTGTGAATGTGCCAACGTTACCGTCAGTCTTTCTAGAGAAATCACACTACTACATAAGGCTACGCTGAGTGGAGTCTGTACCGCCTCTCATTCATCCCATTTGTGATCGCCAGCAACTTTGAGACCAATCGAGCGCCTTCCTGGCCAGCTTCAGTCGTTGCCTTTTGTCCCGTGGCAGGTTATGGCGGTTGCACCAGAACGATCCAGAGAGCTAGCGCACAAGGGCAAAAGATCGCCCCTCGCTAGCCTGTTCTACGTAACAATCCAGAAGCCGGTACGTACATTACATACCTAGTCCCAGTCCCAGGCCGACAGGTAAAAAAGACAGAACTTTTGGGGGCTCCTCTGTGTCATCCCCGTTGCCATTCGTGGGCTCCTGGAGGCTTGCCATGCACGAGAGCTGAAGCCCGAAGGTCAACACGTACCAGGGTGAGTAGAGTATTCCGGACGGAGACGTACGCCATCGACCCTCGTCACCCTCCGTCCGCACGTACGCCAGCTCTCGTTCTGCGTCTTGGCCGGATCTGATCCCGTAGAAGCATAATCTACGTGGCCTTCGTCCAAAATTTTTTTTACTCTACGTGGCCTGCAGCTTGCACACCTTCCCAATTGTTCTGGTGCCTCCCATGCGTGCGTGCATGGTCGATCGGCGACAAGGAAATTTTCGCCCCTTTTTTGCTCCTGTCTCCGTGCGAGCTCAAGGAAGCGGCAGCGACGTTATGTGACCGGAGGCCATGGTGGGAAATCCCTATTTGAGTACTGAAAAAACACTTATTTGATGCATTTTGCGTTGAACAGTCTTCTTTTTTGGAGAAAACTTGCCGTCTTTATTGATTCAAGGTAATGTCCTTAGGTACATTGGCTGGGTCATGAGGAATACTCAGCCACACATGTCTACCTAAACCTAAATTATAAGCAAACTTGACAAGATTATGAGCCTTAAAATTAAAGTTTTTGCATTCGTAAATGAAACTAGAAGACTGAAAACTACTCCTACAGTAATGTCAGTCACTACTCCTTGACAATCTGAAGCAACTATCAGATTCTGTAATGCGGAACACCGCCGTCGATGAACCAAGGTAGACACCATTATGATCACGGCAAACCGCCGCTGCCGCGCCTCCATGTTTGTGGTGGGCTACCGCACCATCCACATTAAGTTTCATAACATTGGCTGGCGGGGGAAGCCAGCGCTGCTGGTTATCAACTTGAGTCGCCATCCTTGGATGCTCGTCTCCTCTTGGTAGCTGTTCGAGCTCATTAATGTATGAATTCACAAAGGATATTGTTTGACGAGGGCTGTGGAAAATAGCTTCATGAATTTCCTTGCGCCGAGCATACCATAAAGACCACAATGTCACAGCTAGCTTGGTGAACTTGTCATGGCTCAGTGATTCATTAAGTTCGAACATCCGATTTTTTGCTCTAGGCTCCACATTCTCCGTAATCCGGGCTACAAATCCTCATCTGAAAGTGCCCAGGTGCACGTTGACATTGTGCAAGACAAGAGTGCGTGTCGCCAAGTGTCTTCTTGTCCGCACAAAGGGCAAGAATTTACTTGTGCCATGTTTCTCCTATGTAAGACATCAGTAGTAGGTATTGAGTGATGTGTTAGCCTCCACAAAAAGACCATAACTTTTGAAGGGACCGCCACATTCCAAAGGGAGGACCAATCTTTCTCCTCTTGTGTATTATCCGAACTACCACTTCTCCCCTTGAGCCAACTCTCCTGTTGTATCTTTGTTCTAACCATGAACTTGTAAGCGGATCTTACTGTGTTGCGCCCTTTTTTGTCCGGATGCCATGCCCATAAATCCTTCGTATTTCTTGTACATACGAGTATCTTTACTATCTCGTCTGCATAGGAGGCGACTAAACGAGCGATTGGGCCGGCTCATCTATAGTAGGTACAATGTTCCAGTTCTAGGAATCTTCTAAGGATTCCCAACGGGTTTATTGGTTTTGGGAACCTTCTAGAAGGTTCCTGATCCGGTTTTATATTTTCCCCATTTCCATCTCCTTTTTTGTGTTTCTTTTTATTTTTCTTCTTCTTCTTCTGATTATTTTTCTTTTTCTTTTTTTTCTTTTTGCATTTTTGTTTCTTTTTTCTTTCCTTTTCCCTTGTTCCTTTTTCCTTTTTCATGTTTCTTTCTTTTGAAATTTGAAATATTTGTTTGGAATATCAAAATATGTTCACAATTTCAAAAAATGTGCTCATTTTCAAAATATGTTTACAAATTTTTAAAAACTTCTGTGTTTGAAAAAATGTTCAGGAGATTAAAAAATGTTTTATTTTTCAAAATTTGTTCAGGAATTTAAAAAATGTTCTCCATTTTAAATTTTGTTATGTTCGTGTTTTCAAAAAAGTTAAGAAATTAATAGTTCTTGCTTTTAAAAAAAATCACAATTTAAAAAATGTTTGTATTTCAAAACATGTTCTCCTTTTCAAAATTTATTCCCAATTTCATAAAATGTTCGTGTTTCAAAAAATGTGTAGGAATTTCAAAAAATGTTCTTGGCTTTAATATTTGTTTGCAATTTCATAAAATATTTATGTTTAAAAATATGTTCATAATTACAAAAGAAATCATGTTTTTCCAATAAAATGGAATATCAAAATAAAATCGTGGCATTTCAAAATTGTTCGTAATTTTGAAGAAATGTTTTCCAAGCTCAAACTGGTTGTGTGTTTTACTCCCTCCGTCCCAAAATAAGTGTCTTAAGTTTAGTACAACTTTGTAGTAAAGCTAGTATAAACTTGAGACACTTATTTTGAGACGGAAGGAATAGCATGTTTTCGTGCATTCATGTTCAGCTTCTAATGCATGGAGTGGCTAACGAGTCAGATGTGATCGAGGTCGTGGGATCGAATCCTTGCTTGCTCTATTGTTTTTGGGGTTTTATAGGTGGCGCGGTAGGAAACACATGCACCTTCGTGTCGGTGGGCTGGCCCAGTCGCGTGTCTCACCCTATGTGTCGAGCTCCTATTAGACTCAAAATGCATCATATAGGAGGTCCCGGTGTGCTGTCCATGCGGACCAACCTTGGCAGATTTCGCGCGAAATCCGATCCACATACCCATGGGCCATGGCCCTTCTCCTCTCTCTCTTTTCCCCAAGGAGGAGAGAAAATCAAGGAAAGTTCGTGAGGAATTGAGGATGCATGTCCGTGCATTTCTTTTAGGACCTTCATAAGAGCCGAACGTCAGGTACGAGCATATGGCAACTCTTAACAATTTGATGGAAATTCTAGTTACGTGAGAATGACAACTTTAGTTGTTAAGCCAGGCAAGTTAGTGCTTCACTTAATTTTTGACAGAAAACTTGTTGTGTGTCACTGAAATTTGTCATCCTTGCGTGACTGGAATTACCATCAGAAAACGTCAGAGCCGAAGTGCCACACACCTGACGTATGGCACTTGTCATTTGATTATTTTTTCTCTCTCCAAGGGTCCTTTATTCAAAAAGGTCCAGCATTAAAGAAAAATCCACAAAAGAAATGAAAATTACATGCCGATGACACATTGATAGTTCCGCAACTAGAGTTCCACACCACCGTCCAACAAGAGAGTTTTATGCACACATGTAACAAGAAATAGTCGCACAAAAATACCAACAACATTACAATATGTGATATGAAACACCTTTTTGCAAGGATTAGGTCTGTTATAAAAGTTCACACGAAGTACAGAGCATATGAAATATAGTAAAAATTACATGGATATTCTAAGACCACCTAACAACCACTACTGCCGGCAAAGCGAGTTGCCGACGCGCCGCTGTCACCGCTCCCCTACCGGAGCGGCTTGATGTTGTCGATGACAGCTAGAAAGTCTTCATGCACGTGCCTCTAAGGACCAACGTCTTGGAGCCGCAGTCATTGTCGTTGAATCCTTGCATAGATCTGAAGCATCTGACACCAAATCTCATCATATGACGAGAGACCCTAACTCAACATTCTTTTACTAAGTCGGCATTTTTTGTCGCAAAAAAATCTTCAAGAATATAATACATAGGCGAACTGAGCCTAGCTCAAATGATTTGGTGTGTTGAGGAACCAGCCCACCAGGGTTTAAATTATAGACTTAGCACTGGTGGTCGCCTTTTCCTGAATTTATTTCACGCTTACTTCAAAGTTCGTTCAGTGGGAGAAGACATTCCCGTAGACTACGAATGCGCCTATGATGACTTCGTCTATCTCAAAATGAGGTGCCAGCTCAGTCTCTCGGAAGTGTTCAGCGATAGATAGTGTGTTCTAAAGGCTGAGTGTATGAGCTAGTTTGGTTCACATCCAAAGCTTTGTTTGTTTGGTTGTTGCCCGAGAAAAATAGAGCAAGCTTGGCCTGGACAGCCCAAGTAAATGGCCTGGACAACCCAAGTAGATGATTAGCCCGCCAGGCGTCCTTTTCTATTTGCCTGGCCAGAGGGCAGTATTAACCTAGGGCTAAACTAGCAGTTTGCAGATAGCTTTGAAGATGCTTTCTCAGTTCTTATATTTGTTTTAATCGATGACCTTCCTAGGCCCATGAATCACCTTTGCCCAGGCAAGCGGCCGAGAACAAAGTGCATGTATGAACGTCTTCGTCTATAATGTGTTTAAAAAAGAATGGGATACATAAACACCGAACTTGATGTGAAAGTTGGACAAACATTTTTCGGTTTGAGGTGGCAACAAACAATCAAAAGAAAAATTACAAATGTGCACTAGTTCCACGTTTTTGCTGCAAAGATAAGTAAGAAAATTGCTCATATTTCAATGCTAAATTCTATCAGAATTTAATTTGTGTTATAAAATATCATAACTAAATCATAAAAAAATGCTTTTGAAATTCCATAGAAAAAATACATTGCTTTGTGCTATTTTATTAGTACTATAGAAAATAAATTTTCATGCACAAATTATATTTTAGGCGGGATCAGAAAGTAGTCATTTTTTACACGAAAGAGTAATGCGCATATAAGAGTCTTATTTTTATGGGAGAGTCTAAAACTAACATGTGAAAGAAAGTTTTTCCATGGAAAATATTGTTTTCTTTTGTTCATATGCGGCTCAATTGAAAACACTCTTTTTAATTTCACTTTAGAAATTCGATCATACCTATGTAGAAAATGTTCACCATGTTGTAATAATTTATCTATCTAATATCAAAGAGAATGTAGAAGAACCTTTACAAACCTCAGCCAACTTTACAAATTGTCCATATAAATATAGAAAAATTTCATCATTTTGCAAGATAATGTTTAGCTTAGATGCCACGAAACATTTCCCCATTGTGCTCCCACGAGCGACTCCCACGCTAGGGTTTTGTCGCCTTCCGTCGGTGCCGCGCGAATAGTCTCGTGTACTGCGGCCTTAGGGCCAAGGAGGCGCGGTGGATTCCAACCCTTACCGGTGGGAGGGCTCCTGCTTTGGCTTTAGGTGTTTTTGTCTGTTTAGGGTTTATGTCCTGCTCAAGAAGACAAGATGACGACGATTTTCTGAAGATGGAATAGGATTCTCCTTGCCTAGCCCCGTCCTAATGGTGCATCTAGCGTTGTCGAAAGGCTTGCGGAGGTGTGTCTTTGTCAGATATTCCGGGATTCGGTCGGTGTTTTTCTTCGGTAGATTTGTGTTGATCCGATCATCTTTTCTCTGCATTCGTGTTTCTACAGGTTGGGTCCTTTTGATATATGCTTATCTTCATCAGCGATGGTTACTATTTTGGTATGCTGGTCCATTAGGGCATTAGCATGACAACTTTCTGACTGTCTATTACAGAGTTTACCAGGCTCCGTTGAGGGAGGGACAATGACTACGACACTTTTCGGATTGCTTCAGTGCTTATAGTTGGCGCTAGATTATATATGGACACAGATGTAACTTACTTCTTGTGTTCTTTATACGTGCAAAGCAAGCAATCCAGCTGGCTTTTCCATTTCCCCTAAAATAGTTGTCTTTTCTGGTTTTTGTGTTTTTCTTTATTTTCTTTAGTTTTTAATATTTATTCAAAAAACATGAAATTTATTAGTTATTCAGAAAGAGACCAATTTTTATAAATTTCTCACCATTTTTATAAAATAAAACAATTTTTATTTTTTTCACCATTCTTATAAAAAGTAAACATTTATTTAAAATGCAATATTTTTTGAGAACTCAAACATGTTTTCAGATTTTCAATCATTTTTCCAAAATGTAATTTCATTGAGTTTTTGAACACTCTAAAAATCCAAACACTCAATGAAACACGTACTTTTTTTTGAATTTTTGAATTTATTAAATGCGTCATATTTTCCTGAAAAATAAGCATTTTTTTAAAAACATGAACCTTTTCTAAAAAATTAAAGTTTTTAAAAATAAGACAAAGCTTTTATGTAAATCAATCTTTTTTTAAAATTTCAAGCATTTTTTAGATCACGCACATTTTTTGATTTTTTTAAAATTAAATAAAAGCCGAAAAACCTGTAAAGAAAAAACAAGTAAACATCAAACATAAAAAAAACAGCCAGGGACTTTCTAGAAAGTTCCCAAAAGTAGTGAGGAACTTCCCAAAACCGGATCGCTATATTTTCTATAGTGAAGGAGGGGCAATGATGAGTACGCGCCTTTGGCTCGCTCCAGGGATTGTAGTTGTAATTAGGTGGTCGATGAACCTGGATGTAATTTTCATTATTTCTGATTTTTTTCGTACTGCCTTGATAGTTGGTATATAGATTAGATGTTTTCTCGCAAAAAAATGGTTTTTGAAGTGTCAAATTTTTTTCAAGGCATCAAACAGTGTCAAATAGGAGGTCCTTGTTTTTTTTGAGACATAATAGGAGGTCCTTGTAATTTTTTTTGAGGGATAGGTCCTTGTAATATCTGAGCCTTTTTTTATAGGCCGTAAAGGCCTGCGTTGTGGTGGGCCAATGAGATGGGCTCTAATATCTGAGCATTTTTAATATAGGCCGTAGAGGCCCGTGTTGTGGTGGGCCAATGAGATGGGCTCATTCCAGAACACAAATCCCACAGTTTTTCTAATAAAGACCGTCGGTTGTTCCTGCTTGAAATGCCTGCACGAAGATCTCGTCTCTTTTCACTGTCCCGGAAATGCAAGTGTATAGTGTAACGCCTAACGCCTGTCCGTGGACTTTTTCTTAACACAGTACAAACGTAAACGCACACACGCACACTTTATTCTATGATCATTTCCGAAAAATTGAGCCGACATATCATTTTGAAATTTACAAAGTCACCATAGGCACCTCGTCCTCGACAGGAACGTCTTCTTTCACTGAATGCGCATCGTCAAAAATTTCTAAAATAAAGAGTCAATTACACCGGTGGTGATAGAACTTGACGCAAATGGTCACTTTAGTGCTGTAACTTGTGGCATACATCAAAGTGGTACAAAAACTTGACTCGGATGTGCAAATACGATGCTAATCGTGTTTGTATACACCCACGACGCTGACGAGGCATGCTAGCGTGGCATGGGGCTTGTTTGTCAGTGACCCAACAATGAAAACAAGGCGTGTGGCATGCTTGTTTGTATGGAACCCCCTCATTTTTTTATTTTTTTCATAGAAAAGCTGCTGACAAGCGGTCCCAGCTATTTGCAGCACAAATTTTAATTGAATGGAAAAAAGGTATGCTCAGGTTTCAAACCCAAGCAACCTCAAGTTCCCTGCTCGGAAAGTTAGCCAGCCAACCCATTCACCATTCATGTACATTAAGGAAACACAGGCTATATTTTTGAAAAAAAAAGAAACACAAATATATATCCTCAGTTGAATAACAAAAAATAGGAAAACATCGTAAAAATGATGCAGCCGCGGAGACTCGAACCCTGAGCGTACTGTTTGTTTTTTTAACATTTCCAAAATGTTAGTTTTTTTTGAAATTGATTAAAAAATGGAATTATAGTTTTAAATAATATAGATAAAAAAATAACGTTAAGTAAATGCTCATGTAGTTTCATAAAATGTTCACCTATTAAATTAATAAAAAATCATAAATTAAATTACGAGTTATAAAAATATTTGTATAATTTTAAAAGTGTTTGCACATGTTAAATAAAAATTAAAGTCATTGATAGAAATATGTATATGTAAATAAATTCTTATATAAGTACAAATATTTTCATGTTTGAAATAAATTATTAATTTAGTAGTATATAAAAGTGTCCAGTATTTAAAAGAATTGTGTTATTTTAAAAGCGTTCATGCGATTTTAATAAAGGTTTTTTTTCAGATGTTTTTAATAAAGTTTGTGTGTTTTCAAAAAAAATTAAGTATAAAAATATAAATATATGTACAAAGACAGTTGTTCCTCAAATAAATACATATTTAAAATAATATGTAGGTTATTTGTAGTTATAATTCAAATATATTTTTACAAACTGCAAAAAATAAAAATATAATAGTAACATATTAAAAATGGGCCACACGAACTGACAAGCTGATGTCAGTTTTGGCCCATGAGTACATTCTGTTGTTTAATTAAAGAATACGAGCGTGATTTTTGTCAGGTGGTTAGAAGCGGACACCTTAAATTGGAGGTCACAGGTTCGAAACCTAAGCGCACTATTTTTCCGTTCAATTATTATTTTTGCTGCTGACAGCTGGGACCCGCCTATCAGGGTCTTTTTGGTGAAAAAAAATAAAAGACAATGGGTTTCTAGGAAAAAAAAGAAAAATACACACGCCTTGTCTTCATTGTTTGGTCACTAACAACGGGCCCCACGCCATGCTGGCAGGCCTCGTCAGTGATGCGGGCATATACAAACATGATTAGCACCGTATTTGCACGTCCGAGCTAAGTTTTTGCACCATTTCAATGTATGCCATAAGTTTTAGCACTAAAATGGCCGTTTACGCCAAGTTCTAACACCACCGGGGTAATTGACTCTAAAATAAATCAAATAATAAATGCGAGCATCATGATTTGAACTCTGATGGCCCGAGGATACCACAGTTCCACTAACCATCCAACTATAGATTGGTTCGCGCCTCCCTGTGGACTTACTCAATGAAGGTCATGCAGCTTGCTTCGATGAACCAACACAGACCGTCGAACTCAAAGGAGAGGAAATTGCTTCGTTCTGTTTTGCTGCATGCGTGCCGGCCAAAGGGTATACCCAGAATTATCTGAAACATGGGACATACCACATACGGCAGCCAAAATGCAAGCATATATACTCCCAAATCCATAATACTATGATGGGTCGACCGTGGGCTCTCTGACCAAGAAGAATAACAGTGCGTTGGATCGTTGGCAGTAGTCTATGTTCTGTGGCCGTCTCAGATTTGACCGCCTGTCACTTCCACGCAAAGCAGCAAAATGTTCCGGCTGGAGGTGCAACGATGATGCAGCACATCGTATGATTGATTGCCAACCCGACTGATGACCATGATGGTGTCCCCTTGGTCCAAGGTACGTACCATCAGTACACTTTGTTTGCGCTGACGTGGCGCCGGCGTGGACGCGGGCCTGCAACCTCACTCATGCAGTCACGCCATGCTCTTGGCATCTCAAAGTGAAAACGCCATGGTGTCTCTCTCTGGTCGTTCTAGGTCGTGTACGTTTGCTACGTGCTTGGGCTGGCTCGATCCAGTGCCATGTTCGCAAGGCTACAGTGACGCTGTCCGAAGGAAGAAAAGATCGGTTGTTATGAACTGTGGCGCTGACAGTGATGGTTTCTCGGACCAGCTGAGTTGTCGTCAGTCGTTCGCCCCAGTGTCCTCGCTGCATGCATGCAGCGGTGGGCGCGAAACTGAAACGGAATCGCGGCAACCTTTTCTTTTTGGACATGTCGGCAACCTTCTTCTACCACTGCTACTCCTTTCTCGACTGTTCATATGCATGTCTTGCGAGCTGATTAAATGGAGTGTGTGAATCTCGTCTTGGTTCTGGAAAGAACTCACGAAGGCCTCCTCTGCCGCCCTCTTTCCCCTCTGCAAAGTTGCAGGGGAGAGAAGCGCTAGACGGCAGTGGTACAGAGCTCAACACATATCCACCATGTTTTGATCTCCTTGCATCTGTTTTTTAGTTGAGTCTTTTTTTTTTCTTTTGAAAAGGAGGTCATCTCCCGGCCTCTGCATCCGAGAGATACATGCGGCCACTTTATTAAAACGACGAAAAAAACAAAGTCTGGTCTGCAAAGTACAACTCACAAAGAAAGCAAGCAAATAAATAAAGAGTACATGTCTCAAAGCCGCATCCGGCTAGACGGAGATACACTAAGAACCTATCCTATGCAGCGACCGCCATTCAAACCGGTTAAGAAAAACCCGTGTTGCCATCTCCCATCGGTTGCACCCAGTAGTCAGCTGCTCCCTAGAGGCCGTAGGAGTGAGTAATGACCACGTACGGATCCATGCCGTAGCTCTGAATATAACCTGCAAGAAATTAATCATAGGTCTTTTGTTAAAGATCATATTATTCCTGCAGTTCCATATAGCCCAAAGAAGTGCGCATATTCCAATCCGAATATTAGACACGATATGAGTATTCACCCCATTAAGCCACGTTCCAAACAATGTTTCAATGCTATTGGGAGGAATAATATTAAAGGCTACATAAACAAACCGCCAAAGTAACTTCGCGAGAGGGCAATCAAGAAATAAATGCTGTATTGTTTCATCATGAACACAAAAAGAACAACGTGAGCTACCTACCCATCTCCGCCTTAATAAGTTATCTTTGGTAAGGATCACTTGTTTGTGAACAAACCACATAAATATCTTAATTCGTAAGGGATTCTTAACTCGCCAAATATGAAGCGATCGTGGGATTGGGCCAGAATTTATGGGATCTAAGTACATTGACTTAACCGTGAAAATTCCACTACTCGTTAGCTTCCAGCTGAAAGAGTCTCCCTGATCTGAAAGGTGAACCTCCATTAGCCTCCTGACTAAGTGTAGCCAAGAGGTCTAGCGTTCCCCAACTAGAGACCGCCTGAACTGGATATTCAAAGGTACCATTTGCCCCACCATTTCTATGTAATCTTCCTTACGTTGAGCAATATGATACAGGGAAGGATACTGGAGAGCTAACGGTGTATCACCTAACCACGTATCCTCCCAAATCCTTGTTGTTGTGCTGTCCCCAACAATAAACTTCACCCCATGGAAGAACATTTCTTTAACTCTCATGAGTCCCTTCCAAAATGGTGAGTCATTAGGTCTTACGGTAACCTGGGCTAGAGTTTTGGAGCGCCAATACTTATTGTGAAGGATTTGGGCCCACATTCCTTCAGAATGCAGCGATAATCTATAAAGCCATTTGCTCAACAAGCACTTATTTTTCACCTCGAGATTCTCGATCCCAAGACCCCCCTGGTCTTTTGGTCGACAAATAATATCCCATCTTGCCAGGCGATATTTTGTCTTCACCTCGTCAGACTGCCCAAAAAATCAAGATAGATAAAAGTCTAATCTCTTGCGTACCCCTATGGGCACCTCAAAAAAAGATAGGAGGAACATAGGCATACTCATTAGTACCGAATTTATCAATATGAGCCTTCCTCCATAAGACATAAGCTTACCCTTCCAGCAGCCGAGTTTCTTCTTGAATCGATCCTCGGTACATTTCCATTCTTTATTAGTCAATTTCCTATGGTGAATTGGGATACCAAGATAACTGAAGGACAAAGATCCCAGTCCACAACCGAACATGTTCTTGTAGTTGTCTTGGTCTTCTTTGGCACATCCAAAGCAGAACAATTCACTATTGTTAAAATTGATCTTCAACCCCGACAATTGTTCAAATAGACATAATATGAGTTTCATATTTCTGGCTTTTGCGAGGTCATGCTCCATGAATAAAATTGTGTCATCCGCATATTGTAGGATAGAGACCCCCATCCACCAAATGGGGAACCAGTCCACCTACCAAGTCCTTTTCCTTGGCCCGACCTATGAGAACTGTCAACATGTCTGCCACAACATTGAACAGTATCAGAGACATCGGGTCTCCTTGTCTCAAGCCTTTATGCATTTGAAAATAATGACCAATATCATCATTCACTTTTATCCCAACACTACCTTTCTGGACAAAGGAATCCACCTGATTCCTCTACGACTCATTGAAACCTTTCATGCGCATAGCTTGCTGCAGAAAAGGCCATTTGACCTTATCATAGGCTTTTTCAAAGTCCACTTTGAATATAACTCCATCGAGTTTCTTCGAGTGGATTTCATGTAAGGTTTCGTGTAAGACAACTACCCCTCTAGGATGTGTCTTCCAGCCATGAAGGCAGTCTGACTTGGTTGCACCACCGAATGGGCAACCTTTGTCAGCCTGTTGGTGGCCACTTTTCGTAAAGATCTTGAAACTCACATTCAATATGCAAATGGGCCTAAATTGCTTTATGCGGATGGCTTCCTCCTTCTTAGGCAGAAGAGTAATCGTGCCGAAATTTAAATGAAACAGTTGTAGATGCCCATTGAATAGATCATGAAACATAGGCATAAGATCATCTTTCACAATATGCCAACATTTCTTATAGAATTCTGCCGGGAACCTATCTGGTCCCTGTGCCTTATTCTGTTTCATTTTAGCGATCGCCTCAAACACCTCCTTCTCAGTAAATGGTGCAAAGAGGGTCTCATTATCCCCTGACTGCAACTGAGGGATATTCGCCACCACACTCTCGTCTAGAGTCACCGCGTTATCTACCAGTGGTCCAAACAACTTCTTGTAGTAGTTGGATATGTAAAGCTTCAGATTCTCATGGCCCACAACTGTTTCCTCATCCCGCTCAAGCTAAATAATCTTCTTTCTCCTATGCTTGCCGTTAGCAATCATATGGAAAAAATGGGTATTGTCATCCCCTTGGACGACCTTAAGAACTTTAGCACGTAAGGTCCATTTCATTTCCTCTTATCTAAGTAACGTACGTAATTTGGCCTCGGCCTCTGACTTGCATGCTTGCTCGGACTCATCCAGCAAATTCGTTTCTGCCCGCAAATCTAGCGTCTGAAATAGTTGGAGAAGTCTCTCCTTCTCTTTTTTATAAATCCCACTCTCATTTCTGGCCCAACCCCTCAAGAATTTCCACATTGGATGCGCTAGCTACTGGCCTAGCCCACTCTCTTGCCACCATCTCAATAAAATTTTCATTTTTGAACCAACTGAGTTCAAACAAGAAAATATTTTTATTGCCAATATGCGTGGCGTCACCCGCATCAACTAACAAGGGCGTATGGTCGAAAATCGCCCTTTGCATAGTGTCCACTGATACCAAGGGGTATTTATGTTCCATTCCACACTCCCAAGTACCCTATCAAGCTTCTCGTAGGTAGGAGTAGGAAGAGAGTTTGCCCAGGTAAACTGTCTACCTGAGAGTTCTATCTCCCTGAGATTAAGACTCTCAATAATCATATAGAACATAAATGACCACCGTCCATCAAAATGATCATTGTTTTTTTCTTCCCTCCTCCTAATAATATTAAAATCTCCTCCCACCAAAAGTGGCAACCTTTCATCCCCACAGATCCGAACCAGATCCGCCAAGAACTCCGATTTAAATTCTGGTTGGGCAGCGCCATAAACTGCCACTAAGGCCCATTGGAAACCATCCACTTTGGACCTAACCCGAAACTTCACCGTATAATCTCCTCGCACTACATTTACAACCTCAAGAGTCTCATACTTCACTCCCAAGAGAATCCAACCGCATCGCCCTCTCGGCGGGAGAAAGTGCCAATCAAAATCAACGCCCGCTGTACGCGATCCTAGGAATTGGGATGTGAAGTTGTTTCTACCGGACTCAAGAAGTGCAATAAAATCTAATTTATCTTCGATGGCCGTTTCAGCAAGGAATCTTTTCTTAGCCAAGTCTACCAAACCTCTGCTATTCCAAAAGATCCCTTCATATTTCATCATGAATTTTTTTTCTTGAGTTTCACTCTCGCATTCCTACGGACTGCTGACGCTGGATAAATCTTCCTCTTCGAGGATCGTTTAGGTTTATCTAACACTAACGCGTCCTCTCCATGAGCTATGTTCTGCTGTGGCCCCTCAGACAAAGGCGGGGGCTCACACGACACTATATTCTCTACCCCTTCTGCCTCTTCTTCGGCATCCGAAGACGGCATCATCTCGTCACAAAAAGTCTCAAGTGAAGGGACACCCAAATTATTAATGTCAGCCTCCGACATAGGCTTAACCGCCGCTAACGCTCGGATCAATTCCGAGGCTCTCTCAGCCTCCAAGTCTAAAATATCATTAACTGATTTAACAATTTCTTCTCCATTAGACCCAAGAGAGACTCCTATGTAGCGACCAGACCTCAAACAGTTTGATCTCTGTGCTCCGGTGTCATCCCTGGATCAGTAATGCTGACACCACACAGTACTCGGAGGATTTATAACAGAGTAGCAATCACACGCTTATTACATCGAGTGTCTCCATAGAGAACTTATTACAGTAAATATGGCTTAAGGCCATCTAATAACGATAACAGCAGAAGGCTTGGAAGATAAGTGAGTCCATCAACTCCAACGGCATCACTGAGTATAGAACCACGACCTAAAAAAACTCCTTAATCGTCGTCTGAAAAGTCTGCAACATTAACGTTGCAGCCCGAAACGGGTCAGCACATGGAATATGCTGGCAAGGTAACACATAGAGAATAATGGAATGAAACAACTATACTATATGCATATTTGGCTGGTGGAAAGCTCTATGGTTACAGTTTTGCGTAAAGCCAATTTTCCCCTACTTCAAAGGAATAAATTTAATTACTATCACGGTGGTTGTTAAACATTGAGAATGGTTGACAGCATTCTCAATCCCAATTAAGCATCATCATTAAAAAAAACCCAACAAAATTAATTTAGGGTAACATGTTGAGATTCACATGATAATCCAGGTACTAGATACTCAAGATGTCCATAACCGGGGACACGGCTAACCATAATTAGTTTATTACACTCTGCAGAGGTTTGCGCACTTTTCCCCACAAGACTCAGTCGCCTCCGTTTGGTTTCTCGCACTACATGGTGTTTGAGAAGACGGATGACCGAGACATAGTCTTTCAGAAGCGCTCGCACCTTACGATCGGGTAGACCGTACCACCTACATCCCCTACATCTGCTAGTCTACCACCGTAAGAGTTTGCACGACTTAGTCAACTATGCTAGAGCCCATAATAGCTTGTGGCTGCACACGGAAGTTTCTAGTATGAATAGTGTCATGATCCCTTTGAGCCTGGGTGGCGGTCCAAAAGAAAACAGGCAAGTCCTGGAATACCCAGGTGCCTCAATCCACCCAGATGTGTGTTTAAGTTGCCACCTTAGATAAACCATTAATTAACAAACTCACATCTGTCATGGATATCACTCACCCAATCCACGGCTACTAGCATAGCATGGCATAAAAAGCAAACGTAGAAGTAACTCCCAAAGGTTTGGTAATAAACAGGTAATAGGTACTACCTCAACTACTTCCCATCCCACAATTTAATTAGATCCTAATCATGCAATGTGTGAGGATTGATCTAATGCAGTAAAACTGGGTAGTAGGAAAGGTATGATCAAAGTGTTACTTGCCTTGCTCATGATCTGGGAAACCTAGCAATTCGAAGTAACAAGCGGCGCACTTCGGGTACTCTATCGCAAACAAACAAACAAGCATATAATAAGTACTCATCTAATGCACAGGTAAAACTCAAATAAGAGATCCAACCAGAAGGTTCATCTTAAGAACTCCGGTTTGCAAAAAGAATCAAATCGAACGAAGCAACGAAAGTCAAACGGCGAAAGAAAACAACTTCGTTCTACTAATCTTGATCTAGGGCAAATTTTACAGTAGCAAAAACTTGTTTAAGTTGGTTAAACGGATAGAGGGTTTCGAGACGAAACTCTAGGCGCTTGAATCGCCTGATTCCGATAAACGAGCGAGAAGTTATACTAAAAAGAAAATCGGATCAGGAATCGCGATCAGCAAAATCGCGGATTAAATCCGAGAAAAAAGAAAAACGACGAACGTTTGCTAGAACGAACGAACGGACGAACGCTCGCTATTTAAATAAACCGGAAAATTGATCTATTTAAAAACAAACCGAATCTAAAAAAACCGACGAAAAACTGAACGGTTTTTCGAAAAAAAATAATAAAAAAACCGGCACGGATATCGAGGCGGCGGCGGACCTCGGGCGGCGTGCGGGGCGGCGGCGGCGTCCGGCGGCTAGGGTTTTCGGGGGCTGGGGCGCTGGCTTCGGCTGGGCCTCCCCCCGGCTTATATAGCCTAGTCGGGCCGGAGTCCTAGTCGGACACGGCCCGTTAGGTCGGTTCGTTTTTTAATAATTACGCGGGGAAGAAAAATAAAAAGAAATACTAAATGGACTCCAAAAATCCCGAAATAAATTTTTCCGGGCTTCTAAAATCAAGCCGCACAAGGTGAACATTAATTTGGGGCCTAAATGCAATTTTGAAAAACGCATATTTTTTCCTAAATTCAAATAAAATAACGAAAAACTCCGAAATATAATCTTATTTAATTTTATTATTAAATCCTCAATATTTCTATATTTTGGGAAATCATTTTATTCCCTCTCTCATATTTTTGTAATAGAAATAATTGATGATAAAATAAATAAAATCAAATGATCCTACTCTCAAAATTTGAGAAAACTCAAATATGAAAATAATGAATTCCCCAACTCCTCCGTGGGTCCTTAAGCTGCGTAGAAATTCTAGGATCAAAACCAAACGCAAATAAAATATGATATGCAATGATGATCTAATGTATAACATTCCAAATTGAATATTTGGGATGTTACAAACCTACCCCCCTTAAGATGAATCTCGCCCTCGAGATTCGGGTTGGCTAGAGAATAGGTGAGGGTGGTCCTTGAGCAAATCTTCCTCTCGTTCCCAGGTGGCTTCATCCTCCGTGTGGTGGCTCCACTGAACTTTGCAAAACTTGATAACCTTGCTGCGAGTGACTCGACTGGCAAACTCGAGAATCTTAACTGGTTTCTCCTCATAGGTCAAATCGTTATCCAACTGAATAGTTTCCAATGGCACTGTATCTCTCAGGGGTATGTCAGCCATCTCCGTGTGGCACTTCTTCAATTGAGAAACGTGGAACACATCATGAACTCCTGACAATCCTTCGGGCAATTCCAACTTGTAGGCCACTTCTCCCATACGCTCCAAAACTTGGTATGGTCCTACAAATCGTGGCGCTAACTTTCCTTTAACTCCAAAACGCTTTGTTCCCCGAAGTGGTGATACTCGAAGATAAGCTCTATCTCCAACTTCGTAAACTGTCTCCTTGCGTTTTGAATCTGCATAACTCTTCTGTCTGGACTGAGCTACCTTGAGCCTATCGCGAATCAACTTCACCTTCTGTTCAGACTCTTTAATCAAGTCAGGTCCAAACAAACTGGCGGTCTCCAACTTCGTCCCATGACAACGGTGTCCTGCACCTCCTTCCGTACAAGGCTTCGAAAGGGGCCATCTTTAAACTGGTTTGGTAGCTGTTGTTGTAAGAGAACTCTGCATATGGCAAATTCTCGTCCCAACTAGATCCGTAATCCAGCGCACAAGCTCTCAGCATGTCCTCCAAAATCTGATTGACTCTCTCGGTCTGTCCATCTGTCTGTGGATGAAAAGCTGTACTGAATTCTAGCCTGGTACCCAAAGTTTCATGCAACTGCTTCCAGAACTTTGAGGTAAATTGGGTTCCTCTATCTGATACGATACTCCTCGGAACTCCATGCAGACATACGATCCTGGTCATGTATATCTTTGCATCCTTAGCACTGGTGTAAGTGGTCTTTACCGGGATGAAATGAGCTACTTTCGTCAACCGATCAACTACAACCCAAATCGAGTCATAGCCTGAACGAGTCCTGGGTAATCCCGTGATAAAATCCATGCCTAACTTATCCCACTTCCATTCGGGTATCGGCAATGGTTGTAGCAATCCTGCTGGCTTCTGATGCTCTGCCTTTACTCTCTGACATACATCACAAACTGCTACGTACTCCACAATATCCTTCTTCATTCCGGTCCACCAGAAAAATATCCTTCAAATCCAAATACATCTTGGTATTTCCTGGGTGAATCGAATATGGTGAATCGTGTGCCTCTTGCAGAATTAGCTTCCTGATCTCCGGGTCATTGGGCACGTAAACACGGTCTTCAAACCATAGGGTGTCGTGCTCATCCTCACGAAATCCTTTAGCCTTTCCTTTGCTAAGTTTCTCCTTAATATAAGCGATCTCCTTGTCAGTCCTTTGAGCTTCTATGATTTTATCCATCAATGTAGACTGAATCTCCAGTGCTGCTACATAGCCTCTCGGAACTATTTCCAAACATAACTCTTGAAGATTTTCGGCTAACTCCCTTGGTATTCCTCCCGTCATTAATGTATTAACGTGGCACTTACGGCTTGATGCGTCGGCTACTACATTAGCCTTTCCGGGGTGATAATGCAATTTCATATCGTAATCCTTAATGAGCTCTAACCATCTCCTTTGTCTGAGGTTTAACTCCTTCTGCGTGAAAATGTATTTCAAACTCTTATGATCCGTGTACACCTCACAATGATTTCCAATCAGAAAATGTCTCCATGTTTTCAATGCATGCACTACGGCTGCTAATTCCAAATCATGCGTAGCATAATTCAACTCCTGAGGTTTCAGTTGTCTTGAGGCATATGAAACAACTCTCCCTTCCTGCATAAGTACTGCTCCAAGTCCTCGACGTGAAGCGTCGCAATACACCTCATAATCCTTGGTCTGGTCTGGCAAAATCAACACTGGTGAGGTAACCAAACGTTTCTTCAACTCCTGGAAACTAGCCTCACATTCCTCCGTCCATATGAACTTGGTATCTTTCTTCAACAACTCAGTCATAGGCTTCGCAATCTTTGAGAAATTCTCAATAAATCTCCGGTAGTATCCTGCGAGTCCAAGAAAACTTCGGATCTCTCCAACCGTGGTTGGTGCTTCCCACTTGGTCACGGTATCAACTTTAGTGGGATCAACTGCTATACCTTCTCCGGATATAACATGTCCGAGAAATCCAACTTCCTTCAACCAAAACTCACATTTGCTGAACTTGGCATATAATTGATGTTCGCTGAGCTTTCCAAGTACCAAACGCAAATGCTCCTTATGCTCCTCTTCATTCTTCGAGTAGACTAGGATATCATTAATGAACACTACGACGAACTTATCCAAGAACTCCATAAACACTTTGTTCATCATGTTCATAAAATATGCAGGTGCGTTAGTCAGACCAAATGACATAATGGTATACTCATACAGCCCATACCTGGTGGTAAAAGCTGTCTTAGGTATATCCCGTTCTCGAATCTTCAACTGGTGGTATCCTGATCGCAGATCGATCTTGGAAAATACCTTAGCTCCTTGCAATCGATCAAACAGATCATTGATCATTGGTAGTGGGTACTTGTTCTTGATGGTTACTTCATTCAATCCTCGATAATCTACAACCATCCTTAATGATCCATCCTTCTTTTCCACTAGAAGTACTGGCGATCCCCAAGGCGAAGAACTTGGGCGAATATATCCTTTATCCAGTAACTCCTTAACCTGTTTCTTAATTTCCACCAAATCCTTTGCAGGCATTCTGTATGGTCTCTTTGATATTGGCCCTGTGCCTAGCAATAGCTCAATCAAAAACTCAATATCTCTATCCGGTGGCATGCCGGGAAACTCTTCTGGAAATACATCAGGGAAATCCCTTACCACTGGTACTTCCTCCTGCACAACTCCTGTTAAGCAATTTACTTGAGTTCCCTTTGGCACATGTCGGGATACATACTTGATCCTTCTCCCTTCTGGTGTGGTAAGCAAAATTGACTTAGTAGCACATTCAATATTCCCTTCATACTTTGACAACCAATCCATGCCTAATATCACATCCAATCCTTGGGATTCCAATACTATTAGGTCTGAGGAAAAACCATAGTTACCAATCCTTAATGGTAACCGATCACACCATCGACTAGCCATATACTCTGCTCCAGGCGAGGTTACTAACATGGGTGACCTAAGGGCTTGGGTAGACAGGTTATACTTATCCACAAATCCCCTTGAGATATATGAATGTGATGCGCCAGTATCAAAAAGAACGAGTGCAGTAAATGACTTAACCAAAAACTTACCTATTACTGCATCAGGTTGAGCTTCAACCTCCTCCACGTTAACGTGGTTCACTTGTCCCCTGTTGAAAGGGTTCGGCTTCTTCCCAGAGCTTCCATTGCCATTTCCATTTTGTAATTCAGGACATTCATTGGCATAATGTCCGATCTTCGAACACTTAAAGCAAGTGACTTGGCTCAGGTCCTTCTTGGCTGGGGTTGATGGGTTGGTGCGATTCTGGCCATTGCTTCCTCCATTCCCATTACCATTCCTGGTGCCATTGTGATTGTGCGAGCTACCTCCTCCATGGGTATGCTAAAAATGTCCTCCCGGTCTAGGGGTAAAACGTGGCTTCTGCTGAGCTCCTGAATTGTACTTTCCTTGTGTATACTTCCTCTTGCGATTTTCGATTTACTGCTGCTTCCCTTCAATCATAAGTGCACGATCTACCAACTCCTGGTAGTTGTTGAAGGTTGCTACCATCAACTGCATGCTTAACTCATCATTCAGTCCTTCCAGAAACTTCTCCTGCTTAGCCGCATCCGTAGAAATGTCATCTGGGGCATAACGAGCTAACTTACTAAAGTCCTCCACATACTGGCCAACTGTCCGTCCTCCTTGGCGCAAGTTGAGAAACTCACGCTTCTTCATGGCCATAGCTCCTGCTGAAACATGGGCAGTACAAAAGGCCTGCTGAAACTGGTCCCATGTGATAGTGTCGACAGGGAAAGTGGCTGTGAAATTCTCCCACCATGATGCTGCGGGTCCTTCAAGCTGATGTGTGGAAAACTTCACCTTCTCCGCATCCGTGCATCCTGCTGTGGTCAACTCTCTAGCTGTCTTGCGGAGCCAATCATCTGCTACTATCGGCTCGGTGCTACTGGAAAACAACGGCGGATTCAGCCTAAGAAAACGGGCTAAGTGATCAACAGGTGGTGGTGGTGGGTTGTTGTTGTTGTTATTCCCCTGATTCTGATTCTGTACTAGCAACTTCATCAATGTGTTCTGCTGCTGGATCAACTGGGTGAGCTCCGGTGGGAAGGTAAATCCGGGGTCACGTCTCAGAGGCATCTGAGGGTTTAGAAAAGATGAGATGTAAGAATAGAGGGGGTCTAAAGAGAAAACACTACCCATATGCACATGAGGCAAAAGCAAACAATTCACTTCATTCAATCAAACAAGGGCATACAATCGATCTAACTATCGCAGAAGTGCTCGGACTACTATATTTACATGGTGGACTACTACTACTTATGAGGTGGTCTACTAGAAATATTCTTCGGTTGCAGACTCCATGATATCTGCTCCAGCTTCATCAACATAATCATCATCGCTATTATCTGGATCCATGTCGGTGTCGTCGACGATGATATAGTCTTCCGGGCTAATCTCCTTGGGTTCTTCGTCTTCATCTACTGGTGTAGGGCCTCCCATGAATATCCCGATCTTCATTGTTAGGTCGGCATTCTTGTCCACGAATACTTCAATTTCTTCTTCATAATCTTCACGTGTAGCCTTGAGTTCTTCCTCCAGTTCCTTGATTCTTGTCCTTGCCTTCTTCAGGTCTGTCATGTCGGCGCACATCTGGTTCTCCTGTCGTCGAATGTGCTGATTTAACTCCTGGATAAAAGCTGCAATTGATCTATCCTTCCTGGTACTGATCATCTCCCAGTGCTCATCTCGGCGCCCACAAATCTGGTAGATAGTATCCTTGAGATCATTGCGGTAGACTTCTCCAATGCGTCCCATGGCGATGTGTGCTGCCATGCTCTTTCCTAGACTCCAAGTTGGTGCATCAAAAGAAAACTCTATGGGCTCAGTGACTGGCATGAACGTTCTTCCTGGAACTTTAACTTGAATCATCCAGCGCTCTTCTTCAGGTAAAGTGGCGTTGTAGGTTCCGGTGAAGCTTGGTACTCCTATGTTCAGGTATCTAGTGACTTCCTTCAAGTGACGTCCAAAGGGTGTATCTTCATCCGGTTGCATGAATTTGTTCCTTGCATCCGCCATCCTAAAGAGTAGAAAAGATGAGAGGTCAGAAGAGAAGAGAGTGAATAGTGATCTAGGTTTTTTAGCTTAGTGGTCGTGTCCTACAGTCAGCATGTGCTCTGATACCATCTTTGTAGCGACCAGACCTCAAACAGTCTGATCTCTGTGCTCCGGTGTCATCCCTGGATCAGTAATGCTGACACCACACAGTACTCGGAGGATTTATAACAGAGTAGCAATCACACACTTATTACATCGAGTGTCTCCATAGAGAACTTATTACAATAAATATGGCTTAAGACCATCTAATAACGATAACAGCGGAATGCTTGGAAGATAAGTGAGTCCATCAACTCCAACGGCATCACTGAGTATAGAACCACGACCTAAAAAAACTCCTTAATCGTTGTCTGAAAAGTCTGCAACATTAACGTTGCAGCCCGAAATGGGTCAGCACATGGAATATGCTGGCAAGGTAACACATAGAGAATAATGGAATGAAACAGCTATACTATATGCATATTTGGCTGGTGGAAAGCTCTATGGTTACAGTTTTGCGTAAAGCCAATTTTTCCCTACTTCAAAGGAATAAATTTAATTAGTATCATGGTGGTAGTTAAACATTGAGAATGGTTGACAGCATTCTCAATCCCAATTAAGCATCATCATTAAACAAAACCCAACAAAATTAATTTAGGGTAACATGTTGAGATTCACATGATAATCCAGGTACTAGATACTCAAGATGTCCACAACCGGGGACACGGCTAACCATGATTAGTTTATTACACTCTGCAGAGGTTTGCGCGCTTTTCCCCACAAGACTCGATAACCTCCGTTTGGTTTCTTGCACTACATGGTGTTTGAGAAGACGGATGACCGAGACATAGTCTTTCAGAAGCGCTCGCACCTTACGATCGGGTAGACCGTACCACCTACATCCCCTACATCTGCTAGTCTACCACTGTAAGAGTTCGCACGACTTAGTCAACTATGCTAGAGCCCATAATAGCTTGTGGCTGCACACGGAAGTTTCTAGTATGAATAGTGTCATGATCCCTTTGAGCCTGGGTGGCGGTCCAAAAGAAAACAGGCAAGTCCTGGAATACCCAGGTGCCTCAATCCACCCAGATGTGTGTTTAAGTTGCCACCTTAGATAAACCATTAATTAACAAACTCACATCTGTCATGGATATCACTCACCCAATCCACGTCTACTAGCATAGCATGGCATAAAAAGCAAACGTAGAAGTAACTCCCAAAGGTTTGGTAATAAACAGGTAATAGGTACTACCTCAACTACTTCTCATCCCACAATTTAATTAGATCCTAATCATGCAATGTGTGAGAATTGATCTAATGCAGTAAAACTGGGTAGTAGGAAAGGTATGATCAAAGTGTTACTTGCCTTGCTGATGATCCGGGAAACCTAGCGATTCGAAGTAACAAGCGGCGCACTCCGGGTACTCTATCGCAAACAAACAAACAAGCATACAATAAGTACTCATCTAATGCATAGGTAAAACTCAAATAAGAGATCCAACCAGAAGGTTCATCTTAAGAACTCTGGTTTGCAAAAAGAATCAAATCGAACGAAGCAACGAAAGTCAAACGGCGAAAGAAAACAACTTCGTTCTACTAATATGGATCTAGGGCAAATTTTACAGTAGTAAAAACTTGTTTAAGTTGGTTAAACGGATAGAGGGTTTCGAGACGAAACTCTAGGCGCTTGAATCGCCTGATTCCGATAAACGAGCGAGAAGTTATACTAAAAAGAAAATCGGATCAGGAATCGCGATCAGCAAAATCGCGGATTAAATCCGAGAAAAAAGAAAAACGACGAACGTTCGCTAGAACGAACGAACGGACGAACGCTCGCTATTTAAATAAATCAGAAAAACCGAATCTAAAAAAAGCCGACGAAAAACCGACGGAAAAACCGAACGGTTTTTCGAAAAAAATAAAAAAAACCGGCGAGGAAATCGAGGCGTCGGCGGACCTCGGGCGGCGTCCGGCGGCGGCGGCACGGCAGGGTGGCGGGGCGGTGCGGCGCAGCGGCGCCGGCGGGGCGGCGACGACGTCTTCTGGCGGCTAGGGTTTTCGGGGGCTGGGGCGCTGGCTTCGGCTGGGCCTGCCCCTGGCTTATATAGCCTAGTCGGGCCGGAGTCCTAGTCGGACACGGCCCGTTAGGTCGGTTCGTTTTTTAATAATTACGCGCAGAAGAAAAATAAAAAGAAATACTAAACGGACTCCAAAAATCCCGAAATAAATTTTCCCGGGCTTCTAAAATCAAGCCGCACAAGATGAACATTTATTTGGGGCCTAAATGCAATTTTGAAAAATGCACATTTTCCCTAAATTCAAATAAAATAATGAAAAACTCCGAAATAAAATCTTATTTAATTTTATTATTAAATCCTCAATATTTCTATATTTTGGGAAAGTCATTTTATTTCCTCTCTCATATTTTTGTAATAGAAATAATTGATGATAAAATAAATAAAATCAAATGATCCTACTCTCAAAATTTGAGAAAACTCAAATATGAAAATAATGAATTCCCCAACTCTCTCCGTGGGTCCTTGAGTTGCGTAGAAATTCTAGGATCAAAACCAAACGCAAATAAAATATGATATGCAATGATGGTCTAATGTATAACATTCCAAATTGAAAATTTGGGATGTTACATCCTATGTCATAAATGATCTCATGCTCAGAAAAATGTAGAATAGAACATTGCTTCTTAACCGACATACCTATCTGAGACTCGACGTCCCTAAGCTTGGCGGCTCTCATAGCGCGCCCAAGCTGAAAGTCATCAGCGTCTGGCAGGTCCTAAACCCGGCTACTGACGCGCCTGCCTGATAGCACCAGGTCCGGATGGCCGCCAAACGCGATCACCTCCTCTGTAGTCCGTGCCGGCGGTGAGAAGAGCCCATCCTTAGGTCCGTCCGTCCTGACAAGACCGGGCGAAGGGGAAGAAGGCGACCTGGCGCCTCCTCCCATATCTCTCACCACTTCCCGATGCGGTCCATGTGTTGTCGGTGAAGATCGTGCCGGAGAAGACCTCGCGGATGAGTCTAGAGCCACCTGCCCTTGACCCACCTACGCCGAAGAACCCTCCAGCGTCCCCATCTGGGACGGACGTGCGGGTACAAGCGGAGGCGCGAGACTCCCCTGGGCTGAAGGAAATATGCCCTAGAGGCAATAATAAAGTTGTTATTTATATTTCCTTATATCATGATAAATGTTTATTATTCATGCTAGAATTGTATTAACCAGAAACTTAGTACATGTGTGAATACATAGACAAATAGAGTGTCACTAGTATGCCTCTACCTGACTAGCTCATTGATCAAAGATGATTAAGTTTCCTAGCCATGGACAAAGAGTTGTCATTTGATAAACCGGATCACATCATTGGAGAATGATGCGATTGACTTGACCCATCCGTTAGCTTAGCACTTTGATCGTTTAGTTTACTGCTATTGCTTTCTCCATAACTTATACATGTTCCTATGACTATGAGATTATGCAACTCCCGAATACCGAAGGAACACTTAGTGTGCTATCAAATGTCACAACGTAACTAGGTGACTATAAAGATGCTCTACATGTGTCTCTGATGGTGTTTGTTGAGTTGGCATAGATCGAGATTAGGATTTGCGACTCAGTGTATCGGAGAGGTATCTCTGGGCCCTCTCGGTAATGCACATCACTATAAGCCTTGCAAGCAATGTGACTAATGAGTTAGTTACGACATGTTGCATTACGGAACGAGTAAAGAGACTTGCCGGTTGTCGGTGTCAAAACCGGCGGATCTCAGGTAGGGGGTCCCGAACTGTGCGTCTAAGTTCGATGGTAATAGGAGACAGGGGACACAATGTTTTACCCAGGTTCGAGCCCTCTCTATGGAGGTAATACCCTACGTCCTGCTTGATTGATCTTGATGAATATGAGTATTACAAGAGTTGATCTACCATGAGATCGTAATGGCTAAACCCTAGAGGTCTAGCTTGTGTGGTTATGATAATGTATCTATCCTCCGGACTAAGTCCTCCGGTTTATATAGACACCGGGAGGGTCTAGGGTTACACATGGTCGGTTACAAAGAAAGGAATCTACATATTTGGTCGCCAAGCTTGCCTTCCACGCCAAGGAGAGTCCCATCCGGACACGAGTGCAGTCTTCGGTCTTTGTATCTTCACATCCCATCAGTCTGGCCCATGGCTAACAGGCCAGACGCCCGAGGACCCCTTAGTATAGGACTCCCTCAGTAGCCCCTGAACCCGGCTTCAATGATAATGTATCCGACACGTAGATCTGTCTTCGGCATTGCAAGGCGGGTTCCTTCCTCCGAACTCCAAGATAGTCTTCGGACGTATCGGCGTGTCCGGACCTGTAACACACACCACACACAACCGTAGAGAGAATATAATATTCCATGAGTCCAATCCACTGACAACTTTTTTACAACATGACATCACGTCTGCCCGGTCACTATATCGAACCGTTTTGTCTACCATCCCGTGTTTCAAGATGCGATTTCCATCGGCACGTCTTGTCAAAGCAGATATCGTGTCCCCTTATTGCGGGATCCTCATCAATACGGGCGTGGGTAACCCAACCATGCCGTTTACACAACCCTTGGGAGTAGGTGAGTTTTAAGGCGAGTAGGAAGGCGTTTGACATTCACGGCCTTTATAAGGGGATAAGGATTCGTCCTCATTCACCCACGCCTTCTCCTTCCTCTGCCCATCCATTCTTGAGCTCCAGCGCCCAAGCTCTAGCTTCCCCCGCCGGAGAAAGCACTCCAACCATGTTCGGATCCGGAGCTGGAGGCAAGTGGATGGCCTCCTCAGTTAAGAAGAAAGACATCAAGGAGCTCCGAGAGGCCGGATATCTGGCCAAGGAGATCGTTCACCGTCTCCCGGCCAAGGGACAGATCATCCCTACCACAGAGCCCCATGAGAGGGTTGTGTTTTTGACACATTTTGTCCGCGGGCTAGGATTCCCTCTCCACCCGTTTGTCCGCGGACTGATTTTTTACTACGGGCTGTGTTGGGGATATTACTATTAAGTATAAACCGGCCATAAAGGGCCGGGTTATGCTCACAAGGAGTTGATCATGTTTGAAGGCCATGAAGATAAAAGGGATGGCGCTTTACGGAGGAGATCTAACATAAAGGCCCAGGGTCCGAAGGCGATTAGGGCCCATAGATGTAAACTGCCATATTATATGTAACTTATGTTATAAGACAAGGAAAGGTAGAAACCGAGCCGGACACGTTTATGAACCAGCCTCGGGATTCTGTAAACCACCGGACGTCTACCTGTGTATATAAAGGGATGACCTGGCGGCGGTTTAGGAACAACAAACAACAACTCGAGAGCCAGGCAAAGCGGATTCGCTCCCTGGTCATCAAAACCCTATCAATTCCATCACAAACTGGATTAGGCTTTTACCTTCACCGTAAGGGGCCGAACCAGTATAAACTCTTGCGTCCCTTGTCCGCTTTAACCCCTTTAAGCTAACTCGCAGCGATGGCTCCACGACTAAGTCCTTTCACGAGGACATCTGCCGTGACAAAACCACGATAGTTGGCGCCCACCGTGGGGCCATCGCATGATGGTTTCGAGTTCTTGAAGGGCAGCTTCGAAGGACTCAAGGGATACGCTGTGGGCCGGATGACTAAGAGTCGTCGCGGCAAGCTCTACATCAACGATGCAGGATGGAGCCCCGAGGCCGGCTCAATTGAGTACGGGTACCGGGTCCCCATTGGTGGAATTCACGTCTTCATCGGTAAGATCGGCGAACCGGGCCCTGAGCCGGGCATCTGCATCGACATCATCGAGACGGCTCAGCATGCAAGATCTGCCCAGGTTCAGCCTGCCGTAAAGCGTGCCTTCATAGGTGTCATCCATGGAGCGGAATATGAGGATATATCAACATCTGGTGGCGAAACCGTTGTCTACTCCGATGACGAGTCTTCAACTGGAGAGACCAAGTCACTGTATCAGCTGCAGGATGGCCGAATTAGTGGTGGTTCCGATGGCGACAGTATTCCGGGCCCCCTTGATCCGCCGAGTCGGGTCGCGGTCTTCATGGCCGGTACACAATCAGCGCAACAGTCTTCTACCACCGCAGCAATGATTTCCGGTTCAGCAATAGCAACACCAGCAGGAGCAGGGGGCTCTATGCCGCCTCCGCTCAGGTTTTGTCCGATTTGTTCGACGCTTTGGCAACATTGCTGGCAGCAGAGGTTGACGCGGCAAACCGGGATCAGCACAACACGGAGATTGCAAAGGTGAAGGATCAGATAACTTAGGCTAAAGCGGACCTGGCGGCAGAGAACACCAGGATGGCTACAGAGCGGGCCGAGTTAGAGGCTCAGGCTTACTGGCTTATGCTGGATCAGAGTGCGTCAGATGATGTCATGAGGAGAAGATACCGGTCGCACCTTCCGCCGGTTTCTGAGGCAAGAAATCTTTTTAACACGCCAGGAGCAGGCACTAGCAACCAGCCAGTGGTAAACCGGGCGGAGGCGCCTGGGACCGAGGCACCGGTTCAGCCGCGCGCGATGGATCCACCCCCTCAGCCTCGTCAGAACGATGTCCCATCATGACACGTCTCAACGCCTCCGGGTCATTACTCTAACCCATTGGATAACATCGTTGCCGCCGCTTCATGATTGGCGGCTCTCCCGATTGATGGCGAGTCTCTAGTAGCAGTTGAAACATGACAGGCTAGGGAGCTCCTTCAGACGGCCTTGACTCAGCAGCAGGCTTATTCATATAGCCGCGAAAGGATTCATTCCACTCCCCTCCCGAGCCAGAGCTACAACAGGCATATCGATGAACCGGCCGTATCAAGCAGTGCGTGGAATCGTAATCCGCCCCGTGGCCATAACCCGGTGGGTGGCGGTGGCAATGCTCAGGATGTAGTGGATCGCGCTAGGGCATGTCGAGAGGCCGAGTTAGCGGTGCAACATGAGGCCCGCCAACTCACTCCGGTTCGTCCAACAACGTCGGTGGAACCAGGGGTTACCTCCAGTTCTTTGGGGGTACCATGTCTTGTCCCAGCACTGCGCAATGTACGGCAACCCAAGGATTTCAAAGGCTCGCGCAAGGTGCCAAATTACACCGCCGATTATCCCCCGAGTCATGGGTGGAAAGCTATGAGATGGCAATGGAGATGCTGGATGTGGACGAGACGGCGTGTGCCAAATACTTTACCATGATGTTGGAGGGAACATCTCGCACATGGTTGAAAAACCTGCCGGCCAACTCCATTGGGTCGTGGGCCGAGTTAAGGTCCCGGTTCATCCAGAATTTCAAGGATACGTGCAAGTAGCCCATGTCAATCATGGATTTAGCTGCCCGTGTCCAAGAGGAAGGAGAATCAACAACCCGCCGGGTGCACCGGGTTTCGGAGATTTTGCATTCATCAGACCGCATCAACGCTGACACAACAGTTTTAACATTGGAAGGCATTTGCCAGTTTGCACCTCTGAAGCTAAAGTTGGGATGGCTCAAATGCCATTGCAATGACATGGGAACACTTATGGCGGCTCTGGTAAAGTACGCCGACTCTGATAGTACCAAGGACCCCGAGTCTGATGACGACAAGACAGGGAAGGGAAAGAAGAGCGGCAGCACCAAAGGACAACAACATAACCTGGGAGGTCATGGGAACAACGGTAAACGCAAGGCGGATAATATCTTGGACTTTGTGGCTAACACCAACACCCAGGATAACGGTTAGTGGCGTAAGGGTAAACCGCCCCAGCGGGGTGGAGGGTCAGGCCCCAATCTTGAGCGCCTGTTAAATCAACCTTGCCCAAAGCATGGGTCGAAGGAAAGGCCAGCTCACATCTTTGGAAGGATTGCTTCATTATGCAGGAGCTCAAAAATTCAAATCTCTTTCAATACGACCATGGACCGCCCGGCGGTTCAGGAGGCGGTTTCCATGGGTCGGGTTATGGTGGTGGCAGTTTCCGTTCAGGATTCCAAGGCAACCAAACCGGGCATGTCAATCAAAGCAGTCAGGGCAACCAGGAAGGTTATAACCATCAGGGGAATCAACAGCAGTAGCAATCAGGTTATCAGAGCAATCCGAAGCAGTTGAATAGTGGGCAGTACCATGTCTTCACCACTAGCTTATGTAAGTCCGATCAGAAGCTTCATAAAAGGGTTGTGAACTCCGTTGAACCGGTTGTACCTCGTTATCTGCGCTGGTCTGAACAGCCCATTTTGTGGAGTCGAGAGGATCATCCACCCCGGGTTGATAATCCGGGTCATCTGGCCTTGGTGGTGGCACCTCAGGTTGGGGGGTATAAGTTCACCAAGGTGCTTACGGATGGAGGAAGCAGTATCGACATCCTTTACTATGAAACCTTCCGTCACATGGGGTTGACAGATAAGAATCTTAAACCGTCGAACACCATTTTTCATGGTGTGGTGCCTGGTAAATCGGCATACCCAGTTGGCAAGATAGCTCTAGAGGTTGCCTTTGGAGATGATCATGATTCAAGATCAGAGGTGTTGACTTTTGAAGTGGTGAAAATCAAGAGTCCATATCATGCCTTGTTCGAACGGCCGGCTTATGCTAAGTTCATGGCAAGGCCTTGTTATGTTTATGCCGAGTCATAAGGGGACCATCATAGTGCATGGGAGCCGGAAGATTGCTTTGGAATGTGAAGAGGGTGATGCAGCTTATGCCGAGTCGGTTTGTGCCATAGAGGAGCTGAATTTTTATAAGAACAACGTTGATTCGGCAGATATGACTTCTCTGAAAAAGCCAACTATAGAGCATGATCCGGCGCTGAAATTTAAAACGGCTGAGGAGACTAAGCTGGTTGACTTTGTTCCTGGCGATTCATCCAAGCAGTTCAGCATCAGTGCTAACCTGGATCCGAAATAGGAAAGCGCGCTCATCAAGTTCATCCATGAGAACGGGGACATCTTTGCATGGAAGCCTTCTGACATGCCAGGTGTACCGAGGGAACTCGCTGAGCACACTCTTAATATAGATTCTAAGTTCAAACCGGTTAGGCAGTTCCTCCGCCGCTTCAACGAGGAAAGGCATAAGGCTATTGGTGAGGAGGTAGCCCGTCTTTTGGTAGCAGGGTTTATTGTGGAGGTCTTTCACCCTGAGTGGCTAGCTAATCCGGTGCTGGTACTTAAGAAAACGACACTTGGCGCATGTGTGTGGACTACACAGACTTGAACAAGGCCTATCCAGCTGACCCCTTTGCCCTCCCTCGTATTGATCAAATTATTGATGCTATGGCGGGTTGTGACTGTTTGTGTTTTCTGGATGCTTATTCTGGTTATCATCAGATCAAAATGGCAGTTAAGGACTAGGAGAAGACAACTTTCATAACTCCCTTTGGAGCCTTCTGCTATGTATCTATGCCTTTTGGGCTCAAGAGTGCCCAGGCAACTTATCAGCGCTGTGTCCATAATTGTCTTCATAAACGGATTGGGCTTAATGTTCATGCTTATGTGGATGATTTTCTGGTGAAACCCAGAAAGGAGGAAACATTGATAGATGACTTGAAGGAAACTTTTGATAACCTCCGGGTTTATAAGATGATGCTTAATCTGGCCAAATGTGTCTTTGGTGTACCGCAAGCTCTTGGGTTTTCTGGTGTCTAATAGGGGCATTGAAGCTAATCCGGAGAAGATCACAACTATCACATCTCTGGCTAAACCGGCGTGTATCAATGATGTTCAGCGCCTGGCGGGCCGGACTGCGGCCTTAAGCCAGTTTATCAGTCGCCTTGGGTAGAAGGCTATCCCTTTGTATCAGATGCTTAAGAAGACGGATGACTTTGTCTGGTGTGATGTTGCTGATAAAGCGTTTGAGGACTTGAAGAGACAATTAGCCAAACCACCTGTCCTTGCGGCTCCGGTCGATAAAGAGCCCTTATTGCTATATGTGGCTGCTAATGCCCGGGCTGTTAGTGTGGCTATTGTTGTGGAGCGCAAGGAGGCCGGAAAGGAGTATCCGGTTCAACAGCCGGTTTATTACATTAGCAAGGTGCTTATTGAGTCCAAACAGAGGTACCCACATTGGCAAAAGCTGGTGTATGGGGTTTTCATGGCAAGCCGGAAGCTCAAGCATTATTTTCAGGGTCATCCTATCATAGTGATCAGTTCAGCCCCCTTGGGAGATATCATCCAAAACAGAGAAGCAACTGGCCAGATTGCCAAATGGGCTATTGAGCTTGGACCTCACGGGTTAAAATATACGCCTCGCACAGCAATCAAATCCCAAGCACTTGTGGACTACATCAATGACTGGACAGAGTTGCAGGCACCGGAGGAAAAGCGAGACAACACGTATTGGACTATTCTTTTTGATGGGTCCGGACAATTGGAGGGCTCGGGGGCTGGAGTCATATTAACTTCCCCACGACGTGATAAGTTTTGTTATGTTCTCCGTTTAATGTTCCCTTGCACTAACAATGCAGCTGAGTATGAGGCCTTGCTCCATGGTCTTCAGATGGCTAAGGAGATGAATTTAAGCCGGGTTAAGTGCTTTGGTGACTCGGACCTGGTGGCTCAACAAGTGTCTGGCACTTGGGATTCCAAGGA
Organism: Triticum urartu; assembly: GCF_056163025.1. Lineage (NCBI taxonomy): Eukaryota > Viridiplantae > Streptophyta > Magnoliopsida > Poales > Poaceae > Triticum > Triticum urartu. The sequence goes on along the minus strand of NC_141875.1, from coordinate 56,594,268 downwards.
TCCACTCATGGCGGCGTATAGGCGAGAGGTGGACATAGTGGCTGGTCATTTCAAGGGTTATCAGGTTGACCATATAGACCGACGAAAGAATGAAGCGATAGATGCTTTAAGTCGCTTAGGCTCTCAACGTAAACCAGTGGCACCCAATACCTTTCTAGATGTGCTGCATAATCCGTTAGTCAAGATACCTACGGAGGAGGATTTAGCTGTGCCTGACCCGGAGGCTCAATTGGTGGCGGCTCTTCATGTTATTCCGGATTGGACGGTCCCATACCTAGCATACATGAACCGGGGCGAGTTACCAGACGATGAAACCTTGGCCCGGCAGATAATCCAGCGATCCAAGTCAATGACCATTATCAATGGGGAGCTGCATCATTGCAGCGTAACAGGGGCGTTTCAGCGTTGTGTGTCTCCTCAAGAAGGTTGTGAGATTTTGCGTGAGATCCACGAAGGAGATTGTGGTCACCACGCCAGTTCAAAATCCTTGGTGGCTAAGGCCTTTCGTCACGGTTTGTATTGGTTGACGTCTCATGCTGATCCTGAGGATTTGGTAAAGAGGTGTGACAGTTGTCAGAAGTTTGCACGCCGTGCTCATGTTCCGGCCCAAGAATTAAGGATGATTCCAATCACTTGGCCGTTTGCAACTTGGGGGTTGGATATGGTTGGACCCTTTAAGAGGTCCAATGACAAGAAGACCCACTTATTCGTGACGGTTGATAAGTTCACCAAGTGGGTAGAGGCAGAGCCACTCAACAAGTTTGATGCGGCCACGACGGTTCAATTCATCAAAAAGGTGATCTTCTGGTTTGGTTTTCTAGACAACATTATAACTGATAATGGTACTAATCTGTCCAAGGGTGGTATGGAAGAATTTTGTCAACGTGAGCACATCCGGCTTGACGTATCATCAGTGGCTCACCCCCAATCTAATGGTCAAGTAGAGAGGGCCAATCAAGAGATTTTGAGAGGTATCAAACCCCGGCTTATGGTTCCTTTAAAGCGGAGCCGGGTTGTTGGGTGGAGGAGTTACCTTCCGTGTTATGGAGTATCAACACCACACCAAACAGATCTACGGGTTACACACCTTTCTTCATGGTTTATGGAGCAGAAGCGGTTCTCCCTAGTGACATCCGTCATGACTCGCCCCGTGTGGTGGCTTATGTTGAAGCTGATAATGAGCGAGCACGTCATGACTCACTGGACCTGTTAGATGAGGAGCGTGATCTCGCAGCGGCATGTTCGGCGATTTATCAACAATATCCGCGACATTATCACAACCGCCGGGTTAAAACCAGAACTTTTCAAGAAGGCGATCTGGTGCTCCGGCTCATCCAGGATCAGACTGATATGCACAAGTTATCCCCACCTTGGGAAGGGCCTTTTGTGGTCAGCAAAAATTTGCACAATGGATCATACTACCTTATTGATGTTCGAGAGCACAAACACTCATGTCAATCGGAGCAGGAGACCCAGCGGCCGTGGAATATAGCTCATCTTCGGCCTTACTATACTTGAGCCACAGGCTCTTCTTATGTACATAATTATGACAATGTATATATTATGATCAATATAATAAACCGGAGCCTCAGCTAAAGCGGGGTCTCTGTTGTTTTTTTTACATCATGTGTGTTTACATGAGGGCTTCTATTTATAAAGCGGAGTTCTACTGATCCGGCTTATAAAGCCGTACATATAAAGGGAAATCACTAGGGGGCTTGGTTGTATTCGCACCATAGCTACACCTCTTGATAGGCTTAAGGCTAAAAGGAAATTATGTGGGGCCAAAGAGAGTGTGGCACCAGCACAACTCAAACATAGGCACCCACCGAGCACAACTCAAATGTTGCTTGGGGGCTCTTTGCTTCTCAAAGAACAAAGAGTTTGCACCCTTTCAATAGGCTATCAAGCTAGGCTTGGAAGCCAGGTGTATTCACCTAAAACCCCGGGTTATCCTGCCTTTTTAAGTAAGCCACTCCATCCAGGTAAACCTGGTATGACCCGTCGAATGTTTGACAAGTCAACCTCATAGACCCTGAACTTGTCAAAGTTAAAACGATGATTGGTTAAAGATTGAGGTCCATCTTAAAAGGCTTTGAAAAATGGTTTAACTCAGTGGCCTGGCAGCCCATGAAAAGCCTCGATGTAGGGCCTAGCAGCCCATGAAAAGCCCTGCATATTCTTCTTGTGTTTTTTGCAAAGTTTTTTTCTCCTTCGATAAGATTCATAAATATTTTCTGATAAACCGAAGTTTATTAAAACCCAGCATGGCTTACAACGCTAAGTTGTCAGTACATGATCAGCTATAATCCGACACTTATTGATCCGGTCTGGTTTTGACTACAAGTCACCAGTATTATATGGATAAAACCGGTGTTTATCATAACCCGGTATCGTAAACCGGCAAACATGGAAGGAGTCATCAATATTGCAGATTGGTGTTATCACCCTTATTATAACAATTGTTGGTCAACCAACGAGGTAACATGTATCATCTAATTTATATCTGGTTGTTTTTAAATACAACCTTGGCTCTACACCTAGGTTGTATATTTGGGCATCATGACCCATCCAGCGGTAAACCGCCAGGACACTTTCAATCTCTTGTATGCAGGAACAAGTTAAAATACAGCCACTGAGGATTATGCATATAATAGATCCCAAAAGCATGGCGAGTTATCAGTATCAAGAAAAACAAGTATGCTCGATGGCATAACAGACAAGTGTTTGAACTAGCATATTACAAGGCGCTTTAATGCCCACATAGAATAATTGTTTCAGCAAGAGAGGCAGGCTGCGACAGGTTAAACCGGCCTCCGGTTCGTGACTCATCACCGGGCTAAGTTGAAGGCTGTGGATCGTCCTGTGCCGGTGCGTCTTCCTCCTCTCTATCCAGTGGCTGGAAGTCAATGGTTGACCAATCGATTCCAATCAAGGCTTGGAACATAGCTTCATCACTTATAAGGTTTGAGGGGTCAACATCAGGGGCATAGGTATGCTTACGGACTGGCGGCGTAAGATCTTCTACATCATGTGTTGGCGCAGGAAGTCTTTTGTGATCAGCATCATAAACCGGCTGGTAGTGAGAGAGATCTGTTTCTGCGGCCAATTTGCTCGCTATACGGCGCATTTCTTTTGTCAGCCTCCGAAGATCGTCATTGTTAAACTCAGAGCCGTCCTATTTTATGCTAGGATAGCCTCTGCCAATATCCGACGAGTCAAGATCCGGTATCCATGCCTTCGCCCACATTAATGCAGTCAGCGCACCAACCCTTGCACCTGATCTCTTTAACTCATCCAGACGGGCAAGCAACATTGACAATTTCTCAATGGTCTCCTTTATCAAAGATGGAGGCGGTTTGTTATGCGCAGCAGTGCAGATGGCCCGTTGAGCTCCGGAATATAACTGCTCTATCAGTGTATAGGCAGCTTTCAGCTTCATCCGCATGTCAGAGCCCAGGTGGGTAATGCGGGTTCCTGTGTTATTGCAAGCATTAGTAAACCGGCAACCGATGAGATAATGTTTAATGAAAAGCTTCAGGAGAGATACTTACCAAAAACAGAAGAGGCCATGGCATTGATCTGCCGCTTTAAATCGGTCAGTTCTTCGACCACCGGTTTAAGGGCTGCCTCTGCGTCTTCGGCTCTCTTTTGTAAAGCGGATTTTTCTATGCCCCTGTCTGCCCGTTCCTTCTTCAAAGTTTCATTCAGCTTCTCCATGGCTGTTAAAGCGCTGGTCAGTTCTTCTTTTGCCTTGGAGGTCTCTGCTTGCTGGGTTTTGATATTTTCTTGAAAGTCGGCGATTTGGGCTTCCTTTTTGCTCAGCTCAGCTTGTAAGAGAAAGACATATTATGAAGCAGCAGTATAATTTGGAAGTCCCAAGCACATAACAAGTTATACACTTGGCACTTGAGGGCTAATGCCTATTTGCTTGATTATCAAATTTTTTTAACAAGTTTCAAGCACAATACAAAGTATTATTCTTGACACTTGGGGGATAATGTACGTTTGCTCAAAGTAACATTGTGACACCCCCGAATCAATCGTACACTAATCATACACGCAAACGTGTACGATCAAGATCAGGGACTCACGGGAAGATATCACAACACAACTCTACAAATAAAATAAGTCATACAAGCATCATATTACAAGCCAGGGGCCTCGAGGGCTCGAATACAAGAGCTCGATCATAGACGAGTCAGCGGAAACAACAATATCTGAGTACAGACATAAGTTAAACAAGTTTGCCTTAAGAAGGCTAGCACAAACTGGGATACAGATCGAAAGAGGCGCAGGCCTCCTGCCTGGGATCCTCCTAAACTACTCCTGGTCGTCGTCAGCGGGCTGCACGTAGTAGTAAGCACCTCCCGAGTAGTAGTAGTCATCATCAACGGTGGCGTCTGGCTCCTGGACTCCAACGTCTGGTTGCAGCAATCTGATATAGGAAAGGGGAAAGGGGGAGAAAAGCAACCGTGAGTACTCATCCAAAGTACTCGCAAGCAAGGAGCTACACTACATATGCATGCATTGGTATCAAATGGAATAAGGGGATCATATATGGACTGAACTGCAGAATGCCGGAATAAGAGGGGGATAGCTAGTCCTGTCAAAGACTATGCTTCTGGCAGCCTCCGTCTTGCAGCATGTAGAAGAGAGTAGACTGAAGTCCTCCAAGTAGCATCGCATAGCATAATCCTACCCGGCGATCCTCTCCTCGTCGCCCTGTTAGAGAGCGATCACCGGTTGTATCTGGCACTTGGAAGGGTGTGTTTTATTAAGTATCCGGTTCTAGTTGTCATAAGGTCAAGGTACAACTCCAAGTCGTCCTGTTATCGAAGATCATGGCTATTCGAATAGATTAACTTCCCTGCAGGGGTGCACCACATAACCCAACATGCTCGATCCCATTTGGCCGGACACACTTTCCTGGGTCATGCCCGGCCTCGGAAGATCAACACGTCGCAGCCCTACCTAGGCCCAACAGAGAGGTCAGCATGCCGGTCTAAATCCTATGGCGCAGGGGTCTGGGCCCATCACCCATTGCACACCTGCACGTTGCGTACGCGGCCGGAGAGCAGACCTAGCAACCTCCATTACAAAGGAAGTTGCGTTACGCGGTCCAACCCGGCGCGCTCCACTCAGTCGCTGACGTCACGAAGGCTTCGGCTGATACCACGACGTCGAGTGCCCATAACTGTCCCCGCGTAGATGGTTAGTGCGTATAGGCCAGTAGCCAGACTCAGATCAAATACCCAGATCTCGTTAAGCGTGTTATTTTGAAGTAACCACGAACGCCAACCAGGGCCAGGCCCACCTCTCTCCTAGGTGGTCTCAACCTGCCCTGTCGCTCCGCCACAAAGATCCACCCAGAGGGCCGTCGGGACAAAGGTCCTTTCAGCCCCCAATCCGTGAATCACTCGCGGGTACTCCTCGAGCCAACCCGACTTTAGTCATCACATGTATCATGTATAAAGTATAGGTATATACCCGTGATCAACTCCCGAGTGATCACGGCCCGATAGTATAGCATGGCAGACGGACAAGAATGTATGGCCACTGATGATAAACTAGCATCCTATACTGAGCATTTAGGATTGCAGGTAAGGTATCAATAGTTGTAGCAACAATGACAGGCTATGCCTCAGGATAGGATTAACGGAAAGCAGTAACATGCTACACTACTCTAATGCAAGAAGTATAGAGGAGAGTAGGCGATATATGGTGATCAAGGGGGGGGGGCTTGCCTGGTTGCTCTGGCAAGAGAGAGTGGTCGTCAACACCGTAGTCGTACTGGGTAGCAGCGGCGTCGGTCTCGGTGTCTAGCGAGAGAAGAGGGGGAAGAAACAATAAATATAATGCAAACAAATGCATGACGATGCATGACATGACGAAGCGTGATGCTAGGCGTGCCCTAACGTGGTACGAGGTGGTACCGGTGAAGGGGGAAACATCCGGGAAAGTATTCTCGGTGTTTCGCGTTTTCGGACAGAGGAGCCGGAGGGGGAAAGTTGCATGTTCGGTATGCTAGGGAGGCATGGTGGACGAACGGGTTGCGTATCCGGGTTCGTCTCGTCATTCTGAGCAACTTTCATGTTGAAAATAATTTAATCCGAGTTACGGATTAAAAGATACGATTTTCTAAAGATTTTACTAATTTCTGGAATTTAATTAATTATTTAATTTGATTCGAAATTTGGATTTATGACATCAGCATGATGTCATGCTGACGTCAGCAGTGAACAGGGGTTGACTGGGTCAACTGACGCATGGGTCCAGTGGGTCCCACCTGTCATACTCTGTTAGGTTAATTAGGGTTTAGTTATTTGATTAGGCTAATCTAATCAGGATTAATTCGTTTAATTAATTAATTAATTATCATTTTAACTATTTTTAATTATTATTTATTAATTCATTCATTTTTTAAATTATTTTTTTATTTCGTTTTCGTTTCAGGGGGGCGTGGGGCCCCGCACACAGGGCCACCGTGGGGCGGTTGCTAGCGGGCGCTGGGGCGCTGGGTGCGGGCGCACCTGAGCGGGCACTCGCCCGCAGGGCGGGACGAGGCCGCCGAGGCATCGACGGTGGGGCAACCCGGCGCGGCCAGCCGGGGCCACACCGGGCGGAGACAAGGGATGGCACTCGCCGGCGGGCAGCGACGGGCGCGGGCCAACCGGGCGGTGGCCGCGGCTGATAGGGCGCAGGAAGGGGAGAGGCGAGAACGCGACGCACGGGGAAGGATCATCAGGGACGAGGAGCGCTGCGGGACGACGCGCAGCGGGCGCCGGTCGCAGGCGCGTGCGGGCGAGCACCTCATGCGGCGGGGCGGCTGCTGTGCGAGCTATGGCGCGGGCGCGCGTGATGCAGTGGGGGGAACAAGGCGGTGGCGCAGTGCATCAACGCGGAGCAACGGGCACGGCCGGACGGTGCCCGGGCGCGTGCAGGACAGGGGGGAGAGGGGAGGGCGAGGCCCTCACCAGCGTTGGCGGGCAGAGGATCGGCGTGGCTCGGTGGAGCCGTCGAGGGGGAGACAAGGACGGGGCGATGGGGAGGCAGTCCGACGTGGGGGCTTCGGCGACGGGGAGGTCGAGGCGGAGGCGCTCCGGGTGGCTGCGGCGAGGCGTGGTGGAGACCCGCGCGGAGGGGGGGTTCGGGGAGGATGTCCGGCAACGGTGAGGCGGGGGCGATGGCCGACGTGGCCGGCGCGGCGAGAGGCGCCGTCGAGCTCCCGATCCAATCTGGATCGGGGGAGCAGAGGGAGGAGTGGGACGAGTGGGGGAGTGGTGCGGTCAGGGGTTAGGGTTCGGGGGTAGTGGATAAGGGGGAGTGGGGTGATGGCCGGTTGGGCCTGTAGGCTAGCTGGGCCGCACGGCCAACTGGGCCAAGGCCGAGTCGGGAGGGGGGGTTTGTTTTCCTTTTATTCTTTTGTTTTTTTGTAATTTTACTTTATTTATCTTTATGCTCATTTAATTTTGTTTTACAAAATATATACAAAAGCACCTAAATTAGTGTGACTAGTTTTACCATTGCCACAAAAGTCCACACCTAATTAAAATAGTTTAACACTCTATAAATTATGAAAGACATTTTTTAAATGTTTAAGCTACTGTTTTATTTATTTTAGAGCCTTTAAACACTTTATCAAAGTTTGGTTTCTCCGCCACAATTACCTATGCAATATTTGGATTACTCCAAACATTTAAGTTTTAATATTTGAAAACTTTTATTGTTTGCCTCGATTTTAAATTTGAAATTTGAACGGGATTTGAATCATCGCAAGATTAACAACAGTAATCGTGGTGATGTGGCGTCATTAGCGGAGGGTTACTGTAGCGTAACTATCCGGGCATCACAAACATCGATTAAGGTCCCGATTCATCTTGGAAAGATAAGCCGGCCCTTAGGAACTACACCGATGTAAGTTTCAAGATTACAAAGTTAAAAGTATTGGTTCTTCATCAAACGATAAACCGACCCTTGGAACATAAGCATGCAGAATTGGATGTTGCAAAGTCCCGATTTAGATTGACATCATAAATCGGCCCTTGGGGGCTACTGGAGTTGGTACTTGAAATTGGACATAAGAGAGGAAAGGTTATGTAGTTACCTCATAACGCTCCTTTATCAGATCCACTAAACCGGCTTCGTAGTCACGGTTTGTGTGCAGACGGTTTAAAAAGCCAGAGTGAAGTTCTTGAGTGTTGAGGTGGGCTTAGTTTGAAAAGTCTGTGCTCCATTTGCCTTTTCCCATAGCAGAAATTTCCTCTTTGGCACTATGCTTTGATAATGCAATAGGATTGCCAGGGGAGGTGTGGCCAACACCAGTGATTATAACATCATCTTCCCACTCACCAGCAGCCTTTACCGGAGTTGATATTCATCAGCAGCCTTAGCTGGGCTTGACGGCTTATCCTCAGTTGGAACTAGGCTTGCCGGTTTATCAAGCTGAACTGTTGTATCAACTTCTGCCTGTTCAGTTAAGTCATGACCTGGGGGTGGCAGATCATCAAGCGTGGCATCAACATTTGGTCCCTCCGGTTCAAAAATCACATGGTCGTGAGACGGTTTATCTACACGACCCTTCTTGCTGGGTCTGGCCTTGGCTCTAAAAGAGAAAGATATATACATCAGTATAACACATAAGTATAAAGCGTCAAAAAGAGAAAGTTTAAAGGCGTTTACCCAGGGATGGTCTTGAGGGGCGGAAGCTGTGTGGCAATTGACTCGCCGGATGATGAAGGTGGCGTCCCCCGATAATTTGAATTGGATGGATTAAGAGGCTGTCGGAAATAACCCGCCTTGGGATAAGAAGTATCAGAAGTGTTTGAGACCTCAGAACGACGCTTCCGAACCGGCATGTTTGGTAGACAGGCCGAAGTGACTACTTGGCCGCTGTGTCGGGTTGTGCGGCGAGCTTCGTGTTGCTGCTTCTTCAAAAGAAAGTTTGGGTCCAAGTGAGCTAGGGGGTGAGAAAATCTTACTTTCCGGACTGCTTGATGGATTTTTTGTGTTGGCAGAGGGTCTGAACCGGAGGAAAGGATAATTACCTCTGCGTCGTTAGCTTGGCTGCCCTCAGTGTCATCCCGATAATAATCATTGTCAATGAGGTGTTTGAAAAATGAACCAAGAGAGTCAAGTTCTACCTCTACGTCCGGTTCATCAAGGTCGTCATCAAGGTCTAAATCGATGGGTTCAGTTGCCTTCCTCTTGGTAGGTCTCTTGACAACCTTCGTCTTAGGTCGAGGGGCCTTAACCGCTTTCTCCTATGGTTTCTTTTTGCAGAATGAGTCATCACCCTATTTAAAAGATGGACAGAGGATATTAAAGGTTGCGCAATTAAGAATATCATGTACAAAGTGGAAGCAAGACAACTCTTACAGCTAGCGGTTTGTTCAGTGTGTAAAAGGGGCTTAACCCGGTCCTACTACAGACAGCTTCCGGTTCATTCAGCATTTTCTTGACAGACTCAGTAACTTCATCCTCTGTTAGCTAAATGTCAATATGATGTTGAGAGTCTTTTGAGTCACCAGTATACTCGCACATTAAACCGGGGCGGCGGCTTAACGGCAAGATACTCCAAGATATCCAGCAACGAACAAAGTCCACCCTATCAACCATTGGCCATGAAAGCTCTGAGTTTGGTGAGTTGTGGTGCATACGAGGCCCGTTCCTTGGCAGTCAGTCGTTGCGGAAGTGGATGTGTGTTGGTAAGCCGGTGAGCACGGTAACCTGGCAGAGGGTTCTCATCTTCAGGGGAAGTATCCTTACAATAGAACCAAGTCTGGTTCCAATCCTTAGGGTGACTATGACGTTTGGCATGAGGGAAGCTAACATCCTTCCTTTTCTGAATGGAGACGCCACCAAGTTCAGTATTGGGCCCGCCTACGAATTCAGCACGACGGTTTAAATGGAAAAAATCCCAGAACAACTCGACAGTCGGTTCTTCTTGTAGACAGGCTTCACAAAACACCTGAAAGTTGCAAATATTGGACACATAGTTGGGTCCAATATCTTGAGGGTGGATCTGAAAGCTGGCAAGTACATCGCCGAAAAACTTGGATCCGGGCGGTTTAAAGCCATGGATCATATGATCAACAAACACTACTACTTTGCCATCTCTGGGGGTAGGAGGGTTTTCTGGACCGGGAACTCGCCACTGGATTTCACTTTGCTTCGGTAAAGCGCCAGTTCGGACGCATCCATTCAATTGCTCTTCAGTAACCCGGGAAGGGACCCAGTCACAAGCGTAAAATTGCTTGGCCATTGAAATGGAAAGATGGTAAAAGATGAATGTCAGTTTAAGATCTATGGAAGGCAAGTATAAGGCAATAAGCAGAAGCAGAGGTATGTGCATATTATTAAACCGGAGTCTGACAATGGAGGAGGTCAAAAGATAAATGAATCGGCGGTTTAAGAGGGGACAAATGGTACCAGCCGGATTATCATATTTCAAAATCTAAACCGCCTATATTGGTATGAAAGGTACAGATCTAAAAGTACCTAAGTGAGGAAAAACAAGTTTCACAGATTAATATGATAATTTCAGATCTGCAGTGTAACGGAAAACTAGAATATATTCAGGCCAAAACTTTAGGTGCTTGAATAGTTCGTTAGATTCAGATGAATTTTTTCTATATAAAGGGAATGCTCTAATGAGGAAAAAGGGAGATTATGGCTACGGTCGCGCAAGAAATAACAGATTCAAACTAGCCGTTTATGCTACTAAGAAGAATAGGGAAGAACGGCGTCGGAGCTTCGCTAGACTCCGATGAACACAGAAACCCTAGTGGTGGATCTAGAGCAAGGAAAGGAGAACCTACTGATGCTAATGGAGCAGCGGAGGAGCGCTGCGTTTCTCTGGTGCGATCAGGTTGATGCAGCAGCCGATGGTGAGGCCGAGGCGAAGCTCGATGACGGCGGCGGCGCTTGGGTGCAGAGGCGTCGCAAAGTCAAAGAAGAGATGAAGAGGCAACGAGAGGAAAAGGAAAGGGATCCTGAGCCCTATTTATAAGGCAAAGAGATAAGCGACAGGCACGGGAATCGAGGAACCCAAAAATGGATATATAACAAGGTTGTTGCCTCGATTGTTGGATGCTCATTAATAAAGGGTATCTTCGGCTTTAATGAACATGTGACGTCATGGCGGGTTACTACAAATCTGGAGGATGACGTCACGATGATTTACAAGATCTATGCGAAGGTGCAAAGGGAGGAATTTTTCTAAGTGTTGAAGATTGACATGAACAAGTTCAAATCAATCTGGGGCCTAATGTTGGGGATATTACTATTAAGTATAAACCGACCATAAAGGGCCGGGTTATGTTCACAAGGAGTTGATCATGTTTGAAGCCCATGAAGATAAAAGGGATGGCGCTTTACGGAGGAGATCTAACATAAAGGCCCAGGGCCAGAAGGCGATTAGGGCCCATAGATGTAAACTGCCATATTATATGTAACTTGTGTTATAAGACAAGCAAAGGTAGAAACCGAGCCGAACACATTTATGAACCATCCTCGGGATTCTGTAATCCACTGGACGTCTACCTGTGTATATAAAGGGACGACCCGGTGGCGGTTTAGGAACAACAGACAACAACTCGAGAGCCAGGCAAAGCGGATTCGCTCCCTGGTCATTGAAACCCTAGCAATTCCATCACAACTGGATTAGGCTTTTACCTTCACCGTAAGGGGCCGAACCAGTATAAACTTTTGCGTCCCTTGTCCGCTTTAACCCCTTTAAGCTAACCCGTAGCGATGGCTCCACGACTAAGTCCTTTCACGAGGACATATACCATGACAAAACCACGACAGGCTGGACTTCCATGATCTAGCCCCTAACTTTATCCTCAACATCTCGGCATTTATAGTCATTTGCGAGGCCTTTCTCCGTATCTCACCTCACTTAGGCCTATGGCTGAAGACCTTTAATGTAAAGCCGAAGGTGGTGAGAGGCCAACAAGTAGAGTGCAGAGGCGCCATGGTGGGCAAGATGCCCAATGTCACATGGCCCGAAGGCTCCTTTGTGGAGACGGTGAAGGGGTGGCAGTAGGGGTGGTTCTACATCACCGAGCCACGTGACACCAACAGGGCGGCGGCCCCCGAATTCTGATCTGGAGTTCCGATGCGGCTCACCTCCTGACAAGAGAAGGGTCTAACCTGGGGTTCTTCGAACGAGCTAACTGGGCTCCAAATGTGCGTCCAGAACATGATAACCAAGAAAATCAAACTTTTCAACGTGATCCAGGTTATGCTCATTCGCCGGATCCTTCCGTGCCAACACCGGACTTGCTATTTGTGGGAGTTCGATCCGGCCAAGCACCAGACGCTGCTAGAGCTCTTCGACACGACACACGAAGACATCTGGAAAGTGCTCTTCAAGGCTGGCGAGACACCACTGATGACCCACAAGTATAGGGGATCTATCGTAGTCCTTTCGATTAGTAAGAGTGTCGAATCCAACGAGGAGCATTAGGAAATGACAAGCGGTTTTCAGCAAGGTATTCTCTGCAAGTACTGAAATAAGTGGTAACAGATAGTTTTGTGATAAGATAATTTGTAACGAGCAACAAGTAATAAAAGTAAATAAAGTGCAGCAAGGTGCCCCAATCCTTTTTGTAGCAAAGGACAAGCCTGGACGAACTCTTATATAAGGAAAAGCGCTCCCGAGGACACATGGGAATATCGTCAAGCTAGTTTTCATCACGTTCATATGATTCGCGTTCGGTACTTTGATAATTTGACATGTGGGTGGACCGGTTCTTGGGTGCTATTCTTACTTGAACAAGCATCCCACTTATGATTAACCTCTATTGCAAGCATCCGCAACTACAACACAAGTATTAAGGTAAACCTAACCATAGCATGAAACATATGGATCCAAATCAGCCCCTTACGAAGCAACACATAAACTAGGGTTTAAGCTTCTGTCACTCTAGCAACCCATCATCTACTTATTACTTCCCAATGCCTTCCTCTAGGCCCAAATAATGGTGAAGTGTTATGTAGTCGACGTTCACATAACACCACTAGAGGCTAGACAACATTCATCTCATCAAAATATCGAACGAATACCAAATTCACATGACTACTAATAGCAAGTCTTCTCCCTTGTCCTCAGGAACAAAAGTAACTACTCACAAAGCATAAACATGTTCATAATCAGAGGGGTATTCATATGCATAAAGGATCTGAACATATGATCTTCCACCAATTAAACCAACTTGCATCAACTACAAGGAGTAATTAACACTACTAGCAACCTACTAGCACCAATCCCGGACTTGGAGACAAGAATTGGATACAAGAGATGAACTAGGGTTTTGAGATGAGATGGTGCTGATGAAGATGTTGATGGAGATTGCCCTCTCCCGATGAGAGGAGCGTTGTTGATGACGATGGCGATGATTTCCCCCTCCGGGAGGGAAGTTTCCTCGGCAGAACAGCTCTGCCGGAGCTCTAGATTGGATCCGCCAAGGTTCCGCCTCGTGGCGGCGGAGTTTCGTCCCGAAAGGTTGCTTCTTCTTTTTTTCTCGATGAAAGACTTCATATAGGAGAAGATGGTCATTGGAGAGCCACCAAGGGGCCCACGAGGTAGGGGGCGCGCCCTAGGGGGGGAGGGCGCCCCCACCCTCGTGGGAAGGGTGTGGGCCCCATGGTCTTCATCTTTGGTGAGGATTTTTCATGATTTATTATAAGGTATTGCGTGGAGTTTCAGGAGTTTTGGAGTTGTGCAGAATAGGTCTCGAATATTTGCTCCTTTTCCCAGCCCAGAATTCCAGCTACCGACATTCTCCCTCCTTATGTAAACCTTGTAAAATAAGAGAGAATAGTCATAAGTATTGTGACATAATGTGAAATAGCAGCCCATAATGCAATAAATATCAATATAAAAGCATGATGCAAAATGGAAGTATCAACTCCCCCAAGCTTAGACCTTGCTTGTCCTCAAGCGAAAGCCGATAACAATAAATATGTCCCCATGTTTAGAGGTAAAGGCATCAATAAAAATAAAATACGGACATGAGGGCATCATGATTATTCTCATAACAGCAACTTATATAATTCTTGTCATATGATTTCTTATGGTAAAGTAATAATTCAATCACAATATGAAGTATGAATCATAAACTTCATTGAAAACTAACAAACTATAATCTCAGTCATTGAAGCAATTGCAATTTATCATAACATAGGAAAGAGTCAATGTATAAGAGCTTTTCAGCAAGTCCACATACTCAACTATCATATAACCTTTCACAATTGCTGACACTCACGCAATATTTATGGGTATGGAGTTTTAATCGGACACAGAGAAAGATAGGGGCTTATAATTTTTCCTCCCAACGTTTTACCTCAAGGGTAATGTCAACAGTAATAGTTCATGAAAACTCACATCCAATTAGCTATATATACCAGGATCTTTCCAACATATTGTGCTTGCAAAAAGATAAAATTTAAAAAGGAAGGGTGAAGATCACCATGACACTTGCATAAGGTAGAAGATAATAATAATAGATAGGTCCTTCGCAGAGGGAAGCAGAGGTTGCCATGCGCTTTTATGGTTGGATGCACAAAATCTTAATGCAAAAGAACATCACTTTATATTGCCCCTTGTGATATGAACCTTTATTATGCAGTCCGTCACTTTTATTACATCCACATCACAAGATTGTATAAAGCTTATTTCTCCCACACTAATCATACATATTTGGTGCAATTTTTATTGCTTTGCACCGATGACAACTTACTTGAAGGATCTTATTCAATCCATAGGTAGATATGGTGGACTCTCATGGCAAAACTGGTTTAAGGGTATTTGGAAGCACAAGTAGTATCTCTACTTGGTGCTGAGAATTTGGCTAGCATGAGGGGGAAAGGCAAGCTCAACATGTTGGAGGATCCAAGACAATATAATTTATCTCGGATGTAGGAAAACATAACCCATTATGTTGTCTTCCTTGTGCAATGTCAACTCTTTAGCATGTCATATTTTAATGAGTGCTCACAATCATAAAAGACATCCAAGATAGTATATTTATATGTGAAGACCTCTCTTTCTTTATTACTTCCTATTAATTGCAACGATGACCAAAACTATGTTTGTCAACCCTCAATAACTTTTATTCATCACACTCGTTCTATGTGAGCTCATTACTCTCCATAAGAGTCACATGATCTCTTTGTTTCTTTTTATTTCTTTCTCTTTTCTTTCATTCACTTGAGATCATGGCAAAAATAAGCAAGCCCTTGACTCAACACTAATCTTTATTATATAGCTCACGAACTCGATTACATAGAAGGATAATAAAGCAAAACTCATGACTAGATCATACTAAGAACTTTTACTCTACTAGATAAAAATATTACCAAAAGGATCGAACTAAGAAAAACGGTAAAGATAAAGGTGATGGTGATTGTGATACGATACCGAGGCACTCCCCCAAGCTTGGTAGTTGCCAAGTGGAGTGCCCATACCCAGGTGATTATGTCTCTCTTTTCGGGGATGGTGATGTGATGTTCTTGGCGATGATGCCCCTCAAGATACGATTCTCCTCCTCAAGCTTGTTGACTTGCTACTTGAGATCCATTATTTCCTTTCAGAGTTTTCCTGTAACAGCCAAAGCTACCTGCACCCAAGGGTGCTGCATAGCTGCGGGAGAACCAGTGACACTCTTTTTCATATTCTCATAAGAAAGAAATCTAACATTGGAAGGGATAACCGAATTTGGAATAGCTGAGCTCTGCAGTTCCCCTATCGTGAACCCAGCTCGGAAGCGAGAGGTGACTTCTTGATCCTCCATGGCATCTACCCTCATTAAGTCAGCCTCCATCTCTTCCTGCGTTGCCGGCCCAAAGTGGTCAGGGTCGCTGTTTGCCCTTGGTTCCGGTGCCGGATTAGATACCCGGCTCTCCCCGACTGACTCTTGAGAAGACATCTTGCTCTAATATGCAGCAGCAACAGCTCAAAACAAAGACAAGGGATTTTTGCGTGATACGAGAGTCAAACCCCCGGGAGATTATATAATGAATTTTTACCAACCAAAATACGTATCGAGCAAGAAAACAGAGTCCGGAAGGCACACGAGGAGCTCACGAGGTAGGGGGGCGCGCCCAGTGGGTAGGGCGCGCCCTCCACCCTCGTGGGGCCCTCGTGTCGTTCCCGGACTGCTACTTAATTTTCTAGTTTTCTAAATATTCCAAAACGGAGAAATATTGCCTTAAAAACTGTTTTGGAGTCGGTTTACTTACCGTACCACATACCTATTCCTTTTCGGAGTCTGAAACGTTCTGGAAAGTGTCCCTTATGTATTCCTCCGGGGTTACGGTTTCAATAATATTGGTTTCAACATTTATGGGATTACATGAGATATAATGTTTGATTCTTTGACCGTTTACCACCTTCGGATTTGTGCCTTCGAAGTTGTTGATTTTTATGGCACCGGAACGATAGACCTCCTCGATAACACAGGGGCCTTCCCATTTAGAGAGAAGTTTCCCTGCAAAAAATCTTAAACGAGAGTTGTATAGCAATACATAATCACCTACATTAAACTCACGCTTTTGTATCCTTTTGTCATGCCATCTTTTAACCTTTTCTTTAAACAACTTGGTATTTTCATAAGCTTGGGTTCTCCATTCATCAAGTGAGCTAATATCAAATAACCTCTTTTCACTGGCAAGTTTAAAATCATAGTTGAGCTCTTTAATAGCCCAATATGCCTTATGTTCTAGTTCAAGAGGTAAGTGACATGCTTTTCCATATACCATTTTATACGGAGACATACCCATAGGATTTTTATATGCAGTTCTATAGGCCCATAATGCATCATCAAGTTTCTTGGACCAATTCTTTCTAGACCAATTGACAGTCTTTTGCAAAATTAATTTGAGTTCTCTATTACTCAATTCTACTTGACCACTAGTCTGTGGGTGATACGGAGATGCAATTCTATGATTGACGTCATATTTAGCAAGCATTTTACGGAAAGCATCATGAATAAAATGTGAACCACCATCAGTCATTAAATATCCAGGGACTCCAAACCTTGGGAAAATAACTTCTTTAAGCATTTTAATAGAAGTGTTATTATCAGCACTACTAGTTGGAATAGCTTCTACCCACTTAGTAACGTAATCAACAACAACTAAAATATGTGTATATCCATTAGAGGCAGGAAAGGTCCCATATAATCAAAGCTCCAAACATCAAACGGTTCAATAACAAGTGAATAATTCATAGGCATTTATTGATGTCTACTAATATTACCAATTCTTTGACATTCATCACAAGATAGGACAAACTTATGGGCATCCTTGAAGAGAGTAGGCCAATAAAAACCGGATTGCAATACCTTATGTGCAGTTCTATCTCCCGCGTGGTGTCCTCCATAAGTTTCAGAGTGTCACTTGCGTAGGATCTGTTCCTGTTCATGCTCAGGTACACAACGTCTAATAACACCATCTACTCCTTCTTTATAAAGATGTGGGTCATCCCAAAAGTAATATCTCAAATCATAGAAGAACTTTTTCTTTTTGTTGGTATGTGAAGCTAGGTGGTATAAATTTAGCAACTATGTAATTAGCATAATCAGCATACCAAGGGGTACTACCAGAAGTACTTATGACATTTAATTGTTCATCAGGAAAGCTATCATCAATAGGTAGTGGGTCATCAAGAACATTCTCTATCCTAGATAAGTTGTCTGCAACGGGGTTCTCAGCTCCTTTTCTATCAACAACATGCAAATCAAATTCTTGTAGCAAGAGAACCCATCTAATAAGTCTAGGTTTAGCAACTTTCTTCTCCATAAGATATTTAATAGCAGCATGATCAGTGTGAATAGTTACTTTAGAATCAACAATATAATGTCTGAACTTATCACAAGCAAATACAACTGCTAAAAGTTCTTTTTCAGTAGTAGCATAATTTCTTTGAGCATTGTCTAGGGTCTTACTAGCATAATTGATAACATTTAATTTCTTATCAACTCTTTGCCCTAGAACATCACCTACAACATAATCGCTAGCATCACACATAATTTCAAAGGGTAAATTCCAATCAGGTGGCTGGACAATAGGTGCAGAGACTAATGCTTTCTTAAGTATTTCAAATGCTTCTACACAATCATCATCAAAGATAAATGGTATATCTTTTTTTAATAAATTGGTCAGAGGCCGTGAGATTTTTGAGAAGTCCTTAATGAACCTCCTATAAAATCTAGCGTGACCAAGGAAACTTCTTATACCTTTGATGTCCTTGGGACATGGCATCTTTTCAATAGCATCAACCTTGGCTTTATCAACTTCAATACCTCTTTCACAAACTTTATACCCCAAGACAATACCTTCATTAACCATAAAGTGGCACTTTTCCCAATTCAAGACAAGATTAGTTTCTTCACATCTCTGCAAAACTCGATCAAGATTGCTCAAGCAATCATCAAAAGAAGATCCATAGACGAAAAAGTCGTCCATGAAAACCTCACAAATCTTTTCACAAAAGTCAGAGAATATAGCCACCATGCATCTTTGAAAGGCAGCAGGTGCATTACATAAATGAAAAGGCATACTCTATAAGCAAAAGTACCAAAAGGGCATGTAAAAGTAGTCTTTGATTGATCTTTAGCCGACACAGGTATTTGAGAGAAACCAGAATAACCATCTAGAAAGCAGTAATGTGTATGTTTGCATAATCTTTCTAGCATTTGACCGATAAAAGGTAAGGGGTAATGTTCTTTCTTAGTAGCCTTATTTAATTTGCGGAAATCAATTACCATCCTATAACATGTAATAATTCTTTGTGGAATCAATTCATCTTTATCATTAGGAACAACAGTAATGCCTCCCTTCTTAGGGACACAATAAATAGGACTTACCCACTGACTATCAGCAACGGGATAAATTATACCTGCCTCCAGAAGCTTTAGTATTTCTTTTCTTACCACTTCTTTCATTTTAGGATTCAGACGTCGTTGAGGATCACAAACTGGTTTGGCATCTGCTTCCAAATTTATTTTATGTTGACATAGAGTGGGACTAATGCCCTTAAGATCATCAAGAGTATATCCAAAAGCAGCACGGTGCTTCTTCAGAGTTTTCAATAATCTTTCTTCTTCATGATCTGAAAGGTTAGCACTAATAATAACAGGATATATCTTCTTTTCATCAAGATAAGCATATTTAAGATTATCAGGCAACGGTTTAAGTTCAAACACGGGATCACCCTTAGGTGGAGGGGGATCCCCTAGGATTTCAACAGGCAAATTGTGTTTCAGCATAGGTCCCTGTTTAAAGAATACTTCATCTATTTCCCTTCTTTCATTCATAAACATATCATTCTCATGGTCTAGCAAATATTGTTCTAAAGGATCACTAGGAGGTACGGCAATAGAAGCAAGACCAATAATTTCATCCTTACTAGGCAATTCTTCTTCACGGTGTTGTTTACTAAATTTAGAGAAATTAAATTCATGAGTCATATCATCTAAGCCAATAGTAACAACATTCTTTTCGCAGTCTATCCTAGCATTAACTGTATTCAAGAAGGGTCTACCAAATATAATGGGACAAAAGCTATCTTGTGGGGAACCAAGAACAAGAAAATCAGCAAGATATTTAGTTTTCCCACACAAGACTTCAACATCTCTAACAATTCCCATTGGTGAAATAGTATCTCTATTAGCAAGTTTAATTGTGACATCAATATCTTCTTACTCAATAGGTGCAATGTCATGCATAATTTCGTTGTATAAGTCAATAGGTATTGCACTAGCACTAGCACCCATATCACATAAGCCATGATAACAATGATCTCCTACTTTAACAGAAATAATAGGCATGCCTACCACAAGTGTAGGTTTATCTGTATCACGGGGTTTAGCAATTCTAGCAGTTTCATTACAGAAGTAAATAACGTGCCCATCTATATTATCAGACAAGAGATCTTTAACAATAACCATATTAGGTTCAATTTTAACTTGCTCGGGAGGTGTATATGTTTTAATATTGCTTTTAGGAACCACAGTTGAAGCTTTAGCATGATCCTTTATTCTAACAGGGAAAGGTGGTTTCTCAACATAAGAATTAGGAACAATAGGATCATTATAAGTGATAGTATTTTCTTCAACTTTAATAGGTGCAGCTACTTTTACTTCTATGGGAGGATGATATTTAAACCAATTCTCCTTAGGGAGATCAACATAAGTAGCAAAAGATTCACAGAAAGAAGCTACTATATCAGAATCAAGTCCATATTTAGTGCTAAACTTACGGAAAATATCTGTATCCATAAAAGATTTAACACAATCAAACTTAGGTGTCATACCTGACTCCTTACCATTGTCGAGGTCCCAATCTTCAGAGTTGCGTTTAATTCTATCCAATAAATCCCATCTAAATCCAATAGTCTTCATCATAAAAGAGACAGCACAAGAAGTATCAAGCATGGTGCGATTGTTTTCAGAAAGCCGAGCATAAATTTTTTGAATAATCATTTCTCTTGAGAGCTCATGATTGGGGCATGAATATACCATTGATTTAAGCCTCCCCCAAGCTTGAGCGATGCTTTCTCCTTCGCGAGGCCAAAAATTATATATATAATTGCGATCACGATGAACAAGATGCATAGGATAAAACTTCTGATGAAATTCCAATTTCAATCGTTTGTAATTCCAATACCTCATATCATCACATAGCCTATACCATGTCGATGCATCTCCCCTCAAAGATAAGGGGAAGACCTTCTTCTTAACAACATCTCCGGGTACACCTACAAGCTTAAATAATCCACAATCTTCATCCACATATATTAGATGTTCATCAGGATGTTTTGTTCCATCTCCTAAAAAGGTATTAGCTAGCAGTTTTTCTATTATACCCGAAGGAACTTCAAAGCAAGTATTTTCATTTTCATTTTCAGGAGGTTCAGTAGGTTGAGGAGCAACTCTTTGTTCTACTGGTCGGGGTGAAGATACCCCGAACAAGCCCCTTAGAGGATTACTTTCCATAGTAACAAGTGACAGTAAATTTCAGCACACTATATAAATTTTTCCTTACCAAATTCCACCTACCAAAGGCGCTTCACACCCCGGCAACGGCGCCAGAAAAGAGTCTTGATGACCCACAAGTATAGGGGATCTATCGTAGTCCTTTCGATAAGTAAGAGTGTCGAACCCAACGAGGAGCAGAAGGAAATGACAAGCGGTTTTCAGCAAGGTATTCTCTGCAAGTACTGAAATAAGTGGTAACAGATAGTTTTGTGATAAGATAGTTTGTAACGAGCAACAAGTAATAAAAGTAAATAAAGGGCAGCAAGGTGGCCCAATCCTTTTTGTAGCAAAGGACAAGCCTGGACGAACTCTTATATAAGGAAAAGCACTCCCAAGGACACATGGGAATATCGTCAAGCTAGTTTTCATCACGTTCATATGATTCGCGTTCGGTACTTTGATAATTTGACATGTGGGTGGACTGGTGCTTGGGTGTTGTTCTTACTTGAACAAGCATCCCACTTATGATTAACCTCTATTGCAAGCATCCACAACTACAACAAAAGTATTAAGTTAAACCTAACCATAGCATGAAACATATGGATCCAAATCAGCCCCTTACAAAGCAATGCATAAACTAGGGTTTAAGCTTCTGTCACTCTAGCAACCCATCATCCACTTATTACTTCCCAATGCCTTCCTCTAGGCCCAAATAATGGTGAAGTGTTATGTAGTCGATGTTCACATAACACCACTGGAGGCTAGACAACATTCATCTCATCAAAATATCGAACGAATACCAAATTCACATGATTACTAATAGCAAGACTTCTCCCTTGTCCCCAGGAACAAAACTAACTACTCACAAAGCATAAACATGTTCATAATCAGAGGGGTATTAATATGCATAAAGGATCTGAACATATGATCTTCCACCAATTAAACCAACTATCATCAACTACAAGGAGTAATTAACACTACTAGCAACCTACTAGCACCAATCCTGGACTTGGAGACAATAATTGGATACAAGAGATGAACTAGGGTTTCGAGATGAGATGGTGCTGATGAAGATGTTGATGGAGATTGCCCTCTCTCGATGAGAGGAGCATTGGTGATGACGATGGCGATGATTTCCCCCTCCGGGAGGGAAGTTTCCCTGGCAGAACAGCTCTGCCGGAGCTCTAGATTGGATCCGCCAAGGTTCTGCCTCGTGTCGGTGGAGTTTCGTCCCGAAAGGTTGCTTCTTCTTTTTTTCTCGATGAAAGACTTCATATAGGAGAAGATGGTCATCGGAGAGCCACCAGGGGGCCCATGAGGTAGGGGGGCGCGCCCTAGGGGGGGGGCGCCCCCCACCCTCGTGGGAAGGGTGTGGGCCCCTTGGTCTTAATCTTTGGTGAGGATTTTTCATGATTTATTATAAGGTATTCCGTGGAGTTTCAGGACTTTTGGAGTTGTGCAGAATAGGTCTCTAATATTTGCTCCTTTTCCCAGCCCAGAATTCCAGCTGCCGGCATTCTCCCTCCTTATGTAAACCTTGTAAAATAAGAGAGAATAGCCATACGTATTGTGACATAATGTGAAATAACATCCCATAATGCAATAAATATCAATATAAAAGCATGATGCAAAATGGACGTATCAACCACCTCCTACGACCGAGGATCGCGGGCTTAGCTTAAAACGCCAGGCTAATTCGGTAAGTTCTTTCATGTTTGCAAGGTATAGCCTTCACTGGCATATTTTGAGAAGGATTCTAAGTCTTCCTATCAATTTTTTAGGCCTGGATCGACATAGCGGGGCGGATTAACTGTCCGGCTCCGCTGCCCGAAGACCAAGAAACCCCACTTCTGACGAAGATGCTGTTTCCGGTGCCTTATGATGTGCCGGAGAAGAAGGCCAAGAAAATGACCAAGGGGGCCCGGAGTGGTCTTCGTTGAAAAGGCGCTTCGGACGTGACGTCCGAAGACGAGCCTCACTCTTCGGCCGCCGAAGACGATAACGAGGAGGAGGAAGAAAGCGACTCCCCCTTGGGAGGGAGGAAGAAAAGGGGTGCCTCCCCAAATTTGGAGGCAAAGGTGCCAAAGAGGGAGAAGGGCTCCCTTGCGGATAACTGTGCGTGGGATGTCGATAGCAGTCCGGAGCGAATGCCGCGGACCAAGCCTCGAGCCGCCTCGTAAGTACCAAAAACCTTATGCACGTCCAAATGCCTGGCCTCTCAAGCCCCCAGCCGCATACCATTCCGGAGACCTACACGGCTCTGAAGTCCAGCGAATGGCCTTCCCCGTAAGGAGGAGGTGTGCCTGTTCCGCCGGTGACCTCTGTCCAACCAGAGGCACCGGATAATCTACTGGAAGTGCTGCGAGGCGCTTCCATTATGGATGAACACCGTGTCCTTATGGGTATGGTGATCGAGAAGGTTCAGTTCATCGAGGTAAGTGATGTAATTGTAGAAAGGATATCACAATGTAGACAGTAGCCCCTGATGCTTTGTTCGGTGTTCAGAAAAAAGCCGAACAGAGGATCAAAATAATGTTCGCAGGAGTCTAACATGAGATGTCTATGTGAATAAGCAGGCGTCGCTGCTGCTGCTGCCGCTCATACTACGGAGGTCTCTGGCCCGACGCAGAGCCTGGAGCGGGCCAAAGAAGAGCTCGGCCTCATGAAGAAGCAGCTCGAGGATAGCCAAGGTATGCAGTGACCTGCACGTATATTTAGGAAGGATGAATGTTTCGTGCTGACTAAAGTGTCATGAATTTTGTTAGGGGCCACGACCGAGGTGGCGGCCCTCAAGAAGGCATTAGCCGAGGCCGAGGACAAAGCGGCCAAGGAGCGCACCGCACGCGAGAAGCACGAGGCCCGGGTCAGCGAGGTCTAGCAAGAGCTCCAGGACGCCGTCAAGAAGTACGAGTCGTTGGAGCGTGATTCTAAGACGCAAGCGTCCGAACTTGCGAAGGCCCACCAGAGCGCACAAGAGGCTCGAGCCGAGGCCTAGAGCGCCCTTCAGGAAATCCAGGTGGCCAAGAAGATCGCGGCGGGGAAGGCTTTCATTATGCAAAGCAAGTCTGTGAAGGAAACATTCCTTTTACTGACCCGAATTTGGATCTCTCCAAGGGCGTTTACGGATTTTCCGCGTGGCGTATCAGATGCTGCTGAGTTCTATCAAGCCAAAGAAGGGAGTTCTATGGAGAAGCTGTTCTGGTCTCAATATCTTGGACCAGAACATCCGGTGCCCTTCAGCAACCAGCTGAAACAACTGGCCAAGCTGCACAAGGCGGCCGAGCTAGCCATGAAGGACCTGATAGTCCGACTATGGTCTGTCGCGCCGATACCCAGCAGCTACTTCGGACTTGTGAAGCGGCTTGTTAGTGCCTACCCACGGCTTGAGGTCATAAAGCGGTCGGTCTGTATTGAAGGTGCCTGGATGGCCTTTGCCCGTGTCAAGATGCACTGGGCGAAGATGGATGCCAAGAAGCTGATGACCGAGGGGCCGCCTGAGGGCAAGGAGCACCACCGACCCGAGTTATATTTTGATGCTGTCCTGGAGGGATCCCGCCTTGTGGTGGAGCAATGTGCGAAGGATGTTATATTCCCATAAAAATATCCATATTATCCTGTCCTGTAACATGAAACAATGATGTTATGTAATATAATGCTTGCTATGTTTTAATTTTTTCCTCCTATGCGGCCGTGTTGTATGAAATCTAAGGGTTGGCCAATCGTCGGCTTCTGCCCCCACGTAGGTAGTAGGGGGGTGTTCGGGATGGAATCTAAACAATCTTGATCCAATTATATGGTCCTTGAAGGAGTTGTTTAGCGCAACGAACCAGGCAACCAGACTATGCAGCTTGAACACCCTCACTTATCCATAGGAGTTTTATAATAAAAACATGGGCACAGCCCCTAGTATCCGAACTAGAGTGCTATAAGCGTCTGATCGGGAAGTACCGATCCTTCGTGCGGAAGAAATCTCCAACATTTGTAACCTCCGAACAGCTAACCGGCTCTCGCCGCATCATGACAGTCAGTTTTCGGATTTCTCTACTGAGGTGCTCCTTTGGATAAACCAAGGCACAATCGTAGTAGTTCTCCCTTTACTACCTTAGCCGATATAGCGGAACATAAGGTAGCAAGCACAGGAGCCGGGCAACCCAACTATTGACCAAAGACATGATTCGGAGCCAATGCATATAATGCTAAATTCGGGGTGCCGAACTATACTTATAAAAAGTGTTCAGACTTTTGTTGCCGTAATGTGGGGTGCTATGAAGCCCCGGGAAAACATCAAACGTACCAAAGTGTACGGGTGCTACCTGATAGGGTTATCCACAAGGGAGCTGAGAGAAAAAGAGAAAGAAAACAGAAAAGGTGCAAAGGTAAAAAGCTGGGGTCCTAAAGCTCCAGTCGCAAATTGTTCTCATTGTAATTTAATTAGTACGTCAAGGCGCATTGATATAGGTAGTGCGATAAGAAACAGGCTATTTGACATGCCGGAACCGAGAAGAGCTGCATGTGGGTCCTGAAAAATAGGTAGAGTTATCGTTAACGGAATCACCTAAAAAGTCCCCCATATGTCTGCGTTTCTCGCTGTCTTGGTGTGTTTATCCTTCAAGGGGACCAATGACTAGACCACCATATGAGGCCTGTGGGATTGAGACCTGAAAAGGAAACAAGTAAAAGTGAAAGTATTTGTGTATCCGATGTCGGTTGAGCCGTACTATGGACCACAAGCTAGCTATGCCTCCGTCGATGCCCATGGGATTTTGAGTGCGTAGTTATGTACGCGCGGCACGAATGCCACCACTTCATTGGGACTGAGACGGAGGCCGGATTGCTAGTCGGGCTCCTGACGAGCCGAGCTCTCCTGCTGCAGAGTAGTTCAGACCCTCTTAACGGTGTCCGTGGGCTCGGCAGCTGAATTAAGGTTTTGCTTGAGAAGGCCGCTCTGTACTTTTGCTGCTAAGGCAGCCGTGTGCTCTTCTGTATGGAGGGAGCGTTCCATATTTCCATTGACCGTTATGACGCCGCCTGGACCAGGCATCTTGAGCTTGAGATAAGCATAGTGTGGTACTGCGTTGAATCGAGCAAACACAGTTCGTCCGAGCAGTGCGTGATAGCCATTGCGAAAGGGGATGATATCGAAGATTAACTCCTCGCTTTGGAAGTTGTCCGGAGATCCGAAGACAACCTCTAGTGTGATTGAGCCCGTACAGCGGACCTCTACACCTGGTATGACTCCTTTGAAGGTAGTCCTGGTGGCCTTGATCCATGATGGGTTAATGCCAATTTTTCACGCTGTATCCTGATAGAGCAGATTGAGGTTGCTACCTCCGTCCATAAGGACGCGAGTCAGGTGGAACCCATCAATTATTGGGTCTAGGACCAGTGCGGCTGAGCCACCGTGACGGATACTGGTCGGATGATCCCGACGATCAAAAGTGATCGGGCATGATGACCATGGATTAAATTTTGGGGTAACTGGCTCTATCGCGTAGACGTCCCTGAGCGCATGCCTGCACTCCCTCTTGGGGATGTGGGTAGCGTATATCATGTTCACCGTTTTGACCTGAGGGGGAAACTTCTTCTGTCCCCCCATGTTCGGTTGCCGGGGCTCTTAGTCATCGTCCTCCTTTGCGATCCCTTTTCCCTGTTCTCGGTGTTTAATTTGCCGACCTGTTTAAAAACCCAACAATCTCTATTTGTATGATTGGGTAGTTTGTCCGGGGTGCCATGAATCTGGCACGGACGATCAAGTATGCGGTCCAAGCTGGATGGGCCTGAATTGTTCTTTTGGAACGGCTTCTTCCGCTGACCGGACTTAGAGCCACTGAATCCGGCATTGACCGATGTATCCTTGGGTGTTGTCACTGTTGTTTCGATGCTTGTATCTATTGTGTCGAGACTTGTCTTTGTTATTTTTAACTTCAGGGGTGCCGGCGTCGCTTTCATTGTTTTTGCTACGGGCCAACCAACTGTCCTCGCCCACACAAAAGCGGGTCATGAGTGCCGTGAGGGCCACCATGGATTTTGGCTTTTCTTGGCCGAGGTGGCGACCGAGCCATTCGTCGCGGGTGCTGTGTTGGAAGGCTGCTAGGGCTTCGGCATCCGGACAATTGACGATTTGGTTCTTTTTAGTTAAGAACCTAGTCCAGAATTTCCTGGCGGACTCTCCGGGCTGTTGAACTATATGGCTTAAGTCATCAGCATCCGGAGGTTGAACATATGTACCTTGGAAGTTATCGAGGAAGGCCTCTTCCAAGTCCTCCCAGCTGCCAATAGAATTTTCAGGCAGACTGTTGAGCCAACGCCGAGCTGACCCCTTGAGTTTTAAAGGGAGGTATTTGATGACGTGGAGGTCATCGCCGCGGGCCATATGAACGTGGAGAATGAAGTCTTCGATCCACACCGCGGGGTCCATGGTTCCATCGTATGATTCTATATTCACGGGTTTGGACCCTTCTGGGAATTCATGATCCATGACCTCATCAGTGAAGCAATGAGGGTGTGCGGCGCCTCTATATCTGGCCGTATCGCGACGTAGCTCTGATGGAGTCTGTCTGCGGTTTTCAGCCCGCACATGACTAAGTTTGTCACGTCCGAATAGGTGGCCGTCGTTGTGTGTCGAGGCACGTCCTCGCGATCCGTAGATTGATCTGGCATGTCCTGCTTTATTGTTCAGGTTTTGCCGGAGGTCATATGTATGGCCGTGGGCTAATTTACCTCTACCTGTGCGATGAGGCGGGGCGGGCTGGTGTTCGCCGTGAGTTGCAGTTTTGTCCCGACCAAATGGTGGTCGGTCAGCTGCATTGTACGATGGTGGTATGTATTCCGGTGCCTCCTTGTCAAACTGAGGTAGCAATTTGCGCTTTGGGTAGCTTTTGGTTGGGTGCTTGAGGCTTTATTCTTTGGCTGCTAGGACATCGGTCCATTTATCATTGAGCAGATCTTGGTGAGCTTGAAGCTGCTGCTGCTTCTTTTTCAGGCTCCTTGCAGTGGCTATTAGCTGGCGCTTCAAGCGCTCCTTCTCAAGAGGTTCCTCAGGCATGATGAAATCGTCGGTGCCGAGGCTCACCTCATCCTCAGAGAGCGGAAGATAACTTCCGTCCTCTGAGTCTTCGTGCGTGGCATGTTTACTAGGGCTAACCTACCCATCTTCCCGTTCATCTTGTTCATTAGCTGTTTCAACGGGGTCTTTGTTGTCTCCGGCACCTTCTGGAGTGTTATCTTCTCATGTGCCGATGTTGTTGTCTTTACTGCGGTGTGACTTAGAGAGGCACCGCTGACGTTGGCACTTGGATTGTATTTCGGAAGGTTTATCCTCAGCTGGATCTTCCTTGTCATCGCCGCTGTTCTCCTTTGGTGCATCCACCATGTATACATCATACGAGGAAGTGGCCGTCCAGCGTCCGGTGAACGGCGGGTTCTGGGCCTCTTCTTCTCCGGCATCGTCGTCCATACCGTCGATGTCCTCCGAGTCGTAATCAAGTGTGTCGGTCAAATCCTCAACCGTGGCTATGAAGTGGGTGGCGGGTGGGAAGCAAAATTCTCCACCGCCAGCCCCTAGTTTGGACCAGATTGAGTTCGGCTGTGAGTCCTCCATCAAGGACAGGTTTTTAATGAGTTTAGCATGTCGCCCAAAGGCGAGTGCTGGGAGATGTCTGCAGCGCTGAATTCGAAGATTGATAAACGATCAAGTTCGGCGTCCGTGGGCTCACATGGTTCGGAACTTACAGCTAAAGACGAGTCTGGAGTTCCGGTGGCACAGGTATCATGTGAGATCAAGTCTATGTGCGGCTCCAACACCGGGGAATCTGTGGCCTCCGTGGCGGGGTTGAGCTTCCCGTCCTTGGGTGGCACAGTCTGCTCCGGATCTAAGGCCAGAGCGGTTATGGGAGCTGTCTCCTGGATGCAGTCCGATGACAGATTTAGGCCATGTCTCTCGGGGTGACCAGGAGTGGTAGCCGCGGTTTCGAATCCGGCGAAGATCAAGTCTCCACGGATGTCCGCAACGCGGTTCAAACTCCCAAATCTGACCTGATGGCCAGGGGCGTAGCTTTCGATCTGCTCCAGATGGCCAAGCGAGTTGGCCGCAGAGCGAAGCCGCCGAACATGAAGATCTGTCCGGGGAGGAAAACTCCCCCTTGGGCAGCATCGTTGTAGATGGTTGAAAGCGCCATCGAACCTCTTGATGACAGCATAGTGGAACTCTCAATGAAAGCACCAATGTCGGTGTCAAAACCGGCGGATCTCGGGTAGGGGGTCCCGAACTGTGTGTCTAAGGTCGATGGTAACAGGAGACAGGGGACACAATGTTTTACCCAGGTTCGGGCCCTCTCTATGGAGGTAATACACTACGTCCTGTTTGATCGATCTTGATGAATATGAGTATTACAAGAGTTGATCTACCACGAGATCGTAATGTCTAAACCCTAGAGGTCTAGCTTGTATGGTTATGATAATGTATCTATCGTCCAGACTAAGTCCTACGGTTTACATAGACACCGGGGTGGGGGGGTCTAGGGTTACACAAGGTCGGTTACAAAGAAATGAATCTACATATTTGGTCGCCAAGCTAGCCTTCCACGCCAAGGAGAGTCCCATCCGGACACGGGTGTAGTCTTCGGTCTTCGTATCTTCACAACCCATCAGTCCGGCCCATGGCTAATAGGTCGGACGCCCGAGGACCACTTAGCCCAGGACTCCCTCACCAGTAATGAGATTGAACTAGGTATTGAGATACCGACGATCGAATCTCGGGCAAGTAACATACCGATGACAAAGGGAACAATGTATGTTGTTATGCAGTTTGATCGATAAAGATCTTTGTAGAATATGTAGGAACCAATATGAGCATCCATGTTCCGCTATTGGTTATTGACCGGAGATGAGTCTCAGTCATGTCTACATAGTTCTCGAACCCGTAGGGTCCGCACGCTTAACGTTCGGTGACGATCAGTATTTCGAGTTTATGTGTTTTGATGTATCGAAGGTAGTTCGGAGTCCCGGATATGATCACAGACATGACGAGGAGTCTCAGAATGGCCGAGACATAAAGATCGATATATTGGAAGCCTATGTTTGGACATCGGAATGGTTCCGGATGAGTTCAGGCATTTACCGGAGTACCGGGAGGTTACCGGAACCCCCCGGGGAGTATATGGGCCTTATTGGGCCTTAGTGGAAAAGAGGAGAGGAAGGCCAAGGTGGAGGGCGCCCCCCTAGCCCAATCTGAATTGGGTGGGGGGCCGGCCCCCCTTCCTTCCATCTCTCTCCCCCTTCCTTCTCTCCTACTCCTACTAGGGAAAGGGGGGAATCCTACTCTCGGTGGGAGTAGGACTCCCCCTAAGGCGCGCCATAGAGTGGGCCGGCCCTCCCCTCCTCCACTCCTTTATATACGGGGGAGGGCGGCACCCCATAGACACACAAGTTGATCTCTTAGCCGTGTGCGGTGCACCCTCCACAGATTTCCACCTCGGTCATATCGTTGTAGTGCTTAGGCGAAGCCCTGCGTCGGTAACTTCATCATCACCGTCATCACGCCGTCATGCTGACGAAACTCTCCCTCGACACTCAGCTGGATCTAGAGTTCGTGGGACGTCACCGAGCTGAACATGTGTAGATCGCGGAGGTGCCATACCTTCGGTGCTAGGATCAGTCGGATCGTGAAGACTTACGACTACATCAACCGCGTTGTCTTAACGCTTCCTCTTACGGTCTACGAGGGTACGTAGACAACACTCTATCCCCTCTCATTGCTATACATCACCTATATGGGTCTTGCGTGTGCGTAGGATTTCTTTTGAGATTACTGCGTTACCCAACAGTGGCATCCGAGCCAGGTCTATGCGTAGATGTTATATGCACGAGTAGAACACAAAGGAGTTGTGCACGTGGGTATATGCATATTGCTTGCCGTCACTAGTTGATTCTTGATTCAGCGGCATTGTTGGATGAAGCGGCTCAGACCGACATTATGCGTATGCTTACGCGAGACTGGTTCTAACGACGTGCTTCGCACACAGCTGGCTAGTGGGTGTCAGTTTCTCCAACTTTAGTTGAATCGAATTCAATGAACATGGTTCTTTCTGAAGATAAAAAAGCAATCACTATACCGCATTGTGGTTTTTGATGCGCAGGTAAGAACGGTTCATGCTCAGCCCGTAGCAGCCACGTAAAACTTGCAACAACAAAGTAGAGGATGTCTAACTTGTTTTTGCATGGCATGTTGTGATGTGATATGGTCAAGGCATGATGCTAAATTTTATTGTATGAGATGATCATGTTTTGTAACAGAGTTATCGGCAACTGGCAAGAGCCATATGGTTGTCGCTTTATTGTATGAAATGCAATTGCCATGTAATTGCTTTACTTTATCACTAAGCGATAGCGATAGTCGTAGAAGCAATAGTTGGTGATACGACAACGATGCTTCGATGGAGATCAAGGTGTCAAGCCGGTGATGATGGTGATCATGACGGTGCTTCGGAGATGGAGATCAAAGGCACAAGATGATGATGGCCATATCATATCACTTATATTGATTGCATGTGATGTTTATCCTTTATGCATCTTATTTTGCTTAGTTCAAGGGTAGCATTATAAGATGATCTCTCACTAAATTTCAAGGTATAAGTGTTCTCCCAGAGTATGCACCATTGCTACAGTTCGTTGTGCCGAGACACCACGTGATGATCGGGTGTGATAAGCTCTACGTTCACATACAACGGGTGCAAGCCAGTTTTGCACTCGCAGAATTCTCGGATTAAACTTGACGAGCCTAGCATATGCAGATATGGCCTTGGAACACTGAGATCGAAAGGTCGAGCATGAATCATATAGTAGATATGATCAACATAGTGATGTTCACCATTGAAAACTACTCCATCTCACGTGATGATCGAACATGGTTTAGTTGACATGGATCATGTGATCACTTAGATGATTAGAGGGATGTCTATCTAAGTGGGAGTTATTAAGTAATTTGATTAATCGAACTTAAATTTATCATGAACTTAGTACCTAATAGTATTTTGCATGTCTATGTTGTTGTAGATAGATGGCCCATGCTGTTGTTGCGATGAATTTTAATGCGTTCCTAGAGAAAGCTAAGTTGAAAGATGATGGTAGCAATTACACGGACTGGGTCTGTAACTTGAGGATTATCCTCATTGCTGCACAGAAGAATTACGTCCTGGAAGCACCGCTAGGTGACAAACCCGCTGCAGGAGCAACGCCAGATGTTATGAACACCTAGCAGAGCAAAGCTGATGACTACTCGATAGTTCAGTGTGCCATGCTTTACGGCTTAGAACCAGGACTTCAATGACGTTTTGAACGTCATGGAGCATATGAGATGTTCCAGGAGTTGAAGTTAATATTTCAAGCAAATGCCCGGATTGAGAGATATGAAGTGTCCAATAAGTTCTACAACTGCAAAATGGAGGAGAATAGTTCTGTCAGTGAACATATACTCAGAATGTCTGGGTATCACAACCACTTGACTCAGCTGGGAGTTAATCTTCCTGATGACAGTGTCATTGACAGAATTCTTCAATCACACCACCAAGCTACAAAGCTTCGTGATGAACTATAATATGCAAGGGATAGATAAGACGATTCCCGAGCTCTTCGCAATGCTAAAGGCTGTGAGGGTAGAAATCAAGAAAGAGCATCAAGTGTTGATGGTCAACAAGACCACCAGTTTCAAGAAAAAGGGTAAAGGGAAGAAGGGGAACTTCAAGAAGAATGACAAGCAAGTTGCTGCTCAAGTGAAGAAGCCCAAGTCTGGACCTAAGCCTGAGACTGAGTGCTTCTACTGCAAAGGGACTGGTCACTGGAAGCGGAACTGCCCCAAGTATTTGGCGGAGAAGAAGGATGGCAAAGTGAAAGGTATATTTGATATACATGTTATTGATGTGTACCTTACTAATGCTCGCAGTAGCGCCTGGGTATTTGATACTGGTTCTGTTGCTAATATTTGCAACTCGAAACAGGGCCTACGGATTAAGCGAAGATTGGCTAAGGACGAGGTGACGATGTGCATGGGAAATGGTTCCAAAGTCGATGTGATCGCCGTCGGCACGCTACCTCTACATCTACCTTCGGGATTAGTATTAGACCTAAATAATTGTTATTTGGTGCGAGCGTTGAGCATGAATATTATATCTGGATCTTGTTTGATGCGAGACAATTATTCATTTAAATCAGAGAATAATGGTTGTTCTATTTATATGAGTAACATCTTTTATGGTCATGCACCCTTGATGAGTGGTCTCTTTTTACTAAATCTTGATAGTAGTGAAACACATGTTCATAGTATTGAAGCCAAAAGATATAAGTTTAATAACGATAGTTCTTGATAACCCACAAGTATAGGGGATCAATTGTAGCCTCTTTCGGTAAGTAAGAGTGTCAAACCCAACAAGGAGCTAAAGGTAGAACAAATATTCCCTCAAGTTCTATCGACCACCGATACAACTCTACGCACGCTTGACATTCGCTTTACCTAGAACAAGTATGAAACTAGAAGTACTTTGTAGGTGTTGTTGGATAGGTTTGCAAGATAATAAAGATTACGTAAATAAAAAGTAGGGACTGTTTAGGTAAATACACAAGTAAATTAGTATTGTCTACTACACAACCTTATTCTTGTAGACGTTGTTGGGCCTCCAAGTGCAGAGGTTTGTAGGACAGTAGCAAATTTCCCTCAATTGGATGACCTAAGGTTTATCAATCCGTGGGAGGCGTAGGATGAAGATGGTCTCTCTCAAGCAACCCTGCAACCAAATAACAAAGATTCTCTTGTGTCCCCAACACACCCAATACAATGGTAAATTGTATAGGTGCACTAGTTCGGCGAAGAGATGGTGATACAAGTGCAATATGGATGGTAGATAAAGGTTTTTGTAATCTGAAAATATAAAAACAGCAAGGTAACTAATGATAAAAGTGAGCACAAACGGTATTGCAATGCTAGGAAACAAGGCCTAGGGTTCATA
The DNA here is from genome assembly GCF_056163025.1 of Triticum urartu. Classification (NCBI taxonomy): domain Eukaryota; kingdom Viridiplantae; phylum Streptophyta; class Magnoliopsida; order Poales; family Poaceae; genus Triticum; species Triticum urartu. The sequence goes on along the minus strand of NC_141875.1, from coordinate 56,560,283 downwards.
CTTTCACTAGTGCAAGTTCTCTCAACAATAATAACATAATTGGATCATATAACTAGCCCTCAACATGCAACAAAGAGTCACTCCAAAGTCAATAATAGCGGAGAACAAACGAAGAGATTATGGTAGGGTACAAAACCACCTCAAATTTATCCTTTCTGATCGATCTATTCAAGAGTACGTGTTAAAATAACATGAAGCTATTCTTTCCGTTCAATCTATCATAGAGTTTGTACTATAATAACACCTTAAGACACAAATCAACCAAAACCCTAATGTCACCTAGATACTCCAATGTCACCTCAAGTATCCATGGGTATGATTATTCGATATGCATCACACAATCTCAGATCCATCTATTCAAACAACACAAAAGTACTTCAAAGAGTGCCACAAAGTTTCTACCGGAGAGTCAAGACGAAAACGTGTGCCAACCCCTATGCATAGGTTCATGGGAGGAACCCGCAAGTTGATCACCAAAACATACATCAAGTAGATCACGTGATATGCCATTGTCACCACAGATAAGCACGACAAAACATACATCAAGTGTTCTCAAATCCTTAAAGACTCAATCCGATAAGATAACTTCAAAGGGAAAACTCAATTCATCACAAGAGAGTAGAGGGGGAGAAACATCATAAGATCCAACTATAATAGCAAAGCTCGCGATACATCAAGATCGTACCACCTCAAGAACACGAGAGAGAGAGAGAGATCAAACACATAGCTACTGGTACATACCCTCAGCCCCGAGGGATAACTACTCCCTCCTTGTCATGGAGAGCACCGGGATGATGAAGATGGCCACCGGAGAGGGATTCCCCCCTCCGGCAGGGTGCCAGAATGGGTCTAGATTGGTTTCCGGTGGCTACGGAGGCTTCTAGCGGTGGAACTCCCGATCTATTCCGCTCCCCTAAGTTTTTAGGGTATATGGGTATATATGGGAGGAAGAAGTACGTTGGTGGACCTCCGGGCTGTCCACGAGGCAGGGGGCGCGCCCAGGGGTGGTGGGCGCGCGCCCCCACCCTCGTGGGCAGCCCAGGACTCTCCTGGTCCAACTCCGATACTCCGTGGGCTTCTTCTGGTCCAAAAATAAGTTCCGTGAAGTTTCAGGTCAATTGGACTCCGTTTGATTTTCCTTTTCTGCGATACTCTAAAACAAGGAAAAAACAGAAACTGGCATTGTGCTCTAGGTTAATAGGTTAGTCCCAAAAATCATATAAAATAGCATATAAATGCATATAAAACATCCAAGGTTGATAATATAATATCATGGAGCAATAAAAAATTATAGATACATTGGAGACGTATCAGCATCCCCAAGCTTAATTCATGCTCGTCCTCGAGTAGGTAAATGATAAAAACATAATTTTTGATGTGGAATGCTACCTAACATATTTATCCATGTAATTCTCTTTATTGTGGCAAGAATATTCAGATCCATAAGATTCAAGACAAAATTTTAATATTGACATAAAAATAATAATACTTCAAGCATACTAACAAAGTAATCATGTCTTCTCAAAATAACATGGCCAAAGAAAGCTATCCCTACAAAATCATATAGTCTGGCTATGCTCCATCTTCACCACACAACGTATTTAAATCATGCACAACCCCGATGACAAGCCAAGAAATTGTTTCATAATTTTGATGTTCTCAAACTTTTTCAATCTTCACGCAATATATGAGCATGAGCCATGGATATAGCACTATATGTGGAATAGAATGGTGGTTGTGGAGAAGAAAAAAAGGGAGAAGATAGTCTCACATCAACTAGGCGTATCAATGGGCTATGGAGGTGCCCATCAATAGATATCAATGTGAGTGAGTAGGGATTTCCATGCAACGGATGCACTAGAGCTATAAATGTATGAAAGCTCAACAAAAGAAACTAGTGGGTGTGCATCCAACTCCTTGCTCACGAAGACCTAGGGCATTTTGAGGAAGCCCATCATTGGAATATACAAGCCAAGTTCTATATAATGAAAATTTCCCACTAGTATATGAAAGTAATAACATAGGAGACTCTCTATCATGAAGATCATGGTGCTACTTTGAAGCACAAGTGTGGTAAAAGGATAGTAGCATTGTCCCTTCTCTCTTTTTCTCTCATTTTTTTATTTGGGCCTTTTCTCTTTTTTATGGCCTCCTTTTTTTAGTCCGGAGTCTCATCCCGACTTGTGGGGAATCATAGTCTCCATCATCCTTTCCTCACTAGGACAATGCCCTAATAATGATGATCATCACACTTTTATTTACTTACAACTCAAGAATTACAACACGATACATAGAACAAGATATGACTCTATATGAATGCCTCCGGCGGTGTACCGGGATGTGCAATGATGTATGAGTGACATGTATGAAAGAATTATGAATGGTGGCTTTGCCACAAATACAATGTCAACTACATGATCATGCAAAGCAATATGACAATGATGAAGCGTGTCATAATAACAAAACGGTGGAAAGTTGCATGGCAATATATCTCTGAATGGCTATGAAAATGCCATGATAGGTAGGTATGGTGTCTGTTTTGAGGAAGGTGTATGGTGGGTTTAAGGTACCGGCGAAAGGTGCGCGGTATTAGAGAGGCTAGCAATGGTGGAAGGGTGAGAGTGCGTATAATCCATGGACTCAACCTTAGTCATAAAGAACTCACATACTTATTGCAAAAATCTATTAGTTATCGAAACAAAGTAATATGCACATGCTCCTAGGGGGATAGATTGGTAGGAAAAGACCATCGCTCGTCCCCGACCGCCACTCATAAGGAAGACAATCAATAAATAAATCATGCTCCGACTTCATCACATAACGGCTCACCATACGTGCATGCTACGGGAATCACAAACTTCAAAACAAGTATTTCTCAAATTCACAACTACTCAACTAGCATGACTCTAATATCACCATCTTCATATCTCAAAACAATTATCAAGTATCAAACTTCTCATAGTATTCAATGCACTTTATATGAAAGTTTTTATTATATCCCTCTTGGATGCCCATCATATTAGGACTAGTTTCATAACCAAAGAAAACTACCATGCTGTTCTAAAGACTCTCAAAATAATATAAGTGAAGCATGATAGTTCATCTATTTCTACAAGATAAAACCACCACCGTGCTCTAAAAAGATATAAGTGAAGCACTAGAGCAACGACAAACTACTCCGAAAGATATAAGTAAAGATTAATGAGTAGTCGAATAATTATGCAACTATGTGAAGACTATCTAACATTTAATAATTTTATATCTTGGTATTTTATTCAAACAGCAAACAAACTAAAACAAAACAAAATAAAATGACGCTCCAAGCAAAACACATATTATGTGGTGAATAAAATAATAGCTCCAAGTAAAGTTACCGATGAACGAAGACGAAAGAGGGGATGCCTTCCGGGGCATCCCCAAGCTTAGGCTTGTGGTTGTCCTTGAATATTACCTTGGGGTTCCTTGGGAATCACCAAGCTTAGGCACATGCCACTCCTTATTCCATAGTCCATCGAATCTTTACCCAAAACTTGAAAACTTCACAACACAAAACTTAACAGAAAACTCGTGAGCTCCGTTAGCAAAAGAAAACAAACTACCACTTCAATGGACTGTAAAGAACTCATTCTTTATTTATATTGGTGTTAAACCTACTGTATTCCAACTTTTCTATGGTTCATAAAATCTATTACTAGCCATAGATTCATTAAAATAAGCAAACAACACACGAAAAACAGAATCTGTCAAAAACAGAACAGTCTGTAGTAATCTGTAGCTAACGCAAACTTCTGGAACCCCAAAAATTCTAAAATAAATTGCTGGACGTGAGGAATTTATATATTAATCATCTTCAAAAATAATTAACTAAATATCACTCTCCAATAAAAAATTACAGCAATTCTCGTGAGCACTAAAGTTTCTGTTTTTTACAGCAAGATCAACAAGACTTTCCCCAAGTCTTCCCGACGGTTCTACTTGGCACAAACACTATTTAAAACATAAAAACTCAATGATAACAGAGGCTAGATAAATTATTTATTTCTAAACATGAGCAAAAAGCAAGGAAGAAAAAATAAAGTTGGGTTGCCTCCCAACAAGCGCTATCGTTTAACACCCCTAGCTAGGCATGATGATTTCAATGATGCTCACATAAAAGATAAGAATTGTAACATAAAGAGAGCATCATGAAGAATATGACTAGCACATTTAAGTCTAATCCTCTTCCTATGCATAGGGATTTTGTGAGCAAACAACTTGTGGGAACAATAATCAACTAGCTTAGGAAGGCAAAACAAGCATAACTTCAAAACTTTAAGCACATGGAGAGGAAACTAGATATTATTGCAATTCCTACAAGCATATGTTCCTCCCTCATAATAATTTTCAGTAGAATCATGAATGAATTCAACAATATAACCTGCACCTAAATCATTCTTTTCATTATCTACAAGCATAGAAAATTTACTACTCTCTACGTAAGCAAAATTCTTCTCAATCGGAATAGTGGGAGTATCATACGAGACTCGAATACTATAAATTGTTTCCACATTAAAAGAGTAATGTTCAGAAAAAGAGTAATCATAATCATGAAAAGTTTTATAAATATAATCATCACTACTTTTTATAGCATATGTATCATCACAATAATTATCATAAGTAGCAACTTTGTTCTCATCATAATCGATTGAAACCTCTTCCAAGATAGTGGAATCATTACTAAATAAAGTCATGACCTCTCCAAATCCACTTTCATAATTATCACAATAAGATTCAACATCCTCCAAAATAGCGGGATCATTACTTCCTAAAGATGACACTCTTCCAAACTCACTTTCATCAATATAATCATCATAAGTAGGAGGCATGATATCATCATAATAAATTTGCATATCACAACTTGGGAGACTACAAATATCATCTTCATTAAACATAGCTTCCCCAAGCTTGGGACTAACATTAATTGCAGAAAATATATTATCAAAAATATCATGTTCATCAAACATAGCATCCCCAAGCTTGGGCCTTTTCATATCATAAGCATAATCACTTTCATCATTAATAGTATGGATAGCACCAATAGTATAGCAATTATCATCATCACCAGGAGTAATAGGAGCAACATCATTTGGGAGAGATACCTTTTTACCTTTGCTTCTCCGTCTTTTCTTTTTCTTATTTACCTCATGTGTGGGTTCAACCCTATTTTTGGAGCTCCTTATTAATGAGATTGGTTGAATAGAAGGCTCCTCCTCGTTACCCGATTCATCATAAGAAATAATAGGAGGGTATTGGGAAGTCTCTTCCCTTTCATTAGTATTCTCTTCATCCTCTATTTGTTTTCTTTCCTTTATGTAATTGGCAATATAAGGGTTTTCAATGCAATTCACCGCACAATACATATAAATTTCCTCTAGATCAAAATCAAGAAATTTATCGAGATTAAATTTGGGAATAACCTCAATTATACGTTTCATTTCTTCATAACCCAAAAGAAGACTAAGCTATTTATGATGCTCAAGGGTAATCAAGTTATCACAATTTTTGGACATGACTTGATCATGAAACAAATAGCATTGGAGCTTCAAATGACCATGTTCATTGCAAAGTCCACAAGGATGGCGATAAATATTGAATCTTTCAGCACAAACATCTAGCCTTTCTTGCAACAATTTAGTTTCTAAGTGCTTATGCCTCTTGCAATATCTATCTTCCCTATTTGGTGTGTACTTGCAAACCCAATGCACTCCACAAAAATTGACATGTTTATAGGAGACATTTTCATCATAACTAGTGCAATCATCATTAGTACTATGGATATTCAAGGAGTTCATACTAACAACATTGCAATCATGCTCATCATTCAAAGATTTAGTGCCAAACATTCTAATACATTCTTCCTCTAGCACTTGAGCACAATTATCGGAATCCTTATTTTCATGATAGATATAAAAAAGATGAAGCATATGAGGTACCCTTAGTTCCATTTTTTTATAATTTTCTTTTATAGACTAAACTAGTGATAAAAAAAGAAACAAAAAGATTCCATTGCAAGATCTAAAGATATACCTTCAAGCGCTAACCTCCCCGGAAACGGCGCCAGAAAAGAGCTTGATGTCTACTACACAACCTTCTTCTAGTAGACGTTGTTGGGCCTCCAAGTGCAGAGGTTTGTAGGACAGTAGCAAATTTCCCTCAAGTGGATGACCTAAGGTTTATCAATCCATGGGAGGCGTAGGATGAAGATGGTCTCTCTCAAGCAACCCTGCAATCAAATAACAAAGAGTCTCTTGTGTCCCCAACACACCCAATACAATGGTAAATTGTATAGGTGCACTAGTTCGGCGAAGAGATGGTGATACAAGTGCAATATGGATGGTAGATAAAGGTTTTTGTAATCTGAAAATATAAAAACAGCAAGGTAACTAATGATAAAAGTGAGCACAAACGGTATTGCAATGCTAGGAAACAAGGCCTAGGGTTCATACTTTCACTAGTGCAAGTTCTCTCAACAATAATAACATAATTGGATCATATAACTAGCCCTCAACATGCAACAAACCAAAGTCACTAATAGCGGAGAACAAACGAAGAGATTATGGTAGGGTACGAAACCACCTCAAAGTTATCCTTTCTGATCGATCTATTCAAGAGTCCGTAGTAAAATAACATGAAGCTATTCTTTCAGTTCAATCTATCATAGAGTTCATACTATAATAACACCTTAAGACACAAATCAACCAAAACCCTAATGTCACCTAGATACTCCAATGTCACCTCAAGTATACGATATGCATCACACAATCTCAGATTCGTCTATTCAAACAACACAAAAGTACTTCAAAGAGTGCCCCAAATTTTCTACCGGAGAGTCAAGACGAAAACGTGTGTCAACCCCTATGCATAGGTTCATGGGCGGAACCCGCAAGTTGATCACCAAAACATACATCAAGTACATCGCGTGATATCCCATTGTCACCACAGATAAGCACGGCAAAACATACATCAAGTGTTCTCAAATCCTTAAAGACTCAATCTGATAAGATAACTTCAAAGGGAAAACTCAATTCATCACAACAGAGTAGAGGGGGAGAAACATCATAAGATCCAACTATAATAGCAAAGCTCGCGATATATCAAGATCGTACCACCTCAAGAACACGAGAGAGAGAGATCAAACACATAGCTACTGGTACATATCCTCAGCCCCGAGGGAGAACTACTCCCTCCTCGTCATGGAGAGCACCGGGATGATGAAGATGGCCACCGGAGAGGGATTCCCCCCTCCGGTAGGGTGCCGGAATAGGTCTAGATTGGTTTTAGGTGGCTACGGAGGCTTTGGAGGCAGAACTCCTGATCTATTCTGCTCCCCGAAGGTTTTAGGGTATATGTGTATATATGGGAGGTAGAAGTACATCGGTGGACCTCCTGGCTGTCCACGAGGGTCAGGGGCGCGCCCCCTGCCTCGTGGGCCCCTCGAGCATCGTCTCGGGTTGATTTTTCTTCCCAAAAATCACATATATTCCAAAAAAAAATCTCCATCAGTTTTTATCCCGTTTGGACTCAGTTTGATATGGATATTCCGCGAAACAAAAAACATGCAACAAATAGGAACTGTCACTGGTCACTGGATCAATATGTTAGTGCCAAAAAATAGTATGAAAAGTTGCCAAAAGTATATGAAAGTTGTAGAATATTGGCATGGAACAATAAAAAATTATAGATACGACGGAGACGTATCAGCATCCCCAAGCTTAATTCCTGCTCGTCCTCGAGAAGGTAAATGATAAAAAAGACAATTTTTGATGTGGAATGATACCTAGCATAATCTTGATCACATAAACTAATCATGGCATGAATATTAAGACACGAGTGATTCAATGCAATAGTCTATCATTTGACATAAAAAGAATAATACTTCAAGCCTACTAATAAAGCAATCATGTCTTTTCAAAATATCATGGCCAAATAAAGTTATCCCTACAAAATCATATAGTCTGGCTATGCTCCATCTTCACCACACAAAATATTCACATCATGCACAACCCCGATGACAAGCGAAGCAATTGTTTCATACTTTTGACGTTCTCAAACCTTTCCAACTTTCACGCAATACATGAGCGTGAGCCATGGACATAGCACTATAGGTGGAATAGAATGGTGGTTGTGGAGAAGACAAAAAAGGAGAAGATAGTCTCACATCAACTAGGCGTATTAACGGGCTATGGAGATGCCCATCAATAGATATCAATGTGAGTGAGTAGGGATTGCCATGCAACGGATGCACTAGGAGCTATAAGTGTATGAAAGCTCAGACTGAAAACTAAGTGGGTGTGCATCCAACTTGCTTGCTCATGAAGACCTTGGGCGTTTGAGGAAGCCCATCATCGGAATATACAAGCCAAGTTCTATAATGAAAATTCCCACTAGTATATGAAAGTGATAACACAAGAGTCTCTCTATATGAAGAACATGTTGCTACTCTGAAGCACACGTGTGGTAAAAGGATAATAACATTGCCCCTTCTCTCTTTTTCTCTCATTTTTTGTTTTATTTTATTTATTTTCTTTTTTTCTTTTTTGGTGGGCTTCTTTGGCCTCTTTTATTTTTTTGTGGGCTTCTTTGGCCTCTTTTATTTATTTTTAAAGTCCGAAGTCTCATCACGACTTGTCGGGGAATCATAGTCTCCATCATCCTTTCCTCACTGGGGCAATGCTCTAATAATGATGATCATCACACTTTTATTTACTTACAACTCAATATTACAACTCGGTACTAGAACAAAGATATGACTCTATATGAATGCCTCCGGCGGTGTACCGGGATGCGCAATGATCTAGCGTAGCAATGACATCAAAAAACGGACAAGCAATGAAAACATCATGCTAGCTATCTTACGATCATGCAAAGCAATATGACAATGAATGCTCAAGTCATGTATATGATGATGATGGAATTTGCATGGCAATATATCTCGGAATGGCTGTGGAAATGCCATGATAGGTAGATATGGTGGCTGTTTTGAGGAAGGTATATGGTGGGTTTATGGTACCGGCGAAAGTTGCGCGGTACTAGAGAGGCTTGCAATGGTGGAAGGGTGAGAGTGTGTATAATCCATGGACTCAACATTAGTCATAAAGAACTCACATACTTATTGCAAAATTCTATTAGCTATCGAAACAAAGTACTACGCGCATGCTTCTAGGGGGATAGATTGGTAGGAAAAGACCATCGCTCATCCCCGACTGCCACTCATAAGGAAGACAATCAATAAATAAATCATGCTCCGACTTCATCACATAACGGTTCACCATACGTGCATGCTACGGGAATCACAAACCTCAACACAAGTATTTCTACAATCCACAACTACCCACTAGCATGACTGTAATATCACCATCTTTATATCGCAAAACTATTGCAAGGAATCAAACATATCATATTCAGTGATGTACAAGTTTTATGTAGGATTTTATGACTAACCATGTGAATGACCAATTCCTGTCATCTCTCTAAATAGATATAAGTGAAACAAGAGAGTTTAATTCTTTCCACAAAAGATATGCCCACGCTCTAACAAATATAAGTGAAGCAAAAGAGCATTCTACAAATGGCGGTTTTCTATGTGAAGAGAAACAGGCAATCCAAACTTTAAATGATATAAGCGAAGCACATGAAGAATTCTATAAAGCCATACTCAAAAGATATAAGTGAAGTGCAAAGAGCATTCTATAAATCAACCAAGGACTATCTCATACCAGCATGGCGCATAAAAGTGAAAACTAAATGCAAAAGACGCTCCAAGATTTGCTCATATCACATGAACGAAACGAATCCAAAACATACCGATACTTGTTGAAGAAAGAGGGGATGCCTTCTGGGGCATCCCCAAGCTTAGATGCTTAAGTCTCCCAAGCTTGTGCAACATGCTCATGATCAAGTTGCTTAAAATTCATAATATCGTTTCTAAGAGAAATGATCTTAGCGGGAGGAAAATACTTAGAGATAAAAGCATCTTTGCACTTATTCCATGAATCAATACTATTTTTAGTCAAAGAGGAAAACCAAGTTTTAGCACAATCTCTAAGCGAAAACGGAAATAGCTTCAATTTAACAATATCATTACCCACATCTTTCTTCTTTTGCATATCACATAAATCAACAAATCTATTTATATGAGTAGCGGCATCTTCACTAGGAAGGCCAGCAAATTGATCTTTCATGACAAGATTCGGCAAAGCAATACTAATTTCACAAGATTCAGCATCGGTAAGAGGAGCAATCGGAGTGCTAATAAAATCATTATTGTTGGTATTGGAAAAGTCACACAATTTAGTATTATCCTGAGCCATCGTGACAAACAATCCAACACACAAGCACACAAGAAGCAAGCGAAAAGAGACGGGTGGAAAAAGGGCGAACGGGAAAGAGGCGAATAAAACAGCAAGGGTGAAGTGGGGGAGAGGAAAATGAGAGGCAAATGGAAAATAATATAATGCGAGGGATAAGAGTTTGTGATGGGTACTTGGTATGTCTTAACTTGTGCGTAGATCTCCCCGGCAATGGCACCAGAAATGGCTAGTTGCTGGGAGATCAAATCTTGACTTGACTTGGTGTAAGCCTCCCCGGCAACGGTGCCAAAAATCCTTCTTGCTACCTCTTGAGCATGCGTTGGTTTTCCCTTGAAGAGGAAAGGGTGATGCAGCAAAGTAGCGTAAGTGTTTCCCTCAGTTTTTGAAAACCAAGGTATCAATCCAGTAGGAGACTACACGCAAGTCGCCTAGTACCTGCACAGACAAACAAGAACCACACAACCAACGTGATAAAGGGGTTGTCAATCCCTTCACGGTCACTTACGAGAGTGAGATCTGATAGAGATAATAAGATAAATAATTTTGGTATTTTTGTGATATAGATTGGAAAATAAAGATTGCAAAATAAACGGTGATAGAAATGGCTAGTTGACGGGAAAATAATATAATGGAGAATAGACCCGGGGGCCATAGGTTTCACTAGTGGCTTCTCTCAAGATAGCATAATCTACGGTGGGTGAACAAATTACTGTCGAGCAATTGATAGAAATGTGCATAGTTATGAGAATATCTAGGCATGATCATGTATATAGGCATCACGTCCATGACAAGTAGACCGAAATGATTCTGCATCTACTACTATTACTCCACACATCGACCGCTATCCAACATGCATCTAGAGTATTAAGTTCATAAGAATAGAGTAACGCATTAGGCAAGATGACATGATGTAGAGGGATAAACTCAAGCAATATGATATAAACCCCATATACTTATCTTCGATGGAAACAATACAATACGTGTCGTTTCCCCTTCTGTCATTGGGATCGAGCACCGCAAGATTGAACCCAAAGCTAAGCACTTCTCCCTTTGCAAGAAAGATCAATCCAGTAGGGCAAACCAAACTGGTAATTGGAAGAGACTTGCAAAGATATTTAAATTATTCATATAAGAATTCAGAGAAGAATCAAATAACATTCATAGATAATCTTGATCATAAACCCACAATTCATCAGATCTCAACAAACACACCGCAAAAATAATTACATCGAATAGATCTCCAAGAGAATCGAGAACTTTGTATTGAGATCCAAAGAGAGAGGAGAAGCCATCTAGCTAATAAATATGGACCCGAAGGTCTGTGGTAAACTACTCACACATCATCGGACAGGCTATGGTGTTGATTTAGAAGCCCTCTATGATCTATTCCCCCTCCGGCGGAGCGCCGAAAAAGGCCCCAAGATGGGATCTCATGGGTACAGAAGGTTGCGGCGGTGGAAATAGGGTTTCGTGGTGCTCCTGGATGTTTTCAGGGTATATGAGTATATATAGGCGAAAGAAGTAGGTCGGTGGAGCTGCGAGGGGCCCACGAGGGTGGGTGAGGGAGTCCTGGATTAGGGGTCTCCGGACAGCCTGACTATATCCTTTGGCCGGACTGTTGGACTATGAAGATACAAGATTGAAGACTTGGTCCCGTGTCCGGATGGGACTCTCCTTGGCGTGGAAGGCAAACTTGGTAGTACGGATATGTAGATCTCCTCCCTTGTAACCGACTTTGTGTAACCCTAGCCCCCTCCGGTGTCTATATAAACCGGAGGGTTTAGTCCGTTGGACAACAACAATCATACCATAGGCTAGCTTCTAGGGTTTAGCCTCTACGATCTCGTGGTAGATCAACTCTTGTAATACTCATATCATCAAGATCAATCAAGCAGGACATAGGGTATTACCTCCATCGAGAGGGCCCGGACCTGGGTAAACATCGTGTCCCCTACCTCCTGTTACCATCCGCCTTAGACGCACAGTTCGGGACCCCCTACCCGAGACCCGCCGGTTTTGACACCGACATTGGTGCTTTCATTGAGAGTTCCTCTATGCCGTCACCATAAGGCTGGATGGCTCCTTTGATCATCGGTAACGATGCGGTCCAGGGTGAGGTTTTCCTCCCCGGACAGATCTTCGTATTCGGCGGCTTCGCATTGCGGGCCAACTCGCTTGGCCATCTGGAGCAGATCAAGAGCTATGCCCCTGGCCATCAGGCCAGGGTCGGAAACTTAAACTACATTGCCGATATCCGCGGAGACTTGATCTTCGATGGATTCGAGCCCATGTCAGGTGCGCCGCACGATCACGACGAGGATGATTTAGCTCTGCCGTCGACAATGTTTGGGAAATCGCATCTGCAACTACTCCGGCCCTTAATCCGGAGCAAATTGCGCCATCCGAGGATGGGTGGCTAGACCCCACCATGGAGGCCGCACTCTCAGTGGCGATAGAGCCGGACTTCACCCCTTGCGAGAGCCGTGTTGCCAAACCACTAGATTCGTCCCCGGCCACGGGCTCTGAACCGCCTGCATCTGTGCCCATCGAATCCGATTGGGCACCGATCATGGAGTTTACCTCTATGGATATCTTTCACCACTCGCCTTTCGGCGACGTGCTAAATTCATTAAGGTCCCTCTCTTTGTCAGGAGAACCTTGGCCGAACTATGTCCGTCTAGGATGGGATGCGGACGACGAAGAAATTCGCTCCCCACCCACCACCCACTTAGTAGCCACTATCGATGATTTAACCAACATGCTCGACTTCGACTTCGAAGACATCGACGGTATGGACGACGATGCAGGAGACGAACAGGAACCACCGCCCACAGGGCGCTAGACCGCCACCTCATCATATGATATATACATGGTGGACACCCCCAAAGAAAACAATGGCGACGAGACAGCGGGGGATGACCCTTCCAAGAAGCAACCCAAGCGCCGACGTCAGCGGCGCCGCTCTAAGTCCCGCCATAGCAAAAGTAGTGCCGAAGACGACAACAATCCCCTCCAGCTCGATTTAGAGCGGGAGAGCGAACAAGCTAGTCCTCCAGAGCGGGCAACAGATGGAGAATCGGAGGAGGACAATCACATGCCTCTCTCCGAAGACAAGGTGAGCCTCGGCGGCGAAGAATTTATCGTGCCTGAGGATCCCGTCGAGCAGGAGCGCTTCAAGCGCAGGCTTATGGCCACAGGAAATAGCTTGAAGGAAAAGCAACAACAGCTTCAAGCTCATCAAGATCTGCTAGCAGTCAGATGGACCGAAGTCCTTGCGGCCGAGGAATACGAACTCAAGCGCCCCTCCAAGAGTTTCCCAAAGCGCAGGTTGCTACCTCAACTCGAGGAGGAAGCATTGAAAGCTACATCACCAGTGTACGATGCGGCTGACCGGCCACCTCGTGGCCGAGCCAGAGAGGCGTTTCAGCCTGAGGTTCAGCCTGCACCCCGCCGCCACTCAAACAAAAATACCAAGGCCCGGGGCAACACACGGGACCTGCGAGACGTATTGGAAAGCAGGGCAAAACGTGCAAGGTCGATATACGGGTCAAGGGGGCGCGTGCCAATGCGCGACGATGACCGTCATGCCGGATACACTAAAAGTAAATCCGGTCGGGCCGAACACAGCAGACAAGACTCATTTGAACTGCGTCGTAATATAGCCCGGCACAGAGGCGCCGCACACCCCCTATGCTTCATTGATGAAGTTATGGATCACGAATTCCTGGAGGGTTTTAAACCCATAAATATCGAATCGTATGATGGTACAACAGATCCTGCTGTATGGATTGAGGATTTTCTCCTCCATATCCACATGGCTCGCGGTGATGATCTGCATGCCATCAAGTACCTCCCACTAAAACTCAATGGAACAGCTCGGCATTGGCTGAATAGCTTGCCAGCAGACTCCGTCGTCAGTTGGGAGGATTTGAAAGACACATTCCTTGACAACTTCCAAGGCACTTATGTGCGACCACTGGATGCTGATGACTTGAGCCATATAACTCAGTAGCCTGGGGAATCGGCCAGGCAATTCTGGACACGGTTCCTAACTAAGAAAAACCAAATTGTCGACTGTCCGGACGCAGAGGCCTTAGCGGCATTCAAGCATAACATCCGTGATGAGTGGCTCGCCCAGCACCTCGGCCAGGAGAAGCCAAAGTCTATGGCAGCCCTCACGACACTCATGACCCGCTTTTTTGCGGGCGAGGATAGCTGGCTGGCTCGCAGCAACAACACATCAAGGAAGTCGGGCACTTTGGATACCAAAGATGCCAACGGCAGACCACGCCGTAACAGACAAAAGCGCCGCAACAACGGCGATAACGCCGATGATACGACAGTCAATGCCGGATTCAGAGGCTCTAAATCCGGTCAGCAGAAAAAGGCATCCAAAATAAGTACTCCGGGCCCGTCCAGTTTGGATCGCATACTCGATCTTTCGTGTCAAATACATGGCACCCCTGATAAGCCAGCCAATCACACCAACAGAGAATGCTGGGTGTTCAAGCAAGTCGGCAAGTTAAATGCCGAAAACAAGGACAAGGGCCAGCATAGTGATGACGAGGAAGAGCCCCGGCCGTCGAACACGGGAGGACAGAAGAGGTTCCCCCACAAGTGAAGACGGTGAACATGATATACACAACCCACATTCCCAAGAGGGAACGGAAGCATGCACTAAGGGACGTCTACGCGATGGAGCCCGTCGCCCCAAAGTTCAACCCATGGTCCACTTGTCCGATCACATTCAATCGCAGGGACCACCCCACTAGTATCCGTCATGGCGGATCCACCGCACTGGTCCTAGACCCCATCATCGACGGACTTCACCTCACTCGAGTCCTTATGGACGGCGGCAGTAGCATGAACCTGCCCAATCAGGATACAGTGCGCAAAATGGGTATAGATCCCTCGAGGATCAAACCCACCAAAACCACCTTTAAGGGCGTCACCCCAGGTGTAGAGGCCCATTGCGCGGGCTCAATCACACTGGAAGTGGTCTTCGGATCTTCGGACAACTTCCGAAGCGAGGAGTTAATCTTTGATATCGTCCCGTTCCGCAGTGGCTATCACGCACTGCTGGGGTGAACCGCATTTGCAAAATTCAATGCGGTACCACATTACGCATACCTCAAGCTCAAGATGCCAGGACCTAGGGGGGTCATAACAATCAATGGAAACACAGAACACTCGCTCCGCACGGAAGAGCACACTGCGGCCCTTGTAGCAGAAGCACAAAGCAGCCTTTTAAGGCAAACCACCAATTCGGCAATACAGCCCCCGAACACCGTCAAGCGAGTTCAGAGTAAACTGCAACATGATCGCCTGGCACGTTCAGAGCTCGCCTAGCAATTCGGCCCCCGTCCCAGTCCCAGTCAAGCGGCGAACTCTGTGCCGCGCATACATCACTACGCACTGAAAATACCATGGGCATAGGCGGGGGCACGACCAGGGCACGCCCTGCAATGCGGCTTAACTGCCCTAGGGGTTGTATACCTTTATCATTTTTTCTCTTTCAGGACCATACTCTCTGGAAACCCTTTTCGGCAGTACGATTGCCGGACACATTACGGGAAGGAACAACCAAGGAGGCAAGAAGCTAAGACGTACAAGGGAACCCCCAGGTGGTCTCTAATAACAATCGATGTACCCGCTTTTTACTTCACATACGCAGCTTGCCCTTGGATAGGCAATGTCAAATAGTCCAATTTCTTGCTTATTGCACTACTTGTATCAATACGCTTCGACGTATTATTTAAATAACAATGCATTGCATTAGTCTATTATTGCATTATCCATCTATTCTTATATGTTCATTTCGACAACTTGCACCCGTACATTTCGGTACGGCCAGTACGCCAGGGGCTTTTCGGTTACCCCATAATACAGCGTGAGAAGTCCGAACACTTTCGACAGTGTGGCACCCCGAACTTATAGCATTATATGCATCAGCTCCGAATCATGTCTTGGGTCAATAGTTGGGTTTGCCCGGCTCTCATGTTTTGGTACCTTACGTTCCGCTATATCGGCTAAGGTAGCATTGGGAGAACTACTGCGATTGTGTCCCGGTTCTTCCGGACGAGCACCTCAGTAGAGAAAGCCGAAAACTGACCGTCATGATAAGGCGAGAGCTGGTCGCTGTTCGAGAGGTCTCAAGTCCTTAAAGACTTTTTCCTCTTCAGGCGAGGAGTCGGCCTTGCCCGACTTAGGCGTATATAGCGCCCCAAATTCGGCCATCTGAATACTAGGGGCTTCGCCAAAATTTAAAATTGTAGACTTCTATGGCTAAGTGAGAGTGATAAAGCCTTATAGTCCGATTGCCTGGTTCGTTGTGCTGACCACCTCCCTCGAAGGACCCAAAATTGGGATAAAGAGTACTCAGGTTTATCCCGAACACCCCAGTACTAGGTACATGGGGGCAGAAGCCGACGACTGGCCAACTCTCAGATTTTATAAACGGTCGCACAGAAGGTAATATTTTAAACTCAACAAAGCGTTGCATAGCGCAAATAAACGTGTTTCACATTACAGGATCACATAAGCATGTTCATTCAAAAATTACATCTCTGGCACATTCCTCCGCCACAAGGCAGGAACCCTTCAGGACACTGTCATAATACATTTCGGGGCAGCGATGCTCCTTGCCCTTTGGCGGCCCCTCCTGTTGGGGAACGTAGTAATTTCAAAATTTTCCTACGCACAAGCAAGATCATGGTGATGCATAGCAACGAGAGGGGAGAGTGTGATCTATGTACCCTTGTAGACCGACAGCGGAAGCGTTAGCACAACGCGGTTGATGTAGTCGTACGTCTTCACGGCCCGACCGATCAAGCACCGAAACTACGGCACCTCCGAGTTTTAGCACACGTTCAGCTCGATGACGATCCCCGGACTCCGATCCAGCAAAGTGTCGGGGAAGAGTTCCGTCAGCACGACGGCGTGGTGACGATCCTGATGTACAACCGTCGCAGGGCTTCGCCTAAGCACCGCTACAATATTATCGAGGACTATGGTGGAAGGGGGTACCGCACACGGTTAAGAATATGATCACGTGGATCAACTTGTGTCTCTAGGGGGGGTGCGGCCGGCCAGGAGGAGTCCTACTCCCACCGGGAGTAGGATTCCCCCCCTTTCCTAGTTGGAATAGGATTCGGGAGGGGGAAAGAGGAGAGAGAGAAGGAAGGGGGGCGCCGCCCCCCTCTCCTTGTCCTATTCGGACTAGGGGGGGGAAGGGGCACTCGGCCCAGCCCTAGCCACCTCTCCTCTCTTCCACTAAAGCCCACTAAGGCCCATATACCTCCCGGGGGGTTCCGGTAACCTCCTAATACTCCGGTAAAATCCCGATTTCACCCAGAACACTTCCGATATCCAAATATAGGCTTCCAATATATCAATCTTTATGTCTCGACCATTTTGAGACTCCTCATCATGTCCGTGATCACATCCGGGACTCCGAACAAACTTCGGTACATCAAAATGCATAAACTCATAATATAACTGTCATCGAAACCTTAAGCGTGCGGACCCTATGGGTTCGAGAACAATGTAGACATGACCGAGACACGTCTCCGGTCAATAACAAATAGTAGAACCTGGATGCTCATATTGGCTCCTACATATTCTACGAAGATCTTTTATCGGTCAGACCGCATAACAACATACGTTGTTCCCTTTGTCATCGGTATGTTACTTGCCCGAGATTCGATCGTCGGTATCTCAATACCTAGTTCAATCTCGTTACCGGCAAGTCTCTTTACTCGTTCCGTAATACATCATCTCACAACTAACTCATTAGTTGCAATGCTTGCAAGGCTTATGTAATGTGCATTACCGAGAGGGCCCAGAGATACCTCTCCGACAATCGGAGTGACAAATCCTAATCTCGAAATACGCCAACCCAACATGTACCTTTGGAGACACCTGTAGAGCACCTTTATAATCACCCAGTTACGTTGTGACGTTTAGTAGCACACAAAGTGTTCCTCCGGCAAACGGGAGTTGCATAATCTCATAGTCATAGGAACATGTATAAGTCATGAAGAAAGCAATAGCAACATACTAAACGACCGGGTTCTAAGCTAATGGAATGGGTCATGTCAATCAGATCATTCACCTAATGATGTGATCCCGTTAATCAAATAACAACTCTTTGTCCATGGTTAGGAAACATAACCATCTTTGATTAACGAGCTAGTCAAGTAGAGGCATACTAGTGACACTCTGTTTGTCTATGTATTCACACATGTATTATGTTTCCGGTTAATACAATTCTAGCATGGATAATAAACATTTATCATGATATAAGGAAATAAACAATAACTTTATTATTGCCTCTAGGGCATATTTCCTTCAGTTTCCCACTTGCACTAGAGTCAATAATCTAGATTACACAATAATGATTCTAACACCCATGGAGCCTTGGTGCTGATCATGTTTTGCTCGTGGAAGAGGCTTAGTCAACGGGTCTGCTACATTCAGGTCCGTATGTATCTTGCAAATCTCTATGTCTCCCACCTGGACTAGATCCCGGATGGAATTGAAGCGTCTCTTGATGTGCTTGGTTCTCTTGTGAAATCTGGATTCCTTTGCCAAGGCAATTGCACCAGTATTGTCACAAAAGATTTTCATTGGACCCGATGCACTAGGTATGACACCTAGATCGGATATGAACTCCTTCATCCAGACTCCTTCATTTGCTGCTTCCGAAGCAGCTATGTATTCCGCTTCACACGTAGATCCCGCCACGACGCTTTGTTTAGAACTGCACCAACTGACAGCTCCACCGTTTAATGTAAACATGTATCCGGTTTGCGATTTAGAATCGTCCGGATCAGTGTCAAAGCTCGCATCAACGTAACTATTTACGATGAGCTCTTTGTCACCTCCATAAACGAGAAACATATCCTTAGTCCTTTTCAGGCATTTCAGGATGTTCTTGACCATTGTCCAGTGATCCAATCCTGGATTACTTTGGTACCTCCCTGCTAGACTTATAGCAAGGCACACATCAGGTCTGGTACACAGCATTGCATACATGATAGAGCCTATGGCTGAAGCATAGGGAACATCTTTCATTTTCTCTCTATCTTCTGCAGCGGTCGGGCGTTGAGTCTTACTCAACTTCATACCTTGTAACACAGGCAAGAACCCTTTCTTTGCTTGATCCATTTTGAACTTCTTCAAAACTTTGTCAAGGTATGTGCTTTGTGAAAGTCCAATTAACCGTCTTGATCTATCTCTATAGATCTTAATGCCTAATATGTAAGCAGCTTCACCGACGTCTTTCATTGAAGAACTCTTATTCAAGTATCCCTTTATGCTATCCAAAAATTCTATATCATTTCCAATTAGTAATATGTCATCCACATATAATATTAGAAATGCTACAGAGCTCCCACTCACTTTCTTGTAAATACAGGCTTCTCCAAAAGTCTGTATAAAACCAAATGCTTTGATCACACTATCAAAGCGTTTATTCCAACTCCGAGAGGCTTGCACCAGTCCATAAATGGATCGCTGGAGCTTGCACACTTTGTTAGCTCCCTTTGGATCGACAAAACCTTCTGGTTGCATCATATACAACTCTTCTTCCAGAAATCCATTCAGGAATGCAGTTTTGACATCCATCTGCCAAATTTTATAATCATAAAATGCGGCAATTGCTAACATGATTCGGACATACTTAAGCATCGCTACGGGTGAGAAGGTCTCATCGTAGTCAATCCCTTGAACTTGCCGAAAACCTTTTGCGACAAGTCGAGCTTTGTAGACAGTAATATTACCGTCAGCATCAGTCTTCTTCTTGAAGATCCATTTATTCTCAATTGCTTGCCGATCATTGGGCAAGTCAACCAAAGTCCATACTTTATTCTCATACACGGATCCTATCTCAGATTTCATGGTCTCAAGCCATTTTGCGGAATCTGGGCTCATCATCGCTTCCTCATAGTTCGCAAGTTCGTCATGGTCTAGTAACATGACTTCCAGAATAGGATTACCGTACCACTCTGGTGCGGATCTCACTCTGGTTTACCTACGAGATTCGGTAGTAACTTGATCTGAAGTTACATGATCATCATCATTAGCTTCCTCACTAATTGGTGTAGTATTCACAAGAACAGATTTCTGTGATGAACTATTTTCCTATAAGGGAGAAGGTACAATTACCTTATCAAGTTTTCTACTTTCCTCCCACTCACTTCTTTCGAGAGAAACTCCTTCTCTAGAAAGGATCCATTCTCAGTAATGAATAACTTGCCTTCGGATCTGTGATAGAAGGTGTACCCAACATTTTCTTTTGGGTAACCTATGAAGATTTACTTCTCCGATTTGGGTTCGAGTTTATCATGTTGAAACTTTTTCACATAAGCATCGCAGTCCCAAACTTTAAGAAACGACAGCTTAGGTTTCTTGCCAAACCATAGTTCATACGGTGTCGTTTCAACGGATTTAGATGGTGCCCTATTTAACGTGAATGCAGTTGTCTCTAATGCATAACCCCAAAACGATAGCGGTAGATCGGTAAGAGACATCATAGATCGCACCATATCTAATAAAGCATGGTTATGACGTTCGGACACACCATTACATTGTGGTGTTCCAGGCGGCGTGAGTAGTGAAACTATTTCACATTGTTTTTAACTGAAGGCCAAACTCGTAACTCAAATGCTCTTCTCTACGATCAGATCGTAGAAACTTTATTTTCTTGTTATGATGATTTTTCACTTCACTCTGAAATTCTTTGAACTTTTCAAATGTTTCAGACTTATGTTTCATCAAGTAAATATACTCATATCTGCTCAAATCATCTGTGAAGATCAGAAAATAATGATACCTGTCGCGAGCCTCAATATTCATCGGACCACATACATCAGTATGTATGATTTCCAACAAATCTGTTGCTCGCTCCATTGTTCCGAAGAACAGAGTCTTAGTCATCTTGCCCATGAGGCATGGTTCGCAAGCATCAACTGATTCATAATCAAGTGATTCCAAAATCCCATCAGCATGGAGTTTCTTCATGCGCTTTACACCAATATGACCTAAACGGCAATGCCACAAATAAGTTGCACTATCATTATTAACTTTTCATCTTTTGGTTTCAATATTATGATTATGTGTATCACTACGATTGAGATCCAACGAACTATTTTCATTGGGTGTGTAACCATATAAGGTTTTATTCATGTAAACAGAACAACAATTTATTCTCTTACTTAAATGAATAACCGTATTACAATAAATATGATCAAATCATATTCATGCTCAATGCAAACACCAAATAACACTTATTTAGGTTCAACACTAATCCCGAAATTATAGGGAGTGTGCGATGATGATCATATAAATCTTGGAACCACTTCCAACACACATCGTCACTTCACCCTTAACTAGTCTTTGTTTATTCTGCAACTTCCATTTCGAGTTACTAATCTTAGCAACTGAACTAGTATCAAATACCGAGGGGTTGCTATAAACACTAGTAAAGTACACATCAATAACATGTATATCAAATATACTTATGTTCACTTTGCCATCCTTCTTATCCGCCAATCACTTGGGGTAGTTCCGCTTCCAGTGACCAGTCCCTTTGCAGTTGAAGCACTTAGTCTCAGGCTTAGGACCAGACTTGGGCTTCTTCACTTGAGCAGCAACTTGCTTGCTGTTCTTCTTGAAGTTCCCCTTCTTCCCTCTGCCTTTTTCCTTGAAACTAGTGGTCTTGTCTACCATCAACACTTGATGTTTTTCTCGATTTCTACCTTCGTCAATTTCAGCATTACGAAGAGCTTGGGAATCGTTTCCGTTATCCCTTGCATATCATAGTTCATCACGAAGTTCTACTAACTTGGTGATGGTGACTAGAGAATTCTGTTAATCACTATTTTATCTGGAAGATTAACTCCCACTTGATTCAAGCAATTGTAGTACCCAGACAATCTGAGCACATGCTCACTAGTTGAGCGATTCTCCTCCATCTTTTAGCTATAGAACTTGTTGGAAACTTCATATCTCTCAACTCGGGCATTTGCTTGAAATATTAACTTCAACTCCTGCAACATCTCATATGTTCCATGACATTCAAAACGTCTTTGAAGTCCCGATTCTAAGCCGTTAAGCATGGTGCACTAAACTATCAAGTAGTCATCATATTGAGCTAGCCAAACGTTCATAACGTCTGCATCTGCTCCTGCAATAGGTCTGTCACCTAGCGGTGCATCAAGGACATAATTCTTCTGTGCAGCAATGAGGATAAACCTCAGATCATGGATCCAATCCGCATCATTGCTACTAACATTTTTCAACTTTGCTTTCTCAAGGAACGCATTAAAATTCAATGGAACAACAGCACGGGCCATCTATCTACAATCAAACATAAATAAGAAAGATACTATCAGGTACTAAGTTCATGATAAATTTAGGTTCAATTAATCATATTACTTAAAGAACTCCCACTTAGATAGACATCCCTCTAATCCTCTAAGTGATTACGTGATCCAAATCAACTAAACCATGTCCGATCATCACGTGAGATGGAGTAGTTTCATTGGTGAACATCACTATGCTGATCATATCTACTATATGATTCACGCTCGACCTTTCGGTCTCCGTGTTCCGAGGCCATATCTGTATATGCTTGGCTCGTCAAGTATAACCTGAGTATTCCGCGTGTGCAACTATTTTGCACCCGTTGTATTTGAACGTAGAGCCTATCACACCCGATCATCACGTGGTGTCTCAGCATGAAGAACTTTCGCAATGGTGCATACTCAGGGAGAACACTTCTTGATAATTAGTGAGAGATCATCTTATAATGCTACCGTCAATCAAAGCAAGATAAGATGCATAAAAGATAAACATCACATGCAATCAATATAAGTGATATGATATGGCCATCATCATCTTGTGCTTGTGATCTCCATCTTCGAAGCACCGTCGTGATTACCATCGTCACCGGCACGACACCTTGATCTCCATCGTAGCATCGTTGTCGTCTCGCCAATCTTATGCTTCCACGACTATCGCTACCGCTTAGTGATAAAGTAAAGCATTACAGCGCGATTGCATTGCATACAATAAAGCGACAACCATATGGCTCCTGCCAGTTGCCGATAACTTGGTTACAAAACATGATCATCTCATACAATAAAATTCAGCATCATGTCTTGACCATATCACATCACAACATGCGCTGCAAAAACAAGTTAGACGTCCTCTACTTTGTTGTTGCAAGTTTTACGTGGCTGCTACGGGCTTAAGCAAGAACCAATCTTACCTACGCATCAAAACCACAACGATAGTTTGTCAAGTTGGTGTTGTTTTAACCTTCGCAAGGACCGGGCGTAGCCATACTCGGTTCAACTAAAGTTGGAGAAACTATCACCCGCTAGCCACCTTTGTGCAAAGCACGTCGGGAGAAC
This sequence comes from Triticum urartu, assembly GCF_056163025.1. Classification (NCBI taxonomy): domain Eukaryota; kingdom Viridiplantae; phylum Streptophyta; class Magnoliopsida; order Poales; family Poaceae; genus Triticum; species Triticum urartu. The sequence goes on along the minus strand of NC_141875.1, from coordinate 56,536,516 downwards.
CGGTCTCGCGTAAGCGTACGCGTAATGTCGGTCCGTGCCGCTTCGTCCAACAATACCGCCGAACCAAAGTATGACATGCTGGTAAGCAGTATGACTTATATCGCCCACAACTCACTTGTGTTCTACTCGTGCATATAACATCAACACATAAAACCTAGGCTCGGATGCCACTGTTGGGGAACGTAGTAATTTCAAAATTTTCCTACGCACACGCAAGATCATGGTGATGCATAGCAACGAGAGGGGAGAGTGTGATCTACGTACCCTTGTAGACCGACAACGGAAGCGTTAGCACAACGCAGTTGATGTAGTCGTACGTCTTCACGGCCCGACCGATCAAGCACCGAAACTACGACACCTCCGAGTTTTAGCATACGTTCAGCTCGATGACGATCCCCGGACTCCGATCCAGCAAAGTGTTGGGGAAGAGTCCCGTCAGCACGATGGCGTGGTGACGATATTGATGTACAACCGTCGCAGGGCTTCGCCTAAGCACCACTACAATATTATCTAGGACTATGGTGGAAGGGGCACCGCACACGGTTAAGAATATGATCACGTGGATCAACTTGTGTCTCTAGGGGTGCCCCCTGCCCCCGTATATAAAGGATCAAGGGGGGGGGTGCGGCCGGCCAAGAGGAGGGCGCACCAGGAGGAGTCCTACTCCCACCGGGAGTAGGATTCCCCCCTTTCCTAGTTGGAATAGGATTCGGGAGGGGGAAAGAGGAGAGAGAGAAGGAAGGGGGGGGCGCCGCCCCCCTCTCCTTGTCCTATTCAGACTAGGGGTTGAAGGGGCGCTCGGCCCAGCCCTGGCCACCTCTCCTCTCTTCCACTAAAGCCCACTAAGGCCCATATACCTCCCGGGGGGTTCCGGTAACCTCCCGGTACTTCGGTAAAATCCCGATTTCACCCGGAACACTTCTGATATCCAAATATAGGCTTCCAATATATCAATCTTTATGTCTCGACCATTTCGAGACTCCTCGTCATGTCCGTGATCACATCCGGGACTCCGAATAAACTTTGGTACATCAAAATGCATAAACTCATATTATAACTGTCATCGAAACCTTAAGCGTGCGGACCCTACGGGTTCGAGAACAATGTAGACATGACCGAGACACGTCTCCGGTTAATAACCAATAGTGGAACCTGGATGCTCATATTGGCTCCTACATATTCTACGAAGATCTTTTATCGGTCAGACCGCATAACAACATATGTTGTTCCCTTTGTCATCGGTATGTTACTTGCCCGAGATTCGATCGTCGGTATCTCAATACCTAGTTCAATCTGGTTACCGGCAAGTCTCTTTACTCGTTCTGTAATACATCATCTCACAACTAACTCATTAGTTGCAATGCTTGCAAGGCTTAGGTGATGTGCATTACCAAGAGGGCCCAGAGATACCTCTCCGACAATCGGAGTGACAAATCCTAATCTCGAAATACGCCAACCCAACATGTACCTTTGGAGACACCTGTAGAGCACCTTTATAATCACCCAGTTACGTTGTGACATTTGGTAGCACACAAAGTGTTCCTCCGGCAAACGGGAGTTGCATATTCTCATAGTCATAGGAACATGTATAAGTCATGAAGAAAGCAATAGCAACATACTAAACGATCGGGTGCTAAGCTAATGGAATGGGTCATGTCAATCAGATCATTCACCTAATGATGTGATCCCGTTAATCAAATAACAACTCTTTGTCCATGGTTAGGAAACATAACCATCTTTGATTAACGAGCTAGTCAAGTAGAGGCATACTAGTGACACTCTGTTTGTCTATGTATTCACACATGTATTATGTTTCCGGTTAATACAATTCTAGCATGAATAATAAACATTTATCATGATATAAGGAAATAAACAATAACTTTATTATTGCCTGTAGGGCATATTTCCTTCACCTCCATCACCAGCTTCACGGCGTCCAGCTTCGCCCAGTGCACCTTCGCCCGGGAAAAAGCCCTACGTGCACCCTCGATGCAGATGGACCGCTTTATGACATCAAGTCGTGGGCAGGCATCCACAAGCCGCCTCATCAGACTGAAGTAGCTGCCGGGCAGGGGCTCGCCAGGCCACCTCTGGACTATAAGACCCTTCATGGCCTGTTCGGCCACCTTGTGAAGCTCGACCAATTGCTTCAGCTGGTCGCTGAAGGGCATTGGGTGTTCGGTCCCAGTATACTGAGACCAGAACAACTTTTCCGTCGAGCTCCCCTCCTCAGCTCGGTAAAACTCCGCGGCATCCAGTACACTGCGGGGAAGATCTGCGAACGCTCCTGGAGAGCTCCGAACTCGGGTAAGTAAAAGGAAAGTTTCCTTGACATGCTTGCTTTGCATAATGAATGCGTTACCTGCTGCTATCTTCTTCACCGCATCAATCTCCTAGAGGGCCTTGTCGGCTTCAGCCGTGGCACTCCGGGCGCTTTCGAGCGCCTTCGCAAGCTCGGACTCTCGCGTCTTAGAGTCAAGCTCCAAGGACTCGTGTTTTTTGGCGAGAGCCTCGAGCTCTTGCTGCACCTTGCCTACCCGGGCTTCTTGCTTTTCCCGCTCAATGCGCTCCTTGGCCGCTTTGTCTTCGGCCTCGGACAACGCCTTCTTCAGGGTCGCCACCTCGGTCGTGGCCCCTGGCAAATTCATGATGATCCTTTTACTTTACAGCCGAACTTCTTTTTAATGTATAGACAAGGTATTGCTTACCTTTGCTCTCCTCGAGCTGCCTCTTGGTAAGGCCGAGCTTGTCCTCGGACCGCTCCAGGTCCTGCGTCAGTGCGGAGACCTCCGCAGTACGTGCGACAGCGGCCAGCAGTAAAGCCTGCACATGCACATAGACATATTCTGATTAGACTCCTGAGTCATTATTTGATCCTCTATTCGGCCTTTCTTCGCGAACGCCAAACAGAGCATCAGGGGCTACTGTCTATGCGGTAATATTTCCTTATATTTTGATTGCTTACCTCAAAGCCTGTTAGGAGGCTGTCACAAGCTTCGGTTAGTCCGTTTTGGGGGACTGAACCTTCTCGATCACCGCACTCATGATAGTGCGGTGCTCTTCATCGATGGAAGCGCCGCGAAGCGCTTCCAGCAAGTTGTCCGGTGCCTCTAGACGGGCAGAGGCCACTGGTACGGGCGGCTTGCCCCCCTTAACAGGGGATCGCCTGCCGGAGTCCAGAAGCATCGAAGGTTCTGGCGCAGTGTTCGGCTGGGGCCGAACTTGGAGCCTGTGGGAGTCTTGCTCCCTTTGTGCCCAGGGTCCGGAAGGTCGCCTCGAGGCGCCCCCAGGACCACCTCCCCTCGGCTCGGTGCCTTTCGAGACAACACCTCGACATTGTCCATAGGGCAAGGGGTGGAGGCGGTCGGAAGTGAATCCCTATTCATATCCGATGAGTCCAAAGAACTGTCCAACGAAGATACGTCGAGATGAGCTCGATACGGACTGCACAATCATATTCGGCATGAGGAGAAGCAGTGCAATAAAACATACCATGAATTACTATGGTGTCCGGATACTTGCGACTTCGCCAGGGGCTTCTCCCTGGGTAACCACTCGTTGCCGCAGTAAGCGGCCGTCGTGGAGCAGTCCGGAGGGAGGGTCCTTCCCTTCTTGGACCATTCGGCCTCCCCGGTTGGGGCGGCCTTCCTTTTCTTGTCTCCCTCAGTTGGGGGGAGAACTTTTCTCTTCCTCCTCCTCGTTTTCGTGGGAGGAGTGCGCGTCGGAGTCATCGGACGATGAGTCCGATATAACCTTTCGCCAGAGACCATTTCGGGTCCCCGTGGCCTTCTTCTTGGTTTTCTTCACCGACACATCGTAAGGCGCCGGAGCCAGCATCTCCGTTAGGAGAGCGTCTGCAGGATCTTCAGGCAAGGGGGCTGGGCAATCGATCTGCTCCGCTCTCTTTACCTAGTCCTGTTAATGGCATGGAAGCTTAGATCCCGCACACGATTAAACTGGAGCAAATAAATATCCTATGAGATATAAAAACTTACTGGATTGGCATGGTGCTTTGCGCTGAGTCCGCGGTCCTCGGTAAGGGGAGGGGGTATCTTGGTGCCCTTGAACAGCACATTCCAGACATCCTTGTGCGTCGTGTCAAAGAGCTCGCACAGCGTCTGGTGCTTGGCCGGGTCGAACTCCCACAAATTGAACACCCGTCGTTGACACAGGAGGATCCGACGGAAGAGCATGACCTGGACCACATTGACGAGCTTGATTTTCTTGCTCATCATGTTCTTGATGCAGGTCTGGAGTCCGGTCAGCTCTACCGGAGAACCCCAGGACAGGCCCTTCTCTTTCCAGGAAGTGAGCCGCGTGGGGATTCCGGATCGGAATTCGGGGGCCGTCACCCAATTCGTGTCGCGCGGCTCGGTGATGTAGAACCACCCCAATTGCCACCCTTTTATAGTCTCCACATAGGAGCCTTCGAGCCAGGTGACGTTAGGAATTTTTCCCACCATGGCGCCTCCGCACTCTGCTTGCTGGCCGACCACCACCTTCTGTTTGACATTGAAGGTCTTTAGCCACAGGCCGAAGTGGGGCCTGATGCGGAGGAAGGCCTCGCACACGACGATAAACGCCGATATGTTGAGGATGAAATTGGGGGCCAGATCATGAAAATCCAGCCCATAGTAGAACATGAGCCCGCAGACAAACGGGTGAAGCGGAAATCCCAGTCCGCTGACAAAGTGGGTAAGGAAAACTACCCTCTTATGGGGTTTGAGCGTAGGGATGATCTGCCCCGCATCTGGTAGCCTGTGCGTGATGTCCGCAGCCAGATATCTGGCTTCCCATAGCTTTGTGATGTTCTCCTCTGTGACGGAGGAGACCATCCACTTGCCTCCCGCTCCTGACATGCTTGGAGTGGTTTGAGGAGAAAGACGCAAACTTGGGCGCTGGAGCTCGAGTGTGCGAGAATGGATAAGCAAGGAGGAAGAAGGCGTGGGTAAGAAGGGTGAATCTTTGTCCCTTTATAAGGGCGGAGGAGGCGATGCGCCTCCCCACTTACCTGTTAAAATCGCTTATTCCCCGAACGCCGTAATTGGTGGCGCGGTTGGGTTACCCATACCCGTATTGATGAGAATCCCATGATAAGGGGACACTATCTCTGCTTCGACAAGACGTGTCAAGAAAACCGCCTCACGATATGTGCAGTGCTGGTTGAGAAAAGCGGTTCGAATAATGACCAGGCCATGGCATGATGTCATGTTGCAAAACGTGTCAGCAGATTAGATTTGTAGAAATATTATTCTATCTACGGTGGTATATGGAACTTGTTTTGCAGAGCCGGACACTATCCTTGTATTCAATATCTTCTATGGAGTATTCGGAGGAGGAACCTGCCTTGCAATGCCGAAGACAAATCTACGCGCGGGACTCATCGTCATTGAAGCCTGGTTCAGGGGCTACTGAGGGAGTCCTGGATTAGGGGGTCTCCAGACAGCCTGACTATATCCTTTGGCCGGACTGTTGGACTATGAAGATACAAGATTGAAGACTTCGTCACGTGTCCGGATGGGGCTCTCCTTAGCGTGGAAGGCAAGCTTGGTAGTACGGATATGTAGATCTCCTCCCTTGTAACCGACTTTGTGTAACCCTAGCCCCCTCCGGTGTCTATATAAACCGGAGGGTTTAGTCCGTAGGACAACGACAATCATACCATAGGCTAGCTTCTAGGGTTTAGCCTCTACGATCTCGTGGTACATCAACTCTTGTAATACTCATATCATCAAGATCAATCAAGCAGGACATAGGGTATTACCTCCATCGAGAAGGCCCGAACCTGGGTAAACATCATGTCCCCTGCCTCCTGTTACCATCCGCCTGCACAGTTCGGGACCCCCTACCCGAGATCCGCCGGTTTTGACACTGACAATGGGGGGCACGCCCTCCTTCCTCGTGGCTTCCTCACTACTTCCTTGACGTCCACTCCAAGTCTCTTGGATTGCGTTTGTTCCAAAAACGATCCCCGCGAAGGTTTTATTCCGTTTGGATTCCGTTTGATATTCCTTTTTTGCGAAACACTGAAATAGGCAAAAAAACAGCAATTTGCACTGGGCCTTCGGTTAATAAATTAGTCCCAAAAATAATATAAAAGTGCATAATAAAGCCCATTAAACATCCAAAACAGATAATATAATAGCATGGAACAATCAAAAATTATAGATACGTTGGAGACGTATCAGTCAACCAGAATAAGATCCGCACTAGAGTGGTACGGTAATCCTGTTTTGGAGGTCTTGTTAATTGACCATGACGAACCTACGAACTATGAGGAAGCGATGATGAGCCCAGATTCCGCAAAATGGCTTGAGGCCATGAAATCTGAGATGGGATCCATGTATGAGAACAAAGTATGGACTTTGGTTGACTTTCCCAATGATCGGCAGGCCATAGAGAATAAACGGATCTTCAAGAAGAAGACTGACGCTGAAGGAAATGTTACTGTCTACAAAGCTCGACTTGTTGAAAAAGGTTTTCGACAAGTTCAAGGAGTTGACTACGATGAGACCTTCTCACCCATAGAAATGCTTAAGTCCGTCTGAATCATGTTAGCAATTGTTGCATTTTATGATTATGATATTTGGCAAATGGATGTCAAAACTGCATTCCTTAATGGATGTCTTAAAGAAGAGTTGTATATGATGCAACCAGAAGGTTTTGTCGGTCCAAAAGGTGCTAACAAAGTGTGCAAGCTTCAGTGATCCATTTATGGACTGGTGCAAGCCCCTCGGAGTTGGAATATACGCTTTGATAGTGTGATCAAAGCATATGGTTTTGTACAGACTTTTGGAGAAGCCTGTATTTACAAGAATTTGAGAGGGAGCTCTATAGCATTTCTGATATTATATGTCGATGACATATTGCTGATCGGAAATGATACTGAATCAAGCAAAGAAAGGGTTCTTGCATGTGTTACAAGGTGTGAAGTTGAGTCAGACTCAATGCTCGACCACTGCAGAAGATAGAGAGAAAATGAAAGTCATTCCCTATGCTTCAGCCATAGGTTCTATCATGTATGCAATGATGTGTACCAGACATGATGTGTGCCTTGCTATTAGTTTAGCAGGGAGGTACCAAAGTAATCCAGGAGTGAATCACTGGACAGCGGTCAAGAACATCCTGAAATACCTGAAAAGGACTAAGGATATGTTTCTCCTTTATGGAGGTGACAAAGAGCTCGTCGTGAATGGATACGTCGATGCAAGCTTTGACACTGATCTGGATGACTCTAAGTGGATACGTATTTTTATTGAATGGTGGAGCTGTCAGTTGGTGCAGTTCCAAGCAGAGCATCGTGGCGGGATCTACGTGTGAAGCGGAGTACATAGCTGCTTCGGAAGCAGCAAATGAAGGAGTCCGGATGAAGGATTTCATATTCGATCTAGGTGTCATACCTAGTGCATCCAGTCCAATGAAAACCTTTTCTGACAATACTGGTGCAATTGCCTTGGCAAAGGAATCCATATTTCACAAGAGAACCAAGCACATCAAGAGACGCTTCAATTCCATCCACGATCAAATCAAGGAGGGGGACATAGAGATTGGCAAGATACATACGAATCTGAATGTTGCAGAACCGTGGACTAACCCCCTCTCACGAGCAAAACATGATCAACACCAAGACTCCATGGGTGTTAGAATCATTACAACGTAATCTAGATTATTGACTCTAGTGCATGTGGGAGACTGAAGGAAATATGCCCTAGAGGCACTAATAGAGTTGTTATTTATATTTCCTTATAACATGATAAATGTTTATTATTCATGCTAGAATTGTATTAACCGGAAACTTAGTACATGTGTGAATACATAGACAAACAGAGTGTCACTAGTATGCCTCTACCTGACTAGCTCGTTGATCAAAGATGGTTAAGTTTCCTCGCCATGGACAAAGAGGTTTCATTTGATAAACGGGATCGCATCATTGGAGAATGATGTGATTGACTTGACCCATCTGTTAGCTTAGCACTTAGATCGTTTAGTTTACTGCTATTGCTTTCTCCATAACTTATACATGTTCCTATGACTATGAGATTATGCAACTCCCGAATACCGGTGGAACACTTAGTGTGCTATCAAACGTCACAACGTAACTGGGTGACTATAAAGGTGCTCTACAGGTGTCTCCGATGGTGTTTTTTGAGTTGGCATACATCGAGATTAGGATTTGTCACTCCGTGTATCGAAGAGGTATCTCAGGGCCCGCTCGGTAATGCACATCACTATAAGCCTTGCAAGCAATGTGACTAATGAGTTAGTTACGTGATGTTGCATTACAAAACGAGTAAAGAGACTTGCTGGTAACAAGATTGAACTAGGTATTGAGATACCGACGATCGAATCTTTGGCAAGTAACATACCGATGGCAAAGGGAACAACTTATGTTGTTATGCGGTTTAACCGATAAAGATCTTCGTAGAATATGTAGGAACCAATATGAGCATCCAGGTTCCGCTATTGGTTATTGAGAGATGTGTCTCGGTCATGTCTACATAGTTCTCGAACCCATATGGTCCGCACTCTTAACGTTCGGTGACGATCGATATTATGAGTTTAAGTGTTTTGATATACCGAAGGTAGTTCGGAGTCCCAGATATGATCATGGACATGACGAGGAGTCTTGGAATGGCCGAGACATAAAGATCGATATATTGGAAGCCTATGTTTGGACATCGAAATGGTTCCAGATGTGTTCAGGCATTTACCGGAGTACCATGAGGTTACTGGAACCCCCCGGGGAGTATATGAGCCTTATTGGGCCTTAGTTGAATAGAGGAGAGGAAGGCCATGGTGGAGGGCGCTCCCCCTCTAGCCCAATTAGAATTGGGTGGGGGCCGGCCCCCCTTCCTTCCTTCTCTCTCCCCCTTCCTTCTCTCCTACTACTAGGGAAGGGGGGAATCCTACTCCCGGTGGGAGTAGGACCCCCTAGGGTGCGCCATAGAGAGGGCCGGCCCTCCCCTCCTCCACTCCTTTATATACGGGGGAGGGGGCACCCCATAGACACACACGTTGCTCTCTTAGCCGTGTGCGGTGGCCCCCTCCACAGATTTCCACCGCGGTCATATCATTGTAGTGCTTAGGCGAAGCCGTGCGTTGGTAACTTCATCATCACCGTCATCACGCCGTCGTGCTGACGAAGCTCTCCCTCGACACTCTGCTGGATCTAGAGTTCGTGGGACGTCACCGAGCTGAACGTGTGCAGATCGCGGAGGTGTCGTACCTTTGGTGCTAGGATTGGTCGGATCGTGAAGACGTACCACTACATCAACCGCGTTGTCATAACACTTCCACTTACGGTCTACGAATGTACGTAGACAACACTCTATCCCCTCTCGTTGCTATACATCACCTAGATGGATCTTGCGTGTGCGTAGGAACTTTTTTGAAATTACTGTGTTACCCAACACGATGGTGATCATAACGGTGCTTTGGAGATGGAGATCAAAGGCACAAGATGATGATGGTCATATCATATCAGTTATATTGATTGCATGTGACATTTATCCTTTATGCATCTTATTTTGCTTAGTTCGACGGTAGCATTATAAGATGATCTCTCACTAAATTTCAAGGTATAAGTGTTCTCCCTGAGTATGCACCGTTGCTACAGTTCGTCGTGCCGAGACACCACGTGATGATCGGGTGTGATAAGCTCTACGTTCACATACGACAGGTGCAAGCCAGCTTTGTACACACAGAATACTCAGGTTAAACTTGACGAGCCTAGCATATGCAGATATGGCCTTCGAACACTGAGACCGAAAGGTCGAGCGTGAATCATATAGTAGATATGATCAACATAGTGATGTTCACCATTGAAAACTACTCCATATCACGTGATGATCGGACATGGTTTAGTTGATATGGATCACGTGATCACCTAGATGATTAGAGGGATGTCTATCTAAGTGGGAGTTCTTAAGTAATTTGGTTAAACTGGACTTTAATTTATCATGAACTTAGAACATGATAGTATTTTGCAAGTCTATGTTGTTGTAGATAGATGGCCCGTGTTATTGTTCCATTGAATTTTAATGCGTTCCTAGAGAAAGCTAAGTTGAAAGATGATGGTGGCAATTACACGGACTAGGTCCGTAACTTGAGGATTATACTCATTGCTGCACAGAAGAATTACATCCTCGAAGCACCGCTAGGTGACAAACCCACTGCAGGAGCAATGCCAGATGTTATGAACACCTGCAGAGCAAAGCTGATGACTACTCGATAGTTTAGTGTGCCATGCTTTACGGCCTAGAACCAGGACTTCAATGGCATTTTGAACGTCATGGAGCATATGAGATGTTCCAGGAGTTGAAGTTAAATATTTCAAGCAAATGCCCGGATTGAGATATATGAAGTCTCGAATAAGTTATACAGCTGCAAAATGGAGGAGAATAGTTCTGTTAGTGAACATATACTCAGAATGTCTGGGTACCACAACCACTTGACTCAGCTGGGAGTTAATCTTCCTGATGATAGTGTCATTGACAGAGTTCTTCAATCACTCCCACCAAGCTACAAGAGCTTCGTGATGAACTATAATATGCAAGGGATGGATAAGATGATTCCCAAGCTCTTCGCAATGCTAAAGGCTACGGAGGTAGAAATCAAGAAGGAGCATCAAGTGTTGATGGTCAACAAGACCACCAGTTTCAAGAAAAAGGGTAAAGGGAAGAAGGTGAACTTCAAGAAGAACGGCAAGCAAGTTGCTGCTCAAGTGAAGAAGCCCAAGCCTGGACCTAAGCCTGAGACTGAGTGCTTCTACTGCAAAGGGACTGGTCACTGGAAGCGGGACTGCCCCAAGTATTTGGCGGAGAAGAAGGGTGGCAAAGTGAAAGGTATATTTGATATATATGTTATTGATGCGTACCTTACTAATGCTCATAGTAGCGCCTGGGTATTTGATACTGGTTCTGTTGCTAATATTTGCAACTCGAAACATGGGCTACAGATTAAGTGAAGATTGACTAAAGACGAGGTAACGATGCACGTGGGAAATTGTTCCAAAGTCGATGTGATCGCCGTCGGCACGCTACCTCTACATCTACCTTCGGGATTAGTTTTAGATCTAAATAATTGTTATTTGGTGCCAACGATGAGCATGAACATTATATATGGATCTTGTTTGATGCGAGACGGTTATTCATTTAAATCAGAGAATAATGGTTGTTCTATTTATATGAATAATATCTTTTATGGTCATGCACCCTTGATGAGTGGTCTGTTTTTACTAAATCTTGATAGTAGTGATACACATGTTCATAGTATTGAAGCCAAAAGATATAAGTTTAATAATCATAGTGCAACTTATTTGTGCCACTGAAGTTTAGGTCATATTGGTGTAAAGCGCATGAAGAAACTCCATACTGATGGACTTTTGAAATCACTTGATTATGAATCACTTGATGCTTGCGAACCATGCCTCATGGGCAAGATGACTAAGACTCCATTCTCCGAAACAATGGACCGAGCAACAGACTTGTTGGAAATAATACATAATGATGTATGTGGTCCGATGAGTGTTGATGCTCGCGGCGGGCATCGTTATTTTCTTACCTTCACAGATGATTTGAGCAGATATGGGTATATTAACATAAGTCTGAAACATTTGAAAAGTTCAAAGAATTTCAGAGTGAAGTGGAAAATCATCGTAACAAGAAAATTAAGTTTCTACGATCTGATCGTGGAGGTGAATATTTGAGTTATGAGTTTGGTCTTCATTTAAACAATGCGGAATAGTTTTGCAACTCACGCCACCTGGAACACCACAACATATTGGTGTGCTTGAATGTCGTAACCGCACTTTATTAGATATGGTGCGATCTATGATGTCTCTTACCGATTTACCGCTATCATTTTGGGGTTATGCTTTAGAGACGGCTGCATTCACGTTAAATAGGGCACCACCAAAATCCGTTGAGATGACGCCTTATGAACTGTGGTTTGGCAAGAAACCCAAGTTGTCGTTTCTTAAAGATTGGGGCTGTGATGCTTATGTGAAAAAACTTCAACCTGATAAACTCGAACCCAAATCGGAGAAATGCTTCTTCATAGGATACCCAAAGGAGACTGTTGGGTACACCTTCTATCACAGATCCGAAGGCAATATATTCGTTTCTAAGAATGGATCCTTTCTAGAGAAGGAGTTTCTCTCGAAAGAAGTGAGTGGGAGGAAAGTAGAACTTGATGAGGTAATTGTACCTACTACCTTATTAGAAAGTAGTTCATCACAGAAATCAGTTCCAGTGATTCCTACACCAGTAAGTGAGGAAGCTAATGATGATGATCATGAAACTTCTGATCAAGTTACTACTGAAACTCGTAGGTCAACCAGAGTAAGATCCGCACTAGAGTGGTACGGTAATCCTGTTTTGGAGGTCATGTTACTTGACCATGAAGAACCTACGAACTATGAGGAAGCGATGATGAGCCCAGATTCCGCAAAATGGCTTGAGGCCATGAAATCTGAGATGGGATCCATGTATGAGAACAAAGTGTGGACTTTGGTTGACTTGCCCGATGATCGGCAGGCCATAGAGAATAAATGGATCTTCAAGAAGAAGACATACGCTGATGGTAATGTTACTGTCTACAAAGCTCGACTTGTTACAAAAGGTTTTCGACAAGTTCAAGGAGTTGACTATGATGAGACCTTCTCACCCGTAGCGATGCTTAAGTCTGTCCGAATCATGTTGGCAATTGCCGAATTTTATGATTATGAAATTTGGCAAATGGATGTCAAAACTGCATTCTTTAATGGATATCTTAAAGAAGAGTTGTATATGATGCAACCAGAAGGTTTTGTCGATCCAAAAGTGCTAACAAAGTGTGCAAGCTCCAACGATCCATTTATGGACTGGTGCAAGCCTCTCGGAGTTGGAATGTACGCTTTGATAGTGTGATCAAAGCATATGGTTTTATACATACTTTTGGAGAAGCCTATATTTACAAGAATTTGAGTGGGAGCTCTGTAGCATTTCTGATATTATATGTGGATGACATATTGCTGATTGGAAATGATACTGAATTTCTGAATAGCATAAAAGTATACTTGAATAAGAATTTTTCAATGAAAGACCTCGGTGAAGCTGCTTATATATTGGGCATCAAGATCTATAGAGATAGATCAAGACGCTTAAGTGGACTTTCACAAAGCACATACCTTGATAAAGTTTTGAAAAAGTTCAAAATGGATCAAGCAAAGAAAGGGTTCTTGCCTGTGTTACAAGGTGTGAAGTTGAGTCAGACTCAATGCCCGACCACTGCAGAAGATAGAGAGAAAATGAAAGTCATTCCCTTTGCTTCAGCCATAGGTTCTATCATGTATGCAATGTTGTGTACCAGACCTGATGTTTGCCTTGCTATTAGTTTAGCAGGGAGGTACCAAAGTAATCCAGGAGTGGATCACTGGACAGCGGTCAAGAACATCCTGAAATACCTGAAAAGGACTTAGGATACGTTTCTCGTATATGGAGGTGACAAAGAGCTCGTCGTAAACGGTTACGTTGATGCAAGCTTTGACACTGATCCGGATGACTCTAAGTCACAAACCGGATACATATTGTTATTGAATGGTGGAGCTGTCAGTTGGTGCGGTTCCAAGCAGAGCGTCGTGGCGGGATCTACGTGTGAAGCGGAGTACATAGCTGCTTCGGAAGCAGCAAATGAAGGAGTCTGGATCAAGCAGTTCATATCCGATCTAGGTGTCATACCTAGTGCATCAGGTCCAATGAAAATCTTTTGTGACAATACTGGTGCAATTGCCTTGGCAAAAGAATCCAGATTTCACAAGAGAAACAAGCACATCAAGAGACACTTCAATTCCATCTGCGATCAAGTCAAGAAGGGAGACATAGAGATTTGCAAGATACATACGGATCTGAATGTTGCAGACCCATTGACTAAGCCTCTCTCACGAGCAAAACATGATCAGCACCAGGGCACCATGGGTGTTAGAATCATTACAATGTAATCTAGATTATTGACTCTAGTGCAAGTGGGAGACTGAAGGAAATATGCCCAAAGGCAATAATAAAGTTGTTATTTATATTTCCTTATAACCTGATAAATGTTTATTATTCATGCTAGAATTGTATTAACTGGAAACTTAGTACATGTGTGAATACATACACAAACAGAGTGTCACTAGTATGCCTCTACCTGACTAGCTCGTTGATCAAAGATGGTTAAGTTTCCTAGCCATGGACAAAGAGGTGTAATTTGATAAACGGGATCACATCATTGGAGAATGATGTGATTGACTTGACCCATCCTTTAGCTTAGCACTTTGATCGTTTAGTTTACTGCTATTGCTTTCTCCATAAGTTATACGTGTTCCTATGACTATGAGATTATGCAACTCCCGAATACCGGAGGAACACTTAGTGTGCTATCAAACGTCACAACATAACTGGGTGACTATAAAGATTCTCTACAGTTGCCTCCAATGGTGTTTGTTGAGTTGGCATAGATCGAGATTAGGATTTGTCACTCCGTGTATCGGAGAGGTATCTCTGGGCCCTCTCGATAATGCACATCACTATAATCCTTGCAAGCAATGTGACTAATGAGTTAGTTGCGGTATGTTGCATTACAGAATGAGTAAAGAGACTTGCCGGTAACGAGATTGAACTAAGTATTAAGATACCGACAATCGAATCTCGGGCAAGTAACATACCGATGACGAAGGAACAACGTATGTTGTTATGCGGTTTGACCGATAAAGATCTTCATAGAATATGTAGGAACCAATATGAGCATCTAGGTTCCGCTATTGGTTATTGACCGGAGATGAGTCTTGGTCATGTCTACATAGTTCTCAAACCCGTAGGGTCCGCACGCTTAACATTCGGTGACGATCGGTATTATGAGTTTATGTGTTATGATGTACCGAAGGTTGTTAGGAGTCCCGGATGGGATCACAGACATGACGAGGAGTCTCAGAATGGTCGACACATAAAGATCGATATATTGGAAGCCTATGTTTGGACATCGGAATGGTTCCGGATGAGTTCAGGAATATACCGGAGTACCGGGAGGTTACCGGACCCCCCCCGGGAAGTATATGGGCCTTATTCGGCCATAGCGGGAGAGAGAAGAAGGGAGCCTAGGAGGGGGCGCCCCCCAAGCCCAATCCGAATTGGGAGGGGGGCCGGCCCACCTTTCCTTCCCCCCCTCTCCCCCTTCCTTCCTCTCCTAATTCAACTAGGGAAGGGGGGAATCCTACACCCGGTGGGAGTAGGACTCCCCTTGGGCGCGCCATTGAAGGGCCGGCCCTCCCCCTCCTCCACTCCTTTATATACGAGGGAGGGGGGCACCCCATAGACACACAAGTTGATCTCTTAGCCGTGTGCGGTGCCCCCCTCCACAGATTTCCACCTCGGTCATATCGTTGTAGTGCTTAGGCGAAGCCCTGCGTCCGTAACTTCATCATCACCATCATCACGCCGTTGTGCTGATGAAGCTCTCCCCCGACAATCAGCTAGATCTAGAGTTCGTGGGATGTCACTGTAACATCCCAAATTTTCAATTTGGAATGTTATACATTAGATCATCATTGCATATGATATTTTATTTGCGATTGGTTTTGATCCTAGAATTTCTACGCAACTCAAGGACCCATGGAGAGAGTTGGGGAATTCATTATTTTCATATTTGAGTTTTCTCAAATTTTGAGAATAGGATCATTTGATTTTATTTATTTTATCATCAATTATTTCTATTACAAAAATATGAGAGAGGGAATAAAATGACTTTCCTAAAATAAATAAATATTGAGGATTTAATAATAAAATCAAATGAGATTTTATTTCGGAGTTTTTCGTTATTTTATTTGAATTTAGGAAAAATGTGCATTTTTCAAAATTGCATTTAGGCCCCAAATAAATGTTCACCTTGTGTGGCTTGACTTTAGAAGCCCGTGAAAATTTATTTCGGAATTTTTGGAGTCCGTTTAGTATTTCTTTGTATTTTTCTTCTGCGCGTAAGTATTTAAAAAAACAGCGAACCGACCTAGGGCCGTGTCCGACTAGGACTCCCGGCCCGTTAGGATATATAAGCCGGGGGGGAGGCCCAGCCCCAGCCAAACCCTAGCCGAGCCGCCCAGCGCCGCCGCCGCACGCCGCCCGAGGTCCGCCGTCGCCTCGTTTTCCGCGCCGGTTTTTTTATTTTTTCGTAAAACCGTTCGGTTCTTTTCGTCGGTTTTTTTAGTTTTGGTTTTTTTAAATAGGTCAGTTTTTCCGGTTTATTTAAATAGCGAGTGTTCGTTCGTTCTAGCGAACGTTCGTCGTTTTTCTTTTTCTCGGATTTAATCCGTGATTTTTCTGATCGCGATTTCTGATCCGATTTTCTTTTTAGTATAACTTTTCGCTCGTTTATCAGAATCAGGCGATTCAAGCGCCTGGAGTTTCGTCTCGAAACCCTCTATCCGTTTAATCAACTTAAACAAGTTTTTGCTACTGTAAAATTTGCTCTAGATCCAGATTATTAGAACGAAGTTGTTTTCTTTCGCCGCTTGACTTTCATTGCTTCGTTCGAATTGATTCTTTTTGCAAATCGGAGTTCTTAAGTTGAACCTTCTAGTTAGATCTTTTATTTGACTTTTACCTGTGCATTATATGAGTACTTATTGGATGCTTGTTTGTTGTTTGCGATAGAGTACCCGGAGTGCGCCGTTTGTTACTTCGAATCACTAGGTTTCCCGGATCATCAGCAAGGCAAGTAACACTTTGATCATACCTTTCCTACTACCCAGTTTTATTGCATTAGATCCATCCTCACACATTGCATGATTAGGATCTAATTAAATTGTGGGATGGGAAGTAGTTGAGGTAGTACCTATTACCTGTTTATTATCAAACCTTTGGGAGTTACTTCTACGTTTGCTTATTATGTCATGCTATGCTAGTAGACGTGGATTGGGTGAGTGATATCCATGACAGATGTGAGATTGTTAATTAATGGTTTATCTAAGGTGGCAACTTAAACACACATCTGGGTGGATTGAGGCACCTGGGTATTCTAGGACTTGCCTGTTTTTTTTGGACCGCCACCCAGGCTCAAAGGGATCATGAGACTATTCATACTAGAAACTTTCGTGTGCAGCCACAAGCTATTATGGGCTCTAGCATAGTTGACTAAGTTGTGCGAACTCTTACAGTGGTAGACTAGTAGATGTAGGGGATGTAGGTGGTACGGTCTACCCGATCGTAAGGTGCTAGCACTTCTGAAAGACTATGTCTCGGTCATCCGTCTTCTCAAACACCATGTAGTGCGAGAAACCAAACGGAGGTGATCGAGTCTTGTGGGGAAAAGTGCGCAAACCTCTACAGAGTGTAATAAACTAATCATGGTTAGCCGTGTCCCCGGTTACGGACATCTTGAGTATCTAGTACATGGATTATCATGTGAATCTCAACATGTTACCCTAAATTAATTTTGTTGGGCTTTGTTTAATGATGATGCTTAATTGGGATTGAGAATGCTGTCAACCATTCTCAATGTTTAACAACCACCATGATAGTAATTAAATTTATTCCTTTGTAGTAGGGAAAAATTCGCTTTTTGCAAAACTGTAACCATTGAGCTTTCCACCAGCCAAATATGCATATAGTATAGCTGTTTCATTCCATTATTCTCTATGTGTTACCTTGCCAGCATATTCCATGTGCTGACCCATTTCGGGCTGCAACGTTAATGTTGCAGACTTTTCAAATGACGATTAAGGAGTTTTTAGGTCGTGGTTCTATACTCAGTGATGCTGTTGGAGTTGATGGACTCACTTATCTTCCAAGCCTTCCGCTGTTATCGTTATTAGATGGCCTTAAGCCATATTTAGTGTAATAAGTTCTCTATGGAGACACTCGATGTAATAAGTGTGTGATTGCTACTCTGTTATAAATCCTCCGAGTACTGTGTGGTGTCAGCATTACTGATCCAGGGATGACACCGGAGCACAGAGATTAGATTGTTTGAGGTCTGGTCGCTACAGTCACCGAGCTGAACGTGTGTAGATCGCGAAGGTGTCGTACCTTCGATGCTAGGATCAGACGGATCGTGAAGACGTACGACAACATCAACCACATTGTCATAACGCTTCCGCTTACGGTCTATGAGGGTACGTGGACAACACTCTCCCCTCCCGTTGCTATGCATCACCTAGATAGATCTTGCGTGTGTGTAGGAATTTTTTGAACTTACTGCGTTCCCCAACATGGCCCTCCTGCCCAGCAGCGTCTGGCGGCCTCTCGCTAGCCTGCCTCGGCCCTGAGCTACAAGCGCGATCCGCCGGCCCGCGACCGACCTTCGCCGGGGTCAGATGCTCGGGTCTCGGCGCTGGCTGTAGCCTCAACTGGGCCTCCTGCCTAGCCGCTACCATCGGCTTCACGCCATCACTCCTCGGACTCGGGTTGCGGGCCAAGCACGGCGAGCTCGAACCACACTTAACCTCCATAGCTAGGGGCTCCTCAACGATAAGGGAGTCTATCGGGATGGGTGGCAATACATGCTCATCTGCATCACCACTCTCAACTCGATCACCCCACAGTCGAGGGGGTGCGAAAGACGGGATCCCAAAGGACCCAATCCTTAGAGTATGCACGAGTGTGGACGAAGTCGGTGCCGAACCATTCTCCGGCGCCTGCGGAGTGGGTCTACTCCCTGCCACATTAGAACCCTCCCGTGCTTCACCATCATCGTGCTTCTCCCTATTACCCGTATCGTCATCCTTATCAGACATGTCAGCATCACCCCTCCCACGAGTGCCTCTTGAAACATCTCAGCATCCTCTAACTCAATATACAGTTTGTATACCATGCTGACATGCGTCCACCTGACCACATCCGGTATATGCTCAATAGCCAGAATGCTGACAAGTAACCTGACCACCCCGTGAGCCCGAGTAAACTGCCTATCAACACGCTCGGTCTTCCCAATCAGTGATCCTAGACTGCAGACCACCCTGGCATCATTGAGAGGCTTAGAAGGTGCCCCAGAAAATCGAACCCAAACCTGAGACAAAGGTGTGCCTTTTGGTTTTGTTTGCTTCCAAGCATCAAACTCAAGAAAACACTTTGTACCCGGCACATGTGCTATAGCAAACTTAAGGAGTTTCTTTAGCTCTTCCGCTGACGGAAAAACAACCTTATATAAATTATCATCCAGCCGGATAAGCTCCCAATGAGAGTTCTCAGGAGACAGCTCATTCAGCCTCTGCATAATCCGCGCCTCAAACAGGTAACCCTTCGTGACCTTAACCAGTCATGTAGTCAGGTTTTGCAGTGTATCTGGGATAACAGACGAAGTAGGTGACTCAAAGAACATCAAGTCTGCACAACAAACCCCATATATGGTCACCGTCGGTAACGGGTGCAGCAACACCGGGCACTCTCCCGATTCATGAGCGGGCTTGAGACAAGTATCACACAACTCCGTGTTGCATTATGCAATAAAATGTCCTTGCTCACCGCAACGATAGCATATCATCTTCTCTTTCTTGCACGCTCACTTAGTGGCCCTCTCACCATCCGACTTGTCGGGAAGTTTGTCAGAAACATGCTCATGACCTTTGACCCCATTTTGCAAGGGTACCGGGACCTTGGTAGAAGCCAGCGCGGTGACCACCGCCATGGCCTCGCCCGATAAATCTGATGGCTGCACCAAATCTGCCGTCTCCGACGACTGGCGCGCAACAACAAGGGCCTCGGTCTTGGTCGTGACGGCAGTAACCTGCGGCGGCGGAGGAGGGGGACGCTGTCGGTACTGGGACGCCCGCCTAGCCCAGCCCCTACCACCGTGAAAGCCCGGGTAACCTCCTCGGGACCAGTAATCTAGGCCAGGAGCCCCCTCCACAAAATTTCCCGGTGGCGCATAGAACAAGCCCCCTCCACAAAATTTCCCGGCGGCGCATAGAACAGACGCTCCTTTGAACCGTCACTTTGCCATGCGTAACCGCGGCCGCCGCCAGTCGACGACAACCCACGATGTTGTCCATCCCCATACACATTGACTCCATCATCGCTCCAAAGGCCACGAGGAGGACCGCGAGCTGCCTGTGCCACAGCGGCGAAGCCTCTACCCGACGCTGTCCCATGGGCAGCCGGGTACGGGCCATCGGCCCCGCGGCCCTCCCTTGCAGCCTGCTCGCCCACAGACGTTGGCCCCGTCGGGAGCGGAGGCGGCACCGCCGAAGGCATCAGCACCAGCCTGTGCTGCTGTTGCTGCACCCCGGCCCGTTGTGGCGGCAGAGCTGGCTTGGGCAGCGACTGCGGCGCCGCCTTAGGCAGAGGAGGCGCAGTCCGGGCGGGCGGAGGAGCAGTCTTTGGCAGCGGCGGAGCGGCCTTGTGCGGCAGCGGCAAGCCTCTCCCACGACCGGCCATGAATACGGCGAAAGATCGATCCAGGGGTCGTATCCTCGCTGCTCAACCTAGCGACGACTGAGGAAACCCTGGCCGGGCAATTTTGCGATGTGTGATCACCGTATGTGCATGTGGCTCGCAATCCAATGCAGCCCCATGCAGCCCGCACGGAGAAGGTTCTGCCGCTGATTCCTGGGCCGCGCACTGGGCCACATACCTAGCACGCCCCGGGCCCAGGTCGGACGTTTCCACCACCGGCCCATCAATCCCCAGCAGAAGATTCAAACGCGCCATCCGCACTGCCCGGATCGCCCGAGGACCGATGGCTGCCGGCGGTGGTTGCACTGCTGTCGGAGTTGTCTTTTTCTTCTTCTTGCGAGTAATATTTGTCCAACCATCTAATGGGAAGAAATCAGATAAAGTAGGTTGTGAAAAATTTACCTTGGGGAGGGGTCCTTTCCAAGGTTTGATCATCATCGACGAGGGCTTACCGAGACCCGCCGATCTTGGTTCCGCAACCCTCCTGTCTTTGCGCCCCTCGCCCGACGCGAGCTTCATGAAGGATTCAATGATTGGTGTCGTGAACTTTGATATCATCTCGATTGACGTTGGCAAGACTCTAGGCGAGTCAAGCTCGGCATCGTCGTCATCTTCGTCTTCGTCATCAGCTAGTACCCAAAACCTTCCTCTGATCTTCGGCTTAGGCATTGGGGCATCTGGTTCCGATATTACATTGACAACCTCGATCTGATCCTCCCTGCCCAAACTCTCCTGCATGCATTCAACAACAACAATTTTGAATTCAGATCTCAAATACACCCCCCCGCGTCGTCCTCCCCAGGGCGGCTCGGGCGGCGCTACTCCTCCCCGTGCACACTTCTCCCCCCAGCTTCTCCTTCCCTCCTGCCGCCGCCTATGGCTTCCGTCGGGCAAAGCCCCCACGGATCTGGCGGCGGCGGGCCGTGACGCTCAAGGCTGTGTCCCCATCAAGCAGGGGGGCTCGGGTGGTGGCCGACGGTGCCGCGCTACTCCGGCGCGCGTCCTCGAGCTTTGAGGTGGTGGAAGACGGCAGCGGTGGCTGGCGTGGGCTGTGGAGCAGCGTGTGATGCGGGCGGGGGGTGCCTAGGTGGCGCCCTGGTGCTCGTCGGTGGGAGGTTCGTCGGGCTGCCTCGGGCGTCTTCGGATCCGGTGCTCTCGTCCACGATTCGGCGGCCGCGTGGTGCGGTGGCCAAGCTCGGTGTGGTCTGACAACCTCCCCCACCCCCCCTCCCCCTCCACCTAGTTTGTGGCCTGATGCTCCCACGGGGTGCGCGGATCCGGCGCTATTGCGTCGGATCCGACAAGTTCACAACCCGGATTGGTCGTTGGTTGGGGGATCTGGGCCGGTCCGTCTTGCTGGCCGGCGTGGTGCCGGGCGTGTGAGGTGGGCACCGGATGTATGCCGGCCTTTGTTGGTCGATGGTGTCCGCGAGTTGTGCTCCCTCTTTGCTCGGCCATCAGCTTACAGCGGGGGTGCCGTTGGGGCTGGCTAGTGTCGTGGTTTCGCAGATGGCGACCATGGTGGCAACGCGCTCCCTACGAGGGGGGCCGTTGTGGCTGGGTGTTGAGCCTCCTCTGTCTCGCCACCAGTGCAGAGGACGTTGTTTTCGTCTGTACTGGTGTGCCCCATGGTTTTGCAGATGGCGGCCATGGATGCGGTTTTCTCTTCGATGCGAGGTGAACCGTGGCAGTGGTGGTGGTGGTTTCTCCTTGCCGGCTGCTAGGCTCATGCGTTCGGATCCTAGTCAGAGCACTATGGCGTGTCTGGTGTTGGTGGTCTATGCGCGTGCTCTCGGCCAGCCTACCCTTCGGGTATATCGAACCCAGGTGGGGTTGGGGTTGCCCTCGGTGGTGCCTTGCCTTTCGACTACGCCGGCGACCACCACGTGCGGTGAGGGTGGTCCATGCGACCGGGCTCTTTGGTGTGTCTCTGCATTGTGATGCCCTTCGACTCCAGCAGTGGCACACAGGCGTCGTGGCGTCGTCTCGGCCGCACGCAACCCTTCAACCACACCCACGACACAGGTGGTGTCGGCGCGTTGTGTGGTCTCGGATGTGCGTTGCCTTTCGATTACGTTGATGGTGCGGTGTCGAGACTGGGTCTCGGTTGACCAAGGCCGTTCGATTACTCCGGCGATGCTTCAAGCTGGGTTGTCCCTCCCGCTGTCATGCCCTGCGAGCTCTACCCTTGTGATCGATGTGCTTGGGTCGTGATGAGCTTTCTCATCAATCAGCTGTCTTCGAGGGTTCTTGGAGTGACTTCCTTCTCTTCCTCTTATGTGTTGTTTGGTGTGTGTGTGTGTGTTTTCTTTTCCTTCTTCTCTCATGTAGCCCTGTTAATTCTGGTTCATTTGAACCCATCTTGTAGAGGCTGTAAGCCTCATAGGCAACTATGAATGAAAAAAATTCAGGTGGGGATTCGTTCCCCCCGGTGACCATTCAAAAAAAAAATCATCGATATTCAAACGCGTACCTGTGTGGATCCGTTGGTCGACGTCCAAGTACCGGCTGGCGAGAATATTGTGATCGCGATCTCGAACCGTCATCCAGCGTGACAGTGAATGTGAATAGAGAAATCCATCTCTCCATGTCCCAACCATCCGGCAATCTATGAAACGGATTCGCCATCTGGTTGGGGCCAAATGTTGAACCTCCTGATCTAGATCCGTCTCGGAGTCAGATCCGGCAGCCACCACTTGGACCGATCGCGAGGACCCCGGCTCCGACACATGCGGCGGCCGCGGTGCCGATGAGGCGCCCAGCGCTGGCGGCGGCGGTGGTTGGTCTTCAGTGTTTTAGTTGAGTCTGGCTAAGCTAATGTGAATTTTAAACCATGTTTTGCGGTTCATTTTGTTGCTCAAAAAGCACCATCTTGCATTAGAGTAGAAAACACTAGTACGACGTTTTGTTGCATGCCATCACTTTTCATATCAGTCTTGCTCAATCTCAGTCGGCTGAGACTTCGTTAAGTCTCAATCAATGCTATATCCATAATATCTTGCATTAAGACCCGTTGAAAAAAATTCTCTTCAGTTTTTTTATTTTTCTCTCTTATATGTTATGTCACTTGACTAAGATTTGGTTAAATCTCAGTTGATTGTGACCTAGCCACACCCTCTTCATATACACCGTGCGGCTGTTTGGTTAAGTGTAGATTGATGGTTTACCCTCACCTTGTTCACGTGCAACACTTAAACAATTTTGTCTATATAAGGGCATCTTCAATGGTAACTCATAAATTTCCTCCCACATCCGTTCGCGGCAGAGGGGACCAGTCCGCAGACACTGATGCGGGAGGCAGCCATCCAACCCGATGAAATTTGTTTAAACAAGTCCGGATTTCATATAAACAAGGCCGGATTTCATATAAACATGACAGATTTCTTTACAAATACATCAAAGCGGTGCTAGGCAGGCTCTGGAGTATAATTAATACCTAATCTAAATGATCGTCAGCGCCCGTTTCCTGTGTCCGGCCATAAACCAAGAGAACGGAAGCTTCGCCTTTTCCAGCTTCGCCTCGGTGCTCTCCATCTCCGCCTCCGTAACCTCCACCTCCAGAGCCCCGGGAACTGAAGTTGTCCGCCTCCACGTTGCTGCCAAGCGACTAATCGGCCGAAGATGGTGAGCCCACCAAGCTTGGCATCAACGTGAAGGGAGGAGCGGTGGCCTTCCTGGGACACGAGCGGCGGCGACCTACCATTCACTACTCTTCCTCGCTACCGGCGGCGCCCGCGGTCGTACCGGCTTCTTCGTGGTCATGGCGTCGGGGCGTGGCCTCCTCATCGTCGGTGTCACCGAACAACGCCTTGCCCGCCTCGTCGTCGCACTCCTTTCCAGCGGCGGCCACCTCCGCCACCCACTGACGGTAACGCCAGCGGGCGAGGCGGATCTTGCGGGCGGAGCGGTAGGACTCGAGCAGCGCCTCCTGCTTCGCCAGGTCCGTGTCTGGCGCGACTGCCCTGCTGGCGGCGACCTGCTCCTCCGCTTGAAGATGCTCATGGAGGAGGTTGTGGTTGTAGTTGGCGTCGTCCTGCGCCTCCCGGAACTGGTCCTCCCGTTCCTCCCATGCCATGGCCATATGATGGGCACGGACCTCATCGATGATCATGGTGCAATGCACCGGCAAGGGTAGAGCGTAGGAGGAGGGTGCCACGAAGGAAGAGGAGGGTGGCGCTGGTTCCTCGTTGGAGGCGTCCTCCGGCTACCTGCCGGCCTTCCAGTCTGCGGCAATGGCGGCCATGGCCTTCTTCCACTCCGACGTCAGCCTGTTCCAAAGAGCTTTGGCTATAGAGGGATCCATGGGGGGGGGGGATGGTGCGGAGAGGGATGATTGTTGCTATGGTCAGGGCACCGGGCCAGCGGTTCGTATATCACCAGAGGGTGGCAGAGGGATGGACGGATGGTGTCGCAGGAGACGCCTCGGCAACCGCATGCCATCAATCCGGGCGGCAAACGGAAGGACGGGTGGCCGTCATGTCATTTGAACGCGCTGTAGTCACCTGGACCGGGAAGCGGCGTGGGTGGCGCTCTCTCGACCGGCATGCCACTTCAATGCCGGCGTCAGTGAGCGTCGCGTCTACTCTGGCCAGGCATGAATACGGGCGTTGACGCTCTAGAATGGCGCTGAACGAAAACGCGTGGGAGGGGGGAGGTGTTTTTGGTGGGTCAAGGCAGTCAGAAGCGGGTTTGGAATCGCGTCTGGACCGCCCCGTGGACCAATACAAGTCGGTGTTGAAGGCTTCCGCGGTCCGGACCGCGCGGTCTAGACGGTTGCGGGAGGTTTGCGGTCGACATTGGAGATGCCCTAAGCGTTGAAATAAAAAAGGCTTATAACATGAGAGTAGTTTGGAACAGCAAGATTAAGCTAGTGTCAAAAGATATTTTAAACGGTAGTACGTGTGTAATTTCTTTTGCCAAAATCCGTCTAAAATAACATGCATACATGAAAACGTTTGTACAGTCCACTACGGAGATATCTACTAATCTGTAATCGTTGAAACAGAAAACATGCAACACAAAAGTCATGTAAACATCGAGATGAAGCTAGTGATCAAAGAAATTTCAAACGTCGACCATGTGCGACAAATTTGTCAAATTCATCTAAAATAACATGCACACATGAACACCTTTGTATAGTGCACTAGGGAGACATAGATCTACTCGTCTATGGCCATTGAAACAGAAAACATACACCACAAAAGTCATGTGAAACATCAAGATGAAGCTAGTGGTCAAAGAAATTTCAAACGTCTACCATGTGTGACAAATTTGTCAAATTCATCTAAAATAACACGCACACTGAACGAAATATGCCCTAGAGGCAATAATAAAGTTGTTATTTTATATTTCCTTATTCATGATAAAGGTTTATTATTCATGTTAGAATTGTATTGACCGGAAACCTAAATACGCGTGTGAATAGATAAACAAATATCGTGTCCTTAGTAAGCCTCTACTTGAGTAGGTCGTTGATCAAAGATGGTTAAGGTTTCCTAACCATAGACATGTGTTGTCATTTGATAACGAGATCACATCATTAGAAGAATGATGTGATGGACAAGACCCATCCGCTAGCTTAGCATATTGACCGTTCAGTTTATTGCTATTGCTTTCTTAATGTCAAATACATATTCCTTCGACTATGAGATTATGCAACTCCCGGATACCAGAGGAATACCTTGTGTGCTATCAAACATCACAACGTAATTGGGTGATCATAAAGATGCTCTACAGTTATCCCCAAAGGTGTTTGTTGGGTTGGCATAGATCGAAATTAGGATTTGTCACTCCGAGTATCGGAGAGGTATTTTGGGCCCTCTCGGTAATACACATCATAAGCTTCCAAGCAAATGACTAAGGAGTTGGTCAGTAGGTGATGTATTACGGAACGAGTAAAGAGACTTGTCGGTAACAAGATTGAACTAGGTATGAAGATACTGACGATCAAATCTCGGGCAAGTAACATACCGATGGACAAAGGGAATTACGTATGTTGTCATAACGGTTCGACCGATAAAGATCTTCGTAGAATATGTAGGAGCCAATATGGGCATCCAGGTTCCGCTGTTGGTTATTGACCGGAGAGGTGTCTCGGTCATGTTTACATAGTTCTCGAACCCGTAGGGTCCGCACGCTTAACGTTCGATGTCGATTTGGTATTATATGAGTTATGTGGTTTGGTGACCGGAGATTGTTCGGAGTCCCGAATGAGATCACAGACATAATGAGGAGCTCCGGAATGGTCCGGAAGTAAAGATTGATATATAGGACGATGCTATTTGGTCTCCGGAATGGTTTCGGAATGCACCGGAAAGTTATCAGAATACAGGAAGGGGTTCCGAAGGCACCGGGAGAGTATTGGGCCTTAGTGGGCCAAGTGGAGGGGAACACACCAGCCCACATGGGCTGGTGCGCCCCCCTTATGCCAGCCACACCCAATTAGATGGAAGGGGGAGGCGCCACCTCCTTTTACCATATCCCGGAGAGGGGAGGAAGCAAAGAAGGGGGCGTCTCCTCCCTTTCCTTCCCCCTTGTGCCAATTTTTGGCGCGGGGGGGGGGGGGGGGGGGAGGGGGAGGAGGGGGCGCACCAAATGGAGGAGACCTAGGGCTGCTGCCGCACCACTTGGGGCGCCCTAGGGGCTGCCTCCTCCCCTCCCACACCTATATATATGTGGGGAGGGATGCCACACAATACACAGCTTATTTCACGCCGTGTGTCGGCACCCCTCCGCCTCTAGTTTACTTCTCCGCTCTAGATCGTCGACGTAGTGCTTAGGTGAAGCCCTGCGAGATTGTTTCACCACCACCGTCACCACGCCGTTATGCTGACGGAACTCATCTACTATCTCGCCCCGCTTGCTAGATCAAGATGGCGAGGATGACATCGAGCTAAACGTGTGCAGAACGCGGAGGCGTCGTGCGTTCCGTACTTGATCGGGCGGATAGTGAAGGTGTACGACTACATCAACCGCGTTGAATAAACGCTTCCACTTACGGTCTACGAGGGTACGTAGACATACTCTCCCCCTCGTTGCTATGCATCTCCATGGATAGATCATTGCGTGTGCGTAGAATTTTTTTTGTTTTCCATGCAATGATTCCCAACACACACATGAACACCTTTGTATAGTGCACTAAGGAGACATAGATCTACTCATCTATGGCCATTGAAACAGAAAACTTACAATGCGGAAGTTGTTCCAAACAACGAGATGAAGCTACTCGTCAAAGAAAATTTCAAACAACAGACCGTTTGAGGTGAATTTGTTAAAATGCGTCTAAAAAAGCTCTAAACATATAGGAAATTGAAGATTTACGGTCCACGGAATTAGGAAATGATCACTTGAATGAAACCGCAACATCGATGTACCTCTTTTCCGTGTAGATCTTATCTTGAATTGAAGCACTGTTATGTAGATTAGAAGACATTATGTGAAGGAGATAAAAGAGTTGAGCAAAACACGAACATGTTTTTTTGAGACATTCTCGCTAGGCTTTATTCAAATTGTCAGAACATTTACAAGAGTAAAACTCAAGTCCCTAGGTTGGCCTAACCAAACACGGCGTCCAAACCCAAGTGAAAGTGCATGTCTAGTGAGATTGTGAGCCTCGAAATTCAAGCTCCTAAAATTGTGGATAAAATTACAAGCATGAAAAACAATTGATCGCTCTATTATTTCATGTATAATAGCCGCGTGATCCGCTGATGATCCCTAATTTATATCATCCACCACATTCTTGCAATCTGATGCCACTTGAATCTTCTCGACATAAAGATCTTCGGCAATTGCCAATGCCTCTCTTACCGCAAAACACAAACACGTGCAAACCTATGTACAAACTGCACCATCAGAGCCACTAGGTCGGTTCAATGGAGACTTTTGCGCCCATTTGGACCTGGCCCACTAGAAATGGTTGGGTCGGCCATCCCTCTATAGCCAGGCTGAGAGGTGCTTTAAACAATGTGCCATGCCGGCCCAATAGTGTTTGCACGCTACCAAACAGGCCAAAACTGCATCCACAAAGCCTGCCTGACGAGCATGCGGGCTACCAAACATGCCCTATCAAACTGCATGCATGGGGTCTTTTTTTAACCTAGTACTATGAGCCTTTGAATTCGAAATATCAAACTTTATGGCCATCCAGGATTAAGAAGATCTTTTTGAACAATAGATGGGTCCCGAATGAACCAGAAAAAACTTCATTCATTTTGAATTTCAGTACAGCTGCTCCAAGGATCTCTAAAGAAAAGATAATAACAACCCAGAGCAAGAACTTTACAGAAAAGATCATAAGCCCGAATTGAACTTTGCAATGTGGTCCATCTTCCTCATGGCTTCAACAATGTGCTAAGATCTCCATCATCAGGGATGCAATCACTTGGGATGAAAATCTCGCCGTTGCTCCATCGCCAGCGGTTGCCGGAGAGAGGAGAAAGAAAGTCGTGTCGTCACAAAGCATGTTTGCTATTATTGTATTTAGCTGCTCATCTATCAACTAAACCATGTATGCACTCTGTTAATCCGAGTATTTTTCCATTCTCTTCCAGACTGTATCTGGGGAACTCTATGTAATGTTATTTTTTGATGAATAAAGCCGATCGCGTTCTCTCTAAAAAAACTGACACATAATTCAACAGGCGGCCGCGAGGTGAGCGAGAGGAGAAAGGTTTGGTGGGAGCTAGCAGCCCTCTAGGATCAACGCTCGCGTTGCTTTCTCCTGTTCACAATATATAGGAGCTCACATTAGCTAAATCTCAGTCGAGTGACCTTCAAATTTGGGGTTAGTCGTTTTTGAGAGTTCGCCAGAGGGAAGGAAGGAGAAGGAAGGTGCTCATTGAAGGGCTATCCCATTATCTATCTTAGGATTTAGGGTGGGGGCGGTGATGCAACTTGCTGGAGAAAAAAATCGGATGCGGGCGGGGCTAGAGGGATGGCCAGGGACGGCGGTAGGAAGCGGTTCCGGACAGGGCGGGGCGGCGAGGCTGCGCGCGAGCGCCGCCGGCCGCGGGTGGTGGTCACAGGTGGTTCGACTGACGGCCCGTGCGGCGGCCCGGGGGAGAGAAGAAACCGGAGGAAGATGAAGGCCTGCCCACCGTTCGATCTGCATCCAACGGCCAAAAACGATCGACTGACCCAAATTTGAAAATCAGTAGATTGACGCGTAGCCATTCCCATAGTTGCTCTCTGCAATCCAGATCGGGGGTATGCTCTCTCATTATTATTACTCTGGAAAAAGTACCTTTGCACAATCACCTTCCAAACCTAAGTTTTCACGCATTGTTTCAATCCGCTGCCAGCATGTACATAATCCAGAAGGTAACCAAAAGGGGATGCAGAATAAAGGTACTCTAAACAGAATGATAATAAGCATGCTGTGTTCAGTAGACAGTAGGCACGGCATGCAGGTTAGCTGGTGGTGTGCATCAAAATGTCAGTCAAGGGAACAAGCATGGCATGAAAGAAAGAGAGTATATTTGCCTTGCCAGCCAGCCGGTCAGGCCTTGCGATCATGAAAAGAAGCGTGGCCAGCTATTCTAAGGAACAAAAAAGGATTGCATGCAGTGGCACCAAAACCCAAGCCGCATCGCTTCCCCTGATTTCATCTTCCCGCATAATCAAATCCACTGCCGCATGCTTCAAGCATTTGATGCATAGCATACACACATTCCCCACACTCCTTGCAAGAGCAAACAGCAAATTTCTCAGCTCCCACTGATAGTGAGAGTGAGAGAGTATCTTACTGTTTCCCCCACACAGCCACGCTCTTTGCAAAAGCAGAAGCAGGCAGTGGGCTCATGGCTCATGTGGACCTGGCCCGAGTGACCTCCCCCTTTTTATGAACCCTGAGCACTGTGTGTATGTGCGTGCGGGGGCGCGTCTGGCACCGGTAGGTGCGGGAGAGAGAAGCCAAATGTTAAAGATGCCTGGTGCAGTGCAGCTAGCAAAGCAAAGCAAAGTGGGGGAGAGCCGGAGAGGAGAGTAGTACTCAAGAAATTAAGGCATACCTGACCATTTAAGGGCTGCTCCTCTCGCCATGCATGGGGGCCTACCCCATTCATGCTACATGTCTCTCCCTCCTCTGGCAGTGCAATTCAATTCAATGTGCATGGTACTCTCTTTGCTGTTGGGACTTGGGGAGATATAGTAGCAGTGATCATGGCGGTGCTGGGAACGTACAGTGTTGTCAACCAACAGCCCTCCGGCTTGCACTGGCCAGGGAGGGAAGGCGCATCAAATGCATTGCAAATTTGCAATGCATGGGCATGGCGCCATGAAGACGGAGATATGTTGCTTGTGCAGGTTGCCATCGCATTTGCGACGCCAATGATGTCGCCGTCGGTCGCTTTTTTTTTTGCGGGAAAAGACCGAAGAAGAACTTTCGGGTGCTGTGCTGGGAGACAGTGGACGGCTATGGCATGTGCAGAGTATTCTAGGTGAGTTTTGTAGATGCGCACGGCACACGCATAGCTTAATTCAGATTTGACTTGAGGAGCAGTGCAGTGCCGTGCTTAGCTACTTTGAGCGAATTAAAGACGATTCCGTATCTGATAAGGAAAAGCAGGCAACCGAATCGACCACTTTAAATTTGGCCGCGAAAGTGAACAATGATCAAAGCCAAAGGTGCACTACGTAGCACGTACGTGATCTCTCATCTCATCTGGATCCGATCTCAACACTAACCATGGCTGTCAAAGACGTACAGTGGAAAGAGAAAGAGAACAAAAGCCATGGCTGCACTGTCATACATGCATGGGTGCCGATCGACGGATCGAGAGGTGCTGCTGGTTGCTCCAAGGAGGTAGCTACAAGGAAGCGATTTCTATCATGGCGGACAGGGATAGGAAGCGCGGGGCGCTGGCTCATGATTGCACCAGCTGAAGGCCACCGCCGGTCGGAGCCGGCCTTTGAAAATTCCCGCCCCCACCCCCCCTGGCACATGGCCGCCACCCTCCCCTGCCCGCCTTTCCAAAGGAAAAAGCGGAGGAAGAGTGAGCCGCTCGCTCCTCTCCTCGGTGCAATGCACACTCACCCAAGGACGCGTGCGGTGCGATGCCATGCCATGCCCCAGAGCGCGCGCACACACGCTCTGTTTCTTTCTTTATTCCCCTGACGGAGCAAAGTTGAGCGGCAGTGGTAGGAGTACGCGCCACTGAGACTGAGCTGAACCCCCACTGTCTGCATCTGCATCGACGATGGTGCTTTGCTTGCAGTAATCCATCCAGCCAGCCAGCTCCGACCTTTCTTTTTCGTTCATGGGGGGAGGAGCGGGGAAGGGAATGTGGAGAGGGGGACAGGACCATGGACCCAAGCATGATATAAAATGAGATGATGCCATGGCTAGGCATGGGTAGCGCGGGGCAGGGGCGTGTCTCTCCTCGGGAAAAAGCGTGCCCCAGCTGCAACCCAAGCCACAGCCGCGAGCAACTCAACTTGAAGCTCATCTCAACCCGCCGTGTCGGAACTCATCACTCCGTCCACCACATCACTTCAAAGCTTCAAGCTCAGCTCCCCCACCCTCCCCCATCCCCACCCCCACCCCCAACCGCTGCACGGCGACATTGGTTGACCTTCCAGCTTGACATCGAGCGAGGCTCGGCGCCTCAGCTGAGCCACACTCCACCTCCTCCACCGCGCTCCTATATTTATAGTCGAGTAGTCTCTCTCGAGCGAGGAGTCAAGGGAAGAAGAAGCCAAGCGATAGGGGCAGGGGAGGAGGCGGGGAAGAGGACAAGCAGGCGATCCGGTGGAAGCGGATACAGACAAGCGAGCAACAACGACTCTACTCCCTGTCTACGAGGTTTTGAGGTGAATCCAAGAGAAGAAGAAGCCCACGCACGGGCGTCGATGGCGTCTAGCTGCTGCGGCAAGAGGCCCAGACCAGCCGTCCCCTTGCTGCTCGTGCTGCTCGTCGTTTCGTGCTCGTCGGTGTCGGCGAGCGGCGGCGGCAGGGGAAACAGCACGCGGACGACGGAGTTCCGCTCCGGGGACGAGCTGCGAGAGTACCAGAGCATCCTGGCCAAGATGGACAAGATGAAGAAGGCCTCCGTCAAGACCATTCAGGCGAGTGTCGGCTTTCCTTCTTTTGCTTGTGCTCAAGTTTGCCCGTGCTCAAGTTTTCACCATCTGCTTCCTCGCTACCTCTTATGGACATTTTCTCTTGTGCCGAGCGAGCAATACTGACGCTACACTCGTTTTGTACGCAGAGCTCCGACGGCGACGTCATCCATTGCGTGCCGGCGCACCTCCAGCCGGCGTTTGACCACCCAACGTTGAGAGGGCAAAAGCCAGAGGTCGTCCATCCCATCCGTCCCTTCTCTCTAGCCAACTACACCAATGCTGCATTCTTATTTGTCTGTCTTTTACCGATCAGCGGCCGTCGTCCTGAAGTAGACTTTTTTGTTTGCAGCCTGAGCCGGAGGAGAGGCCCAAGACCAGCGCCGACGCAGCGGAGGAAGAAGGGGACGCCGTGTTCCCGCAGGCGTGGAGCGACACCGGCGAGTCGTGCCCCGGCGGGACGGTCCCTATACGGCGGACCACGGAGAGCGACCTGCGGCGATACTCCGGCTCCCTCCGGCGGTACGGGATGAAGCCCCGCGCCGCCGGCGTCCGCCGCGACTCCACCAGCGACGGCCACGAGGTACTGCTACGCCCCTAGCCGATAACTACGAGCACGTACGGCGATCTCATCATCAATACTGACCGACCAGATTAGCAGTACCATCGAAAATTGATCGACAGCGGCTTCACTGACCAACAGTCCGAGCCAGTAACTGCGGCCTTAACCACGCAACCAAATCATGATCCCATACCATCGCTCAATAGTATAGCGCGCAGTAGCTGGATAACATTGATTGTGCTGGGGATAGCATTAGCTACTAGCATCAACCTGCGTCTGTGCGCGCACAGGACATTGATTGAGGCACTGGCCGGGGATGGCGATGCAATGGCGATCGGCGCGGCGACAACCGCGGCAGCGGCGGTAATGGCGCCGCCCGCCTAGCTAGCGCGCGCGCGCTGGCTGGCAGTCAGTGGCATTCATTAGCGTCCGTACGTGGATGGCATGGACCTTGGCTTGATGATGGACGTTTGGCGTATGTGTGGTGCAGCACGCGGTGGGGTACGTGACCGGCGACCAGTTCTACGGCGCCAGGGCGAGCCTGAACGTGTGGCCGGCCAGGGTGGCGTCGGCGGCGGAGTTCAGCCTCTCCCAGATCTGGGTCATCTCGGGCACCTTCGGCAACGACCTCAACACCATCGAAGCCGGCTGGCAGGTACATACCTTCCATCTTCCCCTTATCTCGTTGCATGCAAACTACTCTTGCTATTCTACTACTACCATGAAAGAACAAATTTTCTTCTTCTCGAGACCGTACCAAATCACATTTGGAAAGCAAACCATGGAAGAGTGTTAATGTGAAAGATATGGAGAATCACTGCATGGTCTTTCGCCGACTAGAGCTGCATAGTGTAGGAAGTTAAGGAGCTGAGTGAGTTGACAGTGGCAGCTTTCATTCATATCGCCGTGGCTGCAAAGCGATCTAGTTATAATGGGAGGGAGGGAAGCTGGCTCGCAGTCGCAGAACGCGTTCTTCAGGCTGTCCGTCTCTCCGGTTGGTGAAAGCGAGTAAATGTGGCAGGTCGATCGATGTGGTGTGTATGCGCTAGCAATGGCATGGCAGCACAGAGCTCTGCACCGCAGGCCCTTGCTTGAATGCCCAGCTTCATCCCTCCCTCCATCCCTAGTCACATTACTACTCCCTTAGTTTGGAATTACTTGTCTCGAAAATGAATGTATCTAGAACTAAAATACGTCTAGATACATTCATTTCTGCGATAAGTAATTCCGTACGGAGGGAGTAGGTACTAGCTACATGCATGGAGGATAAGTCATGGTCAAGCATTTTAAGTACATATATATTCAGATTAGCGGAGTAGTCAAGACACCATTATAGTTGAGATTCAATCAAGAATATCTGAACATGCATCCTTGATCGCCATCTTAAGCGTGAACATGCATCCTTGTCTCCTTGCAGTAAACTGTAAGTCGAATCTTGTTAGCATGCTTGACCTGCATGTGGTTACATGTTGACTGTCTAGTATAGAAAGGAGGTGGAAATACAACTGGGGGTCGATCATTAATGAGATTCGGTCGACATGTAAGCCAGTGCCACAGTTGACCCGATTACTTCTTGTTTTCTGGTTGTTGGGTTTGAAACCAGTGTGGTACTCTCTACGTCGTGGTCAAACCGATGTGAGCTGATGAGCTGGTTGCCTGCAGTCCATACGTGTTAACTCTCCGCACTGTTCATTGCTTTCTTTTAGGTGAGCCCTCAACTGTATGGCGACAACAGCCCACGCTTCTTCACCTACTGGACGGTAAAACCCCCTCCTCCTCCTCTCAACCAAAACACTGCAGCACTGCACCACCATGCATCTTTCTTCATAGCTCATACCAGTGCAACAACACAACAAATTAAATGAAGTGTCGATGCATGCATGGATGCAGAGCGACGCGTACCAGGCGACGGGGTGCTACAACCTGCACTGCTCGGGGTTCGTGCAGACCAACCGGCGGATCGCCATCGGGGCCGCCATCTCGCCGGCGTCGGCATACAACGGCCGCCAGTTCGACATCAGCCTGCTTATCTGGAAGGACCCGCGCCGGGGCCACTGGTGGCTGCAGCTCGGCTCCGGCCCGCTCGTCGGCTACTGGCCCTCCTCCCTCTTCTCCCACCTCGGCGGCCACGCCAACATGGTGCAGTTCGGCGGCGAGGTCGTCAACACGCGCCCCTCGGGCTCCCACACCCCCACGCAGATGGGCAGCGGCCACTTCCCGCGCGAGGGCTTCAATCGCGCCGCCTACTTCCGCAACGTCCAGGTGGTCGACTGGGACAACAACCTCCTCCCCGCCAGAGACCTCCGGCTCGTCGCCGACCACCCGGCCTGCTACGGCATCCAGGGCGGCTACAACCGCGCCTGGGGCAACTACTTCTACTACGGCGGGCCGGGCCGGAACGTGCACTGCCCCTAGTACGTACTGATCGTCGCCGGTGCCGGAGAAGAAGGAGATCCATCGATCTTCTACTTAATTGAAAGAAAAAAGTACTGCTGATTGATCGTTATTTCTTACTACTACGTACGTACGTACGTGATGAGCATTGCCAAGGGAACGGGCAGCAACAGCATCGATCCTATATATATAGCTAGCTAGTGGTTTATCGATCGGGTTGATACGTATGTCGCGCGGCGCTTCTTTTGATGTGGTTGAGGCTTGTTTCTTTTTCTTTTGAGCTACGTAGCGTGTATACGTGAAGAAACTAACATATATATAGAGAGAGTAATGTGGATTTTTTTTTTGTATCCTCTTATGTGCGTGTGTTGTACCATAATGCTTCTGGGTATACATCAAGCTACAATTGATGTTCAAAAAGACAATTGCTTGCTGTTCGAACCGATGAGGATTTCGGGGATGCGCCTGAATAAGAAAAGGCGCAAAGCCAGCCTAAACTTTGGGCCTCCACGATAATGCTGCTATGGCGAACTGAAGACCCAGGAGGCGAAATCAGTGGCGAATTACCGGATGAAGCTGAAAGCCCATGTTTTTTTTTGTTCGTTCTTTTGTTCTTTTTATATGTATAGCAAACATGCCCGTGTATAAAGCCTATTGTCCGTCCCTCTATTGACAATTTCATGATTGGCACTCAGGCGATCTCGAGGGGGTTCAACGGCTCTTGCTGGCAAACCCTAGAGTCCTCTTAGGTGATCTCGATCTCCAATAGTGTTGCTTGTTCGGCAGCGGGGATCCCATTCCTCTGCCCTGGTGATCAACACTCGGGCGATCTCGCAGCCCTTCCCAATCCACCATAAGCCTTACGTGTGGTGCTAGGATGCACGTTCATAATACACCCCTTTAGAAAACCAAGGTCATCATAGTTTTGGGTATGATGGAGAGGGTGGGAGGTCTGATGCACAAGTTGAGGTTGTGTGAGGCAGAGAAGAAGGGTAATTCCTATTTGGCACTTCAGGCGATCATTATTGTGTATTTTTGCAAACACGCACCTGAAGCGCCCCCGCGCTGGGCCAGCCCATGTAGGTTTTATCTGTGTTTTTAATCTGACAAAAATGCGCCTTGGTTGTGAATCAAGCCAACAACCGGCCTCATCGAGGTACGTTGGTGTAACCATCCCGCCACCCAACAGGATCTAGTAAGTTGCAACCTTTTCCTTTTTTATTCTTCCTTTCTTTTCTTTTCTTTTCCTTTTTTGGTTCTCCTGGTTCGATGAATTGTTTGAAAATACGTGAACTTTTTCTTCAAAACGATGATTTTTTTTAATTTTGCTAAACTTTTTTTCAAATTTGATGAACTTTTATAAAATTCAATGAACATTTTTTTTTCAAAATCCATGAGTTTTTTTTCATTTTCAATGATTTTTTTCAAATTTGATAAACTTTTTACGAATTGATGAACTTCTTTTCAAACTCATGAATTTTTCTCAAAATCCATCAAATTTTTTGAATTCTCTATTTTTTCATTTTTTATGAATTTTTTCTTTCAGTTTTTCAAATATGACCGAGCGAACCCAGAGAAAATAAAATGTCATCAAGTCTCCCTCTACATGGGCCGGCCCACCAGGGTTGGTGTGTGGGCGTCAGTGAGCTTCCCTAGCGCCTAAAGCGCCCAATAGGAGCACCTGAGAAGAAGGGAGTCAAGATTGAAATAGGAGGAGGTAGGAGGGCGGTGACGAAACAACGTTAGGCATTGGGCAAGGTCTTCTCTGAAAGGCCTGTGTTCGTGGAAGGTATGATCAAATCGCTAGGGAGAGTTTGGTGCCCTCTCCAAGGGATAAAGTGCAAGGAGGCTGGGGAGCACATGTTCCTGTTCACGTTTTTGCAATCAACAGGGAAGAGCAAGGCGCTGAAATAAAGCTCATGGATAGTTGGTAAGGATGTCATTATTATGGTTGATTTTGACCGGACGAAAACACTAGAGGAGTATGAATTGAAAATTACCCTGATCTGGGTTCGGGTTACCAAGATGCCGCTAGGGGTTCGATCATTACCAAGGGAACGGACGGCAACATCATCGATCCTAGCTAGCTAGTGGCTTCTCGATCGGGTTGACACACACGTTCGTCGCGCGCAGTGCTTCTTTTGATATGGTTAAGGCTTGCTTTTTTTCTTTTCTCCTTTTGAGCTACGTAGCGTGTATACGTGAAGAAATTGACACACACACACACACACACACACACACACATATTGATAGAGAGAGTATTGTGGATTTGTGATCCTCTTATGTTTGTGTGTTATACCATAGTGTTTCCGGTTATACATCAAGCTATAATTGATGTTCAAAAAAGAAAATTGCTTGTTTTACATGAATTGATGAGGATTTTGGGGATGCCCCTAGTTGAAGAAGAAACGGAGCAAAGCCAAGGTAAACTTTGGGCCTCCATGATAATGCTGCTACGGCGAAACCAAGGCCCAGGAGGCGAAATCAGTGGCGAATTACCGGATGAAGCTGAAAGCCCATGCGTTTTCCTCTTGGACAATTGTCAGGCCAGTAGCATTTCGTTCGTTTCTAGGGAGTACTGCTTGTGGGAGCTTCACAAGGGTTATTTTGGTGGGATCTCAGCCGCCGACACATGTCGTGTGCTGGGCCTCCTTTTGAATTTTGTTCTTTTTGTTTTTCTGTACGTGTTTTCGGGTTTTAGATGATTTTTTGTTTCATTTTTTCGGTTTTTGCTTGGTTTTCTTTAGGTTCTGGACAAAAAAATTAAAGAAAAAATGTGTGAAAAAAATGTGTTTTTTTTTGCTTCCGCCAAAGGCACAAGTTTGCTTCTCGTTGAGGCACTTGTTTGCTTCCATGAGAGGCAGGGCTATGCCTTTCGAAAAAGAAAAAATACATGTTTTTTCCTTCTGAGAGAGGCACGAGTTAGCATCTTATGGAGGCACGAGTTTGCTTCTACGAGAGGCACAACTTGATGTCCTGTAAGTGCACAGAGTTTAGTTATAGCCTTTTTAAAGTAAGTGTATCAATTTCACAGGGAGCACAAAAGTTAGTCTTTTATCTCGTGTAGGGTTTAAATAGTCATGTTTGCAAGTTATAGGAAATCCAAAGCAATAGTAAAATGGTGAAAACGGGGTAGCAAGGGTAAAGGTAAAATACTGGGGACGTAAAGTAGAATGTCGAAATCAATAGGATTAAGGCCTTCCCAGGGAGTCTGGATTCCCCACTAGCACACACCAATGCTACTTGTATATTTCTATTTGTGGGCAGAGCTGGTACAGATATGTGCATACACGCGGTAGCACCATATCATATGGCACCACCGTTCTTCCCCACTTCGGTTACCAAACGGTTATTAAGGGGAAAAAGGTCCCGGCGGATGCAGCCTATAGGTGGTCTCTGTTTTACCCCCTGCTGCAACGATCCATGACGAAGGGAGATAGGCTCTATCACGTACCTACCTTTCTGACCAGCCGATTCGCCAGCAGTAATAACCTTTCATTCTAATTTGGCATATGTTGGATGGTCAACTTCACCCAACATCAAGAAGACTACTAACGATCTATTACACAGAAGGGTTCCTACATATTTTAGATAATTAAATGTAGACTTATCACACATCTGCTGGGGCATAAAAGAGGTGAAATAAATCACGATGAACAGGATAATCCCACACAAGTAATACATGATCGAATCCACTCCAACTAATGCATTACAAATGGATAGGGCTGAGATGATGATGATGATGATGATGATGAAGCCCTCTTTCTGCAGAGTAGCGATAGCAGAGTCTTGAGTCGGTTCTCCTCTGAAGGCTAGGGTTCTCTCCTCTAGATGTGTTTCGCGTCCCTCCCTGTCTCTGATCCCCGATCCGACTTCATGGGATGGAAGTAGTGGACGAGGCAGTGACACTGGCACCTCATACGACCGCTCATACGAGCAGAGCGCTCGTATGAAAGGGCGTCTTTGGCTCTAGAGGCACTGCAGGAGCTCCTCACTTGGTCCCTTTGTTTCATTGGTTTACGCTAGTTGACTATCACCTTAAATAACATGGTTCCACTACCATTTCCTGGGATTCTTTCTATAAAAAATTATTTGCTCCTAATAAAGTTACCTTAGGGATACCCACAAAATATAGTGTGCGAAAGCGGTAAAACTCCACAAAGTCTACCATGTAGGCACAAAATAGCTATCAAACACATAAATTGGACACATCACTGTTGTGCCTCTTGGCAAAGGAAAAACACATTTTTTTGCTTCCGCGAGAGCCACAGGTTTACTTCGGCGAAGAAGGAAAAAAGTGTTTTTGCTTCCATGAGAGGCATAGGTTTGCTTCCGCAAGAGGCATAGTTGTGCCTATCAAAAAAGAAAAAAAACTATTTTTTTTGGTTTCCGCCAGATGCACAAGTTTGCTTTTTGTGGAGACACAAGTTTGCTTCCGCGAGAGGCACAATTGTGCCTCTTAAAAATTGATAAAGGTGAAAAAGGGGGCTTCCGACTCAGAGTTTTTTCTTCTGATTTTTTCATGAATTTGTTTTTTGCAGAAACCAATTAACATGGATCTTGTTTCGAACATCTCGACGCAAGGAATTCGGTGAAAACGGTTCAGAATTTAAACACACGGTTTAAGAGATAAACCGTTTTGAATAAACGAATCTACGGAAAAAAGAGAAAACTCACATGTTGCCTGGCGTCTCGTTGGGTGGCCTTTTTTCGTACAGACAGTGACCGAGCAGATCTTTCAAGCGTTTAGAAAGGACATGAAGGTCCGGTTGTAAATGCTCTAAGGGGTGTTT
This sequence comes from Triticum urartu, assembly GCF_056163025.1. NCBI lineage: Eukaryota > Viridiplantae > Streptophyta > Magnoliopsida > Poales > Poaceae > Triticum > Triticum urartu. Next base: position 56,496,308 of record NC_141875.1, on the reverse strand, counting down.
GTAAAATAGATCCATCCTATCCGTGTGCGTGCGTGCATGCATGTGTGCACTTTACAAAAAATAATTAATAAAAACACATGGCTGGAGCTTTTGCTGAGTATTGAACTTGGCAACAACTACAACACACGGACGTAGAGCCAGGGCTCCGCCTCCTTCTCCTCCTCCTTAAAGAAAGAAAGTTAGGGTTTGTGCCTCTCGCCGGCGCCGGCGCAGGTCCGCCTCGTCTCCGGTGGCTCTAGGGCCATGGAGGTACGGTGGATCCTGGCAAGGGCCGGCAGGAGGGCTCCGTTTTTAGTTGTTTTTTTCAATTTTGTTAGAGTTTGTGTCCTACTCAGGAAGACGAGATGGCGGCGGCTCCTTGAAGATGGAATAAAGGTCTCCCCGCCTAGCCCCCGTTTCGGCGGTGCGTCTAATATCGTTGGTGGGCGTGTGGAGGTGTGTCTCCGGCAGATCTATCTTTGGTGGATTTGCTCGGATCTCGTCGTTGTTCGGCTACGTTCGTGTGTCTTTGGTTTGGATCCTTCCGATCTATGTTATTTTTCATCGGCAGTGGTTGCTATTCTGGGGTGCTGGTCCTATGGGGCCTTAGCACGACGACTTCCCGACTGTCTACTATAACAAAGTTTGCTCGACTCCGGTGATGGAGGGACAATGACGGCGGCGCGCCTTCGGCTCGCTTCAGTGCTTGTAGTCATCGCTAGGTGGTCTACGGATCTGGATGTAAATTTTATTATTTCTAGTGTTCGTTGTACTACCATAATTGAAGATGAATAAATTGAAAGTTTTTCCCGCAAAAAAAGAACTTGGCAACAGCCTCAACAGTAGCGGTGCCTAACCATTCCTAACAATTTGCCAAGCGCCTCTGGAGTCGGCAAATCTTGTCACATGGTAGAACCTTGGAATGCCTTCATACCTACTTCTTCTGTCTTATAATGTAATACGTTTTTTGACACTATATTACTTCTTAAAGAACTCAAGAAATGATTTTTTTAGCAAAAAAAGTCTTCGCTGAATCCCATAGACATGGTACTCCGCAAAGGTGTCCCCGACCTTGGACCACTGGGCCACATGGCTCCTGAGTGCATATCTGGTGATACCGTCCAGTACATGATCCCCTGCTCCAGGATCATGTGGTCCGTTGGATCTGGACCGTAGGGGCAAGATTGAGAAGGTCACTTCCCATTGCCAAAGATGCAAATTACATCTTGTATCCTTCTGTAATTCAGCTAGAAGTTCTTCCTCGTCTGTTCTCTATGCTGTCTGACTCGACAGTTTTCCCATCGCCGCCGGCTACCATGCAGCATGTCTGACCGTCGACGGCTACTATGCAGCATGTCTCACGAGCTCCGGTCACATGGCGTGCGTCCCGCCGTCTCCCAATAGCATGGCGCATGTCTCTTCGGGATCATGTGGTCCGTTGGATCCGGACCGTAGGGGCAAGATTGAGAAGGCTCACTTTCCATTGCCAAAGATGCAAATTACACCTTGTATCCTTTTGTAATTCAGCTAGAAGTTCTTCCTCGTTCGTTCTTTCTGTTGTCCGCCGCCGGCTACCATGCGACATGTCTGACCGTCGACGGCTACTATGAAGCATGTCTGACGAGCCCCGGTCACATGGCGTGCGTCCTGCTGTCTCCCCATAGCATGGCGCATGTCTCTCCATCGCCGACCGAGCTCGGGTATTTTCCCCACCACCCCACCCGATTCAAATCGAGAAAAAACTTACCCGCACCACCACCAGTCCACCACCAGATTCAACAGCAATAGATTCACAAGCCTCCCACGCTGCCCATCCGCTCTAGTGAGCCCCAATCGTCAGAGCCAGTTATTCACAATCAGCTTATAAGGTTTCTCCCTTTTTTCACAATGGTTTCCTCTCTCACTTTTGTTTTTGCAAAAAAGATTTTCTTCTCTCACTTCCTACTGCATATCTTATAATCTTGATGCCATTTTTTACTTCTCGAGATTTCCTGGATCAATGTCTTGCACCAACAGGAATTTCAGTCAATGTTGCAGCAGCTAATGCGTGCCTGGTTGGATATTCCTCGATACATACTATCACAACGATCTTTGAGTTCAGCAAACTTGCCACTAAAATGTGGCTCTAGGCTACACATCCATCCTCACATTGGATGATTCCAATTTATACATCCTTCCTTTGCGATAGTACTCTAATTATTATCATCCCTGTTTTCAAGTCTGAATTCTTGGCAGAAGATACAATCTGCCTATAATTAGTAACTATTGTGGTGTATGATGGGAGATTGCAAACTTCTCATGTAAGCAGATTAACTGTGTATCCAACATCCACACAACATCACTTTATTTTTCATGTACTTCTATTTTTGGACTTCTAAATTCATTCACAATGTTGGCAGAAGCTCATGATACTGGTGCCGAAGCAATTACTGCAAAACCGAGTTGGTTTCAGTATCCAAATTTATATATGGTTCAATGAAGAGGATAATTAGTCACACTAGTAAGTGTGCACGTGCAACGCACGTCTTATAATCCACAATAGAAACATCTTTGAATTTTATTAGTTATATTTTAGCGAGTTTTTATACCGTGCCACTTAAATATGTCCCATGCGCAATGATGTGAGTGTAACACACATCTTCACATAAAATTCACGATCACATAAACATATTATAATTAGTTATAAAAATACTTAAGAAACAACAAGCAACATCCTCTACAATTAATTCTTTGATGGTTTTCTCTTAAAGGTCAACTATGTATGCCATTTATAATGCTTCATTCTTTGTTCCATTGCTGGGATACTGTTTAGAGATTCATTCCTGAATACATCAAAATATGTATCAAAAATCGTCTCCTCGGTTCACTGTCATCGTACATATGCATTATACAACAATGTTATAAAAAAATCATGTGCAACATGTATACATAGTTACTTTTCGAATAACGATACACCATAATAATTATGAAGATACATACCGAATATACCTGTTTAGAAGTTTTGGATGAAAAATCCCTCGTAAAGTACTCCATAGAATTTAACATCCACAGACCGCAGGATGAACATGATTACAGAATTTTAATATATTCAATAAAAATAATTATCAATTTATATAAACAGTTTTAGAAAAACATTTGAAATCATTAAATTATCAGGACTAAAAATTTATTTTAACCCCTGCCCTATCTACAAGAAAAATCACACGACTCCAACTAAACAGGACACACTATAATAATCCTTAAAAAAAGACACACTAGAATAAAAAATTGGAGGATAATGCCCAAACGCCCACACTCATTCACGGTCTCAAACCCATCACCTACCTCCCCACCGCCCAGCGGGTTGTTGCCCCTGTCTCCCGACCGTTCCCCATTCCGTACTCGCTAGCTCCCTCTCTCGACCTCAACCCTCCCCTTTGTCCCTACCTCTAGCACGAGGACTCACACGCCCTGCTCTTCCCCGCCCCTTCTCGTCGAATCCGGTCGCTGAAGTGCACGAGGAGGCTCTCGAGCTGGTCATGCTCGCGGGCGAGCCAGCCTTAGGCGCCGTCGGAGGCAGACGAACGGGACTCACCAGCGGCGACGCCCTGCCCCGCCTGGCCTCACCCGCGATGAGACACGCCGTCCCGCCCCCGCACCCAACTAGAGTATGAAGGCGTGGAGCAAGATGGCGGGCCACCGTGGCCGTGGCAGCGGGTTGTGGTGGTCGCTCTCGGGGAGGTGGCGACGATTACGGCGTTGAGCGGTGGTATGGTCAGTGCGGGGTGGGAGCGGCGGAGGTTGGTACACCACGAAGGAAGTTGAAGAGCAAGGGCGTGAGGGGCTGGCCATCCTCGCAAAGCCGGTATAATTAATAGGAGGCGGTGCGGCCAGGCGATGGGGCGACACGAGGCGGATCCGCCTGATCGCTGGTGGGCAGTCCACCTCGTCTCCGATCTCTTCGCGCCGGCGTTGATGCTATTCAGGTGAGGGATGCTCCTCCGACGAGGCGGCTCCCTGTGGTTGACTCTACTCGACGACCGCATGATTCAGGTCGACACGATGCGGGTACACGGCGAGAAGGTGATTCAAGAGGGGACGCAGGTACATTTTCCCTGCCATGTTGTGCTGGTGGAAAGAGCACTTGGAGCCGAGGCGGAGACACGGTTGGATGCGTAGATCGAGGTTGAAGAGGAGAGCGAGCGTCGGGAATGGAGGAGAGTTAAAGCTGCGGCGCGGTACGGTGCGACCATTCCCTCCCCTCTCGACGAAATCCACTCTCCCTCCCTCCCACAAGCGAGGGTGCCGCACCAGGAGATCCATGGCGTCCTGGAAGCCGAGGCTCGAGGCGAGGGCAAGGTAATAGCTGACGGGGACGAAGTGAATATGGAGAAGCTGATGTAGATCATCTCTTGGTTCGTGGAGGAACGGGATCTGAAGGAGGTGGCGGGGGCGGCATACAGGAAGCATACAGAGGCGGAGGACTGGCGACTCACGCCGTTGGGCGAGCCGGTTGGCGTGCTCAGGATGTTACTCTGGGCGATGGAGGAGGCGGCTTCAGACGACCCCAAGCAATCCATGAAGTGGAAGGCATTTCGATCGCGCTGCCGCGCTCCGGCAGGCCCGTCGGAGTTTGTGGTTGGTGAGGTGATGGGCCTCCCTACACCTATGCCTGCAGCGGCGAGGGAGGCGCGGGAAGATCTGGGAAGCGACAAGGCCAAGGAAGGAACGAAGCCTGGTGCGAAGAAGAAGTAGAAGAAGAAGATGCCGTTGATCCTGAGGAGGTTGCCGCGCTTCCCCCGTCGTTCGCCACATCTGCTCAGCCTCGCCCGCTCCCAGGGACGGTGGTAGGAACCTCACCGGTGGGCAGTCGTTTCTGGCTGCTCGCTGGTGAGGATTCCGACGAGGAGGCTAGGCCCTTGTTGGAGTTGCAAGGGACGATTTCCCCTATATCTAAATATCTCATTGAACCTACATCGGTGGGGGTGTCGGTGTCAAAACCAGCGGATCTCGGGTAGGGGGTCCAGAACTGTGTGTCTGAGGTTGATGGTAACAGGAGACAGGGGACACGAAGTTTTACCCAGGTTCGGGCCCTCTTGATGGAGGTAATACCCTACGTCCTGCTTGATTATATTGATGAGTATAGGGGTTACAAGAGTTGATCTACCACGAGATCGTAATGGCTAAACCCCTAGAAGTCTAGCCTATATGATTATGATTGCCTCTACGGACTAAACCCTCCGGTTTATATAGACATCGGAGGGGACTAGGGTTGTACAAAGTCGGTTACATAGAAAGGAAATAGTACATCCGGCCGCCTAGCAGTCCTTCCACGCAAAGGAGAGTCCTATCCGGACATGGGAGAAAGTCTTCTATCTTATATCTTCATGGCCCAATAGTCCGGCCCACGTCACACAGGACGGACGCCCGAGGACCCCTTAATCCAGGACTCCCTTAGTAGCCCCTGAACTAGGCTTCAATGACGAGGTGTCCGGCGTGCAGATTGTCTTTGGCATTGCAAGGCGGGTTCCTCCTCCAAATACTTCAAAACAGCTTTCGAACACAAAGAACATGTCTAGCTCTACAAAACAAGCACCACACACAACCGCAGAGAGCATAATATTTCACGAGTCCAATCTACTGACAACTTTCCGTAGCGTGATGCCACGTCACCACCCGGTCATTATTTTGAACCATTCTTCGGCCTGCCGCTCCATGCTTTGAGATGCGGTTTTATTGGCACGTCTTATCAAAGCAGAGATCGTGTCCCCTTATTACGGGATTTTCATCAATGCAGGCGTGGTTAATCCAACTGTGCCGCCTACGCGGCTCTTGGGAAACATGCGAGTTTTAAGGCTAGTGGGGGGGGGTGGCGCTTGATATTCGCTGCCTTTATAAAGGGATAAGGACTCACCCCCTTTCACCCACGCCTTTCTCTCTCTCTCTCTCTCTGCCCATCAGTTCTCGAGCTCTAGCGCCCAAGCTCCCATCCTTCCCGCCTCCAAACAGCACTCCAGTCATGTCTGGATCTGGAGCACAAGGCAAGTGGATGGTGTCCTCTGTCAAGGAGAAGGGCATCACCAGGCTCCGGGGAGGTCGGGTATCTAGCCAAAGAAACCGCCCACTGGCTTCCGGCCAAGGGACTGATCGTCCCCACCCCAGTGCCCCATGAGAGGGCCGTGTTCATCCCCCACTTCACCTGTGCGCTGGGATTTCCTCTCCACCCCTTTGTCCGCGGTTTCATGTTCTACTACGGGCTAGAATTTCATGATCTGGCCCCCAATTCCTTCCTCAACATCTCAGCATTCATTGTCGTGTGCGAGGCCTTCCTCCATAACCCTCCCCACTTCGGACTGTGGATGAAGGTTTTCAACGTGAAGCTGAAGGTGGTGGATGGCCAACATGCAGAGTGCAAAGGCGCCATGGTGAGCAAGTTGCCCAATGTCACATGGCCCAAAGGTACCTTTGTGGCGACGGTCAAGGGGGTGGCAACAGCTGTGGCTCTATGTCACAGAGCCTCGCGATACCACCTAGGCCGCAGCTCCTGAATTCTAGTCCGGCGCCCCGATGCGGCTCACCTCCTGGCTAGAGAAGGGCCTGGACTGGTCTTCGTCGGATGAGCTGACAGCACTCCAAACGCGCATCAAGCGCATGGTGGACAAGGACGTTAAGCTTGTCAATGTGATTCAGGTGATGCTCGCTCGCCGGATCCTGCCGTGCCAAAGCCGGATTTGCCACTTGTGGGAGTTCGACCCGACCAAGCACCGGACCTTGCAATAGTTCTTCGACACTACGCACGAAGACATCTGGAAGGTGCTCTTCAAGGCCAACGAGATGTGGCCGACGACGACCGAGGACCGCGGGCGCGACCTGGCCCATCCTGCTAGTGCGGTAAGTGTTCCGTATTTCAAGGTGTACCCTTTACTTGCGTACTCAAGGAAGATTTCTAAACTTCCCTATTTTGTTTTTTCAGGGCTGTACAAAGAAGGCGGACCGGATTCAGTGTCCGGCTCCGCTGCCCGAAGAACCAGCAATCCCGCTTCTGACGAAGATGCTGGTTTCGATGCCCTATCAGGCGCCGGAGAAGAAGGCCAAGGGGACCAGGGGTGGTCTCCACCGTAAGGGCACTTCGGACGTGACGTCCGAAGACGCCGACACCCACTCCCCTCCCGCCACCGACGACGAGGAAGAGGAGGAAAGCGATTCTCCCTCTCAAGGGGAGGGAAGAAAAGAGCGGCCTCCACGCATCTGGAGGCAGAGGCGTCCAAGAAGGGGAAGGCCTCCGCCGCGGACAACCCCGTGTGGGATATCGACATCAGCTCCTAGTGGCGCCCCAGGGATAAGCCCCTGGCTGAATCGTAAGTACTCAAAGACGCACTCAAATATCCAGCTCCTTTACTTTATAGCTTTAACATGTTGAATCATGCACTTGCAGTCCGGCTCGCTCCGAACTCGAGCGATCCTCATCTTCGGGAAACTCGCTGGATCCGAAGGTGATGGACAACGGGTCTCTTCTGGCGGCCTCCTCTCCCAAGACTGTGGAAGACGCTGAAGTGTTGTCCTGAAGGACACTCCCGGCTCAGGGGGAGGCACAGGCGGCCATTACGGGGGTGCTAGAGGACAATACCTCGGCCGCCGGACACATGGGGGAGCAGATCCCCATGGATACTGGCGATGGGGGCCATCTCCAATTCGGCCCCCAGCCGAACACGATACCGGAGACCTATACGGCTCCGGAATCCGGCAGACAGCCTCCTTCAAAGGAAGGAGGTGCGCCAATTCCACCGGTGACCTCTGTCCATCCAGAGGCACCAGATACTCTATTGGAAGCGCTGCGAAGTGCTTCCATTGTTGAGGAACACCGTACCCTTATGGGTATGGTGGTTGAGAGGTTTCAGTCCGTCAAGAGCGGATTGACCGAAGCCTGCACAAGCCTTCTAACAGGATTTGAGGTAAGCGATGCAATTATATATAAGGAATGTCATAGTATAGACAGTAGCCCCTGAGACTCTGTCCGATGTTCAGAAAGAAGAGCCGGACAGAGGATGAAGTAATTTTCGCAGGAGACTAACTAAATATGTGATACGTCTCCAACGTATCTATAATTTTTGATTGTTCCATGCTATTATATTATCTGTTTTGGATGTTAATGGGCTTTATTTTACACTTTTATATTATTTTTGGGACTAACCTATTAACCCAAGGCCCAGTACAAATTGCTGTTTTTTTTGCCTATTTTAGTGTTTCGTAGAAAAGGAATATCAAACGGAATGAAACTTTCGGGAACGTGATTTTTGGAACAAATGTGATCCAGAGGACTTGGAGTGGACGTCAAGAAATGAACGAGGAGTCCACGAGGCAGGGGGCGCGCCTACCCCCACTGGGGGCGCCCTCCCCCTCGTGGGCCCCTCGTGGCTCAACCGACGTACCTTTTCCTCCTATATATACTCATATACCCTGAAAACATCCGGGAGCACCACGAAACCTTATTTCCACCGCCACAACCTTCTGTACCCAAGAGATCCCATCTTGGGGCCTTTTCCGGAGCTCCGCCGGAGGGGGCATCGATCATGGAGGGCCTCTACATCAACTATATGGCCCCTCCGATGATGTGTGAGTAGTTTACTTCAGACCTTCGGGTCCATAGTTATTAGCTAGATGGCTTCTTCTCTCTCTCTTTGAATCTCAATACAAAGTTCTCCTCGATCTTCTTGGAGATCTATTCGATGTAACTCTTTTTGCAGTGTGTTTGTCAAGATCCGATGAATTGTGGGTTTATGATCAAGTCTATCTATGAACAATATTTGATTCTTCTCTGAAATCTTTTATGTATGATTGGTTATCTTTGCAAGTCTCTTCGAATTATCAGTTTGGTTTGGCCTAGTAGATTGATCTTTCTTGCAATGGGAGAAGTTCTTAGCTTTGGGTTCAATCTTGCGGTGCTCAATCCCAGCGACAGAAAGGGAAACGACACGTATTGTATTGTTGCCATCGAGGATAAAAAGATGGGGTTTATATCATATTGCTTGAGTTTATCCCTCTACATCATGTCATCTTACCTAATGCGTTACTCTGTTCTTATGAACTTAATACTCTAGATGCATGCTGGATAGCGGTCGATGTGTGGAGTAATAGTAGTAGATGCAGGCAGGAGTCGGTCTAGTTGTCACGGATGTGATGCCTATATACATGATCATGCCTAGATATTCTCATAATTATTCGCTTTTCTATCAATTGCTCGACAGTAATTTGTTCACCCACCGTAATACTTATGCTATCTTGAGAGAAGCCACTAGTGAAACCTATGGCCCCCGGGTCTATTCTCCATCATATTAATCTTCTGTCAACAAGCTATTTCTATTACCTTTTATTTTGCAATCTTTACTTTTAATCTTTATCATAAAAATACCAAAAATATTATTTTATCATCTCTATCAGATCTCACTCTCGTAAGTGACCGTGAAGGGATTGAGAACCCCTTTACCGCGTTGGTTGCGAGGTTCTTATTTGTTTGTGTAGGTGCGAGGGACTTGCGTGTGGCCTCCTACTAGATTGATACCTTGGTTCTCAAAAACTGAGAGAAATACTTACGCTACTTTGCTGCATCACCCTTTCCTCTTCAAGGGAAAATCAACGCAGTGCTTAAGATGTAGCCATATGTTGTGTGTGAATAAGCAGGTGTCGTTGCTGGCTGCAACCTCTCATGCTGCTGAGGTCTCCGGACTAAAGCAGAGTCTGGAGCGGGCTGAGGGAGAACTCGACCGTGTAAAAAAGCAGCTAGAAGATAAACAAGGTATGCAATGTCCTTGTGTATATCCGGAAAGGATGGATGATTTGTACTAACCCTAGTGTCATGATATTTATTATTAGGGGCGAAGACCGAGGTGGAGGCCCTCAAGAAAGCGCTGGCCGAGGCCGAGGAGAGAGCAGCGAAGGAACAAGCCGCTCGTGAGAAACACGAGGCCAGGGTTGGCGAGGTCCAGCAGGAGCTCCAGGATGCTGTGCAGAAATGCGAGTCCTTGGAGCGCCACGTTGCGGATCAAGATTCTGAACTTGCCAAGGCCCGCCAAAGTGCACAAGATGCATGGGCTGAAGCCCAAGGCGCCCTCCAGGAGATCCAAGAGGCCAAAAAAATCACGGCTGGTAAGGCCTTTATTATGCAGAGCAAGTATGTGAAGAAAAGGTTCCTCTTACTGACCCGGATTTGGAGTTCTCCAGGGGCGCTTGCGGATCTGCCGCATAGTGTTGCCGACGCTGCGGAGTTCTTTCGAGCCGAAGAGGGAAGCTCGACGGAGAAGCTGTTCTGGTCGCAATACCTTGCGCCAGAACATCCGGTGCCCTTTAGCGATCAGCTAAAACACCTGGTCGAACTGCATAGGGTGGCCGAACTAGCCATGAAGGATTTGATAATCCGGCTATGGCCTGCCAAAGTCATACCCAATAGCTACTTCGGGCTCGTGAAGCGGCTGGTCAATGCCTGCCCCGTTTGGACGCCATCAAGCGGCCAGTCTGCATCGAGGGTGCGCGGATGGCCTTCGCCCGTGTCAAAATACAGTGGGCGAAGATGGACGCTGTCAAACTCACAACCGAGGGACCGCCTGCTGGCAAGGAGCACCACACGCCGGAGCACTATTTTGATGATGTCCTCAAGGGATCCCGCATTGTAGAGGGCTAGTGCTCAAAAGACATTATCTTTGAATGAGTACCTTTATGTTATCCCGCCCTTTATGATGAAAACAAGACTGATGTGTAATATAATGCTTGCTGTTTATTATTTAAAATTTTACCTCCTGTGCGGCCATTTTATTAAGTCTGAGGGTTGGCCAGTCGTCAGCTTTAGCCCCCACGTAGGTAGTACGGGGGTGTTCAAGATAAATCTAAAACACTCTTTATCCAAAAGTTTGGTCCTTGAAGGAGGTGTTTAGCGCAACGAACTAGTCAATCGGACTATGTGGCTTTATCACCCTCACTTAGCCATAGGAGTTTGACAATAGAATTTTAGGCGCAGCCCCTAGTATTCGTGATTCCAAACTAGGGTGCTGTAAACACCTGATCGGGTAAAGACCGATTCGTCGCATAATGCGGAAAAAATCGCAAAAGATTTCTAACCTCCGAACAGCTGGCCGGCTCACGTCGCATCATGACAGTCAGTTTTCGGCTTTCTCTACTGAGGTGCTCATCCGGATAAACCAAGACACAATCACAGTAGTTCTCCCTTTACTACCCTAGCCGATAGAGCAGAACGTAAGGTAGTAAGCACAGGAGCCGGGCAACCCAACTATTGACCAAAGACATGATTCGGAGCCAGTGCATATAATGCTGAAATTTGGGGTGCCGAACCGTACTGTAAAAAGTGTTCGGACTTTATTGCCGTAATATGGGGCGCAATGAAGCCTTGGCATTTTAAGGCGCACCAAAGTGTCTGAGTGCAATTGAAAAGATTATCAAGAAAAAATGAAGTAGCAAGCTAGTGCCGCGAAAGTTGGGCCGCAAACTGTTTCCATTATAGTTGGATTAATACGTCAAAGCGTATTTTGTACAAATAGTGCGATAAGCAACAATGGCTATTTAACCTGCCAAAACCAAGGAGGAGCTGCGTACGGGTCCTGAAAGCAGGTAGATTGGTCGTTGAGAAGAACATCTAGAGATTCCCCCACACGTCTGTGCTACTTGCCACCTTGGTATATCCGTCCTTCGAAAGGACTGATTATGAGGTCGTCGAGAGGGGCCTGCGGAAAAGAAACCTAAAAAGGATAAAAAGAAAAGTAAAAGTATGTGTGTCCAAGGAAGGTGAAGCCCTATTGTGGACCACAGTCTGGTTGTGCCTCCGTCTCCGCCCATGGTATTTTTAGTGCGTAGTTATGTACGCGCGGTACGTATGCCGCCACTTGGTCAGGACTGAGACAGAGGTCAAATTGCTAATCGAGCTCCTAACAATCCGGACTGTCTTGCCGCAGAGTAGTCCGGACTCGTTTCACAGTGTCCAGGAGTATGGCCGCCGAATTAAGGTTCTACTTGTGAAGGCCGCTCTGTACCTCTGCTGCCAGGGCAGCAGTGTGCTCCTCGGTACGGAGGGAGCGCTCCGTGTTTCCATTGACTGTTATGACACCGCGTGGTCCGGGCATCTTGAGCTTGAGATAAGCATAGTGCGGCACCGCATTGAATCGGGCAAACACGGTTCGTCCGAGCAGTGCGTGATAGCCACTGTGGAAGGGGACGATATCGAATATTAACTCTTCGCTTCGGAAGTTGTCCGGAGATCTGAAGACGACCTCCAATGTGATTGAGCCTGAGCAGCGGGCCTCTGCACCAGGTATAACTCCTTTAAAGGTAGTTTTGGTGGGCTTGATCCTTCATGGATCGATGCCCATTTTGCGCACTGTATCCTGATAGAGCAGGTTGAGGCTACTGCCACCGTCCATGAGGACTCGTGTGAGGTGGAATCCATCAATTATTGGGTCGAGGACCAGTGCCGCTGAACCACCATGATGGATACTGGTCGGGTGGTCCCTGCGATCGAAGGTGATCGGGCATGACGACCATGGGTTGAATTTTGGGGCGACTGGCTCTATCGCATAGTCGTCCCTGAGCGCGCGCTTGTGCTCCCTCTTGGGGATATGGGTAGCGTATATCATGTTCACCGTTTTAATTTGAGGGGGAAACTTCTTCTGTCCCCCTTGCGTTCGGTGGATGGGGCTCCTCGTCGTCATTTTCGCTTTTTGACCCCTTCTCTTTGTCTTTGGCTTTTAACTTGCCGGCTTGTTTGAAAACCCAACAGCTCCGGTCAGTATGGTTGGCTGGTTTATCGGGGGTCCCATGGATCTGACATGGACGATCGAGTATGCGGTCCAGGCTGGAAGGGCCCTGGTTATTTCTTTTATAGGGCTTCTTCCATTGACCGGACTTGGAGCCATTGAATCCGGCGTTGACCGCCGTGTCTTCGATATTGTCACCATTGTTTCGATGCTTGTGCCTGTTGCGTCGGGGCTTGACATTGCTATTTCTGGCTTCCGAAGTGCCATGTTCGCTTGCATTGTTATTGTTATGGGCTAGCCAGCTATCTTCGCGCGCGCAAAAGCGGGTCATAAGCGCTGTGAGGGCTGCCATGGACTTCGGCTTTTCTTGGCCGAGGTGTCGGGCGAGCCATTCGTCCTGGATGCTATGTTTAAAGGCCGCTAGGGCTTCGTCATTCAGACAGTCGATGATCTGGTTCTTTTTGGTTAAGAACCTAGTCCAGAATTTCTTGGCTGACTCTCCGGGCTGTTGAATTATGTGACTTAAGTCGTCGGCATCCGGAGGTCGAACATATGTACCTTGGAAGTTATCAAGGAAGGCTTCTTCCAAGTCCTCCCAGTTGCCAATGGAGTTTTCAGGTAGGCTGTTCAGCCAGTGTCGGGCTGGCCCCTTGAGTTTTAGGGGGAGGTATTTGATGGCATGAAGATCATCGCCGCGGGCCATATGAATATGGAGAATAAAGTCTTCAATCCATACCGCGGGATCTGTGGTTCCATCATATGATTCGATATTAACGGGTTTGAACCCTTCTGGGAATTCATGTTCCATTACTTCATCAATGAAGCAGAGGGGGTGTGCGGCGTCTCTATATCGGGCCAGATCGTGACGTAGTTCGGATGGAGTCCGTCTGCGATTTTCGGCTCGGACGTAATTGTGCTTGCCATGTTCGGCTTGATAGAAGTCGTCGCGCGTCGGGGCACGCCCCCCGCGATTCATAGATCGATCTTGTCGGTCTAGCTTTATTCTTCAGGTCCTGCCGCAGGTCATATGTGTATCCCTGAGCAGTTTTGTCTCTCCCTTTACGATGAGGTAGGATGGGCCGGTGTTCGGCTTGAGTTGCCGTTTTGTCCCGGCCGCGTGGTGGTCGACCAGTCACATTACATGCTGATGGTACGGGCTCAGGTGCGTCGTCATCGAATTGAGGTAGCAGTTTACGCTTCGGGTAACTTTTGGTTGGGCGCTCAAGGCCATATTCTTCTACTGCCAGGACATCAGTCCATCTATCATTGAGCAGATCTTGATCAGCTTGAAGCTGCCACTACTTCTTTTCCAGGCTCCTTGCAGTGGCTATTAGTCGTTGCTTAAAGCGTTCCTGCTCGATAGGTTCCTCAGGCACGAGAAAGTCTTTGTCGCCGAGGCTCACCTCATCCTTGGAGGGTGGAAGATAATTACTGTCCTCCGAGTCTTCATTTGCAGCCTATTCATCAGGGCTAACTCGCCCATCCTCCCGACCGTCTTGTTCAGAGTATTGCTCGACGGGATTTTCTTGGTCTTCGGCATCATCCGGAGTGTTGTTGTCTCTCATGCCGGTATTGCTGTCTTTGCTGCGGCATGATTTAGAGTGGCGTCGTGGGCGCTTTTGTTGTATCTCGAGAGGTTTATCCTCTACTGGATTTTTCTCTTTATCGCTGTCACCCTCCTTGGGTGCGTCCACCATATACACGTCATACAAAGAGGTGGCCGTCCAGCGTACGATAAACGGCAGGTTTTCGGCTTGCTCCTCTCCGGCATCGTCGTCCATACCGTTGATGTCTTCAGAGTCGTAATTGAGCATGTCAGTTAAGTCCTCTATTGTGGCGATGAAGTGGGTGGTGGGTGGGACATAAAATTCCCCGCTCTCAGCCCCTAGTCTGGGCTGGGCGTAGTTCGGACGTTGCTCCTCCGTAATCACGAGGGATCGCATCAAGTCCAGAGCCTCGCCTAAAGGCGAGGTTTGTTGAGGGAGAATAGAATTCGTGGAGTATGGCAGGAAAGGAATTCCTTGGCCAAGCTCACACGATGCTGACTCCGAGAGTTCGGAGCCGGCGTCCGGGGAAGAGTCCGGCTTGGTGGCGGACATCGGTGACGCTGCTTCCTCCGGCTCTCCCGTACTGGGCCTAGTGCCCACAGATAGTCCGGCGGGTTTAGAAATCCCGTCTTCGGTACTGGCGAGGCGCTCCGTCTCTAAGGCCAGAGCGGAGGTTGGGGTCATGAATCCTTGGAAGATCAAGTCTCCTCGGATATCAGTGACATAATCCAGGTTTCCGAAACTAATCTGGTGACCTGGGGCGTAGCTGTCGATCTGCTCCAGATGGCCAAGCGAGTTGGCCCGCAGTGCGAAGCCGCCGAATACGAAAATCTGGCCGGGGAGAAAAACCTCCCCTAGGACAGCATCATTGCAGATGATGGATGAAGCCATCGAACCTTCTGACAGCGACACAATGGAACTCTCAATGAAAGCACCAATGTCGGTGTCAAAACCGGCGGATGTTGGGTAGGGGGTCCCGAACTGTGCATCTGAGGTTGATGGCAATAGGAGACAGGGGACACGAAGTTTTACACAGGTTCAGGCCCTCTTGATGGAGGTAATACCCTACGTCCTGCTTGATTATATTAATGAGTATAGGGGTTACAAGAGTTGATCTACCATGAGATCGTAATGGCTAAAACCCTAGAAGTCTAGCCTATATGATTATGATTGCCTCTACGGACTAAATCCTCCGGTTTATATAGACACCGGAGGGGACTAGGGTTGTACAAAGTCAGTTCCATAGAAAGGAAATAGTACATCCGTCCGCCTAGCTTGCCTTCCACGCAAAGGAGAGTCCTATCCGGATACGGGAGAAAGTCTTCTATCTTGTATCTTCATGGCCCAATAGTCCGGCCCATGTCACGCAGGCCGAACGCCCGAGGACCCCTTAATCCAGGACTCCCTCAGGGGGGATTGGGAAAAATTAAAAATAGAAAACAACGACGATTAGCTTCCAAATGATGGGAAAAAATTGAAAGTAGAGTTCGTTCTGACTCTATTCCTTCTAGAGGGGGGGGGGAGATTGGGATCACCCGGAGCCAAGTTATGCTTGGTAGGGAAATCATCAATATGATGAGCCAGAAACAGTATGCTCAAATTCCTGATTTCTAGTCTAATGAGGCGACATATATTGATGAATTGGAGATTGAGAATGGTTTGGGCAATATGGAAAAAAGTAACCCTGATCCAAGGGAAGATTTCGATAAGAGGGGAAAAGGGGGGAAAAATTGGAAAGGGAGCGAAAGGCCTTTGGCGAATATGCTTTCTAAAAGCTTTGCCAGTATAAATTACGAGCCTATCCTCCTGTTGGGACGAGAGTGCGATCCCCTCGAGGATTTAGGTTTTCCCCTCCCCCCACCGCCACCAGAAACAGAAGGAGAGGAAGAGATGAACATGGGTTTTGCAGGAAATCGGGGTGGAGGGAGATCCAACCGTGGGGGAAGAGAGAACTTTCAATAGAGAAAGAAAGAAGAAGTAGACAAATACAGAGGGAATTTTCAACAACAAAGCAGAAGTTTGGAGGGCTTTGGATCCAGATTCACTCCTGGTAACTTCAACTACCAGGGAGATGGAGGAGAGGGGTCGAGATTAGGGACAAAAGTTACTGATGAAGACAAAGAGAATGAGGGAAATAAACAAGAGGTTGATCGAATAGGGCATGAAGGAAAAGTTAAAGATACTTTCCACTCTTTCAACCCCTATCTTGAGTTGCTCCAGCAACAACAGTGGTTTGGTGCGCTCCTTGCTCAGATGACATAGCAGGGGGCAGGTGCTACTGCAGGAAACGGAAATCAAACAGAAGGATTGAAAGAACCTGAAGGTGAAAATGGGAAGGGAAGCCACATGTACAATAGAGACAACAATAAGGAGAGAGCGATTGATACTGGAGCAGGATTTAGGCAGAATCAGAGGAATTGAGCGCGAGGGGGGGGGTGCTATGTTTGCACAGAGAGAAGGGACTAACTAGAACAAAAGTGGAGCTAACTGATATGTCTCCAATGTATCTATAATTTTTGATTGTTCCATGCTGTTATATTATCATTATTGGATGTTTTATAATCATTTTATAGTCATTTTTGTACTAACCTATTGACATAGTGCCAAGTGCGAGTTTCTGTTTTTTTTTGCATGTTTTTTACATCGCAGGAAATAAATACCAAACAGAGTCCAAATGCAGTGAAACTTTTTGTGGATTTTTTTGGACTAGAAGACATCCAGTGGGCCGAAGAAGCACCTAGGGGCTGCTCCGAGGGGAGCACAACCCACCAGAGCGCGCCTGGAGGCCCAGACGCACCCTGGTGGGTTGTGCCCACCTCGGGTGTCTCCCGGACCGCCTCTTTACTCTATAAATACCCCAACATTCCAGAAACCCCAGGGGAGTCGACGAAAATCAATTCCAGCCACCGCAAGTTCCAGAACCACCAGATCCAATCTAGACACCATCACAGAGGGGTTCATCATGTCCATTGGTGCCTCTCCGCTGATGCGTGAGTAGTTCTTTGTAGACCTATGGGTCCGTAGTTAGTAGCTAGATGGCTTCCTCTCTCTCATTTGATTCTCAATACAATGGTCTGTTGGAGATCCATATGATGTAACTCTTTTTGCGATGTGTTTGTTGGGATCCGATGAACTTTGAGTTTATGATAATATCTATCTTTTTATCCATGAAAGTTATTTGATTCTTCTTTGATCTCTTATATGCATGACTGCTTATAGCCTCGTATTTCTTATCCGATATTTGGTTTTTTTGGCCAACTTGATTTATTTATCTTGCAATGGGAAGAGGTGCTTTGTGGTGGGTTAGATCTTACGGTGCTTGATCCCAGTGACAGAAAGGGAACCGACACATATGTATCGTTGCCATTAAGGATAACAAGATGGGGTCTATTTCTACATAAATAGATCTTGTCAACATTATGTCATCGTTCTTATTGCATTACTCTGTTTCCCCATGAACTTAATACACTAGATGTATGCTGGATAGCGGTCGATGTGTGGAGTAATAGTAGTAGATGCGGGCAGGAGTCGGTTTACTAATCTAGGTCGTGATGCCTATATAATGATCATTGCCTGGATATCGTCATGATTATTTGAAGTTCTATCAATTGCCCAACAATAATTTGTTCACCCACCGTTTGCTATTTTTCTCGAGAGAAGCCACTAGTGAAATCTACGGCCCCGGGGTCTCTTCTTTAATATATTTTCCTTTGCGATCTATTTTATTTGCTTTTATTTTTAGATCTATTAAACTAAAAATACAAAAATACCTTGCTGCAATTTATTTTATTTGGCGTTTGATCTATCAATCTTCTGCAAATTTTATCCCGTCCACTAGCCAATTTCTGGCGCCGTTGCCCGAAAGGGATTGACAACTCCTTTAACACGTCAGGTTGCGAGTATTTGTTATTTGTGTGTAGGTGCCGTTCACGTATTGTTGCGTGGTTCTCCTACTGGTTCAATAACCTTGGTCTCATCACTAAGGGAAATACCTACCGTCACTGTACTGCATCATCCCTTCCTCTTTGGGGAAATACCGACATACTCTAGCAGACATCACTAACCTTAGGGTGATGTGCAATAAATGCAAAGATTTTAGACATTTGACTAGGGAATGCAAACTGCCCAAATGCATTATATATGGGAAAATTCTCACATTATAGAGGATTGCAACTAGCTGAAACAAATGAAACCAGTGCCCAAGTTTGTAGGATATGCAGCTAGGGGTTTGGGAGTGTTGCTGATCCAGAATTCTAAGGAAGTGGTGAGCAGTGAACAAATCAATCCAATGGCAATTGTCAGTATTGCTTCTCGAGAAATCAATGAAACTCAGTCTTTGTAGGGCTTCAACTATATGTTCAAATGGGATTGGCAATGGAGATGCAATAAGCATGGAGACAGAGCTTATCTTATGAGATTTCCAAATAAGAGCAGACTGATAGAACTTCACAAATTTGGGAATTTCAATCTCCTAGGGACAAAAGTTGTCATCAATGTAGACAACTGGACATATGACACTCAAGCCATAGGAAAGTTGCATACTGTGTGGGTGAAGTTGGGAAAAGTGCCTGGATGTTTTAAGCACTTCTTTGGTGTTTGTGAGGTGGCTGCTTCAATTGGCTCGGTGCTGGAAACTGACATGATGATGGTAGCTGGAACTATGTTGGTATTTCCCTCGAGAGGGAGGGATGATGTAGCATAGCGACGGTAGGTATTTCCCTTAGTTATGAAACCAAGGTTATCGAACCAGTAGGAGAACCAAGCAACACAACGTAAACAACCCCTGCACACAAATAACAACACATCACAACCCGACGTGTTAAAGGGGTTGTCAATCCCTTTCGGGGTATGGCGCCAGAAATGGCGTATGACGGGAGATAAAGTTGTAAATATTGATAGAGCGAGTGACAAATAAAATAAATTACAACAAGGTATTTTTGGATTTCTGGTTTAATAGATCTGAATAAAAATGCAAAGGAAAAGTATATCGCAACGCAAATATATGAGAAAGAAGACCCGGGGGCCGTAGGTTTCACTAGTGGCTTCTCTCGAGAAAAATGGCAAACAGTGGGTAAACAAATTACTGTTGGGCAGTTGATAGAACCTCAAACAATTATGACGATATCCAGGCAATGATCATTACATAGGCATCACGTCCAAGATTAGTAGACCGACTCCCGCCTGCATCTACTACTATTACTCCACACATCGAACGCTATCCAGCATGCATCTAGTGTATTAAGTTCATGGAAAACGGAGTAATGCAATAAGAACGATGACATGATGTAGACAAGATCCATTTATCTATATGGCGGTAGATATAGATCTCGTCCTTTTATCCTTAGTAGCAACGATACATACGTGTAGGTTCCCTTTTTGTCACTGGGATCAAGCACCGTAAGATCAACCTACAACCGGGCACCTCTTCCCATTGCAAGATAAATATATCAAGTTGGCCAAACAAAACCCAAATATCGGAGAAGAAATACGAGGCTATAAGAGGTCATGCATAAAAGAGATCAAAGAAACTCAAATACTTTCATGGATATAAAAACATAGATCTGATCATAAACTCAAAGTTCACCGATTCCAACAAACACGCCGCAAAAGAGTTACTTCATATGGATCTCCAAGAGACCATTGTATTGAGAATCAAGAGAGAGAGATGAAGCCATCTAGCTACTAACTACGCACTCGAAGGTCTACAAAGAACTACTCACGCATCATCGGAGAGGCACCAATGGAGGTGGTGAACCCCATACGAGATGGTGTTTAGATTGGATCTGGTGATTCTGGACTCTGGGCGGCTGGATGAATATTTCATCGACTCCCCTAGGGTTCTAGTATTTTTGGGGTATTTATAGTGCAAAGAGGCAGTCCGGGGGCACCCGAGGTGGGCACAACCCACCAGGGCGCGCCAGGAGGCACGCCCTGGTGGGTTGTGCCCCCCTCGGGGCACCCCCAGGTGCAACCAGGGCCCATTGCCTTCCTTCTGGCCCATAAAAATCTCCGTAAAGTTTCATGGAATTTGGACTCCATTTGATATTGATTTTCTGCGATGTAAAAAACATGGAAAAAATAGCAACAGGCACTTGGCAATATGTCAATAGGTTAGTACCAAAAAATGATATAAAATGACTATAAAATGATTATAAAACATCCAATATTGATAATAAAACATCATGGAACAATCAAAATTTATAGATACGTTGGAGACGTATCAGCATCCCCAAGCTTAACTCCTACTCGTCCTCGAGTAGGTAAGTGATAAAAACAGAATTTTTGATGTGGAGTGTTGTTCATCAAGTCAAAATCATATTCTTTTCTTTATAGCATGGACATTTGGACTTTTATCTGATTCAAAGCAATAGTCTATTTTCGACATAATAATTTAGATACTCAAGCATATCAACAAGCAACCATGTCTTTCAAAATATCAATGCTAAAATAAGTTATCCCTAGCCCATCATGCTCAAACATTGATCCATTCATGAAACACACTCGAATATTAACTACACCCAATACTTGAGCACGATCATATTGCCTCCTAGTTGGTGCTTTTATGAGAGAAGATGGAGACTCTAATTTCAAAATAAAAATTGCATAAAGTAAAAGAAAGTCCCTTCGCAAAGGGAAGTAGGGATTTGTAGAGGTGCCAGAGCTCAAAGCGAAAAATTTGAGATAAAACATTTTGGGAGGTGTATCCATCCCACCAACGAAAACGACTTAGAGTTCCCAATACTTTCCATGCATAGATATATCATAGGCGGTTCCCAAACAGAAAATAAAGTTTATTCCTTTTTCCACCATAACTTTCACTTTCCATGGCTAACCGTATCCATGGGTGCCCTCCATACCAACACTTTCCAAGGAATTTATTATTTGACAACATAAAGTAAATTCATTTCTTTTTTTTGCATTTCGGGACTAGGCATCCCTAATACCTTTGCCTTACTCTCGTGCAATGACAAGTGAATAAACACTCATCTTGAGAATAACACATCTAGCATGGAAAATATTAGCCACTCCTCACCACTCCGTGAGCGAAACAAACACACAAAAGAGAAGTTTATTTTGAAAATTAGAGATGGCACATGAAAATTTGCTTAGAACGGCAAAAGAATACTGCATATAGGTAGATATAGCGGACTCATGTGGCAAAACTAGTTTAAAGGATTTTGGATGCACAAGTAGAGATCATACTTAGTGCAAAATGAAGGCTAGCAAAAGATTGGCAAGCGACCAACCAAGAAACGAATAATCTCATAAGCAAGAATTAAGCATAATTAACACCGAATAATGCACCACAAGTAGGATATAATTTTCATTGCATGATTATTGCCTTTTATGCATGCATAGGTGATAACCCACAAGTATAGGGGATCACAACTGTTTTCAAGGCTAGAGTATTCAACCCAAATTTATTGATTTGACACAAGGGGAGCCAAAGAATATTCTCAAGTATTAGCAGCTGAGTTGTCAATTCAACCACACCTGGAAACTTAATATCTGCAGCAAGGTATTCAGTAGCAAAGTAATATGATAGTAGTGGTGATGGTGGTAAAAGGTAACGGCAGCAAAAATAATATTTTTGGTGTTTTATAGTGATGATAACAATAGCAACAGAAAAGTAAATAAGCGAAGAACAATATAGGAAAAGCTCGTAGGCAATGGATCGGTGATGGAGAATTATGCCGGATGTGATGGATCATGTAATAGTCATAACCTAGGGTGACACAGAACTAGCTCCAGTTCATCAATGTAATGTAGGCATGTATTCCGAATATAGTCATACGTGCTTATGGAAAAGAACTTGCATGACATCTTTTGTCCTATTGGAAACTAAGGGATATTAAGGCCTCCTTTTAATAGGGCACTGGACCAAAGCATTAACACATAGTGAATACATGAATTCCTCAAACTACGGTCATCACCGGGAGTGGTCGCGATTATTGTCACTTCGGGGTTGCCGGATCATAACACATAGTAGGTGACTATAGACTTGCAAGATAGGATCAAGAACTCTCATATATTGATTAAAACATAATAGGTTCAGATCTGAAATCATGGCACTCGGGCCCTAGTGACAAGCATTAAGCATAGCAAAGTCATAGCAACATCAATCTCTGAACATAGTGGATACTAGGGATCAAACCCTAACAAAACTAACTCGATTACATGATAAATCTCATCCAACCCATCACCGTCCAGCAAGCCTACGATGGAATTACTCATGCACGGTGGTGAGCATCATGACATTGGTGAAGGAGGAAGGTTGATGATGACTATGGCGACGGATTTCCCTCTCCGGAGCCCCGAACGGACTCCAGATCAACCCCCCGAGAGAGTTTAGGGCTTGGCGGCGGCTCCGTATCGTAAAACGCGATGAATCCTTCTCCCTGATTTTTTTCTCCCCGAAAGTGAATATATGGAGTCAGGGTTGAGGTTGGTGGAGCATCAGGGGGCCCACGAGGCAGGGGGTGCGCCCAAGGGGGGCAGGCGCGCCCCCACCCTCGTGGACAGGTGGAGGCCTCCCTGACGTGGATTCTTTTTCTAGTATTTTTTATATATTCCAAAATAATTCTCCGTTGATTTTCAGGTCATTCCGAGAACTTTGATTTCTGCACAAAAATAACACCAAGGCAATTCTGCTGAAAACATCGTCAGTCTAGGTTAGTTCCATTCGAATCATGCAAGTTAGAGTCCAAAACAAGGGCAAAAGTGTTTGGAAAAGTACGACGGAGACGTATCAACTCCCCCAAGCTTAAACCTTTGCTTGTCCTCAAGCAATTCAGTTGATAAACTGAAAGGGATAAAGAAAAACTTTTACAAACTCTGTTTGCTCTTGTTGTTGTAAATATGTAAAGCCATCATTCAGGTTTTCAGCAAAGATTATGAAGTAACCATATTCAAAATAACACTTAGGTCTCATGTTTACTCATATCAATGACATAATCAACTAGCGAACAATAATAATAAATCTCGGATGACAACACTTTCTCAAAACAATCATGATATGATATAACAAGATGGTATCTCGCTAGCCCTTTCTGAGACCGCAAAACATAAATACAGAGCACCTTTAAAGATCAAGGACTGACTAGACATTGTAATTCATGGTAAAAGAGATCCAGTCAAGTCATACTCAATGTAAACTAACAGTAATAGATGCAAATGACAGCGATGCTCTCTAACTGGTGCTTTTTAATAAGAGGATGATGACTCAACATAAAAGTAAATAGATAGGCCCTTCACAGAGGGAAGCAGGGATTTGTAGAGGTGCCAGAGCTTGGTTTTGAAATAGATATGAATAATATTTTGAGCGGTATACTTTCATTGTTAACATAACAACCGAGAGATGGCGATATCTTCCATGCTACACGCATTATAGGCGGTTCCCAAGAAGAATGGTTAAGTTTATACTCCCCCACCACCAACAAGGATCAATCCATGGCTTGCTCGAAACAACGAGTGCCTCCAACTAACAACAGCCCTGGGGGAGTTTTGTTTGCAATTATTTCGATTTGGTTTGCTTAAAGCATGGGACTGGGCATCCCGGTGACCAACCATTTTCTCGTGAGTGAGGAGCGGAGTCCAATCCTCTTGAGAATAACCCGCCTAACATGGAAGATACGGACAACCCTAGTTGATACATGAGCTATTCGAGCATACAAAACAGAATGTTTATTTGAAGGTTTAGAGTTTGGCACATACAAATTTACTTGGAATGGTAGGTAGATACCGTATATAGGTAGGTATGGTGGACTCATATGGAATAACTTTGGGGTTTATGGAATTGGATGCACAAGCAGTATTCCCTCTTAGTACAAGTGAAGGCTAGAAAAAGACTGGGAAGCGACCAGCGAGAGAGCAACAATAGTCATGAACATGCATTAAAATTAATCAACACCGAATGCAAGCATGAGTAGGATATAATGCACCATGAACATAAATATCGTAGAGGCTATGTTGATTTTGTTTCAACTACATGCGTGAACATGTGCCAGGTCAAGGAACTCGAATCATTCAAAAGAGGATACCATCCTATCATACCACATCACAACCATTTTAATAGCATGTTGGCACGCAAGGTAAACCATTATAAGCTCCTAGCTAATTAAGCATGGCATAAGCAACTATAATCTCTAATTGTCATTGCAAACATGTTTCTTTCATAATAGGCTGAATTAGGAACGATGAACTAATCATATTTACAAAAACAAGAGAGGTCGAGTTCATACCAGCTTTTCTCATCTCAATAAGTTCATCATATAATCAGCATTATTGCCTTTCACTCGCACGACCGAATAGTGTGGATAATAATAATAGTGCACGTGCATCGGACTAAGCTGAAATCTGCAGGCATTCAATTCAAGAGAGAAGACAAGGTAATATGGCTCTTTGTTAGATCAACAATAATGCATATGAGAGCCACTCAATCATTTTAATCATGGTCTTCTCCTCTCGACCCCCAAAGAGCAAGAAAAGAAATAAAACTATTTATATGGGAAAGCTCCCAACAAGCAAAAGAAGAACGAGAAATCTTTTTGGGTTTTCTTTTTAATTACTACTACAGGCATGGAAAGTAAACTAGCTAAAAGCTACAACTATTTTTTTTGTTTTTCTTAAGGTTTATCAAACACACAAGAAGAAAGCATAAAAGGGAAATAAACTAGCATGGATGTTACAATGAAAAAGTATGAGCACCGACAACTAGCAATGAGTGTGTGAACATGAATGTAATTTCGGTGAGAAATACATACTCCCCCAAGCTCAGGCTTTTGGCCTAAGTTGGTCTATGACCACAGCTGGCCTGGCGGATATCCAAAGTTGTAGTTGGGGTCGTACTGAGATGCAGCGGCAATTGCCTGATGAGATGCAGCTTGGAGGCAAGCCGTCTCCGCCCTCCTCTCATACTCGGTCGCCTCCTCCCTGGTTATAACATATCTCCCCTTTGCCTGGAAGTCAAAGAAAGTAGGAGCAGGGAGAGTGACGTGATAGGTGCATCATCTGTCAAAGATTAGTCGGTACTGGAGGAACTGATCGTTCCTCTCAACAAACTGATGACGAACCATAGCCTCATAATCTAAATAAACAGGAGGCAACTCAATATCATACCCACGTATAGGTATATCAAGAAAATTAGCTAGACGGGTTGCATAAATTCCACCAAAGAAATCTCCATTAAATCTATTATTATGCAACCTACATGCAACAATGGCTCCCAAATTATAATGTTTATCTCCTAATAAAGCACTCCTGAGAACACCGAGGTCAGGGACACACATGTGACATGCTTCATCCTTACCATTTATGCACCTACCTATGAAGAGAGCAAAATAATGTATAACATGAAAATGAATGCTCCCTATGGTAGCTTGTGTTATATCTCTAGATTCCCCCATAGTTATACTAGCAAGAAAATCTCTAAACTCAGATTTGCGAGGCTCACTAGTGCTGCCCCATTGTGGAAGTTTGCAAGCAGTATTAAAATCCTCTAAGTCCATAGTATAATAATTTTCATAAAGATCAAATAGGACAGTTTGAGAATTGCGTGATGATGAAAATTCAAACCTTCTCACAAAGGAATCAGTGAGATAGTGGTATTGGCGGCACTTATCTGCCTCGAACTCTCAAGATCGGCATTACGCACATACGCGTTAAATTCTTCCTTGATTCCTGCTCGATCCATAAAGTCCTTTGACGGCCATTCACAAGCCCGCACCCGAGCTTCCCTCGGTGGTTCATCGTCGACATCGCGTATTGCAAGCCTGCATCCTTGCTTCCTTGAAGGACCACCTTGGTACATTTTCCTAAACATATTTCTTCCTCTGAAAAATTTCTGAAATTTTTGGTAACTTCAAACTAAAAGTGAACCAAACTCAACAAGATTAATAGCAACTACTCCTACAAGTGCCTAGAGGCAATATCATGCATCAAAACTACTTTTGACCACATAAATTTGACGTGCAAGCTCAAGAACAGGGTCACCTAAGCAGCAAAAATGTGCAATGAATAAAGCACTAGAACAAAAGCTAATTGGACCATTGGAGGAGTCACATACCAAGGAACAATCCCCCAAAGCAGTTTTGTGAATGGAGCTTTGAGCAAGGAGATCGAAAATGGCAGCAAGATGAGCTTGGACTCGGGTTTGAGCTGGCTAGTGATGTTTTTGGGAGGAAGAAGGAGTGTGTGGTGGCTGGAATAAGTGGAGGGGAGCCACCATGGGCCCACGAGGCAGGGGGCGCACCCAGGGGGTGGGCGCGCCCTGGACCCTCGTGGCCAGGTGCTTGCTCCCCGTGTTGTGTTCTCAGTGCCAGATATTCTCAAATATTCCAGAAAAAATCATATTTAAATTTCAGGGCATTTGGAGAACTTTTATTTTCGGGGTATTTTTTATTGCATGGATAATTCAGAAAACAGACAAAACTTACTATTTTTGCTTTATTTAATATAAATAACAGAAAGTAAAAAGAGGGTACAGAGAATTGTGTTTTCTAAATTCATCCATCTCGTGCTCATCAAAAGGAATCCACTAACAAGGTTGATCAAGTCTTGTTAACAAACTCATTCCGAATAACATGGAACGGGAGAATTTTCGAATAACACTAGGTTACCTCAACGTGGATATGCATGTCCCCAACAATAAGAATATCATATTTCTTCTTGACAGTAGGAAGAGGAAATTCAAAACCTCCAATAGTAATAGTTGGATTTTTTCCAATAGAATTGATACTATGGACTTGAGGTTGTTTCCTCGAAAAGTGTACCGTATGCTCATTACCATTAACATGAAAAGTGACATTGCCTTTGGTGCAATCAATAACAGCCCCTGCAGTATTCAAAAAGGGTCTTCCAAGAATAATAGACATACTAACGGCCTCAGGAATATCAAGAATAACAAAGTCCATTAAAATAGTAACGTTTGCAACCACAACAAGCACATCCTCACAAATACTGATAGGTATAGCAGTTGATTTGTCAGCCATTTGCAAAGATATTTCAGTAGGTGTCAACTTATTCAAATTAAGTCTACGATATAAAGAGAGAGGCATAACACTAACACCAGCTCCAAGATCACATAAAGCAGTTTTAACATAGTTTCTTTTAATGGAGCATGGTATAGTTGGTTCTCCAGGATCTCCTAGTTTCTTAGGTATCCCACCCTTAAAAGTATAATTAGCAAGCATGGTGGAAATTTCAGCTTCGGGTATCTTTCTTTTATTAGTAACAGTATCTTTCATGTACTTAGCATAAGGATTCAATTTAAGCATATCAGTCAAATGCATACGCAAGAAGATAAGTCTAATCATTTCAGAAAAGCGCTCAAAATCCTCATCATCCTTTTTCTTGGATGGTTTAGGAGGAAAAGGCATGGGTTTCCGAACCCATGGTTCTCTTTCTTTACCATGCTTCCTAGCAACAAAGTCTCTCTTATCATAACGTTGATTCTTTGATTGTGGGTTATCAAGATCAATAGCAGGTTCAATCTCTACATCATTATTATTGCTAGGTTGAGCATCAACATGAACATCATCATTAACATTATCACTAGGTTCATGTTCATTACCAGATTGTGTTTCAGCATCAGAATAGAAATATCATTGGGATTCTCAGGTGTGTCTACAACAGGTTCACTAGAAGCATGCAAAGTCCTATCATTTTTCTTTTTCTTCCTCTTAGAAGGACTAGGTGCATCAATATTATTTCTCTAAGAATCTTGCTCAATTCTCTTAGGATGGCCCTCAGGATACAAAGGTTCCTGGGTCATTTTACCACCTCTAGTCATAACTCTAACAACATTATCATTCTTCTTACTATTTAATTCATTGAGCAAATCATTCTGAGCTTTAAGTACCTGTTCTACTTGAGTGGTAACCATAGAAGCATGTTTACTAATAAGTTTTAGTTCACCTTTAACATTAGCCATATAATCACTCAAGTGTTCAATCATATAAGCATTATGTTTCAATTGTCTACCAACATAAGCATTAAAATCTTCTTGCTTAACCATAAAGTTATCAAACTCATCTAGGCACTGCCTAGCAAACTTAGTAGGAGGGATTTTATCTTTATCATATCTATAGAGAGAATTTACCTTTACTACCTGTGTCGGGTTATCAAGACCATGAATTTCTTCAATAGGAGGTAAATTCTTAACACCTTCAGCTTTAATACCTTTTTCTTTCATAGATTTCTTTGCCTCTTGCATATCTTCAGGACTAAGAAATAGAATACCCCTTTTCTTAGGAGTTTGCTCAGGAGTTGGTTTAGGAATTGGATCAGGGAGTGTCCAATTATTCCCATTAGTCAACATATTATTCAATAGAATTTCAGCTTCATCAACAGTTCTTTCCCTGAAAACACAACCAGCACAACTATCCAGGTGGTCTCTGGAAGCATCGGTTAGTCCATTATAAAAGATATCAAGTATTTCATTTTTCTTGAGAGGATGATCGGGCAAAGCATTAAGTAATTGGAGAAGCCTCCCCAAGCTTGTGGGAGACTCTCTTCTTCAATTTGCACAAAATTATATATTTCCCTTAAAGCAGCTTGTTTCTTATGAGCAGGGAAATATTTAGCACAGAAGTAATAAATCATATCCTGGGGACTACGCACACAACCAGGATCAAGAGAATTAAACCATATCTTAGCATCGCCCTTTAATGAGAATGGAAATAATTTAAGGATATAATAGTAGCGAGTTTTCTCATCATTAGTGAATAGGGTAGCTATATCCTTTAATTTAGTAAGATGTGCCACAACAGTTTCAGATTCATAGCCATAGAAAGGATCAGAGTCAACCAAAGTAATTAACTCAGGATCAACAGAGAAATCATAATCCTTATTAGTAACAAAGATAGGTGAAGTAGCATAAGCGGGATCATATTTCATTCTAGCATTCAAAGTTTTCTGTTTCAACTTAGCTAGATTTCTTAAGATCACTCCTATCATTGCAAGCAAGAAAGTCTCTAGCAGTTTCTTCATCCATAACATAACCCTTAGGAACAACATGCAATTCATATCTAGGGGGAGAATCTTCATCATCACTTTCATCAATATCATCAGTTTCAATAATTTCATTCTCTCTAGCCCTAGCAAGTTGTTCATCAAGAAATTCACCAAGTGGCACAGTAGTATCAAGCATAGAAGTAGTTTCATCATAAGTATCATGCATAGCTGAAGTGGCATCATCAATAACATGCGACCTATCAGAATTAATAGCACAAGCAGGTTTAGGTGTCGCAAGTTTACTCAAAACAGAAGGTGAATCAAGTGCAGAGCTAGATGGCAATTCCTTACCTCCCCTCGTAGTTGAGGGATAAATCTTGGTTCTTGGATCTTTCAAGTTTTTCATAATGATAAGCATATATAAATACCAAGTGACTCAAAGAATAGAGCTATGCTCCCCGGCAACGGCGCCAGAAAATAGTCTTGATAACCCACAATTATAGGGGATCAAAACAGTTTTCGAGGGTAGAGTATTCAACCCAAATTTATTGATTCGACACAAGGGGAGCCAAAGAATATTCTCAAGTATTAGCAGCTGAGTTGTGAATTCAAGCACACCTGGAAACTTAATATCTGCAGCAAGGTATTAAGTAGAGAAGTAATATGATAGTAGTGGTAAAGGTGGTAAAAGGTAACGGTAGCAAAAGTAATATTTTTGGTGTTTTATAGTGATGATAACAATAGCAACGGAAAAGTAAATAAGTGAAGAACAATATAGGAAAAGCTCGTAGGCAATGGATCGGTGATGGAGAATTATGCTGGATGCGATCGATCATGTAACAGTCATAACCTAGGGTGACACAGAACTAGCTCCAGTTCATCAATGTAATGTAGGCATGTATTCCGAATATAGTCATACGTGCTTATGGAAAAGAACTTGCATGACATCTTTTGTCCTACACTCCCGTGGCAGCGGGGTCCTATTGGAAACTAAGGGATATTATGGCCTCCTTTTAATAGAGTACCGGACCAAAGCATTAACACATAGTGAATACATGAACTCCTCAAACTACGGTCATCACCGGGAGTCGTCCCGATTATTGTCACTTCGGGGTTGCCGGATCGTAACACATAGTAGGTGACTATAGACTTGCAAGATAGGATCAAGAACTCTCATATATTGATGAAAACATAAAAGGTTCAGATCTGAAATCATGGCAGTCGGGCCCTAGTGACAAGCATTAAGCATAGCAAAGTCATAGCAACATCAATCTCAGAACATAGTGGATACTAGGGATCAAACCCTTACAAAACTAACTCGATTACATGATAAATCTCATACAACTCATCACCGTCCAGCAAGCCTACGATGGAATTACTCACGCATGGCGGTGAGCATCAATAAATTGTGAAGGAGGAAGGTTGATGATGACGATGGCGATAGATTCCCCTCTCCGAAGCCCCGAACGGACTGCAGATCTGTAACGCCCGGGTAATTAAGCTACAGTAATCCCACGCTAATGGTGCCACATCACCTCTGTCACTGTAGTTAATCTCGGGTTAATTCAAAACCGTTTCAAAATTCAAATTCAAATTAATGTAAACAATAAAAGTTTCCAAAAGTTAAAACAAAAATGTTCGGGTAGTGCCTAATATTACTTAGGTAATTATAGTGAAGAAAACTCCTTTTTAATCCCTAGATATTTTAAAATGAATTAAAACAGAAGAGAGAAATAAACAAAAGAAAAAGGGAAAAGACAAAACTAACAAAAAAAGAAGAAAGAAAGAGCCCCCCCAATTGGGCCTTGGCCTAGCAGGCTGCCAGGCCGCCAGGCCGGCCCAACCGCGCCCTCTACTAACCTCCCCTGGGTGCCCGAAACCCTAGAGACACCCCACTCCCCCCTCACGCGATCCCTCTCCCCACGATCTCCCCCACACCTCTTTCCCCCCGATCTGGATCGGGGCTCGACCCCGACTGCCCCCGTCGCCGCGTCGGCCACGACGCCGTCGCCGGACCTCCTCCCTGTCGCCGCCCGTCGTTC
Source organism: Triticum urartu (assembly GCF_056163025.1). NCBI lineage: Eukaryota > Viridiplantae > Streptophyta > Magnoliopsida > Poales > Poaceae > Triticum > Triticum urartu. The sequence continues at coordinate 56,465,054 of NC_141875.1, read as the reverse complement.
GCCGGACGCCTCGCCTTCCTCCCCGAAGGCCGCCACTGCCCCTGGCGCTGCCCCGGCTTCGCCGCTCACTGTCGCCGGACCCCGGCGCCTTCGCCACCTCGTCGGCGTCGCCTCCCTGCCTCTCCATCGTCGGCCACCCCAAGTTTCCCCGAGCCCACTTCCCCGTACCCTGCCACTCCCCCTGTGAGCTCCTCCCCCTTGCTGTTCTCCTCGCTCACACACGGCGCCCGCGCTGTCCCCGCCGCGATCACCGCTCCCTCCTGGCTCCAACACGCGCGCACCGCACCAGGCGACCCTGCGCCCGCCCGCGGTGGCCTGCTGTCGCCGCCCTACATGCCCAATGACGGCCGCGCCCTGCCTTTGCCCCCCGCTCGCGACCCTTCCCCCTTGCTCGCTGTTGTTCTGCCCGCGCCACCGCGTGGCCGCCCACTCCAGCCCATTCTGCTCACCGCACGACCGCGCGCCCGTGCCGACCGCTGCGACCCCTTGCTCACCGCCACCTCCAGCTGCGTCGCCTGCCCCGACCGCCCCAACGAGCTCCGCTACATCGCGCCCTCCGCAGTCGCCGTCCTTGCCGCGCTCGACGCCTGCCCGTGTCGTTCGCGCCTCACGCCAGGCCGCAGCCCTGCTCCCCGCACCCGCCTCGCCTTCGCCCGGCCACCCTAGCGCACACGCGTCGCCGCCCCTGCGTCGCCTCCACTTGCCGCGGCCGGCCGCCGAGCCGTGCCGTCGACCACGCGCCCGGCGCCGGCGCTCCGGCGCACACACACGCCGCCCCATCGCCTCGGGTCCGCCCCGATGGGCGCCTCGCCCGCAACGACGCCCATTTGCCGCTAACCCGCATCGGCCCCCTGGCCCAATGACATATGGGCCCCACCCACAAAACGTGTTGAACAAAAAATAATAATAATAAAATAATAATAACAATAAAAAATTAATAATTAATAATTAATAATTAAAATAAATAATTAATTAATTAACTTAATTAATTCTGATTAAATTAACTAATTATGATTAATTAACCTAATGACTAATTAATCTAATTAACTACTGTTAATTAACTAAACAGTCTATGACTAGTGGGACCCACACGTCAGTTTGACCAGTCAACACCTCTGTTGACTGCTGATGTCAGCAAACACTATTCAAGATAATGTTGATTTAAATAATTAAATAAATCATAATAATGATTTAAATCTTTTAAAATTAATATAAAATAAACCATACCTCGGATGGGAACACTTTGTACATGAAAGTTGCTCAGAACAACGAGACGAATCCGGATACGCAACCCGTTCTTCCGCCACGCATACCTAGCGTAGCGAACACGCAACTTTCCCCCTCTGGTTCATCTGTCCGAAAATGCTAAACACTGGGGATATTTTCCGGATGTTTCCCCCCTTCACCGGTACCACCTCATAACGCGTTAGGGCACCCCTAGCACCGCTACTTGTCATGTCATGCATCGCTATGCATGTTTTTGCTTAATATTTATTGTTTCTTCCCCCTCTTCTCTCGCTAGACACCGAGACCGACGCCGCTGCTACCCAGTACGACTACGGTGTTGACGACCCCTCTCTCTTGCCAGAGCAACCAGGCAAGCCCCCCCCCTTGATCACCAGATATCGCCTACTCTTCTCTATACTGCTTGCATTAGAGTAGTGTAGCATGTTACTACTTTCCGTTAATCCTATCCTGTTGCATAGCCTGTCATTGTTGCTATAGTTGTTGATACCTTACCTGCAATCCTAAATGCTTAGTATAGGATGCTAGATTATCATTAGTGGCCCTACATTCTTGTCCATCTGCCATGCTATACTATTGGGTCGTGATCACTAGGGAGGTGAACACGGGTATATACTTACATAAATGATATATGATACATGTGGTGACTAAAGTTGGGTCGGCTCGTAGAGTACCCGCGAGTGATTCCAGTGTGGGGGCTGAAAGGACGGGTGGTTCCATCCCGGTAGTGGTGGGCCTGGGTTCCCGAGGGCCCCCAACTGTTACTTTGTGGCAGAGTGATAGGGCAGGTTGAGACCACCTAGGTGAGAGGTGGGCCTGGCCCTGGTCGGCGTTCACGGTTACTTCAAAATAACACGCTTAACGAGATCTGGGTATTTGATCTGAGTCTGGCTACTGGCCTATACGCACTAACCAACTACGTGGGAACAGTTATGGGCACTCGACGTCGTGGTATCAGTCGAAGCCTTCGTGATGTCAGCGACTGAGCGGCGCGCGCCGGGTTGGACTGGAACGCCTGCTCTTGTATAAGGGAGGCTAGGTCTGCTCACAGGCCACGTACGCAACGTGCAGGTGTGCAATGGGCGATGGGCCCAGGCCCCTGCGCCATAGGATTTAGACCGGCGTGCTGATCTCTTTCTTGTGCCTAGGTAGGGCTGCGACGTGTTGATATTCCGAGGCCGGGCATGACCCCGACAAATGTGTCCGGACAAAGGGGATCAAGCGTGTTGGGAAATGTGGTGCACCCCTACAGGGAAGTTAATCAATTCGAATAGCCGTGATCTTCGGTAACAGGACAACTTGGAGCTGTACCTTGACCTTATGGCAACTAGAACCGGATACTTAATAAAACACACCTTTCCAAGTGCCAGATACAACCGGTGATCGCTCTCTCACAGGGCGGCGAGGGGAGGATCACCGGGTAGGATTATGCTATGCGATGCTACTTGGTGAACTTACCATCTACTCTCTTCTTCTGCTGCAAGATGGAGGTTACCAGAAGCGTAGTCTTCGATAGGGCTAGCTATCCCCCTCTTATTCGGGCTTTCTGCAGTTCAGTCTACGTATGTTACCCATTTTTCCATTTGATACCAATGCATACATATGTACTGTAGCTCCTTGCTTGCGAGTACTTTGGATGAGTACTCACGGTTGCTTTCGTCCCCCTTTTCCCTCTTTCTATACCCGATTGCTGCGACCAGACGTTGGAGTCCAGGAGCAAGACGCCACCGTTGACAACGACTCCTACTACATTGGAGGTGCCTACTACTACGTGCAGCCCACTGACGACGACCAGGAGTGGTTTAGGAGGATCCCAGGCAGGAGGCTTGCGCCTCTTTCAATCTGTATCCCAGTTTGTGCTAGCCTTCTTAAGGCAAACTTGTTTACTTATGTCTGTACTCAGATATTGTTGCTTCCGCTGACTCGTCTATGATCGAGCTCTTGTATTCGAGCCCTCGAGGCCCCTGGCTTGTAATATGATGCTTGTATGACTTATTTTATTTGTAGAGTTGTGTTGTGATATCTTCCCGTGAGTCCCTGATCTTGATCGTAGACGTTTGTGTGTATGATTAGTGTACGATTGACTCGGGGGCGTCACAAGTTGGTATCAGAGCCGACTGCCTGTAGGAATCCCCCTTCCACACTCCTTGGCCGAAGTCGAGTATAGACATTTTAAAACATTTTACTAACATGGCTGTGTGCCTTATGGGCCCACGTCGCCATCTGGGTGGTATTAGGATCTTTTACTCCTCGATCCTTACTCTGGGGCTCTGAACTCTCTTCTACTCGGGTTAAACAATTTTACTAACTCTAACATTAGGATCCCGTGACCACGTTCACCCCAAAGTTGGATAAGCCCTAGTTGTTCCTTAGAGTAGTATTTTGAACGTTATCCACACTGTCATTTGACTCCTTTGAAACATCTTTGTTTTCAGATGGAACCCACGAGACAGGTCGTGCGCCACAGGACGGCCATTGGTGCCTCATGATCACCTACTGTGTTGGTTGAGATGATGACCTATCTGGGTTATCGCTGGCACCCTGAGTACACTGTCTATGAGGAGTACCAGGACTTTAACCATTTGCAGTACCGTGCCATCGTCCACCTCTACTCTCGGGAGTATGACTCCACTACCGTGCTGCACACTGCTCATGGTGTTGGAGTGACTATCGATATGGCGGTCCACGATGCTGCTTATGCTACTCTGACACATCTTCGTGGAGAGTATCGGGAGTTGGACACCTCCCCTTTCAGGCACATTGCTATCGCATCCGATGTTGGTACGGAGCGATACTACACTGCTGCCTACTCCACTGTCACCCGAGAGCCCTTCTATCATCAAAACCTGGTTCTGCATGCTGATGGGCTGGATAGAGCTAACCGAGCTCTTCGCCACGAGTTGTACACCACCCGTCAGCACCTGTACCGTGCTCTTATGCTGTTGCACCCCTCTGTCCGATCTGGTGATCTGTCACGTTCTGTGATCTACCCTGTCAGGACCGTGATGCCCCATGGTGTCGGCTGGCCAGATGTGGGAGGCTACTCTCCCGCACTTGGTCCTCTTCTGCCACCTGCGCGTCGGGTTCTGCACCAGAGTATCCGCGGACCCCAGGCTACTCACGTGGAGGACTTCCCTTCGCGTCACTACCAGCTATCAGGCTACACCTACCTCCACAGTTCCTCCTGGGACTGATGTAGGCTTGCTTGTTAGTGTTAGATGTATTCGCTGCGAGCCTGCGTGCCGCCTACGATGTTCTTAGTCTGTGTACTGAACTCTGTGTACCGAACTCTATGCATGACCCCTTTTGTAAGATATGCCAACTACTATGTAGTATCTATCGTGTTCCTTTCATTATGCATGTTTCATCATGAATGATTCTTGTCCTTGCAAATTCTCAATGCTGAACTACCCCTGTTATATATTAGCAGGATGGTTAGACCAGGTGGTCGTGGTCGTGGTGGCCATCCCCCACCCCCGCCTGAGTACATGGCTGGGATGATGCAACAGTTTGAGCTGAATCGCCAGTTCATGGAGAATATTATGGATCAGTTTCCTCGCCCCAATATGAACCAGCAGCCAACCCAAGTGACTCTGCAGGATTTCATGCGCCTCAACCCAACCGTGTACCCCAGCTCAACTCAACCTCTGGATGCTAATGACTGGCTCCCTGACATCGCCTATGAGATGGAGTCTGCTGATGTAGCCCCTGCTAGCTATGTCACCTTTGCTTCATTCTTCCTGGAAGGACCCGCTGCTCAATGGTGGGACAGCCACAGGCGTACTCTGCCAGTTGGAACAATCATCACCTGGCCAGACTTCCAAGCTACTTTCCGTGCCCGCTTCATTCCTCAGGGAGTCATGGACCGGAAGAAGCGCGAGTTCCGCAGCCTCACCCAAGGCAACAAAATTGTGGAAGCTTATCAGCGGGAGTTTTTGGACTTGTCCCGCTATGCTGAAGAAGACATTGCAACTGATGCACGCAGACATGAGAAGTTCCGTGATGGCCTCAAGCTGATATCAAGCTCGCACTTCTAGTGCATGACTTTGCTGATTTCGCCACCTTGGTGAACAAGGCCATCAATGTTGAAACTGGTCTGCAGGAATACCAGAGCTCTCACAGGCGCAACAGTGACACGGGCTCATCTTCGGGCCCGTCTTCGCAGAAGCGTAGAATATGGATTCCCAACAGCATGTACCAGCCTACTGCACCTGCTCCAAGGCAGTCCTATGCTGCACCACATATGCCTCCCCCACCAACTAGGCAGCCAAGACTTCCATCTCCACCACCCCGTGCTCCTGTTCCCACTCCCAATAATGGCTATGCTTCAGGTGTGGTCAACCAGGACACCATGCTAGGGAATGCAACCAGAACCAGAATCAACTGGCCCTTCCTGCAGCTGGCCGTGGAAGCAACCAACCTCGCAACAACAATGCCAGGTCTTATGGTCGTGTTCATGCCAACCACGTTGATCTTAATGAAGCTCAAGACCAGCCTGCTACTGTGATGGGTGCACTCCTCGTAAATTTAGTACCTGCATCTATTTTATTCGATTCAGGAGCATCACATTCATTCATGTCAGAAGATTTTGCATACAAGCACAACGTTAAATGTGAGGAGATGAACACCTCAGTAGTGGTAAAAACCCCCGTGGGACAATGTCAAACCTCACTGGTTGGCATCGATGTCCCCGTGGAAAATCGAAGGGCTGGAATTCTATGCCTCTCCCATTATCCTGAAGTCGTCTAACATCGACCTCATTCTGGGGATGGATTGGTTGAAAGCGCATACTGCTTCTATAGTTTGCGCCACTAAGACCGTCCATCTGCTACACCCTTCCGATGAAATAGTTACTTACCAGGCTCATCTGGTTCAAAATGCCGATGCATGACTTTATGCCTTGAATGCATTGAACGCTGCACCACTCGAGGGCATTGAAAACATTCCCGTCGTTCATGAATTCCAAGACGTCTTTCCGAAAGAACTTCCAGGGATTCCCCCTGCTAGAGCTGTCGAATTCATCATCGACTTGAAACCAAGCACCACTCCTATAGCCAAACGACCCTACAAGATGCCGCCGCATGAACTCATTGAGCTTAAGGAGGAAATCGACAAATCTCTTAGCAAAGGTTTCATTCGCCCTAGTTGCTCTCCTTGGGGAGCACCTTCTCTCTTTGTTAAGAAGAAGGATGGTACAAACCGATTGGTCTAAGATTATCGACCTATTAACCAAGCCACTATTCAGAACAAATATCCCCTCCCTCAGATCAATGATCTTTATGATCAACTGGCTGATTCATCAGTGTTCTCCAAACTTGACTTGAGGTTGGGTTACCACCAGATCCGTGTTCGTGAAGAGGATATCCCAAAGACCGCCTTCGTGACTCGGTATGGATCATACGAGTACACCGTCATGTCATTCGGCTTAACAAATGCTCCCGCCACCTTCTCTCGTCTGATGAACTACATATTCATGGATTACCTCGACAAGTTCGTCGTGGTTTATCTGGATGATATGCTTGTATTTTCCAAGAACAAAGAAGAACATGCTGAACATCTTCGTCTTGTGCTGGAAAAGCTTCGAGAGCATCAACTCTATGCTAAATATTCCAAATGTGAATTCTAGCTCCTCGAAGTAACCTATCTTGGGCATGTCATCTCCAAGGATGGTATTGCCGTCAACCCTGAACGAGTTCAGGCTATTCTCGATTGGACTCCTCCGAAGAATGTCAAGCAAGTCCGAAGTTTTCTCGGTCTCGCCAGCTATTGCCATCGATTCGTCCAGAAATTCTCCAAGATCGCTAGGCCTCTGACTAATCTGTTGCATAAGGGCGTCAAGTTACAATGGACAGACAAGTGTCAGGAAAGTTTCCAGGCGCTCAAAGACAAGTTGACTTCTGCCCCAGTGCTTGCTCCACCTGATACTAAGAAGGACTTCGTCATTTACTACGACGCTTCCCGTCAAGGATTAGGCTGTGTCCTAATGCAAGAGTGCAGAGCGATTGCTTACGCCTCTCGTCAACTGCACCCTCATGAAGAAAACTACCTAGCTCACGACCTCGAGGTTGCTGCTGTCATTCATGCACTAAAGCAGTGGCGACATTACCTTCTCGGTAATCGTTGCGAGATCTTCACCGACCACCAAAGTCTGAAGTATTTGTTTACTCAGCCACACCTGAACCTCCGACAGCAGAGATGGATGGAGACTGTTGCAGACTTTGACGTGGGTATATCCTATACCCCAGGTAAGGCTAATGTAATGGCTGATGCCTTGAGCCGCAAGTCTTACTGCAACCACCTCCAGGTTCACAAGGTTGAGCCCTCGCTTGTTGAGGAATTTAGAAAGCTGAACCTCCATATAGTTCCTCCGGGTGCACTCACTCCCCCTCCCCCGAGTGCCACAAGATGAACCTCCACGTAATTACCCAGGGTTCTCTCAATACCCTGGTTGCTAAACCTGATCTCGTGGACAGCATCAAAGCGCTACAGAATTATGACTCTCAAGTCCACAATATTAAGCGCTACCTCGCTGAAGGAAGGCCCTCGTTCTTCACTATTGCTGATGATGGCATCTTGTACTTCAAGGGCCGCCTAGTGGTGCCATGTTCAGAGGAAAACCATGATATGACACAGGAGGTTATGAAAGAAGCTCATGACACGCCTCTATCTATCCATCCTGGTAGTACAAAAGATGTACCAAGACATCTGTCAGAGATTCTGATGGTCTTAATATGAAGCAAGACATTGCTCGATATTTTGCTGAGTGTGACGTTTGCCGCCGTATCTAAGCAGAGCATCAAAGGCCCGCTGGAACTCTGCAATCTATCTCTATTCCTGAATGGAAATGGGACCATGTTGAAATGGATTTTGTCACTAGGTTTCCCAAATCGCAGAAAGGTAATGATGCTATTCTTGTCGTCATTGACCGGCTTTCTAAAGTTGCACATTGATACGTCTCCAACGTAACTATAATTTTTGATTGCTCCATGCTATATTATCTGCTGTTTTGGACATTATTGGGCTTTATTATCCACTTTTATATTATTTTTGGGACTGACCTATTAACCGGAGGCCCAGCCCAGAATTGTTGTTTTTTGCCTGTTTTAGGGTTTCGAAGAAAAGGAATATCAAACGGAGTCCAAACAGAATGAAACCTTCGGGAACGTGATTTTCTCACCGAATACAACTCAGGAGACTTGGACCCTACGTCAAGGCACGTAACAGGAGGCCACGAGGTAGGAGGGCGCGCCCTACCCTACCAGGCGCGCCCCACCCTCGTGGGCCCCCTGTTGCTCCACCGACGTACTTCTTCCTCCTATATATATACCCAAATACCCCCAAATGATCAGATACAGAGACTGAGGGAGTCCTGGATTAGGGGGTCTCCGGACAGCCGGACTATCTCCATTGGCCGGACTGTTAGACTATGAAGATACAAGATTGAAGACTTCGTCTCGTGTCCGGATGGGACTCTACTTGGTGTGGAAGGCAAGCTAGGCAATACGGAGATGGATATCTCCTCCTTTGTAACCGACCTTGTGTAACCCTAACCCTCTCAGGTGTCTATATAAATCGAAGGGTTTTAGTCCGTAGGACAACAATCACAACATACAATCATACCATAGGCGAGCTTCTAGGGTTTAGCCTCTCTGATCTCGTGGTAGATCTACTCTTGTACTACCCGTATCATCAATATTAATCAAGCAGGATGTAGGGTTTTACCTCCATCAAGAGGGCCCGAACCTGGGTAAAACATCGTGTCCCCTGCCTCCTGTTACCATCCGACCTAGACGCACAGTTCAGGACCCCCTACCCGAGATCCGCCGGTTTTGACACTGACATTGGTGCTTTCATTGAGAGTTCCTCTGTGTCGTCGCCGTTAGGCTTGATGGCTCCTACTATCATCGATAGCGATGCGGTCCAGGGTGAGACTTTTCTCCCCGGACAGATCTTCGTATTCGGCGGCTTTGCACTTTGGGCTAATTCGCTTGGCCTTCTAGAGCAGATTGAAAGCTACGCCCTTGGCCGTCAGGTCAGATTTGGAAGTTTGAACTACACGGCCGACATCCACGGAGACTTGATCTTCGACGGATTCAAGCCGCAGCCGGACGCGCCGCACTATCACGATGGGTGTGACCTAGCTCTGCCGCTGAGCAGTACCCCGGAGGCCGCGCCCTCATCAGCTCCGACCCTTAGCTCGGAGCCAACTACACCAATCGAGGATGGGTGGTTAGACACCGCCTTAGGGGCTGCAGTCTCAACGGCGATCAAGCCGAACACCAGCCTAACCCTCTACGAAGCCCGTGATTCCAAGGTGCCGGACTCTTTTCCGGACTCCGAACCATCCGCACCCCTGCCAATCAAATCCGATTGGGCGCCGATCATGGAATTCACCGCCGCACATATCTTTCAGCACTCGCCCTTCGGCGACATTCTGAATTCACTAAGGTCTCTCTCTTTGTCAGGAGAGCCCTGGTCGGACTATGGCCAACATGATTGGGATGCGGACGACGAGGAAATTCGACGCCCACCCACCACCCACTTAATAGCCACTGTCGATGACTCAACCGACATGCTCGACTTCGACTCTGTAGACATTGACGGTATGGACGACGATGCGGGAGGCGAAGAGGAACCACCACCCACAGGGCGCTGGACGTCCACCTCATCATATGACGTATACATGGTGGACACACCAGAAGACGACGAGGAGGAACGGAAGGATGCACCGAAGGCTTGTTCCCTCGAGAAGTAGTCAAAGTGGCGGCGCAAGCGCCGCCCCAAATTCCGCCTCGGCAGAAATAACGATCATACAGACCCAGTGTTGGAGCAGGGCGAAACACCGCCGGACCACGGCAATACGGAGAATCAAACCGAACAAACCAATTCTGTCAAAGATAATAGTCCGGACGACATAACACCGAACAGGCACCCGGAGCAGCAGAATGCCCGTCAAAGGCTTGTTGCCACTGCGAGTAGTCTAAAAAAGCAGAAGCAAAGGCTCAAGGCTGCGCAGGACACAGTCCAAATCAGATGGAGTAAAGTACTCAACACAGCAGCGAAGTACGGCGGCAATCGCCCCACCAAGAGCTACCCAAAGCGGAAGTTGCTACCTGAGTTCGATGAGGAGGCCTCAGACCCCCCACAACCAAAAATTAAAACAGCCATCTGGCCGGATAGACGACCTCACTGCCAACGTAAAGCGGCAAGCAACGCCACACATAAGCCAATATGCGGTCTACGCGAGGGCTCGCATCAAAAGGAGGGCGAAACCAGATCCATCTATGGACCACGCAAGCGTGCTCCAGCATACGATGCAACACAACAAACATCCGAACAATGCGGTACACCCGGATATAGGGGTGCTGCACACCCCCTATGTTTCACCGATGAGGTGCTGGACCATGAATTTCCAGAAGGATTCAAACCCGTAAAACATAGAGGCATACGATGGAACAACAGACCCTGGGGTCTGGATTGAGGACTATATCCTCCATATCCACATGGCTCGGGGAGATGATCTCCACGCCATTAAGTATTTACCCCTCAAACTCAAAGGGCCAGCTCGGCACTGGCTTAAGAGCCTCCCCGAAAGCTCCATTGGAAGTTGGGAAGAGCTCGAAGACGCCTTTCGGGCAAATCTTCAAGGGACTTATGTCCGACCTCCGGACGCGGATGATTTGAGTCATATAACTCAATAGCCCGGAGAGTCAACCTGAAAGCTTTGGAACAGGTTTCTTACTAAAAAGATCCAAATTGTCGACTATCCGGACGCTGAAGCCTTGGCAGCTTTTAAGCATAGCGTCCGTGACGAATGGCTTGCCAGACACCTCGGCCAAGAAAAGCCGAGAACAATGGCAGCATTAACAAGCCTCATGACCCGCTTTTGCGCGGGTGAGGATAGCTGGCTAGCCAGATGCAGCACCAGCAACCCCAGTACATCCGAAGTTAGAGATGGAGATTGGAAATCATGGCGCAACAGCAATAACAAACGCCGGAATAAAGAAGACATCACGAAGAGCACGACAGTAAACGCCAGATTCAAAAGCTCTCGGCCAGGTTAGCAAAAGCCGCCCTCTAAAGGCGCCAGAGACGAACTGTCTAGCCTAAACAAAATTCTGGACCAAATATGTCAGATCCATAGCACCCTTGGTAAACCCGCTAATCATACCCACAGAGAATGTTGGGTCTTCAAGCAGTCTGGCAAGCTCAACGCCGTACACAAGGGCGAGGATACACCAAGCGAAGACGAGGATGATCCTCTCAAGCAAGACACTGGGGAACAAAAGAAATTTCCACTAGAAGTCAAAACAGTAAACGTGTTACACGTGATCAAGGGGAGAAACAAAATGGCACTCCCAGAAACATATGCCCAAGGGCCTATCACCGCGGAGTCCTGCCACTGGTCATCTCAACCGATCACTTTCGACCATCGTGATTACTCAGCAAGTATCCAGCGTGCAGGATGGGCTGCCCTGGTATTAGACCCAATAATCGACGAATACCACTTCACACGAGTCCCGATGGACGATGGCAGCAGTCTCAACCTGATATACCAGGATACAATCCGCGAAATGGGGATAGACCCAACGAAAATTTGCCATAGCAATACTACCTTTAAAGGAGTAACGCTAGGCCCAGGGGCTCATTGCATGGGCTCCCTGCTACTAAAGGTTATATTCGGCTTCCCCGATAACTTCCGCAGTGAACATTTAACCATCCACATCGCTCCGTTCCAAAGTGGCTATCAAGCACTACTTGGATGCGAAGCTTTTGCTCGCTTTAATGCAATACCACATTACGCTTCCCTGACGCTCAAGATGCCCGGTCCACGCGGCATCATTATAGTGAACGGAAGTATTAAGTGATCCTTGTGTGCCGAATAGAATGCGACTGCCTTGGCAGCCGCACACTAAAAACAGCCTCGCCAACTAAAGTATTTGATAGGTCGTAAAGACCACGGACGCGGTTAGACGAGTCCGGCGCTGCTATATGTAATTCATACCGGATTGATGGCCACACCCCTATTACAAATACAAGGGGCCCAACGCGCGCAGACAAGTGGCAATTTATACTCATTTCTAGTTATACATGGTTTCTTTAAAAACTATCTGTCTGCACGACAACTTTTTCACCTAAATTCCTCTCTTTTACAGATGACCATCGTGCTACACCCGTCCAGGATACGGCACAACGGCGACACAGGCGCAGACATGCAGCACGGACCCGTTCCAAGGATTCTTTTTAGATTAAGACCCTGCGTAACCTTTTTTACTGTCTCTTGTTGATACACATCCACCGAATTCTCAGCACAATTGGGAAAGATGTTGATGTCTTGGCATGTGGCCACGTCAGAATAATGCACGTACCTGCACACAAGGGGCTTCTTACAAAGGGAACTATTTAGGCCCGGTTTATATCATAAAGACCGAATACCTTAGGGAGTGTTCAGCGTCGCGAGTTTGGCCTTATATGCATCAGCTCCGAATCATTGTCTTTGGTCAAATGTTGGGTTTGCCCGGCTCCTGTGTTTTGGTGCCTTACGTTCTGCTTTATTGGCTAAGGCAGCACCAGGAGAACTACTGCGATTGTGCCCTGGTTCATCCGGATGAGCACTTCAGTAGAGAAAGCCGAAAACTGACTGTCATGATATAGCGTGAGACTGGTCAACCACTCGATGACCTATCGGAATGTTAGAATTCCTCCGCCTTAACAAAGGGCCGTTTTCCGGCCAGGCATGTACGCACCCCAAGATCGGGAGAGTGCGGAGCCACTAGGGGCTATCTAGTAGCCCCACTGTCAAACTCCTATGGCTAAGTGAAAGTGTTAAAGCATTATAGTCTGGTTGCCTCGTTCGCTACGCTATCACCTCCTTAATAGGACCAAGACGTTGGGTTAAGTGTGAACACGCGTTTTTCACGAACACCTCCGCATTATATGCGTGGGGGTTGAAGCCGACTGATGCAATCTTTCAGGTTATACACATGTATACATAAACGGTCGCACAGGAGGCATCATACTACTTTCAGGCAAAAGTATAAACATAGCCTTATAAAATTTCATAAAAGCATTATGTTTACAATGAGAATACATATCACTCAAACATAATATTCTTCGAGCACTGGGCCTCCATCAAACGAGCACCCCCGAGAACCTCCTTGAAATAGTGCTCGACAGCCACTCGGCCTATGGCCGAACCCCGCGCAGCAACAGTGGTAGCGTCCATCTCCGCCCAGTATGCTTTAACACGGGCAAGGGCCATCCATGAGCCTTCTATGCACGCCGACCTCTTCATCGCATTAATGCGCGGCACCGCACCAAGGAACCGCTGCACTAAACTAAAATAGCTGTTCGGCTTTGGCTTTTCCAGCCATAGCTGATCCACGACAGACCTCATGGCGAGTCCGGACAACCTATTTAGTTCGTCCCATTCGGCTAGCTGATCAGTCAATGGAAGCGGACGCTCTGGAACGTTGAATTGCGACCAGAACAGCTTGTCCACTTCACGATCCGTTTGACCTTGGAAGTATTTGGCCGCATCGGCAGCGCTCGCCGCCAAGTCCATATACGCATCTGCTGAACTCCACAGCCGATCCAGAGGGGCATACCGTGGATCTCCGAACTTCCTCCTTAGCATGAAGGGCTTCCCAGCCGCAATATCCCCGGCTTCCCGCAGCTCCTCCTTCTTCGCTCTCATAGCAGAGCAGGTGTCTTTGTCCGCCATCATGGCCTTCTCAAGGTCCGTTGCCTTCGCTCGGTTTTCTTTTTCAAGGAGCCGGCAACGGTCAGCAATGTCTTTTAATTCTACGGCCATCTTGGCCATCTTCTCTTGACTCTCGCAATGTGCGGCCTTCTAGGCTTTCAACTCTTCGGCCGCCTTCAAAGCAGCCGCATTACTAATCCTCGCTTGTTCCTTGGCTCGGGCAAGTTCTGCCCACAAGGTTTCCACGGTGGCAGCTCCATCTGCAGTCACAACATATTAAAGATACTGGCATCACGCTGCTCTTACTATGTGGCGTTCACCAGATAATAACACTTACCTTGTGCCTCGTCAAGCCTCTTGTTAACAAGCTCGATGTCGGCGTCTGCCGCATCCAGTTGTCGTTTTAATTTGGCAAACTCACTAGTCCGGCCAGCCACCGGAGCTTCCACCACCTGCACATGAGGGCAGTCTCGTTATTGCCTGGTACTATGATCCTCTGTTCGCCGCTGTTCTCAATGACAACCAGAGTCTCAGGGGCTACTATCTACACAGGGCACACCTAACATGTGCGCTACTATCTCATATTATCTCATGTACCTCAAAGCTTGTCAGTAGACTTATAAAGGCTTTATGTAATCCGCTTTCGGTGGATGAAATTCTCTCCAACACCGTACCCATCAGCGTACGGTGTTCTTCTGAGATGGCCGCTCGCCCCACCAGCTCCCTCAGAACGTCCGACCGCATACCAGACGGTGCCGGACTCTTTTGTTTGCTCTCTTCGGGAGCCGGACGCTGGGGACTTCGGGGGTCTATGGGATTATCTTCTGGCCTCACCATATCCGGAGAGGCCCTCCGTGACGACACTTCGGGGTCGCCCGCTTCTTGAGTGGAGGAGTCCGGGGGAGGCATTTCGCTCTCCATCATCTCTGGAAGAAGATCCCCCGAAGACGAGCTCAGCTGAGAGGGGCTAAGGCCCGAACTGCAAGATATATGCGGCGGTTATTTTCTCAAAAGAAAAGATAATATACCTTCACTATTAAAGTATTTTTTTGGATCAGTTATGACTCGTTGGAGGGCTGATCCCCCCACGGACTTTGTGCGGCAAAAGCACCCCCCAAGGCGGGACCCTCTGTGGGAGACTTCTTCTCCCGTTTGGAGGCCTCGGCTTCCGTATCCTCGGAAGCAGTCCTTTTCCTCCCCCGGTTATCCTCCTTCATGGAGACGCTCATTCCCTCGGTGGGAACTGGCAGTGATGGGGGCCCGCATCTGCCCGTATTATCCCCCCTGTATCTTCCTTCGAGGGCTCCGGGCAAGGTGCGAGTTCGAGCATCTTTTCCAATATCGGATTTTCCAAACCCTCAGGGAGGGGGGCCAAACACCGAATCATCTTCGCCTTTGTTAGCCAGTCCTAGTCAAAGAGCGAACTCTCAGAAATAACTTCATGATGAAAAAAGGACAATGTGTTCGGCTAGAGGATTTCTTACTTGTTCGGCAGCGCGGTTACTGCTCAGGCCCACGTCCTCAGTAGCATCCGGACACTCTATTTGCGGTCCGAAGAATGACTTGTACATCTCCTCATGCGTCAGGCTGAGGAAACTTTGAATGGCACGCGGTCCTTCTGGGTTGAACTCCCACAAGCGAAGGGGCCGGCATTTGCAAGGCTGGACTTGACGAACCAGCATAACTTGTATTACCACGACCAAATTAAAATCTCCCTCGAAGAGAACTTGAATGCGGCTTTGCAGTATAGGCACGTCCTTGGCTGGACCCCAGCTCAGACCTCTGCTAATCCATGACATTAGTTGTGGTGGGGGGCCCGAGCGGAAAGCGGGGGCAGCCGCCCACTTGGCACTTCTGGGAGCTGTGACGTAAAACCACTCCCGTTGCCATAATTCGGACACCTCTGGAAAGGAACCTTTTGGCCATGGAGCTCCTACCATCTTGCCTATTGATGCACCTCCGCATGCTGCATGTTGCCCCTCGATCATTTTTGGCTTCACTTCAAAGGTCTTGAGCCACAGGCCGAAGTGAGGGGTAATGCGGAGGAAGGCCTCACACACGACAATAAATGTCGAGATGTGGAGAAAGGAGTCCGGAGCTAGATCGTGGAAATCTAGCCCGTAATAGAACATTAAACCCCTGACGAAGGGTTCCAGAGTGAGGCCTAGGCCTCGGAGGAAGTGGGAGACGAACACGACGTTCTCGTTGGGTTCGGGAGTAGGGACGACCTGCCCTCGAGCAGGAAGCCGATGCGAAACC
Organism: Triticum urartu; assembly: GCF_056163025.1. Lineage (NCBI taxonomy): Eukaryota > Viridiplantae > Streptophyta > Magnoliopsida > Poales > Poaceae > Triticum > Triticum urartu. The sequence goes on along the minus strand of NC_141875.1, from coordinate 56,448,847 downwards.
TCGGCGGTCAGGTATCAGGCTCCCTCAACTTCTTGATGTCCTCTTCCGTCACGGAGGAGGGCATCCATCGACCTTGAAGGCTGGATCCGGACATGATTGAAGATCCGGAGCACCTAACCTGGGCTTTGGGTGTTGGAACTCGAGGCGGGGGAAGGGTTCGATTGAGAACGAGAAGGAAAAAGCGAAAACCTTGTCCCTTTATAAAGAGGGTGAATATCAAGCGTCCTCTCCGTAGCCGTTTAGGACTTGCCTATAATCTAGGAGTCCTAAACACGGTTGGGTTACCCATAGCCGCATTAATGAGAATCCTGTAATTGGGGGAACACGATCTCTTCTTTGACAAGACGTGTCAAGAAACCGCCTCACATTATGTGTGGAGCTGGTTGAAGAAAAATAGTTCGAATAATCACCGGGCCATGACATAACGTCATGCTGCCAAAACAAGTCAGCAAATTGGATTTGCGAAAATATTATTCTCTCTACGGCGGTATGTGGAACTTATTTTGCAGGGTCGAACACTATCCTTGTATTCAAATTCTTCTGTGATGTATTCGGAGAAGGAACCTGCCTTGCAATGCCGAAGACAATACTACGCCGGACTCATCGTCATTGAAGCCTGGTTCAGGGGCTACTGAGGGAGTCCTGTATTAGGGGGTCTCCGGACAGCCGGACTATCTCCATTGGCCGGACTGTTAGACTATGAAGATACAAGATTGAAGACTTCGTCTCGTGTCCGGATGGGACTCTACTTGGCGTGGAAGGCAAGCTAGGCAATACGGATATGGATATCTCCTCCTTTGTAACCGACCTTGTGTAACCCTAACCCTCTCCGGTGTCTATATAAACCGAAGGGTTTTAGTTCGTAGGACAACAATCACAACATACAATCATACCATAGGCTAGCTTCTAGGGTTTAGCCTCTATGATCTCGTGGTAGATCTACTCTTGTACTACCCATATCATCAATATTAATAAAGCAGGACATAGGGTTTTACCTCCATCAAGAGGGCCCGAACCTGGGTAAAACATCGTGTCCCCTGCATCCTGTTACCATCCAGCCTAGACGCACAGTTCGGGACCCCCTACCCGAGATCCGCCGGTTTTGACACCGACAGAGACAAAACCCCAATTCCACTGCTGCAACTTTCTGTATCCACGAGATCCCATCTTGGGGCTGTTCCAGAGCTCCACCGGAGGGGGCATCGATCGCGGAGGGCTTCTACATGAACACCATAGCCTCTCCGATGAAGTGTGAGTAGTTTACCTCAGACCTACGGGTCCAAAGTTAGTAGCTAGATTGTAACGCCCCGTATGTAACTTGCCATATTTGTATTCCTACTCTTGCCATTTTTGGCACAAAGTTATGATATTCCCTCGTGGTTGGGTTTTTTCTTCGTTTTGCATTTTGTCCATGTCATGTGCATCGCATTTACATACGTGTTCGTCTCATGCATCCGAGCCTTTTCCCCGTTGTCCATTTTGTATTCCGGCACTCCTACGTCCTCCGGCGTCCCCTTTGCTTCTTTTCATGTGCGATTGTAAAATGTTCTCGGATTGGACCGAGACTTGCCAAGCAGCCTTGGTTCACTACCGGTAGACCGCCTGTCAAGTTTCGTGCCATTTGGACTTTGTTTGATACTCCAACGGTTAACCGAGGAACCGTAAAGGCCTCGTGTGTGTTGCAGCCCAACACCCATCCAAAGTGGCCCAAAACCCAGCTAAACCCCCTCCATCCTCTCGGCCGTTCGATCATGATCGCGTGGCCAAAAACCACACTCCATTTGGAGTCTCCTAGCTCCTTCTATGTATAAATAGGCCTCTCCCTCTGAAATTTCGGGCAAAAACCACCCCTAACCCTAGCCTCTTCCACCTCCCGCCGCCGGATGCGTCCGGAACGGGCCGGACATGTCCGCCCGCCGCCGCCCGGCCTATCACGCGCCGCCACGTGGCGCCGCCGTGCCCTCCCCGCCGCCGGCCCACCGCGGCCCATCGCGGGCCCTCGAGGCCCGGTCGCCTCCCTGCCGCCCGCCCGCGCCTCGCGCATCTCGCCGCCGTTCCTCGCCGGCCGCCTACCGCGCCGCCTCTGCCGCCTTCGCCGGCCAGCTTGTCGCAGCTCGCCGGACGCCGCCGACCCCTTCCGCCGCCGACGACGCCGCTCCGTCCTCCACCCGAGAACTCCGGCGCCGCCCTCCGTCGACCCGAATCCGGCGTCCCCTCGACTCGGGCCATCTTCCTCCTCCCCGGCAAGTCCCGGCCACCGAAGTGAAGACTCCGGCAAGCCTTGGGATCCGTGCCAAGAGGAACACTAGATCTAGATCCAGAGGTTGACCCCGATTTCTTCTAAGTCTTTTTCTGATATATTTTTAGCTCCTGTTCATCGCATGATATCTCCTAGAATACTGCTCCGTTTTGGGCGTGCCTTATATCAAATTGTTCGTCTGGATGTGCTCTTCATTTCATTCCATTGCACCATGCTTGTTTGAGTCCATCTTGATGCCCTAAATGCTGTTGCAAGAGTGCTATAAAATGTTTGTTTCTGTTTCTTAACAGATTATGGACATTTGTCATTTTTGCCATGTTTAATGTGTGGCTCCTATGGACTTGAGCCCTACATGTGTTTTGGGATATGCCATGCCATATTTACAGGGGTGTATGCCATGTATGTTTGTGAGCAATGTGGTGACTAGCACAAGCATGCAAAGTAGCTCTCGTGATGTTGCTGATTTCAGGGACTTAGAATTCTTCTAAGTCATTTCCCTCATGTTATTTTTATGCCATGTATTCTTGTTGCTACAGAGTGATCCATGCCTCTTTTGAGCATGTTCAGTTAGGATGATTTTGAGATATTTTTTTGCTCTATCCATCCATGTACTTGTTTGCAATTATGGAGTACCCTAGCATGACTCAATCTTGCTCTACTTTTGCTATAAAATGTTCCTGGCAGATTGTTTACGTGTTAATCAATTTTGCAAGGTTGTTGTAGTTGATCCATGCATGCTATGAAAGTGTTCTTGCCATGGTTAGCTTATTGATCATGTCTTCTTGCTGGGTGTATGCTTAGTTTTGTCATGCAATGCCTTGTGGTGAGTGCATCGAGCTCACAAACATGCCTACGTGACTCTGTTTTTGCCATGTCCAGTTTTCTGCGAAGTCTGAATCTGTTAACGAAACTTGCTATGTTTACATGGGTGCCATCATGTCTTCTGATCCTTTTTGGCTTATGGTCAGTAAGGGACTTTTGTTATATGCTTTGATTAGTTTCATGCCATGCCTTGCTTTTCCATGATGTCTTCCTCTACCATGTTGTTATCTTGCTCTAAACATTGCTTCCTGATGTTAATTCCTGGCATGTTGTTATTTTCACTAGGTCTATGAACCTGATATCTTTTGCTCTTTTGCCATGCTTGTTTGAGCCTGCTATTGTGTGATTTAGCCGTAGCCCAGTGTTCATCTTTTGTCAAGAATCTTGAGTGGATCACTGCCATGTGCTTTGTTGCTATGTTAGAGTGCAGTAGCTTAGTTTCTTGTTGCATTTTAGATGGCATCGTGCTGTTAATCGGAGATTTGTGCCATTATTGTTTTGCTTGCCATTTGCAAACCGTGCATCCGAATCCGGTGATCTTTATATCGATTTCGACCGAAATCAACTCATCTTTCCAGCGGCACTCTTGGTTGTCCAAGTTGAGGCCTGGTTCAATCTTTTCCTTCTGGAGCATGCATATGAATTGCATATCACATCTTGCATATCATGCCATGTTTTGCATCATGTTGCTTGCGCATTGCACCGTGGTTGGTTGTGGTTTCCTTTGCTTGTGTTCTTGCTTTGGGTAGAGCCGGGAGACGAGTACGTGATCGAGGAACCCGTTGAGTATGCTTACGAGGATCAAGCTTACGTCAACTAGCTCGGAGAACTTTGCAGGCAAGATGACCATACCCTCGAAATCACTTCTATCTTTGCTTGCTAGTTGCTCGCTCTATTGCTATGCCTATGCCGCGATACCTACCACTTGCTTATCATGCCTCCCATATTGCCATGTCAAACCTCTAACCCACCTTGTCCTAGCAAACCGTTGTTTGGCTATGTTGCCGCTTTGCTCAGCCCCTCTTATAGCGTTGCTAGTTGCAGGTGAAGATTAGAGTTTGTTCCTTGTTGGAACATGATTATTGTTGGGATACCATTATTATAACTTTTTTACTTTAATGCATCTATATACTTGGTAAAGGGTGGAAGGCTCGGCCTTATGCCTGGTGTTTTGTTCCACTCTTGCCGCCCTAGTTTCCGTCATACCGGTGTTATGTTCCTTGATTTTGCGTTCCTTACACGGTTGGGTTATAATGGGAACCCCTTGAAAGTTCACCTTGAATAAAACTCCTCCAGCAAGGCCCAACCTTGGTTTTACCATTTGCCACCTAGCCTTTTTCCCTTGGGTTTCGCGGACTCAAGGGTCATCTTTATTTTAACCCCCCCGGGCCAGTGCTTCTCTAAGTGTTGGTCCAACCTGAGCGATGTCCGGCGCCCCCTGGGCAACCAGGGTCTATGCCAACCCGACGTCTAGCTCATCGGGCGGCTTTGCTGGTCTTGTTTTACCATTGTCGAAATGTCTTGTAACCGGGATTCCGAGTCTGATCGGGCCGTCCTGGGAGAAGGAATATCCTTCGTTGACCGTGAGAGCTTGTGATGGGCTAAGTTGGGACACCCCTGTAGGGATTTGAACTTTCGAAAGCCGTGCCCATGGTTATGGGCAGATGGGAATTTGTTAATGTCGAGTTGTAGAGAACCTGAAACTTAACTTAATTAAAATGGATCAACAACGTGTGTAGCCGTGATGGTCTCTTTTTGGCGGAGGCAGGGAAGAGAACACGGTCTCGGGTTATGCTTGAACGTAAGTAGTTCTAGGATCACTTCTTGATCGTTGTAGCTTCTCGAACATGCTTTGCCTTCTCTTCTCGCTCTCTTTTGCGTAAGGTAGCCACCATATGTGCTAGTGCTTGCTGCAGCTCCACCTCATACCTTTTCCCTACCCATAAGTTTAAATAGTATTGATCGCGAGGGTGTGAGATTGCTGAGTCCCCGTGACTCACGGATTACTTCCAAAACCAGATGCAGGTTCCGATGATACCATTCCAGGAGATGCGACTGAACTCAAGTGGGAGTTCGATGAGGACTCAGGACGTTACTACATTTCTTTTCCAGACGATCAGTAGTGGAGCCCAGTTGGGGCGATCGAGGATCTTATGCATTTGGGGTTGTCTTTATTTTGGTTCCGTAGTCAGACCTTGATTGTATCTGGATGATTTAATGCTATATTTATGTATTGTCTGAAGTGGCGATTGTAAGCCAACTCTGTACCGCTTTCTTATTCAGTACATGGGATCTGTAAAGATTACCCCTCTTGCGACATTGCCTACAATGCGGTTATGCCTCTAAGTCGTGCTCCGGCACGTGGGAGATATAGCCGCATCGTAGGTGTTACAAGTTGGTAATCAGAGCCAGCCTCGACTTAGGAGCCCCCTGCTTGATCGAATCACTGGCGTTGTTGAGTCTAGAAAAATGTTTTGAGTCTTTTAGGATTATATATATCAGAGAGTAGGATTCTTTTTACTCCTTAGTCCCTTCGTCGCTCTAGTGAGGCATCCTGACGTAGAGTTTTGACTCTTCTCTTCTCAAATTTCACTAATTTTTTTTAGGATCACATGGGTATCTTGGAATCGTTTTGATGGTTTTGTGATGAGAACATTGTTCTTGGTGCCTCCTGACATTTAGGGGTTGTGGAAGTGTCCCGGGGAGTTGAGCTTCGAGGTGTTGTCGTCACAATTTTATCATTGCAGTTCTGGAATACCTGAGTTTCGCCGACATCGAAAATCTCTTTTATGCAGTTGTTGGTGAGATAACCTCGACGCCACCCAGTACTGGGGCGGGAGTTCGGGAGTATTGCCGTAACTCGTATAACGGATGCTTTTCGAAGGTTGAGGTAAATGATTTCCGAAGGTTTCTTGGTTATGTGTTGAAGGATGGATGCAGCTGGATGTAGGATTTCCTAGTTTTGGGTGAGATACTATGCTTCCCCTGTATCCCCAACACCTGATTGCATAACCGGAAAGTTTCAGGAGTTTCATAGGCGGGAATTCATGTAGCTCTAGTATTTCTTCCGCAGATATTTGGTTTGTGATCGGGTAATCCTTACCAAGTATTTGTTCATGTCCGTACCTTGTTGTTTTATTCATCTACCTCTATCGAAGTGGCTTCTCAATTTATGGAAGTGTGACCATTTAATTTGGAATTCATTTGTTCAGTCTTGTTCGAATGTTAAGACTATATGTTGCAATTTCGATCCATTTAATTCAGCTTGAATATATGTCTATCTAGATGTTAACGGATGTCACCCTCTTCAGGATGGATCCTCCAACGCGTCAGAATCTAGAACCGCCGCCACCACCTCCACCTCCGGAGGCATGGCAAGCTGTGATGGCCGCTACCAATGCCAACACGCAACTGATTATGCAACTCTTGCAAGAGCGCAACCAAGGAAATCAAGGGCATGGCAACAATCAAACTCAGTTTGCTACACTCAACCAGTTCCTCGCAAACCAGCCAAAGACCTTCAGTAACTGTGTCGAGGCCACAGACGCTGATGACTGGCTCGTGGATATCTGCAAACATTTCGAGTGCAGCAACGTCAGGCCTGAGGACTTTGTCAAGTTTGCATCGTTCCAACTCAAAGACCAAGCTGCTGAGTGGTATCAACAATACAAAGATTCCAGAGGAGGTCGTGTGATTACCTGGGATGATTTCTGCCAAGACTTCAGAGCTCACCACATTCCTCAGAGTGTTGTTGAGAGTAAGCGTGAGGAGTTTCGCAATCTGAAGCAAGGCAGCTTGTCTGTTTACCAATACAACATCATGTTACAGAAGCTCGCTCGCTTCGCCAAGCAAGACGTCCCTGACAAGAAGAGCATGATTTATTAGTCCAGAGGTGGCCTCAGAGAAGATCTGCAACTAGCCCTCGTGCTTTTTGAGCCAAAAAAGTATGATGAATTCTACACTATGGCACTAAAGCAAGAGGCTGCTCAGCTCAAGTGCGATGCTTCCAAGAAGAGAGTTAGGGATGCAACTCCTTCTTCTTCAACTCAAGTGGCAGCTACGCAGCAAAAGTATTGGTTGCCTCCTCCTCCTCCGTTCCGTCAGCCTTATCAGCAGAAGAGCAAAGGTGGCAATGGATCTTCCCACCCACGCAACCCAAGCTTTCAGAACAAGGCTTCGTCTCATGCTCCAAGATCAAGTGCTCCATATCACCGGCCGCTTTCTGAGGTTCCGTGCAACAAGTGTCAGCAGAAAGGTCACTATGCAAACAAATGCTTCAACCAGAGGCGTCTTCCTCCTCCTCCTCCTGTGAGATCTGCCAGCAATGTAGTGGTCAAGCATAATCCCAAGTCTGCAAAGGTCAACTTGATGAACGCAGCTCAGGCAGAGGACTCGTCAGAAGTGATCATGGGTAACCTTCCTGTTAATGATATTCCTACAAAAGTCCTTTTTGATACGGGTGCATCACATTGTTTCATTTCAAGACCATTTGCATCTAAGCATGAGTTGCCTTTCCAAGATTTGCCTAGGCAGTTATCAGTTGTCTCTCCGGGTAAATTCATGAACGCAAGCTCTATGGTTCCGGATGTTTCTATCACGATGGGCGACTATAAGTTTCTGTCCTCTCCAACTGTTCTTGATAACTCGGATATTGATCTAATTCTCGGCATGGACTGGCTTTCTAAGCAAAAGGCTCAGCTTGATTGTGCTGCTAGGCAGATTCAATTGACACACTCGTCTGAGGATGTGATCGTCTTTTCCGCTCGTGATGATACCAATCGACTGTTTTCTCTCAATGAGAAGGGCGAGTTGGATGCCATCTCTCAGATTCCAGTCGTTTGTGAATATCAAGACGTCTTTCCAGAAGAGCTTCCAGGAATGCCTCCTCACCGGCTAGTTGAATTCGTCATTGATCTTGAGCCTGGCACGGAACCTGTTTGCAAATGTCCTTACAAGCTTGGACCAGAAGAGTTGAAGGAGCTGAAGAAACAACTCGATATACAAGAGCGTATGGGTCTCATCCGACCAAGTTCTTCTCCATGGGGTTGTGGTGTTCTTTTCGTCAAGAAGAAGGATGGAACAGACCAACTTTGTGTCGACTACCGTCCATTGAACAAGAAGACCATAAAGAACCAGTACCCACTTCCCAACATCAATGAGCTTTTAGAGAAACTCAAAGGTGCTCAAGTATTCTCCAAGCTTGACCTCCGTATGGGTTATCATCAGATTCGCATTCGTGAACAAGATATCCCTAAGACAACATTCAGAACAAGCTATGGTTCCTATGAATACACTGTCATGTCTTTCGGCCTTGTCAACGCTCCTCCAACATTCTCTTGTATGATGAACTTCATCTTCAACCCTTACACAAATGACTTCGTCTTGGTCTATCTCGACGACATTTTGGTCTTTTCCATGAACAAGAAAAAAAAGAAAAAAAGATGCCAAGCACTTGAGATTGGTGCTGGACAAACTCAGAGAACATTAGTTCTATGCGAAGTTTTCAAAGTGCGAGTTTTGGCTCGATGAGGTTCTCTACCTTGGACATATCATCTCCGCCAAGGGCATAGCTGTTAATCCTGAGAACATGTCTTCAATTGTGAATTGGGAACCGCCTCAGAATGTGAAGCAACTCCGCAGCTTCCTTGGGCTCGCAAGCTATTGTCGAAGGTTTGTCGAGAATTTCTCTAAGATCGCGAAGCCTCTTTCCAACCTCCTCCAGAAGCATGTGAAGTATGTCTGGACACCTGAATGTGACGTAGCTTTCAACACCCTCAAAGAGAAGTTAGCCACAGCTCCAGTTCTGACTCCTCCTGATGAATGCAAACCATTTGAGGTTTTCTGTGATGCTTCCCTTCAAGGTCTCAGTGCTGTGTTGATGCAAGAGAAGAAAGGTGTGGCCTATACCTCTCGCCAGTTGAAGCCCAACGAAAAGAACTACCCCACTCATGACCTCGAGTTGGCGGCAGTTGTTCATGCTCTTTTAACATGGAGACATCTCTTGTTGGGAAGAAAAGTGGACATCTTCACTGATCATAAGAGTCTCAAGTACATCTTCACTCAGCCCAACCTCAACCTCAGGCAGACTCATTGGGTCGAAATGATTCAAGAGTATAATCCGAGTATTGAATATACTCCAGGCAAGGACAATGTAATTGCTGACGCTTTGAGCAGGAAGGCTTACTACAACAGTTTGATTCTCAAGCCCTACCAACCGGATCTTTGTGAAGCTTTCTGCAAACTTAATCTCCAAGTTGTTCCTCAAGGATTCCTTGCCAACCTCCAAGTCTCTCCTACTTTGGAAGATCATATTCGTGAGGCTCAACTTCTTGATGCTATGGTGAAGAAGGTGAAGATTGGGATTGCCAAGAGCCAGCCCAAGTACAAGTGCTAACATCTTGATGACAAGGATACTCTATTCTTCGAGGATCCCATTGTTGTTCCTAAGGGTGACCTTCGTAAAGTCATTATGAACGAAGCTCACAATTCACTCCTCTCTATTCATCCTGGAAGTACAAAGATGTACCATGAACTCAAGCGGTCGTATTGGTGGACTCGGATGAAGCCCGAGATTGCTCAGTTCGTGAATGAATGTGATATCTGCAGAAGAGTGAAAGCGGAACACGAATGACTAGATGGTCTCCTCCAACCTCTTGCCATTCCAGAATGGAAGTTTTACCATATTGAGATGGACTTTGTGACTGGATTTCCAAAGTCCAAGCGTGGCAATGATGCTATCTTCGTTGTCATCGACAAGCTCACTAAAGTGGCTCATTTTCTTCCTATCAAAGAATCTATCACAGCAGCTCAGTTGGCAGAGCTATATACCTCCAGGATTGTCTCCTTGCACGGCATTCCGCAGTTGATATCTTCAGATCGTGGAAGCATCTTCACTTCTAAGTTCTGGGACTCCTTTCAGAAGGCTATGGGCACCAACATTTGCTTCAGCACAGCCTTTCATCCTCACACTAGTGGCGAAGTCGAGCGAGTCAATCAAATTCTTGAAGATATGCTCAGGGCATGTGTCATTTCAGTATGAAGTGGGAAGATTGTCTTCCATATGCCTGGTTCTCCTACAACAACAGCTTCCAAGCGAGTTCGGGCAAGGCCCCATTCGAGATTCTCTATGGCAGAAAGTGCCGTACTCCTCTTAACTGGTCAGAGACTGGTGAACGCCAACTTCTTGGCAATGACTTGATCACAGAGGCTGAATAAATGTGCAAAGTCATTCATGAAAATCTCAAAGTCGCGCAATCGCACCAGAAGAGTTACTATGGTAGCAAGCATCCTGACTTGGCTTTCAAGATCGGAGACCATGTCTACCTCCACGTCTCTCCAATGAAAGGTACTCGTCGCTTCGGTATCAAAGGGAAGCTTGCCCCTAGATACGTGGGTCCTTTCAAGATCATTGGCAAAAGAGGCGATCTCAGCTATCAACTTGAGCTTCCATCCAACTTTGCAAATGTGCACGACGTGTTTCACGTGTCTCAACTTCGCAAGTGTTTCAAGACTCCTGACCGCACCATCAACTTCGAAGAGATTGATCTCCAAGAAGACCTGTCTTATCATGAGCATCCCATTGCTATTCTTGAAGTAACTGAGAGCAAGACTCGCAACAAGTCTATCAAATTCCTGAAAGTGAAGTGGTCACATCATTCCGACCGTGAAGCCACCTGGGAACGCGAGGATCACCTCCGTTCCGAATATCCGGAGTTTTTTCCAGTCCTAGATCTCGGGACGAGATCCTTTCGTAGTGGTGGAGTGTTGTAACGCCCCGTATGTAACTTGCCATATTTGTATTCCAACTCTTGCCATTTTTGGCACTAAGTTATGATATTCCCTCGTGGTTGGGTTTTGCCTTCGTTTTGCATTTTGTCCATGTCATGTGCATCGCATTTGCATACGTGTTCGTCTCATGCATCCGAGCCTTTTCCCCGTTGTCCGTTTTGTATTCCGGCACTCCTACATCCTCCGGCGTCCCCTTTTGCTTCTTTTTATGTGCGAGTGTTAAACGTTCTCGGATTGGACCGAGACTTGCCAAGCGGCCTTGGTTCACTACCGGTAGACCGCCTATCAAGTTTCGTGCCATTTGGACTTCGTTTGATACTCCAACGGTTAACCGAGGAACCATAAAGGCCTCGTGTGTGTTGCAGCCCAACACCCCTCCAAAGTGGCCCAAAACATAGCTAAACCCCCTCCATCCTCTCGGCCGTACGATCACGATCGCGTGGCCGAAAACCGCACTCCATTTGGATTCTCCTAGCTCCTTCTATGTATAAATAGGCCTCTCCCTCCGAAATTTCGGGCAAAAACCACCCCTAACCCTAGCCTCTTCCTCCTCCCGCCGCCGGACGCGTCCGGAACGGGCCGGACACATCTGCCCGCCGCCGCCCGGCCTATCGCGCGCCGCCACATGGCGCCGCCGCGCCCTCCCGCCGCGGCCCATCGCGGGCCCTCGAGGCCCGATCGCCTCCCCGTCGCCTGCCCGCGCCTCGCGCGCCTCGCCGCCGTTCATCTCCGGCCGCCTACTGCGCCGCCTCTGCCGCCTTCGCCGGCCAGCTTGCCGCAGCTCGCTGGACGCCGTCGACCCCTTCCGCCACCGACGATGCCGCTCCGTCCTTCGCCCGAGAACTCCGGCGCCGCCCTCTGTCGACCCGGATCCCGCGTCCCCTCGACTCCGGCCATCTTCCTCCTCCCTGACAAGTCCCGGCCACCGCAGTGAAGACTCCGGCGAGTTCCACTCCGGCGAGCCTCGGGATCCATGCCAAGAGGAACCCTAGATCTAGATCCAGCGGTCGACCCCGATTTCTTCTAAGTCTTTTTCTGAGATATTTTTAGCTCCTGTTCATCGCATGATATCTCCTAGAATACTGCTCCGTTTTGGGCGTGCCTTATATCAAATTGTTCGTCTGGATGTTCTGTTAATTTCATTCCATTGTACCATGCTTGTTTGAGTCCATCTTGATGCCCTAAATGCTGTTGCAAGAGTGCTATAAAATGTTAGTTTCTGTTTCTTAACAGATTATGGACATTTGTCATTTTTGCCATGTTTAATGTTTGCCTCCTATGGACTTGAGCCCTACATGTGTTTTGGGCTATGCCATGCCATATTTACAGGGGTGTATGCCATGTATGTTTGTGAGCAATGTGGTGACTAGCACAAGCATGCAAAGTAGCTCTCGTGATGTTGCTGATTTCACGGACTTAGAATTCTTCTAAGTCATTTCCCTGATGTTATTTTTATGCCATGTATTCTTGTTGCTACAGAGTGATCCATGCCTCTTTTGAGCTTGTCCAATTAGGATGATTTTGAGATATTGTTATGCTCCATCCATCCATGTCTTTGTTTGCAATTATGGAGTACCCTAGCATGACTCAATCTTGCTCTACTTTTGCTATAAAATGTTCCTAGCAGATTGTTTACGTGTTAATCAATTTTGCCAAGGTTGTTGTAGTTGATGCATGCATGCTATGAGAGTGTTCTTGCCATGGTTAGCTTATTGATCATGTCTTCTTGCTGGGTGTATGCTTAGTTTTGTCATGCAATGGCTTGTTGTGAGTGCATCGAGCTCACAAACATGCCTACGTAACTCTGTTTTTGCCATGTCCAGTTTTCTGCGTAGTATGAATCTGTTAACGAACCTTTCTATGTTTACATGGGTGCCATCATGTCTTCTGATCCTTTTTGGCTTATGGTCAGTAAGGGACTTTTGTTATATGCTTTGAGTAGTTTCATGCCATGCCTTGCTTTGCCATGATGTCTTCCTGTACCATGTTGTTATCTTGCTCTAAACATTGCTTCCGGATGTTAATTCTTGGCATGTTGTTATTTTTAGTAAGTCTGTGAACCTGATATCTTTTGCTCTTTTGCCATGTTGTTTGAGCCTGCTATTGTGTGATTTAGCCGTAGCTCAGTGTTCATCTTTTGTCAATCATCTTGAGTGGATCACTGCCATGTGCTTTGTTGCTATGTTAGAGTGCAGTAGCTTAGTTTCTTGTTGCATTTTAGATGGCATCGTGTTGTTAATCGCAAATTTGTGCCGTTATTGTTTTGCTTGCCATTTGCAAACCGTGCATCCGATTCCGGTGATCTTTATATCGATTTAGACCGAAATCAACTCATCTTTCCAGAGGCACTCTTGGTTGTCCAAGTTGAGGCCTGGTTCAATCTTTTCCTTCCGGAGCATGCATATGCATTGCATATCACATCCCGCATATCATGCCATGTTTTGCATCATGTTGCTTGCGCATTGCACCGTGGTTGATTGTGGTTTCCTTTGCTTGTGTTCTTGCTTTGGGTAGAGCCGGGAGACGAGTACATGATCGAGGAACCCGTTGAGTACGCTTACGAGGATCAAGCTTTCGTCAACTCGGAGAACTTTGCAGGCAAGATGACCATACCCTCGAAATCACTTCTATCTTTGCTTGCTAGTTGCTCGCTCTATTGCTATGCCTATGTCGCGATACCTACCACTTGCTTATCATGCCTCCCATATTGCCATGTCAAACCTCTAACCCACCTTGTCCTAGCAAACCGTTGTTTGGTTATGTTACCGCTTTGCTCAGCCCCTCTTATAGCGTTGCTAGTTGCAGGTGAAGATTGGAGTTTGTTCCTTGTTGCAACATGATTATTGTTGGGATACCATTATTATAACTTTTTTACTTTAATGCATCTATGTACTTGGTAAAGGGTGAAAGGCTCGGCCTTATGCCTGGTGTTTTGTTCCACTCTTGCTGCCCTAGTTTCCGTCATACCGGTGTTATGTTCCTTGATTTTGCGTTCCTTACACGGTTGGGTTATAATGGGAACCCCTTGACGGTTGGCCTTGAATAAAACTCCTCTAGCAAGGCCCAACCTTGGTCTTACCATTTGCCACCTAGCTTTTTTCCCTTGGGTTTCGCGGACTCAAGGGTCATCTTTATTTTAACCCACCCGGGCCAGTGCTTCTCTAAGTGTTGGTCCAACCTGGGCAACCAGGGTCTATGCCAACCCGACGTCTGGCTCATCCGGTGTGCCCTGAGAACGAGATATGTGCAGCTCCTATCGGGATTTGTCGGCACATTCGGGCAACTTTGCTGGTCTTGTTTTACCATTGTCGGAATGTCTTGTAACCAGGATTCCGAGTCTGATCAGGCCGTCCTGGGAGAATGAATATCCTTCGTTGACCGTGAGAGCTTGTGATGGGCTAAGTTGGGACACCCCTGCAGGGATTTGAACTTTCGAAAGCCGTGCCCGCGGTTATGGGTAGATGGGAATTTGTTAATGTCCGGTTGTAGAGAACCTGAAACTTAACTTAATTAAAATGGATCAACAGCGTGTGTAGCCGTGATGGTCTCTTTTCGGAGGAGTCCGGGAAGAGAACACGGTCTCGGGTTATGCTTGAACGTAAGTAGTTCTAGGATCACTTCTTGATCGTTGTAGCTTCTCGAACGTGCTTTTCCTTCTCTTCTCGCTCTCTTTTGCGTAAGGTAGCCACCATATGTGCTAGTGCTTGCCGCAGCTCCACCTCATACCTTTTCCCTACCCATAAGCTGAAATAGTTTTGATCGCGAGGGTGTGAGATTGCTGAGTCCCCGTGACTCACAGATTACTTCCAAAACCAGATGCAGGTGCCGATGATACCATTCCAGGAGATGCGACTGAACTCAAGTGGGAGTTTGATGAGGACTCAGGACGTTACTACGTTTCTTTTCCAGACGATCAGTAGTGGGGCCCACTTGGGGCGATCGGGGATCTTATGCATTTGGGGTTGTCTTTATTTTGGTTCTGTAGTCGGACCTTGATTGTATCTGGATGATGTAATCCTATATTTATGTATTGTGTGAAGTGGCGATTGCATGAGTCTATCCCTCTACATCTTGTCATCTTGCTTAAGGCATTACTCTGTTTTTAACTTAATACTCTAGATGCATGTTGGATAGCGGTCGATGAGTGGAGTAATAGTAGTAGATGCAGGCAGGAGTCGGTCTACTTGTCTCAGACGTGATGCCTATATACATGATCATACCTAGATATTCTCATAACTATGCTCAATTCTGTCAATTGCTCAACAGTAATTTGTCCACCCATCATAGAATACTTATGCTCTCGAGAGAAGCCGCTAGTGAAACCTATGGCCCCCGGGTCTATCTTTATCATATCAATCTCCTACTACTTAGTTATTTACTTTGCTATTTACTTTGCCTTTATATTTCTTTGCATCTTTATCATAAAAATACCAAAAATATTATCTTATCATATCTATCAGATCTCACTCTCGTAAGTGGCCCTATAGGGATTGACAACCCCTATTTGCGTTGATTGCGAGGATTTATTTGTTTTGTGCAGGTGCGAGGGACTCGCGCGTAGCCTCCTAATGGATTGATACCTTGGTTCTCAAAAACTGAGGGAAATACTTATGCTACTTTGCTGCATCATCCCTTCCTCTTCGGGGAAAACCAATGCAGTGCTAAAAGAGGTAGCAAGAATGATTTCTGGTGCCATTGCCGGGGAGGTCTACGCAAAAGTCAACATACCAAGTACCCATCACATACCCTTATCTCCCGCATTACATTATTTGCCATTTGCCCCTCGTTTTCCTCTCCCCCACTTCACCCTTGCCGTTTTACTCGCTCTCTCTCTCTATCCTCCCTCTATTTGCCTCTTTTTGTCCGCTTGCTCTTTGTTTGCTTGTGTGTTAGTTTGATTGCTTGTCACGATGGCTCAAGATAATACTAAATTTGGTGTCCTTCACCTTAAAAGGTTAGAATAAATCGAAAATAATGTTAGGAGTTTCATGGTTTTGCAATTTGAACATAATAGTTTCTTCAGAAACGAGCTTAAAGAACAGAAAAGTTTTATGAGTTTTATGAATAAAGATCTCGATGATTTGTCTAAAGAATTCGATGGTTTAAGATCCCAACTTGCTCATCTTGAGAAATTAACTGCTGAAATTTCGGATAAACAGGCTACCCTAGTTAATAAGATGGCCGCTAAACCGAGTTGCTATGAAAATAATGATGAAGATCTAAAAGTTATTGATGTGTCCCCTATTAAATCTTTGTTTTACAATATGAATCTTGATAATGATGGGACTTAATATGATCCACCTTTACCTAGAAGGCGTTCCAAGAATTCTAAATCTTTTGATCTTGATGCTAAATTTGATAAAAATGAGATTGAAGAAATTAAAACCCTAGATGTTGCTAAACCCACTATTATGGATTTCAAGGAATTTAACTATGAAAATTGCTCTTTGATTGATTGTATTTCTTTGTTGCAATCCGTGCTAAATTCTCCTCACGCTTATAGTCAAAATAAAGCGTTTACTAAACATATCGTTGATGCCTTGATGCAATCTTATGAAGAAAAATTTGAATTGGAAGTTTCTATCCCTAGAAAAAACTTTGTGTGATTTGTTAGGTTTCCATGATTTTGATGATTGCTCTCTAAACTTGCACCTTGCGGATTCCACTATTAAGAAACCTATGGGAAGAATTAATGATGTTCTTATTGTTGCAAATAGGAAGTATGTGCCCGTAGATTTTATTGTTCTTGACATAGATTGCAATCCTTCATGTCCTATTATTCTTGGTAGACCTTTCCTTAGAACGATTGGTGCAATTATTGATATGAAGGAAGGAAATATTAGATTCCAATTTCCATTAAGGAAAGGCATGGAACACTTTCCTAGAAAGAAAATTAAATTACCTTATGAATCTATTATGAGAGCCACTTATGGATTGCCTACCAAAGATGGCAATACCTAGATCTATTCTTGCTTGTTATGCCTAGCTAGGGGCGTTAAACGATAGCGCTTGTTGGGAGGCAACCCAATTTTATTTTTTATTCCTTGCTTTTTGATCCTGTTTAGTAATAAATAAATTATCCAGCCTCTGTTTTGGTTGTGTTTTTGTCTTTAATTAGTGTTTGTGCCAAGTAGAACCGTTGGAAATACTTGGGGAAAGTTTTGTTGAACTTGCTGTAAAAAACAGAAACTTTAGCACTCACGAGAACTGCTGTCATTTTTATTTGGAAAGTGCTATTTAGTTAATTATTTTTTAAGATGATTAATAGATAAATTCCTCACGTCCAGCAATTTAGTTTAGAATTTTTGGGGTTCCAGATCTTGCGCTAGCTACAGATTACTACAGACTGTTCTGTTTTTGACAGATTCTGTTTTTCGTGTGTTGTTTGCTTATTTTGATGAATCTATGGCTAGTAAATTAGTTTATAAACCATAGATAAGTTGGAATACAGTAGGTATAACACCCATATATATAATGAATGAGTTCATTACAGTACCTTGAAGTTATCTTTTATTCCCTTTCGCTAACGGAGCTCACGAGATTTTCTACTTTAAGTTTTGTGTTGTGAAGTTTTCAAGTTTTGGGTAAAGATTTGATGGATTATGGAACAAGGAGTGGCTAGATCCTAAGCTTGGGTATGCCCATGGAACCCCCAAGATAATATAAGGACACCTAAAAGCCAAAGCTTGGGGATGCCCCGGAAGGCATCCCCTCTTTCGTCTACTTCTATCGGTAACTTTACTTGGAGCTATATTTTTATTTACCACATGATATGTGTTTTGCTTGGAGCGTCTTGTATGATTTGAGTCTTTGCTTGTTAGTTTACCACAATCATCCTTGCTGTACACACCTTTTGAGAGAGCCATACATGATTTGGAATTTGTTAGAATACTCTATGTGCTTCTCTTATATCTTTTGAGTTATATAATTTTGCTCTAGTGCTTCACTTATATCTTTTAGAGCATGATGGTGGATTTGTTTTACAGAAACTATTGATCTCTCATGCTTCACTTAGATTATTTTGAGAGTCTTAATAGCATGGTAATTTACTTAAAATCCTAATGTGCTTGGTATGCAAGATTAATAATAAAACTCTCTTATGAGTGTGTTGAATACTATGATAAGTTCGATACTTGATAATTGTTTTGAGATATGGAGATGGTGATATTAAAGTCATGCTAGTTGAGTAGTTGTGAATTTGAGAACTACTTGTGTTGAAGCTTGTGATTCCCGTAGCATGCACGTATGGTGAACCATTATGTGATGAAGTCGGAGCATGATTTATTTATTGATTGTCTTCCTTATGAGTGGCGGTCAGGGACGAGCGATGGTCTTTTCCTAACAATCTATCCCCCTAGGAGCATGCACATAATACTTTTCTTTGATAACTTGTAGATTTTTGCAATAAGTATATGAGTTCTTTATGACTAATGTTGAGTCCATGGATTATACGCACTCTCACCCTTCCACCTTTGCTAGCCTCTCTAATACCACGCACCTTTCGCCGGTATCATACACCTACCATATACCTTCCTCAAAACAGCCACCATACCTACCTATTATGGCATTTCCATAGCCATTCCGAGATATATTGCCATGCAACTTTCCACCGTTCCATTTATGACACACTCCATCATTGTCATATTGCTTAGCATGATCATGTAGTTGACATAGTATTCGTGGCAAAGCCACCATTCATAATCCTTTCATACATGTCACTAATGCATCATTGCATATCCCGGTACACCACCGGAGGCATTCATATAGAGTCATATTTTGTTCTAAGTATCGAGTTGTAATTGTTGAGTTGTAAGAAAAATAAAAGTGTGATGATCATCATTATTAGAGCATTGTCCCAGTGAGGAAAGGATGATGGAGACTCTGATTCCCCCACAAGTCGGGATGAGACTCCGGACGAAAAATAAATAAAAAAGGCCAAAGAAGCCCAAAAAAAGAGAAAGGAAAAAAATGAGAGAAAAAGAGAGAAGGGACAATGTTACTATCCTTTTACCACACTTGTGCTTCAAAGTAGCACCATGATCTTCATAGTAGAGAGTCTCTCATGTTATCACTTTCATATACTAGTGGGAATCTTTGATTATAGAACTTGGCTTGTATATTCCAATGATGGGCTTCCTCAAATTGCCCTAGGTCTTCATGAGCAAGCAAGTTGGATGCACACCCACTTAGTTTCTTTTTGAGCTTTCATATACTTACAGCTCTAGTGCATCCGTTGCATGGCAATCCCTACTCACTCACATTGATATCTATTGATGGGCATCTCCATAGCCCATTGATACGCCTAGTTGATGTGAGACTATCTTCCCCCTTTTTAATTTGTCTTCTCCACCACCACCATTCTATTCCACCTATAGTGCTATATCCATGGCTCACGCTCATGTATTGCGTGAAGATTGAATTTTTTTTGAGAATGTCAAAAGTATGAAACAATTGCTTGGCTTGTCATCGGGGTTGTGCATGATTTAAATATTTTGTGTGGTGAAGATAGAGCATAGCCAGACTATATGATTTTGTAGGGATAACTTTCTTTAGCCATGTTATTTTGAGAAGACATAATTGCTTTGTTAGTATGCTTGAAGTATTATTATTTTCTATGTCAATATGAACTTTTGTCTTGAATCTTTCGAATCTGAATATGCATACCACAATTAAGAAGAATTACATTGAAATTATGCCAAGTAGCACTCCGCATCAAAAATTCTGTTTTTATCATTTACCTACTCGAGGACGAGCAGGAATTAAGCTTGGGGATGCTTGATACGTCTCCAACATATCTATAATTTTTGATTGCTCCATGCTATATTATCTACTATTTTGGACATTATTGGGCTTTATTATCCGCTTTTATATTATTTTTGGGACTAACCTATTAACCGGAGGCCCAGCCCAGAATTGCTGTTTTTTTGCCTGTTTTAGGGTTTCGAAGAAAAGGAATATCAAACGGAGTCCAAACGGAATGAAACCTTCGAGAACGTGATTTTCTCACCGAATACAACTCAGGAGACTTGGACCCTACGTCAAGGCACGTAACATGAGGCCACGAGGTAGGGGGGCGCCCTACCCTACCAGGCGCGCCCCCACCCTCGTGGGCCCCGTGTTGCTCCACCGACGTACTTCTTCCTCCTATATATACCCATGTACCCCCAAACAATCAGATACAGAGACAAAACCCTAATTCCACCGCCGCAACTTTCTGTATCCACGAGATCCCATCTTGGGGCCTGTTCCGGAGCTCCACCGGAGGGGGCATCGATCACGGAGGGCTTCTACATCAACACCATAGCCTCTCCGATGAAGTGTGAGTAGTTTACCTCAGACCTACCGGTCCATAGTTAGTAGCTAGATGTCTTCTTCTCTCTTTTTGGATCTCAATACAATGTTCTCCCCCTCTCTTGTGGAGATCTATTCGATGTAATCTTCTTTTTGCGGTGTGTTTGTTGAGACCGATGAATTGTGGGTTTATGATCAAGTCTATCTATGAATAATATTTGAATCCTCTCTGAATTCTTTTATGTATGATTGGTTATCTTTGCAAGTCTCTTCGAATTATCATTTTGGTTTCGCCTACTAGATTGATCTTTCTTGCAATGGGAGAAGTGCTTAGCTTTGGGTTCAATCTTGCGGTGTCCTTTCCCGGTGACAGTAAGGGCAGCAAGGCACGTATTGTATTGTTGACATCGAGGATAACAAGATGGGGTTTTCTTCATATTACATAAGTCTATCCCTCTACATCATGTCATCTTGCTTAAGGCGTTATTCTGTTTTTAACTTAATACTCTAGATGCATGCTGGATAGCGGTAGATGAGTGGAGTAATAGTAGTAGATGCAGGCAGGAGTCGGTCTACTTGTCTCGGACGTGATGCCTATATACATGATCATACCTAGATATTCTCATAACTATGCTCAATTCTGTCAATTGCTCAACAGTAATTTGTCCACCCACCGTAGAATACTTATGCTCTCGAGAGAAGCCACTAGTGAAACCTATGGCCCCCGGGTCTATCTTTATCATATCAATCTCCTACTACTTAGTTATTTACTTTGCTATTTACTTTGCCTTTATTTTACTTTGCATCTTTATCATAAAAATACGAAAAATATTATCTTATCATATCTATCAGATCTCACTCTCGTAAGTGGCCCTATAGGGATTGACAACCCCTATTTCTGTTGGCTGCGAGGATTTATTTGTTTTGTGCAGGTGCGAGGGACTCGCGCGTAGCCTCCTACTGGATTGATACCTTGGTTCTCAAAAACTGAGGGAAATACTTACACTACTTTGCTGCATCATCCCTTCCTCTTCAGGGAAAACCAACGCAGTGCTAAAAGAGGTAGCACACATTTTCGGGCGGTCAAAGAAACAATCACTGCTAGTCAGCTTGCAACTCTCTACATGTCCATAATTGTTTCACTTCACAGAATTCCACTGGTTATCAGTTTAGACCGTGGCAGATTGTTTACTTCAAGATTCTGGGCAAGTTTCCAAGAAGCTATGGGAACTCATCTGTCGTTCAAAACTACATTTCATCCTCAGTTGCAAGGGCAGGTTGAACGTGTCAACCAAGTTCTCGAAGACATGCTTCAAGCTTGTGTAATTTTCTTCGGCAAGAAATGGGAGGAATCTCTTCCATATGCCGAGTTCTCTTATAATAATAGCTATCAAGCTAGTCTGAAGATGTCCCCCTTCGAAGTGCTACATGGATGGAAGTGTCGGACCCCTCTAAACTGGTCAGAAACTGGGGAACGTCTACTCTTCGGTCCGGATATTATCCAAGAAGCCGAAGAACAAGTCCGCATTATTCGTGAGAATCTCAAGACTGCTCAGTCATGTCAGAAAAGTCAGTATGACCATCATCACAAGGACATGGTCTATCAACCTGGCGAAAAGGCTTATCTTCGAGTTACACCAATGAAGGGTGCTCACCGCTTCGGGATCAAGGGCAAGCTAGCTCCTCGCTATATCAGTCCCTTCACTATTCTTGAAAGGCGTGGAAAAGTGGCATATCAATTGGAGCTTCCGCCGAACCTTTCTCAGGTTCACGACGTGTTCCACGTGTTAGAGCTCCGCCGTTGCTTCAAGGACCCAATCCGAGCAGTGGATCATGAAGTGCTCGAATTGCAACAGGACCTCTCCTATAAAGATTATCCGGTCCGCATTCTCGACCAAGCTGAACGCCACACACATCAGAAAGTGATCAAATTCCTCAAGGTCCAGTGGTCGCATCACTTAGAAGACGAAGCCACTTGGGAACGCGAGGACCGCCTGCGTGATGAATACCCCGCACTGTTTCCTTCTACCTCCTAAATCTCGGGACGAGATTTCTTGTAGTGGAGGAGTTTTGAAACGCATGGGTAATTAAGCTACAGTAATCCCACGCTAATGGTGCCACGTCACCTCTGTCACTGTAATTAATCTCGGGTTAATTTGAAACTGTTTCAAAATTCAAATTCAAATTAATGTCAACAATAAAAGTTTTCAAACGTTAAAACAAAAATGTTCGGGTAGTGCCTAATATTACTTAGGTAATTATAGTGAAGAGAGCTCCTTTTTAGAAAATTCCTAGATATTTTAAAATGAATTAAAACAGAAGAGAGAAATAAATAAAAGAAAAAGGGAAAAGACAAAACTAACAAAAAAAAAAGAAGAAAGAAAGAGAGAGCCCCCCAATTGGGCCTCGGCCCAGCAGGCTGCCAGGCCGGCCCAACCGCGCCCTCTACTAACCTCCCCTGGGTGCCCGAAACCCTAGCGACACCCACTCCCCCCCTCACGCGATCCCCTCTCCCCACGACCTCCCCCACGCCTCTTTCCACCCGATCTGGATAGGGCTCGACCCCGACTGCCCCCGTCGCCGCGTCGGCCACGACGCCGTCGCCGGAGCTCCTCCCTGTCGCCGCCCGTCGCTCGCCGGACGCCTCGCCTTCCTCCCCGAAGGGCGCCACTGCCCCCTGGCGCCGCCCCGGCTTCGCCGCTCGCTGTCGCCGGACCCCGGCGCCTTCGCCACCTCGTCGGCGTCACCTCCCCGCCTCTCCATCGCCGGCCACCCCGAGTTTCCTCGAGCCCACTGCCCCGTACCCTGCCACTCCCCCTATGAGCTCCTCCCCCTCGCTGTTTTCCTCGCTCACACACGGCGCCCGCGCTGTCCCCGCCGCGATCACCGCCCCCTCCTGGCTCCAGCGCGCGCGCACCGCACCTGGCGACCCTGCGCCCGCCCGCGGTGGCCTACTGTCGCCGCCCTACACGCCCAGCGACGGCCGCGCCCCTGCCTCCGCCCTCCTTCTCGCGACCCTTCCCCCTGCTCGCTGTTGCTCTGCACGCGCCACCGCGCTCGCGCCAGGCCGCGGACCTGCTCCTGGCACCCGCCTCGCCTTCGCCCGGCCACCCTAGCGCACGCGCGCTGCCGCCCCTACGTCGCCTCCACTTGCCGCGGCCGGCCGGCGAGCCGCGCCGCCGACCACGCGCCCGACGCCGGCGCTCCGGCGCACACATGCGCCGCCCCGTCGCCTTGGGTCCGCCCCGATGGGCGCCTCGCCCGCAACGGCGCCTGTTAGCCGCTAACCCGCACCGGCCCCCTGGCCCAATGACATATGGGCTCCGCCCACAGAACGTGTTGAACGAAAATAATAATAAAAAACAATAACAATAAAATTTTTTAAAAAATAATAATTAATAATTAAAACAATTAATTAAATAATTAACTTAATTAATCCTGAGTAAATTAACTAATTATGATTAATTAACCTAATGACTAATTAACCTAATTAACCACTGTTAATTAACTAAACAGTCTATGACCAGTGGGACCCACACGTCAGTTTGACCCGTCAACACCTCTGTTGACTGTTGACATCATGCAAACACTATTCAAGATAATGTTGATTTAAATAATTAAATAATTCCTAAAAATGATTTAAATCTTTTAAAATTAATATAAAATAAACCGTAGCTCGGATGAAAAACTTCGTACATGAAAGTTGCTCAGAACGATGAGACGAATCCGGACCGTAGCCCGCTCGTCCGCCACACATCCCTAGCATAGCGAACTTGGAATTTTCCCCCTCTGTTTATCTGTCCGGAAACGCTAAACACCGGGGATATTTTCCAGATGTTTCCCCCCTTCACCGGTACCACCTCATACCACGTTAGGGCACCCCTAGCACCGCTACTTGTCATGTCATGCATCGCTATGCATCTGTTTGCTTAATATTTATTATTTCTTCCTACTCTTTTCTCGCTAGACACTGAGACCGACGCCGCTGCTACCCAGTACGACTACGGTGTTGACGACCCCTCTCTCTTGCCAGAGCAACCAGGCAATCCCCCCTTGGATCACCAGATATCGCCTACTCTTCTCTATACTGCTTGCATTAGAGTAGTGTAGCATGTTACTACTTTCCGTTAATCCTATCCTGTTGCATAGCCTGTCATTGTTGCTATAGTTGTTGATACCTTACCTGCAATCCTAAATGCTTAGTATAGGATGCTAGATTATCATCAGTGGCCCTACATTCTTGTCCATCTTCCATGATATACTATCGGGCCGTGATCACTAGGGAGGTGAACATGGGTATATACTTACATAAATGATATATGATACACGTGGTGACTAAAGTCGGGTCGGCTCGTAGAGTACCCGCGAGTGATTCCGTTGTGGGGGCTGAAAGGACGGGTGGTTCCATCCCGGTAGTGGTGGGCCTGGGTTCCCGACGGCCCCCAATTGTTACTTTGTGGTGGAGCGACAGGGCAGGTTGAGACCACCTAGGTGAGAGGTGGGTCTGGCCCTGGTTGGCGTTCGTGGTTACTTCAAAATAACATGCTTAACGAGATCTGGGTATTTGATCCGAGTCTGGCTACTGGCCTATACGCTCTAACCAACTACGTGGGAACAGTAATGGGTACTCGACGTCGTGGTATCAGTCGAAGCCTTCGTGACGTCAGCGACTGAGCGGCGCGCGCCGGTTTGGACTAGAACGCCTGCTCTTGTATAAGGGAGGCTAGGTCTGCTCACCGGCCGCGTACGCAATGTGCAGGTGTGCAATGGGCGATGGGCCCAGACCCCGCGCCATAGGATTTAGACCGGCGTGCTGACCTCTCTGTTGTGCCTAGGTAGGGCTGCGACGTGTTGATCTTCCGAGGCCGGGCATGACCCCGACAAGTGTGTCCGGACAAAGGGGATCGAGCGTGTTGGGAAATGTGGCGCACCCCTGTAGGGAAGTTAATCTATTCGAATAGCCGTGATCTTCGGTAACAGGACGACTTGGAGTTGTACCTTGACCTTATGACAACTAGAACCGGATACTTAATAAAACACACCCTTCCAAGTGCCAGATACAACCGGTGATCACTCTCTCACAGGGCGACGAGGGGAGGATCACCGGGTAGGATTATGCTATGCGATGCTACTTGGTGAACTTACCATCTAATCTCTTCTTCTGTTGCAGGATGGAGGTTACCAGAAGCGTAGTCTTTGATAGGACTAGCTATCCCCCTCTTATTCCGGCTTTCTGTAGTTCAGTCCACATATGTTACCCCTTTTTCCATTTGATACCAATGCATACATATGTAGTGTAGCTTCTTGCTTGCGAGTACTTTGGATGAGTACTCACGGTTGCTTTCCGCCCCCTTTTCCCTCTTTCTATACCTGATTGCTGCGACCAGACGTTGGAGTCCAGGAGCAAGACGCCACCGTTGACGACGACTCCTACTACACTGGAGGTGCCTACTACTACGTGCAGCCCGCTGACGATGACCAGGAGTAGTTTAGGAGGATCCCACGCAGGAGGCCTGCACCTCTTTCGATCGGTATCCCAGTTTGTGCTAGCCTTCTTAAGGGAAACTTGTTTACTTATGTCTGTACTCGGATATTGTTGCTTCCGCTGACTCATCTATGATCGAGCTCTTGTATTCGAGCCCTCGAGGCCCCTGGCTTGTAATATGATGCTTGTATGACTTATTTTATTTGTAGAGTTGTGTTGTGATATCTTCCCGTGAGTCCCTGATCTTGATCGTACACGTTTGCGTGTATGATTAGTGTACGATTGAATCGGGGGCGTCACAAGATCAGCCCTCCCGAGAGAGTTTAGGGCTTGGCGGCGGCACCGTATCGTAAAACGCGATTAATCCTTCTTCCTGATTTTTTTCTCCCCGAAAGTGAATATATGGAGTCAGGGTTGAGGTCGGTGGAACGTCAGGGGGCCCAAGAAGCAGGGGGGCGCGCCCAGGGGGCAGGCGCGCCCCCACCCTCGTGGGCAGGTGGAGGCCCCCCCTGACGTGGATTCTTCTTCAGTATTTTTTATATATTCCAAAATAATTCTCCATTGATTTTAAGGTCATTCCGAGAACTTTTATTTCTGCAAAAAATAGCACCATGGCAGTTTTGCTGAAAATAGCGTCAGTCCGGGTTAGTTCCATTCAAATCATGCAAGTTAGAGTCCAAAACAAGGGCAAACATGTTTGGAAAAGTAGATACGACGGAGACGTATCAATAGGGAATCACAAACCTTAACACCAATATTCCTACTAAAGCATAATTACTCATCAACATAACTCACATATCATATCATCATATCTCAAAACTATTACTAAGAATCAAGTTTATTTTGTCCAATGATCTTCATGAAATTTTCTTTTTCTTTATCCTTCTTGGATATCTATCACTTTGGCACTAATTTTCATGTGTTGCTTTTCATAAGCTCAACCAAATATAAGTGAAGATCATGAGCATAACAAATTTCTTTCTCTCAAAATAATTTAAGTGAAGCAAGAGAGAATTTCTTCAAAGTTTTACTAACTCTCAAACAAATCTCAGTGAAGCAAGAGAGCATTTCTTCAAAAATAACAAAGCACACCGTGCTCAAAAATATATAAGGGAAGCACTAGCGCAAGTCCTAGCTCATAAAATATTCAAGTGAAGCATAGAGAGAAATTCTAACAAGTCATGACATAATTTTGGCTCTCTCAAATAGGTGTTTCCAGCAAGGATTGATAACTTAAAGCACAAAATAAAACAAGCAAAGACACATATCATACAAGATGCTCCAAGCAAAACACATATCATGTGACGAATAAAAATATAGTCTCGCGTAAAATACCGATAGTTGTTGGAAAAAAGTGGGGATGCCACTCGGGGGCATCCCCAAGCTTAGTTGGTTGCTCATTCTTGGATAATAGCTTGGGATGCCGGGGCATCCCCAATCTTAGGCTCTTACATCCTTCCTTCATCCATTGTAAGATAACCCAAAACTTAAAAACTTCAATCACACAAAACTCAACAAAGCCTTCATGAGATCCGTTAGTATAAGAATAATAAACCATTACTATAAGTGTTGTATCAAACCAATTCATATTTTTTTTGTATTATATCTACAATATTACAACTTCTCTATGACAAAAACCCATCAAAGAAAACCATAGAGCCATCAAAATAAGCACACAACACAAAGAAAACAGAATTTGTCAAAACAGAACAGTCTGTAGCAATCTTACTATTTCGAATACTTGGAATCGTTCTGATGGTTTTGTGACGAGAACATTGTTCTTGGTGCCTCCTGACATTTAGGGTTTGTGGCAGTGTCCCGGGGAGTTGATCTCCGAGGTGTTATCATCACAATTTTATCGTTGAGATTCTGGAATACTTGAGTTTCGCCGACATCGAAAATCTCTTTTATGTAGTTGTTGGTGAGATAACCTCGACACCACCCAGTACTGGGGCGGGAGTTCGGGAGTATTGCCGTAACTCATATAACGGATGCTTTTCGAAGGTTGAGGTAAATGATTTCCGAAGGTTTCTTGGTTATGTGTTGAAGGATGGATACAACTGGATATAGGATTTTCTAGCTTTGGGTGAGATACTATGCTTCCCCTGTATCCCCACACCTGATTGCATAACCGGAAAGGTTCGGGAGTTTCATAGGTGGGAATTCTTGTAGCTCTAGTTCTTCTTCCATGGATATTTGGTTTGGAATTGGGTAATCCTCACCAAGTATTTGTTCTTGTCCGTACCTTGTTGTTTTATTCTTCTACCTCTATCTAAGTGGCTTCTCAATTTATGGAAATGTGACCATTTCAATTGGAATGCATTCGTTAATTTTGTTCGGATGTGAAGACTATATGTTGCAATTTCAACCCGTTTGATTCAGCTTGAATATTTGTCTGTCAAGATGCTAACGGATGTCACCCTCTTCAGGATGGCTCCTGCTAAGGGTCAGAATCAGAATCAGGATCCGCCACCTCCACCTCCACCTCCGGAGGCATGGCAAGCTGTGATGGCCGCTACCAATGCAAACACGCAACTGATCATGCAAATTCTGCAAGAGCGCAACCAAGGCCATGGCAACAATCAAAATTAGTTTGCTACACTCAACCAGTTCCTTGCTAACCAGCCAAAGACCTTCAGCAAATGTGTCGAGGCCTCAGACGCTGATGATTGGCTCGTGGATATATGCAATCATTTCGAGTGCAGTAACGTCAGGCATGAGGACTTTGTCAAGTTTGCCTCCTTCCAACTCAAAGACCAAGCTGCAGAATGGTTTCAGCAATATAAAGATTCCAGAGGAGGTCGTGTGATCACCTGGTATGAATTCCGTCAAGACTTCAAAGCTCATCACATTCCTCAGAGTGTTGTTGAAAGCAAGCGTGAGGAATTCCGCAACCTGAAGCAAGGCAGTTTGTCTGTTTACCAGTACAACATCATGTTTCAGAAGCTCACCCGTTTCGCTAAGCAAGACGTCCCTGATGAGAAGAGCATGATTTATCAGTTCAGGAGTGGCCTCAGAGAAGACCTTCAACTTGCTCTCATGCTTTTCGAGCCTCAGAAGTACGATGAGTTTTACAACATGGCACTGAAACAAGAGACTGCTCAACTCAAGTGCGATGCTTCCAAGAAGCGAGTCAGAGATGCTACTCCTTCTTCCTCAACTCAAGTGGCTAAGTAGCAAAAGTATTGGCTTCCTCCTCCTCTGTTCCATCAGCCTTATCAGTAGAAGAGCAAAGCTGGCAGTGGATCTTCCCACCCACCCAACCCAGGCTTTCAGAACAAGACTTCGTCCCAAGCTCCAAGATCAAGTGCTCCGTATCACCGTCCGCTCTCGGAGGTCACGTGCAACAAGTGTCAGCAGAAGGGTCACTATGCCAACAAATGCTTCAATCAGAGGCGTCTTCCTCCTCCTCCTCCTATGAGATCTGCTAGCAATGCAGTGGTCAAGCATAATCCCAAGCACGCCAAGGTCAACTTGATGAATGCAGCTTAGGCAGAGGACTCGTCAGATGTCATCATGGGTAACTTTCCTGTTAACGATGTTCCTGCAAAAGTTCTCTTTGACACTGGTGCATCACATTGTTTCATCTCGAGACCTTTTGCATCTAAGCATGAGTTGTCTTCTCAAGTTTTGCATAAACCGTTAGCAGTTGTCTCACCGGGTAAATGCTTGCTCGCAAACTACACGGTTCCGGATATTTCTATCATGATGGGCGACTTCAAGTTTCTGGCTTCTCCAATGGTCCTTGGTAACTCGGATATTGATCTTATTCTCGGAATGGACTGGCTTTCTAAGCACAAGGCTCAGCTTGATTGTGCAGCCAGGCAGATTCAATTGACTCATTCGTCTGAAGATGTAATCGTCTTTGCCGCTCGGGATAATACCATCCGTCTGTTTTCTCTCAATGAGAAGGGCGAGCTGGATGCCATCTCTCAAATTCCAGTCGTTTGCGAATATCAAGACGTCTTTCCAGAAGAGCTTCCAGGAATGCCTCCGCACCGGCCAGTTGAATTCGTCATCGATCTTGAGCCTGGCACGGAACCTGTTTGCAAACGTCATTACAAACTTGGACCTGAAGAGTTGAAGGAGCTGAAGAAACAACTTGATATTCAAGAGCGTATGGGTCTCATCCGACCAAGTTCTTCTCCATGGGGTTGTGGTGTTCTTTTTGTGAAGAAGAAGGATGGAACGAACCGACTCTGTGTCGACTACCGTCCACTGAACAAGAAGACTATAAAGAACAAGTACCCACTTCCCAACATCAATGAGCTGTTTGAACAACTCAAAGGTGCTCAAGTATTCTCCAAGCTTGATCTCCGTATGGGCTATCATCAGATTCGCATTCGTGAGCAAGATATCCCCAAGACAGCATTCAGAACAAGCTATGGTTCATATGAATACACTGTCATGTCTTTTGGCCTCGTCAATGCTCCGCCAACTTTCTCTTGCATGATGAACTTCATCTTCAACCCCTACACAAATGACTTCATCTTGGTCTACCTCGATGACATTTTGGTCTTTTCCAAGAACAAGGAGGATCATGCCAAGAACTTGCGTTTGGTGCTGGATAAGCTCAGAGAACATCAGTTCTATGCCAAGTTTTCAAAGTGCGAGTTTTGGCTCGATGAGGTTCTCTGCCTTGGGCATATCATCTCTGCCAAGGGCATTGTTGTGAATCCTGAGAAGGTGTATGCAATTTTTAATTGGGAACCACCACAAAATGTGAAGCAACTCCGCAGCTTCCTTGGGCTCGCAAGCTATTGTCGAAGGTTCGTTGAGAACTTTTCAAAGATCGCGAAGCCTCTTTCCAACCTTCTCCAGCAGCACGTGAAGTACGTCTGGTCTCCTGAATGTGACATCGCTTTCAAAACCCTGAAAGAGAAGTTAGTCACTGCTCCAGTTCTGACTCCTCCTGATGAATCCAAACCGTTCGAGGTCTTCTGTGATGCTTCCCTTCAAGGTCTTGGTGCAGTGTTGATGGAAGAGAAGAAAGTTGCGGATTATACCTCTCGCCAGTTGAAGCCCAATGAAAAGAACTACCCCACTCATGACCTCGAGTTGGTGGCAGTTGTGCATGCTCTTTTAACTTGGAGACATCTTTTATTGGGAAGAAAAGTGGACATCTTCACTGACCACAAGAGTCTCAAGTACATCTTCACTCAGCCTAATCTCAACCTCAGGCAGACTCGTTGGGTTGAAATAATTCAAGAGTATAATCCGGGTATCGAATATACTCCAGGCAATGCTAATGTAATTGCTGACGCATTGAGAAGGAAGGCTTACTGCAACAGTTTGATTCTCAAGCCTTACCAACCCAAGATTTGTGAAGCTTTCCGCAAACTCAATCTGCAAGTTGTTCCTCAAGGATTTCTCGCCAACCTCCAAGTCTCTCCTACTTTGGAAGATCAGATTCGCGAGGCTCAACTTCTTGATGCTATGGTGAAGAAGGTGAAGATTGGGATTGCCAAGAGTCAACCCAAGTACAAGTGCTATCGCCTTGATGACAAGGATACTTTATTCTTCGAGGATCGCATTGTTGTGCCTAAAGGTGACCTTCGTAAAGTCATTATGAACGAGGCTCACAATTCACTCCTCTCTATCCACCCTGGAAGTACAAAGATGTACCATGATCTCAAGCAGTCGTATTGGTGGACTCGAATGAAGCGCGAGATTGCTCAGTTCGTGAATGAATGTGATGTCTGCAGAAGAGTGAAGGCAGAACACCAACGACCAGCTGGCCTCCTCCAACCTCTTGCCATTCCGGAATGGAAGTTTGACCATATTGAGATGGACTTCGTGAATGGGTTTCCAAAGTCCAAGCATGGCAATGATGCTATCTTCGTTGTCATCGACAAACTCACTAAAGTGGCTCATTTCCTTCCTATCAAAGAATCTATCACATCAGCTTAATTGGCAGAGCTATATACCTCTCGGATTGTCTCTCCGCACGGCATTCCGCAGTTGATTTCTTCAGATCATGGTAGCATCTTTACCTCCAAGTTTTGGGATTCTTTTCAGAAGGCCATGGGCACCAACATCCGTTTCAGCACAGCTTTTCATCCTCAAACTAGTGGCCAAGTCAAGCGTGTTAATCAGATTCTTGAAGATATGCTCAGGGCTTGCGTCATCTCTTTCGGTATGAAGTGGGAAGATTGTCTTCCATATGCCGAGTTCTCCTACAACAACAGCTTCTAAGCGAGTTCGGGCAAGGCCCCATTTAAAATTCTCTATGGCAGGAAGTGCTGTACTCCTCTTAACTGGTCAAAGACTGGTGAACTTCAACTTCTTGGCAATGACTTGATCACAGAGGCAGAAGAGATGTGCAAAGTCATTCGCGATAATCTCAAAGCCACGCAATCGCGCCAAAAGAGTTACTATGATGGTAAACATCGTGACTTGGCTTTCGAGATCGGAGACCATGTCTACCTCCGCGTCTCTCCAATGAAAGGTACTCGTCGCTTCGGTATCAAAGGGAAGCTTGCCCCTAGATACGTGGGTCCTTTCAAGATCGTCAGCAAGAGATGCGATCTCGCCTATCAACTTGAGCTTCCCTCCAACTTTGCAAACGTGCACGACGTGTTTCACGTGTCTCAACTCCGCAAGTGTTTCAAGACTCCTGACTGCACCGTCAACTTCGAAGACATTGATCTCCAAGAAGACCTGTCTTATCGTGAGTACCCAGTTGCTATTCTTGAAGAAACTGAGCGCAAGACACACAACAAGTCAATCAAATTCCTGAAAAGTCAAGTGGTCACATCATTCCGACCGTGAAGCCACCTGGGAACGCGAGGATCACCTCCGTTCTGAGTACCCGGAGTTTTTCCAGTCCTAGATCTCGGGACGAGATCCTTTCGTAGTGGTGGAGTGTTGTAACACCCCGGATGTAATTTACCTTATTTGTACTCCAACTCTTGCCGTTTCCGGCACTAAGTTATGTTATTTCGTCGTTGTTGGGTTTTTGTCTCCATGTGTTTGGTCTTTGTCATGCATCTCATATCATGTCATCATGTGCATTGCATTTGCATACGTGTTCGTCTCATGCATCCGAGCATTTTCCCCGTTGTCCGTTTTGCATTCCGGCGCTCCTATGTCCTCCGGTGTCCCTTTCTACCTCTTTTAGTGTGCGAGCGTTAATTTTTTTTGGATTGGACCGAGACTTGTCATGCGGCCTTGGTTTACAACCGGTAGACCGTGTGTCAAGTTTTGTACCATTTGGACTTCGTTTGATACTCCAACGTTTAACCGAGGGACCGAAAAGGCCTCGTGTGTTTTGCAGCCCAACACCCTTCCAAAGTGGCCCAAAAGCCACCTAAACCCCTTATATCATCTAGATCGTTCGATCACGGTCACGTGGCCGCAAACCGCACATCGTTTGGAGCTCCCTAGCTCACTCTATCTCTATAAATAGACCCCTCCATTTCAATCCCGGGTCCATTTCGCCCCTAACCCTAGTCCCCTTCATCCTCAGCGCGCCGGACATTGTCCGCCGGCACCGGACACACCGCCGCGGCCAACCGCCTCACGCCACCTGTCCCGCACCGAGTCTCTCTCTCCTCCAGCTCGGCGAGCCCGCGGGAGGCCCGCCCAAGCCGCCTACCGGGCCAGAGGCGTCCGCGCCCGCCGCCCCTCTCCTCCTGCAGCGCGCCGCCTTCGCCTTCATCACCGGCGCTCCGGCCGCCGCCACACTTCTCCGACCTCGCCGACGAGCCTTGTCACCGGCGACCCGACCCCGCCACCATCCGCACCGGGCCGCCGCCTCCTTACAGCCGCGGCCACCCCACAGCTCCCGCCGGCGAGCTCCGGCGAGCCGCGCCCTAGATCCGGCTCCCTCTCCTTCCTCCTCCTCAAAACGACAAGTCCGGCGACTCTCCGACGAGCTTGCGCCGTTGAACCTCGGGCTGCGTGCACACCAGATCCAGATCCAGATTCATCTCGGGGTTGACTTTTCTTCCCTAACCCTAATTATTTTTGCATTCTTTGACATGCCATAACTTCCACATCGTAGCTTCGATTCGTGCATGTAGAATATCAAAATGTTTGTCTCGACGAGTACATCATTTCATCACATTGTATCATTTTCATTTGAGTTCATCTTGATGTCCGAAATGTTGTTGCAAGAGGGCTATGTGATGATTATGTCAGATCTGTTTCAGCAAATGGCATTTTGTCATTTTTCCCATGATTAATGTATGCATCCTATGATCCTGAGCTCTACATGTGTTTTGAAATATTCCATGCCATCTTTACAGGGGTGTATGCCATGTATTTTTGTGATCTTTGTGGTGACTAGCACAAGCATGCAAAGTAGCTTACTCAATGATGCTGATTTCAGGGAGTTAGAATCTCACCAAGTCCTTGTCCTGCTGTAATTTTTATGCCATATGTTCATGTTGTTTCCTAGTGATCCGTGCCTCTTTTGAGGATGATCAGTAAGGATGTTTTGTAGATAATGTTGTGATCTATCCATCCATATGTTCGTTTGCAATTATGGAGCACCCTAGCTTGAGTCAATCGAGCTCTACTTTTGCTATAAAATGTTCCTGGCAGATTGTTAACATGTTTAGCAATTTTGCCGAGCTTGTTGTTGTTGATCCGTGCATGCTATGTTGTTGTTCTTGCCATGTATAGCTTCTATGCCATGTATATTTTTTGGGTGCATACTTAGTTTGTCATGCAATGCCTCGTAGTGAGTGCATCGAGCTCGTAAACATGCCTACTTGTTAATCTGTTTTGCATGCTCCAGTTGGACAGGTGGAGGCCCCCCCTGACGTGGATTCTTATTCAGTATTTTTTATATATTCCAAAATAATTCTCCATTGATTTTAAGGTCATTCCGAGAACTTTTATTTCTGCAAAAAATAGCACCATGGCAGTTTTGCTGAAAATAGCGTCAGTCCGGGTTAGTTCCATTCAAATCATGCAAGTTAGAGTCCAAAACAAGGGCAAACATGTTTGGAAAAGTAGATACGACGGAGGCGTATCAATAGGGAATCACAAACCTTAACACCAATATTCCTACTAAAGCATAATTACTCATCAACATAACTCACATATCATATCATCATATCTCAAAACTATTACTAAGAATCAAGTTTATTTTGTCCAATGATCTTCATGAAATTTTCTTTTTCTTTATCCTTCTTGGATATCTATCACTTTGGCACTAATTTTCATGTGTTGCTTTTCATAAGCTCAACCAAATATAAGTGAAGATCATGAGCATAACAAATTTCTTTCTCTCAAAATAATTTAAGTGAAGCAAGAGAGAATTTCTTCAAAGTTTTACTAACTCTCAAACAAATCTCAGTGAAGCAAGAGAGCATTTCTTCAAAAATAACAAAGCACACCGTGCTCAAAAATATATAAGGGAAGCACTAGCGCAAGTCCTAGCTCATAAAATATTCAAGTGAAGCATAGAGAGAAATTCTAACAAGTCATGACATAATTTTGGCTCTCTCAAATAGGTGTTTCCAGCAAGGATTGATAACTTAAAGCACAAAATAAAACAAGCAAAGACACATATCATACAAGACGCTCCAAGCAAAACACATATCATGTGACGAATAAAAATATAGTCTCGCGTAAAATACCGATAGTTGTTGGAAAAAAGTGGGGATGCCACTCGGGGGCATCCCCAAGCTTAGTTGGTTGCTCATTCTTGGATAATAGCTTGGGATGTCGGGGCATCCCCAATCTTAGTCTCTTACATCCTTCCTTCATCCATTGTAAGATAACCCAAAACTTAAAAACTTCAATCACACAAAACTCAACAAAGCCTTCGTGAGATCCGTTAGTATAAGAATAATAAACCATTACTATAAGTGTTGTATCAAACCAATTCATATTTTGTTTTTGTATTATATCTACAATATTACAACTTATCTATGACAAAAACCCATCAAAGAAAACCATAGAGCCATCAAAATAAGCACACAACACAAAGAAAACAGAATTTGTCAAAACAGAACAGTCTGTAGCAATCTTACTATTTCGAATACTTGGAATCGTTTTGATGGTTTTGTGATGAGAACATTGTTCTTGGTGCCTCCTGACATTTAGGGTTTGTGGCAGTGTCCCGGGGAGTTGAGCTCCGAGGTGTTATCATCACAATTTTATCGTTGAGATTCTGGAATACCTGAGTTTCGCCGACATCGAAAATCTCTTTTATGTAGTTGTTGGTGAGATAACCTCGACGCCAGCCAGTACTGGGGCGGGAGTTCGGGAGTATTTCCATAACTCATATAACGGATGCTTTTTGAAGGTTGAGGTAAATGATTTCCGAAGGTTTCTTGGTTATGTGTTGAAGGATGGATACAGCTGGATGTAGGATTTTCTAGCTTTGGGTGAGATATTATGCTTCCCCTGTATCCCCAACACCTGATTGCATAACCGGAAAGGTTCGGGAGTTTCATAGGTGGGAATTCTTGTAGCTCTAGTTCTTCTTCCATGGATATTTGGTTTGGGATTGGGTAATCCTCACCAAGTATTTGTTCTTGTCTGTACCTTGTTGTTTTATTCTTCTACCTCTATCTAAGTGGCTTCTCAATTTATGGAAATGTGACCATTTCAATTGGAATGCATTCGTTAATTTTGTTCGGATGTGAAGACTATATGTTGCAATTTCAACCCGTTTGATTCAGCTTGAATATTTGTCTGTCAAGATGCTAACGGATCACCCTCTTCAGGATGGCTCCTGCTAAGGGTCAGAATCAGAATCAGGATCCGCCACCTCCACCTCCACCTCCGGAGGCATGGCAAGCTGTGATGGCCGCTACCAATGCAAACACGCAACTGATCATGCAAATTCTGCAAGAGCGCAACCAAGGCCATGGCAACAATCAAAATTAGTTTGCTACACTCAACCAGTTCCTTGCTAACCAGCCAAAGACCTTCAGCAAATGTGTCGAGGCCTCAGACGCTGATGATTGGCTCGTGGATATATGCAATCATTTCGAGTGCAGTAACATCAGGCATGAGGACTTTGTCAAGTTTGCCTCCTTCCAACTCAAAGACCAAGCTGCAGAATGGTTTCAGCAATATAAAGATTCCAGAGGAGGCCGTGTGATTACCTGGTATGAATTCCGTCAAGACTTCAAAGCTCATCACATTCCTCAGAGTGTTGTTGAAAGCAAGCGTGAGGAATTCCGCAACCTGAAGCAAGGCAGTTTGTCTGTTTACCAGTACAACATCATGTTTCAGAAGCTCGCCCATTTCGCTAAGCAAGACGTCCCTGATGAGAAGAGCATGATTTATCAGTTCAGGGGTGGCCTCAGAGAAGACCTTCAACTTGCTCTCATGCTTTTCGAGCCTTAGAAGTACGATGAGTTTTACAACATGGAACTGAAACAAGAGACTGCTCAACTCAAGTGCGATGCTTCCAAGAAGCGAGTCAGAGATGCTACTCCTTCTTCCTTGACTCAAGTGGCTAAGCAGCAAAAGTATTGGCTTCCTCCTCCTCTGTTCCATCAGCCTTATCAGTAGAAGAGCAAAGGTGGCAGTGGATCTTCCCACCCACCCAACCCAGGCTTTCAGAACAAGACTTCGTCTCAAGCTCCAAGATCAAGTGCTCCGTATCACCGTCCGCTCTTGGAGGTCACATGCAACAAGTGTCAGCAGAAGGGTCACTATGCCAACAAATGCTTCAATCAGAGGCGTATTCCTCCTCCTCCTCCTATGAGATCTGCTAGCAATGCAGTGGTCAAGCATAACCCCTAGCACGCCAAGGTCAACTTGATGAATGCAGCTTAGGCAGAGGACTCGTCAGATGTCATCATGGGTAACTTTCCTGTTAACGATGTTCCTGCAAAAGTTCTCTTTGACACTGGTGCATCGCATTGTTTCATCTCGAGACCTTTTGCATCTAAGCATGAGTTGCCTTTCCAAGATTTGCCTAGGCAGTTATCAGTTGTCTCACCGGGTAAATGCTTGCTCGCAAACTACATGGTTCCGGATATTTCTATCATGATGGGCGACTTCAAGTTTCTGGCTTCTCCAATGGTCCTTGGTAACTCGGATATTGATTTTATTCTCGGAATGGACTGGCTTTCTAAGCACAAGGCTCAGCTTGATTGTGCAGCCAGGCAGATTCAATTGACTCATTCGTCTGAGGATGTAATCGTCTTTGCCGCTCGAGATAATACCATCCGTCTGTTTTCTCTCAATGAGAAGGGCGAGCTGGATGCCATCTCTCAAATTCCAGTCGTTTGCGAATATCAAGACGTCTTTCCAGAAGAGCTTCCAGGAATGCCTCCGCACCGGCCAGTTGAATTCGTCATCGATCTTGAGCCTGGCACGGAACCTATTTGCAAACGTCCTTACAAACTTGGACCTGAAGAGTTGAAGGAGCTGAAGAAACAACTCGATATTCAAGAGCGTATGGGTCTCATCCGACCAAGTTCTTCTCCATGGGGTTGTGGTGTTCTTTTTGTGAAGAAGAAGGATGGAACGAACCGACTCTGTGTCGACTACCGTCCACTGAACAAGAAGACTATAAAGAACAAGTACCCACTTCCCAACATCAATGAGCTGTTTGAACAACTCAAAGGTGCTCAAGTATTCTCCAAGCTTGATCTCCGTATGGGCTATCATCAGATTCGCATTCGTGAGCAAGATATCCCCAAGACAGCATTCAGAACAAGCTATTGTTCATATGAATACACTGTCATGTCTTTTGGCCTCGTCAACGCTCCGCCAACTTTCTCTTGCATGATGAACTTCATCTTCAACCCCTACACAAATGACTTCATCTTGGTCTACCTCGATGACATTTTGGTCTTTTCCAAGAACAAGGAGGATCATGCCAAGCACTTGCGTTTGGTGCTGGATAAGCTCAGAGAACATCAGTTCTATGCCAAGTTTTCAATGTGCGAGTTTTGGCTCGATGAGCTTCTCTGCCTTGGGCATATCATCTCTGCCAAGGGCATTGCTATGAATCCTGAGAAGCTGTCTACAATTGTTAATTGGGAACCACCACAGAATGTGAAGCAACTCCTCAGCTTCCTTGGGCTCGCAAGCTATTGTCGAAGGTTCATTGAGAACTTTTCAAAGATCGCGAAGCCTCTTTCCAACCTTCTCCAGCAGCACGTGAAGTACGTCTGGTCTCCTGAATGTGACATCGCTTTCAAAACCCTGAAAGAGAAGTTAGTCACTGCTCCAGTTCTGACTCCTCCTGATGAATCCAAACCGTTCGAGGTCTTCTGTGATGCTTCCCTTCAAGGTCTTGGTGCAGTGTTGATGGAAGAGAAGAAAGTTGTGGATTATACCTCTCGCCAGTTGAAGCCCAATGAAAAGAACTACCCCACTCATGACCTCGAGTTGGCGGCAGTTGTGCATGCTCTTTTAACTTGGAGACATCTCTTATTGGGAAGAAAAGTGGACATCTTCACTGACCACAAGAGTCTCAAGTACATCTTCACTCAGCCTAATCTCAACCTCAGGCAGACTCGTTGGGTTGAAATAATTCAAGAGTATAATCCGAGTATCGAATATACTCCAGGCAATGCTAATGTAATTGCTGACGCATTGAGAAGGAAGGCTTACTGCAACAGTTTGATTCTCAAGCCTTACCAACCCAAGATTTGTGAAGCTTTCCGCAAACTCAATCTGCAAGTTGTTCCTCAAGGATTTCTCGCCAACCTCCAAGTCTCTCCTACTTTGGAAGATCAGATTCGCGAGGCTCAACTTCTTGATGCTATGGTGAAGAAGGTGAAGATTGGGATTGCCAAGAGTCAACCCAAGTACAAGTGCTATCGCCTTGATGACAAGGATACTTTATTCTTCGAGGATCGCATTGTTGTGCCTAAAGGTGACCTTCGTAAAGTCATTATGAACGAGGCTCACAATTCACTCCTCTCTATCCACCCTGGAAGTACAAAGATGTACCATGATCTCAAGCAGTCGTATTGGTGGACTCGAATGAAGCGCGAGATTGCTCAGTTCGTGAATGAATGTGATGTCTGCAGAAGAGTGAAGGCAGAACACCAACGACCAGCTGGCCTCCTCCAACCTCTTGCCATTCCGGAATGGAAGTTTGACCATATTGAGATGGACTTCGTGACTGGGTTTCCAAAGTCCAAGCATGGCAATGATGCTATCTTCGTTGTCATCGACAAACTCACTAAAGTGGCTCATTTCCTTCCTATCAAAGAATCTATCACATCAGCTTAATTGGCAGAGCTATATACCTCTCGGATTGTCTCTCCGCACGGCATTCCGCAGTTGATTTCTTCAGATCATGGTAGCATCTTTACCTCCAAGTTTTGGGATTCTTTTCAGAAGGCCATGGGCACCAACATCCGTTTCAGCACAGCTTTTCATCCTCAAACTAGTGGCCAAGTCAAGCGTGTTAATCAGATTCTTGAAGATATGCTCAGGGCTTGCGTCATCTCTTTCGGTATGAAGTGGGAAGATTGTCTTCCATATGCCGAGTTCTCCTACAACAACAGCTTCTAAGCGAGTTCGGGCAAGGCCCCATTTGAAATTCTCTATGGCAGGAAGTGCCGTACTCCTCTTAACTGGTCAAAGACTGGTGAACTTCAACTTCTTGGCAATGACTTGATCATAGAGGCAGAAGAGATGTGCAAAGTCATTCGCGATAATCTCAAAGCCGCACAATCGCGCCAAAAGAGTTACTATGATGGTAAACATCGTGACTTGGCTTTCGAGATCGGAGACCATGTCTACCTCTGCGTCTCTCCAATGAAAGGTACTCGTCGCTTCGGTATCAAAGGGAAGCTTGCCCCTAGATACGTGGGTCCTTTCAAGATCGTCAGCAAGAGATGCGATCTCGCCTATCAACTTGAGCTTCCCTCCAACTTTGCAAACGTGCACGACGTGTTTCACGTGTCTCAACTCCGCAAGTGTTTCAAGACTCCTGACTGCACCGTCAACTTCGAAGACATTGATCTCCAAGAAGACCTGTCTTATCGTGAGTACCCAGTTGCTATTCTTGAAGAAACTGAGCGCAAGACTCACAACAAGTCAATCAAATTCCTGAAAAGTCAAGTGGTCACATCATTCCGACCGTGAAGCCACCTGGGAACGCGAGGATCACCTCCGTTCTGAGTACCCGGAGTTTTTCCAGTCCTAGATCTCGGGACGAGATCCTTTCGTAGTGGTGGAGTGTTGTAACACCCCGGATGTAATTTACCTTATTTGTACTCCAACTCTTGCCATTTCCGGCACTAAGTTATGTTATTTCGTCGTTGTTGGGTTTTTGTCTCCATGTGTTTGGTCTTTGTCATGCATCTCATATCATGTCATCATGTGCATTGCATTTGCATACGTGTTCGTCTCATGCATCCGAGCATTTTCCCTGTTGTCCGTTTTGCATTCCGGCGCTCCTATGTCCTCCGGTGTCCCTTTCTACCTCTTTTAGTGTGCGAGCGTTAATTTTTTTTGGATTGGACCGAGACTTGTCATGCGGCCTTGGTTTACAACCGGTAGACTGTGTGTCAAGTTTTGTACCATTTGGACTTCGTTTGATACTCCAACGTTTAACCGAGGGACCGAAAAGCCCTCGTGTGTGTTGCAGCCCAACACCCTTCCAAAGTGGCCCAAAACCCACCTAAACCCCTTCTATCATCTAGATCGTTCGATCACGGTCGCGTGGCCGCAAACCCCACCGTTTGGAGCTCCCTAGCTCCCTCTATCTCTATAAATAGACCCCTCCATTTCAATCCCGGGTCCATTTCGCCCCTAACCCTAGTCCCCTTCATCCTCAGCGCGCCGGACATTGTCCGCCGGCACCGGACACACCGCCGCGGCCAACCGCCTCACGCCACCTGTCCCGCACCGAGTCTCTCTCTCCTCCGGCCCGGCGAGCCCGCGGGAGGCCCGCCCGAGCCGCCTACCGGGCCAGAGGCGTCCGCGCCCGCCGCCCCTCTCCTCCTGCAGCGCGCCGCCTTCGCCTTCATCGCCGGCGCTCCGACCGCCGCCACACTTCTCCGACCTCGCTGACGAGCCTTGTCGCCGGCGACCCGATCCCGCCACCATCCGCACCGGGCCGCCGCCTCCTTACAGCCGCGGCCACCCCACAGCTCCCGCCGGCGAGCTCTGGCGAGCCGCGCCCTAGATCCGGCTCCCTCTCCTTCCTCCTCCTCGAAACGACAAGTCCGGCGACTCTCCGACGAGCTTGCGTCGTTGAACCTCGGGCCGCGTGCACACCAGATCCAGATCCATATTCATCTCGGGGTTGACTTTTCGTCCCTAACCCTAATTATTTTTGCATTCTTTGACATGCCATAACTTCCACATCGTAGCTTCGATTCGTGCATGTAGAATATCAAAATGTTCGTATCGACGAGTACATCATTTCATCACATTGCATCATTTTCATTTGAGTTCATCTTGATGTCTGAAATGTTGTTGCAAGAGGGCTATGTGATGATTATGTCAGATCTTTTTCAGCAAATGGCATTTTGTCGTTTTTGCCATGATTAATGTATGCATCCTATGATCCTGAGCTCTACATGTGTTTTGAAATATGCCATGCCATCTTTACAGGGGTGTATGCCATGTATTTTTGTGATCTTTGTGGTGACTAGCACAAGCATGCAAAGTAGCTTACTCAATGATGCTGATTTCAGGGACTTCGAATCTCACCAAGTCCTTGTC
The DNA here is from genome assembly GCF_056163025.1 of Triticum urartu. Taxonomy (NCBI): domain Eukaryota; kingdom Viridiplantae; phylum Streptophyta; class Magnoliopsida; order Poales; family Poaceae; genus Triticum; species Triticum urartu. The sequence continues at coordinate 56,406,587 of NC_141875.1, read as the reverse complement.
CTGCTGTAATTTTTATGCCATATGTTCATGTTGTTTCCTAGTGATCCGTGCCTCTTTTGAGGATGATCAGTAAGGATGTTTTGTAGATAATGTTGTGATCTATCCATCCATATCTTTGTTTGCAATTATGGAGCACCCTAGCTTGAGTCAATCAAGCTCTACTTTTGCTATAAAATGTTCCTGGCAGATTGTTAACATGTTTAGCAATTTTGCCGAGCTTGTTGTTGTTGATCCGTGCATGCTATGTTGTTGTTCTTGCCATGTCTAGCTTCTATGCCATGTATATTTTCTGGGTGTATACTTAGTTTGTCATGCAATGCCTAGCAGTGAGTGCATCGAGCTCGTAAACATGCCTACTTGTTAATCTGTTTTGCATGCTCCAGTTTTTCACCAAGTCTGAATCTATTTATGTTTTTACTATGTTCGCATGTTTGCAATTGTATTTTCTGACCCCTTTTGGCTTATGGTCACTAAGGGACTTTTGTTATATGCTTAGAGTAGCTTCATACCATGCCTTGCTTTGCCATGATATGTTCCTGTAGCATGTAGTTATCGTGCTCTAAACATTGCTTCCTGATGATAAATTCCTGACATGCTGTTAATTTCACAAAGTCTGAAACCTGTTATCTTTTGCACTTTTGCCATACTTGTTTGAACCTGTTAATGAGTGATTTAGCCGTAGCTCAGTGTTCATCTTTTGTCAAGAATCATGAGTGGATCCCTGCCATGTATTTTTTTGCCATGTTTGGGTGCAGTAGCTTAATTATCTTGATGCATTTAGAAGGCTACTTGCTGTTAATCGCAGACCGGTGCCATATTTGTTTTGCTTGCCATTTCCAAACTGTGCATCCGATTCCGGTGATCTTTGTATCGATTTCAACCAAAATCAACTCCTCTTTCCAGTGGCACTCTTGGTTTTCCAAGTTGAGGCCTTGTTCAATCTTTCTTTTCCAAATCATGCATATGCATCACATATCGCATCCCGCATATCATACCATGTTTGCATCGTGTTACCTGAGCATTGCACGTGGTTGATTGTGTTCCTTTTGCTTGTTGTTCTTGCTTGGGTAGAGCCGGGAGACGAGTATGTGAATGAGGAGCCCGTTGAGTATGCCTACGAGGATCAAGGCAACTCTGAGAACTTTGCAGGCAAGATGACCATACCCTCGAAATCACTTCTATCTTTGCTTGCTAGATGCTCGCTCTTTTGCTATGCCTATGCTACGATACCTACCACTCGCTTATCATGCCTCCCATATTGCCATGTCAAACCTCTAACCCACCATGTCCTAGCAAACCATTGTTTGGCTATGTTACCGCTTTGCTCAGCCCCTCTTATAGCATTGCTAGTTGCAGGTGAAGATTGGAGATTGTTCCTTGTTGGAACTTGTTTATTGTTGGGATATCATAATATTATCTTGTTTATCTTAATGCACCTATATACTTGGTAAAGGGTGGAAGGCTCGGCCTTAGGCCTGGTGTTTTGTTCCACTCTTGCCGCCCTAGTTTCCGTCATATCGGTGTTATGTTCCCGGATTTTTGCGTTCCTTACACGGTTGGGTTATAATAGGAACCCCTTAACAGTTAGCCTTGAATAAAACTCCTCCAGCAATGCCCAACCTTGGTTTTACCATTTTCCACCTAGCCTCTTTTTCCATTGGGTTTCCGGAGCCCAAGGGTCATCTTTATTAAACCCCCCGGGCCAGTGCTCTTCTGAGTGTTGGTCCACCTTGTCAGCCGCCGGTGGCCACCAGGGGCAACTCTGGGCTGGCCTACCGGAAGTTTGGACAATCTAAGTGTGCCCTGAGAACAAGATATGTGCAGCTCCTATCGGGATTTGTCGGCACATTCGGGCAGTGTTGCTAGACTTGTTTTACCATTGTTGAGGATGTCTTGTAACCGGGATGCTGAGTCTGATCGGATTATCTTGGGAGAAGGAATATCCTTCGTTGACCGTGAGAGCTTGTGATGGGCTAAGTTGGGACTCCCCTGCAGGGATTTAAACTTTCGAAAGCCGTGCCCGTGGTTATGAGCAGATGGGAATTTGTTAATGTCCGGTTGTAGATAACATGAAACTTAACTTAATTAAAATGCACCAACCGCGTGTGTAACCGTGATGGTCTCTTCTCGGCGGAGTCTGGAAAGTGAACACGGTGTTGAAGTAATGCTTGACGTAGGTTGTTCTAGGATCACTTCTTGATCATAGTTGTTCGACCGTGCTTTTGCCTTCTCTTCTCGCTCTCTTTTGTGAATATGTTAGCCACCATATATGCTAGTCGCTTGCTGCAGCTCCACCATCATACCTTTACCTTACCTATAAGCTTAAATAGTCTTGATCGCGAGGGTCTAAGATTACTGAGTCCCCGTGACTCACAAATTCCTTCCAAAACCAGATACAGGGACCGATGATACCGCTCCAGATGATATGACCGAGCTTAAGTGGGAGTTCGATGAAGACTCTCGCCGTTACTACGTGTCTTTCCCAAATGATCAATAGTGGTGCCCAGTTGGGGCGATCGGAGACTTTGTCGCATTTGGGGGTTGATCTTTATTTTGGTTCCGTAGTCGGACCTTGAGTGTATTGGATGAATGTAATGACTTATTTATGTAATTGTGTGATGTGGCGAGTGTAAGCCAACTATGTATCTTTCCCCCTTATTTATGTACATGGGTTGTTTGCGAAGATTACCTCACTTGCGACATTGCTTTCAATGCGGTTATGCCTCTAAGTCGTGCTTCGACATGTGGGAGATATAGCCGCATCGAGGGTGTTACATGGTATGAGGACAAAAGAAAACATGAAGATGTTGAGACAAACAAGGATGCAGACTCAGATGACATGAGAACGAAAATCAAAATTGGTGGAGTGGATGCTAGGGGAGCAAGGAAAACATTTCTTGGGCAGTGTGGGACTCAAAATTTGAGGAAATGAGAAAACAATGATGAGGAAATTCTTAATATCCAGAAAGAATATTTGGCTGAGGTTGGAATGATGGAAAAAGTGGAAGCTGAGCTAGAAAAAGTGCTACAAAAGCTACAGGAAATGGAAGAAAATAAATGTAGACAGGAAGCTTGGAGGGCAGTAGAGGACAAAAAGCATAATTCCTGGGAGGAAGAGAAAAATAAAATGGTGGACATGATCAAGAATCAACAAGAACTGATAGAAAAGTGCATGGAGAAGATTGAGTTATGGGATGAAAAAGAACTGACTGTGGAGGTTCTTGGAGAAAAAAATGATTATGACAAAGACACCCCACAGGATCCACTGATAGAAGACAACTACACTGAACCAGTGGATTACAATGCCAGCCAGGATTCTGTGGAGTCTCTGGGATCCAAATTGGGCATTAATACTAAAAATGACAAGGAGAAGGACAAGGATAAGGACAAAGATGGGCCTACTAGAAGAAGTGACAGGAACTTGGATAAAAAGATGCTAGGATTGAAGATTTGGCCAAGGAAAGGGCTACTGACAAAGACAATTATGGTAAGTCTCCTACCATTTTAGATGAAATAATGTCCTTATTTGACATGGCAAAAATGTGGGCGTTGAACTTGGATGCACTATTGATCTAGTTAATCAAAATCTAGACCTGATTGCCAATATGGAATAGGCTAGAAGCGATTTATATCTCCAAAACATTAAAAACCAAGAAGATGAGACAAAAACAAAAAGCTCACCAAGTCCTATTGACATTGGTGATGCTGTATTGGAAGATTTATGTTCTGGAGATGACCATTCTGACACAAAATTAGAACTGGATTACTATGATAATCTGAAAAAGATTTTCTCTAGCAATAGGAAAAAAAGATTGGCACCTCAGCAAATAGTGCTGGGAAGCATGCCATATCAATAGGGGGGGATAAGAAAACAAAAAAGAAACAATGATAGGTATGTTTTGGAATGTTAGAGGGATTAAACAGGACATTAAAAGAAATTTTATTAGAGAAACTATTGTAGAGAAAGACTTGGATTTTGTGGGATTACAAGAAACTATTAAAGGAGACTATTCCAAAAATGGACTCCATAACCTTTTGGAGGAATTTTTTTAGTCTGGGAATGGATTGTCCCTAGGGGAAAATCTGGTGGTATCCTAGTTGGGATTAATAGTGAGAACTTTGATCTACTTCAAGGAGAAAAAGGGACTTACTTTGTAAGGATGCTCTTATTTGATAAAAAAACTAAATTTAGCCGGAATCTAGTGACTGTGTATGGCGATGCCCCAAAAGAGGGAAACACAACCTTTCTAGCTGAATTATCCAGATTATATCAAGATAACCCTCTTCCTTGTGTCATTGGAGGGGATTTCATTATCATCAGAAATAGCTCTGAGAAAAACAAACCAGGGGGTACTGACTATGTCAGTTTTGTGTTAAATGCTATAACAGAACATGTTGGGCTTAGAAATATTCCTATAAGTGGGTGGAAATATAGTTGGGCAAATAATCTGCCAGAACCTACTTATGGAAAGCTAGACAGAATATTGATATGCCAACATTGGGAAGATAAACACCCTATGACCATGGTTACTGCACTGGAAAGGGAGATTTCTAATCATACCCCTTTATTGTTGGACTTAGGGGAACAAAGAACTGCTCCATCCATTTTCAGATTTGAAAACGTGTGGATGCATATGGAAGGATTTAAAGAATTTGTTGAGAAAAATTGGGAGGTTAATTGCAATGGGTCCAGCAAGGACACATAGCAAAAAAAGCTTAGGAATATCAGACAAAAAATTAAAGGTTGGGTTTCAAATGCAAATGCCATGTATAGAAAAAGAAAAATGGAATTATTGGCTATGTTGGATGTAATGGACAAGAATGCTGAATCGAGAGGTATTAATGCTCATGAGAGAGACATTCAAAAAGAGCTAAGGAGAGAATTAAAGGAGTTACTTAACCTGGAAGAAATTAAATGGCTGCAGAGATATAAAGACAGAGAAATTAAAGAGGGGGATTCCAACACTAGGTATTATCATGCTAAGGTGAATGGGAGGACGAGAAAAAAAATAGAATTATTAATTTGGAACAATATGGGAAAGTGATTGAGGGGGAAAAAGAGCTTATGGATTACATTACTTAATTTTACAAAAAATTGTTTGGACAAGTTGAGACTTCCAACATAAACCTTAACATTCAAGGGGTTGAGGGGATTTCTCCCCAGGCACAAGAAGAGCTGATTAAAACCTTCTCTATGGATGAGATTAAAGAGGTTGTATTCTCTATGGAAAAGAATAAAAGTCCAGGACCAGATGGATTTGCTATTGAAATTTATCAGAACTTTTGGGATATGGCTAAAAATGATCTGAAAAAGGATACTAGGTGATTTTCACAATGGAAGGGTAGACTTAACTATGGGATTATTAATCTAGTCCCTAAAGTTAAGGATGCTATTTTTTTTTTGAAAATTCAGGCCTATCTGCCTGTTAAATGTTAGTTCCAAAATCATTACTAAAGTCTTGATGAATAGACTTAGCAAAGTGGTTAACTCTATAATCCCACCCATACAAACTGCCTTCGTCAAAGGTAGATATATCATGGAAGGGGTGGTTATTTTGCATGATGCTCTAAATTAAATTCATACAAAAAAACATAATGCTATGTTGTTCAAACTTGGTTTTGAAAAAGCATATGACAAAATTAAGTGGCCTTTTGTTCACAAAATGCTCAGGTTGAAAAACTTCCCTGATAAGTGGTGTGATTGGGTGACACACACCATGAGGGGGGGGGGGGGGCGTCAGGTGGGGGTGAAAGTTTATGACAGTGTGGGACATTTTTTAAAAACTTTCAAAGGGCTTAGGCAAGGAGCTTCTCTCTCCCCTCTTTTATTTGATCTAGTTGTAGATGCCCTGGCTATGATAACGGATAAAGCTAAAACTGAAGGATAAATTACAGGGGTACTTACCAACATTCATGAGAATGGGGTGAACATGTTGCAATATGCCGATGATACTATATTCCTGATACTGGATGATGAGGAATCAGCTAGACATATTCAAAATTCATACTGACTACCTTTGAACAAATGTCAGGTTTGACAATAAATTTTCATAAGTGACATCTATCTCTTTGGGGAAGCCAAAAGTAAGAGGAATTTATACCAAGAGATCTTCACATGTGCCCTTGGGGGAATGCCTTTGAAATATTTAGGTTTATCAGTGCAAAATAAAAGAATTAGAAATAAAATGTGGAGGAATGTGACTGAAAAAATTGAAAAAGATGTGCCGGCTGGTAGGGCAGACTACTCAATATAGCTGGTAGAGTTGCACTGGTACAATCCTGCCTAACAAATATCCCCATTTATATGATGTCTTTTTACCTACTCCCTGCTGGAGTTAGGAAAAAAGTGGACTATTACAGATCCATATTAGTGTGGCAAGCCGAGGAAGATAAGAAGAAGTATCACTTAGTTAAGAGGAAAACTTGTTGTCTTCCAAAACAACAAGGTGGGCTAGGAATAACAAATCTTGAGAATTTCAATATTGCTTTGCTTGCTAAATGGATTTGGAAACTTGAAGATGAAGTTGAAATTTGGCAATATATTATTAAATCTTAATACCTCAAAGACAAATGCCTTTCTGGTGTCAAATACAAGAAGGGGTACTCACAATTCTGGTCTAGCCTTCTTAAAATTAGGGGGCAGGTTTACCCTCACATAAAGAAAAAACTTGGTGATGGTAGAAATACTAGATTCCGGGAAGACTGGTGGGTGGATGATAAATCCCTGAAGGAGGCTTACCCCTCACTCTATTTCATTAGTAATGACAGGGAGATCACTATCAGGGAAGTGATAGATAGGGGGTGGGGGCTATGTCTTTTAGAATAACAATTTTTGGGGACTCTCAAAATCTCTAGGACAGCTTAAAAAGGAGGTGTGAGGAAATAATAATGTATGGAGGGAGGGATAAGCCCATGTCGATGTTGACGACAAACAGAAAATTTTCCGTGAAATGTTTATACTTGCATCTTGTTAAATCTGATGTTGGCTTTCCACAGAAATTTCTGTGGAAGGTGAAAGTGCCTGCGAAAATTAAGTTTTTCTTTGGCTACTGAATAAAAAAAAGTATTCTAACCACAGACAATTTACTGAAAAGGGGCTCAAAAGGAGACAAACATTGTGTGCTGTGTGGGGAAGATGAGAATATAGGTCACCTATTCTTCTCTTGTTCTGTTGCTAGACTCATTTGGAACCTGGTTGGGTGTGCTTTTAACCTTAAACTTATTCCAAAAGATCTAAATGATTGCTTTGGAAGCGGGTTAAATAAATTCAACAAAAATGATAAGAAAATGGTTTTGACTGGTACCTCTACTTTACTGTGGGCAATTTGGAATAGTAGGAATGATATTGTATTTTTCAGGAAAATCATAAACGACCCGATTGGGATCGTCAAAAGAATGTGCAACTGGATCGCTGACTGGGCTGTTTTGCATAAAAAGGACCCAGGGGAAAGAACGATGATGCTGGGGGCAAGACACATCGAACATATGGCAAGTGAAATCTACAAAGCTTCGCAGGGGTGGCGCTTCGGAGTACCAAGGCTACAAATGTGATGCTTCGGGGAGCAGAAGATTCTACTTCTTCGGATATTGCCATTTTGCTTTTCATGAGTTTTTAGCCCTCTCTCTTTTGGATGGAATGTAATAAACTGATGCGATGTCCTCTTAGTTGGCCTGGTGTTTAGTTTGTGTAGGGGGTTGCCGCTGGGTGGCTAGGCCCTCTCCTAGTTCGATTTGTTTCGTTATTAGGTTTGTATCAGACTACTAGCTCTACACTTGGGGTTCCCGTGCAAGAGATCTATCTACGGTGCTCAGCTCAGCCTACCTTTGATTCCTATGGCGTCGCCCATGGATCCTCCAATTTGGTTTCCTGCTTAGGGTCATGCAATGCCAATTTAGGATCATGTGAAAATAAATTCAGTCTGTATCTGGTGCGTGGCCGTCCAAGTCAGCCCATGCCTCTGCATATTCTGTCCCCATTTTTGGCTAATTTGAGAAGTCTCCGTCATGAATGAAAAGAAAACATGGAGAAAATAGTCCATTTCCATCTTGCTAGTTGCATGGTTCGAAAAAGTAACGCCAAGTTTTGCATAAACAATACACAGAGGATTGTGAGATGGTGGAACTGAACAAAAAAATTAGGAGGTGTCTATTCATAATAGTACTTAGCCATGCTAGTTTGTCAGCTTTATTTGCATCACTTGTTCGTCATGTATTCTATCTTTGTTAAGCAACTGCTTTCTCTTTAGATCTCTTTATGTCTGAATCTGGTTAGGCACATTTTCTGTTTAGTTTTACCGGCTGGTTCAGGGGACGTGCAGGGTGGGCGCGGCCGCGCGGGTGCCGGGGCAGGCTGCACTGGTGATCTCTCGGACGGATGCCAGGCTGCAAGGGCAGGCTCCTATACGCCCTCTACGTCGATGAAAGATTCGATGCAGCGAGGGCAGGCTGCTGGGTGCCCGCTACGTTGATGACGGATTCCACGCTGCGAGCGGCAACAATCGGCGATGGCGATCGTGCTGCGAGGCTACGGTGTTGGCGGGCAGCGTCCGGCGTGGTGGTGATGCAAGGAAGACAAAAGCCGAGTTCAAGGGCGAGGGAGCTGATTTGATTGAGTTTCCTTAGTTTCCAATCAGATCGCATGATTGTAGGGAAACACGGGACTGGTAGTTGGAATACTCCTCAGCTGATCGAGTACGATCAGTCATTAGAAATTGCTAAATCCACACCACCCCTTATTAGATTAAAGACGGCCGTTAGATTGAGATTTGTGGGACTAATCGTGTTGCGCTGACTGGGTGGTGCAGTGTTGTGGGGCTAATTATGGGGTGTGCATAAGAAAGTTCTTGTTTGATCTCTTAATAGTAGTGGATGGATGGAAGTGGAGAAGCTGGGTGGATGTTGATCAGAATTTATTTCAAAATGATAATTTTTGTACTCCTTCTGTCCCAAAATAAGTGTCTCAAGTTTAGTACAACTTTGTACCGGTGGCATACCCAGGGGTGTGCCATGGCACACCTAGATTTTTGGAAAAAAAAATTTTCACCATGTAAAAATTAGCTTATTTTTAAGGCCCATGCAAGTTAACTGAAATAGACTTCAATTTTTTTTTAAAGTGTGCACACCCTCCATTTTATTTCTAGGTCCGACAATGCTTTGTAGTAAAGTTAATACAAAGTTGAGACACTTATTTTGGATGGAGGAAATACTAGATAATTTTACGAAATGTTGTGGCTGTATACATCAGTGCCACAACAATTGTGAACTATATTAAAATTGTCTGAAATTATTCATAGATTGGTACAACTTCAAACAAATGTTTTGAAGTGCTTTTATTCCAGTGATTTTTTTTGTAAGAATGAGTGAAATGTGCCAGGTCTTCCCGGTTTATTTTCAAAGTATTTGTTGTGAGAACCAGGGGTCTGGAGGACAGATGTGGAGACTGTTGTAATTTTGCAAGGACACAGTACTTTCATGGGGCAAAACACAAACGTTACGAGGGAGCATATGTAAATAGATTAGCGAATCGATCATGTCCATTCCATGCAGATATGACGCACCACATGGTTCTGCAGCATGGTATCATCTCATGGACGGTATCACTGGATATTTTCCCCATGGCTCCTAGTTGCCGAGTACTATGTTGCGAGCTCTCATCAAAAGTTGCACTCGCCGAGTGTTTTGGGGTTGCCGAGTATTTTTCTCATAGCTCTCGGCAAACGAAATACTCTATCAAGTGCTTGCTTTTATCGAGTGTGGTTCTCGTCAAATAGGTGGTCTGCTGATATCCCGTAAAATAGATATTGGCAAAGACTATGACACTCGACAAACACAAAATTTTGATTAGTGTTTATTATAGTGAGTATTAGGAATAGAACAAACTATGTTTGTTTTCATGACTTTTGATTTAATTCAGCATTCCATTTTATGAGAAGTGAAAGTCATCTATTGAAGCCATGTATGTCGACGGACAACTAAATATCATGCTAAACACAAAGAAAACATGCGGGCAATCCTTTTATTAATCACATCATTTAAAGTATGATACATTATTGCAGAGGTCCCATGATAAAGCATCAATACCATACTCTTCCTTTGTTCGTTAAGTCTGGCTTATTTTTTTGGGGGGATTAAGACTGCCTTAGACTAGGTGCTCCATATCATAACACTCCTTTCCTAATTTACCGGACCACCTTTACGCTGAGTATTCTGGAGGTGGTGGCGCACTATAATCTGGAACGATGAAATCTACATATGAGATTGAGTTCCTCATAAGTAATTAATTTCATGAAGATAAGCTAGAAAATTATATCAAAATGCTAGTAATATATATATATATATATATATATATATATATATATATATATATAATGATATTAACACACCTGCGCAATTAGTCCCTGGGTGCAATCCGTTGCCACACCAATATGTAACATGAGCCCACTTGGCTAGACTGATCTTATGCAAATCCGCGTGCGTGAATTTCTGGCATATAGCATGGATGTGTCTTGATTCTCTTACTATTTGGAAACATTTCCTGTGGGAGTCAGGATACTGATCACCGTAATTTTTGAATATGTACCTCTTTCAATACTCCGTCACCTCATTTTTCTCCTTGGTGGCATGATCTTCTGCTCGTACATGATAGGAACAAGAAGTGAAGGCCAGTAAAGCTAGGAGGCAGAACACCCACATTACTTTAGAACTAGCCATCTTTCTTGTGGAAGATGTGAACACTAGTCAGGTGTGTTGATCAATCTTTGGTTATGCAAGACTTCTACACCACTTGGTTTTTTATATGGGCTATGGTGGTGAGCACACTTAAATACAACATCTCTCCAACCAACAAATCTACATGTAGATTTCGTTTGTTGGATAAGAACCTAAATCTTATGGATGGCCTTGTGATATCTGATAACCATATTGAACGCTCCCATGCCAAAAAAGTGCTAAAATTGATTTTCTAAGATTGGTATATTTATTAAAGCATTAATAAGACTAACCATATCATGCTAGGATAGGCCCTCATTTTATATAGAGATAAGTGTACTACATATTTGCATTTAGTGTTGCCCGATTACATGTGTAATTAATCTAGTGGGTGCACTATCCAGATATCCAGATTTACTGTTTACCTATAGTTTTTATTAGATGCCCCATTGCGTCATTGTCGTAGAGGCCAACTGCAACTTGGAAACTAAGCAAACTATTTGAAGGTTTTTTGCTCGACTGTCTGGGAACGAATATGGTCGCATTGCGTTTCTATTTACCTTGACGATGATCGTTGCCCATATATAGATTTCTTTGGCGACAGATAGATCATTTGCTTGAGCATGTGAATGGACTCCAAGATTTCTTTTTATGCTCCAACCATTCCTCATCTCGTAATTGCGGGATAACAACAATTAAGAAATTAGGCAAACCATTTGAAGAAAGTTTCTGGTGAATTGCCTCGAAGTAATTATATTCATATTGCATTTGTAATTGCCTTGTTTATTTACTAACGATAGACAAACCCTGCACCCACCAAAAACCACATGAGCTGAAGGAAGACAAGTGAACCTACCAGACCATTCATCACGATCAGCGAGAACTTACTCATGCATACGCCAACGGCAAGGCCATTAGTGTCCAAAGGCCAGGCAGAGATTCCAAAAAACGGAAGACGACCAGACGCAGAGTCCAAAGTACAGGTAGATATGCCAGCATCCAAAGGCTGTTATCGATCTTTCCATCTAGCAGGCATATCAACCTATGCATGTCATGCACACACACAATATCCAAAGGCCATTGTCAACATTTTGCACATAACTTGCACTATTTGTACTAAACAAGAATAAACATAAAATTGAGAAATTTGCGCAAAAAGGAAGTTTCCTAAGAAGGAATGAATTAGTGACACAGTCATTTCTATTAAAGAAAAAATGAAATAAAAACTTAAACAAAATCAAAATAATGACATTTTCTAGCAAAGAATGATTTAGTGTCATTGGTATTTGTTGGAAATATGCCCTAGAGGCGATAATATTTGTATTATTATATTTTCATATTCATAATTGTAGATTTTATATTCTATCTTATAACTGCTATGATCCTGGAATATATGATTCAGTGGAAAACTCATATGCACGTGCGGAATGATAAATGGTAAAATAAAAGGTTCCTAGTCTTGCCTCTAGGACTAGCACAAGTGTTTTCGGTGATAAAGTTTTTCAGATCTTAGGAAATCGTTAAGTGTAACATAGTCCTAAAACAACATTGAGATTGTGACATTGAAAGGAAGGTCATATTCAATCGACTCAATCTTGTCTGTTATGAATTTAGGTATTATCGTCTATAATCAATAGTAATAACACAAAGTGTTAGCATGTGAATTTGCTCCTTAGACCAAGCGAGTATCGTAGTCACTTCTTACCGTACGGTGGGCTTTGGGGTTACTCAACGTCGCATGTAACACGGTGATCATAACGACAACTTACAGGCATATCGGATAGTTTGACAGGGGACTAGATAGTTCGAGAGTGGGATTTGCTCCTCCCACGATGGAGAGATATTCTTAGGGCCCTTTGATACGTCTCCAACGTATTTATATTTTTTGATTTTTTTCATGCTATTATATTACCAATCCTGGATACTTTGTATGCATTTTATACATTTTTATATCATTTTAGGGAAATAACCTTTTAACCCAGTGCCCAGTGCCAGTTCATGTTTTTTGCTTGTTTTTGGTTTTCTAGAAAATCAGTACCAAACAAAGTTCAAACACTACGGAACTTTTTGATGATTTTTTCTAGACATAAGAGACCCTAGAAGCATTCGAAGGAGTCTAGATGACGAACTAGGAGACGACAAGGCAATAGGGCGCAACTAGGGGCACGCCCTGTTACATTGTGAGCCCCACGAGGCTCCGTGTGACCTAATTCCACTTCTACAAATTCTCAAATATTGGGAAACCCCCAGAGAGCCATCCGTAACACTTTTTCCGCCAACGCAAGCTTCTCTTCTTTCGCAATCCCATCTAGAGTCCTTTTCCGGTACTCTGTCGGAGGGGGAATTTGATCACGGAGGGCTTCTACATCATCCTTGCTACCTTCCAATGATCCGTGAGTAGTTCATCACAGACCTACGGGTCCATAGCTAGTAGCTAGATAGCTTCTTCTCTCTCTTTGGCCTTCAATACAATGTTCTCCGCAATCTTTTTGGAGTTCTATCTGATATAATCTTCTTTTGCGGTGTGTTTCACTCCTGCAGGATGCTGCTAACGTGACACTGCAATCAGGGACCCTTCAACGAAACTGTGTGCGATGCATTAATCGCAAATGATGTCCCAATAAAACCTTCCCCAATAATACAAACTATTTGCGATTGGGGAGTCATCAAACACGATTCAGATTAGAGTTGCACGTCTAATACGTCATACGTGGCATACAGTTGATCCACACGAACTATTTATGATGAGCCAAAAAATAGAAACGATCAGCCATATCAAGGTGTGTGCGATATACTTCATACAGTTCACTCGGATGAACTATTTTCGATTAGGCAACACAATAGAAACAGTCGGCCAGATCAAGGTGTGCGCGATAGACGACATACAATTCAGTCAGTTGAACTGTTTGCGACAAGCAAAAACAACATAAATGATCAGCCAGATGAAGATGTGTGCGACAAAGGGCATATTGTTCACTCGGATGAACTGTTTGTGATGAGGCGAAACAACAAAAATGGTTCAACTTGTCAAGATGTCTGTGATACAAGGCAAGCACGTCAGTAATCAGAAATGTGTGGGAAGACCAATAACAACATAGATGATTCCTGCTAATAGGTTGTGTGTGTTGTGGACAAACACTTGTTGGTATACAACTGTCAGTGATTGATGTATTCATCACCGACGGTTTCCCTAGTTTAGTCCACGTGCGATGTGATTTGCTCTGTCTATAGAAGAACAACATATATAACCAAAATTGGACATCTAATTACAAAAGTGACTATACAAAAGATTCACACACACCAAAGTAAACAATTACATGCATTCTAAACTAGGAGAAACAATCATCTAATCATCTACATCTTGTGACGTCATCGCCACTGCTCTGTGCTCGATCCATCGCATGGGGCACGACGAAGGCAATTCCTCATGTCAACGATCTACTTGTATATCTCTTAGCTTGTGTACGCGTCCTTGGCCGCGTACTTGCCGTGTTTTTCATCCAGTCTATGCACGCATGCAGTATGCCAGGCGATTTTGTCCTTCTTGCACTCAACCTTCATGTTCTTGTAGTAGGGGTCAATGATGGCTGAGGGAGTCCTGGATTAGGGGGTATCTAGACAGCCGGATTATATTCTTTGGCCGGACTGTTGGACTATGAAGATACAAGATTGAAGACTTCGTCCCGTGTCCGGATGGGACTCTCCTTGGCGTGGAAGGCAAGCTTGGCAATACGGATATGTAGATCTCCTTCCTTGCAACCGAATCTGTGTAACCCTAGCCCCCTCCGGTGTCTATATAAACTGGAGGGTTTAGTCCGTAGGACCAAGAACAACAATCATACCATAGGCTAGCTTCTAGGGTTTAGCCTCTTCGATCTCATGGTAGATCAACTCTTGTACTACTCATATTATCAAGAACAATCAAGCAGGATGTAGGGTATTACCTCCATCAAGAGGGCCCAAACCTGGGTAAACATCGTTTCCCCGGCCTCCTGTTACCATCCGCCTTAGACGCACAGTTCGGGACCCCCTACCCGAGATCCGCCGGTTTTGACACCGACATTGGTGCTTTCATTGAGAGTTCCTCTGTGTCGTCATCGTTAGGCTTGATGGATCCTTCGATCATCGATAGCGATGCAGTCCAGGGTGAGACTTTTCTCCCCGGACAGATCTTTGTATTCGGCGGCTTCGCACTGCGGGCCAACTCGCTTGGCCATCTGGAGCAGATCGAGAGTTACGCCCCTGGCCACCAGGTCAGGTTTGGAAGCTTAAACTACACGGCTGACATCTTCGGAGACTTGATCTTCGACGGATTCGAGCCCCTACCGAGTGCGTCGCATAGTCACAATGAGCATGATTTAGCTCTACCATCGGACAGTGTTCAGGAGACCGCACCGGCAACCGCTGCGACCCTCAATTCGGAGCCAATTGCGCCATCCATGGACGGGTGGATAGACCCCGCCACGGAGGCCGCATTCTCAGCGGCGATCGAGCCAAGTATCGACCTTACCCTTCACGAGAGCCGTGACGCCAAACTGCCGGATTCTTCCCCGGCCATGGACTCCGAACCGCCTGCGCCCGTGCCTATCGAATCTGACTGGGCGCCGATCATGGAGTTCACCTCCGCGGATATCTTTCAGCACTCGCCCTTCGGTGACATACAGAACTCATTAAGGTCTCTCTCCTTGTCAGGAGAGTCCTGGCCGAACTATGTCTGGCAGAATTGGGATGCGAATGACGAAGAAATTCGCCACCCACCCACCACCCACTTAGTAGCCACTTTCGACGATTTGACCGACATGCTCGACTTTGACTCCGAAGACATCGACGGTATGGATAACGATGCAGGAGACGAACAGGAACCACTGCCCACAGGGCACTGGACAACCACCTCATCATATGATATATACATGGTAGACACACCCAAAGAAGGCAATGGCGACGGGACAATGGAGGATGACCCCTCCAAGAAGCAACCCAAGCGCCGACGACAACGGCGCCGCTCTAAGTCTCGCCAAAGCAAAAACGGTGATACCGGCACAGGAGATAATAGCACTCCGGACAGTGCCGAAGATGACGACAATCCCCTCCAGCAAGATTTAGAGCAGGAGGATGGAGAAGCCAGCCTGAGGGAGTCCTGGATTAGGGGGTCTCCGGACAGCCGGACTATCTCCATTGGCCGGACTGTTAGACTATGAAGATACAAGATTGAAGACTTCATCTTGTGTCCGGATGGGACTCTACTTGGCATGGAAGGCAAGCTAGGCAATACGTATATGGATATCTCCTCCTTTGTAACCGACCTTGTGTAACCCTAACCCTCTCCGGTGTCTATATAAACCGAAGGGTTTTAGTCCGTAGGACAACAATCACAACATACAATCATACCATAGGCTAGCTTCTAGGGTTTAGCCTCTCTGATCTCGTGGTAGATCTACTCTTGTAACACCCATATCATCAATATTAATCAAGCAGGACGTAGGGTTTTACCTCCATCAAGAGGGCCCGAACCTGGGTAAAACTTCGTGTCCCTTGCCTCCTATTATCATCCGGCCTAGACACACAGTTCGGGACCCCCTACCCGAGATCCGCCGGTTTTGACACCGACATTGGTGCTTTCATTGAGAGTTCCGCTGTGCCGTCGCCACAAGGAAGGATGTCTCGTCCCGTCTTTAAAGACGGCACTATCGCTGAGGGAGCTCTGGCTATTGGCCAAACTCTCCGGCTAGGTGGTTTTCTTATGATCGCCTGTTCGGCCGTTGCGCCGATGATGACTTCTCGGGTCACCGAAAGCAATCTTCACATCAACTCGGAACTCGCCGAGCAGTTAGATCCAATGGAGCTCTCTTCCCTGAACGAGCTCTTGGATTGTATCGCCGCCCTGGGAGTCGCTACAGACTACGATCAGATTGGGCCTAAACCCGATCTGAGAGAAATTAACTCTCCCCAGGTCACCCATCACGTTGCAGTGGTGGAAGAACAATGTGGCAAAACTTCATCTATCTTAAGGACTAGCTACGTCCGGATTCCCGATCCCCCCAAACCGGATACCCGCGGAGGGGAGGACGTCACTCAAAGGCTGAACCCAGAATCAGGCAGCGGGCTAGATTTACCAGAAAACGTCCAAGAATCCAAGTTTCAAGTTCGGAAACTCCTTGGCCACTGAGCCTCAGATCGGGTGAGGATCCGGATCCAATTCCACCCACCCACCCAAACATACCGAAGAAACAGTACACCATTACTGGGCCAGATTCCTCCTGGTCAAGAACAGGATAAAGGACTGCCGCGAGGAAGACGGAATTTCATTCTTCTGCAATAACTGCACGGACAAGGGAATCCTCAACGCCATAAGTCGTTGCAAAATTACACGCTTTGCCGACATGGTGTCCATAGTGCGAAAGTACTGTGCGATGGAAAGCGCCTAGAAAACCGAAATAAAATTTTGGGATAATCCGGCCCTGAATACAAACCCAGTCTGAAATAAAAGGGTGCATTATCACAATACACCTGGGTTAACTACCAAAAAGCAAAAGCCCTCGGGGCAAGGAACCGTACTGGAGGAATGGCTCAACGGACCCTGCAAAATTCATAGTACAGCGGATGCAATACCAACGCACATCCTTAGAGCATGCTGGATACTCCGGCTGGTGGCCAAAAGTGGTGAGGATCTACTCCTCCCAAAAACCACAAAGCACCACCCCAAGGACAACAGTACGATCTTAACGGTTTTTGAGACCTTCGCGTCAAATAAAAGACGGAAGCGAACACTCCGTAGCACGTCCGAAATCTGCCACATAGCAGAAACAAATCCTTGGAGCGACACGGCTAGTACCTTCAATGCCAGTGAGGAACCTAAATTCCGAACAGCCCGAGTACCAGCCGCACTGGTCCTCATTCCAATCGTGGACGGCTTTCGACTCACCAAGGTACTCATGGAAGGCGGCAGCGGATTAAACCTCATCTATGAGGAAACTCTTCAAAAGATGGAAATAGACTGGAGCCGCATTAAGCAAAGCAGCACAGCCTTTAGAGGAATCATCCCTAGTCGGGAAGCACGCTGCGCCGGAAAAATCACACTAGACGTGGTATTCGGCACGCTGGATAATTACAGGTGATCCAACGGAATCATCACTCTTGTTAGTGATCCGGACATAGCACTCTGCGCCGAAAATAAGACAGCTGCATTGGCCCTTGAGGCACTATCCGAAGCCCTAGCGCCCGAAGAACTAACTGTGCTGCGCTCCACGGTGAACAGGGACGACGTGATATTCGATAAAAGATCCAAGTCCACCTCCTTTAAGCCGGCGGACGAAATAGTCAAATTCCAAGTCCATCCAACGGACCCTACAAAAACAGCTTCCATCGGGGCATAATTAAACCCTGATGTTGACGCCGCACTGCGAGAGTTCCTACGCGAGAACTGGGACATTTTTGCCTGGAACCCTTCAGACATCCCAGGAATCCCACGCAGGCTGGCTGAACACAGCCTAGATATCCTAAAAGGATTCAAGCCAGTCAAGCAGGCTCTTCGACGTTTCTCCGAGCCTAAAAGACAAGCCATGGGAGAGGAACTAGCCAAGCTATTGGAGGCCGGATTCATCAGAGACATAAAACATCCGGACTAGCTAGCAAACCTGGTGATGGTACCAAAGAAGGACAAATCCTGGCACTTGTGCGTCGATTTTAAGGACCTTAACAAGGCATGCCCAAAGGATCCCTTCCCCCTCCCCCGCATCGATCAAATTATCGATGCTACCGCAGGACACGATTCATTGTGTTTCCTCGACGCATACTCCGGCTACTACCAAATCAAAATGGTAGTGCCAGACCAAGCCGCAACGGCATTCATCACACCATACGGCCCATTCTGCTTCAACACAATGCCCTTCGGGCTAAAAAACCCTGGTGCAACATATCAGCGCATGATTCAGACATGCCTGGCAAACCAGATCGGCAAAACAGTGGAGGCATACGTGGATGACATGGTCATTAAAACCAAGCATGTCGAAACTCTAGTAGACGACTTGAGGCTCACATTCGACAACCTCCGAACATATGACATCAAGCTCAATCCGGAAAAATGCGTCTTCAGCGTACCAGCAGGAAAGCTCCTGGGATTCATTGTCTCCAGTAGAGGTATTGAAGCTAATCCGGCCAAAATCCGAGCGTTGTCACAGTTGGCTACCCCAACAGACCTCAAACAAATACAAAAACTAACTGGATGCGTGGCGACTCTAAGCCGCTTTATCTCCCGCTTGGGAGAAAAGGCATTACCCCTTTATCGCCTCCTCCGGCGCACCGAACACTTCGAGTGGACGGACGACGCCACGGCCGGACTCAACGAAATAAAAGCCATGCTGGAAACAAATCCAGTCCTGGCCATGCCAAACATTGGCGAACCAATGCTATTATACATTGCGGCAACTCATCAAGTGGTAAGTGCAGTGCTTGTCCTCGAGCGAGAAGTGGACAGACACAAATTTCCCATTCAAAAGCCGGTTTACTACGTGTCCACTGTCCTTACTCCATGCAAATCGCGGTACCCGCATTATCAAAAGATAGCGTATGCGGTATTTATGGCGTCCCGGAAGCTGCGACACTACTTTCAAGAGTGTTCGATAATGGTAGCATAGGAAGTACCACTTAACGATATTATAAACAACCGCGACGCGACGGGTCGGATTGCCAAATGGGCCATTGAGCTCCTCCCGTTCGACATAACTTACAAGCCACGATGAGCTATTAAATCGCAGGCTTTGGCTGACTTCGTCACTGAATGGGCGGAAGCCAAACTCCCTAAAGAGTACGGCACATATTCAAACTGGATCATGCACTTCAACGGCTCCAAAATGTTGGCTGGTCTGGGGGCTGGCATCGTTTTGACATCCCCAACAGGAGACACCGTTCAATACGTACTGCAGATAATGTATAGGGACTCCAACAACGCAGCCGAATACGAGGCCCTTCTACATGGTCTCCGGATGGCAGTATCCATGGGCATTCAATGCCTAGAGGTGCGCGGGGATTCAAACCTTGCAATATCCCAAATAAATGGAGACTTTGATGCCAAGAATCCAAAAATGGCCGCTTATCGCAATGCCGTCCTAAAAATGTCAGCCCGGTTCGAGGGGCTCGAATTTCACCATGTGGCTTGGGAAAACAATCAGGCGGCGGATATCCTCGCTCGCATTGGCACAAAACGCGACGTTGTCCCTCCCAACATTTTTCTGGAAAAGCTTTTCAAGCCATCCGTAGCATGGGAAGGGAACACCGGTAACAACAGTCCGGACCCGGCCAAAATACCCGATACCGAACTCTCTGACACAATCGGAGGCTCCGCCACCGAAATAACACAATCAGCCCACGAAATAATGGCCATTATTGCCCCGTGGACAGAACCATTCCTGGCCTACTTAACTAGACAGGAACTCCCGGAGGACCAAAATGAGGCACGCTGCATAGTTCGGCGTTCAAAGGCCTACAGGGTCCACGAGGGAGAATTGTACAAAAAAAGCGCTACCGGAGTCCTTCAACGGTGCATCTCCGAAGAGGAAGGACTGAACCTTTTGGCAGAAATTCATGCCGGACTCGGCGGTCATCACGCTGCAGCCCGGGCTCTTGTGAGCAAGGCCTTCCGTACAGGATTCTATTGGCCAACGGCCCGGGCAGACGCACATGACTTAGTCCAGCGTTGCGCCGGTTGCCAGCTCTTTGCAAATGAAAGCCATATGCCACCCACCGCCCTCTGAACAATCCCCATTACATGGCCCTTTGCGGTCTGGGGGCTTGACATGGTTGGACCCCTTAAAGGTGGAACCCACAAGAAAAAATACTTATTGGTCATGGTGGATAAATTCACCAAATGGATAGAGGCCAAACCGGTTAAAACAGCCGAATCCGGACCGGTGATAGATTTCATATCCGGGGTTGTACATCGCTACGGCGTCCCCCACAGCATCATCACTGATAACGGCACGAACTTCACGGCCGACGAGGTAAAACTCTGGTGCAGCAAAATGGGCATCAAGCTCGATTATGCTTCAGTCTACCATCCACAAACCAATGGTCAAGTCGAATGAGCAAATGGTCTTATAATGAGCGGCATTAAACCCAGACTAGTGCGCTCCTTAACAGAGTCTGACACGCACTGGGTAGAGGAGCTCGACTCCGTACTCTGGGGGCTGCGGACCATGCTGAATCGTAGTACCGGATACACACCATTTTTATGGTGTACGGCGCAGATGCAGTCCTGCCCTGTGACATAATTCATGACTCACCTCGAGTGCGCATGTACGAAGAAAGAGAAGCCGAGCTCGACCGGCAGGACAGTCTGGACACCTTGGAGAAAGAGCGCGACATAGCCAAAGCCCGTTCCGCATTTTACCAGCAACAGGCTCACAGATACCAAAGCAGAGATGTACGAGCCAAAACTTGTAACGTTGGCGAACTAGTTCTCCGGCTGCCGGATAAGAAAAAGAACAAGCTAGAGCCCAAATGGGAAGGTCCCTTCATCATCGACCAAGTTCTGACCGGCGGAGCGTATCGACTGCGGGATGCATCGACTAGTCGACTCGAGCCGAACCCATGGAACGCAGCTAGCCCCCGAAGATTCTACGCCTAGCACCGGACTTTATGTTAGTCCCCTCCCTTTGTCCATTTTCTGCATATGCGTCGTCTATCTTGTTTCCCTTTCTTTCTTTTATTCCTCTAGGCCTTCAAGGGTCACCTTGTGCCTCACTTGTACACTACAGAGGTGCCAGCCGCACTATCTACACCTGGGGGCTTCTTTCACAGAAGCTTAAATTATTTACCCGGGCATCACACCCAACACATGCGTTATACTTCCGCATGTACCTTTTTTCACCATTATATGCATCGATATG
Organism: Triticum urartu; assembly: GCF_056163025.1. Taxonomy (NCBI): domain Eukaryota; kingdom Viridiplantae; phylum Streptophyta; class Magnoliopsida; order Poales; family Poaceae; genus Triticum; species Triticum urartu. The sequence continues at coordinate 56,384,997 of NC_141875.1, read as the reverse complement.
ACTTAAGTTTTAGCCAAGCTGGGTTGCCTGTCTCTTGTATTTATGCCCTACGTTCCCGTTAATTCGGCTAGGGCATAAGGGGAGCACCTCTGCGATTGTTACCGCTGGGTCAGCTGCACGTGTACCTCAGACTGGGTGAAGCCGACAACTAGCGTTCTTAAGAGAATATTCGGTCGATGAACAAAAGATGACTTTTATTTATTAACCATATTTTCCCCCAGACGTTTTTACTGTGCTTCTTGTCGCAGTCCGGACATGCATTTTAGGGCATGCCTACCCAGGGAAAGGAACCCTTAACAGAACTATTCTCTCTGGAAGATGTTTCTTACTACCCATGTAATATAACATAACTAGTTGGGCACTTGTCTGATAAAGCATTAATGACCCCTACGCCTAGTCTCCACGCATGCCCGGTTCTTATATAACCAGAGGCTATTCAGATACACTCCGGACTGTCGGGTCCCGAGGTTGAAGCGAAAAGGTCTGCCACGACAAACGATCTACAATCCGGCTAGAAGGCATCATATATGTCGCTTTACAATTACATAGTCAATTTGACTGGTTGAATTCCTCTTCAATGCCATCCAATAGGCTATCTAGTCTACATTCCTGTTGGGAATACTTTGCGGCCAATTCTACTTGGCCGTACACTAAATTCACAGGGATCTCCTTGCCATCAGGCCCCACAGGTCCGACTTCGGCCATGTGGTTCGGGTCAGCCTTCGTGTACCGTGTCTTCACCATCGCCCAAGCTTCCCTGGCGCCCTGACGGCATGCTGATATCTTCCACAATCGGAAGCGCTGTCGTGCTCTCTTCAGCTTTTCTGCAAGCTCTCCTTCGGGTATGGAGACGGACGGCCACAAGGCCTGGGCAACGCCTTGCATAACCTGCCGAACTCGTTCGTGCAACTGTGCGAGCTCGGGAAGAAGATCACCCGTCGAACTAGGCATCTCCTTGGCAGGACGACCTGTTAACATACCTACAGACATAACTCTGTCAGCCAGCTTCCTCGCCGAACTCTTTTTCAAAGTTCGTTCAAGCACTTACTAAATATGCCGCGTCGAAGCCGTCAATTCTCCTTAATAGAGTCCGACAGTTGGGCACGAACATCTTGCAGTTCCACGCCCAGCTTGGTGTTGGCATCTTGGAGATCATTCTTCTCCTGCCTCAACCTTGTAAGCACGCTCTCACCAGCCTTCAATTGGCGTATGAGCTGTTGCTTATCCAGATTCACTCCAATGTCATCTGCAATTTTATCATCAGATCGGCATGTAAAGCCGCATTCTAATATGATACTTATCACTTGACGGATATGTTACTAGAGGGGGTCTCTTTGGGCTCCCCTGCTGTGGCCAGTGCGGCCTGAAGTTGGGCTTTGCATTCTTCCAGCTCCTGGGACAGTTGCGTATTCTTTTCTGCAAGAACCTACATAACAAATGATCCTTAAATCAGTTATCCTAACTGTTTCAAGTCTCAGGGGCTACTGATATATATCATCATCAAATTTTCTCACCCGTATGTCTTTTACATACTACTCCGTGGCTCTGGCTAGACCATTTTGAGCAGCACGGAGGTGCGCGTCTCCCGAGTTGAAGGCATCCAATGCCTCTAGGGAGAAACAAGCGTGACGAAGAACAGTCCAGCGACGCCTGTGGTTCATGGCACTTTCCACCTTGGAATGGGTGGCGGACAGTCTATCCGTATCCTCTGTCAGAGGAGCACCCGGCGCACGCCATGTACTTGTTCCCACCTCTGAGTCCGGCCTTGGAGCCTGGCTTGTGGAGGCGCGATTGGTAGCCTCTCCGGGTATAGTCCGGCGAGCACTCTTTTTCCTGAAAAGAAGGCATGGGCGTTAGTATGCCTCTGTAAATAATGTCTTGTAATAAAGACGGCATGCCATAACGCTGCGCCGGTGCCTCAATCCGGACTGCGGATCTCTTCAGCCTGCCTGGCCTAGCGCCCCCTTGTTGGCTAGTTGCCACGGGCTCGGCCTTCTGCCCCGAGGACCTCCCCTGCGAAACACGGCTGTTATACGGCAATAAAAAATAGCACAAGGACGAATCCCTTTTTAAGTGATGGGACTTCAGTCTTAGTCACCCGTGAGGCTGGAACTAGCCCAGGGTAATCGGCTGTAATGGCCACCAAGGTATTGTCATTACTCCCTTGGTAAAATACCCCGTCGATCAGCTCCACGGATATGTCTGGATCCTCCTGGGAGGCCAGGTCAAGGGACCATCCAGGATCCTCGGGCTGTGGAGGAGGGCTGTTTATCTCCTTTACTGCCTGGCGCAGCTCCTGCGATGAAATCGCAAGAATGAATACTTAAACTACGGGAATACGAAACGGATGGGCAAGAAAAAATCTCCGCTTACCCAGCTCGGAGGATTGTACATGGAGAATCCGCCCTGCTGGTTGACACGGAGGAATTCCTCCTCTTCTCCCTTGTACAAAGTGGACAAGATCTGTATTAGATCAGCAGCCGATCCCGGCCCTTTGCGGCCGTGGCGGGTGGCGTCATCCTCCCCGTTGAAATCCCACATGGGGTAGCCTCTATACTGGAGTGGCTGCACCCCCCGCATAATACATATAGCCATGACCTCGATCATGGTCAATCCGGATCGAGCTAAAGAGCTTATCCGGCTCATCAGGTAAGGAATGTCCTGGTCGTCTTCCTCCAGGGGGCTCCGTGGACGCCAGCTCTGGCGCTTCTTCAAAGGGGCATTGTCAAACTCAGGAAGGCCGATCCGAATAGGGTCCGGAAGGGGGACATCTTCTATATAAAACCATTCTAAAGGCTAGTCTTCGGACGTCTTCCTCGGGGTCCCGGATAGGTATCCGGTCCCAGCGATACGCCACACTTCGGCTCCGCCCACTTGATATATTGATCCTTTATTAGAGCGGGGCACAAGGCATAACAGCTTCTTCCACAGAGTGAAATGAGCCTCACAGCCCAAAAATAACTCGCAAAGGGCTACGAATCCCGCGATATGCAGTAGGGAGGCAAGCGTAAGGTTGTGCAGCTGGAGGCCATAGAACCCCAGAAGCCCTCCGAGAAACGGATGGATTGGGAATCCGAGCCCTCTTACCAGATAAGGGACAAGGCATACCCGTTCTCCCTTGGAGGGATTGGGACGGCTCTCCGCTTGCTCCCCGCCATTATAGGTGGCAAGCCCGGCTAGAACCGGGTCCAGGTACGCTGGGGGGAGATATCCCTTGGACTGAAGCATCACCAATTTGCTGTGCGGGATGGAACATCTCTCCCAATCTCCAGGGTTGGAACTAGGGGTGCGAGAGGAGGAGCTGCGTCGACCGGCCATGCTGGAATGGATCTCTATCGGGTACGCTCTGATGAAGACTCGGCAAGGGAGGATGATGTGATTTGGATCTGAATCCTCGTCTTTTTAAATAGACAGCTCATTTACATAGCTACGGGGGTAAATGTGAAAACACCCTGGCTCTTCACATTCGCTCGACACGTGGAAAGTAGCCATTATTGGGCGTAGAAGCCAAGAAGTACAAAACATCACAAGGAACCGGACATTATTTCGATAGGTACACAGAATTTGAAGGGGAGCCCGCCTTGCAATGCCGAAGATAATACTGCGCGCCGGACTCGTCGTCATTGAAGCCTGGTTCGAGGGCTACTGAGGGAGTCCTGGATTAGGGGGTCTCCAGACAGCCGGACTATCTCCATTGGCCAAACTGTTAGACTATGAAGATACAAGATTGAAGACTTCGTCTCGTGTCCGGATGGGACTCTACTTGGCGTGGAAGGCAAGCTAGGCAATACGTATATGGATATCTCCTCCTTTGTAACCGACCTTGTGTAACCCTAACCCTCTCCGGTGTCTATATAAACCGAAGGGTTTTAGTCCGTAGGACAACAATCACAACATACAATCATACCATAGGCTAGCTTCTAGGGTTTAGCCTCTCTGATCTCGTGGTAGATCTACTCTTGTAACACCCATATCATCAATATTAATCAAGCAGGACGTAGGGTTTTACCTCCATCAAGAGGGCCCGAACCTGGGTAAAACTTCGTGTCCCTTGCCTCCTGTTACCATCCGGCCTAGACGCACAGTTCGGGAACCCCTACCCGAGATCCGCCGGTTTTGACACCGACACAACCCTCCCAAGAGAGCGGTAGATGGAGAGGCGGAGGATGATAATTACATGCCTCCCTCCGAAGACGAGGCAAGCCTCGACGATGACGAATTTGTTGTGCCTAAGGATCCCGTCGAGCAAGAGCGCTTCAAGCACCGGCTTATAGCCACGGCAAATAGCCTTAAGAAAAAGCAACAACAGCTTCAAGCTGATCAAGATTTGCTAGCTGACAGATGGACTGAAGTCCTTGCGGACGAGGAATATGAACTCGTACGCCCCTCCAAGAGTTACCCAAAGCGCAGGTTGCTACCCCGACTAGAGGAGGAAGCATTAAAACCTACATCTCCAGCGTATGACGCGGCTGATCGGCCACCTCGTGGCCACGAGAGAGAGGCATTTCAGCCAAAAGCTCAGCCCGCACCCCGACGCCACGCAAATAAAAATGTCAAGGCACGGGGAAACGTGCTAGACCTGCGAGACGTATTGGAGGACAAATCAAAACACGCAAGATCGATCTACGGATCACGAGGGCACGCTACTACGCGAGACGATAACCGTCATGTCGGATACAGTAAAAGTAAATCCGGCAGGCCGAACACAGCGGACAAGACTCATTTGAGCTGCATCGCGACATAGCCCAGTACGGAGGCGCCGCACACCCCCTATGCTTCACAGACGAAGTAATGGATCACCAAATCCCAGAGGGTTTCCAACCCGTAAATATCGAATCATACGATGGTACAACAGATCCTGCGGTATGGATCGAGGACTTCCTCCTGCACATCCACATGGCCCGCGGTGACGATCTACACGCCATCAAATACCTCCCACTCAAGCTCAAAGAACTAGCTCGGCATCGGCTCAACAGCCTGCCAGCAGAATCCATTGGCTGTTGGGAAGATCTGGAAGCCGCATTCCTCGACAACTTCCAGGGCACTTATGTGCGACCACCCGATGCTGATGACTTGAGCCACATAATTTAACAGCCAGAGGAACCGGCCAGGCAGTTCTGGACACGGTTCCTGACAAAGAAAAATCAAATCGTCGACTGTCCGGATGCATAGGCCCTATCAGCTTTTAAGCACAACATCCGTGACGAGTGGCTCGCCCGGCACCTTGGCCAGGAAAAGCCGAAATCTATGGCAGCCCTCACGACACTCATGACCCTCTTTTGCGCGGGAGAGGACAACTGCCTGGCTCGCAGCAATAATATATCAAAGAACCATGGTACTTCGGATACCAAGGATAGCAATGGCAGGTCACGTCGCAACAGACACAAGCGCCGCATTAACAGCGACAATACCGAGGATACATCAGTCAATGCCGGATTCAGAGGCTCTAAACCCGGTCAGCGGAAAAAGCCATTCAAAAGAAGCACTCTGGGCCCATCCAGTTTGGACCGTATACTCGATCGCTCGTGTCAAATACACGGCACCCTCAACAAGCCAGCCAACCACACCAACAGGGAATGTTGGGTGTTCAAGCAGGCCGACAAGTTAAATGCTGAAAACAAAGATAAGGGGTTACATAGCAATGACGAGGAGGAGCCCCGGCCGCCGAACACCGAAGGACAGAAGAGGTTCCCCCCACAAGTGCGGACGGTGAACATGATATACGCAACCCACATCCCCAAGAGGGAGCAGAAGCGTGCGCTAAGGGACGTATATGCGTTGGAGCCAGTCGCCCCAAAGTTCAACCCATGGTTCTCCTGTTCGATCACCTTCGATCGCAGGGACCACCTCACTAGTATCCGTCATGGCAGATTCGATGCACTGGTCCTAGACCCAATCATCGACGGATTTCACCTCACTCGAGTCCTTATGGATGGCGGCAGCAGCCTGAACCTACTTTATCAGGACACAGTGCGCAAAATGGGTATAGACCCCTCAAGGATCAAACCCACAAAACGACCTTCCAAGGCGTCATACCAGGTGTAGAAGCCCATTGCACAGGCTCAGTCACACTGGAAGTGGTCTTCGGATCCCCGGATAACTTCCGAAGCGAGGAGTTAACCTTCGATATAGTCCCGTTCCGCAGTGGCTATCACGCACTGCTCGGGCGAACCGCGTTTGCGAGATTCAATGCGGTACCACATTATGCATACCTCAAGCTCAAGATGCCATGACCTCGAGGGGTCTCAAAGTCAACGGAAACATAGAGCGCTCTCTCCGCACGGAGGAGCACACTGCGGCCCTCGCAGCAGAAGCACAAAGCAGCCTCTTCAGGCAATCCACCAGTTTGGCGATTAAACACCCGGACACCGTCAAGCGCGCCCGAAGTAATCTGCAACAAGACCGCCTGGCACGTTCCGAGCTCGCATAGCAATGCGGCCCCCACCCCAGTCCCAGCCAAACGGTGAAATCCGCGCCACGCGTACATAATTACGCATTGAAAATACCATGGGCATAGGTGGGGGGGCACAACTATGGCACGCCCCATAACGCGGCTCAACCGCACTAGGGGCTTCCCGCTTTGTTATTTTTTCTCTCTTTCAGGACTTTACTCTCTGGAAACCCCGTCCGGCAGTATGATTGCTAGACACACGATACAACAACCAAGGAGACAGAAAGCTACGTCACACCATGGAATTCCCAGGTGGTCTCTGATAACGAGTGAAATACCTGCTTTAAATACCATTCCTCAGCTTGCCCTTGGAGGGGACATGTCAAATAGTCCTACTTTTTGCTTATCACACTACTTGTATCATTCTGCTTCGACGAACCTTTTTGAATAAACAATGCATAGCACTAGACTATTACCACATTATCTATTCTTTTTATATATATGTTCATTCATGACATTCAGCACCCGTACACTCTGGTACGGCCAATACGCTAGGGGCTTAAGCGTACCCCATAATACGATGTGAGAAGTCCGAACACTTTCGACAGTGCGGCATCCCGAACTTATAGCATTATATGCATCAACTCCGAATCGTGTCTTGGGTCAATAGTTGGGTTTGCCTGGCTCCCATGTTTTGGTACCTTACGTTCCGCTATATTGGCTAAGGTAGCACTTGGAGAACTACTGCGATTGTGCCCCGGTTCATCTGGGCAAGCACCTCAGTAGAGAAAGCTAAAACTGACTGTCATGATAAGGCGAGAGCTGGTCGCTGTTTGAGAGGTCTCGAGTCCCTAAAGACTTATGCCGCTTAGGGCGAGGAGTCGGCTTTGTCCGGCTTAGGTGTGTATAGCGCCCTGAATTCGGCCTTCCAAATACTAGGGGCTTCACCAAAATTTAAAATTGTAGACTTCTATGGCTAAGTGAGAGTGATAAAGCATTATAGTTCGATTGCCTTGTTCGTTGCACTGAGCACCTCCCTCGAAGGACCCAAGAATGGGAAAAAGAGTGCTCAGATTTATCCCGAACACCCCAGCACTCGTGGCATGGGGGCAGAAGCTGACGACTGGCCATCTCTCAGATTTGATAAACAGCCGCACAGAAGGTAATATTTTAAATTCAAACAAGCGTTGCATAGCACACATGAACAAGTTTTCATAATACAGGACCACACGACCAAGTTCATTCAAAAATTACATCCTTCGCACACTCGTCCGCCACAAGACGGGCACCCTTCAGGACACCTCATAATACATTTCAGGGTGGCGATGCTCCTTGCCCTGCGGCGGCCCCTCCTTCACCAGCATCTCGGCGTCCATCTTGGCCCAGTGCACCTTCGCACGGGCAAAAGCCTGGCGTGCACCTTCGATGCAGACAGACCGCTTTATGACTTCCAGTCGTGGGCAGGCATCCACAAGCCGCCTCACCAGGCCGAAGTAGCTGTTGGGAAGGGAGTCGCCAGGCCACATCCGGACTATAAGGCCCCTCATGGCCTGTTCGGCCGCCTTGTGCAGCTCGACCAGTTGCTTCAGCTGGTCGCTCACAGGCATCGGGCGTTCGGTCCCAGTATACTAAGACCAGAACAACTTCTCCCTCGAGCTTCCCTCCTCGTCCTGGTAGTACTTTGCGGCATCTGACACGCTGCGAGGCAAATCTGCAAATGCTCCTGGAGAGCTCCAAACTCGGGTAAGTAACAAGTAATTTACTTTCACATGTTTGCTTTACATAATGAATGCCTTACCCACCGCTATCTTCCTCATCGCCTCAATTTCCTAGAGGGCCTTTTGGGCTTCAGCCTTGGCACGCTTTGTGCTATCGAGGGCCGCGGCAAGCTCGGACTCTCGTATCTTCGAGTCAAGCTCCAAAGTCTCGTGCTTCTTCACGAGAGCCTGGAGCTCTTGCTGCACCTCGCCCACCCGTGCCTCCTATTTCTCCCGCTTAGTGCGCTCCTTGGCCGCTTTGTTTTCGGCCTCGGACAGCGCTTGCTTCAGGGTCACCACTTCGGTCGTGGCCCCTGGCACATCCATGATGATGCTATCATTTTGCAACCACATCTTTTATATATATATGTATATAGACAAGGTATTACTTACCTTTGTTCTCCTCGAGCTGCCTCTTGGTAAGGCCGAGCTCTTTCTCGGACCGCTCGAGGTTCTGCTTCAGTACGACGACCTCCGCATTCAGTGCGGGAGAGGTCAGCAGCAAAGCTTGCATATGCATACAGACATACTTATATTAGACTCCTGCAGATATTATTTGATCCTCTATTCAGCTTTTCTTTGTGAACACCAAACAGAGCATCAGGGGCTACTCTCTATGCGGTAATATTTTCCTATATTTTAAATACTTACCTCAAAGCCTATTAGAAGGCTGGCACAGGCTTCAGTCAGTCCGCTCTTGGCGGACTGAACCTTCTTGATCACCACACTCATAATAGTGCGGTGCTCTTCGTCGATGGAAGCGCCGCGAAGCGCTCCCAGCAGGTTGTCCGGTGCCTCTGGATGGATAGTGGTCACCGGCACGGGCGGCCTGCCCCTCTTGGAAGGGGGCCGCCTGCCAGAGTCCGGAACCACTTGAGGTTCCGACATGGTGTTCGGCTGAGGGCCGAACTTGGAGCCCTTGGGAGTCTTGCTCCCTTTGCGCCTGGAGTCTGGAAGGTCGCCTTGAGGCGCCTCCAGGACTATCTCCCCCCAGCTTGGTGCCCCTTGAGATAATACCTCGACATTGTTCGTAGGGCGAGGAGAGGAGGCGGTTGGAAGTGACTCACTATTCATATCCGATGAGTCCAAGGAACCGCCCGATGAGGATACGTCGATACGGGCTCGGGGCGGACTGCATGATCATATTCGGCGTTAGGAAAAGCAGTGCAATAAAAGTATGCTATGAGTTACTCTGGTATCCGAATACTTACAACTTCGCCAGGAGCTTGGCCCTGAGTAACCACTCGTCTTCGCTGTCGACGACGGTGGTGGAACAGTCCGGAAGGAGAGTCCTTCCCTTCTTGGACCCTTTGGCCTCCCCGGTTGGGGTGGCCTTCCTTTTCTTGTCTCCCCCGACTGGAGGGGGAGAATATTCATCTTCCTCCTCCTCATTTTCACGGGAGGAGTGCGTCTCGGAGTTATAGGACGATGAGTCTGATACCACCTGGCGCCGGGAACTCTTTTGGGTTCCCGTGGCCTTCTTCTTGATCTTCTTCTCCGGCACTTCATAAGGAGGCGGGGTCCGCATCTCCGTCAGGAGAGCGTCTGCAGGTTCTTCGGGCAGAGGGGCCGGGCAGTCAATCTGCTCCGATGTCTCCACCCAGTCCTGTCAAAGTCATGGGATCTCAGATCCCACACATGGTTAAACTATGGAAAATAAATACCCTACGGTATGTACAGAACTTACCGGATTCGCAGGGCGTGTCGCACTTAGCCCGCGGTCCTCGGTAAGGGGAGGGGGGGACCTCGGCGCCCTTGAACAACACCTTTCAGACGTCCTTATGCGTCGTGTCGAAGAACTCGCGTAGAGTCTGGTGCTGGGCCGGGTCGAACTCCCATAAGTTGAAAGCCCGTTGTTGACACGAGAGGATCTGGCGAAAGAGCATGACCTAGACTATGTTGACAAGCTTGAGTTTCTTGCCTATCATGTTCCGGATACACTTCTGGAGTTCGTCCAGCTCCACCGATGAGCCCCAGGACAGGCCCTTCTCCTTCCAGGAAGTAAGCCGAGTGGGGATTCCGAATCGAAACTTGGGGGCCGCCACCCAGTTGGTGTCACGCGGCTCAGTGATGTAGAACCACCCCGATTGACACCCCTTTTTGGTCTCCACGTAGGAGCCCTCGAGCCATGTAACGTTGGGCATTTTTCCCACCATGGCTCCACCGCATTCCGCTTGTTGGCTGCCTACTACCTTCGGTTTGACATTGAAGGTCTTCAGCCACAGGCCGAAGTGGGGCCGGACGCGGAGGAAAGCCTCACACACGACGATGAACGCTGAGATGTTGAGGATGAAATTCGGGGCCAGATCATGGAAGTCCAGCCCATAATAGAACATAAGGCCGTAGACGAATGGATGGAGGGGAAACCCCAGTCCGCGGACGAAGTGGGTGAGGAAAACCACCCTTTCATAAGGTTCCGGGGTAGGGACGATCTGCCCCACGGCTGGCAGCCGGTGCGCGATATCCGCGGCTAAGTATCCGGCCCCGCATAGCTTTTTGATGTCTCCCTCTATGACGGAGGAGACCATCCACTTGCCTCCCACTCCAGACATGTTTGGAGAGAGTTGAGGAGAAGGATGTGGACTTGGGCGCTGGAGCTCGAGTGCGCGAGAATGGATGAGCAAGGAGGAAGAAGGTGTGGGAAGAAAAAGGTGAACCCTTATCCCTTTATAAGGGCGGACGAACACTATGCGCCCCCACCAGCCTGGTAAAACTCGCTTATCCCCCAAGCGCCGTAATTGATGGTGCGGTTGGGTTACCCACGTCCGTATTGATGGGAATCCCTTAATAAGGGGACACGATCTCTACTTCGACAAGACGTGCCAAGGAAACCGCCTCGCGAAACACGGTGAGTTTGGTTGTGAAAGACGATTTGAATGGTGACCTAGCTGTGGTGTGATGTCACACTACGAAACGCATCGGCAGATTAGATTTGTGGAAATATTATTCTCTCTACGGTTGTATATGGAACTTGTTTTGCAGAGCTGGACACGATCCTCGTGTTCAAAATCTTCTTTGAAGTATTCGGAGGAGGAGCCCGCCTTGCAATGCCGAAGACAATGTGCGCGCCGGACTCATCGTCATTGAATCCAGGTTCAGGGGCTACTGAGGGAGTCCTGGATTAGGGGGTATCCGGACAGCTGGATTATATCCTTTGGCCGGACTGTTGGATTATGAAGATACAAGATTAAAGACTTTGTCCCATGTCCGGATGGGACTCTCCTTGGCGTGGAAGGCAAGCTTGGCAATACAGATATGTAGATCTCCTTCCTTGTAACCGACTCTGTGTAACCCTAGCTAGCCCCCTCCGGTGTCTATATAAACCGGAGGGTTTAGTCCGTAGGACCAAGAACAACAATCATACCATAGGCTAGCTTTTAGGGTTTAGCCTCTTCGATCTCGTGGTAGTTCAACTCTTGTACTACTCATATTATCAAGAACAATCAAGCAGGACGTAGGGTATTACCTCCATCAAGAGGGCCCGAACCTGGGTAAACATCGTGTCCCCGGCCTCCTGTTACCATCCGCCTTAGACGCACAGTTCTGGACCCCCTACCCGAGATCCGCCGGTTTTGACACCGACAATGGCTGGGGCGAGGTCAAGCAAGGAGTTCTGCTTGTTCTTCATGCTGCCCCAGACCCTATATTGGCCACGGAGGTTGACAAGTTTTGGTAGGCCAAGCCCGAAATCTCGAGCGCTTTTAGATCGTTGATGATGTCCATCATAGCGAAATTGTAGTCGAGGTTGTTGATAAACCTGGCAAAACGCTCGCAAGGCCTTGTGGACGGCAATTGTTGGTGTAAAAACCAGTGGATCTCGGGTAGGGGGTCTCGAACTGTGCGTCTAAGGCGGATGGTAACATGAGGTAGGGGACACGATGTTTACCCAGGTTCAGGCCCTCTTGATGGAGGTAAAACCCTACGTCCTGCTTGATTGTTCTTGATGATATGAGTATTACAAGAGTTGATCTACCACGAGATTAGAGAGGCTAAACCCTAGAAGCTAGCCTATGGTATGATTGTCTGTTGTCCTACGGACTAAAACCCTCCGGTTTATATAGACACCGGAGGGGGCTAGGGTTACACAAGGTCGGTTAAAAAGGAGGAGATATACATATCCGTATTGCCTATCTTGCCTTCCACGCCAAGTAGAGTCCCATTCGGACACAGGACGAAGTCTTCAATCTTGTATCTTCATAGTCCAACAGTCCGGCGAAAGGATATAGTCCGGCTGTCCGGAGACCCCCTAATCCAGGACTCCCTCAGTATCCCCTGAACAAGGCTTCAATGACGATGAGTCCGGCACGCAGTGTTGTCTTCGGCATTGCAAGGCGGGTTCCTCCTCCGAATACACCATGGAAGAGTTTGAATACAAGGACAGTGTCCGACCCTGCAAAATAAGTTCGACATACCACTGTAGAGAGAGTAATATTTCCACAAATCTAATCTGCTGGCACATTTTGACAACGTGATGTCACGCCATGGCCGGTCATTATTCAAACTGTTTCTCTCAACCAGCTTCGCACATAACGCGAGGCGGTTTTCTTGACTCGTCTTGTCAAAGCAGAGATCGTGTTCCTCTTATCATGGGATTCTCATCAATACAAACGTGGGTAACCCAACCATGCCTGTTGGTGTGACTCCTAGTTCTTAGGTAAGTCCCAAACGGCCACGAGGAGGACGCCTGATATTCACCCTCTTTATAAAGGGGACAAGGCTTTTTCTTTTTTCCCTCCCGCGCTCAGTCGAATCCTTCCCCCGCCTCGAGTTCTAACACCCAAAGCTCAGGTCAAGTGCTTCGGACCTTCAACCATGTCCGGATCCAACCTTCAAGGTCGGTGGATGCCTTCCTCCATTAAGGAGGAGGACATCAAGAAGTTGAGGGACGCCAGATATCTGACCTTCAAAATTTCGCATAGGCTGCCCACCCGAGGGCAGGTCGTCCATACTCCCGAACCCAACGAGAGCATTGTGGTCATCTCCCACTTCCTCCGAGGACTAGGCCTCGCTCTGGATCCCTTTGTTAGGGGTCTTATGTTCTATTACGGGCTGGATTTTCACGATCTGGCCCCGGATTCCCTTCTTCACATCTTGTCATTTATTGTCGTATGTGAGGCCTTCCTCCGCATTACCCCTCACTTCGGCCTGTTGCTCAAGACCTTCGATGTGAAGCCGAAGATGATCGAGGGCAGGACGCAGCATGTGGAGGTGCTTTAATAAGCAAAATTGCTGACGCTCCATGGCCAGAGGGTTCCTTCCCAGAGGTGTCCGGATTGTGGCAGCAGGAGTGGATTTACATCACAGCTCCCCGAAGTGCCAAGTGGGTAGCTGCCCCCGCCTTTCGCTCGCCCCCCCACCACAATTGATGTCATGGATCAGCAGGGGGCTGAGCTGGGGTCTAGCCAAGGACGTGCCAATACTGCAGAGCTGTATCCGAGATCTCTTCGAGGGTGATTTCAGTCTGGTTATGGTAATGCAAGTTATGTTGGTTCGTCGAGTCCAACCTTGCAAATGTCGGCCCCTCCGCATGTGGGAATTCAACCCGGAAGGACCACGAGTTATTCAGCATTTCCTCGCCATGACGCACGAAGAGATGTACAAATCATTCTTGGGACCCCAAATAGACTGTCCGGACACCACCGAGGACATGGGCCTGAGCTGCAACCGCCCTGCTGCCCAAGTAAGTAATCCCATGCCGAACCTGTTGTCCTTTTATTTATCATGGCATCATTCTAAAGAGCCGTCTTTTGACCAGGACTGGATAACAAAGGCGATGATGATCAGGTGTTCGGCCCCCCTTCCCGAGGGCTTGGACAATCCGGTACTGGACAAGATGCTCGAGCCGGCGCCTTATCCAGTGTCCTCAAAGGAAGATGATGGGGGAAATAAAGAGGGCGAAAGCAGGCCTCACTCGCTACTTATTCCAGCCGGGGGAATGAGCAGCTCCACGAGGGAGGACAATCAAAGGGAAGAATGTGACATTCTCTCTCCCCGGGGAAGGAAGAGGACTACCTCTGAAGATCCGGAAACCAAGGTTTCCAAACGGGAGAAGAAATCTTCATCAGAGGGTCCTGCCTCGGAGGGTATTATTGCCGCACTGTGTCCGCGCGGAGATCAGCCCTCTACCGAGCTATAAGTAACCGAAAAGTACTTTAATAGTGGAAATATCCTACCTTACTTCTGAAGACAATAACCAGCGCCTATAAATTGCAGTACAGATCGTAGCCCGTCTCGACAGAGTTCGTCTTCGGGGGATCTTCTTCCGGAGATGATGGAGAGCGAAACGCCTCCCCCCGACACCCCACCTCATGAAGCGGGCGACCATGAAGTGTCGTCGCGAAGGGTATCTCCGGATCCACCAAGGCCGGAGGATAATCCATTGGCTACCCAGGATTCCCAGTATCCATCTCCCAAGGGGAGCGACAACAAGGGTCCCTACAGTGTGCGGTCGGACGCACTGAAGGATCTTCTGGGGCAAGCGGCTGTCTCGCAAGCGCACCGTACACTAATGGGTACGGTAATTGAAAGGATTTCATCCTCTGAAAGCGGTTTGCATGAAGCTTTTATGAGTCTGCTGAATATGTGAAATAATGTATATTTTGAACCGTACCGCACACATTAGGTGTGCCCTATGCAGATAGTAGCCCCTGAGATTCTGGTTGTCGTCAAAAACAGCGACAAATAGAGGATCTAGTCCCAGGTAATAACCATACCGCCTTTATGTGTAGGTGGCTGAAGCTCCGGTGGCTAGCCAGACTGATGGGTTTGCCGAGCTAAAGCGGCAACTTGATGCGGCAGACGCCGACATCGTGCTTGTCAACAAGCGGCTTGACGAGGCACAGGGTGAGTGATTTCTCTGGTGATCGTCACATAATAAGAGTAGCATGATGCCAGTATCTTTAATATGTTGTGTGACTGTAGATGGAGCTGCCACCGTGGAGACCCTTCGGGCGGAGCTTGCCCGAGCCCAGGAGCAAGCAAGGAGTAGCAATGCAGCCGCTCTAAAGGCGAACAAAGAGTTAAGGGCCGAACAGGCCGTGCATTGCGAGAGCAAGGAAAAAATAGCCAAGATGGCTGTAGAGCTAAAAGATGCCGCTGACCGTTACCAGCCTCTTGAAGAAGAAAACTGGGAGAAGGCTACGGACCTGGAGAAGGCCCTGGTGGCTGCCAAGGAAGCCCGCTCCAAAATTAGAGCGACGACGGAGGAGCTGAATCAAGCTGCAGATATCGTGTCTGGGAAGCCGTTCTTGTTGCGGGCTAAGTTTGAAGATCCGAAGTATGCTCCTCTGGACTGGCTATGGAGTTCTGCGGACGCCTACATGGATTTGGCTGCAAGTGCTGCTGATGCGGCTGAGTGCTTCAAGGATCAGAAAGGTCCCGAAGTGGAAAAGCTGTTCTGGTCACAGTTTCACGCTCCAGTCTGTCCGCTGCTGTTGAATGAGCGATTGGCCGAGTGTGCTGAGCTCCATAGGTTGTTCGGACTTGCCATGAGGTCCGTTGTGGATCACCTGTGGCCAGGAGGGCCAATACCGAATAGCTACTTTAGCTTAGTGCAACAGTTCCTTGGTGTTGTGCCGCGCATCAATGCTGTAAAGAGATCGGCATGCATAGAAGGTGCGCGGATGGCCTTTGCCCGTGTCAAGACATACTGGGCGGAGATGGGGGCCACCACTATTGTGACACAGGGTTCGGCCGTAGGCCGGGTGGCTGCCGAGCACTACTTTGAAGAAGTTCTAGAAGGCGCTCGTTCGATAGAGGCTCAATGCTCGAAGAATGTTATGTTCAAGTGACATGTATTCCCATTGTAAAAACAATGTTTTATTGAATTATCAAGGCTGTATTTATACTTTTGCCCGAAAGTACTATGGTGCCTCCTGTGCGGCCGTTTATGTATATATGTATAACCTGAAAGTTTGCAGTCATCGGCTTCCGCACCCACACATATAATGCGGGGGTGTTCACAAAAGATGCATATCCACACTTGATCCAACATCTTGGTCCATTAAGGAGGTGATAGCGCAGCGAACGAGGCAATCGGACTATATTGCTTTAACACTTTCACTTAGCCATAGAAGTTTGACAGTGGGGCTACTATATAGCCCCTGGTACTTCTGTGCTCGTCTGAATACGGGGCGCGTACGTACATGACCGGGAAACGCCCCTTCGTTAATGCGGAGGAATCCCGAAGATTCCGATGAGTCATTGAGTGGTTGACCAGTCTCTCGCTATATCATGACAGTCAATTTTCGGCTTTCTCTACTGAGGTGCTCATCCGGATGAACCAGGACACAATCGCAGTAGTTCTCCCAGTGCTACCTTAGCCGATATAACGGAACGTAAGGTACCAAAACGTGGGAGCCGGGCAAACCCAACATTTGACCAAAGACATGATTCGGAGCTGATGCATATAGGGCCAAACTCGCGATGCCGAACACTCCCTAAGGTGTTCGGTCTTTATAACATATACCGGGCTAAACAATGCCCTTAATAAGAAACCCCATGTGTCCAGGTACGTGCTAAATCCTGGCGTGGCCACATGCCAATAACACCAGCATGCTTCTCGGTTGTGTGGACTATTCGGAGGATGTGAGCAACAAGAGACAATAAGAAAGGTTTACGCAGGGTCTTAATCTAAAAACCTTTGGGTGGGTCCCAGCTGCACGTCTGCGCCTGTGTCTCCGTTGTGCCGTGTCCTGGACGGGTGTAGCACGATTGTCATCTGCAAAAGGAAAGAACTTAGGTGAAAGTTGCCGTGCCAAAAAAGAAGAGTTGGTTATTATCAATGAACTATCAAAATTCAAGAGAAGCCAGATTGAGCCGGGCTAGCCCTGATTACACGCGGGAAGCCCCTGGTATCGTTTATGAGGGTTTGAAAACCAATCTCATGCATATATGATGGAACGCCGGATTCGTTTGACCGTGTCCGTGGTCTTGATGACCTGCCATTTTTTCTGGTTGGTGAGGCCGTCTAGTTCGCAGCTGTTAGAGCCGCCGCGTCCTCTTCCGTATGTAAAAAACGTTCGGTATTTCCGCTAACTGTGATGATGCCACGTGGACCGGGCATCTTGAGCTTGAGAAACGCATAATGCGGTATTGCATAAAAAACGAGCGAAAGCCGCCCTTCCGAGTAGTGCTTGATAATCGCTTCGGAATGGAGCGATGTGAAAAGTTAACGTTTCGCTTCGGAAGTTATCGGGAGAACCGAATACCACCTCTAGTAGTAGAGAGCCCGTACAGCGGGCCTCTTGGCCTGGTATTACTCCCTTGAAGGTAGTATTACTGTGGCTTATTTGTGTCGGGTCTATCCCCATTTTGTAGACTGTGTCCTGATATATCAGATTTAGATCACTGACGCCGTCCATGAGGACTCATGGGAAATGGTACCCATTTATGATTGGGTCTAACACCAAGGCCGTCAGTCCTTCGCGCCGGATATTTGTATTGAGATCCCTACGATCAAAAGTGATCGGGCAGGCGAACCAGGGGTTGAACCTAGGGGTGACGGGCTCTATGGCTCATGTGCATCGGAGTGCATGATTGCTTCTCCTCTGTGTCACATGGATCACGTTTATTGTTTTAACCGCTGGTGGGAACTTTTTCTGTCCTCCGGCGCTTTGTTGGCGAGGTTCATCCTCGTCTTCGCTTGGTGTCTCTTCCCCTTTGTGTTCGGCGTTTACCTTACCGGCCTGCTTGAAGACCCAACATTCTCTGTGGGCATGATTTGCAGGTTTGTCTGGGGTGCCGTAAATCTGACAGAGTTTGTCAAGAATTTTTTAGGCCAGATTGTCCTTCTCTGCTTCCTTTGAAAGGCTTTTTCCGCTGACCTGGTTGGGAGCCCATGAATCCGGTGTTTACCGCCATGTTATCTGGGCTACCTTCTTTATTTCATTGCTTGTTTTTGTTGCGTCATGGTTTACCATTGCCATCCCTAACTTCGGATGTGCTTGGGTCGCTGGTGCTGCTACGGGCCAACCAACTGTCCTCGCCCGCACAAAAGCGGGTCATGAGGCTTGTTAGGGCTGCCATCGCTCTTGGTTTTTCTTGACCGAGGTGTCTGGCGAGCCATTCGTCTCGGACGCTGTGTTTAAAAGCTGCTAAGGCTTCGGCGTCCAGAGAGTTGACAATTTGGTTCTTCTTGGTGAGGAACCTGTTCCAAAGCTTTCGGGTGGACTCTCCGGACTGTTGGATTATATGACTTAATCGTCTGCATCCGGAGGTCGGACATAAGTCCCTTGAAAATTGGCCCAAAAGGCGTCCTCGAGCTCCTCCCAACTTCCGATTGAGTTTTCGGGGAGGCTTTTCAGCCAGTGCCGAGCTGGCCCTTTAAGCTTGAGGGGTAGGTATTTAATGGCATGGAGATCGTCTCCACGAGCCATATGAATATGGATGATGAAGTCCTCTATCCAGACTCTAGGGTCTGTGGTTCCTTCGTACGCCTCTATGTTCACCGGTTTGAATCCCTCTAGGAATTCGTGATCCAACACCTCATCAGTGAAACATAATGGGTGTGCGGCACCCCTGTATTGGGATGTGCTATGGTGTTCGGACGGTTGTAGTATTCGGTTGTGGTTTTGTACCATAGCGTGCTTCCTAGAACCATAGATGGATCTGGTCGCGCTGGATTTTTGACGCAAGTTCTCACATAGATCGTGTGTTGACTTATGCGTGACTTTGTTAACCGCTCTATCGCGTTCACAGGGTGGTGTATCCGTCCGGTTGGCCGTATCATTCTTTGGCTGTATAGGCTCTAAGGCCTCGTCGTCGAATTCCGGTAATAGCTTGCGCTTTGGATAGCTATTTTTATGGTAACTTCCACCATACTTTGTTACTTTGTTCCACTTGCTGTTGAGCGTATCTTGTGCTACCTTGAGCCTTTGCTTTTGTTTCTTCAGGCTCCTCGTTGTGGCAATAAGCCTTCTGCGGAGGTTCTCTTGCTCCAAGTGTTTTCCGGGATGATGTGTACATCTTTGTCTAGACTGTTTTCTTCCCCAAACGGGGTTTGATGAGGCTTATCTTTGGCGTCATCGTATTCGGACGTCGGATCCATACTATGTGTGTAGTTTGCATCTTGATCGTTTTCTGCCACCGGGGTGGTGCAGTTGTCGTTTCTTCCAGAGTCGAGTGGACTATTATTTCCTCTTGCGCCGTTATCGCTGTTTTTGCTATGGCGGGACTTAGAGCGGCGCCGCTCACGTTGGTGCTTGGGTTGTTTGGAGGGTGCATCCTCCGCTGTCTCTTTGCCATTGCCCTCTCTGGGTGTATCCACCATGTATACGTCATGTGATGAAGTAGCGGTCCAGCGCCCTGTTGGCGGTGGTTCCGGTTCGTCTCCTGCATCATCGTCCATACCGTTGATGTCTTCGGAGTCGAAGTCGAGCATGTCGGTTAAGTCATCGACAGTGGCTACTAGGTGGGTGGTGGGTGGGCCGCGAATTTCTTCGTCGTTCGCATCCCATTCTAGCTGGACATAGTTCGGCCAAGGTTCTCCGGACAGGGAGAGAGACCTTAATGAATTTAGCATATCTCCGAAAGGTGAGTGCTGAAAGATATCCGCGGAGGTGAACTCCATGATCAGCGCCCAGTCGGATTTGACGGGCACGGATGTGAGCGGCTCAGAGTCCGTGGCCGGAGATGAATCCAGTGGTTTAGCGACACGGCTCACGTAAGGGGTGAAGTGATTATCTGGCTCTATCGCCACTGAGAGTGCGGCCTCCATGGCGGGGTCTATCCCTCCGCTCTCGGATGGCGTGATTTGCTCCGGGTTGACGGTCGGAGTAGCTGCGGATGCGATATCCCGAACACTGTCCGACGGTAGAGTTACGTCTTTCTTGTCGCGACTGTGTGGCGCGTCCGGCATGGGCTCGAATCCGTCGAAGATCAAGTCTCCATGGATGTCTGCCGTGTAGTTCAAGTTTCCAAATCTGACCTGCTGGCCAGGGCGTAGCTTTCGATCTTCTCCAGATGGCCAAGAGAATAGGCCCACAGTGCGAAGCCGCCGAATACGAAGATCTATCCAGAGAGGAAAGCCTCAGCCTGGACCGCATCGCAAGCGATGATCGAAGGAGCCATCAAGCCTTATGATGACGACACAGTGGAACTCCCAATGAAAGCACCAATGTCGGTGTCAAAACCGGCGGATCTCGGGTAGAGGGCCCGAACCTGGGTAGACATCGTGCCCCTGCCTCCTGTTACCATCCGCCTTAGATGCACAGTTCGAGACCCCTACCCGAGATCCGCCAGTTTTGACACCGACATCAATAGTGGTAGAAGAGGATGTGATGGCGCACACACAATTAGGCAACGACAACCATTTGATCATGCCCAGCATGACCGCCGTTGAACTCGAGGTCAAAGCCGACCACTTGATACTTGTCCTCGACAAGCAACTACTCTATAGTGTGGACGGACCTCTCCACCAAGTCCGGCTCATTCGTTTACACCACCGAGAGGTCTTTCCCCCTCGCAGGGGTGTCCACTATGTGAGGCATGGTGAACTACCACCCGTCGTCGTCATCCGCTAGGAGCGCCATTGGTGCCGCTGGATACTTTCTCTGTACGTGTTGTTGTGGGTGTGCTTATTGCGTCGTGGGGCGTGAGAGATTAAGGTGAATGGCTAGGGGAATAAATGGGGGCCAGGCGACCTGGATTTTTGGCACGTCCGCATGACAGTCTTTGCAGCAGGTAACTGCATTATAATGCACGTAACTGCATCGTCGTGCCGTGCCCGGCGCAACCGCATGCATATGGCACCCCGAATGTACGTAATCATGCACCGGCCCCCAAAAGCTGGCAGCATGCACGAAGGGACGCGGGCAGAGAGCGCGAAGGGACGCGAGCAGAGCACGTCAGGGCCGCCTCAACCGTGAGCAACCACACACATAGATCAGCTGAACACGTGGGGAATGGCCGTCTACAAGCCGACTGGCGTTTGCAAGCCAGCGGCGTGATGTGAAACTATATATGTCGTGTTCCACACCACACAAGTGGGCGAACAATCGTTCGCGATGCTGCGTAGAGAGCGACCCACAGCCCACAGCCCAACTACACAACGTGAATAGAGCGAATCACATTCACATCAGCAGCATAACGCTTGACCGCACCCTAGCCGCCGCCCGCGCGTGTCTGTGGCTTGACCTTGACCACAACAACCTAGCCGCCCACTACCTTTGACTTCTATCCATCCCCGTGTCCGGTGGTGGCGGCTCCACTTCCACCTCTCAGCCATGTCCCTCTGCTTATATCCATCCCCAGGGTGACGGCGTTAGTGGTGCTGCTCGTGGAGGCGGAAGATGACCAGCGAGGCGCGACCATCTCTTCCCCCTACCGAGCGCAGATCCGTGCTGCAGATCTTCGATTTTTGATTCAATTTTTGCGCATGGATCTGAGGATTTGATTTTCGATTCAAATTTTGCCACAACTAATCTTCGGCGTTGTCATATTTCCTCTATCTTCCTTGCCTGCTCAGTTTTATTTTCGTCAGTTACTCAGTTGTTTGGTCTCAACCGAGACCCGAACCGAAGCATCGATGCACCGAACTCTCGGTTCCTATTTTTATAGGAAACCGACCGGTCTACCAAATCAAGAAACCGAAATTCATTAGAACCCGGAGCACCGAACCGTTCGGTTTGGGGGAACCGAACGCCCAGCCCTAACCGTCGCTGTGGCCGCGGCACACGTCGTCATAGAGGCGCAGAATGCGGAGATCTACGAGGAGTCCCACCGCTTTGAGAGGGGTCATTAGGAGTGGTAGAGGGTGTTTGAGCTAGCCGTTGCTAAAGGTGCAGCAGCGGCATGCACCAGATTCCACTTCCCCAATCATCGGTAGGCTCCTCCTCCTCTGCCTCTTACTGAGTGTGCTCGGTAGATGAGAGGCTGCTGGAAGTAGTACAAAGTCCCTCTATAGCATTAATATTTATGGGCTATTTTTTTCAGTTCATCTGACTATAGATATGGTTGAACTGTACTACATACTTAAAATTATCTAGTATATATAGTTGAACTGGCTATTTCAGTACGTGGTTGGCAACAATTGGGGACAAGTTTGTTCATTTCCGCTGTCGAGCTAAACTGTTTGTATAGAAGACAATTGCTTAATCTATGAATGGAATATATGCTTACTGAATTTCATTTCCAAGGGTATTACAAAAACACCCCAAAGAAGAAATGCGCCGCATAAGGAGAGCGCTAAAAAAGAAGAAAGAATAAAGGGCCGACAATTTATTGAGGAAAACTGGCAAAAAACCTACAAAGCACATAGCTAGACAAGGCCTAAAGCACACAATACATACAAAACACCGGAAGGGCAACAATCCACCATGCACCCGGCCGGGTACTCGAGTGCCATCGCCGCTACCAGAGTACACACTAAAAACCGTCGCAATAGTTCGAGCATGCCACAAAAATGTTTGTAAACCTCGATGACACCAGAGAGGAATGGCATGTCCGATAGAGAGAACCTATGCCACTCCGATCTCACGTGGTTTGCTGACATAACTCACTTGGCGCTCCTTGTATGTGAAGTCCTGCTGCTCATGACCGTTGACTAAAAACCGGGCTCAAACGGATGCACCACCAAAGACTTAATGCTCTCCACATGTTCTTAGCTCCTAATCACCCACATTTGGATGTTTATGGTGCTATGTAAACCGCCCCAATAATGGAAATATCACCAGTATTCTCTACAGGAGGAGTTTCTTAAGTTGGCTTGACAGTACTTGAAGAAGGAATAGGACTTGGCGGGTCAAGGTTATCCGCCGGGTTAACATCAGTGCTCATATCTTCGGTGACTGTTGCTTCGGCTTGTGGCCGTGGGTCATCTTGTTTATTGTGACGCACTTCAGGGTTTTCTGTGTTGGCCTCGGGAGTTACCAGCACCTGCTCTTCCAACTCAATGACTTTGGGGGCCTTGGAAGAGTCGGCAACTTTCCTTTTCTTGTGTTTTCTTTGGGCCCTGTGGTCAGAGTAAAAGATATAAAAACACATGGCAACAAAGTTAAGCTGTCAGTTATCAGGTAAAGTCACTCACCCTGGATTAATTACAAAAGTTGGTAGTTGAGTCAAGGATGAGCGCCTGAAGATGGTGGCGACTCCTGATAATTTGAGTCAAATGGGTTAAGAGGTTGTCTGATAAGACCCACTTTTGGTAAAGACAAGGTTGGGCTATGTGGCACCTCATTACGCTTGTGAGAAGGATTATGAGTTAACCTGGCCACCTATTCGTTAGTACTGTTGCTCCGAGTTTGGCATCTCATGTCACATTGGGCCTTTTTCAAAACAAATTTTGGGTCTAAAAGAGCATCTGGATGAGAAAATGGGACTTTCCACATGACAAAGGTAGATATATCATGGAAGGAGTGCTTATTTTGCATGAGGCTCTAAATTCAATTCATACAAAAAACAGAATGCTATGTAGTTCAAAGTTGATTTTGAAAAATCATATGAAAAAATTAAGTGGCCTTTTGTTCACAAAATGCTCATGTTGAAAAACTTCCCTGATAAGTGGTGTGATTGGGTGATGCACACCACGAGTGGGTTTAGGTGGGGGTGAAAGTTAATGACAGTGTGGGACATTGTTTCAAAACTTTCAAAGGGCTTAGGCAGGGGGATTTTCTCTCCCCTATGTTATTTGATCTAGCTGTAGATGCCATGGCTATGATAATGGATAAAGCTAGAACTGAAGGATACATTAAAGGGGTACTTACTGACATTCATGAGAATGGGGTGAAAATGTTGCAATATGCCGGTGATACTATATTCCTGATACAAGATGATGAGGAATCAGCTAGAAATTTAAAATTCATATTGACTGCATTTGAACAAATGTCAGGTTTGACAATACATTTTCATAAAAGTGACATCTATCTCTTTGGGGAAGCCAAAAGTAAGAGGAATTTATACCAAGAGATCTTCACATGTGCCCTTGGGGAAATGCCTTTGAAATATTTAGGTTTACCAGTGCACAATAAAAGAATTAGAAATAAAATGTGGAGGAATGTGACTGAAAAAATTGAAAAAAGATATGCTTGCTGGTAGGGCAGACTACTCAATATAGCTGGCAGAGTTACACTGGTACAATCCTGCCTAACAAATATCCCCATTTATATGATGTCTTTTTACCTAGTCCCTCCTGGAGTTAGGATAAAAGTGGACTTTTACAAAGCCAGATTAGTGTGGCAAGATGAGGAAGATAGAAAAAGTATCACTTAGTTAACAGGAAAACTTGTTGTCTTCCAAACCAACAAGGTGGGCTGTGAATAACAAATCTTGAGAATTTCAATATTGCTTTGCTTGCTAAATGGATTTGGAAACTTGATGATGAAGATGGAATTTGGCAAGAATTTATTAAATCTAAATACCTCAAAGACAAATGCCTTTCTGATGTCAAATATAAGAAGGGGGACTCACAATTCTGGTTTAGCCTTCTTAGAATTAGGGGGCTGGTTTACCCTCACATCAAGAAAAAACTTGGTGATGATAGAAATACAAGATTCTGGGAAGACTGGTGGGTGGATGATAAACCCCTGATGGAGGCTTACCCCTCACAATATTTCATTAGTAATGACAGGGAGATCATTGTCAGGGAAGTGATAGATAGGGGGGGGCTATGTCTTTTAGAAGAAATATTTTTGGGGACTCTCAAAAACTTTGGGATAGATTAAAAAGGAGGAGTGAGGAAATAATAATGTATGGAGGGAGGGATAAGCCCATGTGGATGTTGATGACAAACAAAAAAATTTCTGTGAAATCTTTATACTTGCATCTTGTTAAATCTGATGTTGGCTTTCCACAGAAATTTCTGTGGAAGGTGGATGTGCCTGCAAAAATTAAGTTTTTTCTTTGGCTCTTGAATAAAAAAGTATTCTAACCAGAGATAATTTACTAAAAAAAGGGGATGGAAAGGAGACAAACATTGTGTGCTGTGTGGGGAAGATGAGAATATAGATCACCTAATCTTCTCTTGTTCTGTTGCTAGACTCATTTGGAACTTGGTTGGGTGTGCTTTTGACCTTGAACTTATTCCAAAATATATGAATGATTGCTTTGGAAGCTAGTTAAATAAATTCAACAAAAATGATAAGAAAATGTTTTGACTGGTACCTCTGCTTTACTGTGGGCAATTTGGAATAGTAGGAATGATATTGTATTTGGCAGGAAAATCATAAACGACCCGATTGGGATCATCAAAAGAATGTGCAACTGGATCGCTGCCTGGGCTGTTTTGCAGAAAAAGGACTTAGGGGAAAGAACGATGATGCTGGGGGCAACACTTATCAAACAGTTGGAAAGTGAAATCCACAAAGCTGCGCAGGGGTGGTGCTTCGGAGTACCGAGACTACAAATGAGATGTTTTGGGGAGCAGAAGCTTCTACTTCTTCGGATCTTGCCATTTTTCTTTTCATGAGTTTTTAGCCTTCTCTCTTTTGGATGGAATGTAATAAACTTATGCGATATCCTCTTAGTTGGTCTGGTCTTTAGTTTGTGTAGGGAGAGTTGCCGCTGGGTGGCTAGGCCCTCTCCTAGTTCGAGTTATTTTGTTGTTTGGTTTGTATCAGAGTACTAGCCCCGCACTTCGACTTGGTTTTTCTAATGGAAATCAGAGGGTAAACCCTCTTTTACTCAAAAAACTCCTGGCGAGGCCGGTGGAAAGGGGGCTTCTATCCCGTCTGATGCAGTTATTCTTGGGGTTCCCGTGTAAGAGATCTATCTATGATGCTTAGCTCAGCCTACCTTCGATTCCTAGGGCGTCGCCCATGGATCCTCCAGTTTGGTTTCCTGCTTAGGGTCATGCAATGCCAATTTAGGATCATGTGAAAATGAATTCAGTCTATATCTGGTGCATGGCCATCCAAGTCAGCCTGTGCCTCTGCATATGCTGTCCTCATTTTTGCCTAAGTTTAGAAGTCTCCATCATGAATGAAAAGAAAACATGGAGAAAATAGTACTTTTCCATCTTGATATTTGCATCATTCGAAAAAGTAACGCCAATTTTTGCATAAACAATACATAGAGGATTGAGAGATGGTGGAACTGAATAAAAAACTAGGAGGTGTCTATTCATAATAGTACTTAGCCATACTAGTTTGTCAGCTTTATTTGCATTACTTGTTCGTCATGTATTCTATCTTTGTTAAGCAACTTCTTTCTGTTTAGATCTCTTTATGTCTGAATCTGGTTTGGCACATTTTCTATTTAGTTTTGCCGTATAGTTATCTTCTGATGGCTGCATGCAGCTTTTCACCCTTCAGTAAAGAGTTCTTTATTTGCTATTGATCCTTGTCACCTAGGAGTGTGGGACGCTGTACAAAAGCTACAGGAAATGGAAGAAAATAAATGTAGACGGGATGCCTGGAGGGCAGTATAGGACAAAAAGCATAAGTCCTGGGAGGAAGAGAAAAATAAAACGGTGGACATGACCAAGAATCAACTAGAACAGATAGAAAAGTGCATGGAGAAGATTGAGTTATGGGATGTAAAAGAACTAACTGCGGAGGATCTTGGAGAAAAAATGATTATGACAAAGACACCCCACAGGATCCACTGATAGAAGACAGCTACACGGAACCAGTAGATTACAATACCAGCCAGGATTCTGTGGAGTCTCTGGGATCCAAATTGTTCATTAATACTAAAGATGACAAGGACAAGGACAAGGATAAGGACAAAGATGGGCCTACTAGAAGAAGTGATAGGAACTTGGATAAAAAAGATGCTAGGATTGAAGATTTGGCCAAGGAAAGAGCTACTGACAAAGACAATTATGGTAAGTATCCTACCATTTCAGATGAAAGAATTTCCTTATTTGACATGGCAAAAAATGTGGGTGCTGAACTTGGATGCACTATTGATCTAGTTAATCAAAATCTAGACCTGATTGCCAATATGGAACAAGCTAGAAGAGATTTATATTTCCAAAACATTGAAAACCAAGAAGGTGAGACAAAAACAAAAAGCTCACCAAGTCCTATTGACACTGGTGATGCTGTATTGGAAGATTTATGTTCTGGAGATGTCCATTCTGACACAGAATTAGAACTGGATTACTATGATAATCTGGAAAAGATTTTCTCTAGCAATAGGAAAAAAGATTGGCACCTCAGCCAATAGTGCTGGGAAGCATGCCATATCAATAGGGGGCAATAAGAAAAGAAAAAAGAAACAATGATAGGTATGTTTTGGAAAGATAGAGGGATTAAATAGGAAACTAAAAGAGATTTTATTAGAGAAACTATTATAGAGAAACACTTGGATTTTGTGGGATTACAATAAACTATTAAAGGAGACTATTCCAAAAATGAACTCCATAACCTTTCTGGAGGAAATTTGTTTCTCTGGGAATGGATTGCTCCTAGTGGCAAATCTGGTGGTATCTTTGTTGGGATTAATAGTGACAACTGTGATCTGCTGCAGGTAGAAAAAGGGACTTACTTTGTAAGGATGCTGTTATTTGATAAAAAAGCTAAATTTAGCTGGAATCTAGTGACTGTGTATGGCGATGCCCAAAAAGAGGGAAAAGCAACCTTTCTAGTTGAATTATCCAGATTATATCAAGATAACCCTCTTCCTTGTGTCATTGGACGAGATTTCAATGTCATCAGAAATAGCTCTGAGAAAAACAAACCAGGGGGTACTGACCATTTCAGTTTTGTTTTTAATGCTATAATAGAACATGTTGGGCTTAGAGATATTCCTATAAGTGGGTGGAAATATACTTGGACAAATAATCTGCCACAACCTACTTATGAAAAGCTAGACAGAATATTGATATGCCCAGATTGGGAAGATAAACACCCTATGACCATGGTTACTGCACTCGAAAGGGAAATTTCCAATCATACCCCTTTGTTGTTGGACTTAGGTGAACAAAGAACTTCTCCATCCATTTTCAGATTTGAAAACGCCTGGATGCATATGGAAGGATTTGAAAAATTGGGAGGTTAATTGCAATGGGTCCAGCATGGACACCTAGCGAAAAAGCTTAGGAATATCAGACAGAAAATAAAAGGTTGGGTTTTAAATGCAAATGCCATGTATAGAAAAAGAAAAAAGGAATTATTAGCTATGTTGGATGTAATGGACAAGAATGCCGAATCTAGAGGTACTAATGCTCATGAGAGAGACATTCAAAAAGAGCGAAGGAGAGAATTAAAGGAGTTACTTAAGCTGGAAGAAATTAAATGGCTGTAGAGATATAAAGACAGAGAAATTAAAGAGGGGGATTCCAACACTAGGTATTATCATGCTAAGGTGAATCGGAGGAGGAGAAAAATAGAATTATTAATTTGGAACAAGATGGGAAAGTGATTGCGGGGGAAAAGAGCTTATGGATTACATTAATGAATTTTACAAAAATCTGTTTGGACAAGATGAGACTTCCAACATAAACATTAACATTCAAGGGGCTGAGGGGTTTCTCCCCAGGCACAAGAAGAGCTGATTAAAACCTTCTCTATGGAAAAGAATAAAAGTCCAGGATCAGGTGGATTTGCTATTGTATTTTATCAGAACTTTTGGGATATGGTAAAAAATGATCTGAAAAAGGATACTAGATGATTTTCACAGTGGAAGGGTAGACTTAACTAGAGTTAACTATGGGATTATTTCACTAGTCCCTAAAGTTAAGGATGCTAAAAAAATTAAAAAATTTAGGCCTATGTGTGTGTTAAATGTTAGTTTCAAAATCATTGCTAAAGTCTTGATGAATAGACTTATTAAATTGGTTAACCCTATAATCTCACCCATACAAACTGCCTTCGTAAAAGGTAGATATATCAAGGAAGGAGTGGTTATTTTGCATGAGGTTCTAAATTCAATTCATACAAAAAATAGAATGCTATGTTGTTCAAAGTTGGTTTTGAAAAAACATATGACAAAATTAAGTGGCCTTTAATTCACAAAATGCTCAGGTTGAAAAACTCCCTGATAAGAGGTGTGATTGGGTGATCTGCACCATGAGGGGGTGGGGTGAGGTGGGGGTGAAAGTTAATGACAGTGTGGGACATTTTTTCAAAACTTTCAAAGGGCTTAGGTAGGGGGATTCTCTCTCCCCTTTGTTATTTGATCTAGCTATAGATGCCCTGGCTATGATAATGGATAAAGCTAAAACTAAAGGATAAATTACAGGGGTACTTACTGACATTCATGAGAATGGGGTGAACATGTTGCAATATGCTGATGATACTATATTCCTGATACAGGATGATGAGGAATCAACTAGAAATTTAAAATTCATATTGACTGCCTTTGAACAAATGTCAGGTTTGACAATAAATTTTCATAAAAGTGACATCTATCTCTTTGGGGAAGCCAAAAGTAAGAGGAATTTATACCAAGAGATCTTCACATGTGCCCTTGGGGGAATACCTTCGAAATATTTACGTTTACCAGTGCAGACTGAAAAAAATTGAAAAAAGATGTGCTTGCTGGCAGGGCAGGCTACTCAATATAGCTGGTAGAGTTGCACTGGTACAATCTTGCCTGATAAATATCCCCATTTATATGATGTCTTTTTACATAGTCCCTGCTGGAGTTAGGAAAAAATTGGACATTTACAAAGCCAGATTAGTGTGGCAAGCTGAGGAAGATAAGAAGAAGTATCACTAATTAATAAGAAAACTTGTTGTCTTCCAAATCAACAAGGTGGGCTGGGAATAAAAAATCTTGAGAATTTCAATATTGCTTTGCTTGCTAAATGGATTTGGAAACTTGAAGATGAAGATGAAATTTGGCAAGATATTATTGAATCTAAATACCTCAAAGATAAATGCCTTTATGGTGTCAAATACAAGAAGGGGGGCTCACAATTCTGCTCTAGCCTTCTTAAAATTAGAGGGATGGTTTACCCTCACATCAAGAAAAAACTTGGTGATGGTAGAAATACTAGATTCTGGGAAGGATGGTGGGTGGATGATAAACCCCTGAAGAAGGCTTACCCTCACTCTATTTCATTAGTAATGACAGGGAGATCACTATCGGGGAAGTGATAGATAGGGGGTGAGGGCTATGTCTTTTAGAAGAACAATTTTTGGGGACTCTCAAAATCTCTAGGACAGCTTAAAAAGGAAGTGTGAGGAAATAATAATGTATGGAGGGAGGGATAAGCCCATGTGGATGTTGATGACAAACAAAAGTTTTTCAGTGAAATCTTTATACTTGCATCTTTTTAAATCTGATGTTGGCTTTCCACAGAAATTTCTGTGGAAGGTGAAAGTGCCTACAAAAATTAAGTTTTTTCTTTGGCTCCTGAATAAAGAAGTATTCTAACCATAGAAAATTTACTGAAAAGGGGTTGGAAACGAGACAAACATTGTGTCCTGTGTGGGGAAGATGAGAATATAGATCACCTATTCTTCATTGTTCTGTTGCTAGACTCATTTGGAACCTGGTTGGGTGTGCTTTTGACCTTAAACTTGTTCCAAAAGATCTGAATGATTGCTTCGGAAGCTGGTTAAATAAATCCAACAAAAATGATAAGAAAATGGTTTTGACTAGTACCACTGCTTTACTGTGGGCAATTTGGAATAGTAGGAATGATATTGTATTTTTCAGGAAAATAATAAACGACCCGATTGGGATCTTCAAAAGAATGTGCAACTAGATCGCTGACTGGGCTGTTTTGCAGAAAAAGGACACAGGGAAAAGAACGATGATGCTAGGGGCAAGACTCATCGAACATATGCCAAGTGAAATCTACAAAGCTTCGCAGGGGTGGCACTTCGGAGTACCAAGGCTACAAATATGATGCTTCGGGGAGCAGAAGCTTCTACTTCTTCGGATATTGCCATTTTGCTTTTCATGAGTTTTTAGCCTTCTCTCTTTTGGATGGAATGTAATAAACTTATGCGATGTCCTCTTAGTTGGTCTGGTCTTTAGATTTTGTAGGGAGTTGCTGCTGATTGGCTAGGCCCTCTCCTAGTTCGAGTTGTTTCGTTGTTAGGCTTGTATCAGACTACTAGCTCTGCGCTTCGACTTGGTTTCTCTAATGGTAATCAGAGGGGAAACCCTCTTTTACTAACAAAAATTTCCTCGCGAAGCCGATGGAAAGGGGACTTCGATCCCATCTGATGTAGTTATTCTTGGGGTTCCCGTGTAAGAGATCTATCTACAGTGCGCAGCTAAGCCTACCTTTGATTCCTACGGCGTCGCCCATGGATCCTCCAATTTGGTTTCCTGCTTAGTGTCGGTGTCAAAACCGGCAGATCTTGGGTAGGGGTCCTGAACTGTGCGTCTAGGCCGGATGGTAACAGGAGGCAAGGGACACGAAGTTTTACCCAGGTTCGGGCCCTCTTGATGGAGATAAACCCTACGTCCTGCTTGATTAATATTGATGATATGGGTGTTACAAGAGTAGATCTACCACGAGATCAGAGAGGCTAAACCCTAGAAGCTAGCCTATGGTATGATTGTATGTTGTGATTGTTGTCCTACGGACTAAAACCCTTCGGTTTATATAGACACCGGAGAGGGTTAGGGTTACACAAGGTCGGTTACAAAGGAGGACATATCCATATACGTATTGCCTAGCTTGCCTTCCACACCAAGTAGAGTCCCATCCGGACACGAGACAAAGTCTTCAATCTTGTATCTTCATAGTCTAACAGTCCGGCCAATGGAGATAGTCCGGCTGTCCGGAGACCCCCTAATCCAGGACTCCCACAGTAGCCCCCGAACCAGGCTTCAATGACGACGAGTCCGGCGTGCAGTATTATCCTCGGCATTGCAAGGCGGGTTCCTCTTCAAATTCTTTATACCTGTCAAAATAATGTCCGGTTCCTTGTGATGGTTTGTACTTCTTGGCTTCTACGCCCAATAATGGCGACTTTCTACGTGTCGAGCGAATGTGAAGAGCCAGGGTGTTTTCACATTTACCCCCTAGCTATGTAAATGAGCGGCCTATTTAAAAAGATGAGGATTCAGATCCAAATCACATCATCCTCCCTTGCCGAGTCTTCACCAGAGCGTACCCGACAGAGATCCATTCCACCATGGCTGGTCGACGCAGCTCCTCCTCTCGCACCCCTAGTTCCAAGCCTGGAGATTGGGAGAGATGTTCCATCCCGCACAGCAAATTGGTGATGCTTCAGTCCAAGGGATTTCTTCCCCCAGCGTCCTGGTCCCAGTTCGAGACGGGCTTGCCACTTATAATTGCGGAGAGCAAGCGGAGAGCCGTCCCAATCCCTCCAAGGGAGAGCGGGTATGCCTTGTCCCTTATCTGGTAAGAGGGCTCGGATTCCCAATCCATCCGTTTCTCTAAGGGCTTCTGCAGTTCTATGGCCTCCAGCTGCACAACCTTACGCCTACCTCCCTGCTGCATATCGCGGGATTCGTAACCCTTTGCGAGTTATTTTTGGGCTATGAGGCTCATTTCGCTCTGTGGAAGAAGCTGTTCTGCCTTGTGCCCCGTTCTAAGAAGGGATCAATATATCAAGTGGGCAGAGCCGAAGTGTGGCGTATCGCTGGGACCGGATACCTATCCGGGACCCCGAAGAAGACGTCCGAAGACTGGCCTTCAGAATGGTTTTATATAGAAGATGTCCCCCTTCCGGACCCTATTCGGATCGGCCTTCCCGGGTTTGACAATGCCCCTTTGAAGAAGCGCCAGAGCTGGCATCCACGGAGCCCCCTGGAGGAAGACGACCGGGACATTCTTTATCTGATGAGCCGGATAAGCTCTTTAGCTCGATCCGGATTGACCATGATCGAGGTCATGGCTATATGCATTATGCGGGGGTGCAGCCGCTCCAGTATAGAGGACACCCCATGTGGGATTTCAACGGGGAGGATGACACCACCCGCCACGGCCGCAAAGGGCCGGGATCGGCTGCTGATCTAATAAAGATCTTGTTCACTTTGTACAAGGGAGAAGAGGAGGAATTCCTCTGTGTCAACCCGCAGGGCGGATTCTCCATGTACAATCCTCCGAGCTGGGTAAGCGGAGATTTTTTCTCGCCCATCCGTTTCGTATTCTCGTAGTTTAAGTATTCATTCTAGCGATTTCATCGCAGGAGCTGCGTCAGGCAGTAAAGGAGATAAACAACCCTCCTCCACAGCCCGAGGACCCTGGACGGTCCCTTGACCCGGCCTCCCAGGAGGATCCGGACATATCCGTGGAGCTGATCGACGGGGTATTTTACCAAGGGAGTAATGGCAATACCTTGGTGGCCATTATGGCCGATTACCCTGGGCTAGTTCCAGCCGCACAGGTGACTGAGACTGAAGTCCCAGCACTTAAAAAGGGATCCGTCCTTGTGCTCTTTTTTATTGCCGTATAACAGCCCTGTTTTGCAGGGGAGGTCCTCGGGGCAGAAGGTCGAGCCTGTGGCAACTAGCCAACAAGGGGTCGCTAGGCCAGGCAGGCTGAAAAGATCCGTAGTCCGGATTGATGCACCGGCGCAGCAGTATAGCGCGCCGTCTTTATTGCAAGACATTATTTACAAAGGCATATTAACGCCCATGCCTTCTTTTCAGGAGAAAGAGCGCTCGCCAGACTATACCCGGAGAGGCTACCAACCGCACCTCCACAAGCCAGGCTCCAAGGCCGGACTCAGGGGTGGGAACGAGTACAAGGCGTGTACCGGGTGCTCTTCCGACAGAGGATACAGATAGACTGTCCGCCACCCATTCCGAGGTGGAAAGTGCCATGAACCATAGCCGTCGCCGGACTGTTCTTCGTGACGCTTGTTTCTCCCAAGAGGCTTTGGATGCCTTCAACTCGGGAGATGCGCACTTCCGTGCCGCTCAAAATGGTCTAGCCAGAGCCACGGAGCAGTATGTAAAAGACATACGGGTGAGAAAATTTGATGATTATATATATCAGTAGCCCCTGAGACTTGAAACAGTTAGGATAACTGATTTAAGGATCATTTGTTATGTAGGTTCTTACAGAAAAGAATACTCAACTGTCGCAGGAGCTGGAAGAGTGCAAGGCCCAACTTTAGGCCGCACTGTCCGCCGCAGGGGAGCCCAAAGAGACCCTGGCTGGTAACATATCCGTCAAATGATAAGTATCATATTAGAGTGCGGCTTTATATGCAAATATGAAGATAAAATTGCAGATAACGCTGGAGTAAATCCGGATAAGCAGCAGCTCATACGCCAGCTAAAGGCTGGTGAGAGCGTGCTAACGAGGGTGAGGCAGGAGAAGAATGATCTCCAAGATGCCAACACCAAGCTGGGCGTGGAACTAAAAGATGTTCGTGCCCAACTGTCGGATTCTGTTAAGGAGAATCGGCGGCTTCGACGTGGCATATTTAATAAGTGCTTGAACGAACTTTGAAAAAGAGTTCGGCGAGGAAGCTGGCTGATAGAGTTATGCCTGTAGGTATGCTAACAGGACGTCCTGCCGAGGAGATGCCTAGTTCAACGGGTGATCTTCTTCCCGAGCTCGCACAGTTGCACGAACGAGTTCGGCAGGTGATGCAAGGCGTTGCCTAGGCCTTGTGGCCGTCCGTCTCCATGCCCGAAGGCCTTGGAGAGCTTGCAGAAAAGCTGAAGGGAGCACGACGGTGTTTCCGATTGTGGAAGATATCAGCCTACCGTCAGGGCACCAGGGAGGCTTGGGCAATGGTGAAGACACGGTACAGGAAGGCTGACCCGAACCACATGACCGAAGTCGGACCTGTGGGGCCTGACGACAAGGAGATCCCTGTGAATTTAGTGTACGGCCAAGTACAATTGGCCGCAAAGTATTCCCAACAGGACTGTAGACTAGACAGCCTATTGGAGGGCATTGAAGAGGAATTCAACCAGTCAAATTGACTATGTAATTGTAAAGTGACATATATGATGTCTTCTAGCCGGGTTGTAGATCGTTTGTCGTGGCGGACCTTTTCGCTTCAACCTCGGGACCCGACAGTCCAGAGTGTATCCGAATACCCTCTCGGTTATATAAGAACCGAGGCATGCGTGGAGACCAGGCGTAGGGGTCATTAGTGCTTTATCAGACAAGTGCCCAACTAGTTATGTTATATTACATGGGTAGTAAGAAACATCTTCCAGAGAGAATAGTTCCGTTAAGGGTTCCTTTCCCTGGGTAGGCATGCCCTAAAGTGCATGTCCGGATTGCGACAAGAAGCACAGTAAAAACGTCTGGGGGCAGATATGGTTAATAAATAAAAGTCATCTTTTGTTCACCGACCGAATATTCTCTTAAGAACGCTAGCTTTCGGCTTCACCCAGTCTGAGGTACACGTCCGGCTGACCCGGCGGTAACAATCGCAGAGGTGCTCCCCTTATGCCCTAGCCGAATTAACGGGAACGTAGGGCATAAATACAAGAGCCAGGCAACCTAGCTTAGCCAAAACTTAAGTCATATCGATGCATATAATGGTGAAAAAAGGTACATGCAGAAGTATAACGCATGTGTTGGGCGTGATGACCAGGTAAATAATTTAAGCTTCTGTGAAAGAAGCCCCCAGGTGTAGATAGTGCGGCTAGCACCTCTGTAGTGTACAAGTGAGGCACAAGGTGACCCTTTAAGGCCTAGAGGAATAACAGAAAGAAAGGGAAACAAGACAGACGACGCATATGCAGAAAATGGACAAAGGGAGGGGACTAACATAAAGTCCGGTGCTAGGTGTAGAATCTTCGGAGCCTGGCTGTGTTCCATGGGTTCGGCTCGAGTCGACTAGTCGATGCATCCCGCAGTCGGTATGCTCTGCCGGTCAGAACTTGATCGATGATGAAGGGACCTTCCCATTTGGGCTCTAGCTTTTTCTGTTTCTTATCCGGCAGCCGGAGAACTAGTTCACCAACGTTATAAGTTTTTCTGCTTTGGTATCTGCGAGCCTGTTGCTGGTAAAATGCGGAACGGGCTTTGGCTACGTCGCGCTCTTTCTCCAAGGTGTCCATACTGTCCTGCCGATCGAGCTCCGCTTCTCTTTCTTCGTACATGCGCACTCGAGGTGAGTCATGAATTATGTCACAGGGCAGGTCTGCCTCTGCGCCGTACACCATAAAAAATGGTGTGTATCCGGTACTACGATTCGGCATGGTCCGCAGCCCCCAGAGTACGGAGTCGAGCTCCTCTACCCAGTGCGTGTCAGACTCTGTTAAGGAGCGCACTAGTCTGGGTTTAATGCCGCTCATTATAAGACCATTTGCTCGTTTGACTTGACCGTTGGTTTGTGGGTGGTAGACTGAAGCATATCGAGCTTGATGCCCATTTTGCTGCACCAGAGTTTTACCTCGTCGGCCGTGAAGTTCGTGCCGTTATCAGTGATGATGCTGTGGGGGACGCCGTAGCGATGTACAACCTCGGATATGAAATCTATCACCGGTCCCGATTCGGCTGTTTTAACCGGTTTGGACTCTATCCATTTGGTGAATTTATCCACCATGACCAATAAGTATTTTTTCTTGTGGGTTCCACCTTTAAGGGGTCCAACCATGTCAAGCCCCCCAGACCGCAAAGGGCCATGTAATGGGGATTGTTCGGAGTGCGGTGGGTGGCATATGGCTTTGATTTGCAAAGAGCTGGCAACCGGCGCAACGCTGGACTAAGTCCTGTGCGTCTGCCCGGGCCATTGGCCAATAGAATTCTGTACGGAAGGCCTTGCTCAGAAGACCCCGGGCTGTGGCGTGATGACCGCCGTGTCCGGCATGAATTTCTGCCAAAAGGTTCCGTCCTTCCTCTTCGGAGATGCACCGTTGAAGGACTCCGGTAGCGCTTTTTTTTGTACAATTCTCCCTCGTGGACCCTGTAGGCCTTTGATCTCCGCACTATGCAGCGTGCCTCATTTTGGTCCTCCGGTAGTTCCTGTCTAGTTAAGTAGGCCAGAATGGTTCTTTCCACGGGGCAATAATGGCCATTATTTCATGGGCTAATTGTGTTATTTCGGTGGCGGAGCCTCCGATTGTGTCAGGGAGTTCGGTATCGGGTATTTTGGCCAGGTCCGGACTGTTGTTACCGGTATCCCCTTCCCATGCTACGGATGGCTTGAAAATCCTTTCCAGAAAAATGTTGGGAGGGACCGCGTCGCGTTTGGCGCCAATGCGGGCAAGGATATCCGCCGCCTGATTGTTTTCCCGAGCCACATGGTGAAATTCGAGCCCTTCGAACCGAGCTGACATTTTTAGGACAGCATTGCGACAAGCGGCCATTTTTGGATCCTTGGCATCAAAATCTCCATTTATTTGGGATATCGGGAGGTTTGAATCCCCGCGCATCTCTAGGCGTTGAATGCCCATCGATACTGCCATCCGGAGACCATGGAGAAGGGCCTCATATTCGCTGTGTTGTTGGAGTCTGTATACATTATCTGCAGTACGTATTGAATGGTGTCTCCTGTTGGGGACGTCAAAACGACGCCAGCCCCTAGACCAGCCAACATTTTGGAGCCGTCGAAGTGCATGATCCAGTTTGAATATGTGCCGTACTCTTTAGGGAGTTCGGCTTCCGTCCATTCGGCGACGAAGTCAGCCAAAACTTGCGATTTAATAGATCGCCGTGGTTTGTAAGTTATGTTGAACGGGAGGAGCTCAATGGCCCATTAGGCAATCCGGCCCATCGCGTCGCGGTTGTTTATAATATCGTTAAGTGGTACTTCCGAGGCTATCATTATCGAACACCCTTGAAAGTAGTGTCGCAGCTTCCGGGATGCCATAAATGTCGCGTACGCTATCTTTTGATAATGCGGGTACCGTGATTTTCATGGGATAAGGACTGTGGACACGTAGTAAACCGGCTTTTGAAGGGGAAATTTGTGTCCGTTCGCTTCTCACTCGACGACAAGCACTGCGCTTACTACTTGATGAGTTGCCACAATGTATAATAGCATTGGTTCGCCGGTGTTTGGCGTGGCCAGGACTGGGTTTGTTGCCAATATGGCTTTTATTTCGTTCAGTCCGGCTGTGGCGGCGTCTGTCCACTCGAAGTGTTTGGTGCGCCGTAGGAGGCGATAAAGTGGTAATGCCTTTTCTCCCAAGCGGGAGATAAAGCGGCTTAGAGCCGCCACGCATCCAGTTTACTTTTGTATTTGTTTGAGGTCAGTTGGGGTAGCCAACTGTGACAACGCTTGGATTTTGTCCGGATTAGCTTCAATACCTCTAATGGAGACGATGAATCCCAGGAGCTTTCCTGCTGGTATGCCGAAAACGCATTTTTCCGGATTGAGCTTGATGTCATATGTTCAGAGGTTGTCGAATGTGACCCTCAAGTCGTCTACTAGGGTGTCGACATGCTTGGTTTTAACGACCACGTCATCCACGTATGCCTCCACTGTTTTGCCGATCTGGTTTGCCAGGCATGTCTGAATCATGCGCTGATATGTTGTACGAACGTTTTTTAGCCCGAAGGGCATTGTGTTGAAGCAGAATGGGCCGTATGGTGTGATGAATGCCGTTGCGGCTTGGTCTGGCTCTGCCATTTTGATTTGATGGTAGCCGGAGTATGCGTCGAGGAAACACAATAAATCGTGTCCTGCGGTAGCATCGATGATTTGATCGATGCGGGGGAGGGGGAAGGGATCCTTTGGGCAGGCCTTATTAAGGTCCTTAAAATCGACGCACAAGCGCCAGGATTTGTCCTTCTTTGGCACCATCACCAGGTTTGCTAGCCAGTCCAGATGTTTTATGTCTCTGATGAATCCGGCCTCCAATAGCTTGGCTAGTTCCTCTCCCATGGCTTGCCTTTTAGGCTCGGAGAAACATCGAAGAGTCTACTTGACTGGCTTGAATCCTTTTAGGATATTTAGGTTGTGTTTAGCTAGCCTGCGTGGGATTCCTGGCATGTCTGAAGGGTGCCAGGCAACAATGTCCTAGTTCTCGCATAGGAACTCTCACAGTGCGGCGTCAAACATCAGGGTTTAATTGTGCCCCGATGGAAGCTGTTTTTGTAGGGTCCATTGGATGCACTTGGAATTTGACTATTTCGTCCGCCGGCTTAAAGGAGGTGGACCTGGATTTTTTATCGAGTATCACGTCGTCCCTGTTCACGTGGAGCGCAGCGCAGTTAGTTCTTCGGCCGCTAGGGCTTCAGATAGTGCCTCAAGGGCCAGTGCAGTTGTCTTATTTTCGGTGCGGAGTGCTATGTCTGGATCACTAACAAGAGTGATGATTCCGTTGGGCCCGGGCATTTTGAGCTTCATGTACCCGTAATGGGGTATGGCTTGGAAGATTGTAAACGCCTCCCGCCCTAATAGAGCATGGTATCCGCTGTTGAACGAGCCCACTTGGAATGTAATTTCTTCGGACCTGTAATTATCCGGCGTGCCGAATACCACGTCTAGTGTGATTTTTCCAGCGCAGCGTGCTTCCCGACTGGGGATGATTCCTCTAAAGGTTGTGCTGCTTTGCTTAATGCGGCTCCAGTCTATTTCCATCTTTTGAAGAGTTTCCTCGTAGATGAGGTTTAATCCGTTGCCGCCGTCCATGAGTACCTTGGTGAGTCGAAAGCCGTCCACGATTGGACTGAGGACCAGTGCGGCTGGTACTCGGGCTGTTCGGAATTTAGGTTCGTCACTGGCATTGAAGGTAATAGCCATGTCACTCCAAGGATTTGTTTCTACTATGTGGCAGATTTCGGACGTGCTGCGGAGTGTTCGCTTTCGTCTTTTATTTGACGCGAAGGTCTCGAACACCGTTAAGACCGTACTGTTGTCCTTGGGGTGGTGCTCTGTGGTTTTTGGGAGGAGTAGATCCTCACCACTTTTGGCCACCTGCCAGAGTATCCAGCATGCTCTAAGGCTGTGCATTGGTATCGCATCCGCTGTACTATGAATTTTGCAGGGTCCGTTGAGCCATCCCTCCAGTACGGTTCCTTGCCCCGTGGAGGGCTTTTTCTTTTTGGTAGTTAACCCAGGTGTATTGTGATAATGCGCCCTTTTATTTTGGACTGGGTTTGTATTCAGGGCCGGATTATCCCAAAATTTTATTTCGGTTTTCCAGGCGCTTTCCATCGCACAATACTTTCGTACTATGGACACCAAGTCGGCAAAGCGTGTAATTTCGCAACGACTTATGGCGTTGAGGATTCCCTTGTCCGTGCAATTATTGCAGAAGAGTGAAATTGCGTCTTCCTCGCGGCAGTCCTTTATCCTGTTCTTGACCAGGAGGAATCTGGCCCAGTAATGGTGTACTATTTCTACGGGCTCTTGCCTAATTTGGGATAGATCGCGTATGTTTGGGTGGGTGGGTGGAATTGAATCCGCATCCTCACCCAATCTGAGGCTCAGTGGCCAAGGAGTTTCCGAACTTGAAAGTTTGGATTCTTGGATGTTTTCCGGTAAATCTGGCCCGCTGCCTGATTCTGGGTTCAGGCTTTGAGTGACATCCACCCCTCCGCGGGTATCCGGTTTGGAGGGATCAGGAATCCGAACGTAGCTAGTCCTTAAGATAGATGAAGTTTTGTCGCATTGTTCTTTCACCACTGCAACGTGATGGGTGATCTGGGGAGAGTTGATTTCTCTTAGATCGGGTTTAGGTCCAATCTTATCGTAGTCTGTAGCGACTCCCAGGGCGGCGATACGATCCAAGAGCTCGTTCAGGGAAAAGAGCTCCATTGGATCTAACTGCTTGACGAGTTCCGGGTTGATGTGAAGATTTCTTTCGATGACCCGGGAAGTCATCGTCGGCGCAGCAGCCGAACAGGCGGTCATAAGAAAACCACCTAGCCGGAGAGTTTGGCCGATAGCCAGAGCTCCCTCAGCGATTGTGCCGTATTTAAAGACGGGACAAGACATCCTTCCTTGTGGCGATGGCACAACGGAACTCTCAATGAAAGCACTAATGTCGGTGTCAAAACCGGCGGATCTCGGGTAGGGGGTCCCGAACTGTGCGTCTAGGCCGGATGGTAATAGGAGGCAAGGGACACGAAGTTTTACCCAGGTTCGGGCCCTCTTGATGGAGGTAAAACCCTACGTCCTGCTTGATTAATATTGATGATATGGGTGTTACAAGAGTAGATCTACCACGAGATCAGAGAGGCTAAACCCTAGTAGGTAGCCTATGGTATGATTGTATGTTGTGATTGTTGTCCTACGGACTAAAACCCTTCGGTTTATATAGACACCGGAGAGGGTTAGGGTTACACAAGGTTGGTTACAAAGGAGGAGATATCCATATACGTATTGCCTAGCTTGCCTTCCACGCCAAGTAGAGTCCCATCCGGACACGAGACGAACTCTTCAATCTTGTATCTTCATAGTCTAACAGTCCGGACAATGGAGATAGTCCGGCTGTCCGGAGACCCCCTAATCCAGGACTCCCACACTTAGGGTCATGCAATGCCAATTTAGGATCATGTGAAAATAAATCTAGTCAGTATCTGGTGCGTGGCCGTCCAAGTAAGCCCGTGTCTCTGCCTATTCTGTCCACATTTTTGGCTAATTTTAGAAGTCTCTGTCACGAATGAAAAGAAAACAAGGAGTAAATAGTACATTTCCATCTTGATAGTTGCATGGTTCGAAGAAGAAACGCCAAGTTTTGCATAAATAAGTCACAGAGGATTGAGAGAGGGTGGAGCTGAACAAAAAAATTAGGAGGTGTCTATTCATAATAG
The DNA here is from genome assembly GCF_056163025.1 of Triticum urartu. Lineage (NCBI taxonomy): Eukaryota > Viridiplantae > Streptophyta > Magnoliopsida > Poales > Poaceae > Triticum > Triticum urartu. The sequence goes on along the minus strand of NC_141875.1, from coordinate 56,343,356 downwards.
TACTTAGCCATGCTAGCTTGTCAGCTTTATTTGCATCACTTGTTCGTCATGTATTCTATCTTTGTTTAGCAACTGCTCTCTGTTTAGATCTCTTTATTTCTGAATCTGGTTAGGCACATTTTCCATTTAGTTTTGTCTTATAATTATCTTCTGATGGCTGCATGCAGCTTTTCACCCTTCAGTAAAGAGTTCTTTATTTGATGTAGATCCTTGTCGCCCAGGAGTGTGGGAGGCTGTACAATTATGCAGTGCTGCTGGTGTGAAGGTTATTATCCTTTATGGTTTATTTTTCTTTGATCTTATATTCTTTCCATCCATTTCTACTTCAAATGTTCCTTCCATGGAATCTCAACTGATTGAGTTTGTAATATGAGATTCAGATCATACAGTGTGCAAATATGTCAATGAGCCAAGGTTCAAATGCTTTTAGACGTGAATTTGATAAAACGGATCATCTTAGGTACTAATAGAAGTATTTACTTCCAAAATTCCAATTTCTCCTTCATGTGGCCATGTTACAGATATTTGATTTAAAAAATCTTTACTAAACATGATTAGCCTATGTTACAAATATTTGATTAAAAAATTCTGTTTCAACATAATTTGGATTTTGTTACGGTCTGGTTCATTCTCACCGTTGTTTAATCTTTTAGTTTGGGGGTGTGTATCTTCTGTATATTGATAACTATCTATTTCTAGTAGGGTGAGTGTCCTAAAGAATCAGAAGATTGCTGGAAAAAATGATGATCTGATACTGCCATGCTATTTCTACTGGCCTCTCGGCTGGTGCCTTATCACTCGTTCACCAGTCTCCATCCTCACCATGGTCTCTGTACTCAAGAAGGGCGACCTCTACAAGTTCTAGTTGGTTCCTAAGTGACCCCTCACAGGAGAGGTTTTAGCCTGATCTGATGGAGCTGAGAGGTCTCTACGCAAGTTTAGCTAATTTCCTTTATTGATCTGTAGCAGCATAGCTGATTTGTCACGGTAAAAGAGATAGGGCGGTCTGATTGTGCAACATGAACTCTACATATCTATAGCTCTTAGTTCTTGTACACTAACCATTTCCACAGGAAACCATTAATTAGAGATGTAAAACGAACGGCTTATAGCATTCTGTTTTCCAACTGTTTATATTTTTAGAACTCTATTATCAAAATTCTAATCCTGAGTAATGCTGCAACTGGTCAAAGGAAGAAGTTGAACCTGAAGAAGTGCAGGGAAGAATTACAGCTGTGTGTTGTCGGCTGGTTCAGGGGATGTGCAGGATGGGCACGGCCGCGCGGGTGCCGGGGCAGGCTGCACTAGTGATCTCACGGATGGATGCCACGCTGCGAGGGCAGGCTCCTGGGCGCCCGCTATATCGATGACAGATTCGACGCTGCGAGGGCAGGCTGCTGGGCGCCCGCTACGTTGATAACGGATTCCACGCTGTGAGCGGCAACAATCGGCGATGGCGATCGTGCAACGAGGCGACGGTGTTGGTGGGCAGCGTCCGACGCGGTGGTGACGCAAGGAAGACAAAAGTCGAGGTCAAGGGCGAGGGAGCCGATTTGATTGAGTTTCCTTAGTTTGCAAGCAGATCGCATGATTGTAGGGAAACACGAGACTGGTAGTTGGAATACTCCTCTGCTGGTGGAGTACGGTCAGTCATTAAAAATTTCTAAGTCCACACCACCCCTTATTAGATTAATGATGGTCATTATATTGAGATTTGTGGGACTAATCGTGTGGTGCTGATCGGGTGGTGTGGTGTTGTGGGGGCTAATTATGGGGTGTGCATAAGAAAGTTCTTGTTTGATTGTTTAATATTAGTGGATGGATGGAAGTGGAGAAGCTGGGTGGATGTTGATCAGAATTTATTTCAAAATGGTACTTTTTTATACTCCTTCTGTCCCAAAATAAGTGTCTCAAGTTTAGTACAACTTTGTACCAGTGGCATACCCAGGGGTGTGCCATGGCACACCTAGATTTTTGGAAAACATTTTTTTCACCATGTAAAAATTAGCTTATTTTTAAGGCCCATGCAACTTAACTGAAATAGACTTCAATTTTTTAAAGTGTGCACACCCCCCATTTTATTTCTAGGTCCGACAATGCTTTGTACTAAAGTTAATAGAAAGTTGAGACACTTATTTTGGGACGAGGAAATACTAGATAATTTTATGAAATGTTGTGGCTGTATACATCACTGCCACAATATTTGTGAACTATATTAAAATTGTCAGAAATTATTCATAGATTGGTACAACTTCAAAAAAATGTTTTGAAGTGCTTCTATTCCAGTGATTTTTTTGTAAGAACGAATGAAATGTGCCATGTCTTCCCAGTTTATTTTCAAAGTATTTGTTGTGTGAGAAACTGAGAACCAGGGGTCTGGAGGACAGATGTGGAGACTGTTGTAATTTTGCAAGGACACACTGCTTTCAGGGGGCAAAACGCAAACGTTACAAGGGAGCATATGTAAATAGATTAGCGAATCGATCCTGTCCATTCCATGCAGATATGACGCGCCACATGGTTCTGTAGCATGGTATCATCTCATGGACGATATCACTGGATACTTGCCCCATGGCTCCGTGTTGCTGAGTACTATGTTGCGAGGTCTCATCAAAAGTTGCACTGGCCGAGTGTTTTGGGGATGCTGAGTATTTTTGTGACAGCTCTCGGCAAACAAGACACTCTATCAAGTGCTTGCTTTTACCGAGTGTGGTTCTCATCAAATAGGTGGTTTGCTGACATCCCATAAAATAGATCTTGGCAAAGACTATGACACCCGACAAACACAAAATTTTGATTAGTGTTTATTATAGTGAGTATTAGGAATAGAACAAGCTATATATGTTTGTTTTCAAGACTTTTGATTTAATTCAGCATTCCATTTAATGAGAAGTGAAAGTCATCTATTGAGGCCATGTATGTCGATGGACAACTAAATATCATGCTAAACACAAAGAAACATGCATGCAGTCCTTTTATTAATAACAACATTAAAAGTAAGATACATTATTGCAGAGGTCCCATGATAAAGGATCAATACCATACTCTTCCTTTGTTCATTAAGACTGCCTTATTTTCTTTTGGGGATTAAGACTGCCTTAGACTAAGTGCTCCATCATAACACTCCTTTCCTTATTTGACCAGACCAGCCTTACGCTGAGTGTTCTGGAGGTGGTGGCGCACTATAATCTGGAACGATGAAACCTACATATGAGATTGAGTTCCTCGTAAGTAATTAATTTCATTTATATAAGTGAGGAAACTATATCAAAATGCTAGTAATATATTTAATCATATTAACACACCTGCGCAATTAGTCCTTGGGTGCAATCCGTTGCCGCACCAATATGTAACATGAGCCGACTTGGCTAGACTGATCTTATGCAAATCCGCGTGCGTGAATTTCTGGCATATAGCATGGATGTTTCTCGATTCTCTTACTATTTGGCAACATTTCCTATGGGGGTCAGGATGCTGATCACCGTAATTTTTCAATATGTACCTCTTGCAATACTCCATCACCTCATTTTTCTCCCTTTGTGGCATGATCGTCTGCTCGTACATGATAGGAACAAGAAGTGAAGGCCAGTAAAGCTAGGAGGCAGAACACCCACATTACTTTAGAACTAGCCATCTTTCTTGTGGAAGATGTAAACACTAGGTAGGTGTGTTGATCAATCTTTGGTTATGAAAAACTTCTACACCACATGGTTTTTTATATGGGCTGTGGTGGTGAGCACACTTAAATACAAGATCTCTCCAACCAAAAAATCTACATGTAGATTTCATTTGTTGGATAAGATCTTAAATCTTATGGATGGCCTTGCGATATCTTATAACCATATTGAATGCTCCCAGGCCAAAAAAGTGCTAAAATTGATTTTCTAAGATTGGTATATTTATTAAAGCATTAATAAGACTAACCATATCATGCTAGGATATGCCCTCATTTTATATAGAGATAAGTTTATTGCATATTTGCATTTAGTGTTGCCCGATTACATGTGTAATTAATCTAGTGGGTGCACTACATAGATATCCAGATTTACTATTTAGCTATAGTTTTTATTAGATGCCCCGTTACGTCATTGTCGTAGAGGCCAACTGGAAGCTAAGCAAACTATTTGAAGGTTTTTTGCTCAACTCTCTGGGAACGAATATGGTCGCATTGCGTTTCTATTTGCCTTGATGATGATCATGGCCCAGTATGCCTATGTTTCTCTTATCTTTTTTCCAGGTTCCGGTGGGAGTCAGGAAAAGGTTAGATTTCTACCGATCTCGATTCTTTTGGCAGAATGACGAGCTCAAACGAAAATATAGGCTTGCTAAGTGGGATATAATCTGTAGGCCGAAGGACCAAGGGGGTCTAGGTATTGAAAATTTGGAAGTCAAAAACATATGTCTCCTTAGCAAGTGGCTATTTAAACTGTCATCTGAGACGGAAGCTACTTGGGCACAAATTTTGCGTAATAAGTATCTTTATGCTAAAACCTTGGCTCAGGTAAATGTGAGGCCTTCCGACTCACCTTTTTGGAAGGGTTTGATGAGAGTTAAACAACTTTTTTTCAACAAGTCAAAATTTATTGTCGGGAATGGTGCCACTACGAGGTTTTGGGAGGATACGTGGCTTGGGGAGACTCCCCTTGCACTTCAATATCCTACTTTGTACAACATTGTGCGACGTAGAGAAGCCTACGTTGCAACTGTTCTACAATCCACTCCTCTCAATATTAGTTTTTGGAGAACGCTAGTTGGAAATCGTTGGGAGGCCTGGCTCCACCTTGTTAGACGTTTAATGGAGGTTCAGCTGACCCAGCAACCAGATCAGCTGTCTTGGAAACTTACTAGGAACGGTGTGTTCTCGGTTAAGTCTATGTATATGGATGTCATTAACTCTTGCGTTGTCCCTTCCTCGATTCACGTTTGGAGAGTTAAGGTTCCCTTACGTATCAAAGTGTTTATGTGGTTTGTGCATAAACAAGTCATTTTTTACTAAGGATAACCTGGCAAAACGTAACTGGATGGGCTCATCTAGGTGTAGCTTTTGCGATCATAACGAAAACATCAAACACCCCTTTCTCGATTGTCCGATGGCTAAGATTCTGTGGCGGTCAATTAATATTGCGTTTAATATTAATCAGCCCACCTCTATCAATATGTTATTTGGAACATGGCTTGATGGGGTTGATTCCGATACTTCAAGACACATTCGTGTTGGCGTTTGTGCTTTACTTTGGGCAGTATGGAACTGCAGAAATGATTTAGTTTTTAATAGATCAAAAAACATTCACTTTTTGCAGGTTATCTTTAGGGCCACGACATTCATCCGTATGTGGTCGCTACTCACTCTGACGGAGGCCAGGGAGCGTTTGGTTACTGCGTCTACCCGATGGGAGATGGTAGCGCGGGATATTTTCAACCGGTTTGGATGGCGGTCATGTAATAGGATAGGCATGTAGTGCTCCTATTGTATCTGCCAGCCGGTTGTGGCTTTGGGTTTGAGCTCTTTCGAGACTTTTGTTTTATCTTCGCACCGTGATACTTGACGACTTTGTTACTGGATTTATTTTTAATAATATGAGCTGTATGCATCTTTCTGATGCAGAGGCTGGGGTAAACCCCCTTTTCGAAAAAAAGATAGATAGTTTGCTTGAGCATGTGAATGGACTCCAAGATTTCTTTTTATGCTCCGACCATTCCTCATCCGTAATTATGGGACAACAACAATTAAGAAATTAGGTGAACCATTTGAAGAAAGTTTCCGGTGAATTGCCTCGAAGTAATTATATTCATATTGCATTTGTAATTGCCTTGTTTATTTACTAACGATAGACAAACCCTGCACCCCACCAAAAACCACATGAGCTGAAGGAAGACAAGTGAACCTACCAGACCATTCATCATGACCAGCGAGAACTTATTGGCGCATACGCCAACCGGCAAGGCCATAGTGTCCAAAGGCCTAGCAGAGATTCCAAAAAACGCAAGACGACTAGACGTAGAGTCCAAAGTCATGTCACACTACTGGAATCAGGATCTTTCTCGTCAGCCATCTTTTTGCCGTCGGCTAGCTGACGACAAAGAAGTTCTTTGCCATCAGAAGTTCTTTGCCATCTAGAAGTTCTTTGCCATCGGATGGCAAAGAATCTGGTCGTTTTAACGACCGTTTCCCCTCGGCCCCATCCCACGTGCCCCACCTCACCTCACCCTCCCCCTTTCTCTCTCCCAGCCCTCACCTCACCCGTGCCGCCGCCCCAACCCCGACCCACCGCCCCCGCTGCCGCCCCAACCCCCCGGCCCCGCTGCACCAAGCTCCGCCCCGCCCCATCACCGCCTCCTCCCCGCCTCGCCCGCGGCCCCAACCCGCCGCCCCGAGCTCCGCCCCCGCGTGTCGCCGCCTGAGGCCTCTGCCTTGCCTCTCCGACGCCGTCGCCTCTGCCTCGCCGCCCGAGTCCCGTCATCAACCACCGCCGTCCCGAGCTTCGGCCCCTCCGACGCCGCACCAGACCCGAGCGTCGACCCCCCGGCCCGGCCCCTCCCCCGACCTCGGCCGTCCCCAACACCGAGGTGCGCCACCCCTCCCTCTTCCCTCCCTCTTGTCTCTCTCTCTCTCTCTGTTTAGGTTTAGGTTTAGGTTCGACATGGCCAGGTTCCGGCCGGTGGCGCTCACCGCGGGCATTTCCGACCAGGTCATGGCGCGCGCCGGCACTCCCCCGCCAGGCCTCGTCGTCAAGACGAAGAACGGCATGCTCCGGCTCAGGTTTGGAATGCCTCTTATAGAGGGGGGCAATCATGGATGCTCTGTTCTTCTCTGCATGGTGTGTTGCGCGTGTGATGACAATGTTTTGTCCTTGGTTTATTTTTTGCTGCCCATTGTTGATTAGTGGACGATGATGATGATGATTGAGAGAGACTTGGTCTTGATTAGTTGGTGGTTGTTAATTAGCAGGTACTAGTAGTTTACATACATGATAAGATAGGGCTAATAATGCGTAGGCTTAATTTATCTGAATTGAATTGTTGTATTATTAATAGAGTGGTTAGTTTGTTCGTGTTATTGTTAGTTGGTAGACACGGACAGAGTGGTCAGTTCCGGAGCTCGTCCTGCTAGCTGTCTCCAGCATCTTCATATTATCCTTTCCTTCATGGACCAATCAATCATAGTAATGAGCCAGCCGCCTCCACAACTTAGCACGGCCATGAACTGAACTACTTTTTTTTTGATAAAATGAACTGAACAACTTCTCTTTGGTAGTTAAACACTGTTGATCCCAGCTCTATAAGAATACAGTGATGAGTTAGTCCCTCGCAAGCCAGATAATTTGGTCCAAAGAATTCGATCTCCCTCTTCCTTTTATACTAGTAACATTATGTAAAGAGGATTTGTGTGTGATGAATCCGCTTCTGATTTTGCATAGAAAAGTATGGATAGAAGTGGCATGCTAATGGGGGAACCGCCCACTAGGGTAACAACACGACACATCACGAGCTGATTGTGAATGATGATTGAATCCAGGGGCACTAGCAGACATAAGCTAAACGAAAGCTGGGGAGAAAAATAACTTGGGGTTATTTCTTATAAGTTGTTGTTTTATTGATTTCAGAACACTTAATTAATTTTGGTTGTGTTTTAGATTACCATGCTCTGTTTTTTCAACATTTTCAGTTTTCTTTCATGTCTAAAAAATCCCTAGTTTTGAAGGGTGCCAATTGCCATTGCCAACTAACCTACAAAATTAATTAAGTGTGGTTGATGTTGTTGATTATCAGAGATGGGGGAGGCCACCACCACAGGCTACGCTCTGCCACAGTGGAGTACGAGTTGGATGGTATCGAGTTCTTCATGATCATACTTGAGAATTCCTCCAAGAGGCAGGTATATAAAACGAGAGATCTCCCCTTCACCAATCTCTTTATCTTAACTCTGTTGTTTGCTACATGACTCCTTGACCCACGTTGCAGAGGCTGCCTGACAGTTTTATGGAGATGCTGGACGACCATCGGCCAAAGAATGTGACTCTACGACAGGCCGGCAGTGGGCTTAGCAGGCATTGGGATGTGGAGGTGGTGATCAGGAAGACCACATGTACCTGTGTCGTGGCTTGGAGTAGTTCGTCCGTGGCAATGACCTGAGGCACGGGTACTTCCTTGTCTTCAGGTACGACGGCAATGCCATGCTCATCGTGAAGGTGTTCAACAAGACTATGTGCCACATGCACTACCAGGACGACGATGATGCCAGTACGCTCTGCCTCTTCTTCCTCTCCATTTGGCTTTGTCTCACACTGATTGTTAAAAAAAACTTTGTTGCATTTGGTCCGGCAATCAAAGTAGCGGCAGTGACTCTGGCTACAACACTAGCAGCAGCGAGTCTGGCTACAACGAAAGCAACTGCGATGATGATCCAGAATGGAGTGGGGAAGAAGAGGAGCAGAGTGGGGATGAGGAGGTGATGGCTGATGATGGGCAAGAGATGGTGGTGGCTGCCGATGGGCAAGCGATGGTGGTGGCTGACAATGGGCAAGAGATGGTGGTGGCTGAGGATGACCAGCGATGGTGCTGCCTGAAGATGGCCTCACGATGGTGGTGGTGCCTGACAATGACCTCGGGATGGTGGTGGCATCAGCGATCCCACAGCTGGGCGACATGACCATGCCAATTGTGGTAGAAGACTACATCCCACTGCCTCCACTGCCTCGCCGCTCTAGGCGCATCAGGATGATGAATGAGAAGGAGAAGAAGGAGGAGTGAACTATGTCAGGTATGTCAGATCTCCAAAATGATCTATACTTAGCTTTGTTTCCTCCGTAATGACCTAAGTTAGCTGTAATATGCTTAGTTATCTCTAATATGCTTAGTTACCTAGGTTTGCTCAATAATGACATACACTTGGCTTACTTGTGTAAAAACGGCATATTTATGCTTAGTTAACTCAAAAATAGCATAATTCGTTAAGTTAGCTCCAAAATGACACATTTAACCTAGGTTAACTCCAATATGATCCATTTTACCTAGGTTAGCTCCAAAGAATTCGATCAACCTATGCCTGTCATGCACGCGCACAACATCCAAAGGCCATTGTCGACATTTGCACGTAACTTGCACTTTTTGTACTACACAAGGATAAACATAAAATTTTGAAATTTGCGTGAAAAGGAAGTTTCATAAGAAGGTATGAATTAGTGACATAGTTATTACTATTAAAGAAAAAATGAAATAAAAACTTTAACAAAATTAAAATAATGAAGTTTTCTAGGAAATTATGATTTAGTGGCATTGGTATTTGTTGGAAATATGCCCTAGAGGCAATAATATTTGTATTATTATATTTTTCATATTTATAACTGTAGAGTTTATATTCTATATTATAACTGCTATGATCCTGGAATATTCGATTCAGTGGAAAACTCATATGCACATGTGGAATGATAAACGGTAAATAAAAGGTTCCTAGTCTTGCCTCTAGGACTAGCTCAAGTGTTGTTGGTGATCAAGTTTTTCGGATCTTAGGAAATCGTAAAGTGTAACATTACTCCTAAAACAACATTGAGATTGTGACATTGAAAGGAAGGTCATATTCAATCGACTCAATCTTGTCTGTTATGCATTTAGGTATTATCATCTATAAGCAATTGTAATAACACAAAGTGTTAGCATGTGAATTTGCTCCTTAGATCATGAGAGTATCATAGTCACTTATTACCGTACGGTGGGCTTTGGGGTTGCTCAACATCGCATGTAACACGGTGATCATAACGACAACTTACAGGCATATCGGAAAGTTTGACAAGGTACTAGATAGTTCGAGAGTGGGATTTGCTCCTCCCACAATGGAGAGATATTCTTAGGGCGCTTTGATACGTCTCCAACATATATATAAATTTTTTATTTTTTCATGCTATTATATTATCAATCCTGGATACTTTATATGCATTTTATGCAGTTTTATATCATTTTCTGGAAATAGCCTTTTAACCCAGTGCCCAGTGCCAGTTCATGTTTTCTGCTTGTTTTTGGATTTCTAGAATATCAGTACGAAACAAAGTTCAAACACTACAGAACTTTTTGATGATTTTTTCTAGATATAAGAGACCCTAGAAGCATTGGGAGGAGTCTAGACGACGAACGAGGAGACGACAAGGAAACAGGGCGCACCCAGGGGGGCACGCCCTGTTACATTGTGAGCCCGACGAGGTTTCGTGTGACCTAATTCCACTTCTATAAATTCTCAAATATTGGGAAACCTCCAGAGAGCCAACCGAAACACTTTTTCTGCCACTGCAAGCTTCTGTTCTTCTCCAATCCCATCTGGAGTCCTTCTCCGGTACTCTGTCGGAGGGGGAATTCGATCACAGACCTACGGGTCCATAGCTAGTAGCTAGATATATAGCTTCTTCTTTCTCTTTAATCTTCAATACAATGTTCTCCTCGATCGTCTTGGAGTTCTATCCGATATAATCTTCTTTTGCGGTGTGTTTCACTACTGCGGGATGCTGCTAACGCGACACTGCAATCAGAGACCCTTCAACAAAACTGTGTGCGATGCATTAATCACAAATGATGTTCCAATAAAACCGTCCCCAATAATACGAACTGTTTGTGATGGCCGAGTCATCAAACATGATTCAGATTAGAGTTGCGTGTCTGATACGTCATACGTGGCATATAGTTGATCCACACGAACTATTTATGATGATCCAAAAAACAGAAACGATCAGCCATATCAAGGTGTGTGCGATAGACTTCATACAGTTCACTCAGATGAATTTTTTTTGATTAGGCAACACAATAGAAATGATAGACAGATCAATGTGTGCGCGATAGACGGCATACAATTCAGTCAGCTGAACTGTTTGCGATGAGCGAAAACAACAGAAAAGATTAGCCAGATGAAGATGTGTGGAACATAGGGCATATTGTTCACTCGGATGAATTGTTTGTGATGAGGAAAAACAACAAAAATGGTTCAACTTATCAAGATGTGTGTGATACGAGGCAAGTAGGTCAGCAATCAGAAATGTGTGGGTAGACCAATAACAACACAGATGATTCCTGCTAATAAGTTGTGTGTGTTGTGGACAAACACTTGTTGGTATACAATTGTCAGTGATTGATGAAATCATCATCGACGGTTTCCCTAGTTTAGTCCATGTGCGATGTGATTTGCACTGTCTATAGAAGAACAACATATATAACCAAAATTGAACATCCAATTACAAAAGTGACTATACAAAAGATTCGCACACACCAAAGTAAACTATTACATACATTCTAAACTAGGAGAAACAATCATCTAATCATCTACTTATTGTGACGTCGTCGCCACTGCTCTGTGCTCGATCCATCGCATGGGGCAGGACGAAGGCACTTCCTCATGTCAACAATCCGCTTGTATATCTCGTAGCTTGTGTACGCGTCCTTGGCCGCGTACTTGACGTGTTTTTCATCCAGTCTATGCACCCATGCAGTATGCCAGGCGATTTTGTCCTTCTTGCACTCAACCTTCATGTTCTTGTAGTAGGGGTCGATGATGGTTGAGGCGACGTCAACCAAGGAGTTCTGCTTGTTCTTCGTGCTGCCCCAGACCCTATAGTAGCCACAGAGGTCGACAATCTTCCGACAGGCCAAGCTCGACATCTCGAGCGCTTTTAGATCGTTGATGATGTCCATCGCAGTGAAATTGTAGTCGAGGTTGTTGATAAACCTGGCGAAACGCTCGCAAGACCTTGTGGACGGCAATAGTGGTAGATGAGGATGTGATGGAGCACACACAATTGGGCGACGACAACCATCTGATCATGCACAGCATGACCGCCGTTGAACTTGAGGTCGAAGCAGACCACTTGATACCTGTCCTCGACAAGCAACTACTCTATTGTGTGGATGGACCTCTCCACCAAGTCTGGCTCATTCGTGTACACCACCGAGAGGTCCTTCCCCCTCACGTAGGTGTCTGTCGGATTTCGGGTTCCGGCGGACCCTTGAGGTTCGAACACTGGGGTGCGTGCGGAGATCTCTCCCCTACCGATCTACGTCCAATCTCCTCGCGTGATCTAAGCTGGAAACAATGAACCACACAAGGGACGCAAGGTTTATACTGGTTCGGGCCACCGTTGTGGTGTAATACCCTACTCCAGTGTGTGGTGTGGTTGATTGCCTCAGGGGCTGATGGTGAACAGTACAAGTGAAGAACAGCCTCGCGAGAGGTGTTCTTGAGCTGGTGCGATGAACTGCTTTGGTGAGTTCAGTCGCCTCTCTCTCTCTCTCTCTCTCTCTCTCTCTCTGCTAGGGCTCTATCAGATCTCTCTCCGTCTCTCGATCTCTCTCCCTTCAGATCCCCCTCTACTCTGTGGTGGCTAGCTCTATTTATAGAGGCCCTGGGCCTCTCCCCAAATAATGAGCGGGAAGGGCACCAACAATTGGCCATTTTGAAGGGGAACATCTAGTACAAGTTATCCTGACCAAAGGTGGTCTTCAGTTGCCAAAAGCACTGGTGATGACGCCGTCTTGGGCTCCACGGTGACCTCCATCCTGTCGCTCTGCTGGTCTTGGTCTTGTTGCACTGGACTGGTAACCTTTGCCCGATGCCTTGGCCTGTTCTTGCCCCCTTTGCACCAAAGGGGAAACAAGGACACTGCGCAGGTCGGCGCCCGCCTGGTCTCGATCGTCATGGCTTGCGTCACGGGCTCCTCGCGAGGTACCTCTGCCTTGATCTCTCAGCCTCCTCGCAAGCCTGCCCGATGAGGCTACCTCTGAGGAAGCTTTCTGTCGTCCGCCCCGTGAGTCTTGGCCCCTCGCGAGGGTCTTGAGCTTGAGCTTATGAATATGGGCCGCGCTGGGCCCCCACTTGAGCCACGCCGCAGGCCGCAGGCAGGCAAAAGTCTGGGGACCCCCATTCCCAGAATGCCGACAGTAGCCCTCGGGCCCAAGGCGTGATACGCCTCCGTCGTAGCTACAATTTTTGATTGTTCCATGCCAATATTATTCAACTTTCATATACTTTTGGCAACTTTTTATACTATTTTTGGGACTAACATATTGATCCAGTGCCCAGTGCCAGTTCCTGTTTGTTGCATTTTTTTGTTTCGCAGAATATCCATATCAAACGGAGTTCAAACGGAATAAAAACTAAAGGAGATTTTTTTTGAAATATATATGATTTTTGGGAAGAAGAATCCACGCGAGACGATGCTCGAGGGGCCCACGAGGTAGGGGGGGTGCCCCAGGGTGTCAGGCACGCCCCTGACCCTCGTGGCCACCCCGTAAGGCGGTTGGAGCCCTTCTTTCGCCGCAAGAAAGCTAATATCCGGATAGAGATTGTGTTAAAATTTCAGGCCAATCGCAGTTACGGATCTCCGGGAATATAAGAAACGATGAAAGGGAAGAATCGGGGAACGCAGAAACAGAGAGAGACAGAGAGACAGATCCAATCTCGGAGGGGCTCTCGCCCCTCCCGTGCCATGGAGGCCATGGACCAGAGGGGAAACCCTTCTCCCATCTAGGGAGGAGGTCAAGGAAGAAGAAGAAGGAGGGGAGCTCTCTCCCCCTCGCTTCCGGTGGCACCGGAGTGCCACCGGGGGCCATCATCATCACCACGGTCTACACCAACACCTCCACCATCTTCACCAACATCTCCATCACCTTCCCCCCTCTATGTACAGTGGTCCACTCTCCCGCAACACGCTGTACCCTCTCCTTGAACATGGTGCTTTATGCTTCATATTATTATCCAATGATGTGTTGCCATCCTATGATGTCTGAGTAGATTTTCGTTGTCCTATCGGTGGTTGATGAATTGCTATGATTGATTTAATTTGCTTGTGGTTATGTTGCTGTCCTTTGGTTCCCATCATATGATTGCGCGCGTGGATCACACCCTAGGGTTAGTTGTATGTTGATAGGACTATGTATTGGAGGGCAAGAGTGACAGAAGCTTCAACCTAGCATAGAAATTGATGCATACGGGATTGAAGGGGGACCAATATACCATAATGCTATGGTTGGGTTTTACCTTAATGAACATTAGTAGTTGCGGATGCTTGCTAATAGTTCCAATCATAAGTGCATAGAATTCCAAGTCAGGGATGGCATGCTAGCAGTGGCCTCTCCCACATAATACTTGCTATCGGTCTAGTAAAGTAGTCAATTGCTTAGGGACAATTTTGCAACTCCTACCACCACTTTTCCACACTCGCTATATTTACTTTATTGTTTCTTTTATCTAAACAGCCCCTACTTTTCATTTACGTAATCTTTATTATCTTGCAAACATATCCAACAACACCTACAAAGTACTTCTAGTTTCATACTTGTTCTAGGTAAAGCGAACGTCAAGCGTGCATAGAGTTGTATCGGTGGTCGATAGAACTTGAGAGAATATTTGTTCTACCTTTAGCTCCTCATTGGGTTCGACACTCTTAATTACCGAAAACTGTTGCGATCCCCTATACTTGTGGGTTATCAAGACCTTTTTCTGGTGCCGTTGCCTGGGAGCAATAGCGTGGGGTGAATATTCTCGTGTGTGCTTGTTTGCTTTATCACTAAGTAATTTTTATTTGCTGTTCTTAGTTGTTTTCTATCTTTAGCTATGGGTAGCAAACGCAAAATACCAAAAAAATTAGTTGTACCTACTAAACCAATGGTTGAAGAACCAGTCAAAATCTATCACACTGCTGAAGCTTATTACTTGGATCATCTTCGATCCCTATGTGCTCGTGCTGAAACCCCAACTAGCTTAGTTGAGGGAAAATCTTTAGATGAGAATGCTTTTTTTGTGCGACACCGAATATGTGAAAAAGGGAAAACTTTACTGGATCAAATTCATCGTTTGCAATGCTATGCTTGGAATTTATGTGAAATATATGATTTTACTTGTTGTTCTGAAAACCCTAAGAAACACCTTCCCTATCAATGTGAGTTTATTGATAATGGAATCGTATCTTCGTGTGCTAAGGGTGTTTACAATTATTATGATGTTCAACAAATTGAAGAATTTGTTGCTTTTAAGGGTGCTTATGAAATTGCTTCTTTGATTGAAAAGTATGATGCTACTTTTCATAAATCTGAAAATTTTGCCATACTTAAATATTGCTATGGTAATTATGCTTCTAATGCCTATGTTAAACTATATATTGAGGAATACTCCGCTGTCCAAGAAGAGACTAATATTTTGCAGGAGTCTATGGAAGAAGAAATTGATGAAACTGTGAGCTCATTGGATGAAAAAGATGAGGAGGAGAGCGAAGAACAAAAGGAGGAAGAGCGGATTAGCTACCCGTGCCCACCTTCTAATGAGAGTAACTCTTCAACTCATACATTTTTTAATTCCCCTTCGTGCTTACCGAAGGATGATTGCTATGATGACTATTATGATCCCATTGATTATCTTGAAATATCCCTTTTTGATGATGCTTGCTATGCTTGTGGACAAGATGCCAATATGATTGATGCTTATGGAGATTAACTTGCTATAGTTCCTTATGTTAAACATGAAATTGTTGCTATTGCACCCACGCATGATAGTCCTATTATCTTCTTGAATCCTCCCGATTATACTATATTGGAGAAGTTTGCTCTTATTAAGGATTATATTGATGGGTTGCCTTTTACCGTTGCACATGATGATTTTGATAGATATAATATGGATGTGCTTGATGCTCCTACTTGCAATTATTATGGGAGAGGAGCTATATCTCCACCTCTCTATGTTTCCAATACGATAAAATTGCAAGAAACTGTTTATACTATGCATTGGCCTTTACTATGTGTGCATGAATTGTTCATTTATGACATGCTGATGCATAGGAAGAGAGTTAGACTTCGTCATTACATGATATATGTTGCTTTGTGCTCACTACTAAATTACAAATCATTGCTAATTAAAATTGGCTTTGATATACCTTGGGATCCGGGTGGATCCATTACTTGAGCATTATATGCCTAGCTTAATGGCTTTAAAGAAAGAGCTGCCAGGGAGACAACCCGGAAGTTTTAGAGAGTCATTTATTTCTGTTGAGTGCTTTCATATAGTTTAAAAACAACAAAAATAAAGAGGGGAACCCAAAACTTTTTCAAAAAGGAAAGCGAAAGTGAGAAAGACAAGCATTGTTGAAGTGGGAGAGCTCCTTGAACTTTGTTCATGCTCACGGCAACTTTGTGAATCTTGATTACATAAACTTATAAATAAAAATAATTATCCCCTTGTACAATTCCATTATATTATAAAAATAATGTGCCAAGGTTTGCCTTTAGGATGTTTACATTTGCTTGATGGTTCAACGGTGCAGGACAGAAACTTTGGCTGTAGTGCATGATTTTAAATTTTTAGCTGGAACGTCAAATGGTTCTGAATCTTTTTGCACTGTCTTCCTATACAAATTGTTTTGTTTTTCCTAATTTTGGTAGAATTTATAAAGTATCATAAGTATGGTGGATGTTCAAATTATTACAGACTGTTCTGTTTTAGACAGATTCTGTTTTTGATGCATAGTTTGCTTGTTTTGATGAAACTATCGATTCATATTTGTGGATTAAGCCATGAAAAAGTTATATTACAGTAGACACAATGCAAAAAAAAATGAATTGGTTTGCAACAGTACTTAGAGTAGTGATTTGCTTCATTATACTAACGGATCTTACCGAGTTTTCTGTTGAAGTTTTGTGTGGATGAAGTGTTCGATGATTGCGAAGGTTTCAATGTGAGAAGAAGGAAGAGAGGCAAGAGCTTGAGCTTCGGGATGCCCGAGGCACCCCAAGTAAATATTCAAGGAGACTCAAGCGTCTAAGCTTGGGGATGCTGGGGAGGCATCCCCTCTTTCTTCAACAAGTATCGGTATGTTTTCGGACTCGTTTCGTTCATGCGATATGTGCAATCTTGGAGCGTCTTTTGCATTTAGTTTTCATTTTTCTTTTATGCACCATGCTGGTATGAGATAGTCCTTGGTTGATTTATAGAATGCTCTTTGCACTTCACTTATATCTTTTGAGTATGGCTTTATAGAATGCTTCATGTGCTTCACTTATATCATTTGAAGTTTGGATTGCATGTTTCTCTTTACATAGACAACCGCCATTTGTAGAATGCTCTTTTGCTTCACTTATATTTGTTAGAGCGTGGGCATACCTTTTGTAGAAAGAATTAAACTCTCTTGCTTCACTTATATCTATTTAGAGAGATGATAGGAACTGGTCATTCACATGGTTAGTCATAAAATCCTACATAAAACTTGTAGATCACTGAATATGATATGTTTGATTCCTTGCAATAGTTTTGCGATATAAAAATGGTGATATCAGAGTCATGCTAGTGGGTAGTTGTGGATTATTAGAAATACTTGTGTTGAGGTTTGCAATTCCCGTAGCATGCACGTATGGTGAACCATTATGTGATGAAGTCGGAGCATGATTTATTTGTTGATTGTCTTCCTTATGAGTGGCGGTCGGGGACGAGCGATTTTCTTTTCCTACCAATCTATCCCCCTAGGAGCATGCGCGTAGTACTTTGTTTTGATGACTAATAGATTTTTGCAGTAAGTATGTGAGTTCTTTATGACTAATGTTGACTCCATGGATTATACGCACTCTCACCCTTCCACCGTTGCTAGCCTCTCTAGTATCGTGCAACTTTCGCTGGTACCATAAACCCACCATATACCTTCCTCAAAACAGCCACCATACCTACCTATCATGGCATTTCCATAGCCATTCCGAGATATATTGCCATGCAACTTCCATCATCATCATATACATGACTTGAGCATTCATTGTCATATTGCTTGCATGATCGTAAGATAGCTATCATGATGTTTTCATGGCTTGTCCGTTTTTTGATGTCATTGCTACGCTAGATCATTGCACATCCCGGTACACCGCCGGAGGCATTCATATAGAGTCATATCTTTGTTCTAGTATCGAGTTGTAATATTGAGTTGTAAGTAAATAAAAGTGTGATGATCATCATTATTAGAGCATTGCCCCAGTGAGGAAAGGATGATGGAGACTATGATTCCCCCATAAGTCGGGATGAGACTCCGGACTTTACAAAAAAATAAAAGAGGCCAAAGAAGCCCACCAAAAAATAAAAAAAATAAAAAAATAAAAAAAATGAGAGAAAAAGAGAGAAGGGGCAGTGCTACTATCCTTTTTCCACACTTGTGCTTCAAAGTAGCACCATGTTCTTCATATAGAGAGTCTCTTGAGTTATCACTTTCATATACTAGTGGGAATATTCATTATAGAACTTGGCTTGTATATTCCGATGATGGGCTTCCTCAAAATGCCCGAGGTCTTCATGAGCAAGCAAGTTGGATGCACACCCACTTAGTTTCAGTTGGAGCTTTCATACACTTATAGCTCTAGTGTATCCGTTGCATGGCAATCCCTACTCACTCACATTGATATCTATTGATGGGCATCTCCATAGCCCGTTGATACGCCAAGTTGATGTGAGACTATCTTCTCCTTTTTGTCTTCTCCACCATCATATTCCATTCCACCTATAGTGCTATGTCCATGGCTCACGCTCATGTATTGCGTGAAAGTTGAAAAGGTTTGAGAACGTCAAAAGTATGAAAGAATTTCTTGGCTTGTCATCAGGGTTGTGCATGATGTGAATATTTTGTGTGGTGAAGATGGAGCATAGCCAGACTATATGATTTTGTAGGGATAACTTTCTTCGGCCTTGTTATTTTGAAAAGACATGACTGCTTTATTAGTGGGCTTGAAGTATTATTATTTTTATGTCAAATGATATACTATTGCTTTGAATCACTCGTATCTTAATATCCGTGCCATGATTAGACATATGATCAACATTATGCTAGGTAGCATTCCACATCAAAAATTATCTTTTTTATCATTTACCTACTCAAGGACGAGCAGGAATTAAGCTTGGGGATGCTGATACGTCTCCGTCATATCTATTATTTTTGATTGTTCCATGCCAATATTATTCAACTTTCATATACTTTTGGCAACTTTTTATACTATTTTTGGGACCAACATATTGATCCAGTGCCCATTGCCAGTTCCTGTTTGTTGCATGTTTTTTGTTTTGCAGAATATCCATATCAAACGGAGTTCAAACGGAATAAAAACTGATGGAGATTTTTTTTGAATATATATGATTTTTGGGAAGAAGAATCCACGCGAGACGATGCTCGAGGGGCGCACGAGGTAGGGGGCGCGCCCCAGGGTGTCAGGCGCGCCCCTGACCCTTGTGGCCACCCCGTAAGGCGGTTGGAGCCCTTCTTTCGTCGCAAGAAAGATAATATCTAGATAGAGATCGTGTTAAATTTTTAGCCCAATCGGAGTTACGGATCTCGAGGAATATAAGAAATGGTGAAAGGGAAGAATCGGGGAGCGCAGAAACAGAGAGAGACAGAGAGACAGATCCAATCTCGGAGGGGCTCTCACCCCTCCCGTGCCATGGAGGCCATGGACCAGAGGGGAAACCCTTCTCCCATCTAGGTAGGAGGTCAAGGAAGAAGAATAAGGAGGGGGGCTCTCTCCCCCTCGCTTCCAGTGGCACCGGAGTGCCACCGGGGGCCATCATCATCACCGCGATCTACACCAACACCTCCGCCATCTTCACCAACATCACCATCACCTTCCCCCCTCTATCTACAGCGGTCCACTCTCACTACTGGAATCAGCTAGTTTGCCATCTACCAGTTCTTTGCCGTCCGCTAGCGGACGGCAAAGAAGCTCTTTGCCATCAGCTTCCAAAAAGCAGACGGCAAAGAACTGGCTGATGGCAAAGACAAAGTTTGCCATCAGCCAGTTCTTTGCCGTCTGCTAGCGGACGGCAAAGATTCTTTGCCGTCGACTAGCGGACGGCAAAGAGGGAGGGGCCCCACTGACGAGCTGCAAAAAAAACCTAACGGGCCCCCTCTTTGCCGTCCGCTAGTGAACGACAAAGAGCAAGAAGGCGGACGGCAAAGGGTGGTGGACGGCAAAGAGGGAGGCCCCACGTAACGTTAACGGGGCCGCGCCCCACACCCTCCTCTCTCGCTCTTTCTCTCCCACCTCCACCGCCCCGTCGCACCATGCCCCGCCGCCGCCCCAGCGCCCCCCGCCGCCGCCCCGGCGCCCCCCCGCTCCGTCGCCCCCACCGCCCTGCAGTCTGGGCGCCGCCACGCCCCGGCGCCCCGGCACCTCCGCGCCCCGCCGCCCCGGCCGGGCCCGGCGCCGCCGGCCCAGGCCACCCCGCCCCCCTCCTCCGTCGCCCCAGGCCGCCCCACCCCGCTCCTCCGCCGCCCCAGGCCGCACCGCCCCCTCCTCCACCCTGCAGGTGAGGTGATCTTCTTCCTTTTTTTCTTTTTCCTTTTTTTTCTGTTTTTTAGTTTTAGGTTTATGTTTAGTTTAGATTTAGTTTTAGTTTTAGGATTAGTTTTAGGTTTATAGGTTTAGTTTTAGTTTAGTTTTAGGTTTAGATTTAGTTTTTTTCTTTTTCTGTTTTTTAGTTTTAGTTTTAGGTTTAGTTTAATTTTAGGAAAGAAGAAAAAGAGAAAAAGAGGAGATCAAGAGAAGAAGAAGAAGAGGAGGAGGAGAAGAAAAAAGAAGAAGAGGAAGAAGAAGAAGAAAAAAGAGGAGAGGAGGAGAAGAAGAAGAGGAAAAAGGAAAGGAGGAAGAAGAAGAAGAAAAAAGAGGAGAGGAGGAGAAGAAGAAGAGGAAAAAGGAAAGGAGGAAGAAGAAGAAGAAGAAGAAGAAGAAGGAAAAAAAGGAAGAAAAGGAAAAAGAGGAAGAAGAAGAAAAGGAAAAAAAACCCGACCCGACACGGTACCCTGACCCCGACCCGGCACCCCGACACGACACCCCGACCCCGAGACCCCGACCCCGACCCCGAGACCCCGACCCCGACCCCGAGACCCCGACCCCGACACCCCGACTCCGACCCTGACCCCGACCCCGACCCCGGCACCCCGACCCCGACACCCCGACCCCAACCCCGACACCCCGACCCCCCAAGCCTGACCAGACACCCCGACCCCGACCCGACACGGTACCCAGACCCCGACCCGGCACCCCGACACGACACCCCGACCCCGAGACCCCGACCCCGACCCCGAGACCCCGACCCCGACACCCCGACCCCGACCCCGACACCCCGACCCCAACCCCGACACCCCGACCCCCCAAGCCTGACCCGACACCCCGACCCTGACCCCGACACCCCGACCCCCCGAGCCTGACCCGACACCCCGACCCCGAGCCTGACCCGACACCCTGACCCCGACACCACACCCCGACCCCGAAACAACACCCCGACACCGACACGGCACTACCCCGACATCGACACGACACCCCGACCCCCCGACCCCGAAACAGCACCCCGACCCCGACACGGCACCCCGACACCGACAGGACACCCCGACCACCGACACCTCCCGAAAAGGTGTTCTTTGGCCTTCCAGAGGCCGACGGGGTCATATATTTGTGAATTATTAGTTAGGTCATATATTTTTCGACTTTGTTATGAAAAACATCATATATAATTGTGTTGATCGTGTAGTTTTAAATGTGCAGTTGTTTCATCGCTGCGAGGTTTGGTGTTCGACGACCTCGCCGTGCGTTTGACGAGCTCTGCCCCTTCGTTCGTGGGTGAGCACAAATGACAAGTGCTCCTCCCCCATTAATTATTTGATCTATTCTGATGAAACTTGATAGCTAGCTATGTAT
Organism: Triticum urartu; assembly: GCF_056163025.1. NCBI lineage: Eukaryota > Viridiplantae > Streptophyta > Magnoliopsida > Poales > Poaceae > Triticum > Triticum urartu. The sequence continues at coordinate 56,321,678 of NC_141875.1, read as the reverse complement.
GTGTCTTGAATCATCAGTATGCGTAACCAATATGTGTCTCCCGTTCGAAAGCGTCATAGTTATAAATATGCATGCATTTGCATATTTATAACCTTGATTCTTTCGAATTGTCCAACGCTATCCATGGACAGCCCGAGTATGTGTAGATTGGGTTCGTTTTCCCATATGCTTTGCTCCGGGTCCGACGCATATATTTCGTCAGTGCCTCCCCTGTTGTTCTCCGGGTACACATCCTCTCTGTTTATTGCAGAGACGTGTATCAGGAGAACAGCGGGGAGGTGCTGCCGAAATTTTGCGTCGGATCCGGAGCATAGCATGGGAAAATAAACCCAATCTACACATACACGGGTGGGATTAGGACCTATCATTACCTATTAGAGTGTAGGTTGCATGGACGTAATAAAATTGACAAAGTAGATGAACCGATGAATATATACATGGTGAATTACATATATAATTGTTGTGTGCCCAGTAGCTCTGAAAGTCAAGATGAGTGACCGTGCTTGGATGTATACCGGTCACACTGGTCAGAACAAATGGAGCGCTGAATGGTTCACAAAAACTAAGGGGTTTGTGCAAGCCGCATTTGCAAATGGCCAAAAGAAAACCTGGTGCCCCTCTTTCCGGTGCGGCAATTGGGAAAAGAAGACAGAGGCTGAAATGGGCAAACACCTGCAGAAGAGTGGTTTTACGCCCGATTATACGGTGTGGACATTTCATGGTGAGTCTGCCCAACGTGACCGAGCTGAGGTGGATCGTCGTCGCACCGACGAGCATGGTACCGGGATGGAAAAGATGGTGCAAGGCTATGATGATGCTCGGGATTCGGACGAGGAGATGGAGGAATCTGCAAAGGCCTTCAATGAAATGTTGGAGTCTTCGAAACGTCCGCTCCACGAGCACACTGAGCTTTGTTAGTTGGATGCCATCTCACAAGTAATGGCTCTGAAGGCTCAGTTCAACTTGGGCAGAGAATGCTATGACGCAATTATGACAGTATTTGGACGCTTTCTACCCAAAGGCCATGTAATGCCTGCAAACCTGTACCAGTCGGACAAAATCCTCCGTGCACTGAAGATGCCCTATGAGAAGATACATGCCTGTGAGAAAGGATGTGCCTTATTTAGGCTTGACTATGCGGACTTGAACTATTGTCCCATTTGCAAGTCTTCCAGGTATATTGTGGTAGACAACGGTATGGGTGAGAAGACACAGACCAAAATCCCCATTAGTGTTCTTCGGTATATGCCAATCGTACCAAGACTTCAACGTCTTTTCATGGTCGAAGAGACGGCCAGACAGATGAATGGCACAAAACAGGCAAAAGAACCGAACTAGATGCAGATGGGAATCTGATGATGGTACACACATCGGATGGTGTTGCGTGGAAAAAGTTTGATGAATTACATGCTGACAAAGCGGCAGATCCGAGGCATCCTCGAGTCGGCATCAGCATGGATGGGTTCAATGTGTTTGGTATGACGGCAGCCCAATACAGTTGTTGGCCCGTATTTGTCTTTCCACTCAATCTCCCCCCCGGACAGATTATGCAAAGAAAGAACATTTTCCTGACGTTGATAATTCCAGGACCCAACTATCCGGGCAAAAATATGAATGTGTACATGCAGCCGCTTAAGGACGAATTGCAAGAAGCTTGGGATAATGGGTTCAAGACATACGACGCCTTTAGCAAACGGAACTTCATAATGCGTGTCTGGTACATGTACTCGACGCATGACTTGCCGGCGTATGCGCTATTCGTTGGCTGGTGTGTGCATGGAAGGTTCCCGTGCCCCACATGCAAGGGAGCTCTTGAGTTTCGTTGGCTTCAGGCCGGTCGCAAGTTTTCTTGCTTCGACATGCATAGACAGTTCCTGGATCCTCGCCATAAGTTCAGGAAAGACAAGAAGAACTTCATCAGGGGTAGAGTTGTCAAAAACTCTGCACCACCTACATTGACAGGCCAACAGACCCTGGATCAGTTAAACGCTCTCGAGCCAGATCCACAACGTCCAGGGTACTTCAAGGGGTATAATACTAAGCACGCGTGGACTCACAAAACATGCTTATGGGATCTGCCTTACTTCAAAGACCTCCTTTGCCCACACAACATCGACGTGATGCACACTGAGAAGAATATTGCCGAGGCACTTTTTGGTACATTGTTTGGCATAGATGGGAAGTCAAAGGATAATACTAAGGCTAGAGTCGATCTGGAGGCGCTATGTGATAGGCCGTTACAAAACATGAAAGAACCGAAAGGAAAGCAGAACTGGACGAAGCCAAAGGCATGGTTCAATCTTGGAAGGCCAGCTATGAGGGAAATTCTCTTGTGGGTGCAACAGCAGTTGATGTTCCCCGAGGGGTATGCAGCGAATCTAAAGAGGGGAGCGAATCTTGATAAACTGAAGATATTTGGTCTCAAGAGTCATGATTGGCACATATGGATTGAGCGGGTAATGCCAGTGATGTTGCGTGGCTTCATCCCTGAGGATGAATGGCTAGTACTGGCAGAACTCAGCTATTTCTTCCGTGTTCTTTGTGCGAAAGAACTATCGCCTGGCGTGCTAGAAGAAATGGAAGAGTTGGCGCCGGAGTTGATCTGCAAGTTAGAGAAGATCTTTCCACCGGGCTTCTTTAATCCAATGCAGCATTTGATTTTGCATCTCCCGACCGAGGCAAGATTGGGGGGGCCCGTGCAAAATCGTTGGTGCTACCCAACTGAGAGGATGCAGAAGACGCTTCGAGAAAAATGTAAAAATAAACGTAGAATTGAAGCATCGATGGCTGAGGCATTCATCACAGAGGAGGCGGCAAACTTCGTAACAGCGCACTACGAAGCCAAAAATCGTCATTTGCATAATCCGAAGCCTCGGTACAATGCTGACGAGCCTAAAAAGGGTGGATCCAACCTCAGCCTATTCAAAGGGAATCTCGCACCAGCTAGTGTTTCACATCCAGTATCTTTGGATAACGAAGAATGGCGGACCATTTCATTGTATATCTTCAACAACCTGATAGAAGTGCGGCTGTACATCGAGTAAGTTCTCGGTACATTGTTTCGCAACTTCTATTTCCTTTGGACTACTCTTATTCCTGGATATGTCATACAGTCGATACGTCACCATATTCTCGTATGGAGCGGAGATCCAAAAGGATTCTGTCGAAGAGTATGAGCTTCTCGCAAAGCAAGGAGGTGGCTATCCCGGTTTCATCTCTTGGTTCAAACAAACGGTAATTTCTATTAGACAATTTCATTTCATTCGCTAATTTGTGCATAATGCAACAATCCTTTCATATTAAACTTGTAGGCTAATTCAGAGTCTATGGACGCCGAATTGAGACAAGTTGCTAATGGTTTTGACTATAAGGTCCGTTCATTTGACAAGTATGACATCAACGGGTATCGCTTTCGTACCTATGGCAAAGAGCTATCTATGGCCGACCGAAAGTCTACAAATTGTTGTGTATCTGCTATCGACCGTCTGCCGCGGACGGCAAAGAAGACACGTGGCATCCAGCTGTGCTTCCTGGGAGCTGACCCATTTGGTCAGTTTGCCTACAGTGGCAGACGGCAAAGACTTTGCCATTAGTGGCAGACGGCAAAGAACCGCCTACAGTGGCAGACGGCAAAGACTTTGCCATCAGTGGCAGACGGTAAAGAACCTGCCATGTAGTGACGTGTAGATGACATCATACGGCGGACGGCAAAGACCCTAGCATTTTTGCCGTCAGCGGCGGACGGCAAAGGCCTGCCGTTAGCCACTTAACGGACTGACAGCGCAATTATTGCCGTCCGCTCTCTTTGCCGTCCGCCGCAGACGGCAAAGACTTTGCCGTCAGTAGCAGACGGCAAAGTAGCTGTTTACCGTAGCCTACTTTGCCGGAGCCTTTTGCCGTCCGCGGCTGACGGCAAAGGCCTTTGCCGTCCGCCGTACATGCCTTTCCGTCCGCCGTGGCAGACGGCAAAGTAGCTGATTCCTGTAGTGTCTCCCGCAACCCGCTGTACCCTCTACTTGAACATTAGTGGGTTTTACCTTAATGAACATTAGTAGTTGCGGATGCTTGCTAATAGTTCCAATCATAAGTGCATAGAATTCCAAGTCAGGGATGACATGCTAGCAGTGGCCTCACCCACATAATACTTGCTATCGATCTAGTAAAGTAGTCAATTGCTTAGGGACAATTTCGCAACTCCTACCACCACTTTTCCACACTCGCTATATTTACTTTATTGTTTCTTTTATCTAAACAGCCCCTACTTTTCATTTACGTAATCTTTATTATCTTGCAAACCTATCCAACAACACCTACAAAGTACTTCTAGTTTCATACTTGTTCTAGGTAAAGCGAACGTCAAGCGTGCGTAGAGTTGTATCGGTGGTTGATAGAACTTTAGGGAATATTTGTTCTACCTTTAGCACCTTGTTGGGTTCGACACTCTTACTTATCGAAAACTGTTGCGATCCCCTATACTTGTGGGTTATCAAGGCACGCCCGGGATTGGCCTGCCAGAGAAGCGAAGGGGCAAGCGCGAAGCGCCGCGGGCCCCAACAGCCTGCGGCCTTGGGCGCCGCGTGGCATTTGATTGGACGTGGGCGTCTGCGCTTCCCCACGACGCCTCGGCAACTGTCGATCTGACAAAAGAGGTGCCCGGGCCAGACTTACTTGCTTTGTTCTCGTTCGCCTCGCCCCAGATCCCCTTTCTCGCTCTCCTCCTTCTTGCTCCCGAAATCCTCCAGATCTGTCTCAATCCTCTTCATCTGGCACACCATGGAGCCTCGCAAGTCCCCGACCGAGGCCTGGTACTCGCCGGCTCTGGATTCCCCGAACCTGCCGGAGAAGAACCTCACCCTCATGCGCCTGATTACGGTGGCGCAGGGCAGCAAGGGGGCGACTGTGCTCAAGGCCGGCTCCGACCAGCCCGAAGGCAAGGGGAGTACCTTCTATCGCTCTTTGTGAGCGCCATCGTCGCTGGTCTGGCGCCTCCTTTCTCTGAGTTCTTCTTTGCTGTTCTCCGCCAGTACAACTTGCAGGCTCTGCATCTCCACCCCAACTCTGTTCTTCTCCTGGCGATCTTTGCTTACTACGTCGGGGTAAAGCCCTCGGTGGCCTTGTTGCGTCACTATTTTCCCTCCGGGTTTCTGATGGCCATATCTCCGCATGTGCGAGCTTCATCGCATACTCTAATTCCAATGCTATCTCAAAGCCTGGGAAGAAAATCGAAGGCTTCCGGAGGAGGGGAGGGGACGACGACGAGGCCGGCACCAGGCGAGGAGGGGACGACTCTCCCTTGGTCACAAGGAAGGGTAGGTCGGGGCTGGCTCCCCCAGGGTCTGCTCTGGTCCCTGAGCGGTCTGAGGCCAGCTCCAGCCCTGCTGACGTGCCCTCTGCTTCCGGGCCTCCCGAGGCTGCCCCCAGCTGTAGGCTCTCAGGCTTCAAGTTTGGCCGGAGGTTGCTCGAGTCCGTGAGCGACGACCAGTAAGTGCTCGATTCATGCTTTGATTGGTTTCTGCCGCCGAGGCTTGACGTCCATATTCTTTGTCAGGTTGGCGCCTGCGGCGAAGAGGTTGAGAGGGGCTTTTGCGGCCCTGCTTGGGGCGTGTCCATCTGCCGGGGCGGCGCCTTCGTCTGCTGGGGAGGAAGAGGGCGAGGCTCGCGCCTCCCCTGCCCGGTCGTCCTCGCGAGGCCGACTGGGACGCCTTGGCGAGGAGTCAGCCCCCATGGCCCTGCTGACCTTGGAGTCGACTGCGCTCGATGCTGCAGCCGGGGCAGCCAAGGCCCAGGGGGTTCCTTCCCGCCAAGCCGTCCTCTTCGCCCGCTCCGCCGATTCCTGCTTCTTCTGTTCCCTCTGCCTCCATCCTAGACCAGGTCGCCAGCAAACTAAGCCAGCTGCGGGAGGATCTTCTGAGCGCGAACCCTCGCTTAGCGGCCAGGCGCCTGGAGCTAGCTTCTGGCTGGCCCCGTTCCGCTGCCTCCGTCCGAGCGGCGCTGAGCCAGGCCGTGTCGGCCTCTGATGGGGAGAAGCAGGCCGCCAACCAAGCCAAGGCCGCTCGCGACGCTGCCCTGGGTGACGCTGCGGCTGCCCAGGCTCGCTTCAAGGCGCTGGAGGCCGAGCTGCAAGGCCTGCGCGACGAGCTCGCCAAGGAGGTCCATGGCCGCTAGGAGAAAGAGAAGGAGATGAAGGCTCGGGAGGCTGCCGTCAAGGACCGGGACGTCAAGCTTGATGACCGCCATGGCCGATTGGAGACGCTGGAGCGGTCACTGAAGGCGGAGAGGACCGAGCTAGATGCCAAGGCAAAGGTCCTGGCGGTGGATCGGGCGGCCTTCGTGAAGATGGAGAAGAAGGCTCGCGCCGTGATGAAGACGGTTTACGAGAGCGGCTTGGAGGAGCCATTGGCCGGTGCGGAAGACGGCCCGCCAAGCTGCTTCCCTTCCTGGTCCATGCGCTTGAAGATGTCATAGATGGCCTTGGTCTCATGGCCGAGGCCGAGGCGCGTGCCCTGTCTTCTGCGGCGCTGACGCGTGTCCTCAGCCACGTCTACCTGTGCGACCCCAACGTCGACTTCGACAGCCTGCTGGAACCCGTGAGCGGCGACCTTGCCGTTGCTGTCGTTGAGGCCGTGAAAGGCCGAGCCGAATATTTGCCGGGGAGGTTCCGCGCCTTCAACATCTTGCCCGGGCGCGGTGCCGCCAGCTCCGCGGCCCCAGGAGGCGGAGTCGCCCAGCGTGACTCCACCACAGGTGGCGGCGCCACTGGAGAGTGATCCCTTCGCGGCTTCTGTCCTGTTTTTATTCCTGCAACATGCACCATTCCTCGCGGAGGCGTTTAAACTTGTGTTTGGCATCGTGAAACAATCTATGGCTTGTAATACTTTCTTTGAATTTCCTGGAATTTGCATTTTTCTCTCCTACTTGCTCGCGCTCTACGTCGGCAGGGCCCGGCCCCGCGCATACCTCACCCGGTGTTAGCCCCGACCGGAAACCAGGACGGGACTAAGGGGAGAGGGGCTACGTGGAAAGTTAGGCTCCGGAGTCATGATGCTTAGGAGTCCCCCTTGGCGCGCGAGCAACAAGTAGGAAAGGAGTTGATTGGTCGTTCTGCGTCGGCAGGGCCCGGCCCCGCGCATACCTCACCCAGCGTTAGCCCCGACCGGAAACCAGGACGGGACTAAGGAGTGAGGGGCTATGGGGCAAGTTAGGCTCCTGAGTCGCGATGCTCAGGAGTCCCCCTTGACGTTCAAACGGGTTTCCATACCTTGGCTCCGCTCAGGGAGGGGCACGTGACGACCTGGTCCGAGGAACCTGGCTGGGTGGCGTGCGCTCGGGGAAGGCCCGGGCGTAGCCCCCAGCCCCCTCGCGCGACACTCCCTAGGGGAGGCGTTGCGATGGTGCCGGACACTGAGCTTTGGGCTCTCTGAGGTTGGTATGGCCGTAGGCCGCCCACAGTTGTTTATCACCAGCGTGGAGCATAGCGCTTCCGTATGTGTACGAGCATAGCCGCTCCTCGGCAGTGTCGTTAGCCAGCGCGGAGCATGGTGCTTCCACTGGTATGTGGGAGGGGGATCCTCTCCGGGAGGAGCCCCCGGGGCGTGTACAGACCCGCCCTGACACGTGGCCGGCATGGTAGGGCTAGGAGAGGTGTATCTGGGCACTCGTGAGCCAGCGCGGGACTCACGAGGCCCTACCTCGAGGCGGGTTGCGCCTGGCTTTAGGACTTTATCAATGGTGTGTTCCTGCAGGGTGGTTAGAATGTAAATGCTCTACGTCCTCAGGTCCCGGCCCTCGAGCTAGCTCAGCCGCCGCTGGTATGACAGGTCGGGATGCCGTGGGTCAAGGCCAGGGGGTGAGGGCTGGAGAGCCAGTAGGAGCCCATGAGTCGCGATGCTCATGTACCCCCTTTTAACGTGCAAGCGCTTTGCATGAAAGCGGAGAAGTCCGCGATAAGTAGCAGGTGAGAATTAAGCGCGAAAGAGCAAATTCATTTTAAGTAGACGCGGGAAAAAGCAAACGCCGCTGGGCCAGGCCCGAGCAGCTCGGGGATGATGCAGCCCGAGGGGCACCCCCGGCAAGGTAAGTAAAGAGCATAAGCAAAATGGATACATGCCGCAGGGACGGACCCACGCGACCTGGGAATGATGCGGCCCTGTGGGCGCTCCCAGCTAAAAACGGAACTTACAAAGATGTCACCTGGTGCCGTTGAAGATGAAGTGATGTTGAAGAAGCGGGCGATGCACGATGAAGACGTCGACCCTCACGAGCCCCCAGGCCGAGGGGCCTCGGGAGGCTCCGGGGGCACAGGTGGGTCTCCAAGGGCCATCTCCATCTCCGCCTGGACCGCACAATGCCTGACCTCCAGGGCTTCCAGAGTGCTCCTCAGCAAGTGCTGATGAGCGGCGACCGTGTTCGGCAGGCCGAACAGCATGCGAACGTAGCTGTGAGGTGGACCCTTGCAACGCCCCACGCGCGAAGCCCAGAGGCGCTCCTGAGACACGGCTCGGTTGAGCCCTGGCACGTCAACGCAGACGCGCAGACGGCATAAGCAAAAGGAAGGGTAGGTCGGGGCTGGCTCCCCCAGGGTCTGCTCTGGTCCCTGAGCGGTCTGAGGCCAGCTCCAGCCCTGCTGACGTGCCCTCTGCTTCCGGGCCTCCCGAGGCTGCCCCCAGCTGTAGGCTCTCAGGCTTCAAGTTTGGCCGGAGGTTGCTCGAGTCCGTGAGCGACGACCAGTAAGTGCTCGATTCATGCTTTGATTGGTTTCTGCCGCCGAGGCTTGACGTCCATATTCTTTGTCAGGCTGGCGCCTGCGGCGAAGAGGTTGAGAGGGGCTTTTGCGGCCCTGCTTGGGGCGTGTCCATCTGCCGGGGCGGCGCCTTCGTCTGCTGGGGAGGAAGAGGGCGAGGCTCGCGCCTCCCCTGCCCGGTCGTCCTCGCGAGGCCGACTGGGACGCCTTGGCGAGGAGTCAGCCCCCATGGCCCTGCTGACCTTGGAGTCGACTGCGCTCGATGCTGCAGCCGGGGCAGCCAAGGCCCAGGGGGTTCCTTCCCGCCAAGCCGTCCTCTTCGCCCGCTCCGCCGATTCCTGCTTCTTCTGTTCCCTCTGCCTCCATCCTAGACCAGGTCGCCAGCAAACTAAGCCAGCTGCGGGAGGATCTTCTGAGCGCGAACCCTCGCTTAGCGGCCAGGCGCCTGGAGCTAGCTTCTGGCTGGCCCCGTTCCGCTGCCTCCGTCCGAGCGGCGCTGAGCCAGGCCGTGTCGGCCTCTGATGGGGAGAAGCAGGCCGCCAACCAAGCCAAGGCCGCTCGCGACGCTGCCCTGGGTGACGCTGCGGCTGCCCAGGCTCGCTTCAAGGCGCTGGAGGCCGAGCTGCAAGGCCTGCGCGACGAGCTCGCCAAGGAGGTCCATGGCCGCTAGGAGAAAGAGAAGGAGATGAAGGCTCGGGAGGCTGCCGTCAAGGACCGGGACGTCAAGCTTGATGACCGCCATGGCCGATTGGAGACGCTGGAGCGGTCACTGAAGGCGGAGAGGACCGAGCTAGATGCCAAGGCAAAGGTCCTGGCGGTGGATCGGGCGGCCTTCGTGAAGATGGAGAAGAAGGCTCGCGCCGTGATGAAGACGGTTTACGAGAGCGGCTTGGAGGAGCCATTGGCCGGTGCGGAAGACGGCCCGCCAAGCTGCTTCCCTTCCTGGTCCATGCGCTTGAAGATGTCATAGATGGCCTTGGTCTCATGGCCGAGGCCGAGGCGCGTGCCCTGTCTTCTGCGGCGCTGACGCGTGTCCTCAGCCACGTCTACCTGTGCGACCCCAACGTCGACTTCGACAGCCTGCTGGAACCCGTGAGCGGCGACCTTGCCGTTGCTGTCGCTGAGGCCGTGAAAGGCCGAGCCGAATATTTGCCGGGGAGGTTCCGCGCCTTCAACATCTTGCCCGGGCGCGGTGCCGCCAGCTCCGCGGCCCCAGGAGGCGGAGTCGCCCAGCGTGACTCCACCACAGGTGGCGGCGCCACTGGAGAGTGATCCCTTCGCGGCTTCTGTCCTGTTTTTATTCCTGCAACATGCACCATTCCTCGTGGAGGCGTTTAAACTTGTGTTTGGCATCGTGAAACAATCTATGGCTTGTAATACTTTCTTTGAATTTCCTGGAATTTGCATTTTTCTCTCCTACTTGCTCGCGCTCTACGTCGGCAGGGCCCGGCCCCGCGCATACCTCACCCGGTGTTAGCCCCGACCGGAAACCAGGACGGGACTAAGGGGAGAGGGGCTACGTGGAAAGTTAGGCTCCGGAGTCATGATGCTTAGGAGTCCCCCTTGGCGCGCGAGCAACAAGTAGGAAAGGAGTTGATTGGTCGTTCTGCGTCGGCAGGGCCCGGCCCCGCGCATACCTCACCCAGCGTTAGCCCCGACCGGAAACCAGGACGGGACTAAGGAGTGAGGGGCTATGGGGCAAGTTAGGCTCCTGAGTCGCGATGCTCAGGAGTCCCCCTTGACGTTCAAACGGGTTTCCATACCTTGGCTCCGCTCAGGGAGGGGCACGTGACGACCTGGTCCGAGGAACCTGGCTGGGTGGCGTGCGCTCGGGGAAGGCCCGGGCGTAGCCCCCAGCCCCCTCGCGCGACACTCCCTAGGGGAGGCGTTGCGATGGTGCCGGACACTGAGCTTTGGGCTCTCTGAGGTTGGTATGGCCGTAGGCCGCCCACAGTTGTTTATCACCAGCGTGGAGCATAGCGCTTCCGTATGTGTACGAGCATAGCCGCTCCTCGGCAGTGTCGTTAGCCAGCGCGGAGCATGGTGCTTCCACTGGTATGTGGGAGGGGGATCCTCTCCGGGAGGAGCCCCCGGGGCGTGTACAGACCCGCCCTGACACGTGGCCGGCATGGTAGGGCTAGGAGAGGTGTATCTGGGCACTCGTGAGCCAGCGCGGGACTCACGAGGCCCTACCTCGAGGCGGGTTGCGCCTGGCTTTAGGACTTTATCAATGGTGTGTTCCTGCAGGGTGGTTAGAATGTAAATGCTCTACGTCCTCAGGTCCCGGCCCTCGAGCTAGCTCAGCCGCCGCTGGTATGACAGGTCGGGATGCCGTGGGTCAAGGCCAGGGGGTGAGGGCTGGAGAGCCAGTAGGAGCCCATGAGTCGCGATGCTCATGTACCCCCTTTTAACGTGCAAGCGCTTTGCATGAAAGCGGAGAAGTCCGCGATAAGTAGCAGGTGAGAATTAAGCGCGAAAGAGCAAATTCATTTTAAGTAGACGCGGGAAAAAGCAAACGCCGCTGGGCCAGGCCCGAGCAGCTCGGGGATGATGCAGCCCGAGGGGCACCCCCGGCAAGGTAAGTAAAGAGCATAAGCAAAATGGATACATGCCGCAGGGACGGACCCACGCGACCTGGGAATGATGCGGCCCTGTGGGCGCTCCCAGCTAAAAACGGAACTTACAAAGATGTCACCTGGTGCCGTTGAAGATGAAGTGATGTTGAAGAAGCGGGCGATGCACGATGAAGACGTCGACCCTCACGAGCCCCCAGGCCGAGGGGCCTCGGGAGGCTCCGGGGGCACAGGTGGGTCTCCAAGGGCCATCTCCATCTCCGCCTGGACCGCACAATGCCTGACCTCCAGGGCTTCCAGAGTGCTCCTCAGCAAGCGCTGATGAGCGGCGACCGTGTTCGGCAGGCCGAACAGCATGCGAACGTAGCTGTGAGGTGGACCCTTGCAACGCCCCACGCGCGAAGCCCAGAGGCGCTCCTGAGACACGGCTCGGTTGAGCCCTGGCACGTCAACGCAGACGCGCAGCCCACCATCCTCGCCTGGATGTGGGGCTACATGGGGCAAGCAACGGCTGCCGCGCATGACTCTCGACTCCTGTAGCTCCTGGGTGTTTCTTGCGATGAACTCCTGAGGGTTTGGTCTTCCTTGCCTTGTACCTTCCTGAGGGAAACGTGCCTGGAAGCACCCCTCCAAGTGGTGCCCGAGCACCTCCGTCGCGACCTTGGCAAAGTCGGTGGCTCTCCAAGAAAGAGCCCCCGAGCCCTGCCTAAGGAGGGCGCCACGCGCGCCTTCCTATGCGAGAGAGGGTGGCGCTCCCTGATTGGGCGCAGATCCTGACGCAACACCTTCGGAGGTGCCTGCCTCCTTATGGCTTGGGCCAGGCGAAACCTTCTTCTTCTTAAGGGTTGCCTCAGGAAGTCTTCCGCTCCTGTGGTCTGGTTCTTCGACTGCTGCGGCTTGGAACGCGCGCTCAAGTGAACACACTGCGTCCCTTTCTTCACAGGGTACGGTGATGACTCCACCGCTTCCTGGCATCTTGAGGACATTGTATCCGTGGTGAGTCACCGCCATGAACTTGGCCAGGGCTGGGTACCCGAGGATGGCATTGTATGGCAGACGGATGTGGGCGACGTCGAAGTCGATGAGCTCTGTGCGGTAGTTGTTGCGCTGCCCGAAGGTGACTGGAAGGCGAACCTTCCCTATTGGAACAGTGGAACCATCAGTGACTCCTCAGAAGGGCTTGGTCGGCTGAAGCTGACCGTATGGCACTTAGAGATTGTCGAACGTCTCGACGGACAGGACGTTGAGTCCTGCTCCGCCGTCAATGAGGGTCCTTGTGACCTGCACGTTGCTGATGACTGGGGAGCAAAGCATCGGGAGGACTCCGGCCGTCGCCCTGCAATTGAGCTGACCCGCTGAGCTGAACGTGATAGCGCACACAGACCAGCTGAGAGGGCGCGTGGCCTCAAGCTTGGGGAGGACTGCATTCACCTCGCAAGCAAACTGCTTGAAGATGCGATGTGAGGCTGGGGCCTGCGCTCCACCAAAGATGCAAGTGATTGCGCGCGGCTCCTGGAAGCCCCCAGCCCCCTCGTCTTGATGTTGGCCTTCGTTCCTCCTTGGCGGTGGCGGCAGAGGAGGAAGGCCTGCGTTGCCGTGCGGGCGATCCTCATGAGGCTGATCTCCCCAGCCTCCCTCGCGAGGCTGGTCCTGCCAGCGATCCTTGTGAGGTCGGTCGCGCCACCCTTGACGAGGGCCACGGTCTTCCCATCGTCCGCCACCTCTTCCTCCTCGGCCATAGCCCCTGTCATTGTGCTCGGGGCGTCGTCCGACACGTCCATCTCTCACGGCCCTGAGCTCTTGACATTCATTGGTGTTGTGGGTGTGGAGGTCGTGGTACACGCACTACCAGCTGCCCTTGGATGACTCAGGCTGATCCCTACCTCGCTTGGTGTCTGGTTCCGCTGCAAGCATGGCAGCCCCCTTGCGCTTCATGTCCTTGGCCTTGGGCTTCTTCTCTTCTAGGTCGGCAGCCGTGAGTTCGAGGAGGGAAAGGCGCACTTCCTCAGCCCTGGCGCACTTGGTCGCCAAGTTGAACAGCTCCAGGGATGTGCACAGGTCTTCATGGATTGCTAGCTCATCCTTCATCTTGATGTCGCGCACGCCATCGGAGAAGGCCGAGATGATGGCTTCTTCAGTCACCTTGGGGATCTTGAGGCGAGCGTTGTTGAAGCGCTGGATGTATTTCTGCAGGGTTTCCCCTTGCTGCTGCTTGATGCGGCGCAGATCGCTCACGGCCGGGGGCCGGTCGCGAGTGCCCTGGAAGTTGGCGATGAAGCGAGTGCGCATCTCGTCCCAGGAGGAGATTGTGCCATGAGCCAGGTTTAGGAGCCAGGTGCGGGCCCCGTCCTTGAGCGCCATGGGAAACCAGTTCGCCATGACCCTTTCGTCTCGCTTGGCGGCTTCGATGCATAGCTCGTAGAGCTATAGGAACTCCGCGGGGCCCGCCGTGCCATCGTAGCGAGGGGGCAGGTCAGGCTTGAACTTGCCCGGCCATGCGACGCCGCGTAGCTCGGGTGTGAGGGCGTGGCAACCTGCTGTGGCCACCGGTGCCTTTTGCTGATGCTGGGCTTGTTCCTGGGGATTACCGTGCGCCACCGCTTAGAGCAGCACGGGGCCTTGGCGTGGAGGTGCAGGGACGCGATCTTGGCGCGCCGGCGCTGGGAGCGCGCGAGCACCTTCTTGGGGACGAGGGATTTTTTTGGCAGCTCCTTTCTTGCTGCGCAAGCGCCGGACGCGGAGGGTCTCGCCCTGGGGCCGCGCGCCTTGGAGCCAGGGCACCTTCTTGGGGAGGAGATGGTGGAGGCACCTCCTGATCCCCGCCTCCTGCGCGGAATGGTGGGCGAGGCAGCGAGAGGGACGGCAAGGGGGAGCCCCTTGCGGCGCTGACGAGCTCGGTGCGGGTGAGCCAGTCCTCGTAGAGGTCGTCGACGGGGCGGTAGTGCAAGAGCTCTCTTGCGAGGAGCTCCTGCGCTACCGTCCCGTCGACGAAGTCTACGAAGAATGGCTCGACCGCGTCGCCGAGCTCGTCCGCGCCGCAGGGGGCTCTCCTGCGCCGTCCATTCCGCTGCACCGCACCCCGCCCCGCGCGGGCGACGAGGCTCCGGCGGCGCCCCGGCCACCTCCTCCTCAAGAAGACGCCATGGCTCCAAGGCGCGTGGCCCCTGGGCGGAACCCGCTCCGTCAGGTGCCAGCGCGGCAAGAAGAGAGCTGCCAAGAAGTCCCTCGCCCGCAAGAAGCCGCCCGGGCGCTCCCTGCTCCTGCGCGTCGCGACCATGCTCCTGCTCCCGCGCGTCAAGACCCCGCGCTGCTCTCAGCTGCAGCGCGTGGGGACATGCAAGACCAAGCTCTCCGTCACCCAAGGCCTCCCGTGGCCACAGCAGGCTGCCGCGTCTTCACCACCGAACTACGCAGCGTCGCGTGGCCCGGCAAGTTCAAGCCAGACCTGCCTCCTCGCTATGACGGCACGGCCGACCCTGCAGAGTTCCTCCAGCTCTACGAGCTGGGCATCGACGCTGCCCACGGAGACGAGAAGGTCATGGCGAACTGGTTTCCCATGGCGCTCAAGGACGGGGCCCGCACCTGGATCCTGAACCTGGCTCCAGACACAATCTCCTCCTCGGAAGAGATGCGCACCCGCTTCATCGCCAACTTCCAAGGCACTCGCGACCGGCCACCCGCCCTGAGCGACATGCGCAGCATCAAGCAACAACCCGGGGAGACCCTGCAATAGTACATCCAGCGCTTCAACAACGCACGCCTCAAGATTCCCAAGGTGACTGAGGAGGCCATCATCTCAGCCTTCTCCGACGGCGTGCGCGACGTCAAGATGAAGGAGGAGCTGGCGATGCATGAAGACCTGTGCACTTCCTTGGAGCTGTTCAACTTGGCGAACAAGTGCGCGAGGGCTGAGGAAGGGCGTCTCTCCCTCCTCGAGCTGCCTGCCGCAGACCCAGAAGAGAAGAAGCCCAAGGCCAAGGACGTGAAGCGCAAGGGGGCTGCCGTGCTCGCGGCAAAACCAGACACCAAGCAGGGAAGAGATCAGCCCGAACCTCCCAAGGGCAGCCGGTACTGTGTGTACCACGACCTCCACACCCACAATAGCAACGAATGTCAAGAACTCCGAGCCGTGCGTGAAGGAAGGATCGGCCGTCGCCCTGACCGCGGTGATCGGGGCTACGGCCGAGGAGGAGGAAGGAACGCAGGACGCTGCGAAGACCATGGCCCGCGCCAGGGGTGGCGCGATCAACCTCGCGAGGATCGCTGGCAAGACCCGCCTCGCGAGGGAGGATGGAGGGATCAGCCTCACGAGGATCGCCCGCAAGGCAACGCAGGCCTCCCACCGCTGCCACTGCAGCCAAGGAGAAACGAGGACCGCCACCAGGATGAGGAGGCTGGGGGCTTCCAGGAGCCGCGGGCGATCGCCTGCATCCTGGGCGGGGCTCAAGCCCCAGCCTCTCAACGCATGTTCAAGTAGTTCGCCCGCGAAGTGAATGCAGTCCTCCCCAGGCTCGAAGCCACGCGCCCTCTCAAGTGGTCGGCGTGCGCCATCACATTCTGCTCAGCAGATCAGCTCAAGTGTGCGGCTACAGCCGGAGTCCTCCCGATGCTTTGTTCCCCTATCATCAGCAACGTGGTGGTCACCAAGACCCTCATCGATGGCGGGGCAGGGCTCAACGTCCTGTCCGTGGAGACATTCAACAACCTCCAAGTGCCCTACAACCAGCTTCAGCCAACCAAGCCTTTCTCTGGTATCACCGACGACTCTACGGTCCCGATTGGGGAGGTCCGCCTCCCTGTCACCTTCGGGGCACGCGACAATTACCGCACCGAGCTCATCGACTTCGACGTCGCTCACATTCGCCTGCCGTACAACGCCATCCTTGGGCACCCAGCGCTGGCCAAGTTCATGGCCGTAACTCACCACGGCTACAACGTCCTCAAGATGCCAAGAAGCGGCGGAGTCATCACGGTGCCCTGTGAAGAGAAGGACGCGGTGTGCTCCCTGGAACAAGCCTTTCAGGCCGCGTCACTAGAAGATCCGGATCGCGGAAGCAGGAGGCTTCCCGAGGCCGCCCCCAAGAAGAAGAAGACATCGTCCGGCCTGGCCCCTCAGGAGGCAGGCCCCTCTGGGCCCGTGCCTGCCCAGGGGGAACCTCCTTCCATCGCATAGGAAAGCGCGCCCGGCGCCCTCCTCAGGCAGGGCTCGGGGGCTCTCCCCTGGAGGGCCACCGACCTAGCTAGGGTCACGAGGGAGGCGCTTGGGTACCACATGGAGGCGTGTTTCGAAGCACGTTTCCCTCAAGAAGGAGCAAGGCAAGGAGATCCAGACCCTCACGAGTTCGTCAGCAAGGCCATCCAGGAGTTACAGGAGTCAAGAGTCATGAAAGGCGGACGCCGCCTACCAGCAGTGGCTCCCCATCCAGG
The DNA here is from genome assembly GCF_056163025.1 of Triticum urartu. NCBI lineage: Eukaryota > Viridiplantae > Streptophyta > Magnoliopsida > Poales > Poaceae > Triticum > Triticum urartu. The sequence continues at coordinate 56,304,938 of NC_141875.1, read as the reverse complement.
CGAGGATGGTGGGCTGCGCGTCTGCATCGAAGTACCAGGGCTCAACCGAGTCGCCTCCCTGGAGCGCCTCTGGCCCTCGTGAGTGGGGCGCTGCGGAGGTCCGCCCCACAGCTACGTTCGCATGCCTTACGGCTTGCCGAGCGCGGCTGACACGTACCAGCGCCTCATGAGGGGCACCACGGAGGCACGAGAGGCCAGGCGTTCTGCAGCCCTGGCGGAGATGGAGATGGTCCGCGAGGAGCCGCCAGCGCCTCCGGAGCCTCCCGAGGCCCCTGGGCCTAGGGGGCTCATGAGGATCGGCTCCCGCAGCCCACCGAGTCTGCTACACCAACACCCCTTCATCCTCAACGTCATCAGGTGACATCTTCCAAGTTTCACTTTCAGCTGGGAGCGCCCCCAGGGCTGCATTATTCCCAGGCCGCGTGGATCCGTCCCTGCGGCGTGTACCCCTTTTTATTTCGCGTTGTTAGCTTACCTTGTTGGGGGCGCCCCTCGGGCTGCATGACCCCCCAAGTCACTCGGGCCTGACCCAGTGATGTCCGCATTCCCAGCATCTATTTGAACGAATCCACTCCTTCGCGGCTAATGTGTTTCACCTAGTTGCCTGCTCATCTGACGCCAACTAACGGAGCTGCTCCCAAACGGCATGACGCTTGCGCATGGGTCCGTTCCTGCAACGCCTATAAACCTGGATGGCTGAGCTCTGGCTGCGGCAGCCCCGCATAGCGTCACCTCGTCAAGCCTTCAGTGCCTCACTACCCCTCAGAAGCAACCAACGGCTGACTGTCAATCGTCATGGCAACCCCTTGTTTTTTCTATGCTGGACCTGCAGGACCTCCTGAAGGAGCTGCGTCAGGCGAGGCTCTTGCGGTGTCTCCTTCGCTCTCGTCCGCGCGAACCGCTTGCACGTTAAAGGGGGGTGCCTGAGCATCGCGACTCAGGGCTCCTACTGGCTCTCCAGCCCTCACCCTCTGGCCTTGACCACGGCATCGCGACCTGGCATACCAACGACGGCTGAGACCAGCTCGAGGGCCGGGACCCGAGGACGTAGAGCAGAAAGGGGAGCAAAGGCGAGGGGGGAGAGACACACGAGGACCTCACCGAGCAACCTCGCGCCTGCCGATGCACGGACCCGGCGGCACACCAGAGAGCGGCCCCTGATCCTCGAGATAATTCATCGCCCGGAAGCGCTAGCTACCGTGGCACCATCCCCGCACCTAATGCTATCCCTTGTTAGCGACGCCGCTCCCCTTTCTCACCAAAAGACGGCTGCTTGGGCGCCAAAGGGGACCTCCTGAGCATCGCGACTCAGGGGCTCTTACCGGACTCCGGGTCGCTCACCTCCTGGCCTTGACCACGGCATCGCGCCCTGGCATACCAGCGACGACTGAAGCCGCCTTGGGACTGGGACCTGTCGACGCAGAGCACCAAGCCCTCGCGAGGTTCGAAAGGGAGGACCAAGCTAAGACGGGATGAGCAACTCACGCAATTCTACGACAAGGGTTATATTAACAAAACAGGATCACAGGCACCTTACAAGCCCCCACGGGGCGCGTTTTTGGTTCCTCGCAGGGAACAGATCCTAAAGAGACGCAAACTACGCGCATCCCGACAAAAGACGCCATCATCAACAGTGGGCCGTCAAGCATCGACGCCAACCCCATCCAGATCAGAGTCGGCGGCGGCCTGACGAGCCCACCCTGCTCCAGGAGCGGCGCCGGCTCGGGGGCTCGTAGCTGTCGTTGCTCGTCTCCGGAGTCGCGAAGGGCTCGCCGGAGTCGCTGGAACCTCCGACATCTCCACCGCCTGAGGAGCCGCCAAGGGAGCGGTTGGCGAGCCCAGTCCTCGTCGCAGCAGGGCCCTGGCCACCTTCACCGGGGCAGCACTCCAGCCGGCGCCCGCTCGCATCGAAGTCCTTGAAGAGCATCACCGAAGCACCATCGTAGTCCAAGTGGATCGCAAAGATGCCCCTTGTCCATCAAACCCGGGCGTTCTCTCTCCAGCCCCGAGTCATGTAGACCTCGCTCGGGGCAACGACCGCGACCTCTGCCTCAGTCGCGAGGGTGCTGTAGCCGGCGTGCTGCAGCCAGAGCTCCAGGGGCTCCCCCTACGGGATGATGTAGGCGAAGAAGGGAGGAAGGCGGATCCAAGACTAGAGAGGAATGGCGACGTGGAGCACGAACTCTTGGGAGGAGCCCTCGGTGTGGACCCCAAGGGGGACGACCCACACCTTCGTGACCCGCCGGCGCCGACGGCGGTGCCGCCCATGGTGGTCAGCATCAGCTCCTTCGGGGCCCTCGACGTGGGCGTACAATGGAAGCGGGAACCCCGGCGGCGCCCGCTCGCCCCAAGGCCTCGACACCACCTGGAGGGCCCCCTCGTCCGGGCCACAGGGGATAAGCCGTTTCTTCGGCGGGAGTGGGTCTGGTCCCTCTCGGGGAGCCTTTCCCTTCTCTGCCGTCGAGAACCGGCAGATCGGAGCCATCACGGCAAGATGGAGCAAGAATCGGGAAGAAGGAGGAGCAAGGAGGGATGGACTGGAAGGGCGCGCGCCGTTCCGTACTTATAGCCGGCGAAGGCCAACTGCCGACCTCCACGATCATAGGTAATCATGACCCGTTTTGCATGCAGGGACTTGTCCAATATGTGTAGTTGCCGAGGCGCCATGGGGAAGTGGAGACGCCCACGTCCAATCAACTGCCACGCGGCACCCAAGGCCGCAGGCTGTTAGGGCCCGCGGCGCTTCGCTCTTGCCCTTCCGCCTCCCTGCACGGCCAAGTCCGGGCGCGCTTTGGGCCCAGGGGCTACTGTCGGTGTTCTGGGAACGGGGGTCCCCAGACTTGCCTGCCTGCGGCCTGCAGCGTGGCTCAAAGGGGGGCCCAGCACGGCCCATCTTCACCAACACAAACCCAAGACCCTCGCGATGGGCCAAGCCTCGTGGGGCGGACGACGCGGAGCTTCCTCAGGCACGGCCTCATCAGGCTGGCTCACGAGGAGGCGGAGAGATCAAGGCGGGGTACCTCACGAGGTGCCCGTGACGCAAGCCATGACGACTTAGGGCGCCAGGAAGGTGGCAGCCAGCGCAGCGTCCTCCTTTCCTCTTTGGTGCAAAGGGGGCAAGCACAGTCGCGGAGTACTGAGGCATCAGGCAAAGGTTGCCATTTCGGTTCAACGAGACCAAGACCAGGAGGACTACGAGACGGAGGTCATCGTGGAGCCCAAGACGGCGTCATCACCAGAGCTTTGCGCAGACGAAGACTACCTTTGTCAGGATAGCTGATACCGGCTGTCCCCTTTCAAATTAGCCCGCCATTGTTGGCTCCCTTCCCGCTCGATATTTGGGAAGAGGACCAGGGCATCTATAAATAGGACCAGCCACCCACATAGCAAGGGGTCTCTTTGATCGGTTGGAAGCAGAGAGGGAGAGGGAGAGAGAGAAAGGTGACTGAACTCCTCCCAGCAGTTCATCGCCTCAGCCAAGAACAGACCCTCGCGAGGCTGTTCTTCCTTATATTGTTCATCATCATCAGCCCAAGAGGCAATCCACCACACCACACACCGGAGTAGGGTATTACACCACAACGGTGGCCCGAACCAGTATAAACCCTGTGTCTCTTGTGTTGTTCTTTCCGTAGTTTTATCCTAGCATGGCGGAGGGGTGCAGGTAGGTAGGAGGCGAAATCTCCGCGCGCACCCTAGTGTTCGAACCTCAAGGGTCTGCCAGAACCCAAAATCCGACAGATGCCTTGGCCTGTGCTTGCCCCCTTTGCACCAAAGGGGAAACAAGGACACTGCGTAGGCCGGCGCCCGCCTGGTCTCGATCGTCATGGCTTGCGTCACGGGCTCCTCATGAGGTACCCCTGCCTTGATCTCTCCACCTCCTCGCAAGCCTGCCTGATGAGGCTGCCTCTCAGGAAGCTTTCTATCATCCGCCCCGTGAGGCTTGGCCCCTCGCGAGGGTCTTGAGCTTGAGCTGATGAAGATGGGCCACGCTGGGCCCCCACTTGAGCCATGCTGCAGGCCGCAGGCAGGCAAGTCTGGGGACCCCCGTTCCCAGAACGCCGATAGTGTCCACTACGTGAGGTGTGGTGAACTGCCGCCCATCCTCGTCAGCCGCTGGGAGCGCCATTGGTGCCGTCGGATACTTTCTCTGTACGTGGCGTCGTGGGTGTGCTTATTGCGTCGTGGGGCGTGAGAGATTAAGGTGAATGGCCGTGGGAATAAATGGGGGCCAGGCGACCTGGATTTTCGGCACGTCCGCATACAGTCTTTGCAGCAGGTAACTGCATCATAACGCACGTAACTACATCATCTTGCCGCGCCCGGCGCAACTGCATGCGTATGGCACCCCGAACGTACGTAATTGTGCGCCGGCCCCCAAAAGCTGGTAGCATGAACGGAGGAACGCGGGCAGAGAGCGCGAAGGGATGCGAGGAGAGCATGTCACAGCCGCCTCAACCGTGAGCAACCACACACATAGATCAGCTGAACACGCAGGGAATGGCCGTCTACAAGCCGACCGATGTTTGCGAGCCAGCGGTGTGATGTGAAACTATATATGTCGCGTTCCACACCACACAAGTGGGCGAACAATCGTTCGCGATGTTGCGTAGAGAGCACCCGTATTCTAGGTAATTATATCGCAAACGTTTATTTTTTAAACCCTATGTGTATGTGTTATTTCGTCCTACTCTGGCACGTCTTGGTACCGCGTAGCCGTAGAATGCTTTGGGCACACGCTTGAGCACCGCAGAGGTGTTCTTTTGGCCAAACGTTGGCTCGAAGAGGCACCAATGAATCATCGGTGAGACCATTTCTGCGCGCAACCGCACAAGCTTCCCACCCGACCCGGCGAAATCCCCCTAAAACTCCAATGCACTACAAAAAAATACACTTCCGTGATGATACGTGTTTGTCACAGTAGGTCGCGTTTTTTGTCATGCATGTACATCCATGACAAATTTATGACAGAATAAAGATAGTCATACCTGTGCTGTCGTAGAAGTGTTCCATGACATTACCAAAATTATCATCATGAAAGTGTCCACTTCCATGACGATAAATCGCGCGTCGCAGAAGTGCTTTCGTCAAGGGTGACCGACACGTGGCATCCACCGTAACGGAATGCCGTTAAGCTATCGGGTCGGGTTTTGGATCCGATAACCAGTTAACAACCCCGACCAATGGGAAATTTCCATGTGTAAAATTCTTATTGGCCGGACGAAACACGTGTCAGCTCGTCAGTGGGTCAGATAGGCGCCTATGATACGTCGACACGTAGCACGGCCCAACAGAGGCCCATTCCTGTGAAAATGCCGGCCCGTTTGACTTGGTCAAAAGGTGGCGGGCCGTCCCATGTAAAGCCTGTTAACGGCATGTTCGCATATAGCCCATTTACAGGCCGCTAACCCAAGGCCCGTTACACCCTATCCGAATTAGGCCTAGTAGCGTCATCTGGGCCATCCAATATGATTCCAGCCTGTTTTCACTCTGGCCCATGTATGGCCCATGACGTCTTTCGGCCTATATGAGGCCCTATGTAACTCTTGGCCTATTAACGGCCCGTGGTGAAACTGGCCCGTAATGAACAGTGTATCACTTTACACCCATTAACGGCCCGTGGTGAAACTGGCCCGTAATGAACAGTGTATCACTTTATACCCATTAACGGCCCTTTATTCCGTTGGGCCATTTCCAGCCCATGTTATCTTTCAGCCTTCTCAGAGCCCATTTATTCTTGGGCTCATTTCCAGCATTCGTTTACTTATGGCCCGTTACTGTCATTTTCTGCTTGTGGGCCAAATTCAGCCTGTAGTTACAGTCGGCCCGTTTGTGGTCCGTTAATAAGTTGGGCCATTTTCATAGCATCATCAAATACGGCCTATTAACGATGGCCTGTTACGGTCGGCCCATGAACGGACGATTCCAACTCTAGCCCGTTTACGGCCATAATGCGGCCTGTTATTGGCCCATGTTTGGCCAATCGATCATACGACCCGTATTAGGCCCATTGATGATATGGCCCGTAGAAGGCCCATCGTTTCTACGGCCCATAGAAGGCCTACTGTTTCTACGGCCCATAGAAGGCCCACTATTTGTACGGCCCGTAGGAGGCCCAGTGTCACTACAGTAAATATTAGCCCATGGTTATTGTGGCCTAGTTTTAAAAAATAGGTTATTGCAGCCACTAGTTAACCGCGGAAAAAGAACTGCAATGACTACAAGCAAACAAATAAACAAGACAACAAGGAAATAAATAAGCAAGCAACTAACGCTAGGCTATCATGGCTATTACACATATTACATCCACTGGGCCTCAAAGTTCGCCACCAGTGCAAATATAGGGAACAAAGCATCATATCATATACACTGGCCGTAAAAATTGGCCACCAGTGCAAATAAACGCGGCAGCAAAACAAGAGCAAAACTGAAACAACTTCAGAAGAGCTCAAGAAACGTTATCCTAGGTATCCACCATGCTGGCAATATGCTTAGCAAGCTGATTAGCTTTGTCCTGTTTGGCACTAAAATCCTCCAACGCTTGCTGTTGCACCAGAAAGTATGCATCTTAATGCTCCAGGAACTTCCGCAGTCCTTCCACTTCTTGTCGCAGCACAACTGATCGATGTATTTTAGCTTGTAGTTGAGACTCAAGAAACCGAACTGATTCAGACAGTGAGTTTGAATAGCTTGTGCAAGCGGTAGTGGCCAGTAACTCCAACACTAAACCAAGACAGGATGCGTCACTATCCTGAACCTTATCTGCATTACTTCCTTTACCATTGCTTAATAAGGCACTCTTCCCCAATATTCTGTCAGCATTCTAAAAGAAGAAACAAGCAGACACATAAGAAGTTTAGCATGTACTAGTATATGAAACTCATTTCGGTGAACCGGTTCATTAGTAAGGTGGACAGGATTAAACTACCAAGTCTTCTATTGCCAAGTACTAGTACATAATAAAAGCATGAAACAAACATATATCTATGTCCTATGGTAGCAATGGAATCTTAAATTAGAACAGTTGTTCTTCAGGTTTAGGAACTTGTTCTACATGAACAGAGTACAGTAAGATGCAAGAATATAATACTTAAAAATAGAAAATGAGCTCATAGACCTTACCACATTCTTGGTTCGGGACCAGTACAGAAAAAAGGCGTTCCCAGTCATCGTCCAAAATTTGTCTCAGGAGAACGTAAGGGAATTTGATGAGTTTCTTTGCCGGTGAAGTACGTTTTCTTCAGGTAATTCCGATACTGCCACCAAGCATTCTTGAAGATAGCAGAGGTATTAGCACAGGTTACCTCATCCTGAGTTTCCAAATCGGACCTTCTCTATAGAGAAAAATGGGAAAATTTACTGTATTATAACGATCATGGAGGTAGGATGTATGGGATGAAGCAAAGTAATTGCCATGAATAACATTACTTACACATAACTCCTGGACAAACACCTGCAACTGGCATTTTCCTTCATCTTCAGTATAATATTTCCAAGATGGGAAGATACGCACATACGATTTAACAACATAAAATGCGATAGATGCTAAACTACGACTAGCTGGTTGTGCTTCCTCCACAGGAATAGGCGTACTAACTGATGGAGTTGGGGTTCGCCGTGATAGTACTGGCCCTTTGGGCATTGGAGCTGCCTTACTATCTGCTCTTGTTTGGGAGCTCTGTGGTGGAGATGGTGCTGTGTCAACAGGAACTGGGTTACTATCGGCTGGGGTTGGGGTTAGATTGGGTGAAGCTGGTTCTCTGTCCATCGTAGTAGGGGTACAATCTGCGAGAGTTTGGGTTATGTGTGGTAGGGCTGGTTCTTGTAAATGTACAACCGGGGTGCTATCTCCACCAAGAGGTAGCACTGTTTTATTTGAAGACCGTGTTTTTAGTCTGCTAGATACTGGCATCACCCGCTCCAATTCAAATGGATGATAAACAGGAAACATAGTTGAATGTACATACATTGTATGAGAGATAGATGCAATAGATAGTGTGGAAAAAAGAGGGCATGAAATAGTTGACATGTATATTGTTTAACTAAAACGGATAGCATGACATAATTTCACATCTATGATGTCTATCTAAACTGGATAGCATAGCATAGCATAATTCAAAGATATGATGAATAACTAAACAAGATCGCATGACATAATTCACCTACATGTTATCTAAGTAATCAGGATCACATCATTTAATTCACATATGTGATTTATATGCTAAACAGAGGGCATTCGATATGATGTCTGAACTAAGAACACGGTGTTGAATATTGTGTATATGATGTCTAAACTATGCAATGCAAGACACCGTATGTATGATATGAGCAGTATAACCATGCCAAGTTAGAGCATACACCTCAGTGGGGGAATAGGACTGGTCATCTTTCTCTGAATCCATCTCTGACGAGCTATCGGGACCCAACAAAGATCTGCTTCGACAGGTAGCACTGTATACTCTGAAGGCTTTGTTTTCACTCCAGATTTTTCCATCTCCCACCCAAATGGCTGATTCATAGGAAGAGTAGTTGAATGTACAAACATTGTCGACAAATGGAAATGTAATGAAGAAAAGGATGGGCAAGATATCATTCAAATATATGATGCCTGGTTAAACAGGATGGCATTGCACATTTCACATATATTATGGCTGGCTAAAAGACATGAGACTGCATAATTCCCATATATGATATAGAAACTAAATAGGTGGCATTACAGAACATGTCTAAACTAAGCAGATGACATATATGATGTCAAAAGTAGGCACTGCAAGGCAACATATGCATGATATGACTAACATCATCATGCCAAGGTAGAGCAAACACCCTGGGGGTAAATAGGAGTGGTCAGCGGCGTCCGAATCCGCCTCAGAACAGATATCTTCCTCTGGATTACAATCTGGAGAGGGGTGGCGAGGGTTTGCCATTGAACCCACCATGGAGCGATGTCTGCATGACATTGTATTGCCACAGAAAACTCTTCTCTTTTTCTCTACATGTTCAGCATGACTGTGTACAATATCTGACATGCATACGAAAAAAATATGGTAAGATTATGTAAGGAGAGCATGCAGAAATTTAGAGTGACGGTAACAACCAGTGGATCGATGTTGTCCGTTGAACCAAAATAGCCCTAATGGATCGACGTGAATGTATAGTAATAAGTGATGCAACAAGTGTACAACCTCTTTGCCGTAGCCGTGTCGACCTCAGCATCATTGGGTTGGTCGCTGAAGCTGTTGAGGTAGAGGTGGCTGTCGGAGGTGTGGAGGAAGATCTGAGGAATCTGTAGACGGCGTCCAGGGCACTACTCTGTTGTGATGGATCGTTCTGTCGTTGGAGCAGCTCCGGTGAGCCGTAAGACGTCAAGGCTGAAGCAGCACAAGATAGACATCGTCAATCTCAAGTGGGATTCTAATAGCATCTCCAATAGTTGATGTAAAATGGATGTAAAATTAACATCACCAAAAACCACCTGACTACAACAGATGAGGTAAAAACTGTTGACTCTGAACTTAACTGTTGAAACTGAAATTTACTGTGGAATCTGAATGCTACTGCCGAAACTGAACGCAATGGTAGCAGAGAGGCAGTTGACATGTAGTTTAGGGAGGGCCTGCAGTTCATCTTCAACCTGCACCCCCCTGAGCCGCCAGCCACCACCGGCCGAACCGCCGGCCCCAGCGCCGCCTCGCCGCCCCGAAACAACTCGCCACCGCCGCCCCGGCCAGCCCTCTAGCCCCCCCCGCCCCACCCTGAACCCTAAGATAGATAGTGGGGTACCTCTCCGACGAGCCCCCGTCCCGGCTGCGGGTGGTTCTTCCTTAACTCCGTCGAGACCCCCAACCCTGAAAATCGACTGACCCAAAAGTCAATTCAGTCGACTGAAGTGTGGCTTAATCGGAGCAGAGGAGCAGCACGAGCGAGGGGGAGAGCAGCAGCAGCAGTTGGGCGAGCGAGCGATCGAGCGAGAGCCGGAGCAGCAGCAGTAGATCCGGCTGGTATGGACGCCGCCGCCGAAGGGGCCTCACACTGGGGGAGAGCCGCCATGGAGATGTCGCCCGCGACGCCGGCTTCAAGATAGCCGCTCCATGGGGGTGCGGGATGGAGCCATGTCGGCGCCACGAGGTTTAGTTAAGGAGAAGGTGCAATGCGATGAGTGCACAAACTTTTTGGTGGCGCCGAGTAGGCCTCGACTTCGTCCGAGGAGTCGGTGAGGATGCTGCGGTTCTGGTGGAGCAGGTTAAGGCGGCGCTGTGGGGATGGAGCAGCCGCGATAGACGAGGCGATCGTCGGAGCAGGTCCTTGCAGGTGGAGGACGGGGTGGCTGAACCGGCGGGACAGCAAGATGGACGACGGATCCTCATCCGGGGAGGTGGACGAGGGACGCCGAGCTGTTGCGGTGGACGACGTCGTCGGGGAAGAGGCTCCGGCTGGGTAGCGGCGACGTGGCGGACGAAGGAGGGTGGGGTTTCGCGGCTGGAGTGGAGAGGTTATGGTGGCCTGGGATTTCGAATGGCGAAAAGGGGGCGATGGGAGGGGGTGACGCATGACTTAGGAATGCGCTTGTCCAAAATGTAGGGTGTGTTACAAAAGTACCCCCCACCGATTTGAACTAGCGACCCTTTCAGCTCAAGGTTAGAAGGGGGATTTCGCGTGTCGGGATTTGGAAGCTGGAGGGAGTTTTCGCGCTCGTTGTAATTTCGGGATAGCAAGACACGGGTTGTGAAGGCGCCAGTTTTGGGAGCACGATATCTGAATTTTCGGGATATAACAAGACACGGATTGAATTTTAGGGACAAGCCTAACGTCTAGTAATATTGTACTTGTACGTACCAAATCGATTCGCACTTCCCTCAACCAAAAAGAAAACGAAAAAAATAAAACTATTCACACCACACAAAGAGAGAGTCTTGCCCCGTTTTACTATACAAATGTTATTCAAAGCTACTCCCTCCTTCCATCTATATAGGGCCTAATGCATTTTTCGATGCTAATTTTGACCAAATATTAGAGCAATGATATATGACATGCAACTTACACAAAGCACACCATTAAATTCGTCTGTGAAAGGTTCTTTCAATGATATAATTTTTACATTGTGCATGTCATGTACTATTAATCTTGTCAATAGTCAAAGGCGGTCTTAAAAATCTCATTACGCCCTATATAGATGGAAGGAGGGAGTATGAATCCATGTTATGTCCGATTAATTTTTTTTGCTTGTTGTATAATGCATGTAACCTAGTCATACCAACATTTTAGTGCATTCCAAATGTCTATACTACCGCTGCAATTCGAACTAAATTTGAATTTGTTTCTCTATTTCAATAAGAATCTACAATCATGATTGTTGCCAACTTCAACCATCATAGTTTCCTTGCTATCCGCCAGATATAAATCAGACGGCCTATAATGCAGGATGGCAGGCACACCATCATCAACAACTCCGTTTTTTATAAGAGTAGAGATAAAATATATTAAATGTAGTATACCATGTTCATAACCACACCATGTGTATCACCGTTATATATATTCACACATCCGTCGGGTTGAAACACTATGATAAATTCTTCAAATATCCGAATTCACTTTTTATAATGAAGTATATATGATCTCTATTCGTCTTTTACACCCACACAACCCTCTTATCTTTGTAGCTAGCGCCAAATTTCTCTTGTGCATGCACACGCCTGCATCCCTCTCACCCTCCCTCAGCATTCTCTAGCTCCATCACGCAAATTCGTCTTTTCACTTTAGGTCGTTCACCCACGGTGTGTGTAGGCCCCCAGCTCCTTCTTTACGGCACACATCGATCGATATGCCTCTCTAGCCAGGTGTGCCTAGCACAAACACAAGCTTCCCCTCTTCTCTTGTTACCGTCGATGCCTCACTCCCACCACTCTTTTCATCGTTCTCGTACTCGCACACTCCTCCCCCTCGATATAGTATGCCTCTCGTACCACCTCCTACATGCATCCCTCTCTCTCTCTATCCTTCTCCTCGTGCCTCATTTGCTTCTAACACACACATGCATGTATACCAATCGATCTCCCAACATATACCTAGGTCGACTTTAACTACCCCCCCATCGATCGACGTACCTCACAAGTTATGTCTCTCCTTTCTCTTACAAAGGGCGATTGATCTTCCTATGTAGTTACGTCTGCTTACCACAGCCACATTGTCTCCCCTCATCATTCGTGCATGGCTGCTGACCCGTCTCTCACACGCACATGCACAGACAACAAGCAGCCATCTCCTCTCTTATTGATATTGCGGGCGTGCCCTCCGTTTGTCTAGCAAGCCTATCCCACCATTTCTTAGAGGCAACTCCACTACCGCCCCCTCCAACACTCTAGCTCTGTCTCTCTCCCAACCTTATTCATCTCCTATACATATGCATGGATGCCGATCGATCTCCCTTAATACATGAGGCAGATCGATCTCCTTAATACATGAGGTAGGCCTCTCTCCTCCTCCACACATATACTAGCCATTGTACCTCTATAGTTAATTGGGCCTCCCTCTTCCCCCACCACACACCGATAGTCGAGCGCTGCAGGTAGGTATCCATGCCACAGAGACAAACTGCACATGTCCCATCTCACGTTCCAGTAGGCCAGCCACTCTATATCTTTGATGTGGGCACACACAAATTCGATGGCACTCTTTATCGATCGCGCGCGCACACACACACACACATCATCCCTCTCTTCGATTCTATGGACACCTCAAGCCGATGAAACCTCCACTCTCTTCTCGTGGATCACCCCTCTATATATATATGTTATATCCAGGACTCTATTTCACACACATTGCATATGTTCAATTTCTTGATTGATCCCCCCCACACACAAAAAAACTCTCAAGAACCCACACACTATATCTCTCTAGGTTTGTATCTCTCTCACACAACCCCACGTAAGTGGTGTACGTATACAAGAAGAGAATAGGTGCACCGTGCACGTACTCACGCTTCATGCCCAGACACACCCGCGCGGGTACATGGTGGAGCTCATTTCTCCGCAGAAGCTGAATTTGTTTTTGAAACATCAAGTGGCCAGAGACTCGAAAACTTATTCGCCCATTAGTGACTTGTCAGGGCGGTGGATTTTAGTTTGTATGATAATGCTGCATCCACCTAAAGTAACGAAAGTTCTTACGTAAACTTCCTAGTAATTCCCTCTTCGTAGGTGTAGCATTACTCCTAACATTTGTAATATCAATTTGAAACTTGTAATATTGTTGTGTCCTATTCCTGCGTTTTCAAAATCATGCGAATCAAACAGGTCCTGAGTTGGTGATGAAGTTGTGCCTCCCATCTTTCACCAATAGCCGTCGGATCTAGATCTGACGCATACAAACCAAGCTTCTCCATTTTTGCAAAAAGATGCCCGCACTTGTTCCCTATTTACAAACAACTCCTTGTCTACCCTCATCTCCTCCCCACCATATCTAGGAGTAGAAGGCCGTGGAAAAATCTGGCGCGATGGCCGCTGCCGCTGCCGTCCACCCCAATCTTGGTGTTCCGTGCAATGCACGGGCATCTACGCACGGGAAATTATGTCGAACAGGGCTAGTTGTAAGCAGGCTAGCTCTACAGCCATGATGATAGTGACTGCAGACGGTGAGGCTGACTATGGTATGCCGAACATGGCGCCTATACTCAGGTGTCATCTCCAGCGCAAGGTCTTGTCACTTCACTGTGAGGAGCAGCATGTAATAATTTAACCAACAGATAGTACAGTGCTAGTACTCCTACTACTACTCCTACGTTGGTAGTACTACTACTAGTACTAGTAGCACCACCGTCTGGATTTAGGAGTACTACCACGTCCATCTGGATTTTAGTATTTGACTAGCAATATCTAGTAATGCATGTCACCAAAAATGTACTACTCCCTCTGTAAATAAATACATGGTGTTTCATTCCTATCGGCGAGAGAATTTAATGTTTTTTGTTACTCCTAACTAGAGTACTAATAGGATTACATGCAATGAACTAAACACTGCATGTCATGTTTGGTAGTCTCAAATCATTGAAAGCATGCACGGCCCACATCTCTCATTGGTTGATATGTCACGAAATAAGAAACAAGGAGGGAGTTAATGCAACGTGCCTAAGTATTTTGGGATTATTTGGTTTTCGTAAGGTGACTTACACAACATTTTTGTTTACATGCATTAACATTTTATTAGTTAAATCAAAGGTCAAAACTTGGCGCAAAATGCAAAGGGGACAAATAAACCAGTAAACATCAAACTTCTCTCGTTTGGCCCCAACTAGAGGTCCGATGAGATGACTATACTGCACCGGCACGAAGGGCGACGCAGCTTCATTGACTTACGGCAACTGCCTTTGGGTGAATGACACGTGGCCCCAGGGGGTGGCTGGCCCACCTATCATACAACCAAAGGCAGGTGCAGTAGTGGGCCGAGGAGTAGTATGAAATCCTATGCACCTACGCACGCTAACCAAGGGCTGAGTGATCACTCGAATCGCAAGATCAGTTGGCTAGAAGCTACGCTAGACCCATGGAGGCGATGAGCGCGAGCATCAGCCGGCTATGCCAGATGGTCCACGACGCCGGCCTGCGGCCCGGCACCGAGGAACATCTCCTGGTAGTATTGCTTGAGGCCGCCAGGGCGAGGGGCCACTTGGACGAAAGCTTCGTCTCCTTGTTCGACGAGGTCCTCATCGGTTTCCTCGACAGGTTCACCGTCGTCAAGAAGCTTGCGGACGACTTTGACGTAAGCCTCCAGCCGACGCGCCCAGGCTCTACGATGCCCACCACCCTCAACGGCCACAATGGTAACAACCTCTTCGACGCACTGGTAGCACTGCGACTGCCCGCCGTCGCGCCGGAGAATGTCCACCTCGAGGTCGTGCTCGCCGCGCAGCGCCTGGCGCAGCAAGACACCATCGACATAATCACCCATGTCTACGCGCAAATCATCCACAAGGACTAATACATGCAAGAGGAGGACGATAGGACGCTGGCCTTCTTGGAGCATAGGGCAACCTTGGACGACACTTTTTCGAAGCACGTTGAGCTCTCCGCCAACACCACTGCTCCTCACATGTCGGTTGGTGACCCGGCGCACTAGGGCGTGAGGATGTCATTGAACGTTGATGGATCCGTATGTATTTTTATCTTTCCGTCAAATCCATGTAGTAGTATATGATACTACAGTAATTATCTTACCTTTCGCACCAACTTCATAATTTTCGTACCTACTCCATGCATGAATGGAGCCAGAACCAAACTTCTCATTACTCTAGGCAAAATCATTATTTTCTATCTATCGGTCGCGCCATGGAGCAGAACCAAATTTTACAAGTTATGAGTTCAAAAGGAAAAGCCTGCCGTGTTCGCGTCGCACCCCCACACGGTTGGTCCGGCACGCCGCTCAAGCGGGAATGCATGCGGTGTTGCATTTTCACTTACAAGTGGGACCGCAGTTGAGCAAACCGACTATCGGCAAACCCCCACCCCGCCCACCATGCGATGGCTGAGAAAACAGGAGGGAGAAGAGATGGCTGTAGCATGGACTCCAAGAAAATTGGTGTCGGATGGGACTCGTGTGGGTGGCGTGTGCCGTACTGCTAGACGTGAATGCTAGTTATGGCCCATGCCACCCCACTATATCGAGCCTATATCGAGGTACGTAGAACAAATTTCCTGCAGTCCGAGCTCAGCCCTCCTCTATCTCCCTTCTCAGCCAGCCAGCGGACCCGCGGAGCCCATTGTCTGTTTGCTCACATGCGGCCCCACATGTCAGTGAAAACGCAAGAGGACCCACTGAACCTGCACATCTTTCACCTCAACGTGCTGGTGATGAAAAACAAATCCAATAAAGATCTTCGGTGGCTGCTTTTGGAGTTACTCAAGTGTAGTAAGATTCTATTTACAGTTTAACCCAAGATGCAATCTCGTGGCTTCAGCTACCAATCTATTTTCTTTCATGACACGACCTAGATGCTGGATGTCCCACGTGTCGGCAAAAGGAGGAAGAACCCGACCAAATCTTCGGTTCTGCTCCCAGATGAGATTAGTGCACTTGTTGATACTCCTACTAGAATAGAGGCTAGACATGAGACTAGATGTGAGGAAGCAACGTCTACTTCTTTACACTCGAAGAAGAAAGAAGCACGCAAGATCGAGCCTCCGCAGATCAACAATGAATGCATCGAGAAGGCACTAATCCAACTTACAAGAGTAGTAAAATGTATTCTTGTGGTTCTTGTTTTCTTTGGTCTTGCTTTTCTAGTCAAAATTATCATTGGAGTTCGTGCAAAATGGATATCTGTTTGGGGTCGTGCGTTGGAGTTGGCCTTACAAGTGGGACCGCAGTTAAGGAAACCGACTATCGGCAACCACCCACCTCGCCTGCCGTGCGATGGCTGAAGTTAGAGAAACGACGAGGTTAAAGAGATTGCTCTAGCATGGACTCCAAGAAATAATATGGTGTCAGATGGATGTCGTGGTGGTGGCGTGTGTCGTACTCCTGAACTTGAATGCTTGTTCTGGCCCATGCCACCCTACTACTCCTACTACTTACTCCTACTATATAGTACTAGTATCGAGGATTCGAGGTGCTGGTTACGTACAGCGAACACATTAACATATGGCTACAGTAAAAACACCCGCCCGACGCGCGAAGCATGTGAAGCTAGTACAAATAGTGTACTACTATTGTTGATTGGCCTCATCCGATAACCTGTTGCAATGCACATACAATTATGTATTCGGAAAATATTTTTTTGCCTCGTCGCACCACTCACTCAGGGAAGCGACTCGAAAGCCATTCATAAATTTAGTAAGTTTATCACAGGCATATCATTTTATTACATACAACAGATCATCAACCCACATCGACAACGTGGATACATTATAAATACTAAAGTTTTCACCACACAACAAATAACAAGCCATGAAATGAACTTGAACTCAACCATTCCGTGGCGTTGGAAACGCTTGCTTTGAACCACAAGTGATTCTCTGGGACGAGCCATCCGTTGTCGATCTGGAGACTAACAAGGGACTGATCATCCAGGCTGAAGCGGCCTACTATATCAGTACCAGGGTAGGGAACCACCCAAATATCCGAGGTATAGACAAAGTTGCTTCTCATAAATGTGTCAACAGCAGTTGGATCGCCTTTCACCATCATAGGATAGTTTTGTCCAAGGAAGAGCGAGTTTTCTCCAAGACTATCAATTCTATGCCAGGGAGAAGGAGTTGGCGCTGGCACACTAGTATCCATCCCGAATACCATGCAACGGGTGTTGGAATAGGTCCGGAGAGTGCGACTATGGGAGACACGTTCTTCCTTAGCAGTAACATGATCAGTGGGCTGTATACACACAAGAAGAGGTGATCCATCGGAATTAGTTGCCAGGCACCACAGAGTATATGGGCGCTACTCGTGATCATCACCATCGGCATCTCCCCCTTGGTTATAAAACTTTTCAAGTATAGGTGGTGGGATGTTCAGAGGACCTTGAAAACACAAGAAGAAGGTTAATTAGTAAAGGGAAACTTGCTAACCCGCATGCATGTGGATGAAACAATTATAATTACAGTGGAAGTCAAAAGTACCAAAACTATGAGGATACCATGCAAAAAGAGTGCCATGAGTGGTGGCAGCAAACACAAGGCCCTCATATTGAATTGCATCACAGTACTCATTCATGCACAGAAACTGATTTTTGAGCAATGTCCATCGAGTCAAACCACTAAGGATGGCAACAAGCTTGTCGAAGATAGCAAGAACTTCATAGTTGTTGTAATTCCAATAGCGGTTGGGAACTTGACAAATTGCTATCTTCCATAGAAGACAGTCACCATGATCGTATTTGAACGCGCGTACATTACCGGTGTGCTCAACCTCTGGGCAGTGTGCTGAGATTTTTGGAAGTGGAACCCGGTGACGAGTGTACACATTCACAAGTTCCCACTCGCAGTTGGACCCAATGTAAACAACCCAATCTCCATTTGCACCCGCCCAAGCCTTGCCCTCAACCGACGACATCTTAACATCATACGTATCATTATCAAGCGGCATCAACTTGCACAAGGCGAGGCCTCCGTCGTGCCGGCGCCAGTCATCAGGGACACGGTGAAGAAGATAGGGGAGATCAAACCACTCCTTGACTCTTGGATTCTTTGTAATGATGTTATTAGTTGAGTTGAGAATGGGCTTGAATGAACCTGCCATGCTAGCCGAGGTGATGACGTCGCACCGATCAATTAGTTCCTCCACCACGTCATCTTTCAGATCGGGGCAAGAATAAAGGGGTCGTTTCTGGCCTGTTCCCTCCATGGAGAAGATGATCGAACAATGGCAGAAGAAAGGGTGAAGGGCTGAAGGAAAATGGAGGAGGGAGAGGAAGAGCGTGCGACAGCAGTTCCAAATCGAGAGGGAAAGGCGAAGAGTCAGTGGACGGTTGCAAGTTTGCCACAGTTCATGAAGAGGCGCCCCGGCCTACACGTTCGTTCGGAAATACTCCCACTACTCGTCGTCGTCTCACTGATATGTTGGAACGGGACCACATGTCAACGAAACATGGTGTGTAATTTCTCATCCAAAATGCGATCTGGCCGCGTTGGCCCGAGGTGCCATATTAGTTATCGACCTTTATTTTTTTAATGGCGGGCCGATCAGTTTTGAAGCACGACTAACTGGTACTGTACATGGAGAGGATGACAGAAGGGACCCGCCAAGGTCATGGCAGTACGCAAGCAAGTGCCTCCTTATTTCAAGCCAATAAAAAAATGGCTCCTCCTAGTGGATTTCTGACATCTGGGTCCCATGCCATTGTCAACGTAGTCAATAAACGAGAGAATTGCACAACGAGCGGCTGACACCAGGGACCTAGCAACTCGCCCAGTTATTTTTGTTTTGGGTTAATTTGATAAATGCCACTCCAAATCTGGTGTATCCGAGAAATGCCACTGCAATTTCCAAACTTTGAAAAATGCCATTTCATGCCATTTCTAGTGGAATTTTTCGAAGTCTAGAGTGGCGTTTTTCAAAGTTTGCAAACTGAAGTGGCGTTTTGCAAAGTTTGCAAAAATTGCACTGGCATTTTTCAAAGTTTGGAAATTCCAGTGGCATTTTTATGAATCTCCATAATTGGAGTGGCATTTATCTAATTTGTTTTTGAGACAGAAGCAGGGTGTCAACTGGGCTGTCCGGGACACTCTGGCCTGTCTAGACAGCCTTTTCTTTTATGTCTACCACAGACCAGCCCAGTAGTTTTTTTCTTTATGAAAATGGCTAGCCCAGTTCTTTTGTGATTTGTCAAGTAAGTCGCTTTATTAGGCCTGCTGGGCTGCAAATCTTTCAAGACAAGGAGAGCTTCATTCGGCTGGCCGAGAAAATGGCCTATCAGTAATGAGAAATGGGTTGTACATTTTTAAAACACATCAAACCGGCAATTATTTTCAAATATGTTTTTTTCATTTCGAGATTTTAAATTGCATTGATTTTTATGCGTGGACAATTTATTGGATTTTATATTGATATACATTTATTTTTAAAATCAGTCTGAATGTGACACGGAATTTTGGGATTAAAAATAGTTCAGACCGCACCGACATATGCAAAATTTCGTATAATTTTTAACCATGGCCACAATATGGGCTGTAATGCTAACATAAAGAATATGGGCTCCAAAAAAACCCGTAAGAATTAGCAAATGGGCTGTAAATTATTTGAAATAATGGCAGATGGGCTGTATGCTGTTTTCCACACATTTGAGGCTTTCCACGGATGGCCTGTATACTGTTGGATGTCCATCCAACGGCCGTCGTGCTTCTTCAATCTCTGCTCTTCCTGCTCCAGCCGCTCAAACAAGCGCCAGCGGGACTGCCTGCTCCCTCCTCCCCACGGCCGACTGTGCTGCCGCGCAGGCCTCATCGCCCCACCGTACTCCCATCGCTGGCCTAGCCATCCCTCTACTCACCCACAGGAGGGCTTTGTCAACTTAGTCAATATGCACGACTGTAGCTCCAGTCACCGTACGATGTCCATCCAACGGCCGTAGTGCTTCTTCAACCTCTGGTCTTCTTGCTCCAGCCGCCCAAACCAGCACCGGTTGTGCCTCGTGCTCCTGCCTCCCGTGGCCGGCTGCGATGCGGCGGAGGCCTCACCGCCCCCTACTACTCCCACCACTGGCCAGGCCATCCCTCTACTCACCCACACCCCCTATTATTCTGCGGCGACGGCAGCCTCACACCGCAGCGAACCAGTGAACCCTCGTACTCCTCTACGCGTGGGCATCCACTGTCGCGTCTTCCCCGGCTCCGCGTCGTCCCCTTCCTAGGCCTCGCCGTCGTCCACCGCCCTGGTGCTCTCGGCGTGGCATGGTCAACGTGGTCAAGGAACGGCTTCCATCGTACGTGGACTGTACGTGGAGAGGCTGACAGCTAGGTCCATGGCCGCTGCAAGGAAGTGCCTCCTGATTACATGCAAAATAATTATTCCTCCACCTGACAGCGGGGACCCACCGGACGGGCCACCAGTATTTTTCAAAAAAAATCGTTTCCCCTGACTGCTGGGACCCTCCGGATGGGCCACCGTATTTCGCAGAAACCCCCCCCCCCCCCCCGCTGTCAGCTCGGACCCACCGGAAGTGCCTCCTTATTACGCACAAAAAAATGAATACTGCCCCGGCTAGCTGGGACCCACCTTGCTGGGAGGCTGACTTGTGGGCCTACTAAGTTGACGGGGACGAAGGGCTTTGTCAACTTAGTCAATATGAACGATTCTAGCTCCAGTGACCGTACGATGTCCATCCAACGGCTGTAGTGCTTCTTCAACCTCTGGTCTTCTTGCTCCTGCCGCCCAAAGCAGCGCCGGTCGTGCCGCATGCTCCTGCCTCCCGTGGCCGGCTGTGCTGTCGTAGAGGCCTCATCGCCCCCTACTATTCCCACCGCTAGCCAGGCCCTGTGGCGACGGCAGCCTCACACCGCAGCCGAACCAGTGAACCCTCGTAGTCCTCTCCGCGCGGGCTTCCACTGTCACGTCGTCCCCTTCCTAGGCCTCGCCGTCGCCCAACACCGTGGTGCTCTCCGTGCGGCGTGGTCAACGTGGTCAAGGAATGACTTCCATCGGAAGAGTACTATATGTGGAGAGGCTGACAGTTGGGTCCACGGCCACAACCCAGTTTTTTTGTGATTTGCCAAGTAAGTCGCTTTGTCAGGCCTGTTGGGCTGCAAATCTTTCAAGACGAGGAGAGCTTTCATTCGGCTGGCCGAGAAAATGGCCCATCAGTAATGAGAAATGGGTTGTACATTTTTAAAACACATCAAACCGGCAATTGGTTTTAAATATCTTTTTTTCATTTCAAGATTTTAAATTACATTAAATTTTATGCGTGGAGAATTTGTTGGATTTTATATTGATATACATTTATTTTTAAAATCAGTTTGAATGTGAGTCGAAATTTCGGGATTAAAAACAGTTCGGACCTTACCGAAATATGCAAAATTTCATATAATTTTTTAACCGTTGCCACAATATGGGCTGTAATGCTAACAAAAAGAATATGGGCTCCAAAAAAAACCTTAAAAATTAGCAAATGGGCTGTAAATTATTAGAAATAATGGCAGATGGGCTGTATGCTGTTTTCCACAGATTTGAGGATTTCCTAAAAAAAGGTTGACGCACAAGCACTGACTGTTGGATGTCCATCCAACGGCCATCGTGCTTCTTCAATCTCTGCTCTTCCTGCTCCAGCCGCTCAAACAAGCGCCAGCGGGACTGCCTGCTCCCTCCTCCTCATGGCCGGCTGTGCTGCCGCACAGGCTCACCGCCCGACCGTACTCCCATCGCTGGCCTAGCCATCCCTCTACTCACCCACACCTACTGTTATTCTCTGGTGACGGCAGACGAACCAGTAAACCCTCGTACAGTCGTACTCCGCTCCGCGTGGAAAACAACTGCCGAGTCTTCCCTGCCTCCGTGTCGTCCCCTTCCTAGGCCTCGCCGTCGTCCACCGCCCTGGTGCTCTCAGCACGACGTGGTCAACGTGGTCAAGGAAGGACTTCCATCGGACGTGGACTGTACGTGGAGAGGCTGATAGCTGGGTCCACGGCCGCAGCAAGGAAGTGCCTCCTTATTACATGAAAAATAATGATTCCTCCACCTGACAGCTGGGACCCACCGGACGGGCCACTGTATTTCGTGAAAAAAATGTTTCCCCCTGACTGCTGGGACCCACCAGCTACATCTTCGCACGCAAGGAAGTGCGTCCGGGCAAAAAAAAAACGATTCGCCCCCTGACTGCTGGGACCCACCAGCTACATCTTCGCAGGCAAGGTAGTGCCTGACAGTCGGGACCCACCTGGTCGAAGCGTACGTAGCGTTGTCATTCTGGTCGCGAACGTGCACGTACATACTGGTCGATGTAGAAGCCCTCCCGATGAACACGACCAAGCATTCCATTCCGACCCAGCTGGTTGGCTCCCACGCGTTCCGTTGCCTGCCGATGAACACGATGCATTCCGTTGCCTCTCCATGAACACGACTCATTCCGTTGCCTCCCCATGAACACGATGCATTCCGTTGCCTCCCCATGAACACGACGACGCTGTTTCTCTGTTCCGACCCAGCCATGTACATGAGCCCTGGCCGTACGGATGCGCGAGTAGGCGTTCGAGACCCCGCCCGTATGTACACATACGTGGCCGTATTTTCTTTCTTGCACCATGGCCACTGTACGTACGTGTACATGCTACGTGCGCGCCTCTACGACCAGTATGTACGTACACGTTCGGGACCAGAATGACAACGCTACGTACGCTTCGACCAGGTGGGTCCCGACTGTCAGGCACTACCTTGCCTGCGAAGATGTAGCTGGTGTTGGGTTTCGTAGTAATTTCAAAAAAATTCCTACGCACACGCAAGATCATGGTGATGCATAGCAACGAGAGGGGAGAGTGTTGTCTACGTACCCACGCACACCGACTGCAGAAGCGTTGACACAACGTAGAGGAAGTAGTCGTACGTCTTCACGATCCAACTGATCAAGCACCAAAACTACGGCGCCTCCAAGTTCGAGCACACGTTTAGCTCGATGACGATCCCCGGACTCCGATCCAGCAAAGTGTCGGGGAAGAGTTCCGTCAGCATGACGGCATGGTGACGATCTTGATGCACTACAGCAGCAGGGCTTCGCCTAAACTCCGCTACATTATTATCGAGGAATATGGTGGATGGGGCACCGCACACGGCTAAGGAATAGATCACGTGGATCAACTTGTGTGTTTCCGGGGTGCCTCTGCCTCAGTATATAAAGGAGCCAAGGGGGAGGGGGCCGCCGGCCAGGAGGAGGGTGCAGGAGGAGTCCTACTCCTCCCGGGAGTAGGACTCCCCCCCAATCCTAGTTGGACTAGGATTCCCCGAGGGGGAAAGAGAGAGAGGGGGGCTGGCCAGCTCTCCTAGTCCTAATAGGACTAGGGGAGGGGGGAGGCGCGCGGCCACCTTGGGCTGACCCTTTTTCCTTTCCACTAAAGCCCATTAAGGCCCATATGGCTCCCGGGGGGTTCCAGTAACCTCCCGGTACTCCGGTAAAATCCTGATTTCACCCGGAACACTTCCAATGTCCAAATATAGGCTTCCAATATATCAATCTTTATGTCTCGACCATTTCGAGACTCCTCGTCATGTCCGTGATCACATCCGCGACTCCGAACAACCTTCGGTACATCAAAATGCATAAACTCATAATACAACTGTCATCGTAACCTTAAGCGTGCGGACCCTACGGGTTCGAGAACAATGTAGACATGACCGAGACACGGCTCCGGTCAATAACCAATAGCGGGACCTAGATGCCCATATTGGCTCCTACATATTCTACGAAGATCTTTATCGGTCAGACCGCATAACAACATATGTTGTTCCCTTTGTCATCGGTATGTTACTTGCCCGAGATTCGATCCTAGTTCAATCTTGTTACTGGCAAGTCTCTTTACTCCTTCTTTAATACATCATCTCACAACTAACATATTAGTTGTAATGCTTGCAAGGCTTATGTGATGTGCATTACCGAGAGGGCTCAGAGATACCTCTCCGACAATCGGAGTGACAAATCCTAATCTTGAAATACGCCAACCCAACATCTCCCTTTGGAGACACCTGTAATGCTCCTTTATAATCACCCAGTTACATTGTGATGTTTGGTAGCACCCAAAGTGTTCCTCCGGCAAACGAGAGTTCCATAATCTCATAGTCATAGGAACATGTATAAGTCATGAAGAAAGCAATAGCAACATACTAAACGATCAGGTGCTAAGCTAATGGAGTGGGTCATGTCAATCCGATCATTCAACTAATGATGTGACCTCGTTAATCAAATAACAACACTTTGTTCATGGTTAGGAAACATAACCATCTTTGATTAACGAGCTAGTCAAGTAGAGGCATACTAGTGACACTTTGTTTGTCTATGTATGCACACATGTATTATGTTTCGGGTTAATACAATTCTAGCATGAATAATAAACATTCATCATGAAATAAGGAAATAAATAATAACTTTATTATTGCCTCTAGGGCATATTTCCTTCAGTCTCCCACTTGCACTAGAGTCAATAATCTAGATCACATCACCATGTGATTAACATCGATAGTTCACATCATCATGTGATTAACACCCATAGTTCACATCTTCATGTGACCAACACCCAAAGGGTTTACTAGATTCGGTAATCTAGTTCACATCGCTATGTGATTAACACCCAAAAAG
Source organism: Triticum urartu (assembly GCF_056163025.1). Taxonomy (NCBI): domain Eukaryota; kingdom Viridiplantae; phylum Streptophyta; class Magnoliopsida; order Poales; family Poaceae; genus Triticum; species Triticum urartu. Next base: position 56,280,175 of record NC_141875.1, on the reverse strand, counting down.
TACTAAGGTGTGATCATGTTTTGCTTGTGAGAGAATCTTAGTCTACGGGCCTGCCAAATTCAGATCCGTTTGTATTTTGCAAAATTCTATGTCTACAATGCTCTGCACGGAGCTACTCTAGCTAATTGCTCCCACTTTCAATATGTATCCAGATTGAGACTTAGAATCATCTGGATTAGTGTCAAAAACTTGCATCGACGTAACCGTTTTACGACGAACCCTTTTGTCACGTCCATAATCGAGAAACATATCCTTATTTTACTAAGGATAATTCTGACCGCTGTCTAGTGATCTACTCCCAGATCACTATTGTACTCCCTTGCCAAATCAGTGCAGGGTATACAATAGATCTGGTACACAGCATGACATACTTTATAGAACCTATGACGGAGGCATAGGGAATGACTTTCATTCTCTTTTTATCTTCTGCCGTGGTCGGGCTTTGAGTCTTACTCAACTTCACAACTTGTAATATAGGCAAGAACTTTTTCTTTGACTGCTCCATTCTTAAACTACTTCAAAATCTTGTCAAGGTATGTACTCATTGAAAAAACTTATCAAGCGTCTTGATCTATCTCTATAGATCTTGAAGCTCAATATGTAAGCAGCTTCATCGAAGTCTATCTTTTGAAAAACTCCTTTCAATCACTCCTTTATGCTTTACAGAATAATTCTACATTATTTCCGATCAACAATATGTCATTCACATATACTTATCAGAAATGTTGTAGTGCTCCCACTCACTTTCTTGTAAATACAGTCTTCATCGCAAGTCTGTATAAAACTATATGCTTTGATCAACTTATCAAAGCGTATATTCCATCTCCGAGATGCTTGCACCAGTCCATAGATGGATCGCTGGAGCTTGCATATTTTGTTAGCACCTTTAGGATTGACAAAACCTTCTGGTTGCATCATATACAACTCTTCTTTAATAAATCCATTAAGGAATGCAATTTTGTTTATCCATTTGCCAGATTTCATAAAATGTGGCAATTACTAACATGATTCGGACAGACTCAAGCATAGATACGAGTGAGAAACTCTCATCGTAGTCAACACCTTGAACTTGTCGAAAACCTTTTGCGACAATTCTAGCTTTATAGATAGTAACACTACTATCAGCGTCTGTCTTCCTCTTGAAGATCCATTTATTTTCAATTGCTTGCCGATCAACGGGCAAGTCAACCAAAGTCCAAACTTTGTTCTCATACATGGATCATATCTCAGATTTCATGGCCTCAAACCATTTCGCGGAATCTGGGCTCATCATCGCTTCCTCATAGTTCACAAATTCGTCATGGTCTAGTAACATGACTTCCAGAACAGGATTACCGTACCACTCTGGTGCGGATATCACTCTGGTTTACCTACGAGATTCGGTAGTAACTTGATCTGAAGTTTCATGATCATCATCATTAGCTTCCTCACTAATTGGTGTAGGAGTCACAGGAGCAAATTTCTGTGATTAACTACTTTCCAATAAAGGAGAAGGTACAATTACCTTATCAAGTTTTCTACTTTCCTCCCACTCACTTCTTTCGAGAGAAACTCCTTCTCTGGAAAGGATCCATTCTCAGCAACGAATTTTCCTTCGGATCTGTGATAGAAGGTGTACCCAAAATTTTTCTTTTGGGTATCCTATGAAGACGCACTTCTCCGATTTGGGTTTGAGCTTATCAGGTTGAAACTTTTTCACATAAGCGTTGCAACCTCAAATTTTAAGAAACGACAACTTTGGTTTCTTGCCAAACCAAAGTTCATAAGGCGTCGTCTCAACGGATTTTGATGGTGCCCTATTTAACGTGAATGCAGCTGTCTCTAATGCATAACCCCAAAACGATAGTGGTAGATCGGTAAGATACATCATGGATTGCACTATATCCAATAAAGTACGGTTATGACGTTCGGACACACCATTACATTGTGGTGTTCCAGGTGGCATGAGTAGTGAAACTATTTCACATTGTTTTTAACTGAAGGCCAAACTCGTAACTCAAATACTCTTCTCTACGATCAGATCATAGAAACTTTATTTTCTTGTTACGATGATTTTTCACTTCACTCTGAAATTCTTTGAACTTTTCAAATGTTTCAGACTTATGTTTTATCAAGTAGATATACTCATATCTGCTCAAATCATCTGTGAAGATCAGAAAATAATGATACTTGTCGCAAGCCTCAATATTCATCGGACCACATACATCAGTATGTATGATTTCCAACAAATCTGTTGCTCGCTCCATTGTTCCGAAGAACAGAGTCTTAGTCATCTTGCCCATGAGGCATGGTTCGCAAGCATCAACTGATTCATAATCAGGTGATTCCAAAAGCCCATCAGCATGGAGTTTCTTCATGCGCTTTACACCAATATGACCTAAACGGCAGTGCCACAAATAAGTTGCACCATCATTATTAACCTTGCATCTTTTGGTTTCAATATTATGATTATGTGTATCACTACGATCGAGATCCAACGAACTATTTTCATTGGGTGTGTAACCATATAAGGTTTTATTCATATAAATAGAACAACAATTTATTCTCTTACTTAAATGAATAACCGTATTACAATAAACATGATCAAATCATATTCATGCTCAACGTAAACACCAAATAACACTTATTTAGGTTCAACACTAATCTCGCAATTATAGGGAGTGTGCGATGATGATCATATCAATCTTGGAACCACTTCCAACACACATCGTCACTTCACCCTTAACTAGTCTCTGTTTATTCTGCAACTCCCGTTTCGAGTTACTAATCTTAGCAACTGAACTTGTATCAAATACTGAGGGTTTGCTATAAACACTAGTAAAGTACACATCAATAACATGTATATCAAATATACTTATGTTCACTTTGCCATCCTTCTTATCCACCAATCACTTGGGGTAGTTCCGCTTCTAGTGACCAGTCCCTTTGTAGTAGAAGCACTTAGTCTCAGGCTTAGGACCAGACTTGGGCTTCTTCACTTGAGAAGCAACTTGCTTGCTGTTCTTCTTGAAGTTCCCCTTCTTCCCTCTGCCCTTTTCTTGAAACTAGTGATCCTGTCAACCATCAACACTTGATGTTTTTCTTGATTTCTACCTTCGTTGATTTCAGCATCACGAAGAGCTTGGGAGTTGTTTCCGTTATCCCTTGCATATTATAGTTCATCACGAAGTTCTACTAACTTGGTGATGGTGACTAGAGAATTCTGTCAATCACTATCTTATCTGGAAGATTAACTCCCACTTGATTCAAGCGATTGTAGTACCCAGACAATCTGAGCACATGCTCACTAGTTGAGCGATTCTCCTCCATCTTTTAGCAATAGAACTTGTTGGAGACTTCATATCTCTCAACTCGGGTATTTTCTTGAAATATTAACTTCAACTCCTGGAACATCTCATATGGTCCATGACATTCAAAACGTCTTTGAAGTGCCGATTCTAAGCCGTTAAGCATGGTGCACTTAAACTATCAACTAGTCATCATATTGAGCTTGCCAAACGTTCATAACGTCTGTATCTGCTCCTGCAATAGGTCTGTCACCTAGCGGTGCATCAAGGACATAATTCTTCTGTGCAGCAATGAGGATAAACCTCAGATCACGGATCCAATCCGCATCATTGCTACTAACATCTTTCAACACAATTTTCTCTAGGAACATATCAAAACATATGAAAGCAACAACGCGAGCTATTGATCTATAACATAGATATGCTAATACTACCAGGACTAAGTTCATGATAAATTAAAGTTCAATTAATCATATTACTTCAGAACTCCCACTTAGAAAGACATCCCTCAAATCTTCTAAGTGATCACGTGATCCAAATCAACTAAACCATAACCGATCATCACGTGAGATGGAATAGTTTTCAATGGTGAACATCGTTATGTTGATCATATCTACTATATGATTCACGCTCGACCTTTCGGTCTCCGTGTTCCGAGGCCATATTTGTATATGCTTGGCTCGTCAAGTATAACCTGAGTATTCCGCGTGTGCAACTGTTTTGCACCCGTTGTATTTGAACGTAGAACCTATCACACCCGATCATCACGTGGTGTCTCAGCACGAAGAACTTTCGCACCGGTGCATACTCAGGGAGAACACTTCTTGATAATTTAGTGAGAGATCATCTTATAATGCTACCGTCAATCAAAGCAAGATAAGATGCATAAAAGGATAAACATCACATGCAATCAATATAAGTGATATGATATGGCCATCATCATCTTGTGCTTGTGATCTCCATCTCCGAAGCACCGTCGTGATCACCATCGTCACCGGCGTGACACCTTGATCTCCATCGTAGCATCGTTGTCGTCTCGCCAAGCTTATGCTTCTACGACTATCACTACCGCTTAGTAATAAAGTAAAGCATTACATCGCGATTGCATTGCATACAATAAAACAACAACCGTAAGGCTCCTGCCAGTTGCCGATAAATCGGTTACAAAACATGATCATCTCATACAATAAAATTCAGAATCATGTCTTGACCATATCACATCACAACATGCCCTGCAAAAACAAGTTAGACGTCCTCTACTTTGTTGTTGCAAGTTTTACGTGGCTGCTACGGGCTTAAGCAAGAACCAATCTCACCTACGCATCAAAACCACAACGATAGTTTGTCAAATAGACTCCATTTTAACCTTCGCAAGGACCGGGCATAGCCATACTTGGTTCAACTAAAGTTGGAGAGACAGTCGCCCGCAAGCCACCTATGTGCAAAGCACGTCGGGGGAACCGGTCTCGCGTAAGCATACGCGTAATGTTGGTCTGAGTCGTCTCGTCCAACAATGCCACCGAACCAAAGTATGACATGCTGGTAGGCAGTATGACTTATATCGCCCACAACTCACTTGTGTTCTACTCGTGCATATAACATCAACATAAATAACCTAGGCTCGGATGCCACTGTTGGGTTTCGTAGTAATTTCAAAAAAATTTCCTACGCACACGCAAGATCATGGTGATGCATAGCAATGAGAGGGGAGAGTGTTGTCTACGTACCCACGCAGACCGACTGCGGAAGCATTGACACAACGTAGAGGAAGTAGTCGTACGTCTTCACGATCCAACCGATCAAGCACCGAAACTACGACGCCTCCGAGTTCGAGCACACATTCAGCTCGATGATGATCCCCGGACTCCGATCCAGCAAAGTGTCGGGGAAGAGTTCCGTCAGCACGACGGCGTGGTGACGATCTTGATGCACTATAGCAGCAGGGCTTTGCCTAAACTCCGCTACATTATTATCGAGGAATATGGTGGCTGGGGCACCGCACACGGCTAAGGAATAGATCACGTGGATCAACTTGTGTGTTTTTGGGGTGCCTCTGCCTCAGTATATAAAGGAGCCAAGGGGGAGGGGGCCGCAGGAGGAGTCCTACTCCTCCCGGGAGTAGGACTCCCCCCCCCAATCCTAGTTGGACTAGGATTCCCCGAGGGGGAAAGAGAGAGAGGGGGGCCGGCCACATCTCCTAGTCCTAATAGGACTAGGGGAGGGGGGAGGCGCGCGGCCACCTTGGGCTGCCCCTTCTTCCTTTCCACTAATGCCCATTAAGGCCCATATGGCTCCCGGGGGGTTCCGATAACCTCCCGGTACTCCAGTAAGATCCCGATTTCACCCGGAACACTTCCGATGTCCAAATATAGGCTTCCAATATATCAATCTTTATGTCTCGACCATTTTGAGACTCCTCGTCATGTCCGTGATCACATCCGGGACTCCGAACAACCTTCGGTACATCAAAATGCATAAACTCATAATACAACTTTCATCATAACCTTAAGCGTGCGGACCCTATGGGTTCGAGAACAATGTAGACATGACCGAGACACGTCTCCGGTGAATAACCAATAGCGGGACCTGGATGCCCATATTGGCTCCTACATATTCTACGAAGATCTTTATCGGTCAGACCGCATAACAACATACGTTGTTCCCTTTGTCATCGGTATGTTACTTGCCCGAGATTCGATCGTCGGTATCCAATACCTAGTTCAATCTTGTTACCTGCAAGTCTCTTTACTCGTTCTGTAATACATCATCTCACAACTAACATATTAGTTGTAATGCTTGCAAGGCTTATGTGATGTGCATTACCGAGAGGGCCCAGAGATACCTCTCCGACAATCGGAGTGACAAATCCTAATCTCGAAATACGCCAACCCAACATCTCCCTTTGGAGACACCTGTAATGCTCCTTTATAATCACCCAGTTACGTTGTGACGTTTGGTAACACCCAAAGTGTTCCTCCGGCAAACGGGAGTTGCATAATCTCATAGTCATAGGAACATGTATAAGTCATGAAGAAAGCAATAGTAGCATACTAGACGATCAGGTGCTAAGCTAATGGAATGGGTCATGTCAATCCGATCATTCAACTAATGATGTGACCTCGTTAATCAAATAACAACACTTTGTTCATGGTTAGGAAACATAACCATCTTTGATTAACGAGCTAGTCAAGTAGAGGCGTACTAGTGACACTTCGTTTGTCTATGTATTCACACATGTATTATGTTTCGGGTTAATACAATTCTAGCATGAATAATAAACATTCATCATGAAATAAGGAAATAAATAATAACTTTATTATTGCCTCTAGGGCATATTTCCTTCAGCTGGTGGGTCCCAGCAGTCAGGGGGCGAATCGTTTTTTTTTTGCCCGGACGCACTTCCTTGCGTGCGAAGATGTAGCTGGTGGGTCCCAGCAGTCAGGGGGAAACATTTTTTTCACGAAATACGGTGGCCCGTCCGGTGGCTCCCGCTGTCAGGTGGAGGAATAATTATTTTGCACGTAATAAGGAGGCACTTCCTTGCTGCGGCCGTGGACCTAGCTGTCAGCCTCTCCACGTACAGTCCACGTCCGATGGAAGCCGTTCCTTGACCACGTTGACCACGCCGCGCCGAGAGCACCAGGGCGGTAGACGACGGCGAGGCCTAGGAAGGGGACGATGCGGAGCCGGGGAAGACGCGACAGTGGATGCCCACGCGTAGAGGGGTACGAGGGTTCACTGGTTCGCTGCGTTGTGAGGCTGCCGTCGCCGCAGAATAACATGGGGTATGGGTGAGTAGAGGGATGGCCTGGCCATTGGTGGGAGTAGTATAGGGCAGTGAGGCCTCCGCCGCATCGCAGCCGGCCATGGGAGGCAGGAGCACGAGGCACGACCGGCGCTGGTTTGGGCGGCTGGAGCAAGAAGACCAGAGGTTGAAGAAGCACTACAGCCATTGGATGGACATCGTACGGTCACTGGAGCTAGAATCATGCATATTGACTAAGTTGACAAAGCCCTCCGCCCCCGTCAACTTAGTAGGACCACAAGTCAGCCTACCACTATACTAGGTCCCAGCTAGCAGGGGGAGTATTCATTTTTTTGTGCGTAATAAGGAGGCACTTCCTTGCGTGCGAAGATATAACTGGTGGGTCCGAGCTGTCAGCGGCGGTAACGTTTTTTTTTGTGAAATACAGAGGCCCTTTCGGTGGGTCCCTGATGTCAGGTGGAGGAATCATTATTTTGCGCGTAATAAGGAGGCATTTCCTTGCGTGCGGTCGTGGACCCATCTGTCGGCCTCTCCACGTAAAGTCCACTTCAAATGCATGTCGGTCGTTGACCACGTTGACCAGGCCGCGCCGAGAGCACTAGGGCGGTGGACGACGGCGAGGCCTAGGAAGGGAACGACGCGGAGGTAGGGAAGACTCGGCAGTTGTTTCCCATGCGGAGGGGAGTACGACTGTACGAGGGTTTACTGGTTCGTCCGCTGTCGCCGGAGAATAACAGCAGGTGTGTGTGAGTAGTGGGATGGCTAGGCTAGCGATGGGAGTATGGTGGGGCGGTGAGGCTTGCGCGGCAGCAGAGCCTGCCGCGGGGAGGAGGGAGCAGGCATTCCCACCGGCGCCTGTTTGAGCGGCTGGAGCAGGAAGAGCACAGATTGAAGAAGCACGACGGTCGTTGGATGGCCATCCAACAGTCACTGCTTGTGCGTCAACCTTTTTTTAGGAAAGCCTCAAATCTGTGGAAAATAGCATACAGCCCATTTGCTAATTCTTAAGGTTTTTTTGGAGCCCATATTCTTTTTGTTAGCATTACAGCCCATATTGTGGCCACGGCTAAAAAATTATATGAAATTTTGCATATTTCGGTGCGGTCCGAACTGTTTTAAATCCCGAAATTTCGACCCACATTCAAACCGAATTTAAAAATAAATGTATATCAATATAAAATCCAACAAATTCTCCACGCATAAAAATTAATGCAATTTAATGTCTCGAAATGAAAAAAAAAAGATATTTAAAGCTAATTGCCGGTTTGATGTGTTTTAAAAATGTACAGCCCATTTCTCCTTACTGATGGGCCATTTTGTCGGCCAGCCGAATGAAAGCTCTCCTCGTCTTGAAAGATTTGTAGCCCAACAGGAATGGCAAAGCGACTTACTTGGCAAATCACAAAAAAGCTGGGCTGTGGCCGTGAACCCAGCTGTCATTCCATTTGTTTTTTTAGTCTATTTGGTGGGCTGGGTGAAACAATGATGTAGCATCTATGCAGCCCATTTAAATCCCATTTGCATTTTTCTCGAAAGCCGTGGACTTGCTGGGCTGGGGGAAAATATCATGTTGGGCTAGACGGAGAAATGTTATAAAAACATAAACACATGATTGCACGTTAGTAAAATCTTTGCAAGCCTATGTACGCAATCACTAGGAGTTAACTTACCAAGTTATATATAAACAATTATTATTATTATTTTGTAAGAACTTTCAACTTACGAAATAAAATATCATTTTAATTTGATGAGTTAATAGTATGTGGGGTATTATTATTATTTAGGCTAGACGTGGGACAGTTGAGTTGGTTCTAGGGGAAAGTACTGGGAGAAAACTCAGTTTACATCGAAAAAGAAAGTGGGAGAAAATTCAGAGACCTGTTGGGTCCACCTGAGGAGAGGAATATGTTGGGAGGAAGGAGATTCAAAGCACGGCAGCCGAGTGAACTAGTTTTTTTACGGACAAGTGAACTCGTTTACATACATAAGCAAATTGCCACTAAAAAGCAATCAGGTTAATGGGTTCTTAAAATAAATATTTCGGACAAAACAGATAATTACGACACATAGGCTAATGCATGAAACACTCACATGATAAAGGTGCTTATAAACATATAAAGTACAACATCTAGACCTTCCTGGCAAGCTTGATCATGACGATGTGGCTGTCCGTGTACTCATCGGTTAAGGGAAGCAGACACGCCCTCATGTCCAAGATCTGCATGTACATGTCGTAGCATGCGTATGCGCCCTTGGCCGCGTAGGTTATGTAGGCTAGATTCGGAGGTACCTCCCACGTGTTCAGGTCGTCTTCTTTCATGTTGGCGTATCAGGGGTCGATGATGGTCTCAGCGAGGTCAACCACAGAGTCCTTCTCCTGCCCGTTGCTGATGATCTTGTATTGCTTCTGGATGTCGACAGGCTTTTTGCACCAGATAGCCAAATCATCGCGTTCTTCCTTCTCTCCACCGTACCAAAGGTGCAGTCGGCGCTGCCGATGAAACGGGCGAATGCTCCAGAACCTGGTGCAGCCATAGGACTGAGGCGAGGCAGAGCTTCACCGAGTCCGTATCATTGGTGTACATCACATTCAACTTGGGGCAGCCATAGGACTGAATGGTGAACTCAAAGGGGAACTCCTTGCTGAAGTCCATATCCAGCAGGCTCACCCCTCGGATCGCCATTGGAGTCTCTTCGAGTGAACGAGTGTGTAGGCGGCGGCAGCAGTTCGTTTTTCAGCTCTTGGAGAACTGGATTCAACAGTAAGCTGAGTGTGTATAGGCGACAACAGTTACTACCCCTCCCTCATCCGCTGTATGCCCGGCAGAAGATGCACCCTCGGCCACACGTCGTTTCACGAGCGGGTCTGTATTGTACTGTAATAACAGGAGTTAGTGGTCACTTTACTTAAATTTAATTAGCTTTAATAGAAATTTGTACTTAAAACAAGCAATGCATTCGCTCGTTCTATCAGTGCCACAGGATCAACAGGCACAACAATTAGAATTATTATTCTCAGGACACACACTATTCACATTTGTCGCACTTTCACAAAAGATAATACTACTGAGTTTGAACTGTTTGTTATGGTTGTTGTCCTCTGCATCATCATGCCGTGTTTCCCAGCTTGCAAGATTCAGAACCAAAAAATAAGATCCAAATAATAAGTACAACAAAGATGCCTACACATCTCATTGATTCCCAGTTTGCAAGATTCAGAACCAACAAATGAGATCCAAATAATAAGTACAACAAAGATGCCTACACATCTCACCGATTCCCAGCTTGCAAGATTCAGAACCAACCCATTAGAGCCTTTTGATAAAGTGAATATTGGGATTAAATCCATCTTTGCTAGCCATGTCATACAATCGAAGAACTTGGCGAATGCTCTTGACCATCACAACATCTGTAGTTGAGTATTCCTGTTTGCACAACACGTTTGCACAGCACAAACAAGGAGACATGAGAGCATGATTTCGCTTTAATAGCGGCCTCCTTGAACTCAACCTCCAGCTCTACTTGGATGAGGTCTGCCTGGAGTTCCATGATTCAATTCATGCGCCTTTTTCTGTAGTTCACCTGAAATGAAGCAAAGATTGCATCATTCAGCTAGCAAGAAGTACTTGCTCTTGTGAGCTGGCAGATTCTTCTTTAGTAGTTGCACTAAAATTGAGGAACATTAAGGTTGGCTGTCCGGCTCATGTAAGGTGCAACTATAATTTTCTTATCCTTTTGTGCAGTTCCACTAAAATAAAGTGCCATTGTGGTGACAGTGATGGCTCCATCTTGCAAAGGATAATAAAATGTTGCACGAGATTACCAGCAGAACTTGACGGAGATTTTGGAAACTCCAATCACTATTTTGTGCAGTTCCACCAAAATTGAGAGATGTTGCCCACATGACATTTTAGTTGAACTGCACAAGACACTCATTCCAAAAAAGTGTTTTCTGCAGTTCACCAAAAGGTCACAATAGCAACAAGGTGAAATGGATATCCCTATCTAAACAAAAAGATAGAAAGTAAACAGTTGATGGTCAATAAGAATATATGAAACATATACAAAATGAAAAGAAGCATCTTAATTATGTTCATGGCAATCACGCAGGGACAATAGAAATTTTAAAACGTCAGTGATGCTTCATGTTACCAGAAGCATTACGATCAACAATGAGATTCCTCAAATATGGGATTACTTTAATGGTAGCATTGCTTATTTACCAGACACAGTAAATCAACAGCAGCTAAAGAGTTGGTTTAAGGGCATGGGACCGTGGGGTCACCAGGACACTCAGCAGCGTAAAGGAGCAACTTACTTATCATACTGGGGAAAACAGCAGGAGTGCCATTGTACTATGTGAGGGAAGCAAAGCTAATCCTGGAGACCTTTTACTATGTGAGGGCAGCAAATCTAATCCTGGAGACCTTTTACTATGTGAGGGCAGCAAATCTAATCCTGAGACCTTTTACTATGTGAGGGTAGCAATCTAATCCTGGAGACCTTTTACTATGTGATGGCAGCAAATCTAATCCTGGACATACTCTGTTGACTTGTCCACCAGACGCCACTTTCTATCCTTTTTTCAAGCAATAATAGATCTGTTCCTTATCCAGTTTGTACTGCGTTTTCCCATTATTTCCCTTTTCAACCAAGAGACCGGTTGGGTATCCGGTCTCTACTACTTTCACCATATTATTTCCTCTTTGAATCAAGTCCTAGATTCATGCTACAACTTTCCCCCCTTTCTTCGTTGTTTGAACAAAGCCCTAGATTCGAATGAATGAAGTAGCTTTACCTCTAATAATACTAAAAATTTAGGTGGCTTTGGAAGAGATGATGGGAGTAGAAAAAGACGCACATGCAGACACATGGGGAGCCGGGGCAGTAGAGCAAAGCCGCTTTCGAAGAACTTATACCTGAGGGTCGCCGCGATGTCGGCGGCGGCAGGTCGGATCTGCGGACAATACGGCAGAGAGGAAGAAGGGTCGGAGGACCTCCCGAGCCGACCATGTGTCGGAGAGAACGGCACGGGCACATGATCGGGCCCCTCCGGCAGCTGTGGGTTTCCTCCCTCGGTGGCGATGACCGCGTGAACGATGCACCTTTTAGTCCTCTACACACACCGGCCGAAGGGATACGACCGGATCTGTGACCAGCGGTGAGCAGAGAGAAAATGTCGGTACCGCTGTCTTGTTTATATCTGGAGAGGATGAGAGAATGAAGAGAGCAACCCTAGTAAAGCAAGCGCTTAGGCCCCTGCGTCCATATATAGTGGAGTGATTATATTTTTTCTCTCCACAACAAGTGTTTCAATTTGTGTACGTGGCATTAAAGAAAAAAAACTCTCTATTTAAGGTGACTACTGTACGACTCCTACTTACTACTAGTAGTACTACAATATTGTTCACTTTTGCTCCCCGCCCCTCCATTCATTGAACAACCCCATGGGTGAATAACATACAGTCAGTACTGTATTTATATAGAACGAACAAGCTCGAACTGTTTACCCATAGTTAAAAGTTGAAGACTATTTTTTTTAAAAAAAAACTTCGAGACGGCCACATAGCATGGAGCCGACCCCAACGATTTTAAGCTTACAGGCACGGTACACGCTATCCTAGACTACTATACACATGAAACTGCCACACGAGTGTCCGGCTGCGCTTGGCTCTTCGCCTCTTCGGGAAGTCGAACAATGATGGAATACTACTGCACTGGAGGAGTACTATAGTACGCTTCTGGCCATCTGACACCGATTGAACTGCTGCATGTCCATCGCGCGCGGGAGGGAGAGCGTGTAGTGAAAGCTTCTCCTAGTCTTGCCAGCCACCACGCTCATGGATGAGGGAGGGACGCTCCCGCCTTTGCGTGTATGATAGGTCGGCCCTACAGGTGTGTGGCCAACCTGTCATACAGCCAAAGGCATGTGCAGTTAAGTCCACGAGGGAGAGGATAATCAAACTTCTCGTTGATGTACGAGTTGACGTGACACATCAAAGCACTGCACTCGATATATTTCAATAATTTGCGTGTGTGACTCCCAGATGCAGAGGCCGGGGGTCATCATCCTCCTTTTCGAGAAAAAATAGATGCGTGTGTGAGAGGAAGAGTGTGTGTGTGCACCTCTTCTCTTCCTGTATAACGTACTACTAAACTCAGAGTACAAGTTTTTGTGGGTGGCACGATGGTGCGTGCGAGAAATCCCGAGAGATAGGTTTAATGCATTAATTGCAATGCATGCATGCATAAAGTACATGCATTGGTCAATTTTCTCTTAATACTTGCATGCAATGATTTAATGCACCTTGGAATCTGAACATGTGTTGGGGACAACCAAATTGTGCCTTATAAAATGGAAAAACTAAAATTTTGAGATAAGCCCTATAAAACCGGAAAGGAGGGAGTAGAAAAAGTAGTACTCCATCCGAGAATAGTGCCCCACTTCGAAACTAGAACCGTCAATAAATTTTGAGCTTGCGTCTCATCACATTCCAAATTACTCCACGCTATATTGAATTGCAAACCTGTTCGCACCGATCACAACCTAAACGGTTTCCCACTTAGGAGCGTATTAGTACTCGGTTATAAATACTAGTATGCCAAGATGACTACACATTCCTCCTCAACTCCTCATCCACAAAAACAAACAAGTCATTCAGCATCCTTCCCTTTCGTCTGCCATGGCCAGCGTGAGTTCTGGGTCGAGAGATTGCCACCAGGGAGAGGCAAGCACGGAAGCGGAAGCACAAGAGATGTCCCGCCTCGCTGCGAGAGCAGCCGACATGTCCCGCCGCGCGGAAGTAGCAGCACAGAGGTCCCACCGTGCCGCTGAAGCAGCACGGAGGTCCCGCCGCGCCGTCGATGCAGCAGACTGGTCCAGCCGCGCCTCGGAAGCAGTAGAGATGTCCCTCCGTGCCACGAATGCAGTAGAGATGTTCTGCCGCGCCGCGACGGCCTGGGAAAATTTCTCGCGGGCATGCGACGACTGTTACAGGCGCATACATGCGATCGTCCATAGCCAGACGGATCAGATCTCCTGCTAGGCGAGGTTGCAGGACGACATGATAGCCTCGTTTGAATAGGCTACCGGTGTCATCTGGCAACTAAGGGAGGGCAATGAGAGGCTCCGGGCCGAGCGCAACCTGCTGAGGGAGAAGATCGTCCGAAGTGCAGACCTGCAGGAGGAGACTAGTGCCTTGTTGAAGAAACTTATGGACGAGAATGACATGCTCTGCAACGAGTGCCAAAGGCTGTTGGAGGAATCCGTGGATGTTGTCAAGCAGCATCTTGAGGACACGAAAGAGCTCATTGCCGCTCGCCGTGGAGACTAGTTTCCTGGTTTCTTTTGATGTAATAATAGGTTTAGGATGTGGATTGTGTCGTCGGTTGTGAAATGTTGGGTTCAAGCGCGGATGTTTGGCCTTTGTTGGCCTCTTGGGATGTTGTGATTTCAATCTGGTAGCTTTTAGTCCTTCGTGTTAGGCTGGAGTTGTGCTGAACTTCTTGTGAATTGTGGTGCTTTTCAGTAATGAAAATTGGAAGGGGCAAGCCCTTCTTTGATCAAAAAAAATTAATCATCCTTATATATTCATCAGTCTTGCTATAAGTTGCAGTAGATGCTATATGGGTCCGTCGGATCTTACATCAAGATCCGTGCTTTCAGATTTTCATTTTTCTCTCTTAATTCTCAGTAGAGTGAGACATAGCCACACCATTAAACAGAGGCTCGGGCACCATTAATGGAGACGTTGGGAGAGAGGTGGACGGCAGATGGAGGTCAAAGGGCTCTCCTCCTGATAAGCACGCGCAGGGGTCTGATTGCACGCCTCTCGTACTCAAATAGCTACCCTGCACGTCGCCTCCTAGCTAATAAAAAAGGGGACGCATGGCGACACGTAAATGGTACTAGTAAGTAGAATGCCCACGGTTTCAATAATACTTGTGTTTCCAATTGTAACGTGACAACACTTCTTCCAAAATGACTTTGTTGATTGTTAATGTGTGCGCCTTCGCAAATCGGACTGCAAATTTACCACAGCATGTTGGTGCCATGTCATGGCACCAAGCCAAGTTTCATTATTTTCATGCGTGTTTTGGATTTATAGGAATTAAAAAACTAAGTTTCTCAATGTTTCCAACGCAGCCACGACGCCCAAAATTTTGAATTTCATTCCCATTTCTTGCATGGAACCTAGAAATTTACCCGAGGACACACATGTGATGTTTCAACCAACTTTGGTGCACTGGAACATGTGCTTGTATTTCAAATTTGAATTATGCACACAAAGGTGACACATTCCCTCCCAGAACCACGAGCCTTCTTGAGAGAAGCTCCGATTTGCAAGAAGCTTATACCAAAATTTGTTCCTATTCGGCCAATTTTTTTTTACCACGGCATGGTACTACCATGACATGACACCATGCCAAGTTTCATGATTTTAAAACCAAGTTTCTCAATGTTATCGACCGAGCCACGATGCCCAGATGTTTGAATTTTATTCTCATTTTTTGCATGGTACCTACTCCCTCCTTCCATCTATATAGTGCCTACTGTGTTTTTCAAGACAGCCTTTGACTATTGACAAGATTAATAGCACATGAGATGTATACTATGCAAATTATATTATTGGAAGCTCCTTTGACATACAAAATTGAAGGTATGCTTTGTGTAAGTTGCATGTCATATATTATTGCTCTAACGTTTGGTCAAAGTTAGCCTCGAAAAACGCATTAGGACCTATATGCATGAGAGCAGTCGACTTCGAGAGAACGTGTTTGTTCGAGAGACACTGAGGAAGACTACTATATATCGATGGTGCATGTAGGTGGGAATTAAACTAAGGGATGGTCTTATTGGTTTCGTGAATATAGGGGAAGAGTGAGAGGCGGGGGGGGGGGGGTAGCTAGAAGGAGATTGTTAAGTGTGAGTGTGTGTTTTACCCATCTAGGCGGAAGTTATGTGCACAAAAGAGGAGAACGATTCGATGTGGCATTACGATTGAGGGTAATTAACTACGTATGGAGACATAGAGACCTTGAACGTGCATGTGTGAGAGGTATACATGTATACGTGGGATGTGTGTGTGTGTGCGCGTGCGCATGATCGAGATAAAAGAAAGAAGACATAAGTCATAAGATCAACGACATAGGAGAGACGGATCGGTATGACAATATGCATGCATGTGAGAATGCATGGAAGAAGTCCCGACAATTGAGCATGTGTTTTTGTCTTTAAGAGATAGTGGCGTGGGCTGGAGCATGCATCTATGGCGAGCAGAGGGAGTGAGGCGCAACGATTGTGCAAAAGAGACCAACCTATAAATGCATTCTCACATCCGTGCGAGAAAGAAATGTTGACGGAGAAACTACACATAGATACAGAGATGGAGATGCTAGCTAGAGGGACATCTGCTAGTTTGGGTGTTGGAGATGACCGTCGGGTGGTTCAAAGGGTGAAGTTATATATGTGTGTGAGAGGGCACTTGACTACATGTAGAGAGAAACATATGTAGTGTGCGTGATAGGAATGAAGAGTGAGGGCGAGAAAGAAGGTTGATGGAGAAACAGATAAATAGAAAGATAAAGATGCTAGATAGTGTGCGTTAGAGATAGGAGTCGAGTGGATCAGAAGGCTGGGTTATGTGTGTAGGTGTGAGAGATATAGAGAGAGGGTGCGTGTGAGTCACATACAAACAGATATCAGAGAGAAATGAGATCCAGATAGACGGAGTTTTGTGTCTACGAGAGAGAAAGATATTTCACAACGGGAGTGATAGCTAGAGAGACATACGAGGGAACGCAAGATATCTCTAGGGAGAGAGGGTGTGTGTGAGCGACATACAAGAGAACAATGGAGAAATATGAGACCCTGGGAGACAGAGTTTGTGTTTGTGTGTGAGAAAGAGATATTGATGAGGAAGAGTCGTAGGTTCTCATATCTAAGGAGCGAAAGACATCTCTGTATGAGGGGTGTGCAAGTGGCACACATGGGAATAGTAGAGGGAAATGAGACCCCAGGAGACAAAGTTTTGTGTTTGTGTGAGAGAAAGAGATTCCACATGGAGAATCATAGTTAGAGACACATAGCAGGGAGCGAGATATACTTAGAGAGAGATAGAGTGATGAAGGTCGAGGGAGAGAGTACCGTTAGTGTGTTATGAAGATAAAAGATCATTGTCGACATACATGTAGCACGAGAGATACCTGAGAGACGATGAATGTGTATAGGTCCAGAGAGATAGTCCTATATAAGCATGAGTGATAGCTATATGAGACGAATATCTGGATTAAAGGGGATTCAAATATTTAAACTGGAGATCACGACATCGATAATATCATAACGCAAATTGGTGTATCAAACATGCATATTCACTTGAATTTGGGCACACGTGTAATTTTATATAGTTTATCAATATTGGTGATCCATAGATTCTTCAATTACAAACAATGCATGGTTTATATGCAATTAATGTCTAAACGGTATTACACTATATGTTGCGTGTGTGAAACACATTATACATGTTTGAGAAGTAAAAAAACCCGCATGAAACACACATTAATTGGAGACAGTTAGCGAGGAATGCATACATTGGATTTCAACATAAAGTGGTTTCAAATATTTGAAAATCCAAATTGATGGATACAACCTTATGTATCTGAGATCATGCCATCTGTAAACAATATTTATGTATAAATGGTGTTGTGCTTTTGAAAGTATATATATAAAAAAATTATGTATATAGAATGTAATTCCAATTGAAAATGGATCCCGCCCGAAAAAAATAGAATACAAATGGGATTCGAATTGAGTTGGCACGGTAAACGTGCACTCTGCAAAATTTGAACGAAGCGGGGAAAGTCGCAGTAACCGCCCGAAACCAAAATCTGCGAGATGGAAATCACTACTGGCTTTCCCTGCCATGCAAAGCATATATGCTGGGTTTCTATAGGTTTCGATAGGGGTAGGTTTGTAATTTCACCCAAACGTGACGTAACCACCTCTCACCCGGATTTATACACGGTGGGCGCCAAAACACAGTGTGTCCTCGACCGAAATCGACTTCCTCCCAGATTCATATTCATACACGCTGGGCGCCAAAAACAAACTCTCGTCGGCAAATATTCGGTGTATGCGAGATTACCGTCCTATCCCCAACCGACTAGTGTTGCTGTGATGTAGTAGAAATTTGAAACGGGGGCTAAGTTTGTAAATTTCCTCGCATTTGAGATAAGCGCGCCCTGAATACATGGTTCCCCCTTCCTCTCTACCTCCCTTTTCCCCATTCGTACTCCGTGGGCGCCAAAACAACCTCTCCACCCCACCCTCCTCCGTCCGCCGCCGTCCGCCACCCCATCCACCGCCGTCCTCCTCCACCATGCCGGAGCTGATACCCCGACGCTGCCGTCCATTACAAGAGATCGACCTCTCTCATCCATGGCTTCGGACCAGGATCCTTGCATCCCATCCTCTCGCTTCATCCCCGCCGTCGTCCACCTTGCCGGCGCTGCTCCTACGACCGTCTCGTCCACCGCGCCCCGCCGCCACCGTCTACCCTCCTAGATCTGCTTCCACGTGGCCGACAGCCATCGCTACCGCAGCACCGTCAAATTCTCAGCAGATGCATACACGGCGCCGCACCAGAGGCGACACTCTTTCGTATCTCCTCAACTTATTTATCGCAGCAAGAAAATAGATCGCCACTGCTTTACTCTGATTTCTTGTCTTGGTTGCGAAGTTGCCTTTGTCCGGTTTGCACCTTCAGATCCGCCATGGCATGCTCAACACCATACTCGCAATGCTTATGGTTCTCCCCTTTTATATTCCACACTAGTTAAATCACAGTAGACTAAATTTCAAAATTGGGTCGGTCGATTTTTCAGAGCTCGCCGGAGTTCGCCGATGCGATCGAAGGGGCTCGGGTGGTTGTGGGGCCTCGCCGAACGAAGAAAACTCGACGCGGGTGGGGGTTGGGGTGGGGGTGGGGGTGGGGGTGGCGGAGGAACACAGGCGGTGGGGGCCGGTGGTCCGGCCGTCGGCCCGTGCGGTGTTCTGTATGGGAAGAATCAGAGACAAGGAAGAAGAAGGGTTAGGAGACGTAGGATCTTCATCCAACCGCCTGAAATGGTCGAGAGACAGCTAGGAGTTGCATTCTTAATGCACTCTGGTTCATCATGTGTGGGCACTGCGCAACCAACATTTTATTATCCAAAATCTGCTTGCTCTTCTTTACCATGTTCCTCTTCCGTTCTTCTTTAATATGTACTCTCTCCGTTCCTAAATACAAGTATTTGTATAGATTCCACCATGGACTACATATGGAGCAAAATGAGTGAATCTACACTCTAAAATGTACCTAGATACATCTGTATGTGATCCATAGTGGAAATCTCTACCAAGACTTATATTTTGGAATGGAGGGAGTATGATAGTAGTACAGTATGTTCCTTGTACTGAAGATAAGCATGGACATTTGCAGTGTAGAGGTCTATACGGTCGGTTGTGATGGACACTTTGAGCCTCTTTGATTCGTAGGATCTTGTAAACATAGGAATAGGATTCGTAGCGGCATGCCCACTTGAATCTTATCAGAATAGCAAGGAAATGCGGGGAGCTGTGTCGCGTTTGAGAGTTACATTGATATTAACAGTACCGCACCTTCACTTGAAGAGAGCTGGTATCTGAAGCCTTTCTAGCCGTACCGGCAATACTAGCACATATATTCCAGCAAGTTCCACTTTGCTGATTTTACTCTGATGCTTAAGGTTTCCCCGTTATGTCTACACTATGATCTGTGTAGCTACTTTGTGTCGCACTAGCAGCAGTCCACTCTTGAAGCTAAACACTTCAATGACTTACAAAATTGGCACCAAGGCATTGAGTGCCATTCTGGATGCAATGAAACTCATACGCTCCCCACCTGTTGATTCTTGTTCAGAATATCATCCTAATGACTATTCTAACCTCGAGGAGTCAAAGGCAGATGGCCTGTCCTGTTCACCCATCAAGGTGTCTGTTCTAATTTGGCAATGTTTTATTGATTGCGCGTATCTTGCATATGTTGTCTTGCATTTCTTCTGCTTTGTTGCACCGCCATCTGCTTAGTTTACTCATCATATATTTCGAGATGCCATGCCCATCCATTATCAATACATATTCCATCTGTCATCATACCATGTTTTTCCACTCAAATGTTGTTCTTGTGCATCAGACATCAAATAGGAAGAGGGTGATTGCCGAACCTGAAGGAGCACCACCAAAGTCCTTGAAAAACGTGGTGGTGCCGGAGAAATCAGACAACACCCCACTTATATTGGCTGTACAACCAGTGACACAAAACGTAGGACCGACTCCAGCAGACTGTACCCATACTTTACTGGCCACACCACTAGCCCCACCACACAGGACCTGCACTCCAGCAAAAGGTATACCGATTTCATTTGCCATAGCACTAGCTGTACCATAGAAAAATTCCACTCCAGCAAAAAGTACAGCAAGTCCACTGGCCGAAGACCTATCTCAACTGTAGAGACGGCCAATTCCTGCAGATTGGAACCCCATTCCATTTATTCCCAATTTAAAAGACTATGCTTTCAATGTTGTTAGGGACTACGTGCATATATTCCCATCATGGGAAGATTATTGTGAAGACAAACACCATTTCACATCTTCCTGTCCAACTTACGTGTAAGTGCTATTATTCATGGATATTATTTTCCTGTTTTCAGCTGATTGAACACATGAATGATTTACATTACATTGTTGTAACTAGGTGAGGGTCAATCTGGATAGTCATGACGAGCAAAGCTTGCTTGTGCTTTTCAAGGAAGCATTGCAGCAGTATCGGTGTTACCTGAGGAAATCACACTTTGATGGCAAGTCTATAAACGAATTTCCGGTGAAGTCTCATGTGCTAAATTTAGAAGACATTGAATGGAAAAACTTTTTTTGCACTGGTCTCGTTCCCAGGATGAGGTACTGTCTATGAAATCACATGACAATTTGAACTTCTACTTTTTCGCATGTGCCTTACGGATCTTTTTTGCAGGAAGACGAATTCCGGTTTCACAAGAACGACAGGATATCGCAAATATGGTGCCCGCTGCTTTGCTCTTGTTAGTACCTGTTGTCCTGTATCACTGTACTTGCATACATACCTGGTTCATTATGTGACAGCAGTATGCATGATAGCTTGCTTATCAATTGTTCGCTCCAAATTATCTGATCTGTATGAATGGTTACATTAGTGTAGAATATATCCAATGCCAATGTTTTTTTAGCTCTGCATTGTTCTTGTAAGTACATGATGTCCTTTATCAGTGTAATTATAATGATAGGTAGTTGTTCATGTACCATCACTCTGCAGCTTATTTTCCTTTGCCCTCCATTTTCTACACATCAGATCTATATTTACTCTTACCATAAGGTTGGTACTGAAGAAGTTTAGCTGTGCATTGCTCTTGGCTGTACCTTTTGCATGTATCGCTGCACTTACATTTATAGCTACTTGGTTATGTAGCATCACTCTTCATCTTATCTTAAATATTCTCCATTTTTTTGTATATTATCACATCTATATTTACTCTTAACAAAATGTAGAATAAAGGCAATGCTTTTGAAGAAGATTCTATGGTAAACTTCTTGAATTGCCCTTCATCAGCATGGACAAGGCCTTTATAGAGCCTGTCTTCACCAATAATGTAAGTTTGTCCATCTCAAGCCTTCAAACTTTGTTGTATATATTTGGTTAGGCATGACTGTAACAGCTGTTTATTTTTGGTGTTTGCATCAAATTGCTTGTTTAAAGTTTATTATGTAGTTCATAAACAAAAGTTTGTCCTTTCTCAATTTAAGTTTTCAGTTGTACAACCAACTTCCTTCTTCATACCATGTAAATTAAACTATACAGAGCAAGTGATCTTCTTTTGCACTGCATGTATGCTTCTGTTCTTCATCCGTCCAGTGGTGTGGTGAACCTACCCACTACAGCACAATGTCATATTCTGCAATGTCTTAACTATGAACAATGTCATATCATTCTACTATTATTTGAACCATCTCTTTATTTGCCAATTTGAAATGGTATAAATTGACAGCACACTAACCATTGATACTTATGAGTTCTTGATCTGTAATCCAGTGGTTTCGTGAAGCTGCCAACTCCTTCACAATGTCATTTCCTGCCATGTCTTGACCTGAACAATACCATATTGTGTTAATGCAAATTTAAACTGTGTCACTTTATTCGTCAGTAAGAAATGTGATGAATTGTCAGCACTGATACTTTTATGTGCAAAACCTGTCATATGTCTGCTTGTTTATCTTTTAGAGTGAGGAAGATAAAAGTGTTGAACAAGCGCAGTCTCATCATCTTGCTCAGCTACTTGCGCTGCAGCTCCCCAGTAGGGCTAACCTTTCTTGAACTCTATTGAAGTGCTGTCGGTTTTGTATATTATTTTGTCGGCGTGTTTATTTGCACTGGTGGCGATCTGTGATGCCCAGTGTATGTAATCTGCTATCTGCTTGTGCTTTATTATCATAGTGGCGAACTATGATGCCCAGTGGATGTAATATGTCGTAATTTCTTTATTGGATAGTATAGGTTTTTTCTTATTCACGATGCTGCAGTTATTTTGCTGTTTATATACACTATCTTCGCAGTAAACCGGCCAAACCGTAAAATTACGGTACATAATCGGGCCGTCATGCAATCACGATGTAGGTTGGGCCTGAAACGTGCCGATCAGCTCACGGGCCGGCAGCAGCCCGAAGTGAACACCGACCCATGATTGTGCGAATCAAATCACGGGCTTTTAACAGGCTAAAAAATGTCTCGGTCCTTGTTTGGCCCAATCAGATATCGGCTGCGAGCAGGCCGCATGAGAACCGGGCCGTAGTTAGGCCCAACTATATGACGGGCTTTTAACAGGCTGAAATTAATATAGGGCCGAAACGTTAAACGGGCCCTTAACAGGCCAAAACTAATATCAGGCCGAATTACTAAGTGGGCCTTTAGCAAGTGGGCCCAAAAGCATAGTCTCCAGTTGACGGGCCGAATATGATATGGGCCATAATTAGGCCCAAAACCTCTTAAAGGGCCGGACCCGATCTGGGACGTAATTTGGCCCAGAACATGGTAGGCTTTTAACAGGCCGGATCTCATATGGGCCACTATTAGGCCCGGAGCATGGCAGGCCATTAATAGACCGGATCAAATATGGGCCGGCATTTGGCCCAAAACATGGCAGCCACTTAACGGGCCAGCCTACTAGGGTCCTCAAAATCTTGTGGGCCTACAGCTGGGCCGGCCCATTAATGTCGGCGAAATCTCGTGGGCCTTTAGCTGGGCCGGCCCATTATGATCCGCAAGAATTTTGTGGGCCTTTACCTGGGCCGGCCTATTATGGCACACGAAAATCTTGTGGGCCTTTACCTGGGCGGCCCATTATGGCCCGCAAAATCTTGTGGGCCTTTAGCTGGGCCAGCCCATTATGGTCCGCAAAATCTCATGGGCCTTTAGCTGGGCCGTCCCATTATGGTCCGCAAAATCTTGTGGGCCTTTAGTTGGGCCGTCCCATTTAAACTTGTTGGGCCATGCCACGTGTCGAAGTATCATAGGCGTATTCTGTCCAGTGAGTGGATGACATCTGTCCCGACGATGAGCCGACACGTGTTTTGTCTAGCCAATGATGAATTTACACGTGGAAAATCCCCATTGGTCGGGGCTGTTAACGGGTTATCGGATCCAAAACCCGACCCGATAGCTTAACGGCGTTCCGTTACGGTGGATGCCACGTGTCGGTAACCCTTGACGAAAGCACTTCTGTGAGCGCAATTTATCGTCATGGAAGTGGACACTTCCGTGATGATAATTTTGGTAATGTCATGGAACACTTCTACGACAGCACAGGTATGACTATCTTGATTCTGTCATAAATTTATCATGGATGTACATGCATGACAAAAAAGCGACCTACTATGACAAACACGTATCATCACGGAAGTGTATTTTTTTGTAGTGTGTTCATCCAACCCCCCCCCCCCCCCGCAACGCCCACTGTTCATCCAGAGGCAGCATCGATCGACTTCAGTTAGCAGCAGTAGCGAAGGAATCGCTCGATCGGGTTCAGTTAACAGCCATCGATCGATCGCTCGGGTTCAGTAACGCGTAGCCTGCAATGCAATCGCTTGGATTCAGTTAGAGCCCAACGCCTCGCACACACGCGCGTACGTGTACGAGAGAAGCGTGCATCGCTCGGCCCCGACCTCCCACCGTAACCGGGAACTCCCCGAAATTTTCCTCATCCTCGCTTCTACCACGGTTTTTTTCGTCATGGACGGCCCAAAGAATGTCATGCAGCTGCGTCTCCGGCCCGCCCAGGACGAAAAGCCCATTTTCTGTCATGATTTTTTGTCAAACACGTAGGAGCCCACCACATCTATGATGATACCGGGTTTTGTCACAATTATCGTCATAGAAGTGTCATATGTATGACAGAAAAAAAATTTGTTCGTCCCAAAATGTCACAGATGTGTCTTTTTTTGTAGTGATGCTTATCGGCCTGCTATATAAACCCTCACGACCGGCGAGTACACATATCATTTTCCCCTCCGTCCTCGTATCTTATCTCGTATGCTGCTGCCACGATCACAAATGGCACCAGTCTGTTGTCTTCGCTCAGTCATTCCGCCATCATCAAAGGACAGCGCCAGCTAGGACGCTACAACGCGGCGGCGGTGCAGTCCCCAATGTCATGTACTGCACATGATGTCCCTGTTTGGTGTGCGCACAACACCCATCAAATGCTCCGCTGCCACCGCCCTCGGTAGCTGTTGCCGGTCGCCGTACCCGCCACCCCACCATCGGTCGCCAGTGCCATAGCCAGCTCCGCCACCGCGATCCTAAGGTGGGACGTGGGTGACGTGCCCGCCACCCCACCGTCGGCCGCTATGCCATCACCCACTCCGCCACCGCGGCCCGAAGGCGAGAGGTGGCCATTATGGCCGGCACCCTACTATCGCCCGCCATGGCCGCCACCCCACCATAGACCACAGGGGTCAACACCCGCTCCGCAACCATGGCCTGAAGGAGGGAGGTGGAGGCCCGCATGTGCGTCAGTGACCTTGCGCACTACATTAAGTTCCCATGCGAGGAGGAGGAGTGCCTGGTCAAGCATACAAAGAGTCTTACCGTCGCCGTGGCCGCGGCACACGCTGTCGCAGAGGCGTGGAATGCGGACATCTATGAGGAGTCCTGCCGCTTTGGGAGGGGTAATTAGGAGCGGTAGAGGGTGTTTGAGCTAGCCGTTGCTAAAGGTGCAGAAGTGGCATGGGCCAGATTCCACTTCCCCAACTCATCGGTAGGCTCCTCCTCCTCTACCTCTTACTGAGTGTGCTCGGTAGATGAGAGGCTACTAGAAGTAGGACAAAGCCCCTCTATAGTAGTAGTATTTATGGGCTATTTTGTTCAGTTCATCTGACTATAGATATGGTTAAACTGTACTATATACTTAAAATTATCTAGTATATATAGTTGAACTGGCTATTTTAGTACGTGGTTGGCAACAATTGGGGAAAAGTTTGTTCATTTCCGCTGTCGAGCTAAACTGTTTGTATAGAAGACAATTGCTCAATCTATGAATGGAATATATGCTTACTGAATTTCATTTGCAAGGGTATTACAAAAACACCCCAAAGAAGAATTGCACCGCATAAGGCGAGCGCTAAAAAATAAGAAAGAATAAAGGGTCGACAATTTATTGAGGAAAAATGGCAAAAAAACCTACAAAGCACATAGCTAGACTAGGCCTAAAGCACACAATACATACAAAATACCGGAAGGGCAACACTGCACCATGCACCCGACCGAGTAGTCAAGCGCCATCGCCGCTACTAGAGTACACACCAAAAACCGTCGCAATAGTTTGAGCATGCCACAAAAATGTTTGTAATCCTCGATGACACAATAGAGGAATGATATGTCCGATAGAGAGAACATATGCCACTCCGATCTCACGTGGTTGGCTGACATAACTCACTTGGCGCTCCTTGTATGTGAAGTCCTGCTGCTCATGACTGTCGACTGAAAACCGGGCCCAAACAGATGCACCACCAATGACTCAATGCTCTCCACATGCTCTTAGCTCCTAATCACCCACATCTAGAAGTTTATGGTGCTGTGTAACCCGCCCCAATAATGGAAATATCACCAGTATTCTCTGCAGGTGGAGTTTCTTAAGTTGGCTTGACAGTAGTTGAAGAAGGAATAGGACTTGGTGGGTCAAGGTTATCTGCCGGGTTAACATCAGTGCTCACATCTTCGGTGACTGTTGCTTCGGCTTATGGCCGCGGGTCATCTTCTTTGTTGTGATGCTCTTCAGGGTTTTCGGTGTTGGCCTCGGGAGTTACCAGCACCTGCTCTTCCAACTCAATGACTTTGGGGGCCTTGGAAGATTTAAAAACACATGGCAACAAAGTTAAGCTATGGGTTATCAGGTACAGTCACTCACCCAGGATTAATGACAAAAGCTTGTAGTTGAGTCGAGGATGAGCACCTGAAGATGGTGGCGACTCCTGATAATTTGAGTCAGATGGGTTAAGAGGTTGTCTGATAAGACCTGCTTTTGGTAAAGACAAGGTTAGGCTTATGTGGCACCTCATTACGCTTGTGAGAAGGATTATGAGTTAACCTGGCCACTGCTACCTCTTGAGCACTTCGTTGGTTTACCCTTGAAGACGAAAGGGTGATGCAGCAAAGTAGCATAACTATTTCCCTCAGTTTTTGAGAACCAAGGTATCAATCCAGTAGGAGGCCACACGCAAGTCCCTCATACCTACACAAACAAATAAGAACCTCGCAACCAACGCGATAAAGGGGTAGTCAATCCCTTCACGGTCACCCATGAGAGTGAGATCTGATAGAGATGATAAAATAATATCTTTGGTATTTTTATGATAAAGATTGAAAGTAAAGATTGCAAAATAAAAGGTAATAGAAATAGCATGTTGATGGAATATTAATATGATGGAGAATAGACCAGGGGGCCATAGGTTTCACTAGTGGATTCTCTCAAGATAGCATAAGTATTATGGTGGGTGAACAAATTACTATCGAGCAATTGATAGAAAAGCGAATAATTATGAGAATATCTAGGAATGATCATGTATATAGGCATCACGTCCGTGACAAGTAGACCGACTCCTGCCTGCATCTACTACTATTACTCCACACATCGACCACTATCCAGCATGCATCTAGAGTATTAAGTTCATAAGAACAGAGTAATGCATTAGGTAAGATGACATGATGTAGAGGGATAAACTCAAGCAATATGATATAAACCCCATCTTTTTATCCTCGATGGCAACAATACAATACGTGTCATTTCCTTTTCTGTCACTAGGATCGAGCACCGTAAGATTGAACCCAAAGCTAAGCACTTCTCCCATTGCAAGAAAGATCAATCTAGTAGGGCAAACCAAACTGATAATTCGAAGAGACTTGCAAAGATAACCAATCATGCATAAAAGATTTCAGAGAAGAATCAAATATTGTTCATAAATAGACTTGATCATAAACCCACAATTCATCGGATCTTGACAAACACAGCGCAAAAAGAGTTACATCAAATAGATCTCCAAGAAGATCGAGGAGAACTTTGTATTGAGATTCAAAGAGAGAGAAGAAGCCATCTAGCTAATAACTATGGACCCGAAGGTCTGAAGTAAACTACTCACACATTATCAGAGGGGCCATGGAGTTGACATAGAGGCCCTCCATGATCGACGCCCCCTCTGGCGGAGCTCTGGAAAAGGCCCCAAGATGGGATCTCTTGGGTACAGAAGGTTTCAGTGGTGGAAATAGGCTTTCGTGGTGCTCCTGGATGTTTTCAGGGTATATGAGTATATATAGGAGGAAGATGTAGGTCGGTTGAGCCACGAGGGGGAGGGCGCGCCCAGGGGGTAGGCCCGCCCTCTACCTCGTGGACACCATGTTCGTTTCTTGATGTCCACTCCAAGTTCTCTCGATCACGTTTGTTCCAAAAATCACGTTCCCGAAGGTTTCATTCCGTTTGGATTCCGGTTGATATTCCTTTTCTGCGAAACACTGAAATAGGCAAAAAAACAGCAATTTGCACTAGGCCTAGGGTTAATAGGTTAGTCCCAAAAATAATATAAAAGTGTAAAACAAAGCCCATTAACATCCAAAACAGATAATATAATAGCATGGAGCAATCAAAAATTATAGATACGTTGGAGACGTATGAGCCACCTACTCGTCAGTACCGCTGCTCCGTGTTTGGCATCTCATGTCACATTGGGCCTTTTTCAAAACCAAGTTTGGGTCTAAATGAGCATCTGGATGAGAAAATGGGACTTTCCGGATGACAAAGGAAGATATATCATGGAAGGAGTGGTTATTTTGCATGAGGCTCTAAATTCAATTCGTACAAAGAAACAGAATGCTATGTAGTTCAAAGTGGATTTTTAAAAAGCATATGACAAAATTAAGTGGCCTTTTGTTCACAAAATGCTCAGGTTGAAAAACTTTCCTGATAAGTGGTGTGATTGGGTGATGCACACCATGAGGGGGGTTAGGTGGGGGTTAAAGTTAAGTGGTTTTTATCAATTATGCCACTAGTTGTGTCCCACTACTCAGTTTTGCCATTAGAAGTTACAACTGCTCAAAAATGCCATCAATCCGTGAGATGCTTGCTCAAAAATGCCATTAGATATCTCAAAAATGCCATCGTTCTGTTAGATGTTTGCTCAAAAATGCCATTAGACATTATTATTTTTACGTCAAACCCGTTGACCATGTTCTATGACAAAAATAAGCCTAGACCCACATGTCAGTTCTCTCTATCTCCCAATGATATGTGTGGCCCCACTTGTCAGGAGTAACCAAGCAAATAATTTTACGGGAAAATAAGAATGCTGTTGGGATCAAGTGGGCCCCATACTTTATTGTAGTGAGATAGAGGGAGAGCTGGCATGTTGGTTCATAGGTATTTATGTCATTATAACATGGCAAAAGAGATTTGAGATCACAATATTGGTGTTTAGTGGCATTTTTGAGCATGTGTCTAATGAAGCGATGGCATTTTTGAGCAGTTGAAATTTCTAGTGGCAAAACTGAGTAGTGGTACACAACCGGTGGCATAACTGATAAAAACCCAAAGTTAATGATAGTGTGTGACATTTTTTCAAAACTTTTAAAGGGCTTAGGCAGGGGGATTCTCTTTCCCCTCTGTTATTTGATCTAGCTATAGATGCCATGGCTATGATAATGGATCAAGATAGAACTGAAGGATACATTAAAGGGGTACTTACTGACATTCATGAGAATGGGGTGAACATGTTGCAATATGCCGATGATACTATATTCCTGATACAGGATGATGAGGAATCGGCTAGAAATTTAAAATTCATATTGACTGCATATGAACAAATGTCAGGTTTGACAATAAATTTTCATAAAAGTGAAATCTATCTCTTTGGGGAAGCCAAAAGTAAGAGGAATTTATACCAAGAGATCTTCACATGTGCCCTTGGGGAAATGCCTTTGAAATATTTAGGTTTACCAGTGCACAATAAAAGAATTAGAAATAAAATGTGGAGGAATGTGACTAAAAAAATTTAAAAAAGATGTGCTTGCTGGTAGGGCAGACTGCTCAATATAGCTGGTAGAGTTACACTGGTACAATCCCGCCTAACAAATATCCCCATTTATATGATGTCTTTTTACCTACTCCCTGCTGGAGTTAGGAAAAAATTGGACATTTATAGAGCCACATTATTGTGGCAAGCTGAGGAAGATAAGAAGAAGTATCACTTAGTTAATAGGAAAACTTGTTGACTTCCAAAACAACAAGGTGGTCTGGGAATAAAAAATCTTGAGAATTTCAATATTGCTTTGCATGCTAAATGGATTTGGAAACTTGATGATGATGATGGAATTTGGCAAGATATTATTAAATCTAAAGACCTCAAAGACAAATGCCTTTCTAATGTCAAATACAAGAAGGGGGACTCACATTTCTGGTCTAGCCTTCTTAAAATTAGGGGGCTGGTTTACCCTCACATCAAGAAAAAACTTGGTGATGATAGAAATACTAGATTCTGGGAAGACTGGTGGGTAGATGATAAACCC
This sequence comes from Triticum urartu, assembly GCF_056163025.1. Lineage (NCBI taxonomy): Eukaryota > Viridiplantae > Streptophyta > Magnoliopsida > Poales > Poaceae > Triticum > Triticum urartu. The sequence continues at coordinate 56,249,969 of NC_141875.1, read as the reverse complement.
CTGAAGGAGTCTTACCCCTCACTCTATTTCATTAGTAATGACAGGGAGATCATTGTCAGAGAAGTGGTAGATAGGGGGTGGGGGGCTATGTCGTTTAGAAGAAATACTTTTAGGGACTCTCAAAAACTTTGGGATAGCTTAAAAAGGAGGAGTGAGGAAATAATAATGTGGGCTAGGAATCACAAATCTTGAGAATTTCAATATTGCTTTGCTTGATAAATGGATTTGGAAACTTGAAGATGAAGTTGAAATTTGGCAAGATATTATTAAATCTAAATACCTCAAAGACAAATGCCTTTCTGGTGTCAAATACAAGAAGGGGGACTCACAATTCTGGTCTAGCCTTCTTAAAATTAGGGGGTTGGTTTACCCTCACATCAAGAAAAAAACCTGGTGATGATAGAAATACTATATTCTGGGAAGATTGGTGGGTGGATGATAAACCCCTGAAGGAGGCTTACCCATCACTCTATTTCATTAGTAATGAGAGGGAGATCACTGTCAGGGAAGTGATAGATAGGGGGTGGGGGCTATATCTTTTAGAAGAAATTTTTTTGGGGACTCTCAAAATATTTGGGATAGCATAAAATGATGTTTTAGGAAATAATAATGTATGGAGGGAGGGATAAGCCCATGTGGATGTTGACAACAAACAAAAAAATTTCTATGAAATTTTATACTTTGCATCTTGTTAAATCTGATGTTGGCTTTCCACAGAATTTTATGTGGAAGGTGATGAAGGAAATATGCCCTAGAGGCAATAATAAAGTTATTATTTATTTCCTTATATCATGATAAATTTTTATTATTCATGCTAGAATTGTATTAACCGGAAACACAATACATGTGTGAATACATAGACAAACAGAGTGTCACTAGTATGCCTCTACTTGACTAGCTCGTTGATCAAAGATAGTTATGTTTCCTAACCATAGACATGAGTTGTCATTTGATTAATGGGATCGCGTCATTAGGAGAATGATGTGATTGACTTGACCCATTCCGTTAGCTTAGCACTTGATCGTTTAGTTTGTTGCTATTGCTTTCTTCATGACTTATACATGTTCCTATGACTATGAGATTATGCAACTCTCGTTTACCGGAGGAACACTTTGTGTGGCACCAAACGTCACAACGTAACTGGGTGATTATAAAGGTGCTCTACAGGTGTCTCCGAAGGTACTTGTTGGGTTGGCGTATTTCGACATTAGGATTTGTCACTCCGATTGTCGGAGAGGTATCTCTAGGCCCACTTGGTAATACACATCACTTAAGCGTTGCAAGCATCGCAACTAATGAGTTAGTTGCGGGATGATGTATTACGGAACGAGTGAAGAGACTTGCCGGTAACGAGATTGAACTAGGTATTGAGATACCGACGATCGAATCTCGGGGAAGTAACATACCGATGACAAAGGGAACAACGTATGTTGTTATGCGGTTTGACCGATAAAAATCTTCGTAGAATATGTAGGAGCCAATATGAGCATCCAGGTTCCACTATTGGTTATTGACCGGAGACGTGTCTCGGTCATGTCTACATAGTTCTCGAACCCGTAGGGTCCGCACGCTTAAAGTTCGATGACGGTTATATTATGAGTTTATGTGTTTTGATGTACCGAAGGTAGTTCAGAGTCCCGGATGAGATCGGGGACATGACGAGGAGTCTCGAAATGGTCGAGACGTAAAGATCAATATATTGGATGACTATATTCGGACATCGGCAAGGTTCCGAGTGATTCGGGTATTTATCGGAGTACCGGGGAATTACGGGAATTCGCCAGGGAGTGTATGGGCCTTATTGGGCTTTAGGGGAAAGAGAGAGAGGCAGCCCCCCCCCCCCAAGGCCTAGTCCGAATTGGACTAGGGGGAAGGGCAGCACCCCCTCCTTCCTTCTCTGCTCTTTTCCCTTTCCTTCTCTCCTACTCCTACTACTTGGAAGGGATCCTAGTTCTACTAGGAAAGGGGGAATCCTACTCCCGGTGGGAGTAGGACTCCCCTAGGGCGTGCCATAGAGAGGGCCAGGGGGCACCCCATAGAGACAACAATTGATCTCTTGATCTCTTAGCCGTGTCCGGTGCCCCCCTCCACCATAATCCACCTCGATCATATCGTAGCGGTGCTTAGGCGAAGCCCTGCGTCGGTAGAACATCATCATCGTCACCACGTCGTCATGCTGACGAAACTCTCCCTCAACACTTGGCTGGATCGGAGTTTGAGGGACGTCACCGAGTTGAATGTGTGCAGAACTCGGATGTGCCGTGCGTTCGGTACTTGATCGTTCGGATCGTGAAGACGTACGACTACATCAACCGCGTTGTGCTAACGCTTCTGCTTTTGGTCTATGAGGGTACGTGGACACACTCTCCCCTCTCGTTGCTATGCATCACCATGATCTTGCGTGTGCGTAGGAAATTTTTGAAATTACTATGTTCCCCAACAGTGGCATCCGAGCCAGGTTTTATGCGTTGATGTAATATGCATGAGTAGAACACAAGTGAGTTGTGGGCGATATAAGTCATACTGCTTACCAGCATGTCACACTTTGATTTGGCGGTATTGTTGGATGAAGCAGCCCGGACCGACATTACGCGTACGCTTACGCGAGACTGGTTTTACCGCCATGCTATGCACACAGGTGACTAGCGGGTGTCAGTTTGTCCAACTTTAGTTGAACCGAGTGTGGCTACGCCCGGTCCTTGAGAAGGTTAAAACAACACTAACTTGACAAACTATCGTTGTGGTTTTGATGCGTAGGTAAGAACGGTTCTTGCTTAGCCCGTAGCAGCCACGTAAAACTTGCAACAACAAAGTAGAGGACGTTTAAGTTGTTTTTGCAGGGCATGTTGTGATGTGATATGGTCAAGACGTGATGAGATATAAGTTGTTGTATGATATGAACATGTTTTGTTGAAGTTATCGGCAACTGGCAGAAGCCTTATGGTTGTCTCTTTATTGCATAAGATGCAAGCGCCAAATAATTGCTTTACTTTATCGCTATGTGATTGCAATAGTTGCAAGAGCAATAGTTGGCGAGACGACCATGTAAGGACACATTGATATAGATCAAGATGATGGAGATCATGGTGTCATGCCGGTGACGATGGAAATCATGACGATGCTTTGGAGATGGAGATCAAAGGCACAAGATGATGATGGCCATATCATGTCACATATTTTGATTGCATGTGATGTTTATATTTTATACATCTTATTTTTCTTAGTTCGATGGTAGCTTTATAAGATGATCTCTCACTAATTATCAAGGTACAAGTGTTCTCCCTGAGTATGCACCGTTGCGAAAGTTCTTCGTGCTGAGACACCACGTGATGATCGGGTGTGATAGGCTCTACGTTCAAATGCAATGGGTGCAAAACAGTTGCACACGTGGAATACTCAGGTTAAACTAGACGAGCCTAGCATATAACAGATATGGCCTCGGAACACTGAGAGCGAAAGGTCGACTGTGAATCATATAGTAGATATGATCAACATAGTGATGTTCACCATTGAAACTACTCCATCTCATGTGATGATCGGACATGGTTTAGTTGATATGGATCATGTGATCACTTAGAGGATTAGAGGGATGTCTATCTAAGTTGGAGTTCTTAAGTAATATGATTAATTGAACTTTAGTTTATCATGAACTTAGTCCTGGTAGTATTAGCATATCTATGTTGTAGATCAATAGCTCGTGTTTAGCTCCCCCGTTTTATTTTTGATATGTTTCTAGAGAAAATTAAGTTGAAATATGTTAGTAGCAATGATGCAGATTGGATCCATGATCTGAGGTTTATCCTCATTGCTGCACAGAAGAATTATGTCCTTGATGCACCGCTAGGTGACAAACCTATTGCAGGAGCAGATGCAGATGTTATGAACGTTTGGCTAGCTCAATATGATGACTACTTGATAGTTTAGTGCACCATGCTTAAATGGCTTAGAATTGGGACTTCAAAGACGTTTTGAACATCATGGACCATATGAGATGTTCCAGGAGTTGAAGTTAATATTTCAAGCAAATACCCGAGTTGAGCGATATGAAGTCTCCAACAGGTTCTATAGCTAAAAGATGGAGGAGAATAGCTCAAGCAGTGAGCATGTGCTCAGATTGTCTGGGTACTACAATCGCTTGAATCAAGTGGGAGTTAATCTTCCAGATAAAATAGTGATTGAGAGAATTCTCTAGTCACCATCACCAAGTTAGTAGAACTTCGTGATGAACTATAATATGCAAGGGATAACGGAAACGATTCCCAAGCTCTTCGTGATGCTGAAATCGACGAAGGTAGAAATCAAGAAAAGCATCAAGTGTTGATGGTAAACAAAACCACTAGTTTCAAGTAAAGGGGCAAAGGGAAAGAAGGGGAACTTCAAGAAGAACAGCAAGCAAGTTGCTGCTCAAGTGAAAAAATCTAAGTCTGGACCTAAGCCTGAAACTGAGTGCTTCTACTGCAAAGGGACTAGTCACTGGAAGCGGAACTACCCCAAGTAATTGGCGGATAAGAAGGATGGCAAAGTGAACATAGGTATATTTGATATACATGTTATTGATGTGTACTTTACTAGTGTTTATAGCAACCCCTCAGTATATGATACTAGTTCAGTTGCTAAGAATAGTAACTCGAAACGAGAGTTGCAGAATGAACAAAGACTAGTTAAGGGTGAAGTGACGATGTGTATTGGAAATGGTTCCAAGATTGATATGATCATCAGCGCACACTCCCTATACTTTCGGGATTAGTGTTAAACCTAAATAAATGTTATTTAGTGTTTGCGTTGAGCATGAATATGATTGGATCATGTTTATTGCAACACAGTTATTCATACAAGTTAGAGAATAATTGTTGTTCTGTTTACATGAATAAAACCTTCTATGGTCATACACCCAATGAAAATGGTTTGTTGGATCTCGATCGTGGTGATACACATTTTCATAATATTGAAGCCAAAAGATGCAAAGTTAATAATGATAGTGCAACTTATTTGTGGCACTGCCGTTTAGGTCATATTGGTGTAAAGCGCATGAGGAAACTCCATACTGATGGACTTTTGGAACCACTTTATTATGAATCACTTGGTACTTGCGAACCGTGCCTCATGGGCAAGATGACTAAAACACCGTTCTCCAGTACTATGGAGCGAGCAACAGATTTGTTGGAAATCATACATACAGATGTATGTGGTCCGATGAATATTGAGGCTCGTGGCGGATATCGTTATTTTCTCACCTTCACAGATGATTTGAGCAGATATGGGTATATCTACTTAATGAAACAAGTCTGAAACATTTGAAAACTTCAAAGAATTTCAGAGTGAAGTTGAAAATCATCGTAACAAGAAAATAAAGTTTCTACAATCTGATCGTGGAGGAGAATATTTGAGTTACGAGTTTGGTCTTCATTTGAAACAATGTGGAATAGTTTCACAACTCACGCCACCTGGAACACCATAGCGTAATGGTGTTTCTGAACATCGTAATCGTACTTTACTTGATATGGTGCGATCTATGTTGTCTCTTACCGATTTACCACTATCGTTTTGGGGTTATGCATTAGAGACAGCTACATTCACGTTAAATAGGGCACCATCTAAATCCTTTGAGATGACACTATATGAACTATGGTTTGGCAAGAAACCTAAGCTGTCGTTTCTTAAAGTTTGAGGTTGCAATGCTTATGTGAAAAAGTTTCAACCTGATAAGCTCGAACCCAAATCGGAGAAGTGCGTCTTCATAGGATACCCAAAAGAAAATGTTGGGTACACCTTCTATCACAGATCCAAAGGCAAGATATTCATTGCCGAGAATGGATCCTTTCTAGAGAAGGAGTTTCTCTCGAAAGAAGTGAGTGGGAGGAAAGAAGAACTTGATGAGGTAATTGTACCTGCTCCCTTATTGGAAAGTAGATCATCACAGAAATTTGTTTCTGTGACTCCTAGATCAATTAGTGAGGAAGCTAATGATGATGATCATTGTCAGGACCCCGATTCGAAGTCACATCGATCTAGCCGGTAACACCTCATATCACTTTGCGGCCTCACGCACGGTATCCCACGGGTGTCGCCTTACCATGGCCTGGGACCGTTTGCACCTTTTGGCTCACGTATATGATAGCGTCGCTAGCATCCATATAACAGAGAACCCGGGCTGACATGGCTAGTCGTGAATCCAAAGCGGCACAGACCTATGGAGACAGGCATACATGTATCACATCGAGCATGTCGGTCATCAGCGAGTGATTCCGGGCTGTAGCACTGGGCTAACAGGACTCCGGGGAACCCGGGCTGTAGCAGGCTAGGCAGGACTCCAGAAATCACCCCGTGACATTTCCCCGAAGGGACAGACATAGGAACAAAGCGAAACACATGCCGGCCAGTCAAGTGTCCTGAACAGTAGTGCTGGGCTAGCAGGACTCCGGTGAACCGGGCTGTAGCGGACTACTATGGCTCGAGGAACATTAGACTACATTTCCCCATAAGAAAGGCTGCCAAGGATAGACAACTAGATTGTCAGATCCCACTCATACCAAGCAGTTCAATCATACACACAATATGCCCGATATGAGTACATACAACATGGCATCACAACAAAACTCTACAACTCAAGTACTTTATTTAAAGGCTCTAGAGAGCCATACATAACAAGTTCATACAGATAGGGGTCACATGACCCGACACTCAAGTCATACACTCATACAAGCACATGCGGAAGCAACTAGTCTGAGTACAAACTCTAGAAAGAAAGAAGGCTTCTCGAAGCCTCTCTATCTACATAGGGCCCTCCATGGCCAGGATCACCACCTGGGTGGCTAGTCATTCGTCGACGTCAAGGTCTACGTAGAACCCATCGGAGGGGGCGGTGTTGTCGTTCGAAAACAGTAATTAAGCAAACATGAGTACAAAGGGTTAATGCAGCAAGTCTTACATCAGAACCGACTATACAAGCTTATTCTCAAGAAGGTGGTGGGGTTAATGCAGCAAGCCAGCTTTGACTCTTGGCTAAGCTATCCTACAGAACTTCACCAGTAAATAGTTTTCGCACATGAGTCCACTACTCACCAACACAATACTCCACCGTGGATCCTCCCTCGTCATCCTACGAGAGGGCCATCCTCAATACTCACACTTATCTTGAGTCTTTTAGTAGTGTCCATTAACTTGTCTATGAACTGTATAGGCAACCAAGTAGTCGTTTACCGCGGACGCGGCTATTCGAATAGTTTTATACCCTGCAGGGGTGTACTTCTTCATACACGCTTTCACCACTTACCGCCGCTTACACGACATGTACTCGGCAACCTTCAAGCGGAAGCCCAGCAGGGGTGTTGGCCACGGCCTACCTAAACACTTAAGTCTCTAGTCCAGGTTTATCGCCTATCCAGGCTCCATCCGCAGGGAGTCCGGCCGAGGTTTCCACATACGGCCCCGAACGATGTGAACAGGGTCCCGAGACGCCAAACGGGCGCCCGACATACCCGGCCACGGTGTATCTACGCATGGCCGCCAACACATATCCTACAAACACCAGAAACTATTTGCAACTCCTGGACAGAGTACTAAGGTGATTAAGAAGCCGAGAGGGTCCATTGGTTTCGGGCCCAATGTACGGTAGTAACTGCATCTTAAATCACACATACAGATCTTAGTTCTTAGGCACGGCCTCAATGAAACAACCCACCATGTACTCCTACATGGCCTCTCATCGATACCTTTACCAAAGCATGTTCAACACATTCCTCACATTACCGACATAAGCATTTCACTCTAGCCCATCACCAAGATGAACCAGACCTGACACAACTCTAAGCATAGTAGGCATAGCAAGGTAGGAATCACATACATGGCTCAATCAACTCCTACACATGCTAGTGGGTTTCATCTAGTTACTGTGGCAATGACAGGTCATGCAGAGGATAGGGGTTCAACTACCGTAGCACACAGCAGTTTGAATCGCGTTGTCTTAATGCAGTAAACAAGAGCAGAAGCGAGAACATGGGTTTGTATCGGAATGATCAATGGTTGCTTGCCTGATGGAGTGGTAGTGGGATACTGCCCTTCAGTTGGATACTCGTGAATATCCTCGGAGGCAGAACCTACCACGAAGAACACATCGGAACACAATCAACACATGACGATATGCAACAATATCATGCATGCTATGACATGGCAATATGAATGTTTCTTGGCCTAATGCAAGTTGTAATAGAAAGGAATGAACTCATTTGAATCAAAGATTCAAATATTAGCTCATTAAACATGGCCTTAATAGTGCATTTCCTTATTCTGCTTAAACAGCAAGGTAAACTTGTTTTGTCATGCATGAAACCATTACAGATGGATAGATTGAATTTTTCTGATCATTTTTCATATATAAATCTTTGCATTTGGAGCTATGGTTGATTTTCTATGGTTTTTAGAAGTTTTGACTATTTTCTGGAATTTCCTGAATAAAAATAAATCCAGAAAATGCATTACTGCGTCAGCATTGCGTCATGCTGACTTCAGCAGGTCAAAGGCGTCAGCCCAGGTCAAACCTGACTGGTGGGCCCCTTCTGTCAGCCTCTCAGCTAGTTAACAGGATTTTATTAACACTAATTAGCTGTCAGTGGGGCTTGGGCCCACATGTCAGTGACTAATTTAATTAAAATTAGTTAAAACTAATCCTAATTTAGTTAGCAGACCGGCCCCACCTATCATAAACTCAGGGGGTGTCTACCTGGGCCCACCCAGGGGTCAAACTGGGTCAAACTCGCCGGCGTTGAGCCGCCGGCGAGGCCGAGACGGCGGAGGGCTTCGGATTTGGTCCTCCGGTGACCAAATCGACGGCGGAGACGTGCTACGCGTAGCTGGGGCTCGTGCGCATCTAGTGGGGCAAGTGGGAGGATCTAGGGTGGAGCGAGCTCGCCGGAATCGAGCTCGTGGCGGCGGCTGGAGTTCGGACGGAGAGGGAAAGAGGGCTATGGTGCACGGCAGGGCGAGGAAGTGCGTGCGTTAGGCTCCTGGGGATGCACTGAATGCGGTGGTGTGCTCGGACGCGTGCTTGCACGGCCGTAGCCACGACGGCGACATGGCCAGCGACGAGGAGCTCTCGGGTGTGGTGGAAACGGCGGCTACAGAGGCCAAACGAGCACGGGAGTTAGGGGGAAAGGAAGAGGAGCTCACAGCGGAGTTGGAGAGGGGGTCAGCGAGCTCGGGGAGGTCCCGGCGACGGCGAATCGGCCGGATACGGCTCGGGTGCCCGAGGTTGAAGACGAGGGCGTAGACGGCGTTCGGCGGCGTTTGGGGTCGCGTGGGTCGGCGAAGAGGTCCAGGGCGACGAGGCAGAGCTGTTGGGCTCGTCGGAGGGGCGAGGGAGTGGCTATGGTGGCAACTACGGTGATCGATGGCGAGGGTCGCGCTCGGCCATCACGGGGGAGAGTGAGAGAGACGAGGGGGAGAGTGCAAGAGGATGAGAGGGGGACGTGGGGGTCGCGTGGTACCTCTAGGCTTCTCCGGGCGTCGGCGGAAGCAGGAGGTGGCCAGCGCGTGGCCGGTGCGCGGCGAGCACGCGCCCCTGCCTCCTGGTGCGAGGAGGACGACGACTGGCGAAGCCAGTAGGCTGGGCCGAGCCAGGTGGGCTGGCCAGCTCAGGTAAGGCCCAGGTGGCTCCCTCTCTCTCTCTTTTTTGATTTGTTTCTGTTTTTCTAATTAACTGCAATTGTTGGGCTTTAAATAAAATACTAAAACGTTTCCAAAAATCCTGAAAATAATTGTGGGCTCTGTTTAGATTATTTCCAACATCAAACATTTATTTCCAGAATTATTTGGGCATTCAAATTATTTTATAGCATTTAAATGCCCAAATTCAAATACTTATGATTTAATTCAATGACCTTCTGTTGACCTAGAAAAATGTGCACCAATTTTGCCAGAGGTTTTAACCCAAGACAAAGAGGGTGAACTTTTTAGAAGGGCATTTCAGGTTCATTGAAAATAATTTTAGTAAACCCTAGTTGTTTCCAAGGGGGGTGTTGGGGGTTCTGCCTTCCCCATTTTAAATTAAAAGGAATTTAAACATGATGCACACTCTAATGCCTGAACTAGCTAGGGTGTGACAACTCACCCCCACTCAAAAGAATCTCGTCCCGAGATTTAGGATCCTCTGGAAAGAAGGTGGGGTACTCGAGTCGAAGACGATCCTCCCTTTCCCAAGTGGCTTCTTTCTCGGAACGGTGTGACCATTGAACCTTGAGAAACTTGATATTCTGACGTCGAGTGGTACGCTTGGCCTGATCAAGGATACGAACGGGATATTCCCGATAGGATAGGTTATCTTGTAGATCAAGCGTTTCGTGGTCCACTCCACGGATAGGATCCGCGAAGCAACGCCTGAGTTGTGAAACGTGGAAGACATCGTGAACTCTGGAAAGATGCGGAGGTAGTTCCAATTGGTAGGCAACTTCTCCTTGTTTGGCAAGGGTCCAATGTAACGAGGAGCCAATTTGCCTTTGATACCGAAACGATGGGTTCCTTTTAACGGGGTAACCTGAAGGTAAGCTTTCTCGTCAACTTCATAAGTCACAGGCTTATGTTTACGATCATATTGACTCTTTTGACGAGATTGGGCTGTTTTCAATTTCTCATGAATAACGCGAACCTGCTCTTCTGCTTCCTGAATCATATCCGGGCCAAAGAGTTGTCTTTCCCCGGTTTCTGACCAGTTAAGAGGCGTTCGGCATTTACGTCCATAGAGAACTTCGAAAGGAGCCTTGCCTAAGCTGGTTTGATAACTATTGTTATAAGCAAACTCTGCGAATGGAAGGCATTTCTCCCAACTCATTGCGAACAAGATGACAGAGGCTCGGAGCATATCTTCCAGAATTTGATTGACTCGTTCCACTTGACCACTTGATTGAGGATGGAAGGCGGTGCTAAAGGAGAGACGAGTTCCCATAGCATTTTGGAAACTTTCCCAAAATCGAGAGGTGAAGAGACTCCCACGGTCTGAGTTAATTTCCAACGGAACACCATGAAGAGACACTATTCGGGAGATGTGTAAATCAGCTAGCTGGCTAGCGGTGATACTCTCACGAACAGGTAGGAAATGGGCTACTTTGGAAAGACGGTCGATCACGACGAAGATGGCCTTATTCCCTCTCTTGGTCCTGGGAAACCCAGTGATGAAATCCATACTGATTTTGTCCCATTTCCACTCGGGAATAGCCAAAGGTTGAAGGGTGCCAGCAGGCCATTGATGCTCTGCTTTAACACGACGACAAACGTCGCAATTAACAATGTATTGAGCGATTTCTCTCTTCATCCTAGTCCACCAAAACCTCTGGCGTAGGTCTTGATACATTTTAGTACTACCGGGATGAATGGTGAGAGGGGATTCATGAGCTTCCTTAAGGATCAGCCGCCTCAGGTTTCGTGCCTTTGGAACCACTAGGCGATTCCCAAAGTATACGACACCCTGATCATCAATGGAGAAACAATTCGCGACTCCTTTCTTAATGTTTCTCTTAATACGGGAGATTCCCGGATCTACCTTCTATGCCTTGATGATCTGATCCGTAAGGGTAGGTTTCGCCACCAGGGTGGATAGGAATCCTTGAGGAACAATGTGAAGATTTAGCTTACGAAATTCCTCATGGAGAAATGGTTGACTTTGTTGTAACATCAGGTTGTTACAATAGGACTTACGGCTTAGCGCATCAGCCATGACATTGGCTTTACCCGGGGTGTAAGTTATTCCTAAGTCGTAATCCGAGATCAACTCAACCCAACGTCTTTGCCTGAGATTCAAATCTGATTGGGTGAAGATATATTTCAAACTTTGGTGATCGGTGAAGATCTCGCAACGATTACCGAGAAGGTAATGTCGCCAAGTTTTATGTGCATGGACGACAGCTGCAAGCTCTAGATCATGTGTGGGATAATTTTCCTCATGTGGGTGTAATTGCCGTGAAGCATAGGCAATTACCTGACGATCTTGCATGAGTATGCAACCTAGTCCTTGTCGCGAGGCGTCGCAATAGATAATAATGTCCTTGGAGAAATCTGGTGGTACCAGTACGGGAGCAGATGTCAGGCGTCTTTTCAGTTCCTGAAAACTGAACTCGCACTGTGGAGTCCACTCGAACTTTTTATCTTTCTTGAGGAGTTCAGTTAGAGGTTTAGCAACCTTGGAGAAATTCTCGATGAAGCGGCGGCAATAGCTCGCTAAGCCAAGGAAGCTCCGAACTTGCTTAACCGTCTCAGGTGGAGTCCAATCAAGGACGGCTTGAACTCGCTCGGGATTGACAGCAATACCCTTGCCAGAGATTACATGGCCTAGATAGGTCACTTCTAGCAACCAAAATTCACACTTGGAGAATTTGGCATAAAGGCGATGCTCTCGAAGTTTCATCAATACCAGCCTTAGATGTTTGGCATGTTCCTCTTCATTCTTGGAGTAGATGAGTATGTCATCGAGGTATACTACGACAAATTTGTCCAAGTACTCCATGAAAACCGAGTTCATTAACCGGGAGAAGGTGGCTGGGGCATTGGTTAAACCGAAGGACATCACGGTGTACTCGTATTGGCCATAACGAGTAACAAAGGCAGTTTTGGGAATGTCCCCGTTTCTGATTTTGATTTGATGGTAGCCCAACCTCAAATCCATCTTGGAGAAGACTGAGGATCCAGCGAGCTGATCATACAGATCGTTAATCCTGGGAAGCGGGTATTTATTCTTGATGGTGACCAGGTTGACAGGGCGATAGTCCACAACCATTCGATCCATTCCATCCTTCTTCTTAACGAAGAGGACGGGGCAAGCCCAAGGAGAGGAACTAGGATGGATGAAACCCTTTTTCAAGGACTCATCGAGTTGGTTCTTAAGCTCGGCTAATTCTAAGGGTGCCACCTTGTAGGGTCTTCTAGAAATTGGCACGGTTCCTGGAACAAGGTCTATCACAAACTCAACATCCCTGTCAGGTGGAACACCTGGCAGTTCTTCTGGAAAGACATCTGGAAAGTCTCGGACTATCGGAACATCCTCAAGGTCTGGAAGGGGGTTGGCATTTAAGGAGTAAAGCTGGCGCTTGGCCACTCGAGTTAAGACATTGACTGTCTTGCCCGATGGGTGAGTAAGTTGAACGGTTCTAGTGGCACAATCGATCTTAGCATAATGAGCTGACATCCAGTCCATACCCAAGATGATGTTTATGTCCGAGGACTTGAGAGCTATTAAGGATGCAAGGAAGACAAGTCTATCGACAAGAATTTCGTTCCCATGGCTTACTCTAGAAGTTTGCCATCTAGAGCCAGGAGTTTGAATTTCCATGGTAGAGGGCATGTCACAGAATGTCGTGTTGTGCAATCGAGCATAGTTCTCAGATATGAATGAATGAGATGCTCCAGTATCGAAAAGAACAGATGCCAGATGGCAGTTAACAAGGAGCGTACCAAGGACGACGTTGGGATCCTCATGAGCCTCCTCGGCTGAAACATAGTTGACATGGCCACGTGCAGTGGTGGCCGGCTTGGCGTAGAATGTTTTTCCCGCAGGCTTACCACGACCAACGGACTTTCCAGTTTGATTGGGGTTGTTGTTCTGGGGACACTCTCGGCTATAGTGACCCGGCTCTCCACACTTAAAGCATGTCACCACATTGGGGCGTGGAGCAGCATTAGCAGCGGGGCCACCATAAGCCTTGGGCGGTGCAAATTGCTGGTTGGGACGAGGCGCCTCAAAGGATGGCCTCGGGATGAACCTGGGTGGCAGTGCCGTGCTTGGAATCCACACCCGGTGCTTCTTAGTTCCAGATCCGGATGAAGAGCCAAAATCACGGGAGTGCTTACGTGAAGCGTCATAATCAGTCTGGCCCATCTCAGCACTGATGGATTTATTGACCAACTTCTGGAAGGAGGTGCACTCGTGCAGACGAAGATCACGGCGAAGCTCAGGGCTAAGTCCCTTGCGTAACCTTGCTTGCTTCTTAGCGTCAGTAGATACCTCTTCGGGAGCATAGCGTGCCAGATTTCCAAATTCACGACTATAAGCATCCACAGTCAGTCTTCCTTGGGTGAAGTTGCAGAACTCCTCCCTCTTGCGATCCATGAGACCTTCCAGAATGTGATGCTCGCGGAAAGCCTCACTGAATTCAGCCCAAGTAGTGATTTGGCCGACCGGGCGCATAGCTTCGAAGTTTTCCCACCAAAGGCTAGCAGGGCCTTCGAGGTGATAGGCAGCATAGGTAACCTTGTCGGCTTCGGCTACATTGACAGAACGTAGCTTGTGAGTGATGCTGCGAAGCCAGTCATCCGCGTCGAGGGGTTCGACGGAATGGTTAAACTTTGGTGGGTACAGCTTGATAAAGTCATTGATTGACACCAAGTCATTTCGTGGGTGGCGTGCAGTGTTCTCCTCAATCCGCTCTAGCAGGCGGCTAGTCTCACGCTTATTTCTTTCCGCCTCCAGCATTACTTCGGCCAGAGAAGGCAGGTGAGGCAGATTTTCACCCCTAGCTGCACTGGCTTCCCCCTGCTCCGAGGCAGCAGGGTTGCTGCAGGTGTTGACCATCCTCCGTAGCCTGGAAGTTCAACATGACCATCCGGAAACAGACGGTCCTGAGAAGCCTGTGGACCAAAGGGGCTAGGATGAGGTCTTGGACCAACAAACAGTGGCCTGCGGGGACCACGGGGTGGGGTGATGCCTCCCACATCACGCCAATCCACCATGTCTGGCAGAGCTGATCTCACAGGATACAGATCCCTTGTATCCATACATCCAGCTTGCACCGCAGGTGCAAACCGAGTCAATGTGGCCCAATGATCAGCACGGGTATTGAAAAGCTCCAACCTCAAGGCCCGATTCTCTCGGTCCTTGTCTTCGAGCATCTCGGCAATGGTACGAGTTAATGAGTCCTCCTGAGTGGAGTCAGCATAGATAGCCTGAAGATACCCTTGCGCTCCCGGAAGTGAAGCTAGCATGTAACGGAAGTCGGTGTTCCGAAGCAGGCCAGTCCGGACTCGCAAGATGGTCATCATGGAATAGGCAGCATCCTGCACAGCCATCTCAACAGTAACCCCGAGTCCATAGGAACAGTGAAGGGGCTCGGTAGATCCAGGATAAGAAGGAAATATCCTGACGGTGCAGAGATATTGGCTTTGATTAAAGTCACGGAACTGCTCTTCGACGGTGTATTCGGGATACCAACGGTAGCCCGTCTCGATCATTACCCGGACTAGCATAGCAGTATGACCGGGCACGTCGAGGCACCGGGTCAGGAGAACCACTTGGTTTTGAACACGGTTGGCCATCTGAAAGCACAACCACAATGTAAAGACATCAGAATTTCTAGGGAAAATCGGACAGCATAACAGCAATAAATGCTCAGAAAAAGATTTGAGACATCCACAACGGTTCGCAATACCACTCAACAACATCATATCAAGGTTCTGATCCAATTAGCAACATACTAAGGATAGTAGAAACTGAACTGGGACTGGTAACAACAATCCTATAAGCTACTACGGATTAGTAACACGTGAACCTGATAGAAGAAGAGAGCCTAGTCCTCAACCCACGTTGAATGAGAAGAGAATGACTCACATCAGAGGCATAGGGTAAAGAAGTAAAAGAGCCTTACATTCCCTCCTACAATCAATTCCCCTACATATAACTAAAGCATTTCTAGACTCGACATCGACCAGTTTGTCTCAACGAACCTACAGGCAGTCTGGCTCTGATACCAACGCTGTCAGGACCCCGATTCCAAGTCACATCGATCTAGCTGGTAACACCTCATATCACTTTGCGGCCTCACGCACGGTATCCCACGGGTGTCGCCTTACCATGGCCCGGGACCGTTTGCGCCTTTTGGCTCACGTATATGATAGCGTCGCTAGCATCCATATGACAGAGAACCCGGGCCGACATGGCTAGTCGTGAACCCAAAGTGGCACAGACCTATGGAGACAGGCACACATGTATCACATCGAGCATGTCGGTCATCAGCGACTGATTCCGGGCTGTAGCACTGGGCTAACAGGACTCCGGGGAACCCGGGCTGGAGCAGGCTAGGTAGGACTCCGGAAATCACCCCGTGACATTTCCCCGAAGGGACAGACATAGGAACGAAGTGAAACACATGCCGGCCAGTCAAGTGTCCTGAACAGTAGTGCTGGGCTAGCAGGACTCCGGTGAACCGGGCTGTAGCGGACTACTATGGCTCGAGGAACACTAGACTACATTTCCCCATAAGAAAGGCTGCCAAGGATAGACAACTAGATTGTCGGATCCCACTCATACCAAGCATTTCAATCATACACACAATATGCCCGATATGAGTACATACAACATGGCATCACAACAAAACTCTACAACTCAAGTACTTTATTTAAAGGCTCTAGAGAGCCATACATAACAAGTTCATACAGATAGGGGTCACATGATCCGACACTCAAGTCATACACTCATACAAGCACATGCGGAAGCAACTAGTCTGAGTACAGACTCTAGAAAGAAAGAAGGCTTCTCGAAGCCTCTCTATCTACATAGGGCCCTCCATGGCCAGGATCACCACCTGGGTGGCTAGTCATTCGTCGACGTCAAGGTCTACGTAGAACCCATCGGAGGGGGCGGTGTTGTCGTCCGAAAACAGTAATTAAGCAAACATGAGTACAAAGGTACTCAGCAAGTCTTACATTAGAACCTACTATACATGCTTATTCTCAAGAAGGTGGTGGGGTTAATGCAGCAAGCCAGCTTTGACTCTTGGCTAAGCTATCCTACGGAACTTCACCAGTAAATAGTTTTCGCACATGAGTCCACTACTCACCAACACAATACTCCACCGTGGATCCTCCCTCGTCATCCTACGAGAGGGCCATCCTCGATACTCACACTTATCTTGAGTCTTTTAGTAGTGTCCATTAACTTGTCTATGAACTGTATAGGCAACCAAGTAGTCCTTTACCGCGGACGCGGCTATTCGAATAGTTTTATACCCTGCAGGGTGTACTTCTTCATACACGCTTTCACCACTTACCGCCGCTTACACGACATGTACTCGGCAACCTTCAAGCGGAAGCCCAGCGAGGGTGTTGGCCACGGCCTACCTAAACACTTAAGTCTCTAGTCCAGGTTTATCGCCTATCTTGGTTCCATCCGCAGGGAGTCCGGACGAGGTTTCCACATACGGCCCCGAACGATGTGAACAGGGTCCCGAGACGCCAAACGGGCGCCCGACATACCCGGCCACGGTGTATCTACCGCAACATAGCCCACCCCTAGGGTCAGCGCTACGCACGGCCGCCAACACATATCCTACAAACACCAGAAACTATTTGCGACTCCTGGACAGAGTACTAAGGTGATTAAGAAGCCGAGAGGGTCCATTGGTTTCGGGCCCAATGTACGGTAGTAACTGCATCTTAAATCACACATACAGATCTCAGTTCTTAGGGACGGCCTCAATGAAACAACCCACCATGTACTCCTACATGGCCTCTCATCGATACCTTTACCAAAGCATGTTCAACACATTCCTCACATTACCGACATAAGCATTTCACTCTAGCCCATCACAAAGATGAACCAGACCTGACACAACTCTAAGCATAGTAGGCATAGCAAGGTAGGAATCACATACATGGCTCAATCAACTCCTACACATGCTAGTGGGTTTCATCTAGTTACTGTGGCAATGACAGGTCATGCAGAGGATAGGGGTTGAACTACCGTAGCACACAGCAGTTTGAATCGTGTTATCTTAATGCAGTAAACAAGAGCAGAAGCGAGAACATGGGTTTGTATCGAAATGATCAATGGTTGCTTGCTTGATGGAGTGGTAGTGGGATACTGCCCTTCAGTTGGATACTCGTGAATATCCTCGGAGGCAGAACCTACCACGAAGAACACATCGGAACACAATCAACACATGATGATATGCAACAATATGATGCATGCTATGACATGGCAAAATGAATGTGTCTTGGCCTAATGCAAGTTGTAATAGAAAGGAATGAACTCATTTGAATCAAAGATTCAAATATTAGCTCATTAAACATGGCCTTAATAGTGCATTTTCTTATTCTGCTTAAACCGCAAGGTAAACTTTTTTTGTCATGCATGAAACCATTATAGATGGATAGATTGAATTTTTTTGATCACTTTTCATATATAAATCTTTGCATTTGGAGCTATGGTTGATTTTCTATGATTTTTAGAAGTTTTGACTATTTTCTGGAATTTCCTGAATAAAAATAAATCCAGAAAATGCATTACTGCGTCAGCATTGCGTCATGCTGACCTCAGCAGGTCAAAGGCGCCAGCCCAGGTCAAACCTGTCTGGTGGGCCCCTTCTGTCAGCGTCTCAGCTAGTTAATAGGATTTTATTAACAATAATTAGCTGTCAGTGGGGCCTGGGCCCACATGTCAGTGACTAATTTAATTAAAATTAGTTAAAACTAATCCTAATTTAGTTAGCAGACCGGCCCCAACTGTCATAGAGTTAGGGGGGTCTACCTGGGCCCACCTAGGGGTGAAACTGGGTCAAACTCGCCGGCGTTGAGCCACCGGCGAGGCCGAGACGGCGAAGGGCTTCGGATTTGGTCCTCCGGTGACCAAATCGACGGCGGAGACGTGCTACGCGTAGCTGGGGCTCGTGTGCATCTAGTGGGGCAAGTGGGAGGAGCTGGGGTGGAGCGAGCTCGCCGGAATCGAGCTTGTGGCTGCAGCCGGAGTTCAGATGGAGAGGGAAAGAGGGCTATGGTGCACGGCAGGGCGAGGAAGTGCGTGCGTTAGGCTCCTGGGGACGCACTGAATGCGGTGGTGCGCTCGGACGCGTGCTTGCACGTCCGTAGCCACGACCGCGACATGGCCGGCGGCGAGGAGCTCTCGGGTGTGGTGGAAACGACGGCTACAGAGGCCAAACGAGCACGGGAGTTAGGGGGAAAGGAAGAGTAGCTCACAGCGGAGTCGGAGAGGGGGTCAGCGAGCTCGGGGAGGTCCCGGCGATGGCGAATCGGCTGGATACGGCTCGGGTGCCCGAGGTTGAAGACGAGGGCGTAGACGGCGTTCGGCGGCGTTTGGGGTCGCGTGGGTCGGCGAAGAGGTCCAGGGCGACGAGGCGGAGCTGTTGGGCTCGTCGGAGGGGTGAGGGAGTGGCTGTGGTGGCAACTACGGCGATCGGCAGCGAGGGTCGCGCTCGGCCATCACGGGGTAGAGTGAGAGAGACGAGGGGGAGAGTGCAAGAGGATGAGAGGGGGACGTGGGGGTCGCGTGGTACCTCTAGGCGTCTCTGGGCGTCGGCGGAAGCAGGAGGTGGCTAGCGCGTGGCCGGCGCGCGGAGAGCACACGCCCCTGCCTCCTGGCGCGAGGAGGATGACGACTGGCGAAGCCAGTAGGCTGGGCCGAGCCAGGTGGGCTGGCCAGCTCAGGTAAGGCCCAGGTGGCTCCCTCTCTCTTTTTTTGATTTGTTTTTGTTTTTCTAATTAACTGCAATTCTTGGGCTTTAAATAAAATACTAAAACGTTTCCAAAAATCCTGAAAATAATTTTGGGCTCTGTTTAGATTATTTCCAACATCAAACATTTATTTCCAGAATTATTTGGGCATTCAAATTATTTTATAGCATTTAAATGCCAAAATTCAAATACTTATGATTTAATTCAATGACCTTCTGTTGACCTAGAAAAATGTGCACCAATTTTGCCAGAGGTTTTAACCCAAGACAAAGAGGGTGAACTTTTTAGAAGGACATTTCAGGTTCATTGAAAATAATTTTAGTAAACCCTAGTTGTTTCCAGGGGGGGTGTTGGGGGTTTCTGCCTTCCCCATTTCAAATTAAAAGGAATTTAAACATGATGCACACTCTAATGCCTGAACTAGCTAGGGTGTGACAACTCACCCCCACTCAAAAGAATCTCGTCCCGAGATTTAGGATCCTCTGGAAAGAAGGTGGGGTACTCGAGTCGAAGACGATCCTCCCTTTCCCAAGTGGCTTCTTTCTCATAATGGTGTGACCATTGAACCTTGAGAAACTTGATATTCTAACGTCGAGTGGTACGCTCGGCCTGATCAAGGATACGAACGGGATATTCCCGATAGGAGAGGTTATCTTGCAGATCAAGCGTTTCGTGGTCCACTCCACGGATAGGATCCGCGAAGCAACGCCTGAGTTGTGAAACGTGGAAGACATCGTGAACTCTGGAAAGATGCAGAGGTAGTTCCAATTGGTAGGCAACTTCTCCTCGTTTGGCAAGGGTCCAATGTAACGAGCAGCCAATTTGCCTTTGATACCGAAACGATGGGTTCCTTTTAACGGGGTAACCCGAAGGTAAGCTTTCTCGTCGACTTCATAAGTCACAGGCTTATGTTTACGATCATATTGACTCTTTTGACGAGATTGGGCTGTTTTCAATTTCTCACGAATAACGCGAACCTGCTCTTCTACTTCCTGAATTATATCCGGGCCAAAGAGTTGTCTTTCCCCGGTTTCTGACCAGTTAACAGGCGTTCGACATTTTCGTCCATAGAGAACTTCGAAAGGAGCCTTGCCTAAGCTGGTTTGATAACTATTGTTATAAGCAAACTCTGCGAATGGAAGGCATTTCTCCCAACTCATTCCGAACGAGATGACAGAGGCTCGGAGCATATCTTCCAGAATTTGATTGACTCGTTCCACTTGACCACTTGATTGAGGATGGAAGGCGGTGCTAAAGGAGAGACGAGTTCCCATAGCATTTTGGAAACTTTCCCAAAATCGAGAGGTGAAGAGACTCCCACGGTCTTAGTTAATTTCCAATGGAACACCATGAAGAGACACTATTCGGGAGATGTATAAATCAGCTAGCTGGCTAGCGGTGATACTCTCACGAACAGGTAGGAAATGGGCTACTTTGGAAAGACAGTCGATCACGACGAAGATGGCCTTATTCCCTCTCTTGGTCCTGGGAAACCCAGTGATGAAATCCATACTGATTTTGTCCCATTTCCACTCGGGAATAGCCAAAGGTTGAAGGGTGCCAGCAGGCCATTGATGCTCTTCTTTAACACGACGACAAACGTCGCAATTAACAATGTATTGAGCGATTTCTCTCTTCATCCTAGTCCACCAAAACCTCTGGCGTAGGTCTTGATACATTTTAGTACTACCGGGATGAATGGTGAGAGGGGATTCATGAGCTTCCTTAAGGATCAGCCGCCTCAGGTTTCGTGCCTTTGGAACCACTAGGCGATACCCAAAGTATACGACACCCTGATCATCAATGGAGAAACAATTCGCGACTCCTTTCTTAATGTTTCTCTTAAGACGGGAGATTCCCGGATCTACCTTCTGTGCCTTGATGATCTGATCCGTAAGGGTAGGTTTCGCCACCAGGGTGGATAGGAATCCTTGAGGAACAATGTGAAGATTTAGCTTACGAAATTCCTCATGGAGAAATGGTTGACTTTGTTGTAACATCAGGTTGTTACAATAGGACTTACGGCTTAGCGCATCAGCCATGACATTGGCTTTGCCCGGGGTGTAAGTTATTCCTAAGTCGTAATCCGAGATCAACTCAACCCAACGTCTTTGCCTGAGATTCAAATCTGATTGGGTGAAGATATATTTCAAACTTTGGTGATCGGTGAAGATCTCGCAACGATTACCGAGAAGGTAATGTCGCCAAGTTTTAAGTGCATGGACGACAGTTGCAAGCTCTAGATCATGTGTGGGATAATTTTCCTCATGTGGGTGTAATTGCCGTGAAGCATAGGCAATTACCTGACGATCTTGCATGAGTATGCAACCTAGTCCTTGTCGCGAGGCGTCGCAATAGATAATAATGTCCTTGGAGAAATCTGGTGGTACCAGTACGGGAGCAGATGTCAGGCGTCTTTTCAGTTCCTGAAAACTGAACTCGCACTGTGGAGTCCACTCGAACTTTTTATCTTTCTTGAGGAGTTCAGTTAGAGGTTTAGCAACCTTGGTGAAATTCTCGATGAAGCGGCGGCAATAGCTCGCTAAGCCAAGGAAGCTCCGAACTTGCTTAACCGTCTCAGGTGGAGTCCAATCAAGGACTGCTTGAACTCGCTCGGGATTGACAGCAATACCCTTGCCAGAGATTACATGGCCTAGATAGGTCACTTCTAGCAACCAAAATTCACACTTGGAGAATTTGGCATAAAGGCGATGCTCTCAAAGTTTCATCAATACCAGCCTTAGATGTTCGGCATGTTCCTCTTCATTCTTGGAGTAGATGAGTATGTCATCGAGGTATACTACGACAAATTTGTCCAAGTACTCCATGAAAACCGAGTTCATTAACCGGGAGAAGGTGGCTGGGGCATTGGTTAAACCGAAGGACATCACGGTGTACTCGTATTGGCCATAACGAGTAACAAAGGCCATTTTGGGAATGTCCCCGTTTCTGATTTTGATTTGATGGTAGCCCAACCTCAAATCCATCTTGGAGAGGACCGAGGATCCAGCGAGCTGATCATACAGATCGTTAATCCTGGGAAGCGGGTATTTGTTCTTGATGGTGACCAGGTTGACAGGGCGATAGTCCACAACCATTCGATCCATTCCATCCTTCTTCTTAACGAAGAGGACGGGGCAAGCCCAAGGAGAGGAACTAGGACGGATGAAACCCTTTTTCAAGGACTCATCGAGTTGGTTCTTAAGCTCGGCTAATTCTAAGGGTGCCACCTTGTAGGGTCTTCTAGAAATTGGCACGGTTCCTGGAACAAGGTCTATCACAAACTCAACATCCCTGTCAGGTGGAACACCTGGCAGTTCTTCTGGAAAGACATATGGAAAGTCTCGGACTATCGGAACATCCTCAAGGTCTAGAAGGGGGTTGGCATTTAAGGAGTAAAGCTGGCGCTTGGCCACTCGAGTTAAGACATTGACTGTCTTGCCCGATGGGTGAGTAAGTTGAACGGTTCTAGTGGCACAATCGATCTTAGCATAATGAGCTGACATCCAGTCCATACCCAAGATGATGTTTATGTCCGAGGACTTGAGAGCTATTAAGGATGCAAGGAACACAAGTCTATCGACAAGAATTTCGTTCCCATGGCTTACTCTAGAAGTTTGCCATCTAGAGCCAGGAGTTTGAATTTCCATGGTAGAGGGCATGTCATAGAATGTCGTGTTGTGCAATCGAGCATAGTTCTCGGATATGAATGAATGAGATGCTCCAGTATCGAAAAGAACAGATGCCAGATGGTAGTTAACAAGGAGCGTACCAAGGACGACATTGGGATCCTCATGAGCCTCCTCGGCTGAAACATAGTTGACATGGCCACGTGCAGTGGTGGCCGGCTTGGCGTAGAATGTTTTTCCCGCAGGCTTACCACGACCAACAGACTTTCCAGTTTGATTGGGGTTGTTGTTCTGGGGACACTCTCGGCTATGGTGACCCGGCTCTCCACACTTAAAGCATGTCACCACATTGGGGCGTGGAGCAGCATTAGCAGCGGGGCCACCATAAGCCTTGGGCGATGCAAATTGCTGGTTGGGACGAGGCGCCTCAAAGGATGGCCTCGGGATGAACCTGGGTGGCAGTGCCGTGCTTGGAATCCACACCCGGTGCTTCTGAGTTCCAGATCCGGATGAAGAGCCAAAATCACGGGAGTGCTTGCGTGAAGCGTCATAATCAGTCTGGCCCGTCTCAGCACTGATGGATTTATTGACCAACTTCTGGACGGAGGTGCACTCGTGCAGACGAAGATCGCGGCGAAGCTCAGGGCTAAGTCCCTTGCGGAACCTTGCTTGCTTCTTAGCGTCAGTAGATACCTCTTCGGGAGCATAGCGTGCCAGATTTCCAAATTCACGACTATAAGCATCCACAGTCAGTCTTCCTTGGGTGAAGTTGCAGAACTCCTCCCTCTTGCGATCCATGAGACCTTCCAGAATGTGATGCTCGTGGAAAGCCTCACTGAATTCAGCCCAAGTAGTTATTTGGCCGACCGGGCGCATAGCTTCGAAGTTTTCCCACCAAAGGCTAGCAGGGCCTTCGAGGTGATAGGCAGCATAGGTAACCATGTTGGCTTCGGCTACATTGATAGAACGTAGCTTGTGAGTGATGCTGCGAAGCCAGTCATCCGCGTCGAGGGGTTTGACGGAATGGTTAAACTTTGGTGGGTACAGCTTGATAAAGTCATTGATTGACACCAAGTCATTTCGTGGGTGGCGTGCAGTGTTCTCCTCAATCCGCTCTAGCAGGCGGTTAGTCTTACGCTTGTTGGCTTCCCCCTGCTCCGAGGCAGCAGGGTTGCTGCGGGTGTTGACCATCCTCCGTAGCCTGGAAGTTCAACATGACCATCCGGAAACAGACGGTCCTGAGAAGCCTGTGGACCAAAGGGGCTAGGATGAGGTCTTGGACCAACAAACAGTGGCCTGCGGGGACCACGGGGTGGGGTGATGCCTCCCACATCACGCCAATCCACCATGTCTGGCAGAGCTGATCTCACAGGATACAGATCCCTTGTATCCATACATCCAGCTTGCACCGCAGGTGCAAACCGAGTCAATGTGGCCCAATGATCAGCACGGGTATTGAAAAGCTCCAGCCTCAAGGCCCGATTCTCTCGGTCCTTATCTTCGAGCATCTCGGCAGTGGTACGAGTTAATGAGTCCTCCTGAGTGGAGTCAGCATAGATAGCCTGAAGATACCCTTGCCCTCCCGGAAGTGAAGCTGGCATGTAACGGAAGTCGGTGTTCCGAAGCAGGCCAGTCTGGACTCGCAAGATGGTCATCATGGAATAGGCAGCATCCTGCACAGCCATCTCAACAGTAACCCCGAGTCCATAGGAACAGTGAAGGGGCTCGGTAGATCCAGGATAAGAAGGAAATATCCTGACGGTGCAGAGATATTGGCTTTGATTAAAGTCGCGGAACTGCTCTTCGACGGTGTATTCGGGATACCAACGGTAGCCCGTCTCGATCATTACCCGGACTAGCATAGCAGTATGACTGGGCACGTCGAGGCACCGGGTCAGGCGAACCACTTGGTTTTGAACACGGTTGGCCATCTGAAAGCACAACCACAATGTAAAGACATCAGAATTTCTAGGGAAAATCGGACAGCATAACAGCAGTAAATTCTCAGAAAAAGATTTGAGACATCCACAATGGTTCGCAATACCACTCAAAAACATCATATCAAGGTTCTGATCCAATTAGCAACATACTAAGGAGAGTAGAAACTGAACTAGGACTGGTAACAACAATCCTATAAGCTACTACGGATTAGTAACACGTGAACCTGATAGAAGAAGAGAGCCTAGTCCTCAACCTACGTTGAATGAGAAGAGAATGACTCAGATCAGAGGCATAGGGTAAAGAAGTAAAAGAGCCTTACGTTCCCTCCCACAATCAATTCCCCTACATATAACTAAAGCATTTCTAGACTCGACATCGACCAGTTTGGCTCAACGAACCTACAGGCAGTCCGGCTTAGATACCAACGCTGTCAGGACCCCGATTCCAACTCACATCGATCTAGCCGGTAACACTTCATATCACGTTGCGGCCTCACGCACGGTATCCCACGGGTGTCGCCTTACCATGGCCCGTGACCGTTTGCGCCTTTTGGCTCACGTATATGATAGCGTCGCTAGCATCCATATGACAGAGAACCCGGGCCGACATGGCTAGTCGTGAACCCAAAGCGGCACAGACCTATGGAGACAGGCATACATGTATCACATCAAGCATGTCGGTCATCAGGGAGTGATTCCGGGCTGTAGCACTGGGCTAACAGGACTCCGGGGAACCCGGGCTGTAGCAGGCTAGGTAGGACTCCGGAAATTACCCCGTGACATTTCCCCGAAGGGACAGACATAGGAACAAAGTGAAACACATGCCGGCCAGTCAAGTGTCGTGAACAGTAGTGCTGGGCTAGCCGGACTCCGTTGAACCGGGCTGTAGCGGACTACTATGGCTCGAGGAACACTAGACTACATTTCCCCATAAGAAAGGCTGCCAAGGATAGACAACTAGATTGTCGGATCCCACTCATACCAAGCATTTCAATCATACACACAATATGCCCAATATGAGTACATACAACATGGCATCAGAACAAAACTCTACAACTCAAGTACTTTATTTAAAGGCTCCAGAGAGCCATACATAACAAGTTCATACAGATAGGGTCACATGATCCGACACTCAAGTCATACACTCATACAAGCACATGCGGAAGCAACTAGTCTGAGTACAGACTCTAGAAAGAAAGAAGGCTTCTCGAAGCCTGTCTATCTACATAGGGCCCTCCATGGCCAGGATCACCACCTGGGTGGCTAGTCACTCGTCGATGTCAAGGTCTACGTAAAACCCATCGGAGGGGGCGGTGTTGTCGTCTAAAAACAGTAATTAAGCAAACATGAGTACAAAGGTACTCAGCAAGTCTTACATCAGAACCTACTATACATGCTTATTCTCAAGAAGGTGGTGGGGTTAATGCAGCAAGCCAGCTTTGACTCTTGGCTAAGCTATCCTACGGAACTTCACCAGTAAATAGTTTTCGCACACGAGTCCACTACTCACCAACACAATACTCCACCGTGGATCCTCCCTCGTCATCCTACGAGAGGGCCATCCTCGATACTCACACTTATCTTGAGTCTTTTAGTAGTGTCCATTAACTTGTCTATGAACTGTATAGGCAACCAAGTAGTCCTTTACCGCGGACGCGGCTATTCGAATAGTTTTATACCCTGCAGGGGTGTACTTCTTCATACACGCTTTCACCACTTACCGCCGCTTACACGACATGTACTCAGCAACCTTCAAGCGGAAGCCCAGCGAGGGTGTTGGCCACGGCCTACCTAAACACTTAAGTCTCTAGTCCAGGTTTATCGCCTATCCAGGTTCCATCCGCAGGGAGTCCGGCCGAGGTTTCCACATACGGCCCCGAACGATGTGAACAGGGTCCCGAGATGCCAAACGGGCGCCCGGCATACCCGGCCACGGTGTATCTACCACAACATAGCCCACCCCTAGGGTCAGCGCTACGCACGGCCGCCAACACATATCCTACAAACACCAGAAACTATTTGCAACTCCTGGACAGAGTACTAAGGTGATTAAGAAGCCGAGAGGGTCCATTGGTTTCGGGCGCAATGTACGGTAGTAACTGCATCTTAAATCACACATACGGATCTCAGTTCTTAGGGACGGCCTCAATGAAACAACCCACCATGTACTCCTACATGGCCTCTCATCGATACCTTTACCAAAGCATGTTCAACACATTCCTCACATTACCGACATAAGCATTTCACTCTAGCCCATCACCAAGATGAACCAGACCTAACACAACTCTAAGCATAGCAGGCATAGCAAGGTAGGAATCACATACATGGCTCAATCAACTCCTACACATGCTAGTGGGTTTCATCTAGTTACTGTGGCAATGACAGGTCATGCAGAGGATAGGGGTTCAACTACCGTAGCACACAGCAGTTTGAATCGCGTTGTCTTAATGCAGTAAACAAGAGCAGAAGCGATAACATGGGTTTGCATCGGAATGATCAATGGTTGCTTGCCTGATGGAGTGGTAGTGGGATACTGCCCTTCAGTTGGATACTCGTGAATATCCTCGGAGGCAGAACCTACCACGAAGAACACATCGGAACACAATCAACACATGACGATATGCAACAATATGATGCATGCTATGACATGGCAAAATGAATGTGTCTTGGCCTAATGCAAGTTGTAATAGAAAGGAATGAACTCATTTGAATCAAAGATTCAAATATTAGCTCATTGAACATGGCCTTAATAGTGCATTTCCTTATTCTGCTTAAACAGCAAGGTAAACTTGTTTTGTCATGCATGAAACCATTACAGATGGATAGATTGAATTTTTCTGATCACTTTTCATATATAAATCTTTGCATTTGGAGCTATGGTTGATTTTCTATGATTTTTAGAAGTTTTGACTATTTTCTGGAATTTCCTGAATAAAAATAAATCCAGAAAATGCATTACTGCGTCACCATTGCGTCATGCTGACCTCAGCAGGTCAAAGGCGCCAGCCCAGGTCAAACCTGACTGGTGGGCCCCTTCTGTCAGCCTCTCAGCTAGTTAACAGGATTTTATTAACACTAATTAGCTGTCAGTGGGGCCTGGGCCCACATGTCAGTGACTAATTTAATTAAAATTAGTTAAAACTAATCCTAATTTAGTTAGCAGACCGGCCCCACCTATCATAGACTCAGGGGGGTCTACCTGGGCCCACCCAGGGGTCAAACTGGGTCAAACTCGCCGGCGTTGAGCCACCGGCGAGGCCGAGACGGCGAAGGGCTTCGGATTTGGTCCTCCGGTGACCAAATCGACGGCGGAGACGTGCTACGCGTAGCTGGGGCTCGTGTGCATCTAGTGGGGCAAGTGGGAGGAGCTGGGGTGGAGCGAGCTCGCCGGAATCGAGCTTGTGGCTGCAGCCGGAGTTCGGACGGAGAGGGAAAGAGGGCTATGGTGCACGGCATGGTGAGGAAGTGTGTGCGTTAGGCTCCTGGGGACGCACTGAATGCGGTGGTGCGCTCAGACGCGTGCTTGCAGGGCCGTAGCCACGACCGCGACATGGCCGGCGGCGAGGAGCTCTCGGGTGCGGTGGAAACGACGGCTACAGAGGTCAAACGAGCACGGGAGTTAGGGGGAAAGGAAGAGGAGCTCACAGCGGAGTCGGAGAGGGGGTCAGCGAGCTCGGGGAGGTCTCGGCGACGGCGAACCGGCCGGAGACGGCTCGGGTGCCCGAGGTTGAAGACGAGGGCGTAGACGGCGTTCGGCGGTGTTTGGGGTCGCGTGGGTCGGCGAAGAGGTCCAGGGCGACGAGGCGGAGCTGTTGGGCTCGTCGGAGGGGCAAGGGAGTGGCTGTGGTGGCAACTACGGCGATTGACGGCGAGGGTCGCGCTCGGCCATCACGGGGGAGAGTGAGAGAGACAAGGGGGGGAGTGCAAGAGGATGAGAGGGGGACGTGGGGGTCGTGTGGCACCTCTAGGCGTCTCCGGGCGTCGGCGGAAGCAGGAGGTGGCCAGCCCATGGCCGGCGCGCGGCGAGCACGCACCCCTGCCTCCTGGCGCGAGGAGTACGACGACTGGCGAAGCCAGTAGGCTGGGCCGAGCCAGGTGGGCTGGCCAGCTCAGGTAAGGCCCAGGTGGCTCCCTCTCCCTTTTTTTTGATTTGTTTCTGTTTTTCTAATTAACTGCAATTGTTGGGCTTTAAATAAAATACTAAAACGTTTCCAAAAATCCTGAAAATAATTGTGGGCTCTGTTTAGATTATTTCCAACTGCAAACATTTATTTCCAGAACTATTTGGGCATTCAAATTATTTTATAGCATTTAAATGCCCAAATTCAAATACTTATGATTTAATTCAATGACCTTCTGTTGACCTAGAAAAATGTGCACCAATTTTGCCAGAGGTTTTAACCTAAGACAAAGAGGGTGAACTTTTTAGAAGGGCATTTCAGGTTCATTGAAAATAATTTTAGTAAACCCTAGTTGTTTCCAAGGGGGGTGTTGGGGATTTCTTCCTTCCCCATTTCAAATTAAAAGGAATTTAAAGATGATGCACACTCTAATGCCTGAACTAGCTAGGGTGTGACAATCATGTAACTTCAGATCAAGTTACTACCGAACCTCGTAGGTCAACCAGAGTGAGATCCACACCAGAGTGGTACGGTAATCATGTTCCGGAGGTCATGTTAATTGACCATGACAAACCTACGAACTATAAGGAAGCGATGATGAGCCCAGATTCCGCGAAATGGCTTGAGGCCATGAAATCTGAGATGGGATCCATGTATGAGAACAAAGTGTGGACTTTGGTTGACTTGCCCATTGATCAGCAAGCCATAGAAAATAAATGGATCTTCAAGAGGAAGACGGACTCTGATAGTAGTGTTACTATCTACAAAGCTAGACTTGTCGAAAAAGGGTTTTGAAAAAGTTCAAGGTATTGACTACGATGAGAGTTTCTCACTCGTATCTATGCTTAAGTCTGTCCGAATCATGTTAGCAATTGCCGCATTTTATAAAATCTGGCAAATGGATAAACAAAATTGCATTCCGTAATGGATTTATTAAAGAAGATTCATATAAGATGCAACCAGAAGGTTTTGTCAATCCTAAAGGTGCTAACAAAATATGCAAGCTCCAGCGATCCATCTATGGACTGGTGCAAGCATCTCGGAGTTGGAATATGCGCTTTGATAAGCTGATCAAAGCATATAGTTTTATACAGACTTGCGGTGAAGCCTGTATTTACAAGAAAGTGAGTGGGAGCACTACAACATTTCTGATAAGTATATGTGAATGTCATATTGTTGATCGGAGATAATGTAGAATTATTCTGCAAAGCATAAAGGAGTGTTTGAAAGGAGTTTTTCAAAAAAGACCTCGGTGAAGCTGCTTACATATTGAGCATCAAGATCTATAGAGATAGATCAAGACGCTTGATAAGTTTTTCAATGAGTACATACCTTGACAAGATTCTGAAGTAGTTCAAAATGGAACAATCAAAGAAAGAGTTCTTGCCTGTGTTACAAGGTGTGAAACTGAGTAAGACTCAAAGCCCGACCACGGCAGAAGATAGAAAGAGAATGAAAGTCATTCCCTATGCCTTGGCCATAGGTTCTATAAAATAGGCCATGCTGTGTACCAGATCAATTTTATATTGATAACCAACAAGTATAGGGGATCGCAACAGCTTTCAAGGCTAGAGTATTCAACCCAAATTTATTGATTCGACACAAGGGGAGCCATAGAATATTCTCAAGTATTAGCAGCTGAGTTGTCAATTCAACCACACCTGGAAACTTAGTATCTGTAGCAAAGTGTTTAGTAGCAAAGTAATATGATAGTGGTGGTAGCGGCAAAAAAAGTAAAGACAGCAAAAGTAATGTTTTTGGTATTTTGTAGTGATTGTAACAGTAGCAGTGGGAAAGTAAATAAGCATAAACCAGTATATGGAAAACTCATAGGCACCGGATCAGTGATGGATAATTATGCCGGATGCGGTTCATCATGTAACAGTCATAACTTAGGGTGACACAGAACTAGCTCCAATTCATCAATGTAATGTAGGCATGTATTCCGTATATAGTCATACGTGCTTATGGAAAAGAACTTGCATGACATCTTTTGTCCTACCCTCCCGTGGCAGCGGGGTCCTATTGGAAACTAAGGGATATTAAGGCCTCCTTTTAATAGAGAACTGGAACAAAGCATTAGCACATAGTGAATACATGAACTCCTCAAACTATGGTCATCACCGGGAGTGGTCCCGATTATTGTCACTTCGGGGTTGCCGGATCATAACACATAGTAGGTGACTATAGACTTGCAAGATAGGATCAAGAACTCACATATATTCATGAAAACATAATAGGTTCATATCTGAAATCATGGCACTCGGGCCCTAGTGACAAGCATTAAGCATAGCAAAGTCATAGCAACATCAATATCAGAACATAATGGATACTAGGGATGAAACCCTAACAAAACTAACTCAATTACATGATAAATCTCATCCAACCCATCACCGTCCAGCAAGCCTACGATGGAATTACTCGCGCACGGTGGTGAGCATCATGAAATTGATTCTGGAGGATGGTTGATGATGACGACGGCGACGAATCCCCCTCTCCGGAGCCCCGAACAGACTCCAGATCATCCCTCCCGAGAGTATTTAGGGCTTGGCGGCGCCTCCGTATCGTAAAAGTCGATGATTGTTTTCCTATTTTTTTCTCTCCGAAAGCAAATATATAGAGTTGGAGTTGGCGTCGGAGGGCATCCAGGGGGCCCACGAGGTAGGGGCGCACCCTAGGGGGGGCGCCCCCACCCTCGTGAACATGGTGTGGGCCCCCTGGTCTTCATCTTTGGCGAGGATTTTTTATTATTTTTTCTAAGATGTTCCGTGGAGTTTCAGGTCATTCCGAGAATATTTGTTTTCTACACATAAAACAACATCATGGCAATTCTGCTGAAAATAGCGTCTGTCCGGGTTAGTTCCATTCAAATCATACAAGTTAGAGTCCAAAACAAGGGCAAAAGTGTTTGGAAAAGTAGATACAACGGAGACGTATCAACTCCCCCAAGCTTAAGCCCTTGCTTGTCCTCAAGCAATTCAGTTGACAAACTAAAAGAAAGAAAGAAAAACTTTTACAAACTCTGTTTGCTCTGGTTGTTGTAACTATGTCAAGCCAGTATTCAAGTTTTCAGTATAGATCATAACTAACCACATTTGCAATAATTCTCAGGTCTCATAATTACTAATATCAATAGCATAATCAACTAGCAAGTCATAATAATAAATCTCGGATGACAACACTTTCTCAAAACAATCATAATATGATATAACAAGATGGTATCTCACTAGCCCTTTCCGAGACCGCAAAATATAAATGCAGAGCACCTTTAAAGATCAAGGACTGACTAGACATTGTAATTCATGGTAAAAGAGATCCAATCATAGTCATACCCAATATAAATTAACAGTGATGAATGCAAATGACAGTTGTGCTCTCCAGCTAGTGCTTTTTAATAAGAGGGTGATGGCTCAACATAAAAGTAAATGGATAGGCCCTTCACAGAGGGAAGCAGGGATTTGTAGAGGTGCCAGAGCTTGGTTTTGCAATAGAGATAAATTGTATTTTGAGCGGTATACTTTCATTGTCAACGTAACAACTAATAGATGGCGATATCTTCCATGCTAAACACATTATAGGCGGTTCCCAAACAGAATGGTAAAGTTTATACTCCCCCTCCACCAACAAGCATCAATCCATGGCTTGCTCAAAACAACGAGTGCCTCCAACATACATCAGGTCCCAGGGGGAGTTTTGTTTGCAATTAATTTTGATTTAGTTTGCATAAAGCATGGGACTGGGCATCCCGGTGACCAGCCATCTTCTCGTGAGTGAGGAGCGGAGTCCACTCCTCTTGAGAATAACCCGCCTAACATGGAAGATAAGGACATCCTTGGTTGATACATGAGCTATTCGAGCATACAAAACAGAATGTTTATTTGAAGGTTTAGAGTTTGGCACAAACAAATTTACTTGGAATGGCAGGTAGATATCGCATATAGGAAGGTATAGTGGACTCATCTGGAATAACTTTGGGGTTTAAGGGATTGGATGCACAAGCAGTATTCCCGCTTAGTACAGGTGAAGGCTAGCAAAAGACTGGGAAGCGACCAACTAGAGAGTGACAATAGCCATGTACATGCATCAAGATTAATAAACATTTGATGCAAGCATGAGTAGGATATAATCCACCATGAACATAAATATCGTGAAGTCTATGTTGATTTGTTTCAACTACATGCGTGAACATATGCCAAGTCAAGTCACTTAAATCATTCAAAGGAGGATACCACCCCATCATAACACATCATAACCACCTCAATAGCATGTTGGCACACAAGGTAAATCATTAGAACGCATAGCTAATCAAGCATGTCACAAGCAACTATGATCTCTAATTGTCATTGCAAACATGTTTATTCATGATAAGCTGAATCAAGAACGAGGGACTCATCATATTTACAAAAACAAAAGAGGTCGAGTTTATACCAGCTTTTCCCATCTCAGTCAGTCCATCATATATCATCATAATTGCCTTTCACTTACACGACCGAACGGTGTGAATAATAATAAGAGTGTACATGCATTGGAGTAAGCTGGAATCTCCGAGCATTCAATAAACAGGAGAATACAAGGCAATATGGGCTCTTGGTTAAATCAACAATAATGCATATAAGAGCCATTTCAACAATTTAATTAAGGTCTTCTCCTACTGACCCCCAAAGAAAAGAAAAGAAATAAAACTATTTACATGGGAAAGCTCCCAACAAGCAAAAAGAAGAATGGGAAATATTTTTGGGTTTTGTTTTAATTATTACTACTATAGCAGAAAAATAAACTACTACTAATTTTTTTGGTTTTTCTTAAGGTTTAACAAACACACAAGAAGAAAGGAGGAAAAAGAAAATAAACTAGCATGGATATTACAGTGAAAGAGTATGAGCACCGACATCTAGTAATGAGTGTGTGTGAACATAAATGTAATGTCGGTGAGAAATACGTACTCCCCCAAGCTTAGGCTTTTGGCCTAAGTTGGTCTATTGCCAGGGATTGCCTGGCGGATACCCATAGGTGTAGCTGTTGGGGTCGTACTGTGACGAGGAATAGTTGGGACCATACTGATGTGCAGCGGTTATCGCCTGCTGAGCTGCAGCGTGGAGTCGAGCTGCCTCCGCTCTCCTCTCGTACTCTTCTGCCTCCTCTCTGGTAATAACATATCTTCTTTTTGTCTGTGAATTAAAGAAGGCAGGAGCAGGGAGAGTAATACGGAAAACACATCGTTTATCAAAAATTAAACGATATAAGAGAGGTGATTCAGGCCTCTCGACAAACTGGTGCGAAGCCATAGAGTTATAATCTAAATATGTAGGAGGAAACTCCGTATCACCCTCACAAATGTCTATCTCAAGAAAATGAGCTAAGCGGGTTGCATAAATTCCTCCAAAGAAATCTCCATTATGTCCATTATGATGCAACCTATGAGCTACAATGCCTCCCATATGATAAGATTGGTTTCCTAACACAGCACTCCTAAGAATGCTAAGATCAGGGACACACATGTGACATGCTTCATCCTTAGCATTTATGCATCTACCGATGAAGAGAGCGAAATAATGTATAGCAGGAAAGTGAATGCTCCCTATGGTAGCCTGCATTATATCTCTAGATTCCCCCACAGTTATACTAGCAAGAAAGTTTCTAAATTCCGATTTAGCGGGGTCCCTGACACTACCCCATGATGGAAGTTTGCAAGAAGAAGTAAAATCCTCTAAGTCCATGGTATAAGATTTGTCATAGGGATCAAACATGACTGCAGGAGAATTACGCGAAGATGAATACTCAAACCTCCTCACAAATGAACTTGTGAGATCATGATACTGGGGGCATTTGTTAGCCTCAAAATCCTCAAGACCGGCATTGCGCAAATATGCCTTTCATTCTTCTTTAATTCCCGCACGGTCCACAAAGTTTTGCGACGGCCATTCGCAAGGCCGTACTGGAGCGTCTCTTGGTGGATCCTCATCAGCATCGCGCATAGCAATCCTGGGTCCTTGCTTCTTGGAAGAACCACCTTGGAACATCTTCCTAAGCATATTGTTTTTCACTGAAAAATTCTGAAATTTTTAGTAACTTCAAAATAAAAGTAAACCAAACTCAATAATATTGATAGCTGTGGGCGTTCTGGGAACGGGGGTCCCCAGACTTGCCTGCCTGCGGCTTGTGGCGTGGCTCAAAGGGGGCCCAGCACGGCCCATCTTCATCAACACAAGACTCAAGACCCTCGCGAGGGGCCAAGCCTCATGGGGCGGACAACACGGAGCTTCCTCAGGCACGGCCTCGTCAGGCTGGCTCGCGAGGAGGCGGAGAGATCAAGGCGGGGTACCTCGCGAGGTGCCTGTGACGCAAGCCATGACGACTCAGGGCGCCAGGCGGGTGCCAGCCCGCGCAGCGTCCTCCTTTCCTCTTTGGTGCAAAGGGGGCAAGCGCAGCCACGGAGTACCGAGGCATCAGGCAAAGGTTGCCATTTCGGTGCAACGAGACCAAGACCAGGAGGACTACGAGATGGAGGTCACTGTGGAGCCCAAGACGGCGTCATCACCAGAGCTTTGCGCAGGCGAAGACTACTTCTGTCAGGATAGTTGATACTTGCTGTCCCCCTTCAAATTAGCCCGCCATTGTTGGCTCCCTTCCCGCTCGATATTTGGGAAGAGGACCAGGGCCTCTATAAATAGGACCAGCCGCCCACAGAGCAAGGGGGTGGGGGAAAAGAGTAAGAGTAAGGCAGTGAGAGAGAAAGAGAGAGAGAAAGAGAGAAAGGTGGCTGAACTCCTCCCAGCAGTTCATCGCCCCAGCCAAGAACAGACCCTCGCGAGGTTGTTCTTCCTTGTATCATTCATCATCATCAGCCCCAAGAGGCAATCCACCCACCACACACTGGAGTAGGGTATTACACCACAACGGTGGCCCGAACCAGTATAAACCTTGTGTCTCTCGTGCAGTTCTTTCAGTAGTCTAGATCTTTGCGAGACGGAGAGGTAGAAGACGTAATCTCCGCGCGCACCCTAGTGTTCGAACCTTAAGGGTCTGCCGGAACCCGAAATCCGACATTTGGATTCGTCTTCCACCGCTCCGTGCCCCGTCGTGTCGTCATCACCATGCCCGGCGACCGGAAGGGCAACCCCAACCCATGGGCTGCGTGGCCCGCCCGCGCAGAACCGCTCGCCTCGGGCGACCCTGTGCCCCAGGCAGCTCGCGGTCCGTGGGGTGCTGCGGGCCGCGGGTGACGCGGACAGACTTCGACAACTCTTACACCGTGGCAGGCACGGTCGGCAGCAAGGGCCTCCAATCACGCCGCGACCACGACACCGTACACCTGCCGGGAGCAGGCGAACTCGAGGGCCGCGCTCACGGTGGCCCGAGAGCTGCTGCGGTGCAGACTGCTGGAGGGCGGCCACGACGTGCTGCTGGAGTGAGTGGAGGAGCTCCTGGGCTTCGCCGCCTCGGGGGCTCACCCCTTCTCCACCCAGCTCCCATCTCAAGCCTAGGGCGACCCGCACGGGGGCTCCGCGCGCGCCCACGGGCTCCAAGGCTACTCCGACGCCAGCGAAGCTATCAGCACCGGACCGGCGGCGGTGCTGCCCCCACCCCCGGCCCGCGAAGAAGGACTCAACGCGACCCGCGGCCCCAGTGGGCGGCCGCGTTGCCACCCCACAGTGGGCATGACAGGCGGTACCGCGTGGCATGCGGGGCATCACGGAGTGGCATTCGGGATGACGGTGCCGGAGGAATACGTGCCCCTCATGGTGGACCAAGGACACCCTCACGAGAATGGACAAGGCTCGCTCCTTGGCCCAAGCTGGGGGGACGAGGCACTAGAAGATGAGCCTTTCCAGGAGCCCCGGAACGGTCCCGCTGGCCATGCTGAAGGCAACAATTATCGGGCACCGCTAATTCTTCAGGAGCAGGTATACGCTAACCATGGATCGCAGGAGGTGCAGGTCGCAGCGGCAAGCAGCTGCCCCGCTCCCACAGTCTCCTACCCCTCGGGAGGAGGGCGCAGGGGGCTGCAGGAGAGGGGCCGAGATCCGACATCACCACCGCGGCGTTTGGAGCAAGGTGTTCTCAGGAGGTAGGCCCTTTGCTGGGGAGGTGCCTCAGGGCCTGCCCCTGGCGGAGGACCCGTGGTCGTCGGGGGAACCGCTGGCGACCGCTCTACCCCATCGGGCGGCGTCCTGGGTTCTGGTCGTTGCTGATGGCACTACAGTGTGGCGCAAGGCAGGGCCCTCATCTGGCGATATGAAGCAAGGCCAGTACCTGTGAAGAAGGCCCGGTGCTTGTGAAGCTCGCCGCCACGTGACACTCTCACATTATAATGAGTGGGGCTGTACACGCCCCGGAGTCTCAGGGGTGCCGGCCTCTGGCCCTGGGGCTCCCTCCCACGCCCAGTGGACAGCACTTACCTCCGCGCTAGTGAGAATACATCCAAGACTAGATTAGGTGCCGGACGCGGCCTTTTGTCTGCTTTCATTGCCTTTCCCTTTGGCTGTAGCTTTTCCCCCGCTGGATTTAAGTTGGATTCGAATTTAAGATTTGCGTGTGTTCGTGGAAGGGGTGCTTATTCTCATTCGAGCCATTTCTCGCGTTCTGGTTACCGCTTCGCCACAGCTGCCTCCCCTCGCGAGCCCCTCGCTAGTCGGGTCAGGCTTGGCTCGTGCGCAACCCAAACTGCCGCTGTTGCTACCTCTCGGGAGGATTTTCGGGTGCCTGCGGAGGTTGTCCTGTTGGGAAAAGGCCCAGAGCCTGTGAAGCAAGGCGAGTGCCTGTGAAGCAATCGCGTTTTGGAAAAGGCCCAGAGCCTGTGAAGCAAGGCGAGTGCCTGTGAAGCTATCGCGTTTTGGAAAAGGCCCAGAGCCTGTGAAGCAAGGCGAGTGCCTGTGAAGCTATCGCGTTTAGGAAAAGGCCCAGAGCCTGTGAAGAAGGCAAATGCCTGTGAAGCCATCAGATTTGGGAAAAGGCCCGGAGCCTATGAAAAAGGCCAACGCCTGTGAAGCTCCCCGCCGGCGACACTCATATCCTAC
The DNA here is from genome assembly GCF_056163025.1 of Triticum urartu. Lineage (NCBI taxonomy): Eukaryota > Viridiplantae > Streptophyta > Magnoliopsida > Poales > Poaceae > Triticum > Triticum urartu. Next base: position 56,211,822 of record NC_141875.1, on the reverse strand, counting down.
GGATTCAACTAAAGAACACCCCAGACGTCACGCCCTCCCACAGGCTGCTCCGGGGCTTGCGCGAAACAAAGGTAAACCAGCCAACCACCAGGCGCGGGCGCTCGTGCAATATGACAACTACCAATACGATGAACACAGGTTTTACATGAGGGGCTTCCCCTCCCAAAATACTCTCACAGCCATCAGGTCAAAAACCTGAGTTCTATTCATGCAGGGTAAAAAAGACAGGAGCGATACACACTCAGTCGGACCAATCCCCCAATGCGTCCTCGGAAGCACCTCCCGAGCCGTCGCTGGCGTCGCCGAACTCGCCATCGTTGTCTGCGTCGCCACCAGCGGCGTCAGGGCCGTTCACCGCACCGCCCTCGTCAGCAGCCACGATCACGTCGTCATCGTCCGAAGCGAAGGCCCTGACAAGGGCGTCTACGTTGTCTTCCACCCAGTGCGCCAGGTCGCCTTAGACGGCCTGGGGAACTGGGGCGATGACGGCGTCAAAATTGAAGTGGGAATCCATGTTCAGGAGATGACTGAAGACACGGGAAAAGGCGCGCCCGAGCAAGGCGCGACTCCTCTCTTCCACCAACCTGTCGGCCCTGGCCGACCGCGCCTGCAGCTGCGTCACCACGGCGGTGAAGAACTGAAGGTTGCCAGCATAGTTGGCTGTGTGCTGCTCGCCAACAGCCGCCTCATAGATGTTGCCCAAGGCTGCGCTAGCCCTCTCCCGGAGCGTGGCGAGCATGGGGCCGTGCACGTGCTCCAGGACCTGCCACTGACATATCTCATCCGCGTTCTGGCGCGCGACGCCCTCAGCCTCCTCCACCTGCTGGCGAAGACGGAACATCTCGGCCTGGGAGGCGGCTAGCTCCCCTTGCGCTACCTCAAGGGCGGCCCGGGAGGCGTCGGCCAGCCGCGTCGCCTCCTCCCTCTTGGCCCTCAAGGCTGTGGTCCTCCCTTCAGCTTCGACCCGGATCAACTCCAGCCTCCCCTCGAACTCGCGCTCGAGGTCTTGGCGCGCCATCGCCACCCGACGTCCGACCTCCTCCAGGACACGAGCTTCGCGTGCGGTGACATCGTCCTCCGCCTGCGTCACCAAGCGCTCCCTCGTCTCCAGCCGCTCATACTCACGGGTGCGTTCGGCGGCTTCCAGCGTCAACGCTTCTTCACGCTTCTGGAGCTCAGCTGGGTCGCCGGAGGCCACCCGCATCGACGCGAGGGCCAACTCACGCAGCTCCACTTGCTCCTCCAGTGAGTGGCACCGGGCCAGGAGCTCACGAGCCCGCTCCTCCGCCGCCTCTCACTGTCGGTCAGCTCCTCGGTCCTCCTCGGCGGCCTGGGATCGGGCCACCCGAGAGGCCTCCAGCGACGCCTTCACCTCTTCATCGTCAAGATCACGCTGACGGCGCGCGAGGGCGATGGCGGCCTCCAGCTCGCGCCTCCCTGCAGCTAGGCGCAGGCCCTCGGCCTCCAGGCGCGCGTCTTCGTCAGCAAGCTCCTCCCCAAGCAGGTTCACCGCGTCGGTCGCCCTTCGAAGGAACCCTTGGCGGCGAGCGCGGCGCTCCCGGGTGCGCTCAAGCACGTCTTCCACACCATCATCTGCCCCAAGCAAGCGCCGGGGGCCACGAATCATCGTTCCTCCTCCGGGCAGGTGGCTGGGGACTGGCGCCCTCGCGACGGCCAGGCGCGCCGCACCAGAAGCCCGGCCTGGAGCCAGCCCATCCCCAAATGAAGGGCGCAGGGGGCGCCTCAACCAGTCGCAGTCCATGACCAGACGAGAAGCCCACGGCAGGCTGGCTATTCCCCATGAGGGCCCGCGAAGGAAAATCGGGGGGAATGAAGGGCCGCGGTGCACCTCGGGATGGTCCACCCCTTCAGTCGCCCTCACCACAAGGGCAGAGCTGATCGGAGCACTTGAGGACGGTAGAGGGGGCGAAGCCAAAGGAGGCGGCACCTCAACTACTTCCGTGAGCTCGGCCGGAAGGGGCCTGCGGAGCAACGATCAGTGAAAGCAACAAGAGGATCAGGAGCCAGAAAGGGAGAAGACTTACTCGTCAGTGGCAAAGTACTTCCTGCGCTTCAGCACACGACAAGGGAAGTCATCACCTAGGACCTCCCTTTTCCTCCGGAGGGCCTCAAAGTCCACGCGGAAGCGGCCCAAGAGAAGAGCGCAAGGATCAACCTGCGACGAAGACGGAGCATCGGAGTGATCCGCGTCAGGGGCGCCTGCCTGGCGCGTGCCGCCCATCACCTCGCTAGAAGATGTGGCTGGGGCCTCCAAGGCCTTAGCCCCGGGCGTGCTCAAGCACGTCTTCCACACCATCATCTTCCCCAAGCAAGCGTCGGGGGCCACGAATCATCGCTCCTCCTCCGGGCAGGTCGCTGGGGACTGGCGCCCTCGCGACGGCCAGGCGCGCCGCACCAGAAGCCCGGCCTGGAGCCAGCCCGTCCCCAAATGAAGGGCGCAGGGGGCGCCTCAACCAGTCGCAGTCCACGACCAGACGAGAAGCCCACGGCAGGCTGGCTATTCCCCGTGAGGGCCCGCGAAGGAAAATCGGGGGGAATGAAGGGCTGCGGTGCACCTTGGGATGGTCCACCCCTTTAGTCGCCCTCACCACAAGGGCAGAGCTGATCGGAGCACTTGAGGACGGTAGAGGGGACGAAGCCAAAGGAGGCGGCACCTCAACTACTTCCGCGAGCTCGGCCGGAAGGGGCCTGCGGAGCAAGGATCAGTGAAAGAAACAAGAGGATCAGGAGACAGAAAGGGAGAAGACTTACTCGTCAGTGGCAAAGTACTTCCTGCGCTTCAGCACGCGACAAGGGAAGTCATCACCTAGGGCCTCCCTTTTCCTCCGGAGGGCCTCAAAGTCCACGCGGAAGCGGCCCAAGAGAAGAGCGCAAGGATCAACCTACGACGAAGACGGAGCATTGGAGCGATCCGCGTCAGGGGCGCCTGCCTGGCGCGTGCCGCCCATCACCTCGCCAGAAGATGCGGCTGGGGCCTCCGAGGCCTTAGCCCCGGGCGCTGGGAGCGACTGCTTTCCACCCTCAGCCTCAGCGGCACGGGTCCCAGGAGCTGTCCCCTCGATAGCATCACCCGGCGCTGTCACCTCATCGGGAGCCCCCTCGGCCTCCGGCGCCTCCTGCCTCCCTGCTCCGCCACTTGAGGAGGAGTCGCCTTGGCCGATTGGAAGGGCGGTCACCACCACTGGATTCTCACGAGGTCCCTGGAGGCCGGCGGGGCGCAGCCCCCACTCATCAAAGACGGGCATCTGCTTCACGAAGTCGACCCTGCTCTGGCAGAGATACAGCAAGGCCCCTCCCTGCCGGACGCTGCCGGGGTTGGGGTCCCCGAACAAGGTCAAGAGCGCCGACTTCAGCACCTCAGGAGCCAGGTCCTCTTCCTGGAGCCTCATGCTATCCTCGCGCCCACGGAAGGCCCACATCCGGCGAGAGTGGTGTCGAAGGGGAGCAACACGGCATAACAGAAACTCCTTCACCACCTTGGGCGCTGTCACGCCGAGCTTCCTCAGGAGCGCGAAGCAGCGCCAGACGAAGACGAGCCGGGGGCTCTCGAGCGTCTCCTGGCCCCAACCTGAATTGGGGACAGCAGGCGAGGTCGGCTCCGATAGCAGGGGGCTAGGCTCCGATAGCTCGCGGAACCCAACCGCGGGCAGGGGGAGCTTGAAGTCAATCCCAGAGGCCGCGGTCTCAGGCTCGGCAGCGAAGCTCACGCACGCCCACCATTGGGTAGGGTCGACAAGATGCAGCGAGAAGAAGTGGCGCGGCAAGGCAACCGAAGGAGGGATGCCCACCATGGCTTCGCAAACGAAGGCGAAGACCGAAAGGAGGGTGATGGACTTAGGACTTAGATGCATCATGTGGATCTGATAATGGGAGAGCACGTCATTGAAGAAATCAGAAAAAGGGGGAACCAGACCCGCCCACAGGGCGTCGGTAAAATATGGGACCTCGGTAGCTATCCTGTCGATGGAGAAGTGGGGCGCGGCCTAGGCCGTCGTCCTCCCGCACTCATTGAAGATGGTGGCCAGAGCCAAGCTGACCTTGCCCAGGCACTCTTGATTGAGTATGGTCGACTGGCCGACGGCGGGGGCCACCGATGGCGGCACACAAGATGGAGGCATGGGTTTCTTCCCTCCCTCCTTCTTCGTCGGAGCCATGGCGATGGGAAGGAGGGGGAAGATTCGAGATTGGATTGGATGCAGGAGCTGGCGTTCGAAGGAAGAACAGGGGACGCTCGAGCAACAGGAAGGGGAGCGGCTGTGTGCAACTATATGTCCGCCTAGCAGGGCGCAGAATAAGGGGGCGTGGGGGAACAGTGACGCCCACGTCCCATCAACCGCCACGCGGCGCCCAAGGCCGCAGGCTGTTAGGGCCCGCGGCGCTTCGCCTTTGCCCTTTCGCCTCACAGCATGGCCAAGTCCGGGCGCGCCTTGGGCCCGGGGGCTACTGTCGGCGTTCTGGGAACGGGGGTCCCCAGACTTGCCTGCCTGCGGCCTGCGGCGTGGCTCAAAGGGGGCCCAGCATGGCCCATCTTCATCAACACAAGACTCAAGACCCTCGCGAGGGCCCAAGCCTCGCGGGGCGGACGACACGGAGCTTCCTCAGGCACGGCCTCGTTAGGCTGGCTCGCGAGGAGGCAGAGAGATCAAGGCGGGGTACCTCGCGAGGTGCCCGTGACGCAAGCCATGACGACTCAGGGCGCCAGGCGGGTGCCAGCCCGCGCAGCGTCCTCCTTTCCTCTTTGGTGCAAAGGGGGCAAGCGCAGCCGCGGAGTACCGAGGCATCAGGCAAAGGTTGCCATTTCGGTGCAACGAGACCAAGACCAGGAGGACTACGAGACGGAGGTCACTATGGAGCCCAAGACGGCGTCATCCCCAGAGCTTTGCGCAGGCGAAGACTGCTTTTGTCAGGATAGTTGATACTTGCTGTCCCCCTTCAAATTAGCCCGCCATTGTTGGCTCCCTTACCGCTCAATATTTGGGAAGAGGACCAGGGCCTCTATAAATAGGACCAACCACCCACAGAGCAAGGGGGTGGGGGAAAAAGAGTAAGAGTAAGGCAGTGAGAGAGAAAGAGAGAGAGAGAGAAAGAGAGAAAGGTGGCTGAACTCCTCCCAGCAGTTCATCGCCCCAGCCAAGAACAGACCCTCGCGAGGTTGTTCTTCCTTGGAGGTATTACACCACAACGGTGGCCCGAATTAGTATAAACCTTGTGTCTCTCGTGCAGTTCTTTCAGTAGTCTAGATCTTTGCGAGACGGAGAGGTAGAAGACGTAATCTCCGCACGCACCCCAGTGCTCGAACCTTAATGGTCTGCCGGAACCCGAAATCCGACAATAGCAACTACTCCTACAAGTGCCTAGGGCCTATATCATGCATCCAAACTACCTGGAACCATATAAATTTGACATGCAAGCTCAAGAACATGGTCACCTATGCAACAAAAATTTGCAAAGAATAAAGCACTAGAACAGAAACTAATTGGACCAATGGAGAAGTCACATACCAAGGAACAATCTCCCCAAGCAGTTTTGCGAGAGGTGCTTTGAGCAAGGAGATCGAAAATCACAGCAAAAGTGGCTGGAACTCGTGCTTGAGTTGGTTTTTCGGGTTTGTGTGAGACAGAGGAAGAAGATGGGTGCTGGGATAAGTGGAGGAGGGCCACCGTGGGCCCACGAGGCAGGGGGCGCGCCCTAGAGGGGGGGGGCGCCCACCACCCTCGTGGCCAGGTGGCAGCTCCTCCCGCGGTAATTTTTGCACAGTAAATCCTCAAATATTCCCGAAAAAATCATATTAAATTGGCATGTAATTCTGAAGACTTTTATTTTCGGGATATTTTTATATTGCACGGATAAGTCAGGAAACAGACAGAAAAATACTATTTTTACTTTATTTCTACTAATTAACAGAAAATATAGAGAAGGTACAGAAGGTTGTGCTTCTAGTTTCATCCATCTCATGCTCATCAAAAACAATCCACTAACAAGGTTGATCAAGTCTTGTTAACAAACTCATTTCGATAATCAGGAAACCAGAGAAATTTCGAATAACACTAGGTTACCTCAACGGGGATATGCACATCCCCTATAATAAGTATATCATATTTCTTTTTGACAGTAGGAAGAGGAAATTCAAAACCTCCAATTATAATCGATGGAATTTTTCCAATGGAGTTGATACTATGAACTTGAGGTTTTTTCCTTGGAAAGTGTACCGTCTGCTCATTACCATTAACATGAAAAGTGACATTGCCTTTGTTGCATTCAATAACAGCCCCTGCAGTATTAAGAAAAGGTCTTCCAAGAATAATAGACATACTATCATCCTCGAGAATATCAAGAATAACAAAGTCTGTTAAAATAGTAACGTTTGCAACCACAACAGGCACATCCTCATAGATACCGACAGGTATAGCAGTTGATTTATCAGCCATTTGCAAAGATATTTCGGTAGGTGTCAGCTCATTCAAGTCAAGTCTATGATATAAAGAGAGAGGCATAACACTAACACCGGCTCCAACATCACATAAAGCAGTTTTAATATAATTTCTTTTAATGGAGCAAGGTATAGTAGGTACTCCGAGATCTCCAAGTTTCTTTGGTATTCCACCCTTAAAAGTATAATTAGCAAGCATGGTGGAAATCTCAGCTTCCGGTATCTTTCTTTTATTAGTAATGATATCCTTCATATATTTAGCATAAGGATTTGTTTTAAGCACATCAGTTAATCGCATACGCAAAAAGATAGGCCTAATCATTTCAGCAAAGCGCTCAAAATCCTCATCATCCTTTTTCTTGGATGGTTTCGGAGGAAAAGGCATGGGTTTCTGAACCCAAGGTTCCCTTTCTTTACCATGTTTCCTAGCAACAAAGTCTCTTTTATCATAACGTTGATTCTTTGATTGTGGGTTATCAAGATCAACAGCAGGTTCAATTTCTACATCATTATCATTACTAGGTTGAGCATCATCATGAACATCATCATGAACATCATCATTAATATTTTCATTAGGTTCATGTTCATTACCAGATTGTGTTTCAGCATCGGACATAGAAATATCATTTGGATTATCGGGTGGTTCAGCAATAGGTTCACTAGAAGTTTGCACAGTTCTATCATTTTTCTTCTTCTTCTTTTTAGAAGAACTAGGAACATCAATATTATTTCTTTGAGAATCTTGCTCGATACTCTTACGGTGGCCTTCAGGATACAAAGGTTCCTGAGTCATTCTACCAGTTCTAGTAGCCACTCTAACAGCATAATCATTTTTCTTACTATTCATTTCATCAAGCACTTCTTTTTGAGCCTTCAGTACTTATTCTACTTGAGTGGTAACCATAGAAGCATGTTTGCTAACAAGTTTAAGTTCACCTTTAATATTAGCCATATAATCACCCAAGCGTCTAATCATATAAGAATTTTCTTTTAATTGTCTACCAAAATAAGCATTGAAGTCGTCTTGCTTAAACATAAAGTTATCAAACTCATCCAAGCACTGACTAGCAATTTTAGTAGGAGGAACTTCAACTTTATCATATCTATAGAGAGAATTTACCTTTACTAGTTGTGTCGGGATATCGGGATCAGGAGGTTCTTCAATAAATAAAGAATTGAGATCATATGTTTCTTCAACAGGCGGTATAATAAGACCATGTATTTCTTCAATAGGAGGTAAATTCTTAACATCTTCAGCTTTAATACCTTTTTCTTTCATAGATTTCTTTGCCTCTTGCATATCTTCGGGACTAAGGAATAAAACACCTCTCTTCTTCGGAGTTGGTTTAAGAATAGGCTCAGTAATTGGAGCAGGAGGTGGCTCAGGAGGTGCCCAATTATTTTCATTTGTCAACATATTATTCAATAGGATTTCAGCTTCATCCGGTGTTCTTTCCCTGAAAAGAGAACCAGCACAACTATCCAGGTAATCTCTGGAAGCATCGATTAGTACATTATAAAAGATATCAAGTATTGCGGGTTTCTTAAGAGGATGATCAGGCAAAGCATTAAGTAACTTGAGGAGCCTCCCACAAGCTTGTGGGAGACTCTCTTCTTTAATTTGCACGAAGTTGTATATTTCCCTCAAAGCAGCTTGTTTCTTATGAGCAGGGAAATATTTAGCAGAGAAGTAATAAATCATATCCTTGGGACTACGCACACAACCAGGATCAAGAGAATTAAACCATATCTTAGCATCACCCTTTAATGAGAATGGAAATATTTTGAGTATATAAAAGTAACGCGATCTCTCATCATTAGTAAACAGGGCAGCTATATCATTTAACTTAGTAAGATGTGCCACAACAGTTTTAGATTCATAGCCATAAAACAGATCAGATTCAACCAAAGTAATTACATCAGGATCAACAGAGAATTCATAATCCTTATCAGGAACACAAATAGGTGAAGTAGAAAAAGCAGGGTCGGGTTTCATTTTATCTCTAAGTGATTCTTTGTTCCATTTAACTAATAACCTCTTAAGCTCGTATCTATCTTTGCAAGCTAAAATAGCGGCAGAAGATTCCGCGTCAAAAAGTTAACCCTCAGGAATAACAGGCATATTTACATCATCACTATCATCATCGTATTCAGTTTCAATAATTTCTTTTTCTCTAGCCCTAGCAATTTGTTCATCAAGAAATTCACCAAGGGGCACAGTAGTATCAGGCATAGCAGAAGTGGCATCATCAATAACATGCGACATATCAGAACAAATAGCAGAAGCAGGTCTAGGTGTCGCAACCTTACTCATAACATAAGGTGAATCAAGTGCAGAGCTAGATGGCAGTTCCTTACCTCCCCTCGTAGTTGAGGGATAGATCTTCGTCTTTGGATCTCTCAAGTTCTTCATAGTGATAAGCAAATATAAATCCCAAGTGACTCAAACAATAGAGCTATGCTCCACGGCAACGGTGCCAGAAATTAGTCTTGATAACCCACAAGTATAGGGGATCCCAACAGCTTTCGAGGGTAGAGTATTCAACCCAAATTTATTGATTCGACACAAGGGGAGCCAAAGAATATTCTCAAGTATTAGCAGCTGAGTTGTCAATTCAACCACACCTGGAAACTTAGTATCTGCAGCAAAGTGTTTAGTAGCAAAGTAATATGATAGTGGTGGTAGCGGCAACAAAAGTAAAGACAGCAAAAGTAATGTTTTTGGTATTTTGTAGTGATTGTAACAGTAGCAGCGGGAAAGTAAATAAGCGTAAACCAGTATATGGAAAACTCGTAGGCACCGGATCAGTGATGGATAATTATGCCGGATGCGGTTCATCATGTAACAGTCATAACATAGGGTGACACAGAACTAGCTCCAATTCATCAATGTAATGTAGGCATGTATTCCATATATAGTCATACGTGCTTATGGAAAAGAACTTGCATGACATCTTTTGTCCTACCCTCCCGTGGCAGCGGGGTCCTATTGGAAACTAAGGGATATTAAGGCCTCCTTTTAATAGAGAACCAGAACAAAGCATTAGCACATAGTGAATACATGAACTCCTCAAACTATGGTCATCACCGGGAGTGGTCCCGATTATTGTCACTTCGGGGTTGCCGGATCATAACACATAGTAGGTGACTATAGACTTGCAAGATAGGATCAAGAACTCACATATATTCATGAAAACATAATAGGTTCATATCTGAAATCATGGCACTCGGGCCCTAGTGACAAGCATTAAGCATAGCAAAGTCATAGCAACATCAATCTCAGAACATAATGGATACTAGGGATCAAACCCTAACAAAACTAACTCGATTAAATGATAAATCTCATCCAACCCATCACCGTCCAGCAAGCCTACGATGGAATTACTCACGCACGGCGGTGAGCATCATGAAATTGGTGATGGAGGATGGTTGATGATGACGACGGCGACGAATCCCCCTGTCCGGAGCCCCAAACGGACTCCAGATCAGCCCTCCCGAGAGGTTTTAGGGCTTGGCGGCGGCTCCGTGTCGTAAAACGCGATGATTTTTCCCCTATTTTTTTCTCTCCGAAAGCAAATATATAGAGTTGGAGTTGGCGTCGGAGGGCATCCAGGGGACCCATGAGGTAGGGGGGCGCACCCCCCACCCTCGTGAACATGGTGTGGGCCCCCTGGTCTTCATCTTTGCCGAGGATTTTTTATTATTTTTTCTAAGATGTTCCGTGGAGTTTCAGGTCATTCCGAGAATATTTGTTTTCTGCACATAAAACAACATCATGGCAATTATGCTGAAAACAGCGTCAGTCCGGGTTAGTTCCATTCAAATCATACAAGTTAGAGTCCAAAACAAGGGCAAAAGTGTTTGGAAAAGTAGATACGACGGAGAAGTATCATATAACCTACACTGTTTTTGGCAAGGGAGTACAATACTGATCTAGGAGTAGATCACTGGACAGTGGTCAAAATTATCCTTAATGGAATAAGGATATGTTTCTGGATTATGGAGGTGACAAAAAGGTTCGTCGTAAAGGGTTACGTCGATGCAAATTTTGACACTGATCCAGATGACTCTAAATCTCAATCTGGATACATATTGAAAGTGGGAGAAATTAGCTAGAGTAGCTCCGTGGAGAGCATTGTTGACATAGAAATTTGCAAAATACTTACGGATCTGAATGTGGCAGACCCGTTGACTAAACTTTTCTCACAAGCAAAACATGATCACACCTTAGTACTCTTTGGGTGTTAATCACATAGCGATGTGAACTAGATTATTGACTCTAGTAAACCCTTTGGGTGTTGGTCACATGTCCATGTGAACTATGGGTGTTAATCACATGGTGATGTGAACTATTAGTATTAAATCACATGGCGATGTGAACTAGATTATTGAGTCTAGTGCAAGTGGGAGACTGAAGGAAATATGCCCTAGAGGCAATAATAAAGTTATTATTTATTTCCTTATATCATGATAAATGTTTATTATTCATGCTAGAATTGTATTAACCGGAAACACAATACATGTGTGAATACATAGACAAACAGAGTGTCACTAGTATGCCTCTACTTGACTAGCTCGTTGATCAAAGATGGTTAGGTTTCCTAACCATAGACATGAGTTGTCATTTGATTAATGGGATCACATCATTAGGAGAATGATCTGATTGACTTGACCCATTCCGTTAGCTTAGCACTTGATCGTTTAGTTTGTTGCTATTGCTTTCTTCATGACTTATACATGTTCCTATGACTATGGGATTATGCAACTCCCGTTTACCGGAGGAACACTTTGTGTGCTACCAAATGTCACAACGTAACTGGGTGATTATAAAGGTGCTCTACAGGTGTCTCCGAAGGTACTTGTTTGGTTGGCGTATTTCGAGATTACGATTTGTCACTCCGATTGTCGGAGAGGTATCTCTGGGCCCACTCGGTAATACACATCACTTAAGACTTGCAAGCATTGCAACTAATGAGTTAGTTGTAGGATGATGTATTACGAAACGAGTAAAGAGACTTGCCGGTAACGAGATTAAACTAGGTATTGAGATACCGATGATCGAATCTCGGGCAAGTAACATACCAATGACAAAGGGAACACTGTATGTTGTTATGTGGTTTGACCGATAAAGATCTTCGTAGAATATGTAGGAGCCAATATGAGCATCCAGGTTCCACTATTGGTTATTGACTGGAGACGTGTCTCGGTCATGTCTACATAGTTCTCGAACCCGTAGGGTCCGCACGCTTAAAGTTCGATGACGGTTATATTATGAGTTTATGTGTTTTGATGTACCGAAGGTAGTTTGGAGTCCCAGATGAGATCGGGGACATGACGAGGAGTCTCGAAATGGTCGAGACGTAAAGATCAATATATTGGACGACTATATTCAGACATCGGAAAGGTTCTGAGTGATTCGGGTATTTATCGGAGTACCGGGGAGTTACGGGAATTCGCCGGGGAGTGTATGGGCCTTATTGGGCTTTAGGGGAAAGAGAGAGAGGCAGGCCGCGCGCCACCCCAAGGCCTAGTCCGAATTGGACTAGGGGGAAGGGCTGCACCCCCTCCTTCCTTCTCTTCTCTTTTCCCTTTCCTTCTCTCCTGCTCCTACTACTTGGAAGGGCTCCTAGTTCTACTAGGAAAGGGGGAATCCCACTCCCGGTGGGAGTAGGACTCCCCTAGGACGCGCCATAAAGAGGGCCGGCCCCTCCCCTCCTCCACTCCTTTATATACGTGGCCAGGCGGTACCCCATAGAGGCAACAATTGATCTCTTGATCTCTTAGCCGTGTGCGGTGCCCCCCCTCCACCATAATCCACCTCGATCATATCGTAACGGTGCTTAGGCGAAGCCCTGCGTCGTTAGAACATCATCATCGTCACCACGCCGACATGCTGACGAAACTCTCCCTCAACACTCAGCTGGATCGGAGTTCGAGGGACGTCATCGAGTTGAATGTGTGCAGAACTCGGAGGTGCCGTGCGTTCGGTACTTGATCGGTCGGATCGTGAAGACGTATGACTATATCAACCGCGTTGTGCTAACGCTTCCGCTTTCGGTCTACGAGGGTACGTGGACACACTCTCCCCTCTCGTTGCTATGCATCACCATGATCTTGCGTGTGCGTAGGAAATTTTTGAAATTACTATGTTCCCCAACAGGTGAAAGTGCCTGCAAAAGTTAAGTTTTTTCTTTGGCCCCTAAATAAAGAAAGTACTCTAACCATAGATAATTTACTGGAAAGGGGTTGTAAAGGAGACAAACACTGTGTGCTGTGTGGGGACGATGAGAATATAGATCACCTATTCTTCTCTTGTTCTGTTGCTAGACTCATTTGGAACCTGGTTGTGTGTGCTTTTGACCTTAAACTTATTCCAAAAGATCTGAATGATTGCTTTGGAAGCTGGTTAAATAAATTCAACAAAAATGATAAGAAAATGGTTTTGACTGGTACCTCTGCTTTACTGTGGGCAATTTGGAATAGTAGGAGTGATATTGTATTTGTTAGGAAAATCATAAATGACCCGATTGGGATCGTCAAAAGAATGTGCAACTGGATCGCTGCCTGGGCTGTTTTGCAGAAAAAGGACCTAGGGGAAAGAACGATGATGCTGGGGGCAATACTCATCAAACAGTCGGCAAGTGAAATCTACAAAGCTTCGCAGGGGTGGCGCTTCGAAGTACCAATGGTACAAATGTGATGCTTCGGGGAGCAGACGCTTCTACTTCTTCGGATCTTGCCATTTTGCTTTTCATGAGTTTTTAGCCTTCTCTCTTTTGGATGGAATGTAATAAACTTATGTGATGCCCTCTTAGTTGGTCTGTCTTTAGTTTGTGTAGGGAGAGTTGTCGCTGGGTGGCTAGGCCCTCTCCTATTTCGAGTTGTTTCGCTGTTTGGTTTGTATCAGACTACTAGCTCTGCACTTCGACTTGGTTTCTCTAATGGAAATCAGAGGGGAAACACTCTTTTACAAAAAAAAATATCCTCGCGAAGCCGGTGGAAAGGGGGCTTTGATCCCGTCTGATGAAGTTATTCTTGGGGTTCCCGTGTAAGAGATCTATCTACGGTGCTCAACTCAGCCTACCTTCGATTCCTACGACGTCGCCCATGGATCGTCCAATTTGGTTTCCTGCTTAGGATCATGCAATGACAATTTAGGATCATGTGAAATAGATTCAGTCTGTATCTGGTGCGTGGCCGTCCAAGTCAGCCCGTGTCTCTGCATATTCTGTCCTCATTTTTGGCTAATTTTAGAAGTCTCCGTCACGAATGAAAAGAAAACATGGAGTAAATAGTACATTTCCATCTTGCTAGTTGCATGGTTCGAAGAAGTAACACCAAGTTTTGCATAAACAATACACAGAGGATTGAGAGATGATGGAAATGAACAAAAAAATCAGGACGTGTCTATTCATAATAGTATTTAGCCATGCTAGTTTGTCAGCTTTATTTGTATCACTTGTTCGTCATGTATTCTATCTTTGTTAACCAACTGCTTTCTGTTTAGATCTCTTTATGTCTGAATCTAGTTAGGCACATTTTCTGTTTAGTTTTGTCTTATAGTTATCTTCTGATGGCTGCATGCAGCTTTTCGCCCTTCAGTAAAGAGTTCTTTATTTGATGTAGATCCTTGTCGCCTAGGAGTGCGGGACGCTGTACAATTATGCAGTGCTGCTGGTGTGAAGGTTATTATCCTTTATGGTTTATTTTTCTTTGATCTTATATTCTTTCCATCCATTTCTACTTCAAATGTTCCTTCCATGGAATCTCAACTGATTGAGTTTGTAATACGAGGTTCAGATCATGCAGTGTGCAGATATGTCAAGAATATGTCATATGAGCCAAGGTTCAAACGCTTCTAGACGTGAATTAGACAAAACGGATCATCTTAAGTACTAATAGAAGTATTTACTTCCAAAATTCCAATTTCTCCTTCATGTGGCCATGTTACAGATATTTGATTAAAAAAATCTTTACTAAACATGATCAGCCTATGTTACAAATATTTGATTAAAAAAATTCTGTTTCAACATAATTTGGATTTTGTTATGGCCTGGTTCATTCTCACTGTTGTTTAATCTTTCAGTTTGGGGGTGTGTCTCTTCTGTATATTGATAACTATCTGTTTCTAGTAGGGTGAGTGTCCTAAAGAATCGGAAGATTGCTGGAAAAAATGATGATGTGATACTGCCATGCTATTTCTACTGGCCTCTCCGCTGGTGCCTTATCACTCGTTCACCAGTCTCCATCCTCACCATGGTCTCTGTACTCAAGAAGGGCGACCTCTACAAGTTCTAGTTGGTTCCTAAGTGACCCCTCACACAAGAGGTTTTAGCCTGATCTGATGGAGCTAAGAGGTCTGTACGCAAGTTTAGCTAATTTCCTTTACTGATCTGTAGCACCATAGCTGATTTGTCACGGTAAAAGAGATAGGGCGGTATGATTGTGCAACATGAACTCTACATATGTATAGCTCTTAGTCCTTGTACACTAACCATTTCCACAGAAAACCATTAATTAGAGATGTAAAACGAACGACTTATAGCATTCTGTTTTCCAACTGTTTATATTTTTAGAACTCTATTATCAAAATTCTAATCCTGAGTAATGCTGCAACTGGTCAAAGGAAAAAGTTGAACCTGAAGAAGTGCCAGGAAGAATTACAGCTGTGTGTTGTCGGCTGGTTCAGGGGACGTGCAGGATGGGCACGGCCGCGCGGGTGCTCGGCCAGGCTGCACTGGTGATCTCACGGACGGATGCCACGCTGTGAGGGCAGGCTCCTGGGCGCCCGCTACATCGATGACAGATTTGACACTGCGAGGGCAGGCTGCTGGGTGCCCGCTACGTTGATGACGGATTCCACGCTGTGAGCGGCAACAATCGGCGATGGCGATCGTGCAGCGAGGCAACGGTGTTGGTGGGTAGCGTCCGGCGCGGTGGTGATGCAAGGAAGACAAAAGTCGAGGTCAAGGGCGAGGGAGCCGATTTGATTGAGTTTCCTTAGTTTGCAATCAGATCGCATGATTGTAGGGAAACACGGGACTGGTAGTTGGAATACTCCTCTGCTGGTGGAGTACGGTCAGTCATTAAAAATTGCTAAGTCCACACCACCCCTTATTAGATTAATGATGGTTAGATTGAGATTTGTGGGACTAATCGTGTGGTGCTAATCGGGTGGTGTGGTACTGTGGGGGCTAATTATGGGGTACGCATAAGAAAGTTCTTGTTTCATCGTTTAATAGTAGTGGATGGATGGAAGTGGAGAAGCTGGGTGGATGTTGATCAGAATTTATTTCAAAATGATACTTTCTTATACTCCTTCTGTTCCAAAATAAGTGTCTCAAGTTTAGTACAACTTTGTACCAGTGGCATACCCAGGGGTGTGCCATGGCACACCTAGATTTTTGGAAAACATTTTTTCACCATGTAAAAATTAGCTTATTTTTAAGGCCCATGCAAGTTAACTGAAATAGACTTCAATTTTTTTAAAGTGTGCACACCCTCCATTTTATTTCTAGGTCCGACAACGCTTTGTACTAAAGTTAACACACAGTTGAGACACTTATTTTGGGACGGAGGAAATACTAGATAATTTGACGAAATGTTTTGGCTGTATACATCACTGCCACAACATTTGTGAACTATATTAAAATTGTCAGAAATTATTCATAGATTGGTACAACTTCAAACAAATGTTTTGAAGTGCTTCTATTCCAGTGATTTTTTGTAAGAACGAATGAAATGTGCCATGTCTTCCAGTTTAGTTTCAAAGTATTTGTTGTGTGAGAAACTGAGAACCAGGGCTCTGGAGGACAGATGTGGAGACTGTTGTAATTTTGCAAGGACACACTGCTTTCAGGGGCAAAACGCAAACGTTACAAGGGAGCATATGTAAATAGATTAGCGATATCGATCCTGTCCATTCCATGCAGATATGACGCACCACATGGTTCTGTAGCATGGTATCATCTCATGGACGGTATCACTGGATATTTGCCCCATGGCTCCGAGTTGCCGAGTTCTATGTTGCGAGCTCTCATCAAAAGTTGCACTGGCCGAGTGTTTTGGGGTTGCTGAGTATTTTTGTCACAACTCTCGGCAAACAAAACACTCTATCAAGTGATTGCTTTTACCGAGTGTGGTTCTCATCAAATAGGTGGTCTGCTGATATCCCATAAAATAGATCTTGGCAAAGACTATGACACCCGACAAACACATAATTTTGATTAGTGTTTATTATAGTGAGTATTATGAATAGAACAAGGTATGTTTGTTTTCAAGACTTTTGATTTAATTCAGCATTCCATTAAATGAGAAGTGAAAGTCATCTATTGAGGCCATGTATGTGGATGGACAACTAAATATCATGCTAAACACAAAGAAACATGCAGGCAGTCCTTTTATTAATCACAACATTAAAAGTAAGATACATTATTGCAGAGGTCCCATGATAAAGGATCAATACCATACTCTTCCTTTGTTCATTACGATTGCCTTATTTTATTTTGGGGACTAAGACTGCCTTAGACTAAATGCTCCATATCATAACACTCCTTTCCTTATTTGACCGGACCAGCCTTATGCTGAGTGTTCTGGAGGTGGTGGCGCACTATAATCTGGAACGATGAAACCTACATATGAGATTGAGTTCCTCGTAAGTAATTAATTTCATTTAGATAAGCGAGGAAACTATATCAAAATGCTAGTAATATATATAATCATATTAACACACCTGCGCAATTAGTCCCTGGGTGCAATCCGTTGCCGCACCAATATGTAACATGAGCCCACTTGGCTAGACTGATCTTATGCAAATCCGCGTGCGTGAATTTCTGGCATATAGCATGGATGTTTCTCGATTCTCTTACTATTTGGCAACATTTCCTGTGGGGGTCAGGATGCTGATCACCATAATTTTTGAATATGTACCTCTTGCAATACTCCATCACCTCATTTTTCTCTTTGGTGGCATGATCGTCTGCTCGTACATGATAGGAACAAGAAGTGAAGGCCAGTAAAGCTAGGAGGCAGAACACCCACATTACTTTAGAACTAGCCATCTTTCTTGTGGAAGATGTAAACACTAGGCACGTGTGTTGATCAATCTTTGGTTATGCAAGACTTCTACACCACATGGTTTTTTATATGGGCTGTGGTGGTGAGCACACTTAAATACAAGATCTCTCCAACCAAAAAAATCTACATGTAGATTTCATCTGTTGGATAAGATCTTAAATCTTATGGATGGCCTTGCGATATCTGATAACCATATTGAATGCTCCCAGGCCAAAAAAGTGCTAAAATTGATTTTCTAAGATTGGTATATTTATTAAAGCATTAATAAGACTAACCATATCATGCTTGGATATGCCCTCATTTTATATAGAGATAAGTGTATTGCATATTTGCATTTAGTGTTTCCCGATTACATGTGTAATTAATCTAGTGGGTGCACTACATAGATATCCAAATTTACTATTTACCTATAGTTTTTATTAGATGCCCCGTTACATCATTGTCGTAGAGGCCAACTGCAACTTGGAAGCTAAGCAAACTATTTGAAGGTTTTTTGCTCAACTCTCTGGGAATGAATATGGTCGCATTGCGTTTCTATTTGCCTTGATGATGATCATGGCCCATATATAGACTTCTTTGGCGACAGATAGATCGTTTGCTTGAGCATGTGAATGGACTCCAAGATTTCTTTTTATGCTCCGACCATTCCTCATCGGTAATTACGGGACAACAACAATTAAGAAATTAGGTGAACCATTTGAAGAAAGTTTCTGGTGAATTGCCTCGAAGTAATTATATTCATATTGCATTTGTAATTGCCTTGTTTATTTACTAACGATAGACAAACCCTGCACCCCACAAAAAACCACATGAGCTGAAGGAAGACAAGTGAACCTACCAGACCATTCATCACGATCAGCGATAACTTACTGGCACATACGCCAACCGGCAAGGCCATAGTGTCCAAAGGCCTGGCAGAGATTCCAAAAAACGCAAGACGACTAGACGTAGAGTCCAAAGTCCAGTCTGATATGCCAGCATCCAAAGGCTGTTATCGATCTTTCCATCTAGCAGGCATGTCACACTATTGGAATCAGGATCTTTACCGTCAGCCATCTTTTTGCCGTCGGCTAGCTGACGACAAAGAAGTTCTTTGCCATCAGCTTAAGTAAAGCTGACGGCAAAGAAAGAGCGGATGGCAAAAAAGGTGTTTGCCATCAACCATCTCTTTGCCGTCAGCTAGCTAACAACATAGAATCTTTGCCGTCCGCTAGTAGACGGCAAAGCGGACGGCAAAGATGGTGGGTGGCGGACTGTAAGAACGACCTAACGGCCAGTTTCTTTGCCGCCAGCTAGCCGATGGCAAAGATTCTTTTCCGTCAGCCAGCGGACGGCAAAGAATCTGGTCGTTTTAACGGTTGTTTCCCCTCGGCACCATCCCACATGCCCCACCTCACCTACCCCTCCCCCTCTCTCTCCTAGCCCTCACCTCACCCGCGCTGCCGCCCCCACGCCCCCGCTGCCGCCCCTACCCCTCGGCCCCATTGCCCCCACCGCCCCGAGCTCCGCCTCACCCCATCACCGCCTCATCCTCGCCTCACCCACCACCCCGAGCTCCGCCCCCGTGTGTCGCCACCTGAGGCCTCTGCCTCGCCGCCCGAGTTCCGTCGTCGACCACCACCATCCCGAGCTCCGGCCCCTGCGACGCCGCACCAGACTCCGACGCCGTCAGCATCGACCCCCCGACCTGGCCCCTCCCCCAACCCCGGTCGTCCCCAACACCGAGGTGCGGCACCCCTCCCTCTTCCCTCCCTCTTCTCTCTCTATCTCTCTGTCTAGGTTTAGGTTTAGGTTTAGGTTCGGCATGGTCGGGTTCCGGCCAGTGGCGCTCGCCGCGGGCATTGCCGACCAGGTCATGGCGCGCGTCGGCACTCCCCCGCCAGGCCTCGTCGTCAAGACGGAGAACGGCATGCTCCGGCTCAGGTTCGGAATGCCTCTTATAGAAGGGGCCAATCATGGATGCTCTATTCTTCTCTACATGGTGTGTTGCGCGTGTGATGACAATGTTTTTTCCTTGGTTTATTTTTTGCTGCCCATTGTTGATTAGTGGACGATGATGATGATGATGATTAAGAGATATTTGGTTTCTTGATTAGTTGGTTGTTGTTAATTAGCAGGTACTAGTAGTTTAGATACATGATAAGATAGGGCTAATAATGTGTAGGCTTAATTTATCTGAATTGAATTGTTGTATTATGAACAGAGTGGTTAGTTTGTTCGTGTTATTGTTAGTTGGTAGACACAGACAAAGTGGTCAGTTCTGAAGCTCGTCCTGCTAGCTGTCTCCGGCATCTTCATATTATCCCTTCCTTCATCGACCAATCAATCGTAATAATGAGCCAGTCGCCTCCACAGCTTAGCACGGCCATGAACTGAACTACTTTTTTTTGAACAACTACTCTTTGGTAGTTAAACACTGTTGAGCCTAGCTTTATAAGAATACAGTGATGAGTCAGTCCCTTGCAAGCCAGATAATTTGGTCCAAAGAATTCAATCTCCCTCTTCCTTTTATACTAGTAACATTATGTAAAGAGGATTTGTGTGTGATGAATCTGCTTCTGATTTGTGTGTGATAGAAGTGGCATGCTAATGGGGGAACCGCCCACTAGGGTAACAACACGGCACAACACAGCACGAGCTGATTGTGAATGACGATGGAATCCAGGGGCACTAGCAGACATAAGCTAAACGAAAGCTGGCGAGACAAATAACTTGGGGTTATTTCTTATAAGTTGTTGTTTTATTGATTTCAGAACACTTAATTAATTTTGGTTGTGTTTTTTAGATTACTATGCTCTGTTTTTTCAACATTTTCAGTTTTCTTTCATGTCTAAAAAATCCCTAGTTTTGAAGGGTGCCAATTGCCATTGCCAAATAACCTACGAAATTAAATAAGTGTTGTTGATGTTGTTGATTATCAGAGATGGGGGAGGCCGCCACCGCAGGCTACGCTCTGCCACAGTGGAGTACGAGTTGGACGGTTTCGAGTTCTTCACGATCATACTTGAGAATTCCTCCAAGAGGCAGGTATATAAAATGAGAGATCTCCGCTTCACCAATCTTTTTATCTTAACTCTGTTGTTTGCTACATGACTCCTTGACCCACGTTGCAGAGGCTGCCTGACACTTTTATGGAGATGCTGGACGGCCATCGGCCAAATAATGTGACGCTGCGACAGGACAGCAGCGGGCTTCGCAGGCATTGGGATGTGGAGGTGGTGATCAGGAAGACCACATGTACATGTGTCGTGGCTTGGAGTAGTTCGTCCGTGCCAATGACCTGAGGCACGGGTACTTCCTTGTCTTCAGGTACGACGACAACGCCATGCTCATCGTGAAGGTGTTCAACAAGACTATGTGCCTCATGCACTACCAGGACGACGTTGATGCCAGTACGCTCTTCCTCTTCTTCCTCTCCATTTGGCTTTGTCTCACACTGATTGTTAAAAAACCTTTGTTGCATTTGGTCTGGCAATCAGAGCAGCGGCAATGACTCTGGCTACAACACTAGCAGCAGCGAGTCTGGCTACACACTACTAGGAACAGGGCTATATATAGGATTGATACTAATGGCGCACCTTGGAAGCAGTGCGCCACTACTATATACTAATGGCGCACCGGTTGGTGATGCGCCATTAGTGTGGAAGACACTAATGGCGCACTAGAAACAGGGTGCGCCACTAGTATTAATTTTTTTTCCATTTTTCCATACAAACTAATGGCGCATCAGGTCGAAGTGCGCCATTACTAGCTCTAACTAGTAATGGCGCACCAGGCACACGGTGCGCCATTACTGTAAAAAAAATTTATTCTTTTTTTGCAAAACTACTAATGGCGCACCGTTTCACAGTGCGCCATTACTAGTTTAAACTAGTAATGGCGCACTATTACCCGATGCGCCATTAGTATATATATTTATTTTTTTTACTTTTTTGCAAAACTACTAATGGCGCACCACCTGCAGGTGCGCCATTAGTAACCAGGGTTACTAATGGTGCATTTGCTGGTGGTGCGCCATTAGTAACCTGGGACCCCAACAAGATATTTTGGACAGCCCCACACCGACCCACTCACTTTCCCCACTTCATTCCCTCCACCTCCTTCTCCAAGCTTTCGGCTGCCTCCTCCTCCTCACCTCATTTCCACCATAGATTCATCAAAATTAAGTGGTGAAATTACCTTTTTTTGATAGGTAAGTAAGGGGAAAGCTATCTTCATGATGTAGATCTACTTTTTTTCTCCCTAGCTCGCTCCAACAACGTGCACATGCACTTTTTGTGGCCTAGCTAGATCTATGTATGTTTGTGGTGTTGCATGTGTTTGTGGTGTTGCATATATGTTTGTGTTTGAAGGTACCGGTATTTGAAATGTGATAGTTCCCAATATTTTGCCAGAATGTTTTGATTCATTTCCGTTTCGGCGAGAATTTTGGCACTATGCATTCTTTTTGGTCCTATTTTTAGGGAAGGTCATGCCAAATTTTTTCTTGGTTCTAAAATATCGTTTTGCTCTACCCCGCAGGCGACCATGGTCCGCACGATGACCGAAGGCATCGTGAATAGGTTTTTGAGCTCCGCGAAGGCCGAGATGCTTCAAAAGAACGAGACGGAGATAAGATGTCCGTGTCGAAGATGCAAGCTGAAGAGCCTTATTGCGGACCCGAATTCCGGGAAGGTGCGGGACCACCTGCTCTTGCGTGGTTTCATGGATGGCTATCGGTGGCAAGGTGATGAAGATGACTATGAGGTCGTCCATGGGGGCCGGGCAAGAAATGAGGAAGGGCAACAAGACAAGTACCACCGCGGCGAGGGCGGGCGAGAAGACGAAGAATCTCCAGGACATGATCACGACGGTGATGCTGTACACAGTCATCATGTAGAAGATGTCGTACATGATGATGAGGAAGATCAAGACGAAGGGCATGATCATGAAGATGAAGATGCCGGAGCAGACGACGATGGAGGCTGGGTGCAGGACCCTCATATTCAAAAGCTGCTTCTCAAGCAGACGGATAACGCAAGAGCTGCCGCCCAAGAGAAAGCCAAGCTGGATCAACTGGAGATAGACGCGGTTACTCCATTGTATGAAGGATGCAGGCCCGAGGATACCCGCCTGAACGTAACGCTCATGGCTCTGGAGATGAAGGTAAAACACAAAATGACCGATGCATGCTTCGACGAGAACATGTCATTCTGGCACGAACGTCTTCCCAAGGGGAAAAAGTGTCCGACCAGTTTCGAGGAGGCGAAGAAAATCGTGTGTCCTCTGGATTTACCGCACGTTAAATACCATGTGTGCATGAACAATTGTATCATTTATCGGGATGAGCATGCGGAGTCTACCATATGTCCGGTGTGCGGCGTCACTCGATACAAGAAGAGGAAGAAAGCTCCTCGAAAATCGGTGTGGTACTTTCCGATCACTCCTCGTCTGCAACGGTATTTCGCGGACCCTAAGGTAGCAAAGCTCCTGCGTTGGCATGCGGATAGGGAGGAGAAGAAGCGGGAAGATGACGGAAATGATCCGGAGATAAATAAAAAAGACAAGATGCTGAGTCACCCTAAGGATGCGAGCCAGTGGCAAGCGTTGAACTTCGAATACCCAGAATTTGGGAAGGATCCAAGGAACATCGTGCTGGGCGCGAGCACCGGTGGAGTCAATCCATTTGGCAGCCAGAGAAGCACACATAGCACCTGGCCTGTGTTTGTGTGGATGTACATCCTCCCCCCTGGTTGTGCATGAAGAGGAAGTACATTCACATGAGTATGCTAATTGAAGGGCCGAAACAACCAGGGAACGACATCAATCTGTATCTGGGGATGCTGAAGGAGGAGCTAGACACGCTGTGGAAAACGCCAGCCAATACGTGGGACGCCGCAGAGAAAGAATATTTCCCTATGAGAGCCGCACTGCTCACGACGGTGCACGACTATCTTGGTTACGGATATCTCGCGGGGCAGGTAGTCCACGGATTTTCTGGATGCGTAAGGTGCATGGATGACACAACGTATCGCCAGCTAGATAGAGATCCCGGGTCTTCAAAAACCGTGTTCATGGGACATCGAAGGTGGCTTCGCGACGATGACCCGTGGAGGAAACGCAAGGATCTGTTCGATGGTGAAACCGAACCCCGAAAGCGCCCGTGTACGAGGAGCGGCGAGGAAATAGATGAGCTGTTGAAAAATTGGAAAGACTGCCCACTGCCGGGAAAGAAGCAAAAGGCGCCAGAGCCGGGAAAGAAGCGAAAGGCGCCAGAACCGCTGCTGAAGGTATGGAAAACGAGGTCTGTTTTCTGGGACTTGCCGTACTGGAAGATCCACCGTGTGCCTAACAGCCTTGATGTCATGCATATCACGAAGAACGTGTGCGAGAGTCTGCTTGGTACCCTGCTCAACATGCCAGAGAGGACCAAAGATGGGCCGAAAGCAAGGGCAGACTTGAAATCAATGGGCATCAGGCAGGAGCTTCACGCTAATGATGATGATGATGATGATGATGATGATGAGGCGAAGCAGGACACAGAAAGTCGTCGCAAAGGCAAAAAGGTCAAGAAGACCGGAAATGACTACCCTCCCGCGTGCTTCACTCTAAGTCAGGAGGAGATCGAGCAGTTTTTCACCTGCCTCCTAGGAGTAAAACTTCCTTACGGTTACGCGGGGAAGATAAGCAGATACCTAGACCCAGCGAAGCAGAAGTTCAGCGGGATGAAGTCTCATGACTGTCACGTGCTGATGACGCAGATACTTCCAGTTGCAATCCGTGGGATCATGGACGCGCACGTCCGTGAAACGCTATTTGGCCTATGCAACTTTTTTGACGTCATCTCTCGGAAGTCGGGCGTGAGGCAACTCAGAAGGCTACAGGAAGAGTTCGTGGTGATACTATGCGAGCTTGAGATGTACTTCCCGCCCGCATTCTTCGACGTTATGGTGCATCTGCTGGTCCATATCGTGGAGGATATCATCCAACTCGGGCCGACGTTCCTGCACAGCATGATGCCGTTCGAAAGGATGAATGGTGTCATCAAAGGATACGTTCGCAACATGTCACGTCCAGAGGGAAGTATAGCCAGGGGCTTTCTGACCAAAGAGTGCATCTCCTACTGCACGAATTATCTAGGCATCGAGAACCCCGTTGGTCTGCCCGTCAACAGGCACCTCGACAGGCTCGCTGGATGGGGTCACCGCGAGGGTCGCCGCGAAATGCATGTCGACTTCGAGGGTCGACTCGCCGACTTTGAAAGAGCAAACCTAGTCGCGCTACAACACATAGACGTGGTCGATCCTTGGGTGGTAGAGCACAAAACCTTTATTGAGAAGACGTACAATGACCGAGGCCAACAGAGGACGGACGGAGATATACTCAAAGATCACAACTCATGTTTCACGCGTTGGTTCAAGAAGAAGCTTCTGTCGTACCCTTTACATGAGGATTCTTCCGTGGAAGAACAACTCATATTCGCCTTGTCACAGGGCGCCGAGCACAACCTGATGACCTATGAGGCGTACGATATCAACTGCTACACATTCTACATCGAGGACAAGGACATGAAGAGCGATGGTTATCAGAACTCCGGGGTAACGATGGAATCCTACACCGGTAATGACAAGGACAGATACTACGGAAGGATCGAGGAGATTTGGGAGCTGAGCTACGCTGGAGAGAAGGTCCCGATGTTCCGTGTCAGATGGGCCAAGAGCGTCCTAAAAGAAGACCGGTATTTCACCACCATGGTTATACCCGAAGCCAAATCCAAGACCGCGGGCGCAAACGTCACCGCGAAAAATGAGCCATGGGTACTGGCTTCCCAAGTGGACCAATGCTTCTTCATTACCGGCCCGTCAAAGCCCAGTCGTGTTGTCATGAGGAGAGGCAAAAGGAAGATCATCGGAATGGATGGAGTAGCCAATGAGCAAGACTTCAACAAGTACGGTGACCCGAAGATTGAACATGACGATGACGATGAAGTAGCAGCACACACCAAAAGAAGAAGCAGGACCACCCTACCTAAAGGACGTCCATTCCACAAAAGAACTCCATTTGCGAAAAAGAAGGGCAAGAAGATTGTGAACAGATAGCTAGCTAAGATCGATTGTATTTCAATCGTAGTCTTCATTTCTCGATTGTATTTCATGGGCACTTTTTGATATCATGAATATTTTTAAATTTCATGGGCACTTTTTGAATTCATGAGGACACTTGATCTTGATCCCCCTCCATCTCGATCTCGATTCCCCCTCCATCTCGATCTCGATCCCCCTCCATCTCGATCCCACCCGCACCCTCCCCCGCTAGCTCCACCGCCGCCGACGACCCACCGCAACCCTCCCCCGCTCCACCGCCGCCAACGAGCACCCGGCCCCCCGCACCCTCCCCCGCTCCACCGCCGCCGCCGATGATATTTTCAAGTAACAAATTTGAAAAAAAATTAAAAAATTATTACTGTTTTTATAAAAAAATATTACTGTTATGATTTAAACAAGTTTGAACATATTTAAACACAAATAAATATAAAATACAACATTTAAAATGCATAAAAAAATATTGGGGAGCCTGGGAATCAAACCCAGGACCTCCTGGTGTGTGTGCTGTGTGCTGACCAGTCGGGCTAGTGGGTGGGTTCTATTGTAGATAGGGTTAGGTTGTAGATATGGCTAGTGGGCTAGATTAAAACAAAATTCTAATGGCGCACCGAGGGGTGGTGCGCCATTAGAATAGTCGTACTTATGGTGCACGAGGGGGTGGTGCGCCATTAAAAAGCTTCCCCCCACACTAAATCCCCAATCTCTCTAATCTCTCCCCTGCCTCATCGATCTCACCCGCTGCCCCCCGTGTTCACCGTCCCCCTCGCCGCCCCCTCGCCTCCTTCACCGTCCCCGAGCAGGGTGGCCAGTCCGGACCAGGGAGGAGTGCCCCGACGGGCTGGGAAGCTGCTGCTGCCAAGTGACTCTCGGGCCGGGAGGACCGCCGCCGCAGATCGAGGAGGACCGCCACCGTAGATCGAGGACCGCCGCACCGACCAACCTCCTTGCTCACACCACCCGAACCCGCCCGCCTCTCCCCGACGCCGGCGCGCTAGCCAGCAGGTGAGTCAGGCGACCCTACCCCAATCCCATCTCCTCCCACCGGCAATCCCCATATCCTCGGCACCAGCCGGCGGCATGGTTCTTAGTGGAGCTCCACCGATGGTTCTTTATACAGTTAGTGGAACTGCATGACCCATATTTGATTCTCATATTTGATTCCCTGAGATTAAACTGTACTAAGAATTTTTCCCATTGAAATTCAGTACTATGAAATCTGAAGAAAATTTCGGTGACAAGTATCTTATTGTCTCTTAATAAGAAATCTGAAGAGAATTGTATTGTGAAAGCATGGAACTGCATTTTCTTTGTTTAGCTGTGTTGGATGGATGCCCAGGGCCTCTTTTGCTTCATGCAACAATATTCCAGTGAATTTGGATTCATGCAACAATATGAAACATGTAAGAAGTCCATAATGATAGATGTAACATGTAAGAAGTCCATAATTGATTAATGGATCTGTTAGTTTGATAGTTTTTTTAGTGTTGCACCTTTTCCTTCTACAACTTGCAGATGTGCAGACAGTTTTTTGTGTTCAGTTTAGGAGTTGGTCCTTGGGACGCATAAATAAAACATTATTGGCAAGTGCAGTCTTGTTACTCCTAGGTATCTACAAATGAGTAGATGAATATTTGTTACTCCAAGAATGTGAACACTTGGTCCATATTCATTTGCAGTGAACATACATTTTCACTATTCTTATATTATTTGCTTGATGTCAGATTATGCTATGAGGATATTAGTCTAAGCCCAGTCTTGGATGCATTGTTTTATCCTGCGGTGGTTAAACCGGTTCTGAAAATTATCTAGTTTGACCTGTACTTGTCCAGCTATCATAATCTATTCTTTGACCATGGCAGTAGCTGGCATTTTGTTATGATAATTTCAGTATATATCTTACTGTCCTTTGCTGATCTCGTTGTATTTTCAATTCACAGGCAACTCTCCGACGAAGTCTCCTCCAGGTAATATATGTCTCATGCTTTCTAAAGAGTACTAGTATACTGACTAAACTATCCACTTGCTATGCTTAGCTGCTCTGTTGTCTGAATCGTGACACTTTGCCAGCTGAAACTTGCCTATCACACTGTCGCTGCATTGCTCAACTAAAAACACAAATATTTGTAGTTTTTGCCTGTCATAATGCAACTAAGCATACTAGTCTCAACTAAGCATACTAGTTTTTTGTAGTGAGACAGTAAGATAGTGAGACAGTAAGAAGGAAACTTCCCAGATTATGTAGAAAGAAAATACTTGGTTTGACAGCAAGTACCATGACATGAATCAAAAAACATATACGGTGGGAAAAATAAAATGGCAGAAACCTGGGAGGTTATGGTTTGCTGTATCTCCACCAGTTTGGGTTGGTGAATGTGGATGATTTTTTTATCCTGTGAACTCATTGTACTGCTACAAGAATTTGGTATCATCATGGTGTAATTTTGTTAACATTCTGGTTTTGTTAGATAGTGGCTACACTAATCTAGAGTGATACAATTTTCCTTCCCATTTGGTATCATCATGTTCAGTGTATACTATTATAACATCATGTGGGTTTTTTAAGTCTGTTTACAGCTCATGTGGGTTTTAACATCATGTGGGTTGGTGAATGTGGATGATTTTTTTATCCTGTGAACTTGAATGTTGCAATGCTGTTTTCTTCAGAGGCTACTGTCAAAAACTTGAGCTACTGTCTTGCAAAGATGATGATCATCTTGCTAGTTTGCTGGGTTTTGTCTCCGACCATTGTGTCGTGATCAATTTGCAGGTACCCCGAGTTTCCCTTGAGTTTGCCGGAATGTCGATTAACTTCCGTTCCGGCAAATTCGGGTACTCCATATGTCCTATTTTCAGCAAAGGTCATGCTAAAATTTTCCGTGAATTTTAGCATGACTTTGCTAAAAATAGGACATATGGGATACTTGCGACTAATGCATGGGCCGGGGTATCTTAGTACTTAGTTAAGTAGGATCAACTGCCCTGCCATTCTTGCTGCATTAAACCATAGGTGGCAATAGAGCCAAGTTATTAGGCCCAACTTAGAATTCTCCTTAGCATCGATAAACCCTAGATGATAAACCCAACATAGGTGGCAATAGAGCCAAGTGATTAGTGCCAAGTGATTAGGCCCAACCTAGGGTGCCTCGGCATCGATAAACCCTAAATGATGAAAACTTAACTTGGCTGCCCCGGATGCCTCGATGTCGATGAGAACCTAAATGATGTACGCTTAGGCTTTTAGGGTGCCTCGGCGTCGACAAACCCTAAATGATGAAAACTTAGCATTTAGGGTGCCTCGGCGTCGACAAACCCTAAATGATGAAACCTTGGCTTTTAGGGTGCCTCGGTGTCGATGAGAACCTAAATGATGTACGCTTAGGCTTTTAGGGTGCCTCGGTGTCGATGAGAACCTAAATGATGTACGCTTAGGCTTTTAGGGTGCCTCGGCGTCGACAAACCCTAAATGATAAAAGCTTAGCTTTTAGGATGCCTTGGTGTCGACAAACCCTAAATGATGAGACTATGATCTTGTTCCTTGACAATAACCAACTTTTTAACCAAACTTTTTTCCTATTTAGAGCGAAACATGGCCCACAACGATGAGGCCGGCGGTTCGGGCGGCAAGCAATTCTGGGAGCTATCCCAGGAGTTGGAGGAAGAACCTCACCGCTATGAGGACGCCGCGGAAGACACCGATCCTGACTACACAACCCCTAGTGGCATCGGGGATGACACCACTGATGATGGCGCCGCGGATGCCACCACTGATGATGGCGGCGCATGCACAGATGGCAGCCAACCGAAGAAGCAACGGAAGGACCGGCGCCCGAACGTGCTCAGCACCGTCAGGGAGGAATTTACTGAAGTGAACTCCGACGGGCATCCGACGGCGCCCAAACACGTAGTCAAGGGGTACTCGATTCAGCTCGGGTGCATTCTCTGGAGCACCGCCTCGATCAACACCGAGAACCTAAGGCATAAGGACCGAGGGAATTTGCGCAGCCTCCTCTTCACGAAGCTCCACGAACGATACAAGTTCCCCGCTGAGTTCGCAAACACACGCCTCTCGGGTAATAAAGTGAACGGTGCCGCCCTCACGATGATGAGCACGGCCCTGTCTACTTGGAAAAGCACGGTGAAGGCAATGATTGACAAAGGTGATAGTTATGAGAAGATCAAGGTGAAATATCCTTTGATGAGCGAAGATGACTACAAGGAGTTCAAGATCAAGTGCGAGAGCCCCGCAACCTCCGAATCAAGTAAGTGGGGGAAAGAAATGCGGCAGTTGAACATAGGGGTCCACCAACTCTGTCCCGGCGGTTACAGAGTGGCGGAGCTTGTATGGGACAAGGAGGACACAGAGCGTGCCGAGCAAGGCCTACCACCCCGCTTCAAGAAATACAGTGACAAGCAGACCAGGAACTTTCTCAGGGCCCGGTACAAGGAGGACCCGGTAACAAAGGAGCTTACCACGGGTCCGAAATCCAAGGAGCTTGAGCTTGTTCTGGTAAGGAATACACCCCCGCGTAATTATCTCCATATGGTTGCATTCTAATTAATCCCCAATATTTCTAAATGGTTCACGTTCCTTCCGCAGGACAAAGAAAGCAGTAGCGCGGGGTCGTCTGAGAGCTCCCCTTTCAACACCCCTTTGAATAGGGCGTTGAACGTAATGAAAAACAAGGATAAGCTCAGTAAGCCAACGTCAGCTGGTCGTGTGGCCGGCAAAGGCTTGTCCACAAAATGGTCGTCATACTATACCGCTGGTGGGCGAAAGGAGAAAAAAGACCAACTCGGAAAGCCAGTCGCGCGAGGTTGAAGCACTCAGGGCACAAGTGGCGCGGATTTCGGAGATGGTCCAAGAGCAAGTGCAACAACAACTGGGATCGACGCTCACCGGCATTATGCCTACCTTGATTCATGGGATAACGACGTGGATTGCGGGTGGCCAACAGGGGCCGCCCCCGATTCCCAGCTTCACGGCCAGCAACTCGCACAACGCGCAGGCGGCGCCATTGGTGTCTCCGGCGGCGGCGGTATTGGTGTCTATGGCGGCGGTGCCATTGGTGTCTCCGGCGGCGGCGGTATTGGTGTCTCCGACGCCGGCATTGGAACTTAATGCACCCGGGTGTACGCCGGCCGGCACCTCGCCAGCAAGCGGCCCCTTCGTCAGTTGCACGCCCGCCGTTGGCGGTGTCTCAACATTAGCCGAGCTCGACGGCATCACAGTAACTAAGCCTCTCGGCCGAGGACTTCATCTCCTTGCCTTTGACTGGGCATCCCTGACGCCCTACATGTTTTCGCAGGGCGCCGTCGACGTTCCTTGCACTCTCCTGCACTTCGTGGGCGGCGAGTTGGTCGATGTCTCCAAGGGCAGAATTGTTCAACCGGGCAACCCCGTATTCCACGGTAATCCGATGCCAGCCACAATGTATAGGGTTGAAGTGGTTCGGGTGCTACCAGGCTACGACGAGCTGTTGCCTCCGATT
Organism: Triticum urartu; assembly: GCF_056163025.1. Lineage (NCBI taxonomy): Eukaryota > Viridiplantae > Streptophyta > Magnoliopsida > Poales > Poaceae > Triticum > Triticum urartu. Next base: position 56,180,722 of record NC_141875.1, on the reverse strand, counting down.
CAACCCGCTTGGGCCAACGAAGAAGAAGAGATGACCCTCAGCGCCTGCGTAAGCTGGCCCTTGCTTTGGCCGAAGAGCCAGATTCGTTTGGGGGCGGGGGACACCACCCCACAGACAAGACCGCCAGTCATGCCGGCGCCAAGCCATGGCAAGAATGCCGCAACGCTACCAGACATGCCGGACATCCCTATGGCACAGGATCCGGACATGCATATGGCACAGGATCCGGACGACGACGACAACGACGATGGTACATTTACCAACGTCGATAAGTACTTTGCCGAACATGGGTACGGTGACGAGTTCTGCGGGCCTCCTTCTCAAGAACCCAAACAAGACGACCGCGATCTAGCTGGTACGGTGGAGAAACCCAATTGCAACAGGCGTCATCTGGCATTCAGTTCTCAGGAGACGCCTCCAGCTGCCGCCTTCACCGAGCCTCAGATAGCGGAGGTGCCAAATATTATCAGCCCCAACACGCTCAAGAAGGCGGTCTGTGAGCAGAACTCGGTCCCATTACAGCAGATCAAGAAGAAGGGCCGGAAACGGCCGACTAAAAAGGGCGCTGGTGCGAGCCAGCCGGCACCGAGTATGATCTGTGCTCAGGACGGGCCACCTTCACCTAAGGATATCTCGAGGAGGTTGCATGTGGCGGGTAGGGTGATGCTACCGACAAATATGCTCAATGCTGCAACCGGTGCTATGCGGAGTCTGCACGACAGTGTTCTTTCTTTAGAGAAGCGGTGTCTCAGAGAGAATGATGTGGCATACCCGGTTTTCGTGGCCAAGGTGCCAGAGGGCAAGGGCTTTGTGGATGGCGCCATCGGGGGTACGATCGTCCTGCGGTTTGATGACATCTTTGCTATTTTCAACCTTCATCCGCTGCACTACACCTTCGTTCGGCTGTTTTCACTGAGTATGGAGATGCGGATCATTAGAGACAAGACCCCAGACATCGTGATCGTCGACCCCTTCTACATGCGTGCCAAGCTCTTGAGCAGCGCTGGGGACCGCCAAGTCGCGAGTTCACACCCCGAAGACGTCATTCTGGCAAACCCAGATAAGGATAACTTTCTTGTGGCTTACTTTCCCGAGTAAGTCATCCCTTAATCGCCCCGTAACATATGATTTCTTAGATTTCGATTGTTCTTTTTTTCTAACATTCCGTGTTCTGTGCAGTGACACACATTGCACACTCATCCTCTTAAGCCTGAAATATTCCATGGCCACGTATTTCGACTCGAACCGTAGCTCCAATATAGACTACACAAATATCAAGAAAGTTCTTGATGATGTTCTCCCTAGCTACGCCAAATCTGGAGGCACCTTCATCAGGGCAGTTCGTAAGTACAACAAGCACGTGTTCACCCACAATACGACATTCTGCTGCGTCAAGCAGCCGCCTGGTGGTCAGAAGGATGCCTACTACGCCCTCCATCACATGCGGGCAATCGTAAGGGACCATCATCACCTTCTGCTACCAAATAATCTCAAAGATTGGGCCGCGAGCTTGTCAGCAATCCACGACGCGGACATCAGACAAGAATTCTTTCGCATCCAGTCGGAGTTTGCGGACATCATCCATCAAGATGTCCTTCATACCTCGGGGCAGTTATTCCTCAGATATCAACCGTCCAACATTGAGATAGACGGAATACTACAAATGCAGGCTGACAACGTCCGCGATTTCATGACCATCACGACAAACGGCGGCTTCATCCACGCTCCTGTCCATGAGTCGAGTCGAAAGTAGTGATGTGTAGTTCTGAAACATTGATTGGCTCATGTTGTAATTAAACTTTAATGAATTGTATGTCTCTTTGGTTTGGACAATCGTTCAACTTAGATGTAATCGATGCTATTTATTAGTAGGACCATGAATCGTGCTATTAATGTCTTGCTTTTCTCTTCCGATCCTTTTGGTGCATACTTATATATTGCTTATGTATGTATTGTCTGGTGTTTGGCTTGTGCATAGAGATGCCGTCGTATGTCATGTACAAGGGTAAGGTTCCCGGAGTCTACGACGACTGGGAGGAGTGTCGGAGACAGGTTCACCGTTTCAGCGGTAACAGTTACAAAGGGTACACCACTAGGGCGGAGGCCGAATCTAGATACGCCCACTATCTAGCGGGAGAGAGGAGGGAGCGTTGGAGGAACCGGATGAAAACCAGTTTGATCGCGATGATGCTCATCGTGATGACCACAGCTCTCTTCTATGTGATGGTAGTTTAGATGATTGATATCGACTTGTAATGTGAAGACAAACTCGATACTCGCGGTCTTGAGACTTGTAATGTTTTATCTTTGTTCGGTCTTTTGAATTCGGAGACTAATATGATGAATTGTATTCGGAGACTAATCTTCTATTGTATTCGATGAATCTGCTGTTGCTGTGTGCTACCGTCTATATTCTGTCAAATAATATATTTTGTAACCTGTGCAAAAATCAGAAAAGTAAGAAAAACCAAATATTCATACTAATGGCGCATCACCACAAGGTGCGCCATTAGTATGCCAACGGATACTAATGGCGCATCAAGACAGAGTGCGCCATTAGTATGCCAAAGGATACTAATGGTGCATCAAGACAAAGTGCGCCATTAGTATGCCAAGTATACTAATGGCGCATCTATCCGCAGTGCGCCATTAGTGTGCCAAAGCACATGGTTAAATATGGCCCCTGGGAGGCACACTAATGGCGCACTTGGTGGTGCGCCATTAGTATACCAGATACTAATGGCGCACCAGTGGTGCGCCATTAGTAAAAATTACTAGTGGCGTGCTAGTAATGGTGCACCAGTGATGCGCCATTAGTAGGCAAAACTGGTGCGCCATTAGTAGGTCTTTTCCTAGTAGTGACAGCGAAAGCAACAGCGAGGATGATCCGGAATGGAGTGGGGAAGAAGAGGAGCAGAGTGGGGATATGGAGGTGTTGGCTGACGATGGGCAAGAGATGGTGGTGGCTGACGATGGGCAAGCGATGGTGGTGGCTGACAATGGGAAAGATATGGTGGTGGCTGAGGATGACCTAGCGATGGTGCTGCCTGAAGATGGCCTCACGATGGTGGTGGTGCCTGGCAATGACCTCGGGATGGTGGTGGCATCAGCGGTCCCACAACCGGGTGACATGACCATGCCAATTGTGGTAGAAGGCCTCATCCCACTGCCTTCACTGCCTCGCCGCTCTAGGCGCATCAGGATGATGAATGAGAAGGAGAAGAAGGAGGAGTGAACTATGTCAGGTATGTCAGATCTCCAAAATGATCTATACTTAGCTTTGTTTCCTCCGAAATGACCTAAGTTAGCTGTAATATGCTTAGTTATCTCTAATATGCTTAGTTACCTAGGTTTGCTCAATAATGACATACACTTGGCTTACATGTGTAAAAACAGCATATTTATGCTTAGTTAACTCAAAAATGGCATAATTAGTTAACTTAGCTCCAAACTGACACATTTAACCTAGGTTATCTCCAATATGATCCATTTTACCTAGGTTAGCTCCAAAGAATTCGATCAACCTATGCCTGTCATGCACGCGCACAACATCCAAAGGCCATCACTAGTAGAAAAAGGACCTAATGTGAGACACATTAGTCCCGGTTTGAATTTTATCCGGTACTAATGGTACCATTAATGCCGGTTCGAACGGCAATGCATTAATGCCGGTTCGTGTTGAACCTTTAGTACCGGTTCGTGCCATGAACCGGTACTAAAGGAGTGGTGGCAGGCTGGCGTCAGGCCGGGGCCCCACGATCACCTTTAGTACCGGTTCATGGCACAAACCGGTACTAAAGGGCTAACCTTTAGTACCGGTTCGTGGCATGAACCGGGACTATATGGGTCTAACCTATAGTCCCGGTTGGAGACACAAACCGGGACTATAAGGCAATTTTCAAACTCTACCCCCCCCCCTTTATCGCCATTTCAGTTTTGAAAAAATCAAAAGAAAATGATAAAAACTTCAAAAAAGAAAATCCTTCGAGAGATAGTTATATTACTACATCTACTAGTTAGGAAAATTTGAAAACTTAAATTTGGACATGTTTTGCAAAAAGTGTAGGGAAAATGTAAAAACGGCTATAACTTTTGCATACGATGTCGAAAAAACGTATAATATATCAAAAAATTCAGCATGAGAATCCGCATCCGATTTTGACAGCCCATGGCCTGTTTGCAATTTTTTAGAATCCTCAAATTCCAAAAGGAAAAAAAGATATGCCCAAATTTCAGTTTTTTTAATTTTGGTTAAATCTGGTCAAACTATGGTCACACTACTTATTCAAGAAGTATTAATGTTACTACATAATTAGTCAAGAATATTAGTGTTACTAAATAATTATTTCAATCTTTTGAATTTTGGTCAAATCTGGTCAAACTATGGTCAAATTGTCGTCAAACTATGGTCAAACTTATTAAAGAAATATTAGTGTTACTAAATAATTACTGTTTTTTAGAATAATAGTTTCAAACTCAAACGGTGAAACGTGTGACCTAATGCTCAAGCTAAACTGCTGAGGGTTAATAGGTTTGACAGCTTACTTTGTCAGGGAAACAACAAGTGCAGACTTGGAAAGTAGGGGGAATAGAACTCCGAAGTTAAGCGTGCTTAGGCTGGGGGAGTGAGAGGATGGGTGACCGGTCGGGAAGTTAGACGATTTGGAATGAGTGATCCACACTTTGAGCAGTTAAGAGGGGTGATTAGAGACTAAATCATCAAATAATTCAGAAAATTAAAAATTGAAAAAAAATCAATTCTTTTGTTCCAAATTTTCAAATTTTTTTTACAAAAAAAACCTTTAGTATCGGTTGGTAACACCAACCGGTACTAAAGGTCCCCCACACCACGACGCGATATCACGCCACGTGGTGGGTCTTTAGTAGCGGTTCGTGCCGAGCCGGTACTAAAGGGGGGGCCTTTAGTGCCCACACTTTAGTGCCGGTTACAGAACCGGCAATAAAGGCCCGTACAAACCGGTTTTAAAGCTCCGTTTTCTACTAGTGCATTGTCGACATTTGCACATAACTTCAAATTTTTGTACTACACAAGAATAAACATAAAATTGTAAAATTTGCGCGAAAAGGAAGTTTCATAAGATGGAATGAATTAGTGACATAGTTATTACTATTAAAGAAAAAATGAAATAAAAACTTTAACAAAATCAAAATAATGAAGTTTTCTAGCAAATAACGATTTAGTGGCATTGGTATTTGTCGGAAATATGCCCTAGAGGCAATAATATTTGTATTATTATATATTCATATTTATAATTGTAGAGTTTATATTCTATATTATAACTGCTATGATCCTGGAATATTCGATTCAGTGGAAAACTCATATGCAGATGTGGAATGATAAACGGTAAATAAACACTACTAGAAAAAGGGCTATAGATGGGATTGACACTAATGGCACACCAGACAAGTGGTGCGCCATTAGTATATACTAATGGTGCACCACCTTCTGATACGCCATTAGAGCTGAAGCTACTAATGGCGCACCTGGCCCAGGGTGCGCCATTAGTATCAAATTTTTTTTTAAACTAGTGCGCCTGTCCAAACATACTAATGGCGCATCGAGACACAGTGCGCCATTACTAGTTGTAACTAGTAATGGCGCACCTGTCGGAAAGTGCGCCACTAATGTTGTTTTTTAATTATATTTTTATTCCTTTTTTTTGCAAAACTACTAATGGCGCACTGTTCGACCGTGCGCCATTACTAGTTTAAACTAGTAATGGCGCACTGTGGAACAGTGTGCCATTAGTATGTTTTTTTTGCAAAACTACTAATGGCGCACCACCAGAAGGTGCGCCATTAGTAACCTGGATTACTAATGGCGCATTTAGAGTTGGTGCGCCATTAGTAACCTGGATTACTAATGGCGCATTTAGAGTTGGTGCGCCATTAGTAAGTGGGCAGCAACAAGATATTTTGGACAGCCTCTCCTACCCACACTCACTTTCTCCCCACTTCATTCTCTTCACCTCCTCCTTGTCTCGGGTGCCTCCTCTTTTTCACCTCATTTCCACCATAGATTCATTCAATTTAAGTGGTTAAATTACCTTGTTTTGATAGGTAAGTAAGGGGGGAAGCTATATTTATGTTGTTCTCCCTACAACAATGTGCACATGCACTTTTTATGGCCTAGCTAGATCTATGTATGTTCGTGGTGTTGCATATGTTTGTGGTGTTGCATATGTGTTTGTGTTTGGAGGTGTACCGGTATTTGAAATGCGATAGTTGCCAATATTTTGCCGGAATGTTGATTCATTTTCGTTTCGGCGAGAATTTTGGCATTAAGCATTCTTTTTGGTCCTATTTTTGGGGAAAGTCATGCCAAATTTTTTCTTGGTTCTAAAATATCGTTTTGCTCTACCCCGCAGGCGACCATGGTCCGCACGATGACCGAAGGCATCGTGAATAGGTTTTTGAGGTCCGCGAAGGCCAAGATGCTTCAAAAGAACGAGACGGAGATAAGATGTCCGTGTCGAAGATGCAAGCTGAAGAGCCTTATTGCGGACCCGGAATCCGGGCAGGTGCGGGACCACCTGCTCTTGCGTGGTTTCATGGATGGCTATCGGTGGCAAGGTGATGAAGATGACTACGAAGTCGTCCATGGGGGCCGGGCAAGAAATGAGGAAGGGCAGCAAGACAACCACCGCGGCTCGGGCGGGCGAGAAGACGAAGAATCGCCAGGAGATGATCACGACGGTGATGCTGTACACAGTCATCATGTAGAAGATGCAGGACATGATGATGAGGAAGATGCCGGAGCAGACGACGGGCATGATCATGAAGATGATGATGCCGGCGGAGCAGACGACACTAGACCATCGATGGGCTGGGTGCAGGACCCTCATATTCAAGAGCTGCTTCTCAAGCAGACGGATAACGCAAGAGCTGCCGCCCGAGAGAAAGCCAAGATGGATCAACTTGAGTTAGACGCGGTTACTCCATTGTATGAAGGATGCAGGCCCGAGGATACCCGCCTGAAAGTAACGCTCATGGCTCTGGAGATGAAGGTAAAACACAAAATGACCGACGCATGCTTCGACGAGAACATGTCATTCTGGCACGAACGTCTTCCCAAGGGGAACAAGTGCCCGACCAGTTTGGAGGAGGCGAAGAAAATCGTGTGTCCTCTGGATTTACTGCACGTGAAATACCATGTGTGCATGAACAATTGCATCATTTATCGGGACGAGCACGCGGAGTCTACCATATGTCCGGTGTGCGGCGTCACTCGATACAAGAAGAGGAAGAAAGCTCCTCGAAAAGTGGTGTGGTACTTTCTGATCACTCCTCGTCTGCAGCGGTATTTCGCGGACCCTAAGGTAGCAAAGCTCCTGCGTTGGCACGCGGATAGGGAGGAGAAGAAGCGAGAAGATGACGCAAATGATCCGGAGATAGATAAAAAAGACAAGATGCTGAGTCACCCTAAGGATGCGAGCTAGTGGCAAGCGTTGAACTTCGAAGACCTAGAATTTGGGAACGATCCAAGGAACATCGTGCTGGGCCCGAGCACCGATGGAGTCAATCCGTTTGGCAGCCAGAGAAGCACACATAGCACCTAGCCTGTGTTTGTGTGGATGTACAACCTTCCCCCCTGGTTGTGCATGAAGAGGAAGTACATTCACATGAGTATGCTAATTGAAGGACCGAAAGAACCGGGGAGCGACATCAATCTGTATCTGGGGCTGCTGAAAGAGGAGCTTGACACGCTGTGGAAAACGCCAGCCAATACGTGGGACGCCGCAGAGAAAGAATATTTCCCTATGAGAGCCGCGCTGCTCATGACGGTGCACGACTATCTCGGTTACGGATATGTCGTGGGGCAGGTGGTCCACGGATTTTCTGGATGCGTCAGGTGCATGGATGACACAACGTATCACTAGCTAGATAGAGATCCCGGGTCTTCGAAAACCGTGTTCATGGGACATCGAAGGTGGCTTCGCGACGATGACCCGTGGAGAAAACGCAAGGATCTGTTCGATGGTGAGACCGAACCCCGAGGACGCTCGCGTACGAGGAGCGGCGAGGAAATAGACGAGCTGTTGAAAAATTGGAAAGATTGCCCACTGCCGGGAAAGAAGCAAAAGGCGCCAGAGCCGGGAAAGAAGCGAAAGGCACCAGAGCCGTTGGTGAAGGTATGGAAAACGAGGTCTGTTTTCTGGGACTTGCCGTACTGGAAGATCCACCGTGTGCCTCACAGCCTTGATGTAATGCATATCACGAATAACGTGTGCGAGAGTCTGCTTGGTACCCTGCTCAACATGCCAGAGAGGACCAAAGATGGGCCGAAAGCAAGGGCAGACTTGAAATCAATGGGCATCAGGCAGGAGCTTCACACTATATATGATGATGATGATGATGATGATGATGATGATGATGATGATGATGATGATGATGAGGCGAAGCAGGACACGGAAAGTCGTCGCAAAGGCAAAAAGGCCAAGAAGACCGGAAATGACTACCCTCCCACGTGGTTCACTCTAAGTCAGGAGGAGATCGAGCAGTTTTTCACCTGCCTCCTAGGAGTAAAACTTCCTTACGGTTATGCAGGGAAGATAAGCAGATACCTAGACCCAGCGAAGCAGAAGTTCAGCGGGATGAAGTCTCACGACTGTCACGTGCTGATGACGCAGATACTTCCAGTTGCAATCCACGGGATCATGGACGCGCATGTCCGTGAAACGCTATTTGGCCTATGCAACTTTTTTGACGTCATCTCTCGGAAGTCGATTGGCGTGAGGCAACTCAGAAGGCTACAGGAAGAGTTCGTGGTGATACTATGCGAGCTTGAGATGTACTTCCCGCCCGCATTCTTCGACGTTATGGTGCATCTGCTGGTCCATATCGTGGACGATATCATCCAACTCGGGCCGACGTTCCTGCACAGCATGATGCCGTTCGAAAGGATGAATGGTGTCATCAAAGGATACGTTCGCAACATGTCACGTCCAGAGGGAAGCATAGCCAGGGGCTTTCTGACCGAAGAGTGCATCTCCTACTGCACGAATTATCTAGGCATCGAGAACCCCGTTGGTCTGCCCGTCAACAGGCACCTCGGCAGGCTCGCTGGATGGGGTCACCGTGAGGGTCGCCGCGAAATGCATGTCGACTTCGAGGGTCGACTCGCCGACTTTGAAAGAGCAAACCTAGTCGCGCTACAACACATAGACGTGGTCGATCCTTGGGTGGTAGAGCACAAAACCTTTATTAAGAAGACGTACAATGACCGAGGCCAACAGAGGACGGACGGAGATATACTCAAAGAGCACAACTCATGTTTCACGCGTTGGTTCAAGCAGAAGCTTCTGTCTTACCCTTTACATGAGGATTCTTCCGCGGAAGAACAACTCATATTCGCCTTGTCACAGGGCGCCGAGCACAACCTGATGACCTATGAGGCGTACGATATCAACGGCTACACATTCTACACCGAGGCCAAGGACATGAAGAGCGATGGTTATCAGAACTCCGGGGTAACGATGGAATCCTACACTGGTAACGACAAGGACAGATACTACGGAAGGATCGAGGAGATCTGGGAGCTGAGCTACGCTGGAGAGAAGGTCCCGATGTTCCGTGTCAGATGGGCCAAGAGCGTCCTAAAAGAAGACCGGTATTTCACCACCATGGTTATACCCGATTGTATTTAAATCGTAGCCTTCATTTCTCGATTGTATTTCATGGGCACTTTTTGAACTATCATGAATATTTTTAAATTTCATGGACACTCGATCTCGATCCCCCTCCATCTCGATCGCTATCCCACCTCACCAGATCCGGTCCCCCTCGCCGCCGAGCACCCCCCGGTCCACCGGCCGCCGCCGCCGACCCCCCGCACCCTCGATTCCCCTACTCAACCGCCGCCGCCGACCCCCCGCACCCCTCCCCTACTCAACCGCCGCCGCCGACCCCCCGCACCCCGCGCACCCTCCCCCGCTCCACCGGCATTACTGTTTGATGATATTTTAAAAAAATTATTATTATCTTATAAAAAAATATTACTGTTATGATTTAAACAAGTTTGAACATATTTAAACACAAATAAGTATCAAACAGCATTTTAAATGCATAAAAAAATTGTGGAGCCTGGGAATCGAACCCAGGACCTCCTGGTGTGAGAACTGGCTGCTGACCAGTCGAGCCAATAGAGGGAACTTGGTGTGGATCAGGTCAGGTGGAAGATAACCTGTTGGCTCGAGCAGAAATAAAAAAAAAATACTAATGGCGCACCAGGTTGAGGTGCGCCATTAGTATGGATGTACTTATGGTGCACCGAGGGGTGGTGCGCCATTAGTATTGTGCCGCCCCCATCCATATTTCCTCCCCGGCCCAAACCTATCCCCTCTCTCTCCCTCGCCCTCGCCCTCGATCCCCTTCCCCTCTCCTCTCCCGACGCTGCTGCCCCGCCGCCCCGACGCCGCGACGCCGCCCCATCGTCCTCGTCTCCGCCCCGACGCCACGACGCCGCCCTCTCCTCTCCCGACGTTGCCGCCCCGCCGCCCCGTCGTCCTCGTCTCCTCGGCGCCGCTCTCCCCGTCGCCCCACCTCGTTGTACGCCATCGCCCCTCCGCCCTCGTTGCCGGTGGCCCGGACGCCGCCCCGTCCACACCACCGTCGCCGGAGCACCACCACCACCCGGACCTCGTCGCCTCCCGGACCTCGTCGCACCACCACCACCCGGACCTCGTCGCCCCACCTCGTCGCCCCGTCCACACCACCGCCCCCGTGAGCTCCCCCTCCTCCTCTCCCCCTCTCCCCCTCGCCTCCCGGACCTCATCGCCTCCAGCTCCAGTAGGGAATTGGCGTCGACAGCAAATCCAACTGATACTTTCTTCTTCCTCAGATTTTTGGTTTGATCCCGCAATTCTTGCTCTTGCAGCTCATTTTGTTAGCCATTAAATAACCAATAGTAACAGAAGGAGCATACTATCTAGGGTGAGGATTGTACGAAGTTCCTGATCCATCAGTACCTTATGTCTGAGGTCAAATAGCTCATCAAGGAGTACCTTATTCTCCAAAAATATGCGGCTTTGACATAAGCAAGGCAGAACCACTAACAACACTGTCATATATAGTGAACCTAACTCTATAGAATTTTTTTCTTAAAAGTTGAGCTAAATCCTAACTACAGTGGATACATCACCATTTAGATGCTCTGAAGTAGGTTTTCACTAAGAGAATTCAAAACTAAGACATGTTCTTAAACTGAAGCAGTATTTGTATCACAGAAAAAGTTCTGAAGCTGTTGAACCTTACCTTATGTAACAAGTTTTTTGCCTTCTTTGACCTGATATGCTTGACGATATTTCTGTTTGATTCTCAATTTGATCAAGCTCCTTCATGCTAAGTGGACCCATAAATACACCAAGTATATTGTACTACTATGACTGAGAGCTGATAAATTGGAGAAACATTGCAATATATATATACAACAAGTAACTGTTCTGCCCCGTCTCTGTAAACTAGTACAAAGTAATCCTTGATGTTCAGACCCAAAATTTAAGCATCAAGTTTGTTCGATAAAAGAAGGTAAGGAACATCATGAACAACTCTCCATGACTTAATTTTCCTATACGCATTGGCCTGTACAGCAGGTTCACTTTTCCTATATGCATTGGCCAGTACAGCAGGTTCACTTTTCAAAACAAATTAGAGAAGACCTCATACACCCAAGAAAACCTGAAAAAAAATGAAGTTCAACCCCTCACTTTTCCTATATGCATTGGCCTGTACAGTTGGATTTGTTTCTGATTTTAGTGTTTTCAGTCTATTTTTCTATTTTTGCTTTAACATAACGGAATAACTAATGGTGGCTGCATAATGATGACAGACTAAGTTTCTGATTTATTTTCTTATAGAAGTGTAGATTCATTGGTAGCAATTGTTTTCAGTGTCTCATGTTGCTTGTAGTGGTTTGTCCAAAATGTTGAATGATACTGCTTGGAGATGCATATATTGTTTGACCTCTTCACATGCCAATGTATTTTCCATGTTGTGATGGAGGCCTTTTTTGCCTTGTCCACCCGAGAGACCCTTGAGTTTGCCGGAATGTCGATTAACTTCCGTTCCGGCAAACTCGGGTACTCCATATGTCCTATTTTCAGAAAAGGTCATGCTGAAATTTTCCGTGAATTTTAGCATGACTTTGCTAAAAATAGGACATATGGGGTACTTGTGACTAATGCATGGGCCGGGGTATCTTAGTAGTTAATTAAGTAGGATCAAGTGCCCCGGCGTACTTGTGACTAATGCATGGCTTTTAGGGTGCCTTGGTGTCGATAAAAACCGAAATGATGAAAGCTTAGGCTTTTAGGGTGCCTCGGCGTCGAAAAACCCTCAATGATAAAAGCTTAGCTTTTAGGATGCCTCGGTGTTGACAAACCCTAAATGATGAGACCATGATCTCGTTCCTTGACAATAACCAACTTTTTGACCAAACTTTGTTCCTATTTAGAGAGAAACATGGCCAACAACGATGAGGCCGGGGGTTCGGGCGGCAAGGCATTCTGGAAGCTGTCCCAGGAGATGGAGGAACAACCTCACTTGTATGAGGACGCCGCCTTCCCCACCGATCCTGAGACCACTGATGGTACCGCCGAGGATGACCCCACTGATGCCACCACTGATGGTGCCGCCGAGGATGCCACCACTGATGATGGCGGCGCACGCAAAGATGGCAGCCAACCGAAGAGGCAACGGAAGGACCGGCGCCCGACTGTGCTCCGCGCCCTCAAGGAGGAAGTTACTGAAGTGGACTCCGACGGGAATCCAACGGCGCCCGAACGAATAGTCAAGGGGTACTCGCTTCAGCTCGGGTGCATTCTCCAGAGCACCGTCTCGATCAACACCGAGAACCTGAGGCATCCTGACCGAGGGAATTTGCGCAACCTCCTCTTCACGAAGCTGCACGAACGATACAAGTTCCCCGCTGAATTTGAAAACAGAAGCCTCAAAGGGAATAAAGTGAACAATGCTGCCCTCACGAAGATGAGCAAGGCCCTGTCTACTTGGAAAAGCAATCTGAAGAGAATGATCGAGAAAGGTGAGAGTTATGAGAAGATCAAGGAGAAAAACCCTTCGATCACCGAAGATGACTACAACGACTTCAAGATCAATTGCTCGAGCACCGCAAACTCCAAATCAAGTAAGTGGGGGAAAGAAATGCGGGAGCTAAACATAGGGGAACACACACTCGGTCCCGGCGGTTACAGAGTGGCGGAGCCTATATGGGACAAGGAGGAGGCGGACCGTGCCGAGCAAGGCCTACTGCCCCTCTTCGATAAATACGGTGACAAGCAGACCAGGAACTTTGTCAGGGCCCGGTACAAGAAGGACCCGAAAACAAAGGAGCTTACCATGGATCCGAAGACCAGGGCGCTTGAGCTTGTTCTGGTAAGGAATACACCCCCGCGTAATTAGCTCCATATGGTTGCATTCTAATTAATGAAGCCAAATTTCTAAATGGTTCACATTCCTTCCGCAGGCGACTGAAAGCAGTAGCGCAGGGTCGACTAAGAGCAACCCTTGGGACACCACTCTAAATAGGGCGTTGAATGTAATGAAGAACAAGGATAAGCTCAGTAAGCCGACGTCAGCTGGTCGTGTGGCCGGCAAAGGCTTGTCGACAAAATGGTCGTCATACTATAACACTGGTGGGCGAAAGGAGAAAAAGACCAGCTCGGAAAGCCAGGCGCGCGAGGTTCAAGAACTCAGGGCACAGGTGGCGCGGATTCCGGAGATTGTCCAAGAGCAAGTGGAACAACAACTCGGAAGGACGATCACCGCCATTGTGCCTACCTTGATCCAGGGGATTAGTGCGTGGATTGCGGGCGGCCAACAGGGCCCACCCCCGATTCCTAGCTTCACGGCCAGCAACTCGCAGAACGCGATGGCGGGGCCATTGGTGTCTCCGACGCCGGCACGGGAGCTTAATGCACCCGCGTGTACGCCGGCCGGCACCTCTGCAGCAAGCGGCCCCTCCGTCAACTGCACGCCCGCCGTTGGCGGTGCCTTGACATTAGCCGAGCTCGACGCCATCATCACGGTAACTAATTAAGCCTCTCTCGGCCGAGGACTTCATCTCCTTCCCTTTGACTGGGCATCCCTGACGCCCTACATGTTTTCACAGGGCGCCGCCGACGTTCCGTGCACTCTCCTGCACTTCGTGAACAATGAGTTGGTCGATGTCGCCAAGGGCAAAATCGTTCAACCGGGCAACCCCTTGTTCCACGGTACCCAGATGCCACCCAACTAGTTTAGGGTTCAACTGGTTCGGGTGCTGCCAGGCTGCGACGAGTTGTTACCTCCGATTCGACTCGTCGGGGCCGACGATGATGACGTGATGACCCTCAGCGCCTGCCTGAGCTGGCCCCTGCTTTGCCCGAAGAGCCAGATTTGTTTGGGGGCGGGGGATACCACCCCAAAGACAACACCTCCAGTCGTGTCGGCGCCAAGTCGGCCCCATGGCAAGACCGCCGCAACGGTGCTGGACATCCCTATGCCACTGAATCCAAACATGCATATGGCACAGGATCAGAACGACGACGATGACGATACATTTGCCAACGTCGATCAGTACTTTGCCGATCAAGGGTACGGTGGCGACTTCATGGGGCCTCCTTCTCAAGAACCCAACCCAACAAAAGATGTGCGCGATCTAGCTGGTACCGCGGAGAAGCCAAGTTGCAACAGGCGTCGTCTGCCGTTCAGCTCTCAGGAGACGCCTCCAGCTGCCGACTTCACCGAGCCTCAGATAGGCGAGGTGCGAAATATTATCAGCCCCAACACACTCAAGAAGGCGGTCTGTGAGCAGAACTCGGTTCCATTATAGGAGAAGAAGAAGGCGCGCAAAAGAAAGACTAACAAGGGTGCGGGCCAGCTGGCACCGAGTACGATCCGTGCTCAGGACGGGCCACCTTCACCTGAGGATATCTCGAGGAGGGTGCATGTGGCGGGTAGGCCGATGCTACCGAGAAATATGCTCGATGCTGCAACCGGTGCTACGCGGAGTCTGCATGACAGTGTTCTTTCTTTGGAGAAGCGGCGTCTCGGAGAGAAGGATGTGGCATACCCGGTTTTCGCGGCCAAGGTGCCAGAGGGCAAGGGCTTTGTGGATAACTCCATTGGGGGTACGATCGTCCTGCGGTTTGATGACATCCACGCTATGTTGAACCTTCATCCGCTGCACTACACCTTCGTTCGGCTATTTTCGCTGAGTATGGAGATGCGGATCATTCGCGACAAGACCCCCGACATCGTGATAGTCGACCCCTTCTACATGCGTGCCAAGATCTTGGGCAGCGCTGGGGACCGGCAAGTCGCGACTTCTTACCTCGAAGGTGTCATTCTGGCAAACCAAGATAAGGATAACTTCCTCGTGCCTTACTTTCCCGAGTAAGTCCTCCCCTCAATCGCCCCGTAACATATGAATTCTTAGATTTCGATCGTTTTTCTTTTAACATTCCGTGTTTTCTGCAGTGACACACATTGCACGCTCATCCTCGTAAGCCCCAAATATTCCATGGCCAAGTATTTCGACCCGGACCGTCAGTCGAACGTAGACTACACAAATGTCAAGAAGGTTCTTGATGATGTTCTCCCCGGCTACGTCAAATCTGGAGGCACCTTCACCAGGCCTATTCGTAAGTACGGCAAGCACGTGTTCTCCCACAATACGATGTTTTGCTGTGTCAAGCAGCCGCCTGGCAGTCAGAAGGGTGCCTACCGCGCCATCCATCACATGCGGGCGATCGTACGGGACCATCATCAACTTCTGCTACCGAGTAAACTCAAAGATTGGGCCGCGAGCGTGTCGGCAATCCAGGACGCGGACATCAGACAAGAATTCTTTCGCATCCAGTCGGAGTTTGCGGAAATCATCCATCAAGATGTCCTTCGTACCTCGGGGCAGTTCTACCTCAGCAATCAACCGTCCAACAGTGACATCGACACAATGCTACAAATGCAGGCTGACAACGACCGTTATTTCATGACTCCCACGATAGACGGTGGCTTCATCCACGCTCCGGTCCCTTGAGTGGAGTTGAAAGCAGTGATGCTGTGTCTAGTTCTGAAACATCGATTGGCTCATGTTGTAATTAAACTTTAATGAACTTGTAGTATGTCTCTTTGGTTTCGAGAGTCGTTCAACTTAGATGTAATTGATGCTATTAATGTCTTGCTTTTCTCTTTCGATCGTTCTGTTGCATACTTATATATTGCTTATGTATTGTCTGTGAATTGGTACTAACGTTTTGTTTGGCTACTGCATAGCGATGCCGTCGTATGTCGTGTACAAGGGTAAGGTTCCCGGAGTCTACGACGACTGGGAGGAGTGTCGGAGACAGGTTCACCGATTCAGCGGTAACAGTTACAAAGGGTACACCACTAGGGCCGAGGCCGAATCTAGATACGCCCGCTATCTAGCGGGAGAGGGGAGCGAGCGCTGGAGGAACCGGATGAAGACGAGTTTCATCGTGATGATGCTCATCGTGATGACCGCAGCTCTCTTCTATGTGATGGTAGTTTAGATGATCGATATCGACTTGTAATGTGAAGACAAACTCGCTACTCGCGGTCTCGAGACTTGTAATATAATGTTCTATCTTTGTTCGGTCTTTTCAATTCGAAGACTAATATGATGAATTGTATTCGGAGACTAATATGATGAATTGTATTCAGAGACTAATCTTCTATTGTATTCGATGAATCTGTTGTTGATGTGTGCTGTCTATATTTTGTCCAATTATACCTTTTGTAACCTGTGCAAAAAACAGAAAATAAAAAAATAAAAAAAAACTAATATTCATACTAATGGCGCATCATTAAACAGTGCGCCATTACTATGCCGAAGTTACTAATGGCACATCTTGTTATTGTGCGCCATTAGTATGCCAAAGCACCTGGGTATACATGCCCCCCTGGGAGGCATACTAATGACGCACTGTTGTATATACTAATGGCGCATCTGCGATGCGCCATTAGTATACCAGATACTAATGGCGCACCTGTGGTGCACCTTGGCCGATTGGAAGGGCAGTCACCACCACTGGATTCTCACGAGGTCCCTGGAGCCGGCGGGGCGCAGCCCCCACTCATCAAAGACGGGCATCTGCTTCATGAAGTCGACCCTGCTCTGGCAGAGATA
Organism: Triticum urartu; assembly: GCF_056163025.1. Classification (NCBI taxonomy): domain Eukaryota; kingdom Viridiplantae; phylum Streptophyta; class Magnoliopsida; order Poales; family Poaceae; genus Triticum; species Triticum urartu. The sequence continues at coordinate 56,163,558 of NC_141875.1, read as the reverse complement.
CAGCAAGGCCCCTCCCTGCCGGATGCTGCCGGGGTTGGGGTCCCCGAACAAGGTCAAGAGCGCCGACTTCAGCACCTCAGGAGCCAGGTCCTCTTCCTGGAGCCTCATGCTATCCTCGCGCCCACGGAAGGCCCACATCCGGCGAGAGTGGCGTCGAAGGGGAGCAACACGGCATAACAGAAACTCCTTCACCACCTTGGGCGCTATCACGCCGAGCTTCCTCAGGAGCGCGAAGCGGCGCCAGATGAAGACGAGCCGGGGGCTCTCGAGCGTCTCCTGGCCCCAACCCGAATTGGGGACAGCAGGCGAGGTCGGCTCCGATAGCAGGGGGCTGGGCTCCGATAGCTCGCGGAACCCAACCGCGGGCAGGGGGAGCTTGAAGTCAATCCCAGAGGCCGCGGTCTCAGGCTCGGCAGCGAAGCTCACGCACGCCCACCATTGGGTAGGGTCGACAAGATGCAGCGAGAAGAAGTGGCGCGGCAAGGCAACCGAAGGAGGGATGCCCACCATGGCTTCGCAAACGAAGGCGAAGACCGAAAGGAGGGTGATGGACTCAGGACTTAGATGCATCATGTGGATCTGATAATGGGAGAGCACGGCATTGAAGAAATCAGAAAAGGGGGTAACCAGACCCGCCCACAGGGCGTCGGTAAAATATGGGACCTCAGTAGCTATCCTGTCGATGGAGAAGTGGGGCACGGCCTAGGCCGTCGTCCTCCCGCACTCATTGAAGATGGTGGACAGAGCCAAGCTGACCTTACCCAGGCACTCTTGATTGAGTATGGTCGACTGGTCGACGGCGGGGGCCACCGATGGCGGCACACAAGATGGAGGCATGGGTTTCTTCCCTCCCTCCTTCTTCGTCGGAGCCATGGCGATGGGAAGGAGGGGGAAGATTCGAGATTGGATTGGATGCAGGAGCTGGCGTTCGAAGGAAGAACAGGGGACGCTCGAGCAACAGGAAGGGGAGCGGCTGTGTGCAACTATAAGTCCGCCTAGCAAGGCGCAGAATAAGGGGGCGTGGGGGAACAGTGACGCCCACGTCCCATCAACCGCCACGCGGCGCCCAAGGCCGCAGGCTGTTAGGGCCTGCGGCGCTTCGCCTTTGCCCTTTCGCCTCACAGCACGGCCAAGTCCGGGCGCGCCTTGGGCCCGGGGGCTACTGTCGGCGTTCTGGGAACGGGGGTCCCCAGACTTGCCTGCCTGCGGCCTGCGGCGTGGCTCAAAGGGGGCCCAGCATGGCCCATCTTCATCAACACAAGACTCAAGACCCTCGCGAGGGCCCAAGCCTCGTGGGGCGGACGACACGGAGCTTCCTCAGGCACGGCCTCGTTAGGCTGGCTCGCGAGGAGGCGGAGAGATCAAGGCGGGGTACCTCGCGAGGTGCCCGTGACGCAAGCCATGACGACTCAGGGCGCCAGGCGGGTGCCAGCCCGCGCAGCGTCCTCCTTTCCTCTTTGGTGCAAAGGGGGCAAGCGCAGCCGCGGAGTACCGAGGCATCAGGCAAAGGTTGCCATTTCGGTGCAACGAGACCAAGACCAGGAGGACTACGAGACAGAGGTCACTGTGGAGCCCAAGACGGCGTCATCACCAGAGCTTTGTGCAGGCGAAGACTGCTTTTGTCAGGATAGTTGATACTTGCTGTCCCCCTTCAAATTAGCCCGCCATTGTTGGCTCCCTTCTCGCTCAATATTTGGGAAGAGGACCAGGGCCTCTATAAATAGGACCAACCACCCACAGAGCAAGGGGGTGGGGGAAAAAGAGTAAGAGTAAGGCAGTGAGAGAGAAAGAGAGAGAGAGAAAGAGAGAAAGGTGGCTAAACTCCTCCCAGCAGTTCATCGCCCCATCCAAGAACAGACCCTCGTGAGGTTGTTCTTCCTTGTATCGTTCATCATCATCAGCCCCAAGAGGCAATCCACCCACCACACACTGGAGGTATTACACCACAACGGTGGCCCGAATCAGTATAAACCTTTTGTCTCTCGTGCAGTTCTTTCAGTAGTCTAGATCTTTGCGAGACGGAGAGGTAGAAGACGTAATCTCCGCACGCACCCTAGTGCTCGAACCTTAATGGTCTGCCGGAACCCGAAATCCGACAATAGCAACTACTCCTACAAGTGCCTAGGGCCTATATCATGCATCCAAACTACCTGGAACCATATAAATTTGACATGCAAGCTCAAGAACATGGTCACCTATGCAACAAAAATTTGCAAAGAATAAAGCACTAGAACAGAAACTAATTGGACCAATGGAGGAGTCACATACCAAGGAACAATCTCCCCAAGCAGTTTTGCGAGAGGTGCTTTGAGCAAGGAGATCGAAAATCACAGCAAAAGTGGCTGGAACTCGTGCTTGAGTTGGTTTTTCGGGTTTGTGTGAGACAGAGGAAGAAGATGGGTGCTGGGATAAGTGGAGGAGGGCCACCGTGGGCCCACGAGGCAGGGGGCGCGCCCTAGAGGGGGGGGGGGGCGCCCACCACCCTCGTGGCCAGGTGGCAGCTCCTCCCGCGGTAATTTTTGCACAGTAAATCCTCAAATATTCCCGAAAAAATCATATTAAATTGGCATGTAATTCTGAGGACTTTTATTTTCGGGATATTTTTATATTGCACGGATAAGTCAGGAAACAGACAGAAAAATACTATTTTTACTTTATTTCTACTAATTAACAGAAAATATAGAGAAGGTACAGAAGGTTGTGCTTCTAGTTTCATCCATCTCATGCTCATCAAAAACAATCCACTAACAAGGTTGATCAAGTCTTGTTAACAAACTCATTTCGATAATCATGAAATCAGAGAAATTTCAAATAACACTAGGTTACCTCAACGGGGATATGCACATCCCCTATAATAAGTATATCATATTTCTTTTTGACAGTAGGAAGAGGAAATTCAAAACCTCCAATTATAATCGATGGAATTTTTCCAATGGAGTTGATACTATGAACTTGAGGTTTTTTCCTTGGAAAGTGTATCGTCTGCTCATTACCATTAACATGAAAAGTGACATTGCCTTTGTTGCATTCAATAACAGCCCCTGCAGTATTAAGAAAAGGTCTTCCAAGAATAATAGACATACTATCATCCTCGAGAATATCAAGAATAACAAAGTCTTTTAAAATAGTAACGTTTGCAACCACAACATGCACATCCTCATAGATACCGACAGGTATAGCAGTTGATTTATCAGCCATTTGCAAAGATATTTCGGTAGGTGTCAGCTCATTCAAGTCAAGTCTATGATATAAAGAGAGAGGCATAACACTAACACCGGCTCCAAGATCACATAAAGCAGTTTTAATATAATTTCTTTTAATGGAGCAAGGTATAGTAGGTACTCCGAGATCTCCAAGTTTCTTTGGTATTCCACCCTTAAAAGTATAATTAGCAAGCATGGTGGAAATCTCAGCTTCCGGTATCTTTCTTTTATTAGTAATGATATCCTTCATATATTTAGCATAAGGATTTGTTTTAAGCACATCAGTTAATCGCATACGCAAAAAGATAGGCCTAATCATTTCAGCAAAGCGCTCAAAATCCTCATCATCCTTTTTCTTGGATGGTTTCGGAGGAAAAGGCATGGGTTTCTGAACCCAAGGTTCCCTTTCTTTACCATGTTTCCTAGCAACAAAGTCTCTTTTATCATAACGTTGATTCTTTGATTCTGGGTTATCAAGATCAACAGCAGGTTCAATTTCTACATCATTATCATTACTAGGTTGAGCATCATCATGAACATCATCATGAACATCATCATTAATATTTTCATTAGGTTCATGTTCATTACCAGATTGTGTTTCAGCATCGGACATAGAAATATCATTTGGATTATCGGGTGGTTCAGCAATAGGTTCACTAGAAGTTTGCACAGTTCTATAATTTTTCTTCTTCTTCTTTTTAGAAGAACTAGGAACATCAATATTATTTCTTTGAGAATCTTGCTCGATTCTCTTACGGTGGCCTTCAGGATACAAAGGTTCCTGAGTCATTCTACCAGTTCTAGTAGCCACTCTAACAGCATAATCATTTTTCTTACTATTCATTTCATCAAGCACTTCTTTTTGAGCCTTAAGTACTTATTCTACTTGAGTGGTAACCATAGAAGCATGTTTGCTAACAAGTTTACGTTCACCTTTAATATTAGCCATATAATCACCCAAGCGTCTAATCATATAAGAATTTTCTTTTAATTGTCTACCAAAATAAGCATTGAAGTCGTCTTGCTTAAACATAAAGTTATCAAACTCATCCAAGCACTGACTAGCAATTTTAGTAGGAGGAACTTCAACTTTATCATATCTATAGAGAGAATTTACCTTTACTAGTTGTGTCGGGATATCGGGATCAGGAGGTTCTTCAATAAATAAAGAATTGAGATCATATGTTTCTTCAACAGGCAGTATAATAAGACCATGTATTTCTTCAATAGGAGGTAAATTCTTAACATCTTCAGCTTTAATACCTTTTTCTTTCATAGATTTCTTTGCCTCTTGCATATCTTCGGGACTAAGGAATAAAACACCTCTCTTCTTCGGAGTTGGTTTAAGAATAGGCTCAGTAATTGGAGCAGGAGGTGGCTCAGGAGGTGGCTCAGGAGGTGCCCAATTATTTTCATTTGTCAACATATTATTCAATAGGATTTCAGCTTCATCCGGTGTTCTTTCCCTGAAAAGAGAACCAGCACAACTATCCAGGTAATCTCTGGAAGCATCGATTAGTACATTATAAAAGATATCAAGTATTGCGGGTTTCTTAAGAGGATGATCAGGCAAAGCATTAAGTAACTTGAGGAGCCTCCCACAAGCTTGTGGGAGACTCTCTTCTTTAATTTGCACGAAGTTGTATATTTCCCTCAAAGCAGCTTGTTTCTTATGAGCAGGGAAATATTTAGCAGAGAAGTAATAAATCATATCCTTGGGACTACGCACACAACCAGGATCAAGAGAATTAAACCATATCTTAGCATCACCCTTTAATGAGAATGGAAATATTTTGAGTATATAAAAGTAACGCGATCTCTCATCATTAGTAAACAGGGCAGCTATATCATTTAACTTAGTAAGATGTGCCACAACAGTTTCAAATTCATAGCCATAAAACAGATCAGATTCAACCAAAGTAATTACATCAGGATCAACAGAGAATTCATAATCCTTATCAGGAACACAAATAGGTGAAGTAGCAAAAGCAGGGTCGGGTTTCATTTTATCTCTAAGTGATTCTTTGTTCCATTTAACTAATAACCTCTTAAGCTCATATCTATCTTTGCAAGCTAAAATAGCGGCAGAAGATTCCACATCAAAAAGTTAACCCTCAGGAATAACAGGCATATTTTCATCATCACTATCATCATCGTATTCAGTTTCAATAATTTCTTTTTCTCTAGCCCTAGCAATTTGTTCATCAAGAAATTCACCAAGGGGCACAGTAGTATCAGGCATAGCAGAAGTGGCATCATCAATAACATGCGACATATCAGAACGAATAGCAGAAGCAGGTCTAGGTGTCGCAACCTTACTCATAACATAAGGTGAATCAAGTGCAGAGCTAGATGGCAGTTCCTTACCTCCCCTCGTAGTTGAGGGATAGATCTTCGTTTTTGGATCTCTCAAGTTCTTCATAGTGATAAGCAAATATAAATCCCAAGTGACTCAAAGAATAGAGCTATGCTCCCCGGCAACGGCGCCAGAAATTAGTCTTGATAACCCACAAGTATAGGGGATCCCAACAGCTTTCGAGGGTAGAGTATTCAACCCAAATTTATTGATTCGACACAAGGGGAGCCAAAGAATATTCTCAAGTATTAGCAGCTGAGTTGTCAATTCAACCACACCTGGAAACTTAGTATCTGCAGCAAAGTGTTTAGTAGCAAAGTAATATGATAGTGGTGGTAGCGGCAACAAAAGTAAAGACAGCAAAAGTAATGTTTTTGGTATTTTGTAGTGATTGTAACAGTAGCAGCGGGAAAGTAAATAAGCGTAAACCAGTATATGGAAAACTCGTAGGCACCGGATCAGTGATGGATAATTATGCCGGATGCGGTTCATCATGTAACAGTCATAACATAGGGTGACACAGAACTAGCTCCAATTCATCAATGTAATGTAGGCATGTATTCCATATATAGTCATACGTGCTTATGGAAAAGAACTTGCATGACATCTTTTGTCCTACCCTCCCGTGGCAGCGGGGTCCTATTGGAAACTAAGGGATATTAAGGCCTCCTTTTAATAGAGAACCAGAACAAAGCATTAGCACATAGTGAATACATGAACTCCTCAAACTATGGTCATCACCGGGAGTGGTCCCGATTATTGTCACTTCGGGGTTGCCGGATCATAACACATAGTAGGTGACTATAGACTTGCAAGATAGGATCAAGAACTCACATATATTCATGAAAACATAATAGGTTCATATCTGAAATCATGGCACTCGGGCCCTAGTGACAAGCATTAAGCATAGCAAAGTCATAGCAACATCAATCTCAGAACATAATGGATACTAGGGATCAAACCCTAACAAAACTAACTCGATTAAATGATAAATCTCATCCAACCCATCACCGTCCAGCAAGCCTACGATGGAATTACTCACGCACGGCGGTGAGCATCATGAAATTGGTGATGGAGGATGGTTGATGATGACGACGGCGACGAATCCCCCTGTCCGGAGCCCCAAACGGACTCCAGATCAGCCCTCCCGAGAGGTTTTAGGGCTTGGCGGCGGCTCCGTGTCGTAAAACGCGATGATTTTTCCCCTATTTTTTTCTCTCCGAAAGCAAATATATAGAGTTGGAGTTGGCGTCGGAGGGCATCCAGGGGACCCATGAGGTAGGGGGGCGCACCCCCCACCCTCGTGAACATGGTGTGGGCCCCCTGGTCTTCATCTTTGCCGAGGATTTTTTATTATTTTTTCTAAGATGTTCCGTGGAGTTTCAGGTCATTCCGAGAATATTTGTTTTCTGCACATAAAACAACATCATGGCAATTATGCTGAAAACAGCGTCAGTCCGGGTTAGTTCCATTCAAATCATACAAGTTAGAGTCCAAAACAAGGGCAAAAGTGTTTGGAAAAGTAGATACGACGGAGAAGTATCATATAACCTACACTGTTTTTGGCAAGGGAGTACAATACTGATCTAGGAGTAGATCACTGGACAGTGGTCAAAATTATCCTTAATGGAATAAGGATATGTTTCTGGATTATGGAGGTGACAAAAAGGTTCGTCGTAAAGGGTTACGTCGATGCAAATTTTGACACTGATCCAGATGACTCTAAATCTCAATCTGGATACATATTGAAAGTGGGAGAAATTAGCTAGAGTAGCTCCGTGGAGAGCATTGTTGACATGGAAATTTGCAAAATACTTACGGATCTGAATGTGGCAGACCCGTTAACTAAACTTTTCTCACAAGCAAAACATGATCACACCTTAGTACTCTTTGGGTGTTAATCACATAGCGATGTGAACTAGATTATTGACTCTAGTAAACCCTTTGGGTGTTGGTCACATGTCCATGTGAACTATGGGTGTTAATCACATGGTGATGTGAACTATTAGTATTAAATCACATGGCGATGTGAACTAGATTATTGAGTCTAGTGCAAGTGGGAGACTGAAGGAAATATGCCCTAGAGGCAATAATAAAGTTATTATTTATTTCCTTATATCATGATAAATGTTTATTATTCATGCTAGAATTGTATTAACCGGAAACACAATACATGTGTGAATACATAGACAAACAGAGTGTCACTAGTATGCCTCTACTTGACTAGCTCGTTGATCAAAGATGGTTAGGTTTCCTAACCATAGACATGAGTTGTCATTTGATTAATGGGATCACATCATTAGGAGAATGATGTGATTGACTTGACCCATTCCGTTAGCTTAGCACTTGATCGTTTAGTTTGTTGCTATTGCTTTCTTCATGACTTATACATGTTCCTATGACTATGAGATTATGCAACTCCCGTTTACCGGAGGAACACTTTGTGTGCTACCAAATGTCACAACGTAACTGGGTGATTATAAAGGTGCTCTACAGGTGTCTCCGAAGGTACTTGTTTGGTTGGCGTATTTCGAGATTACGATTTGTCACTCCGATTGTCGGAGAGGTATCTCTGGGCCCACTCGGTAATACACATCACTTAAGACTTGCAAGCATTGCAACTAATGAGTTAGTTGTAGGATGATGTATTACGAAACGAGTAAAGAGACTTGCCGGTAACGAGATTAAACTAGGTATTGAGATACCGATGATCGAATCTCGGGCAAGTAACATACCAATGACAAAGGGAACACTGTATGTTGTTATGTGGTTTGACCGATAAAGATCTTCGTAGAATATGTAGGAGCCAATATGAGCATCCAGGTTCCACTATTGGTTATTGACTGGAGACGTGTCTTGGTCATGTCTACATAGTTCTCGAACCCGTAGGGTCCGCACGCTTAAAGTTCGATGATGGTTATATTATGAGTTTATGTGTTTTGATGTACCGAAGGTAGTTTGGAGTCCCAGATGAGATCGGGGACATGACGAGGAGTCTCGAAATGGTCGAGACGTAAAGATCAATATATTGGACGACTATATTCAGACATCGGAAAGGTTCTGAGTGATTCGGGTATTTATCGGAGTACCGGGGAGTTACGGGAATTCGCCGGGGAGTGTATGGGCCTTATTGGGCTTTAGGGGAAAGAGAGAGAGGCAGGCCGCGCGCCACCCCAAGGCCTAGTCCGAATTGGACTAGGGGGAAGGGCTGCACCCCCTCCTTCCTTCTCTTCTCTTTTCCCTTTCCTTCTCTCCTGCTCCTACTACTTGGAAGGGCTCCTAGTTCTACTAGGAAAGGGGGAATCCCACTCCCGGTGGGAGTAGGACTCCCCTAGGACGCGCCATAAAGAGGGCCGGCCCCTCCCCTCCTCCACTCCTTTATATACGTGGCCAGGCGGTACCCCATAGAGGCAACAATTGATCTCTTGATCTCTTAGCCGTGTGCGGTGCCCCCCCTCCACCATAATCCACCTCGATCATATCGTAACGGTGCTTAGGCGAAGCCCTGCGTCGTTAGAACATCATCATCGTCACCACGCCGACATGCTGACGAAACTCTCCCTCAACACTCAGCTGGATCGGAGTTCGAGGGACGTCATCGAGTTGAATGTGTGCAGAACTCGGAGGTGCCGTGCGTTCGGTACTTGATCGGTCGGATCGTGAAGACGTATGACTATATCAACCGCGTTGTGCTAACGCTTCCGCTTTCGGTCTACGAGGGTACGTGGACACACTCTCCCCTCTCGTTGCTATGCATCACCATGATCTTGCGTGTGCGTAGGAAATTTTTGAAATTACTATGTTCCCCAACAGGTGAAAGTGCCTGCAAAAATTAAGTTTTTTCTTTGGCCCCTAAATAAAGAAAGTACTCTAACCATAGATAATTTACTGGAAAGGGGTTGTAAAGGAGACAAACACTGTGTGCTGTGTGGGGACGATGAGAATATAGATCACCTATTCTTCTCTTGTTCTGTTGCTAGACTCATTTGGAACCTGGTTGTGTGTGCTTTTGACCTTAAACTTATTCCAAAAGATCTGAATGATTGCTTTGGAAGCTGGTTAAATAAATTCAACAAAAATGATAAGAAAATGGTTTTGACTGGTACCTCTGCTTTACTGTGGGCAATTTGGAATAGTAGGAGTGATATTGTATTTGTTAGGAAAATCATAAATGACCCGATTGGGATCGTCAAAAGAATGTGCCACTGGATCGCTGCCTGGGCTGTTTTGCAGAAAAAGGACCTAGGGGAAAGAAGGATGATGCTGGGGGCAAGACTCATCAAACAGTCGGCAAGTGAAATCTACAAAGCTTCGCAGGGGTGGCGCTTCGAAGTACCAATGGTACAAATGTGATGCTTCGGGGAGCAGACGCTTCTACTTCTTCGGATCTTGCCATTTTGCTTTTCATGAGTTTTTAGCCTTCTCTCTTTTGGATGGAATGTAATAAACTTATGTGATGCCCTCTTAGTTGGTCTGTCTTTAGTTTGTGTAGGGAGAGTTGTCGCTGGGTGGCTAGGCCCTCTCCTATTTCGAGTTGTTTCGCTGTTTGGTTTGTATCAGACTACTAGCTCTGCACTTCGACTTGGTTTCTCTAATGGAAATCAGAGGGAAACACGCTTTTACAAAAAAAAAATCCTCGCGAAGCCGGTGGAAAGGGGGCTTCGATCCCGTCTGATGCAGTTATTTGGGGTTCCCGTGTAAGAAATCTATCTACGGTGCTCAACTCAGCCTACCTTCGATTCCTACGACGTCGCCCATGGATCGTCCAATTTGGTTTCCTGCTTAGGATCATGCAATGACAATTTAGGATCATGTGAAAATAAATTCAGTCTGTATCTGGTGCGTGGCCGTCCAAGTCAGCCCGTGTCTCTGCATATTCTGTCCTCATTTTTGGCTAATTTTAGAAGTCTCCGTCACGAATGAAAAGAAAACATGGAGTAAATAGTACATTTCCATCTTGCTAGTTGTATGGTTCGAAGAAGTAACACCAAGTTTTGCATAAACAATACACAGAGGATTGAGAGATGATGGAAATGAACAAAAAAATCAGGACGTGTCTATTCATAATAGTATTTAGCCATGCTAGTTTGTCAGCTTTATTTGTATCACTTGTTCGTCATGTATTCTATCTTTGTTAACCAACTACTTTCTGTTTAGATCTCTTTATGTCTGAATCTAGTTAGGCACATTTTTTGTTTAGTTTTGTCTTATAGTTATCTTCTGATGGCTGCATGCAGCTTTTCACCCTTCAGTAAAGAGTTCTTTATTTGATGTAGATCCTTGTCGCCTAGGAGTGCGGGACGCTGTACAATTATGCAGTGCTGCTGGTGTGAAGGTTATTATCCTTTATGGTTTATTTTTCTTTGATCTTATATTCTTTCCATCCATTTCTACTTCAAATGTTCCTTCCATGAAATCTCAACTGATTGAGTTTGTAATACGAGGTTCAGATCATGCAGTGTGCAGATATGTCAAGAATATGTCATATGAGCCAAGGTTCAAACGCTTCTAGACGTGAATTAGACAAAACGGATCATCTTAAGTACTAATAGAAGTATTTACTTCCAAAATTCCAATTTCTCCTTCATGTGGCCATGTTACAGATATTTGATTAAAAAAATCTTTACTAAACATGATCAGCCTATGTTACAAATATTTGATTAAAAAAATTCTGTTTCAACATAATTTGGATTTTGTTACGGCCTGGTTCATTCTCACTGTTGTTTAATCTTTCAGTTTGGGGGTGTGTCTCTTCTGTATATTGATAACTATCTGTTTCTAGTAGGGTGAGTGTCCTAAAGAATCGGAAGATTGCTGGAAAAAATGATGATGTGATACTGCCATGCTATTTCTACTGGCCTCTCCGCTGGTGCCTTATCACTCGTTCACCAGTCTCCATCCTCACCATGGTCTCTGTACTCAAGAAGGGCGACCTCTACAAGTTCTAGTTGGTTCCTAAGTGACCCCTCACACAAGAGGTTTTAGCCTGATCTGATGGAGCTAAGAGGTCTGTACGCAAGTTTAGCTAATTTCCTTTACTGATCTGTAGCAGCATAGCTGATTTGTCACGGTAAAAGAGATAGGGCGGTATGATTGTGCAACATGAACTCTACATATGTATAGCTCTTAGTCCTTGTACACTAACCATTTCCACAGAAAACCATTAATTAGAGATGTAAAACGAACGACTTATAGCATTCTGTTTTCCAACTGTTTATATTTTTAGAACTCTATTATCAAAATTCTAATCCTGAGTAATGCTGCAACTGGTCAAAGGAAAAAGTTGAACCTGAAGAAGTGCCAGGAAGAATTACAGCTGTGTGTTGTCGGCTGGTTCAGGGGACGTGCAGGATGGGCACGGCCGCGCGGGTGCTCGGCCAGGCTGCACTGGTGATCTCACGGACGGATGCCACGCTGCGAGGGCAGGCTCCTGGGCGCCCGCTACATCGATGACAGATTCGACGCTGCGAGGGCAGGCTGCTGGGTGCCCGCTACGTTGATGACGGATTCCACGCTGTGAGCAGCAACAATCGGCGATGGCGATCGTGCAGCGAGGCAACGGTGTTGGTGGGTAGCGTCCGGCGCGGTGGTGATGCAAGGAAGACAAAAGTCGAGGTCAAGGGCGAGGGAGCTGATTTGATTGAGTTTCCTTAGTTTGCAATCAGATCGCATGATTGTAGGGAAACACGGGACTGGTAGTTGGAATACTCCTCTGTTGGTGGAGTACGGTCAGTCATTAAAAATTGCTAAGTCCACACCACCCCTTATTAGATTAATGATGGTTAGATTGAGATTTGTGGGACTAATCGTGTGGTGCTAATCGGGTGGTGTGGTACTGTGGGGGCTAATTATGGGGTACGCATAAGAAAGTTCTTGTTTCATCGTTTAATAGTAGTGGATGGATGGAAGTGGAGAAGCTGGGTGGATGTTGATCAGAATTTATTTCAAAATGATACTTTCTTATACTCCTTCTGTCCCAAAATAAGTGTCTCAAGTTTAGTACAACTTTGTACCAGTGGCATACCCAGGGGTGTGCCATGGCACACCTAGATTTTTGGAAAACATTTTTTCACCATGTAAAAATTAGCTTATTTTTAAGGCCCATGCAAGTTAACTGAAATAGACTTCAATTTTTTTAAAGTGTGCACACCCTCCATTTTATTTCTAGGTCCAACAACGCTTTGTACTAAAGTTAACACATAGTTGAGACACTTATTTTGGGACGGAGGAAATACTAGATAATTTTACGAAATGTTTTGGCTGTATACATCACTGCCACAACATTTGTGAACTATATTAAAATTGTCAGAAATTATTCATAGATTGGTACAACTTCAAACAAATGTTTTGAAGTGCTTCTATTCCAGTGATTTTTTTGTAAGAACGAATGAAATGTGCCATGTCTTCCCAGTTTAGTTTCAAAGTATTTGTTGTGTGAGAAACTGAGAACCAGGGCTCTGGAGGACAGATGTGGAGACTGTTGTAATTTTGCAAGGACACACTGCTTTCAGGGGGCAAAACGCAAACGTTACAAGGGAGCATATGTAAATAGATTAGCGATATCGATCCTGTCCATTCCATGCAGATATGACGCACCACATGGTTCTGTAGCATGGTATCATCTCATGGACGGTATCACTGGATATTTGCCCCATGGCTCCGAGTTGCTGAGTTCTATGTTGCGAGCTCTCATCAAAAGTTGCACTGGCCGAGTGTTTTGGGGTTGCTGAGTATTTTTGTCACAACTCTCGGCAAACAAAACACTCTATCAAGTGATTGCTTTTACCGAGTGTGGTTCTCATCAAATAGGTGGTCTGCTGATATCCCATAAAATAGATCTTGGCAAAGACTATGACACCCGACAAACACATAATTTTGATTAGTGTTTATTATAGTGAGTATTATGAATAGAACAAGGTATGTTTGTTTTCAAGACTTTTGATTTAATTCAGCATTCCATTAAATGAGAAGTGAAAGTCATCTATTGAGGCCATGTATGTGGATGGACAACTAAATATCATGCTAAACACAAAGAAACATGCAGGCAGTCCTTTTATTAATCACAACATTAAAAGTAAGATACATTATTGCAGAGGTCCCATGATAAAGGATCAATACCATACTCTTCCTTTGTTCATTACGATTGCCTTATTTTATTTTGGGGACTAAGACTGCCTTAGACTAAATGCTCCATATCATAACACTCCTTTCCTTATTTGACCGGACCAGCCTTATGCTGAGTGTTCTGGAGGTGGTGGCGCACTATAATCTGGAACGATGAAACCTACATATGAGATTGAGTTCCTCGTAAGTAATTAATTTCATTTAGATAAGCGAGGAAACTATATCAAAATGCTAGTAATATATATAATCATATTAACACACCTGCGCAATTAGTCCCTGGGTGCAATCCGTTGCCGCACCAATATGTAACATGAGCCCACTTGGCTAGACTGATCTTATGCAAATCCGCGTGCGTGAATTTCTGGCATATAGCATGGATGTTTCTCGATTCTCTTACTATTTGGCAACATTTCCTGTGGGGGTCAGGATGCTGATCACCATAATTTTTGAATATGTACCTCTTGCAATACTCCATCACCTCATTTTTCTCTTTGGTGGCATGATCGTCTGCTCGTACATGATAGGAACAAGAAGTGAAGGCCAGTAAAGCTAGGAGGCAGAACACCCACATTACTTTAGAACTAGCCATCTTTCTTGTGGAAGATGTAAACACTAGGCAGGTGTGTTGATCAATCTTTGGTTATGCAAGACTTCTACACCACATGGTTTTTTATATGGGCTGTGGTGGTGAGCACACTTAAATACAAGATCTCTCCAACCAAAAAAATCTACATGTAGATTTCATCTGTTGGATAAGATCTTAAATCTTATGGATGGCCTTGCGATATCTGATAACCATATTGAATGCTCCCAGGCCAAAAAAGTGCTAAAATTGATTTTCTAAGATTGGTATATTTATTAAAGCATTAATAAGACTAACCATATCATGCTTGGATATGCCCTCATTTTATATAGAGATAAGTGTATTGCATATTTGCATTTAGTGTTTCCCGATTACATGTGTAATTAATCTAGTGGGTGCACTACATAGATATCCAAATTTACTATTTACCTATAGTTTTTATTAGATGCCCCGTTACATCATTGTCGTAGAGGTCAACTGCAACTTGGAAGCTAAGCAAACTATTTGAAGGTTTTTTGCTCAACTCTCTGGGAATGAATATGGTCGCATTGCGTTTCTATTTGCCTTGATGATGATCATGGCCCATATATAGACTTCTTTGGCGACAGATAGATCGTTTGCTTGAGCATGTGAATGGACTCCAAGATTTCTTTTTATGCCCCGACCATTCCTCATCCGTAATTACGGGACAACAACAATTAAGAAATTAGGTGAACCATTTGAAGAAAGTTTCTGGTGAATTGCCTCGAAGTAATTATATTCATATTGCATTTGTAATTGCCTTGTTTATTTACTAACGATAGACAAACCCTGCACCCCATAAAAAACCACATGAGCTGAAGGAAGACAAGTGAACCTACCAGACCATTCATCACGATCAGCGATAACTTACTGGCACATACGCCAACCGGCAAGGCCATAGTGTCCAAAGGCCTGGCAGAGATTCCAAAAAACGCAAGACGACTAGACGTAGAGTCCAAAGTCCAGTCTGAAATGCCAGCATCCAAAGGCTGTTATCGATCTTTCCATCTAGCAGGCATGTCACACTATTGGAATCAGGATCTTTACCGTCAGCCATCTTTTTGCCGTCGGCTAGCTGACGACAAAGAAGTTCTTTGCCATCAGCTTAAGTAAAGCTGACGGCAAAGAAAGAGCGGATGGCAAAAAAGGTGTTTGCCATAAACCATCTCTTTGCCGTCAGCTAGCTAACAACATAGAATCTTTGCCGTCCGCTAGTAGACGGCAAAGATGGTGGGTGGCGGACTGTAAGAACGACCTAACGGCCAGTTTCTTTGCCGCCAGCTAGCCGATGGCAAAGATTCTTTTCCGTCAGCCAGCGGACGGCAAAGAATCTGATCGTTTTAACGGTTGTTTCCCCTCGGCACCATCCCACATGCCCCACCTCACCTACCCCTCCCCCTCTCTCTCCCAGCCCTCACCTCACCCGCGCTGCCGCCCCCACGCCCCCGCTGCCGCCCCTACCCCTCGGCCCCATTGCCCCTACCGCCCCGAGCTCCGCCTCGCCCCATCACCGCCAAATCCTCGCCTCACCCACCACCCCGAGCTCCGCCCCCGCGTGTCGCCACCTGAGGCCTCTGCCTCGCCGCCCGAGTTCCGTCGTCGACCACCACCATCCCGAGCTCCGGCCCCTGCGACGCCGCACCAGACTCCGACGCCGTCAGCATCGACCCCCCGACCTGGCCCCTCCCCCAACCCCGGCCGTCCCCAACACCAAGGTGCGGCACCCCTCCCACTTCCCTCCCTCTTCTCTCTCTATCTCTCTGTCTAGGTTTAGGTTTAGGTTTAGGTTCGGCATGGTCGGGTTCCGGCCAGTGGCGCTCGCCGCGGGCATTGCCGACCAGGTCATGGCGCGCGTCGGCACTCCCCCGCCAGGCCTCGTCGTCAAGACGAAGAACGGCATGCTCCGGCTCGGGTTCGGAATGCCTCTTATAGAGGGGGCCAATCATGGATGCTCTATTCTTCTCTGCATGGTGTGTTGCGCGTGTGATGACAATGTTTTTTCCTTGGTTTATTTTTTGCTGCCCATTGTTGATTAGTGGACGATGATGATGATGATTAAGAGATATTTGGTTTCTTGATTAGTTGGTTGTTGTTAATTAGCAGGTACTAGTAGTTTAGATACATGATAAGATAGGGCTAATAATGTGTAGGCTTAATTTATCTGAATTGAATTGTTGTATTATGAACAGAGTGGTTAGTTTGTTCGTGTTATTGTTAGTTGGTAGACACAGACAAAGTGGTCAGTTCTGAAGCTCGTCCTGCTAGCTGTCTCCGACATCTTCATATTATCCCTTCCTTCATCGACCAATCAATCGTAATAATGAGCCAGTCGCCTCCACAGCTTAGCACGGCCATGAACTGAACTACTTTTTTTTTGAACAACTACTCTTTGGTAGTTAAACACTGTTGAGCCCAGCTTTATAAGAATACAGTGATGAGTCAGTCCCTCGCAAGCCAGATAATTTGGTCCAAAGAATTCAATCTCCCTCTTCCTTTTATACTAGTAACATTATGTAAAGAGGATTTGTGTGTGATGAATCTGCTTCTGATTTGTGTGTGATAGAAGTGGCATGCTAATGGGGGAACCGCCCACTAGGGTAACAACACGGCACAACACAGCACGAGCTGATTGTGAATGACGATGGAATCCAGGGGCACTAGCAGACATAAGCTAAACGAAAGCTGGCGAGACAAATAACTTGGGGTTATTTCTTATAAGTTGTTGTTTTATTGATTTCAGAACACTTAATTAATTTTGGTTGTGTTTTTTAGATTACTATGCTCTGTTTTTTCAACATTTTCAGTTTTCTTTCATGTCTAAAAAATCCCTAGTTTTGAAGGGTGCCAATTGCCATTGCCAAATAACCTACGAAATTAAATAAGTGTTGTTGATGTTGTTGATTATCAGAGATGGGGGAGGCCGCCACCGCAGGCTACGCTCTGCCACAGTGGAGTACGAGTTGGACGGTTTCGAGTTCTTCACGATCATACTTGAGAATTCCTCCAAGAGGCAGGTATATAAAACGAGAGATCTCCGCTTCACCAATCTTTTTATCTTAACTCTGTTGTTTGCTACATGACTCCTTGACCCACGTTGCAGAGGCTGCCTGACACTTTTATGGAGATGCTGGACGGCCATCGGCCAAATAATGTGACGCTGCGACAGGACGGCAGCGGGCTTCGCAGGCATTGGGATGTGGAGGTGGTGATCAGGAAGACCACATGTACATGTGTCGTGGCTTGGAGTAGTTCGTCCGTGCCAATGACCTGAGGCACGGGTACTTCCTTGTCTTCAGGTACGACGACAACGCCATGCTCATCGTGAAGGTGTTCAACAAGACTATGTGCCCCATGCACTACCAGGACGACGTTGATGCCAGTACGCTCTTCCTCTTCTTCCTCTCCATTTGGCTTTGTCTCACACTGATTGTTAAAAAACCTTTGTTGCATTTGGTCTGGCAATCAGAGCAGCGGCAATGACTCTGGCTACAACACTAGCAGCAGCGAGTCTGGCTACACACTACTAGGAACAGGGCTATATATAGGATTGATACTAATGGCGCACCATGGAAGCAGTGCGCCACTACTATATACTAATGGCGCACCGGTTGGTGATGCGCCATTAGTGTGGAAGACACTAATGGCGCACTAGAAACAGGGTGCGCCACTAGTATTAATTTTTTTTTTCCATTTTTCCATACAAACTAATGGCGCATCAGGTCGAAGTGCGCCATTACTAGTTCTAACTAGTAATGGCGCACCAGGCACACGGTGCGCCATTACTGTAAAAAAAATTTATTCTTTTTTTGCAAAACTACTAATGGCGCACCGTTTCACAGTGCGCCATTACTAGTTTAAACTAGTAATGGCGCACTATTACCCGATGCGCCATTAGTATATATATTTATTTTTTTACTTTTTTGCAAAACTACTAATGGCGCATCACCTGCAGGTGCGCCATTAGTAACCAGGGTTACTAATGGTACATTTGCTGGTGGTGCGCCATTAGTAACCTGGGACCCCAACAAGATATTTTGGACAGCCCCACACCTACCCACTCACTTTCCCCACTTCATTCCCTCCACCTCCTTCTCCAAGCTTTCGGCTGCCTCCTCCTCCTCACCTCATTTCCACCATAGATTCATCAAAATTAAGTGGTGAAATTACCTTTTTTTGATAGGTAAGTAAGGGGAAAGCTATCTTCATGATGTAGATCTACTTTTTTTCTCCCTAGCTCGCTCCAACAACGTGCACATGCACTTTTTGTGGCCTAGCTAGATCTATGTATGTTTGTGGTGTTGCATGTGTTTGTGGTGTTGCATATATGTTTGTGTTTGAAGGTACCGGTATTTGAAATGCGATAGTTCCCAATATTTTGCCAGAATGTTTTGATTCATTTCCGTTTCGGCGAGAATTTTGGCACTATGCATTCTTTTTGGTCCTATTTTTAGGGAAGGTCATGCCAAATTTTTTCTTAGTTCTAAAATATCGTTTTGCTCTACCCTGCAGGCGACCATGGTCCGCACGATGACCGAAGGCATCGTGAATAGGTTTTTGAGCTCCGCGAAGGCCGAGATGCTTCAAAAGAACGAGACGGAGATAAGATGTCCGTGTCGAAGATGCAAGCTGAAGAGCCTTATTGCGGACCCGAATTCCGGGAAGGTGCGGGACCACCTGCTCTTGCGTGGTTTCATGGATGGCTATCGGTGGCAAGGTGATGAAGATGACTATGAAGTCGTCCATGGGGGCCGGGCAAGAAATGAGGAAGGGCAACACGACAAGTACCACCGCGGCGAGGGCGGGCGAGAAGACGAAGAATCTCCAGGACATGATCACGACGGAGATGTCGTACATGATGATGAGGAAGATCAAGACGAAGGGCATGATCATGAAGATGAAGATGCCGGAGCAGACGACGATGGAGGCTGGGTGCTGGACCCTCATATTCAAAAGCTGCTTCTCAAGCAGACGGATAACGCAAGAGCTGCCGCCCAAGAGAAAGCCAAGCTGGATCAACTAGAGATAGACGCGGTTACTCCATTGTATGAAGGATGCAGTCCCGAGGATACCCGCCTGAACGTAACGCTCATGGCTCTGGAGATGAAGGTAAAACACAAAATGACCGACGCATGCTTCGACGAGAACATGTCATTCTGGCACGAACGTCTTCCCAAGGGGAAAAAGTGTCCGACCAGTTTCGAGGAGGCGAAGAAAATCGTGCGTCCTCTGGATTTACCGCACGTGAAATACCATGTGTGCATGAACAATTATATCATTTATCGGGATGAGCACGCGGAGTCTACCATATGTCCGGTGTGCGGCGTCACTCGATACAAGAAGAGGAAGAAAGCTCCTCGAAAATCGGTGTGGTACTTTCCGATCACTCCTCGTCTGCAACGGTATTTCGCGGACCCTAAGGTAGCAAAGCTCCTGCGTTGGCACGCGGATAGGGAGGAGAAGAAGCGGGAAGATGACGGAAATGATCCGGAGATAAATAAAAAAGACAAGATGCTGAGTCACCCTAAGGATGCGAGCCAGTGGCAAGCGTTGAACTTCGAATACCCAGAATTTGGGAAGGATCCAAGGAACATCGTGCTGGGCGCGAGCACCGATGGAGTCAATCCGTTTGGCAGCCAGAGAAGCACACATAGCACCTGGCCTGTGTTTGTGTGGATGTACAACCTCCCCCCTGGTTGTGCATGAAGAGGAAGTACATTCACATGAGTATGCTAATTGAAGGGCCGAAACAACCAGGGAACGACATCAATCTGTATCTGGGGATGCTGAAGGAGGAGCTAGACACGCTGTGGAAAACGCCAGCCAATACGTGGGACGCCGCAGAGAAAGAATATTTCCCTATGAGAGCCGCACTGCTCACAACGGTGCACGACTATCTTGGTTACGGATATCTCGCGGGGCAGGTAGTCCACGGATTTTCTGGATGCGTAAGGTGCATGGATGACACAACGTATCGCCAGCTAGATAGAGATCCCGGGTCTTCGAAAACCGTGTTCATGGGACATCGAAGGTGGCTTCGCGACGATGACCCGTGGAGGAAACGCAAGGATCTGTTCGATGGTGAAACCGAACCCCGAAAGCGCCCGTGTACGAGGAGCGGCGAGGAAATAGACGAGCTGTTGAAAAATTGGAAAGACTGCCCACTGCCGGGAAAGAAGCAAAAGGCGCCAGAGCCGGGAAAGAAGCGAAAGGCGCCAACCGCTGCTGAAGGTATGGAAAACGAGGTCTATTTTCTGGGACTTGCCGTACTGGAAGATCCACCGTGTGCCTCACAGCCTTGATGTCATGCATATCACGAAGAACGTGTGCGAGAGTCTGCTTGGTACCCTGATCAACATGCCAGAGAGGACCAAAGATGGGCCGAAAGCAAGGGCAGACTTGAAATCAATGGGCATCAGGCAGGAGCTTCACGCTAATGATGATGATGATGATGATGATGATGAGGCGAAGCAGGACACAGAAAGTCGTCGCAAAGGCAAAAAGGTCAAGAAGACCGGAAATGACTACCCTCTCGCGTGCTTCACTCTAAGTCAGGAGGAGATCGAGCAGTTTTTCACCTGCCTCCTAGGAGTAAAACTTCCTTACGGTTACGCGGGGAAGATAAGCAGATACCTAGACCCAGCGAAGCAGAAGTTCAGCGGGATGAAGTCTCACGACTATCACGTGCTGATGACGTAGATACTTCCAGTTGCAATCCATGGGATCATGGACGCGCACGTCCGTGAAACGCTATTTGGCCTATGCAACTTTTTCGACGTCATCTCTCGAAATTCGATTGGCGTGAGGCAACTCAGAAGGCTACAGGAAGAGTTCGTGGTGATACTATGCGAGCTTGAGATGTACTTCCCGCCCGCATTCTTCGACGTTATGGTGCATCTGCTGGTCCATATCATGGAGGATATCATCCAACTCGGGCCGACGTTCCTGCACAGCATGATGCCGTTCGAAAGGATGAATGGTGTCATCAAAGGATACGTTCGCAACATGTGACGTCCAGAGGGAAGTATAGCCAGGGGCTTTCTGACCAAAGAGTGCATCTCCTACTGCACGAATTATCTAGGCATCGAGAACCCCGTTGGTCTGCCCGTCAACAGGCACCTCGACAGGCTCGCTGGATGGGGTCACCGCGAGGGTCGCCGCGAAATGCATGTCGACTTCGAGGGTCGACTCGCCGACTTTGAAAGAGCAAACCTAGTCGCGCTACAACACATAGACGTGGTCGATCCTTGGGTGGTAGAGCACAAAACCTTTATTGAGAAGACGTACAATGACCGAGGCCAACAGAGGACGGACGGAGATATACTCAAAGAGCACAACTCATGTTTCACGCGTTGGTTCAAGCAGAAGCTTCTGTCGTACCCTTTACATGAGGATTCTTCCGCGGAAGAACAACTCATATTCGCCTTGTCACAGGGCGCCGAGCACAACCTGATGACCTATGAGGCGTACGATATCAACTGCTACACATTCTACACCGAGGACAAGGACATGAAGAGCGATGGTTATCAGAACTCCGGGGTAACGATGGAATCCTACACCGGTAATGACAAGGACAGATACTACGGAAGGATCGAGGAGATTTGGGAGCTGAGCTACGCTAGAGAGAAGGTCCCGATGTTCCGTGTCAGATGGGCCAAGAGCGTCCTAAAAGAAGACCGGTATTTCACCACCATGGTTATACCCGAAGCCAAATCCAAGACCGCGGGCGCAAACGTCACCGCGAAAAATGAGCCATGGGTACTGGCTTCCCAAGTGGACCAATGCTTCTTCATTACCGACCCGTCAAAGCCCAGTCGTGTTGTCGTGAGGAGAGGCAAAAGGAAGATCATCGGAATGGATGGAGTAGCCAATGAGCAAGATTTCAACAAGTACGGTGACCCGAAGATTGAACATGACGATGACGATGAAGTAGCAGCACACACCACAAGAAGAAGCAGGACCACCCTACCTAAAGGACGTCCGTTCCACAGAAGAACTCCATTTGCGAAAAAGAAGGGCAAGAAGATTGTGAACAGATAGCTAGCTAAGATCGATTGTATTTCAATCGTAGTCTTCATTTCTCGATTGTATTTCATGGGCACTTTTTGATATCATGAATATTTTTAAATTTCATGGGCACTTTTTGAATTCATGAGGACACTTGATCTTGATCCCCCTCCATCTCGATCTCGATTCCCCCTCCATCTCGATCTCGATCCCCCTCCATCTCGATCCCACCCGCACCCTCCCCCGCTAGCTCCACCGCCGCCGACGACCCACCGCAACCCCCCCCCCTCCGCTCCACCGCCGCCAACGAGCACCCGGCCCCCCGCACCATCCCCCGCTCCACCGCCGCCAACGGGCACCCCCCGCACCCTCCCCCGCTCCACCGCCGCCGCCGATGATATTTTCAAGTAACAAATTTGAAAATATTTTTTAAAAAATTATTACTGTTTTTATAAAAAAATATTACTGTTATGATTTAAACAAGTTTGAACATATTTAAACACAAATAAATATAAAATACAGCATTTAAAATGCATAAAAAAATATTGGGGAGCCTAGGAATCAGACCCAGGACCTCCTGGTGTGTGTGCTGCGTGCTGACCAGTCGGGCTAGTGGGTGGGTTCTATTGTAGATAGGGTTAGGTTGTAGATATGGCTAGTGGGCTAGATTAAAACAAAATTCTAATGGCGCACCGAGGGGTGGTGCGCCATTAGAATAGTCGTACTTAAGGCGCACGAGGGGGTGGTGCGCCATTAGAAAGCTTCCCCCCACACTAAATCCCCAATCTCTCTAATCTCTCCCCTGCCTCATCGATCTCACCCGCTGCCCCCCGTGTTCACCGTCCCCCTTGCCGCCCCCCTCGCCTCCTTCGCCGTCCCCGAGCAGGGTGGCCAGTCTGGACCAGGGAGGAGTGCCCCGACGGGCTGGGAAGCTGCTGCTGCCAAGTGACTCTCGGGCCGGGAGGACCGCCGCCGCAGATCGAGGAGGACCGCCACCGTAGATCGAGGACCGCCGCACCGACCAACCTCCTTGCTCACACCACCCGAACCCGCCCGCCTCTCCCCGACGCCGGCGCGCTAGCCAGCAGGTGAGTCAGGCAACCCTACCCCAATCCCATCTCCTCCCACCGGCAATCCCCATATCCTCGGCACCAGCCGGCGGCATGGTTCTTAGTGGAGCTCCACCGATGGTTCTTTATACAGTTAGTGGAACTGCATGACCCATATTTGATTCTCATATTTGATTCCCTGAGATTAAACTGTACTAAGAATTTTTCCCATTGAAATTCAGTACTATGAAATCTGAAGAAAATTTCGGTGACAAGTATCTTATTGTCTCTTAATAAGAAATCTGAAGAGAATTGTATTGTGAAAGCATGGAACTGCATTTTCTTTGTTTAGCTGTGTTGGATGGATGCCCAGGGCCTCTTTTGCTTCATGCAACAATATTCCAGTGAATTTGGATTCATGCAACAATATGAAACATGTAAGAAGTCCATAATGATAGATGTAACATGTAAGAAGTCCATAATTGATTAATGGATCTGTTAGTTTGATAGTTTTTTTAGTGTTGCACCTTTTCCTTCTACAACTTGCAGATGTGCAGACAGTTTTTTGTGTTCAGTTTAGGAGTTGGTCCTTGGGAAGCATAAATAAAACATTATTGGCAAGTGCAGTCTTGTTACTCCTAGGTATCTACAAATGAGTAGATGAATATTTGTTACTCCAAGAATGTGAACACTTGGTCCATATTCATTTGCAGTGAACATACATTTTCACTATTCTTATATTATTTGCTTGATGTCAGATTATGCTATGAGGATATTAGTCTAAGCCCAGTCTTGGATGCATTGTTTTATCCTGCGGTGGTTAAACCGGTTCTAAAAATTATCTAGTTTGACCTGTACTTGTCCAGCTATCATAATCTATTCTTTGACCATGGCAGTAGCTGGCATTTTGTTATGATAATTTCAGTATATATCTTACTGTCCTTTGCTGATCTCGTTGTATTTTCAATTCACAGGCAACTCTCCGACGAAGTCTCCTCCAGGTAATATATGTCTCATGCTTTCTAAAGAGTACTAGTATACTGACTAAACTATCCACTTGCTATGCTTAGCTGCTCTGTTGTCTGAATCGTGACACTTTGCCAGCTGAAACTTGCCTATCACACTGTCGCTGCATTGCTCAACTAAAAACACAAATATTTGTAGTTTTTGCCTATCATAATGCAACTAAGCATACTAGTTTCAACTAAGCATACTAGTTTTTTGTAGTGAGACAGTAAGATAGTGAGATAGTAAGAAGGAAACTTCCCAGATTATGTAGAAAGAAAATACTTGGTTTGACAGCAAGTACCATGACATGAATCAAAAAACATATACGATGGGAAAAATAAAATGGCAGAAACCTGGGAGGTTATGGTTTGCTGTATCTCCACCAGTTTGGGTTGGTGAATGTGGATGATTTTTTTATCCTGTGAACTCATTGTACTGCTACAAGAATTTGGTATCATCATGGTGTAATTTTGTTAACATTCTGGTTTTGTTAGATAGTGGCTACACTAATCTAGAGTGATACAATTTTCCTTCCCATTTGGTATCATCATGTTCAGTGTATACTGTTATAACATCATGTGGGTTTTTTAAGTCTGTTTACAGCTCATGTGGGTTTTAACATCATGTGGGTTGGTGAATGTGGATGATTTTTTTATCCTGTGAACTTGAATGTTGCAATGCTGTTTTCTTCAGAGGCTACTATCAAAAACTTGAGCTACTGTCTTGCAAAGATGATGATCATCTTGCTAGTTTGCTGGGTTTTGTCTCCGACCATTGTGTCGTGATCAATTTGCAGGTACCCCGAGTTTCCCTTGAGTTTGCCGGAATGTCGATTAACTTCCGTTCCGGCAAATTCGGGTACTCCATATGTCCTATTTTCAGCAAAGGTCATGCTAAAATTTTCAGTGAATTTTAGCATGACTTTGCTAAAAATAGGACATATGGGGTACTTGCGACTAATGCATGGGCCGGGGTATCTTAGTACTTAGTTAAGTAGGATCAACTGCCCTGCCATTCTTGCTGCATTAAACCATAGGTGGCAATAGAGCCAAGTTATTAGGCCCAACTTAGAATTCTCCTTAGCATCGATAAACCCTAGATGATAAACCCAACATAGGTGGCAATAGAGCCAAGTGATTAGTGCCAAGTGATTAGGCCCAACCTAGGGTGCCTCGGCATCGATAAACCCTAAATGATGAAAACTTAACTTGGCTGCCCCGGATGCCTCGGTGTCGATGAGAACCTAAATGATGTACGCTTAGGCTTTTAGGGTGCCTCGGCGTCGACAAACCCTAAATGATGAAAACTTAGCATTTAGGGTGCCTCGGCGTCGACAAACCCTAAATGATGAAACCTTGGCTTTTAGGGTGCCTCGGTGTCGATTAGAACCTAAATGATGTACGCTTAGGCTTTTAGGGTGCCTCGGTGTCAATGAGAACCTAAATGATGTACGCTTAGGCTTTTAGGGTGCCTCGGCGTCGACAAACCCTAAATGATAAAAGCTTAGCTTTTAGGATGCCTTGGTGTCGACAAACCCTAAATGATGAGACTATGATCTTGTTCCTTGACAATAACCAACTTTTTAACCAAACTTTTTTCCTATTTAGAGCAAAACATGGCCCACAACGATGAGGCCGGCGGTTCGGGCGGCAAGCAATTCTGGGAGCTGTCCCAGGAGTTGGAGGAAGAACCTCACCGCTATGAGGACGCCGCGGAAGACACCGATCCTGACTACACAACCCCTAGTGGCATCGGGGATGACACCACTGATGATGGCGCCGCGGATGCCACCACTGATGATGGCGGCGCATGCACAGATGGCAGCCAACCGAAGAAGCAACGGAAGGACCGGCGCCCGAACGTGCTCGGCACCGTCAGGGAGGAATTTACTGAAGTGAACTCCGACGGGCATCCGACGACGCCCAAACACGTAGTCAAGGGGTACTCGATTCAGCTCGGGTGCATTCTCTGGAGCACCGCCTCGATCAACACCGAGAACCTAAGGCATAAGGACCGAGGGAATTTGCGCAGCCTCCTCTTCACGAAGCTGCACGAACGATACAAGTTCCCCGCTGAGTTCGCAAACACACGCCTCTCGGGTAATAAAGTGAACGGTGCCGCCCTCACGACGATGAGCACGGCCCTGTCTACTTGGAAAAGCACGGTGAAGGCAATGATTGACAAAGGTGATAGTTATGAGAAGATCAAGGCGAAATATCCTTTGATGAGCGAAGATGACTACAAGGAGTTCAAGATGAAGTGCGAGAGCCCCGCAACCTCCGAATCAAGTAAGTGGGGGAAAGAAATGCGGCAGTTGAACATAGGGGTCCACCAACTCTGTCCCGGCGGTTATAGAGTGGCGGAGCCTGTATGGGACAAGGAGGACACGGAGCGTGCCGAGCAAGGCCTACCACCCCACTTCAAGAAATACAGTGACAAGCAGACCAGGAACTTTCTCAGGGCCCGGTACAAGGAGGACCCGGTAACAAAGGAGCTTACCACGGGTCCGAAATCCAAGGAGCTTGAGCTTGTTCTGGTAAGGAATACACCCCCGCGTAATTAGCTCCATATGGTTGCATTCTAATTAATCCCCAATATTTCTAAATGGTTCACGTTCCTTCCGCAGGACAAAGAAAGCAGTAGCTCGGGGTCGTCTGAGAGCTCCCCTTTCAACACCCCTTTGAATAGGGCGTTGAACGTAATGAAAAACAAGGATAAGCTCAGTAAGCCAACGTCAGCTGGTCGTGTGGCCGGCAAAGGCTTGTCCACAAAATGGTCGTCATACTATACCGCTGGTGGGCGAAAGGAGAAAAAGACCAGCTCGGAAAGCCAGTCGCGCGAGGTTGAAGCACTCAGGGCACAAGTGGCGCGGATTCCGGAGATGGTCCAAGAGCAAGTGCAACAACAACTGGGATCGACGCTCACCGGCATTATGCCTACCTTGATTCATGGGATAACGACGTGGATTGCGGGTGGCCAACAGGGGCCGCCCCCGATTCCCAGCTTCACGGCCAGCAACTCGCACAACGCGCAGGCCGCGCCATTGGTGTCTCCGGCGGCGGCGGTATTGGTGTCTATGGCGGCGGTGCCATTGGTGTCTCCGGCGGTGGCGGTATTGGTGTCTCCGACGCCAGCATTGGAACTTAATGCACCCGGGTGTACGCCGGCCGGCCCCTCGCCAGCAAGCGGCCCCTTCGTCAGTTGCACGCCCGCCGTTGGCGGTGTCTCGACATTAGCCGAGCTCGACGGCATCACAGTAACTAAGCCTCTCGGCCGAGGACTTCATCTCCTTGCCTTTGACTGGGCATCCCTGACGCCCTACATGTTTTCGCAGGGCGCCGCCGACGTTCCTTGCACTCTCCTGCACTTCGTGGGTGGCGAGTTGGTCGATGTCGCCAAGGGAAGAATTGTTCAACCGGGCAACCCCGTGTTCCATGGTAATCCGATGCCACCCACAATGTATAGGGTTGAAGTGGTTCGGGTGCTACCAGGCTGCGACTAGCTGTTGCCTCCGATTCAACCCGCTTGGGCCAACGAAGAAGAAGAGATGACCCTCAGCGCCTGCGTAAGCTGGCCCTTGCTTTGGCCGAAGAGCCAGATTCGTTTGGGGGCGGGGGACACCACCCCACAGACAAGACCGCCAGTCATGCCGGCGCCAAGCCATGGCAAGAATGCCGCAACGCTACCGGACATGCCGGACATCCCTATGGCACAGGATCCGGACATGCATATGGCACAGGATCCGGACGACGACGACAACGACGATGGTACATTTACCAACGTCGATAAGTACTTTGCCGAACATGGGTACGGTGACGAGTTCTGCGGGCCTCCTTCTCAAGAACCCAAACAAGACGACCGCGATCTAGCTGGTACGGCGGAGAAACCCAATTGCAACAGGCGTCATCTGGCATTCAGTTCTCAGGAGACGCCTCCAGCTGCCGCCTTCACCGAGCCTCAGATAGCGGAGGTGCCAAATATTATCAGCCCCAACACGCTCAAGAAGGCGGTCTGTGAGCAGAACTCGGTCCCATTACAGCAGATCAAGTAGAAGGGCCGGAAACGGCCGACTAAAAAGGGCGCCGGTGCGAGCCAGCCGGCACCGAGTACGATCCGTGCTCAGGACGGGCCACCTTCACCTAAGGATATCTCGAGGAGGTTGCATGTGGCGGGTAGGGTGATGCTACCGACAAATATGCTCAATGCTGCAACCGGTGCTATGCGGAGTCTGCATGACAGTGTTCTTTCTTTAGAGAAGCGGCGTCTCAGAGAGAATGATGTGGCATACCCGGTTTTCGTGGCCAAGGTGCCAGAGGGCAAGGGCTTTGTGGATGGCGCCATCGGGGGTACGATCGTCCTGCGGTTTGATGACATCTTTGCTATGTTCAACCTTCATCCGCTGCACTACACCTTCGTTCGGCTGTTTTCGCTGAGTATGGAGATGCGGATCATTAGAGACAAGACCCCGGACATTGTGATCATCGACCCCTTCTACATGCGTGCCAAGCTCTTGAGCAGCGTTGGGGACCGCCAAGTCGCGAGTTCACACCCCGAAGACGTCATTCTGGCAAACCCAGATAAGGATAACTTCCTTGTGGCTTACTTTCCTGAGTAAGTCATCCCTTAATCGCCCCGTAACATATGATTTCTTAGATTTCGATCATTCTTTTTTTTCTAACATTCCGTGTTCTGTGCAGTGACACACATTGCACACTCATCCTCTTAAGCCCGAAATATTCCATGGCCACGTATTTCGACCCGAACCGTAGCTCCAAGATAGACTACACAAATATCAAGAAAGTTCTTGATGATGTTCTCCCTAGCTACGCCAAATCTGGAGGCACCTTCATCAGGGCAGTCCGTAAGTAAAGCAAGCACGTGTTCACCCACAATACGATGTTCTGTTGCGTCAAGCAGCCGCCTGGCGGTCAGAAGGATGCCTACTACGCCCTCCATCACATGCGGGCAATCGTAAGGGACCATCATCACCTTCTGCTACCAAATAATCTCAAAGATTGGGCCGCGAGCTTGTCAGCAATCCACGACGCGGACATTAGACAAGAATTCTTTCGCATCCAGTCGGAGTTTGCGGACATCATCCATCAAGATGTCCATCATACCTCGGGGCAGTTATTCCTCAGATATCAACCGTCCAACATTGAGATAGACGGAATACTACAAATGCAGGCTGACAACGCCCGCGATTTCATGACCATCACGACAGACGGCGGCTTCATCCACGCTCCTGTCCATGAGTCAAGTCGAAAGTAGTGATATGTAGTTCTGAAACATTGATTGGCTCATGTTGTAATTAAACTTTAATGAATTGTATGTCTCTTTGGTTTGGACAATCGTTCAACTTAGATGTAATCGATGTTATTTATTAGTAGGACCATGAATCGTGCTATTAATGTCTTGCTTTTCTCTTCCGATCCTTTTGGTGCATACTTATATATTGCTTATGTATGTATTGTCTGGTGTTTGGCTTGTGCATAGAGATGCCGTCGTATGTCATGTACAAGGGTAAGGTTCCCGGAGTCTACGACGACTGGGAGGAGTGTCGGAGACAGGTTCACCGTTTCAGCGGTAACAGTTACAAAGGGTACACCACTAGGGCGGAGGCCGAATCTAGATACGCCCGCTATCTAGCGGGAGAGAGGAGGGAGCGTTGGAGGAACCGAATGAAAACCAGTTTGATCGCGATGATGCTCATCGTGATGACCACAGCTCTCTTCTATGTGATGGCAGTTTAGATGATTGATATCGACTTGTAATGTGAAGACAAACTCGATACTCGCGGTCTCGAGACTTGTAATGTTTTATCTTTGTTCGGTCTTTTGAATTCGGAGACTAATATGATGAATTGTATTCGGAGACTAATCTTCTATTGTATTCGATGAATCTGCTGTTGCTGTGTGCTACCGTCTATATTCTGTCAAATAATATATTTTGTAACCTGTGCAAAAATCAGAAAAGTAAGAAAAACCAAATATTCATACTAATGGCGCATCACCACAAGGTGCGCCATTAGTATGCCAACGGATACTAATGGCGCATCAAGACAGAGTGCGCCATTAGTATGCCAAAGGATACTAATGGCGCATCAAGACAAAGTGCGCCATTAGTATGCCAAGTATACTAATGGCGCATCTATCCGCAGTGCGCCATTAGTGTGCCAAAGCACATGGTTAAATATGGCCCCTGGGAGGCACACTAATGGCGCACTTGGTGGTGCGCCATTAGTATACCAGATACTAATGGCGCACCAGTGGTGCGCCATTAGTAAAAATTACTAGTGGCGTGCTAGTAATGGCGCACCAGTGATGCGCCATTAGTAGGCAAAACTGGTGCGCCATTAGTAGGTCTTTTCCTAGTAGTGACAGCGAAAGCAACAGCGAGGATGATCCGGAATGGAGTGGGGAAGAAGAGGAGCAGAGTGGGGATATGGAGGTGTTGGCTGACGATGGGCAAGAGATGGTGGTGGCTGACGATGGGCAAGCGATGGTGGTGGCTGACAATGGGAAAGATATGGTGGTGGCTGAGGATGACCTAGCGATGGTGCTGCCTGAAGATGGCCTCACGATGGTGGTGGTGCCTGGCAATGACCTCGGGATGGTGGTGGCATCAGCGATCCCACAGCCGGGTGACATGACCATGCCAATTGTGGTAGAAGGCCTCATCCCACTGCCTTCACTGCCTCGCCGCTCTAGGCGCATCAGGATGATGAATGAGAAGGAGAAGAAGGAGGAGTGAACTATGTCAGGTATGTCAGATCTCCAAAATGATCTATACTTAGCTTTGTTTCCTCCGAAATGACCTAAGTTAGCTGTAATATGCTTAGTTATCTCTAATATGCTTAGTTACCTAGGTTTGCTCAATAATGACATACACTTGGCTTACATGTGTAAAAACGGCATATTTATGCTTAGTTAACTCAAAAATGGCATAATTAGTTAAGTTAGCTCCAAACTGACACATTTAACCTAGGTTATCTCCAATATGATCCATTTTACCTAGGTTAGCTCCAAAGAATTCGATCAACCTATGCCTGTCATGCACGCGCACAACATCCAAAGGCCATCACTAGTAGAAAAAGGACCTAATGTGAGACACATTAGTCCCGGTTTGATTTTTATCCGGTACTAATGGTACCATTAATGCCGGTTCGAACGGCAATGCATTAATGCCGGTTCGTGTTGAACCTTTAGTACCGGTTCGTGCCATGAACCGGTACTAAAGGGGTGGTGGCAGGCTGGCGTCAGGCCGGGGACCCACGATCACCTTTAGTACCGGTTCGTGGCACAAACCGGTACTAAAGGGCTAACCTTTAGTACCAGTTCATGGCATGAACCGGGACTATATGGGTCTGACCTATAGTCCCGGTTGGAGACACAAACCGGGACTATAAGGCAATTTTCAAACTCTACCCCCCCCCCCTTTATCGCCATTTCAGTTTTGAAAAAATCAAAAGAAAATGATAAAAACTTCAAAAAAGAAAATCCTTCGAGAGATAGTTATATTACTACATCTACTAGTTAGGAAAATTTGAAAACTTAAATTTGGACATGTTTTGCAAAAAGTGTAGGGAAAATGTAAAAATGGCTATAACTTTTGCATACGATGTCGAAAAAACGTATAATATATCAAAAAATTCAGCATGAAAATCCGCATCCGATTTTGACAGCCCAAGGCCTGTTTGCAATTTTTTAGAATCCTCAAATTCCAAAAGGAAAAAAAAGATATGCCCAAATTTCAGTCTTTTTAATTTTGGTTAAATCTGGTCAAACTATGGTCACACTACTTATTCAAGAAGTATTAATGTTACTACATAATTAGTCAAGAATATTAGTGTTACTAAATAATTATTTCAATCTTTTGAATTTTGGTCAAATCTGGTCAAACTATGGTCAAATTGTGGTCAAACTATGGTCAAACTTATTCAAGAAATATTAGTGTTACTAAATAATTACTGTTTTTTAGAATAATAGTTTCAAACTCAAACGGTGAAACGTGTGACCTAATGCTCAAGCTAAACTGCTGAGGGTTAATAGGTTTGACAGCTTACGTTTGTCAGGGAAACAACAAGTGCAGACTTGGAAAGTAGGGGGAATAGAACTCCGAAGTTAAGCGTGCTCAGGCTGGAGGAGTGAGAGGATGGGTGACCGGTTGGGAAGTTAGACGATTTGGAATGAGTGATCCACACTTTGAGCAGTTAAGAGGGGTGATTAGAGACTAAATCATCAAATAATTCAGAAAATTAAAAATTGAAAAAAAATCATTTTTTTGTTCCAAATTTTCAAAAAAAATTTACAAAAAAAACCTTTAGTATCGGTTGGTAACACCAACCGGTACTAAAGGTCCCCCATACCACTACTAGTGCATTGTCGACATTTGCACATAACTTCAAATTTTTGTACTACACAAGAATAAACATAAAATTGTGAAATTTGCGCGAAAAGGAAGTTTCATAAGATGGAATGAATTAGTGACATAGTTATTACTATTAAAGAAAAAATGAAATAAAAACTTTAACAAAATCAAAATAATGAAGTTTTCTAGCAAATAACGATTTAGTGGCATTGGTATTTGTCAGAAATATGCCCTAGAGGCAATAATATTTGTATTATTATATATTCATATTTATAATTGTAGAGTTTATATTCTATATTATAACTGCTATGATCCTGGAATATTCAATTCAGTGGAAAACTCATATGCAGATGTGGAATGATAAATGGTAAATAAACACTACTAGAAAAAGGGCTATAGATGGGATTGACACTAATGGCACACCAGACAAGCGGTGCGCCATTAGTATATACTAATGGTGCACCACCTTCTGATACGCCATTAGAGCTGAAGCTACTAATGGCGCACCTGGCCCAGGGTGCGCCATTAGTATCAAATTTTTTTTTGAACTAGTGCGCCTGTCCAAACATACTAACGGCGCATCGAGACACAGTGCGCCATTACTAGTTGTAACTAGTAATGGCGCACCTGTCGGAAAGTGCGCCACTAATGTTGTTTTTTTTAATTATATTTTTATTCCTTTTTTTGCAAAACTACTAATGGCGCACTGTTCGACCATGCGCCATTACTAGTTTAAACTAGT
Source organism: Triticum urartu (assembly GCF_056163025.1). NCBI lineage: Eukaryota > Viridiplantae > Streptophyta > Magnoliopsida > Poales > Poaceae > Triticum > Triticum urartu. The sequence continues at coordinate 56,130,098 of NC_141875.1, read as the reverse complement.
AATGGCGCACTGTGGAACAGTGCGCCATTAGTATGTTTTTTTTTGCAAAACTACTAATGGCGCAGCACCAGAAGGTGCGCCATTAGTAACCTGGATTACTAATGGCGCATTTAGAGTTGGTGCGCCATTAGTAAGTGGGCAGCAACAAGATATTTTGGACAACCTCTCCTACCCACACTCACTTTCTCCCCACTTCATTCTCTTCACCTCCTCCTTGTCTCGGGTGCCTCCTCTTTTTCACCTCATTTCCACCATAGATTCATTCAATTTAAGTGGTTAAATTACCTTGTTTTGATAGGTAATTAAGGGGGGAAGCTATATTTATGTTGTTCTCCCTACAACAATGTGCACATGCACTTTTTATGGCCTAGCTAGATCTATGTATGTTTGTGGTGTTGCATATGTTTGTGGTGTTGCATATGTGTTTGTGTTTGGAGGTGTACCGGAATGTTGATTCATTTTCGTTTCGGCGAGAATTTTGGCATTAAGCATTCTTTTTGGTCCTATTTTTAGGGAAAGTCATGCCAAATTTTTTCTTGGTTCTAAAATATCGTTTTGCTCTACCCCGCAGGCGACCATGGTCCGCACGATGACCGAAGGCATCATGAATAGGTTTTTGAGGTCCGCGAAGGCCGAGATGCTTCAAAAGAACGAGATGGAGATAAGATGTCCGTGTCGAAGATGCAAGCTGAAGAGCCTTATTGCAGACCCGAAATCCGGGCAGGTGCGGGACCACCTGCTCTTGCGTGGTTTCATGGATGGCTATCGGTGGCAAGGTGATGAAGATGACTACGAAGTCGTCCATGGGGGCCGGGCAAGAAATGAGGAAGGGCGGCAAGACAACCACCGCGGCTCGGGCGGGCGAGAAGACGAAGAATCGCCAGGAGATGATCACGACGGTGATGCTGTACACAGTCATCATGTAGAAGATGCAGGACATGATGATGAGGAAGATGCCGGAGCAGACGACGGGCATGATCATGAAGATGATGATGCCGGCGGAGCAGACGACGCTGGACCATCGATGGGCTGGGTGCAGGACCCTCATATTCAAGAGCTGCTTCTCAAGCAGACGGATAACGCAAGAGCTGCCGCCCGAGAGAAAGCCAAGATGGATCAACTTGAGTTAGACGCGGTTACTCCATTGTATGAAGGATGCAGGCCCGAGGATACCCGCCTGAAAGTAACGCTCATGGCTCTAGAGATGAAGGTAAAACATAAAATGACCGACGCATGCTTCGACGAGAACATGTCATTCTGGCACGAACGTCTTCCCAAGGGGAACAAGTGCCCGACCAGTTTGGAGGAGGCGAAGAAAATCGTGTGTCCTCTGGATTTACCGCACATGAAATACCATGTGTGCATGAACAATTGCATCATTTATCGGGACGAGCACGCGGAGTCTACCATATGTCTGATGTGCGGCGTCACTCGATACAAGAAGAGGAAGAAAGCTCCTTGAAAAGTGGTGTGGTACTTTCCGATCACTCCTCGTCTGCAGCGGTATTTCGCGGACCCTAAGGTAGCAAAGCTCCTGCGTTGGCACGCGGATAGGGAGGAGAAGAAGCGAGAAGATGACACAAATGATCCGGAGATAGATAAAAAAGACAAGATGCCGAGTCACCCTAATGATGCGAGCCAGTGGCAAGCGTTGAACTTCGAATACCCAAAATTTGGGAAGGATCCAAGGAACATCGTGCTGGGCGCGAGCACCGATGGAGTCAATCCGTTTGGCAGCCAGAGAAGCACACATAGCACCTGGCCTGTGTTTGTGTGGATGTACAACCTCCCCCCTGGTTGTGCATGAAGAGGAAGTACATTCACATGAGTATGCTAATTGAAGGGCCGAAACAACCAGGGAACGACATCAATCTGTATCTGGGGATGCTGAAGGAGGAGCTAGACACGCTGTGGAAAACGCCAGCCAATACGTGGGACGCCGCAGAGAAAGAATATTTCCCTATGAGAGCCGCGCTGCTCACGACGGTGCACGACTATCTCAGTTACGGATATGTCGTGGGGCAGGTGGTCCACGGATTTTCTGGATGCGTCAGGTGCATGGATGACACAACGTATCACCAGTTAGATAGAGATCCCGGGTCTTTGAAAACTGTGTTCATGGGACATCGAAGGTGGCTTCGCGACGATGACCCATGGAGAAAACGCAAGGATCTGTTCGATGGTGAGACCGAACCCCGAGGACGCTCGCGTACGAGGAGCGGCGAGGAAATAGACGAGCTGTTGAAAAATTGGAAAGATTGCCCACTGCCGGGAAAGAAGCAAAAGGCGCCAGAGCCGGGAAAGAAGCGAAAGGCACCAGAGCCGTTGGTGAAGGTATGGAAAACGAGGTCTGTTTTCTGGGACTTGCCGTACTAGAAGATCCACCGTGTGCCTCACAGCCTTGATGTAATGCATATCACGAATAACGTGTGCGAGAGTCTGCTTGGTACCCTGCTCAACATGCCAGAGAGGACCAAAGATGGGCCGAAAGCAAGGGCAGACTTGAAATCAATGGGCATCAGGCAGGAGCTTCACACTATATATGATGATGATGATGATGAGGCGAAGCAGGACACGGAAAGTCGTCGCAAAGGCAAAAAGGCCAAGAAGACCGGAAATGACTACCCTCCCACGTGGTTCACTCTAAGTCAGGAGGAGATCGAGCAGTTTTTCACCTGCCTCCTAGGAGTAAAACTTCCTTACGGTTATGCGGGGAAGATAAGCAGATACCTAGACCCAGCGAAGCAGAAGTTCAGCGGGATGAAGTCTCACGACTGTCACGTGCTGATGACGCAGATACTTCCAGTTGCAATCCGTGGGATCATGGACGCGCACGTCCGTGAGACGCTATTTGGCCTATGCAACTTTTTCGACGTCATCTCTCGGAAGTCTGTTGGCGTGAGGCAACTCAGAAGGCTACAGGAAGAGATCGTGGTGATACTATGCGAGCTTGAGATGTACTTCCCGCCCGCATTCTTCGACGTTATGGTGCATCTGCTGGTCCATATCGTGGACGATATCATCCAACTCGGGCCGACGTTCCTGCACAGCATGATGCCGTTCGAAAGGATGAATGGTGTCATCAAAGGATACGTTCGCAACATGTCACGTTCAGAGGGAAGCATAGCCAGGGGCTTTCTGACCGAAGAGTGCATCTCCTACTGCACGAATTATCTAGGCATCGAGAACCCCGTTGGTCTGCCCGTCAACAGGCACCTCGGCAGGCTCCCTGGATGGGGTCACCGTGAGGGTCGCCTCGAAATGCATGTCGACTTCGAGGGTCGACTCGCCGACTTTGAAAGAGCAAACCTAGTCGCGCTACAACACATAGACGTGGTCGATCCTTGGGTGGTAGAGCAAAAAACCTTTATTAAGAAGACGTACAATGACCGAGGCCAACAGAGGACGGACGGAGATATACTCAAAGAGCACAACTCATGTTTCACGCGTTGGTTCAAGCAGAAGCTTCTGTTGTACCCTTTACATGAGGATTCTTCCGCGGAAGAACAACTCATATTCGCCTTGTCACAGGGCGCCGAGCACAACCTGATGACCTATGAGGCATACGATATCAACGGCTACACATTCTACACCGAGGCCAAGGACATGAAGAGCGATGGTTATCAGAACTCCGGGGTAACGATGGAATCCTACACCGGTAACGACAAGGACAGATACTACGGAAGGATCGAGGAGATCTGGGAGCTGAGCTACGCTGGAGAGAAGGTCCCGATGTTCCGTGTCAGATGGGCCAAGAGCGTCCTAAAAGAAGACCGGTATTTCACCACCATGGTTATACCCGATTGTATTTAAATCGTAGCCTTCATTTCTCGATTGTATTTCATGGGCACTTTTTGAACTATCATGAATATTTTTAAATTTCATGGACACTCGATCTCGATCCCCCTCCATCTCGATCGCTATCCCACCTCGCCAGATCCGGTCCCCCTCGCCGCCGAGCACCCCCCGGTCCACCGGCCGCCGCCGCCGACCCCCCGCACCCTCGATTCCCCTACTCAACCGCCGCCGCCGACCCCCCGCACCCCTCCCCTACTCAACCGCCGCCGCTGACCCCCCGCACCCCGCGCACCCTCCCCCGCTCCACCGGCATTATTGTTTGATGATATTTTTAAAAAAAATATTATTATCTTACAAAAAAAATATTACTGTTATGATTTAAACAAGTTTGAACATATTTAAACACAAATAAGTATCAAACAGCATTTTAAATGCATAAAAAAAATTGTGGAGCCTGGGAATCAAACCCAGGACCTCCTGGTGTGAGAACTGGCTGCTGACCAGTCGAGCCAGTAGAGGGAACTTGGTGTGGATCAGGTCAGGTGGAAGATAACCTGTTGGCTCGAGCAGAAATCAAAAAAAATACTAATGGCACACCAGGTTGAGGTGCGCCATTAGTATGGATGTACTTATGGCGCACCGAGGGGTGGGGCGCCATTAGTATTGTGCCGCCCCCATCCATATTTCCTCCCCGGCCCAAACCTATCCCCTCTCTCTCCCTCGCCCTCGCCCTCGATCCCCTTCCCCTCTCCTCTCCCGACGCCGCTGCCCCGCCGCCCCAACTCCGCGACGCCGCCCCGTCGTCCTCGTCTCCGCCCCGACGCCCCGGCGCCGCCCTCTCCTCTCCCGACGTCGCCGCCCCGCCGCCCCGTCATCCTCGTCTCCTCGGCGCCGCTCTCCCCGTTGCCCCACCTCGTTGTACGCCATCGCCCCGCCGCCCTCGTTGCCGGTGGCCCGGACGCCGCCCCGTCCACACCACCGTCGCCGGAGCACCACCACCACCCGGACCTCGTCGCCTCCCGGACCTCGTCGCACCACCACCACCCAGACCTCGTCGCCCCACCTCGTCGCCCCGTCCACACCACCGCCCCCGTGAGCTCCCCCTCCTCCTCTCCCCCTCTCCCCCTCGCCTCCCGGACCTCGTCGCCTCCTGCTCCAGTAGGGAATTGGCGTCGACAACAAATCCAACTGATACTTTCTTCTTCCTCGGATTTTTGGTTTGATCCCGCAATTCTTGCTCTTGCAGCTCATTTTGTTAGCCATTAAATAAACAATAGTAACAGAAGGAGCATACTATCTAGGGTGAGGATTGTACGAAGTTCCTGATCCATCAGTACCTTATTTCTGAGGTCAAATAGCTCATCAAGGAGTACCTTATTCTCCAAAAATATGCGGCTTTGACATAAGCAAGGCAGAACCACTAACAACACTATCATATATAGTGAACCTAACTCTATAGAATTTTTTTTCTTAAAAGTTGAGCTAAATCCTAACTACAGTGGATACATCACCATTTAGATGCTCTGAAGTAGGTTTTCACTAAGAGAATTCAAAACTAAGACATGTTCTTAAACTGAAGCAGTATTTGTATCACAGAAAAAGTTCTGAAGCTGTTGAACCTTACCTTATGTAACAAGTTTTTTGCCTTCTTTGACCTGATATGCTTGACGATATTTCTGTTTGATTCTCAATTTGATCAAGCTCCTTCATGCTAAGTGGACTCATAAATACACCAAGTATATTGTACTACTATGACTGAGAGCTGATAAATTGGAGAAACATTGCAATATATATACAACAAGTAACTGTTCTGCCCCGTCTCTGTAAACTAGTACAAAGTAATCCTTGATGTTCAGACCCAAAATTTAAGATCCAAGTTTGTTCGATAAAAAAAGGCAAGGAACATCATGAACAACTCTCCATGACTTAATTTTCCTATACGCATTGGCCTGTACAGCAGGTTCACTTTTCCTATATGCATTGGCCAGTACAGCAGGTTCACTTTTCAAAACAAATTAGAGCAGACCTCATACACCCAAGAAAACCTGAAAAAAAATGAAGTTCAACCCCTCACTTTTCCTATATGCATTGGCCTGTACAGTTGGATTTGTTTCTGATTTTAGTGTTTTCAGTCTATTTTTCTATTTTTGCTTTAACATAACGGAATAACTAATGGTGGCTGCCTAATGATGACAGACTAAGTTTCTGATTTATTTTCTTATAGAAGTGTAGATTCATTGGTAGCAATTGTTTTCAGTGTCTCATTTTGCTTGTAGTGGTTTGTCCAAAATGTTGAATGATACTGCTTGGAGATGCATATATTGTTTCACCTCTTCACATGCCAATGTATTTTCCATGTTGTGATGGAGGCCTTTTTTGCCTTGTCCACCCGAGAGGCCCTTGAGTTTGCCGGAATGTCGATTAACTTCCGTTCCGGCAAATTCGGGTACTCCATATGTCCTATTTTCAGAAAAGGTCATGCTGAAATTTTCCGTGAATTTTAGCATGACTTTGCTAAAAATAGGACATATGGGGTACTTGTGACTAATGCATGGGCCGGGGTATCTTAGTAGTTAATTAAGTAGGATCAAGTGCCCCGGCGTACTTGTGACTAATGCATGGCTTTTAGGGTGCCTTGGTGTCGATAAAAACCGAAATGATGAAAGCTTAGGCTTTTAGGGTGCCTCGGCGTCGAAAAACCCTCAATGATAAAAGCTTAGCTTTTAGGATGCCTCGGTGTCGACAAACCCTAAATGATGAGACCATGATCTCGTTCCTTGACAATAACCAACTTTTTGACCAAACTTTGTTCCTATTTAGAGAGAAACATGGCCAACAACGATGAGGCCGGGGGTTCGGGCGGCAAGGCATTCTGGAAGCTGTCCCAGGAGATGGAGGAACAACCTCACTTGTATGAGGACGCCGCCTTCCCCATCGATCCTGAGACCACTGATGGTACCGCCGAGGATGACCCCACTGATGCCACCACTGATGGTGCCGCCGAGGATGCCACCACTGATGATGGCGGCGCACGCACAGATGGCAGCCAACCGAAGAGGCAACGGAAGGACCGGCGCCCGACCGTGCTCCGCGCCCTTAAGGAGGAAGTTACTGAAGAGGACTCCGACGGGAATCCAACGGCGCCCGAACGAATAGTCAAGGGGTACTCGCTTCAGCTCGGGTGCATTCTCCAGAGCACCGTCTCGATCAACACCGAGAACCTGAGGCATCCTGACCGAGGGAATTTGCGCAACCTCCTCTTCACGAAGCTGCACGAACGATACAAGTTCCCCGCTGAATTTGAAAACACAAGCCTCAAAGGGAATAAAGTGAACAATGCTGCCCTCACGAAGATGAGCAAGGCCCTGTCTACTTGGAAAAGCAATGTGAAGAGAATGATCGAGAAAGGTGAGAGTTATGAGAAGATCAAGGAGAAAAATCCTTCGATCACCGAAGATGACTACAACGACTTCAAGATCAATTGCTCGAGCACCGCAAACTCCGAATCAAGTAAGTGGGGGAAAGAAATGCGGGAGCTAAACTTAGGGGAACACACACTCAGTCCCGGCGGTTACAGAGTGGCGGAGCCTATATGGGACAAGGAGGAGGCGGACTGTGCCGAGCAAGGCCTACTGCCCCTCTTCGATAAATACGGTGACAAGCAGACCAGGAACTTTGTCAGGGCCCGGTACAAGAAGGACCCGAAAACAAAGGAGCTTACCATGGATCCGAAGACCAGGGCGCTTGAGCTTGTTCTGGTAAGGAATACACCCCCGCGTAATTAGCTCCATATGGTTGCATTCTAATTAATGAAGCCAAATTTCTAAATGGTTCACATTCCTTCCGCAGGCGACTGAAAGCAGTAGCGCAGGGTCGACTAAGAGCAACCCTTGGGACACCACTCTAAATAGGGCGTTGAATGTAATGAAGAACAAGGATAAGCTCAGTAAGCCGACGTCAGCTGGTCGTGTGGCCGGCAAAGGCTTGTCGACAAAATGGTCGTCATACTATAACACTGGTGGGCGAAAGGAGAAAAAGACCAGCTCAGAAAGCCATGCGCGCGAGGTTCAAGAACTCAGGGCACAGGTGGCGCGGATTCCGGAGATTGTCCAAGAGCAAGTGGAACAACAACTCGGAAGGACGATCACCGCCATTGTGCCTACCTTGATCCAGGGGATTAGTGCGTGGATTGCGGGCGGCCAACAGGGGCCACCCCCGATTCCTAGCTTCACGGCCAGCAACTCGCAGAACGCGATGGCGCGGCCATTGGTGTCTCCGACGCCGGCACGGGAGCTTAATGCACCCGCGTGTACGCCGGCCGGCACCTCTGCAGCAAGCGGCCCCTCCGTCAACTGCACGCCCGCCGTTGGCGGTGCCTTGACATTAGCCGAGCTCGACGCCATCATCACGGTAACTAATTAAGCCTCTCTCGGCCGAGGACTTCATCTCCTTGCCTTTGACTGGGCATCCCTGACGCCCTACATGTTTTCACAGGGCGCCGCCGACGTTCCGTGCACTCTCCTGCACTTCGTGAACAATGAGTTGGTCGATGTCGCCAAGGGCAAAATCGTTCAACCGGGCAACCCCTTGTTCCACGGTACCCAGATGCCACCCAACTAGTTTAGGGTTCAACTGGTTCGGGTGCTGCCAGGCTGCGACGAGTTGTTACCTCCGATTCGACTCGTCGGGGCCGACGATGATGACGTGATGACCCTCAGTGCCTGCCTGAGCTGGCCCCTGCTTTGGCCGAAGAGCCAGATTTGTTTGGTGGCGGGGGACACCACCCCAAAGACAACACCTCCAGTCGTGTCGGCGCCAAGTCGGCCCCATGGCAAGACCGCCGCAACGGTGCCGGACATCCCTATGCCACTGAATCCAAACATGCATATGGCACAGGATCAGAACGACGATGATGACGATACATTTGCCAACGTCGATCAGTACTTTGCCGATCAAGGGTACGGTGGCGACTTCATGGGGCCTCCTTCTCAAGAACCCAACCCAACAAAAGATGTGCGCAATCTAGCTGGTACCGCGGAGAAGCCAAGTTGCAACAGGCGTCGTCTGCCGTTCAGCTCTCAGGAGACGCCTCCAGCTGCCGACTTCACCGAGCCTCAGATAGGCGAGGTGCGAAATATTATCAGCCCCAACACACTCAAGAAGGCGGTCTGTGAGCAGAACTCGGTCCCATTACAGGAGAAGAAGAAGGCACGCAAAAGAAAGACTAACAAGGGTGCGGGCCAGCTGGCACCGAGTACGATCCGTGCTCAGGACGGGCCACCTTCACCTGAGGATATCTCGAGGAGGGTGCATGTGGCGGGTAGGCCGATGCTACCGAGAAATATGCTCGATGCTGCAACCGGTGCTATGCGGAGTCTGCATGACAGTGTTCTTTCTTTGGAGAAGCGGCGTCTCGGAGAGAAGGATGTGGCATACCCGGTTTTCGCGGCCAAGGTGCCAGAGGGCAAGGGCTTTGTGGATAACTCCATCGGGGGTACGATCGTCCTGCGGTTTGATGACATCCACGCTATGTTGAACCTTCATCCGCTGCACTACACCTTCGTTCGGCTATTTTCGCTGAGTATGGAGATGCGGATCATTCGCGACAAGACCCCCGACATCGTGATAGTCGACCCCTTCTACATGCGTGCCAAGATCTTGGGCAGCACTGGGGACCGGCAAGTCGCGACTTCTTACCTCGAAGGTGTCATTCTGGAAAACCAAGATAAGGATAACTTCCTCGTGCCTTACTTTACCGAGTAAGTCCTCCCCTCAATCGCCCCGTAACATATGAATTCTTAGATTTCGATCGTTTTTCTTTTAACATTCCGTGTTTTCTGAAGTGACACACATTGCATGCTCATCCTCCTAAGCCCCAAATATTCCATGGCCATGTATTTCGACCCGGACCGTCAGTCGAACGTAGACTACACAAATGTCAAGAAGGTTCTTGATGATGTTCTCCCCGGCTACGTCAAATCTGGAGGCACCTTCACCAGGCCTATTCGTAAGTACGGCAAGCACGTGTTCTCCCACAATACGATGTTCTGCTGCGTCAAGCAGCCGGCTGGCGGTCAGAAGGGTGCCTACCGCGCCATCCATCACATGCTGGCGATCGTACGGGACCATCATCAACTTCTGCTACCGAGTAAACTCAAAGATTGGGCCGCGAGCGTGTCGGCAATCCAGGACGCGGACATCAGACAAGAATTCTTTCGCATCCAGTCAGAGTTTGCGGAAATCATCCATCAAGATGTCCTTCGTACCTCGGGGCAGTTCTACCTCAGTAATCAACCGTCCAACAGTGACATCGACACAATGCTACAAATGCAGGCTGACAACGACCGTTATTTCATGACTCCCACGATAGACGGCGGCTTCATCCACGCTCCGGTCCCTTGAGTGGAGTTGAAAGCAGTGATGCTGTGTCTAGTTCTGAAACATCGATTGGCTCATGTTGTAATTAAACTTTAATGAACTTGTAGTATGTCTCTTTGGTTTCGAGAGTCGTTCAACTTAGATGTAATTGATGCTATTAATGTCTTGCTTTTCTCTTTCGATCGTTCTGTTGCATACTTATATATTGCTTATGTATTGTCTGTGAATTGGTACTAACGTTTTGTTTGGCTACTGCATAGCGATGCCGTCGTATGTCGTGTACAAGGGTAAGGTTCCCGGAGTCTATGACGACTGGGAGGAGTGTCGGAGACAGGTTCACCGATTCAGCGGTAACAGTTACAAAGGGTACACCACTAGGGCCGAGGCCGAATCTAGATACGCCCGCTATCTAGCGGGAGAGGGGAGGGAGCGCTGGAGGAACCGGATGAAGACGAGTTTCATCATGATGATGCTCATCGTGATGACCGCAGCTCTCTTCTATGTGATGGTAGTTTAGATGATCGATATCGACTTGTAATGTGAAGACAAACTCGCTACTCGCGGTCTCGAGACTTGTAATATAATTTTCTATCTTTGTTCGGTCTTTTCAATTCGGAGACTAATATGATGAATTGTATTCGGAGACTAATATGATGAATTGTATTCAGAGACTAATCTTCTATTGTATTCGATGAATCTGTTGTTGATGTGTGCTGTCTATATTTTGTCCAATTATACATTTTGTAACCTGTGCAAAAAACAGAAAATTAAAAAATAAAAAAACCTAATATTCATACTAATGGCGCATCACATCACAGTGCGCCATTAGTATGCCAAAGGATACTAATGGCGCATCATTAAACAGTGCGCCATTAGTATGCCGAAGTTACTAATGGCACATCTTGTTTTTGTGCGCCATTAGTATGCCAAAGCACCTGGGTATACATGCCCCCCTGGGAGGCATACTAATGGCGCACTATTGTATATACTAATGGCGCATCTGTGGTGCGCCATTAGTATACCAGATACTAATGGCGCACCTGTGGTGCGCCATTAGTAAAATATACTAATGGCGTGGCACTAATGGCGCACCACTAATGCGCCATTAATGGCCAAATTAGGTGCGCCATTAGTAGGCCTTTTCCTAGTAGTGAAAGGTTCCTAGTCTTGCCTCTAGGACTAGCTCAAGTGTTGTTGGTGATCAAGTTTTTCGGATCTTAGGAAATCCTTAGGTGTAACGTAGTCCTAAAACAACATTGAGATTGTGACATTGAAAGGAAGGTCATATTCAATTGACTCAATCTTGTCTGTTATGCATTTAGGTATTATCATCTATAATCAATTGTAATAATACGAAGTGTTAGCATGTGAATTTGCTCCTTAGATCATGAGAGTATCATAGTCACTTATTACCGTACGGTGGGCTTTGGGGTTGCTCAACGTCGCAAGTAACACGGTGATCATAATGACAACTTACAGGCATATATCGGAAAGTATGACAAGGGACTAGAAAGTTCAAGAGTGGGATTTGCTCCTCCCACGATGGAGAGATATTCTTAGGGCCCTTTGATACATCTCTAACATATCTATACTTTTTTATTTTTTTCACGCTATTATATTATCAATCCTGGATACTTTATATGCATTTTATGCAGTTTTATATCATTTTCGGGAAATAGCCTTTTAACCCAGTGCCTAGTGCCAGTTCATGTTTTCTGCTTGTTTTTGGATTTCTAGAAAATCAGAACCAAACAAAGTTCAAACACTACAGAACTTTTTGATGATTTTTCTAGATATAAGAGACCCTAGAAGCATTGGGAGGAGTCTAGACGACGAACGAGGAGACGGCAAGGCAACAGGGCGCACCCAGGGGGCACACCCTATTACATTGTGATCCCCACGAGGCTCCGTGTGACCTAATTCCACTTCCATAAATTCTCAAATATTGGGAAACCTCCAGAGAGCCAACCGAAACACTTTTTCTGCCGCCGCAAGCTTCTGTTCTTCTGTAGTCCCATCTGGAGTCCTTTTCCAGTACTCTGTCGGAGGGGGAATTCGATCACGGGGGCTTCTACATAATCCTTGCTGCCTTCTGATGATCCATGAGTAGTTCATCACAAACCTACGGGTCCATAGCTAGTAGCTAGATGGCTTCTTCTCTCTCTTTGATCTTCAATACAATGTTCTCCCTGATCTTCTTGGAGTTCTATCCGATATAATCTTCTTTTGCGGCGTGTTTCACTACTGTGGGATGCTGCTAACGCGACACTACAATTAGAGACCCTTCAACGAAACTATGCGCGATGCATTACTGGTGCGCGTCGGTCCTAAACAAACGGTTTTCACCCCTTTCCATGACCGCATTCGGAACCATCGCCAAGTGAGTTTGGGAGATAGGGGGTCCTTCCCACACTACCTAGAAACCGTTGGGGATATGCCCTCCTGGCACACACGCTCGGCAAAATGAGGTCGTGTGCGACCAGCGAGCACTCAAATATAGAAAGACGTACAGTAGTGCTCAAAAAATACAATTATATAGGTGAAATCATTTCTGATCGTAAGTACATCCCACACAGTCAGTCACCACTAAACGTTTTCGTTCGTATATACATCCCACACAGTCAGTACAAGGAAAACGTTTGCGCAAGGTGGCGTGACACAAACAGTTTTGAAGAGAATGTTGTGTGTGAGTGTTCATTGATCCAACATTCTTTATTCCTAGAAATTGTGTGCGTTGCCTGAGGTCATCGCCCACGGTGTTTTCTCATTAACCGTTTGCAATAGGAAAACCCAATTAGCAAGCTAATTGGCCAATTAGCGGGCTAATTGCCCTATTATTAATAATCCATTTACTAATCTACTTGACATTCATATTAAGCACATAATATATTCCATTTACATATTAAGGAAGCAGGATTTCATAATTGAAATACATCAGAGTACAACATGATATAGCTTCAGCACTCAGCTACCCCATTACACAACTGCAGCAGCAGCAAGTTTCACATGCAACATCTAGAACCTTTCAAAATTAGCATCATAGACAATACATAGAGAGATGCATATCATCTGGAAAACTGTTGAAGCAGAAGGCAAATATTGAGCCTTCATTCATGTTGAAGGTCTTTGCAACTTTAGGCCAGTGCCTATGGATGATTGACCGTCCATCCTTCGACCTCTTCAGGAACACTTCAATATTGAACCGTGGGTGTTGTATGAAAATTTTCCTCACCTCCTGACCACAGAGGTGGTTTGAGAGGTAATCATCAGTGAAGCCTGAAAACAAGGATGTGCATAAATATCTTCTCTATATTGGAAATGGGGCAAAGGAATACAAAAAGGCAAGGTATAATAGTTAGTACCATCTTGTAAACCTCAGTGCATCCCATTGTTTCCCTGCAATACATATAAGGTACTTAGTCATCAGGTTAAGTAAGGGTTCGCATGCTATCCGTAAAATATGTTGATGATAAATAAGCACATTGCAGATTCATCAGATTAATTCAAGCCACATGGAAAACCCATTTATCCAAACCAAGCATGATTAAGAACTAGGAAATATAGCACTTGTATATGTTTCTCATGTATTAAGTGTAGCCAAATTCGATTTATTCCTCACATGGTATACAATAACAGAATGCAGCCACAACAATTGAACATCGCATTGCATAATTGAACCAAGCAGTTAACTAAACACCACAACAAATGAACCTAACGTTAACTGAGCACCACATTGCACAATATAACATACTCCTAATAGAAGATTGGACAGTAAACCAAACCAAGCATGCTTAACAACTTGGAAATATAGCAATTGTATTTGTTTCTCATGTATTTAGTACAGCCAAATTTGATTTATTCCTCACATGGTATACAATAACAGAATGCAGCCACAACAATTGAACATCGCATTTGCAGAATTGAACCAAGCAGTTAACTAAACACCACAACAAGTGAACCAAGCCACAACAACACCAATTGAACAATATAACATACTCCTAATAGAAGATCAGACAGTTAACCAAACCAAGCATGTTTAACAACTTGGAAACATTACACCCTGAAGAATTGAACATCACATTTGCAGAATTGAACCAAACAGTTAATTGAACACCACATTGCACGACATATAGAACATATACACTATAGCAGAAGATTGCATGGTAAAAGTAGATATCACAATTCACTAGAATTTGTTAAGGAAAGGTAGTAGCTAGCAAACTGAACATGGGTCCTTATAGTGAGCTAATAAGACAAGCTACTCCGCATTGTCGGAGATATCGATGACGATTGGCTCCTTGGACATGGAAGAGGGCGAGTCCTCCGCATCGTGGGTGCCCTCGTTGTAGTGGTGAGTTGCCTGAGCCGCTCCGGGCAGCAACCTGCTGGCTCTCGAGATGAGGTAAGCACATGCACGCTGAGAAAACACCTCGTTGTCTTCGTCGAAGGCACCGACGGTGGCCTTGAGAAAACGCCATGAACTTTCATTTAAAGCAGGCAACCGTGTCGCGGCGTCGGCACACGAGGCGTGAATGGTGGCCTCGACGGTGAGGTGCCCCTCCAAGATCTGGGGGTCGGCACGAATGGCAGCCACCGCGACCTCATCCGCGCGTGCGGCCGCGATTTGCTTCTCCGCTGCCAAATGCTCCTTGAGGTCCTGGCTATACTTCATGCACCATGGCTTAGACCAGCGCTTATTTGGTGGAGGGGTCGGTGATTTGGGTGGAAGGTGTCGCGCTCGCGCCAGCGGTCGGGGCATGTGGGATGTGGAAGGAGGAGGAGGATGGGGGTCGGGTGTGGATTACGTGCCTGGATAGGCTAGGCCGAGCAACATGAAGGAGGGTCGCCGGCGAGGAGGCGGCGGCGCTGCAAGCAAGGAGTGAAGGTTTCAACTTGAAAAGGAAGGCGGAAAGAGGGGAAATGTGGCTGTTGGTAAGGGGGAGGGGCGGGGAGGTAGATATTTCTGCGGAAGCCGAAAATTTGGAATCGCTTCAGACAAAAGACTGGCACGCCATGTGTCATCAGACACGGTCCCTTATTCAGACACGGTCCGAAGATATTTTGTGTCGTATCTCACACGGTTGGTCATAATAAACTATGTGGGATCTACTTGATTTTTGGTCTTGATTTGAATTACATAATGGGGTCACAACGGCCATGGACGGTGTTTGAATTGCTAGACCTTTTATCTGCAGTGATCATAAAAGAATTGGAAATATTCAGGGTTCGTTTGGACATTTTTATGCATTAAGTGAGTTTTCAATGCATTTATGTGCATAATTGAAATTTGAACTACATGCACATGCTCCTGTGCATATAAATTCGTTGAAAACTGAAATCCTTGTCCTTGGGTGCAAGCTTAGGTCCCATGCAAGGAATGGGAATGAATTTCAAACACCATGGCACCGTTGATTGCCGATAAAACATTGAGATGTCTAGTTTTTAAATTCTAGTGAATCCAAAACTCGTCTAAAATACATGAAACTTGGCAAGCTATCATGGAAAGGCACCTGACATGCTATGGTATTTTTCGTGTCCATTTTGAGAGAAAGGTGCACTCGAATAATGACAGCCAACAAAGGCATTGTGAAAAATATTAGCTGCCACTTTAATATCTCAAACGTTTGTATAATTCAAACCGTGTGTGTTGGTTTAGCCATTCACCTGATGCCACGTGTCTTGGTTTTAATGGCTATAGGAGGTGCCGTGTGGATAGCTGCTTGACTGAATGGGAGGCGTGCGAGCGCAGTCCGGTGCGCAGGCTCACCGAGAAGCGTACAAGCAGTTCAACGCAGGATCTATGCATCTCTTCAACGCAAACGGTTCAGATTACGGTATTCAAATTAAAGCCAGACTTCGGCGCTAAGCCAAGAGACACTGCGATTTGTCAAAATATGCAGCTAAAAATCAATATCACTATCTATTTTTTGCAACTAAATTCAGTGATTAAGCATAGATTTCATTCATACTAGAGATTAAGCCGTCGTTCTCACCGGGAAGTGAGACAGCCTTGGACCGCCGCCCGCCTCGATCCCACTGGTCTATATTAATGGCGCAGCAGAGCAGCCGCACCCCGCCATCCTTGCCACACAAACAATTCCTCTCTCTCCGCCCGCATCATCGACACCGCTCTGAGTCCTCAAAGCCGTCAGTGTACGAGGATGCCGCCGAAGCGCCCCATCGGAGGGAGTGGTGACGCCGGGGCTGCTGAAGCACCGGAGCACGGTGTGAATACGGAGACAGAGGTTCCCGTCCCTGCCGACGAGGTGGAGAACGAGGCTACCAACAAGCGGACGCGGGTTGAGAAAGAACCGCAAGTGACTCAAGTAGGCCTAGACTTCATCAACAACCTCCCCGATGATATGTTGATAGTCATCATATCACTCCTCCCAATCAAAACTCGGGCGAGGACAGCCGCCGTTTCCCGGCGGTGGCGCACCCTATGGCTCCACACCCCTGTCGACCTCCTCCACGCCCACAAGCTCTACAATGGCTATCGCCAAAGCTTGCATGCGTTCTCCTAGATCCTCGGCAGTCACCATGGCCCAATCAAAGGCCTTATCGCGGGCAAGTTCCGTTCCAATGGCAAGGAGCAAGACAAGCTTGATGAGTGGTTCCGATCCTGCACCATAGATCAGCTCGAGAAGCTAAATTATAATGATGGGCATATGAGCTTGCTGCCAACGTCCGCGCTCTGCTTCACGCCCACGCTGCGCCTCGCCAAGTTCATGAACTGCCATCCCCCCTTATTGACGTGCCTGCTCTTTTTCTACCAAGACTGAAGCACCTCGAGCTTGTCACCGTCCGCATCCCAAAGGATGACATGGAGCGCCTGCTCCGCAGCTATACTGCACTCGAGTTCCTTCGTCTTCAGGCGATGAATTGATCGAGTACCTCGCACATCACCTCCAGGACTCTCCGCACTATTTATATGTGTTGCTGGTGCTGCAACGAGAGATCACAAAAGGTGTACCACAATATGGTCATCCAGGACACACCTTCACTTGAGAGATTACTTGTAGTTGATCAATAAGGTCCAACAAGAATCAATGTCATTTCTGCGCCGAAATTGAAAGTGGTGGGCTACTCGTCTGTCAAATACTATAACTTTCAGGTACAACAGTCGCCTTATATACCTCTCCTTGATATCAATGTTATTTCTAGTTTTGAAGATGTATGTTCGTCTGTCATCCAGCGAAGCTTCACCCAGACTCTGGGCACAGTGAAGGTCTTGGCACTAGAATCTGTCATCCCCAACCTGGACCAAGTTTTCAGTTGCCTGAGATGCTTTCCATGCCTGAAGAAGCTGTATATCGAGGTGATGTTCCTTTCCTGTTAAATGTTAACCATAAGGGAGTTCAATTTTTTGCACCTTTTCCCAAGTTTACAATGACTATATACTACGATTTCTAAAGGAATTTTGGAGGATTTTAGGACATACACCCCACCCCATATTTGTTGCTTCATTCATATGGTTACAATCGTCCATAAGCATTTCTCCTTTGGATTCATCTGTACTAGTTTTCATAGGGAATTTTTCATCCAATCCAACCTATTGTGAAGAAGGGTACATGTTTCTAGATTGTAATCAAATTAATGCCCATGTTAATCATGACAGATCAAAGATGGCAAGTTGGTGCATTTTACAAATCCTGCAAACCAAATGGGCGTGTAGCAGTGTTCAAAACTGCATGTAGGCACTAACATGTTCTCTTCCTTTGCAGTGCATATTAGGCCCGGTGGAAGATGTTGATAATGAAAATCACATTGAATGCCTGGATCTGCATCTCTCAAATATTACTTTGAACTCCTACCGAGGGACCCCACCGGAGATTACACTCGCCATGTTCTTTCTTGCCAGAGCAAAGGTGCTGAGGGTACTGAGGATGAATACGCATTTAATTAGGAAATAGCAATGGTATGATTATCAGAGGCGGCTGGTACTGTGGAATGAAGTGCCTCCAAAAATGCCAAACTTCGTATTGGAAGAGCATATGGTAAAGCCATTGGAAGTTATTGTGTCAAACCCATACATGACTTGTTAGCGGCTGATCCCTTTTAAAAATTTACGCAGTTTGTAATGTTTGCATTTGGGCGTTGTAATCTTAGAATTTGAACCTTGCAATATTTATGGTATTTGTTATATTAAACCGTTTCTGTTCTCTTGTGTGAATGCAAACAGTTCATCCAGATGAACCGCATGTCATACATCACACACACCTTGATCTGGCTGACCGTTTCTTTTGTGTTGCCTAATCACAAACAGTTCATCCGAGTGAACTGTATGTTGAACATTGCACACACCTTGATCTGGCTGACCGTTTATTTTGTGTTGCCTAATCACAGACAGCTCATTCAAGTGTACCGTATGCTATACATTGCACACACCTTCATCAGGCAGCCTGTTTCTTTTGTTCCGTCTCATCACATACGGCTCATTGGACTGAACCGTATGCCCTGGATCGCACACGCAACTAAAATCTGAACTGTGTTTGATGCATCCTCCATTGCAAACGTTTTGCACCTCTTTTGACGGTTTTTTACATCCCCGTTTGTGATTAATGCATCGCACACAGTTTTGTGAACGGGTCTCTGATTGTAGTGTCGCATCAGCAGCATCCTGCAGTAGTGCATTAATTGCAAACGATGTGCCAATAAAAACCTCCCCAATAATACAAACTATTTGCGATGGAAGGCTGTTCAACCAGTGCCGAGCTGGTCCCTTGAGTTTTAGCGGGAGGTATTTGATGGCATGAAGATCATCACCGCGGGCCATATGAATATGGAGAAGAAAGTCCTCAATCCATACCGCGAGATTTGTTGTTCCATCATATGATTCGATATTTACGGGTTTAAACCCTTCTGGGAATTCATGCTCCATTACTTCATCAGTGAAGCAGAGGGGGTGTGCGGCGCCTCTATAACGGGCCAGGTTGCGACGTAGTTCGGATGGAATCCATCTGCGGTTTTCGGCCCGGGCGTGATTATGCTTGTCATGTTTGGCTTGATAGCCATCGTCGCACGTCGGGGCACGCCCCCGTGATCCGTAGATCAATCTGGCTGGACCTTCCCTATTCTTCAGGTCCTGCCGCAGGTCATATGTCTATCCCCGAGTTGTTGTATCTCTGCCCTTACAATGAGATAGTATGGGCCGGTGTTCGGCTTGAGTTGTCGTTTTGTCCCGGCCACGTGGGGGTCAGTCAGCCGTATCACGTGCTGCTGGTACGGGCTCTAGTGCCTCGTCGTCTAATTGAGGTAGCAGTTTACGCTCTGGGTAACTTTTGGTTGGGTGCACGAGGCCGTATTCATCGGCTTCCAGGACATTAGTCCATCTTTCAGTGAGTAGATCTTGATCTGCCTGAAGCTGCTACTGTTTCTTTTTCAGGCTCCTTGCAGTGGCAATTAGCCGTTGCTTAAAGCGCTCCTGCTTGAGAGGTTCCTCTGGCACAATAAAGTCTTCGTCGCCGAGGCTCACCTCGTCCTCAGAGAGTGGAAGGTAACTACTATCCTCCGAGTCTTCGTTTGCGGCCTGTTCATCAGGGCTAACTTTCCCATCCTCCCGAGCGTCTTGTTCAGATTTTTGCTCGACGGGGTTTTCTTGGTCTTCGGCATCGTCCGGAGTATTGTTGTCTCTCATGCCGGTATTGCTGTCTTTACCGTGGCGTGGTTTAGTGCGTCGTCGTCGGTATTTTGGTTGTATCTCAGGAGGTTTATCCTCTACTGGATTTTTCTTGTTATCGCCGTCACCCTCTTTGCGTGTATCCACCAAGTATACGTCATACGAAGAGGTCGTCGTCCAGCGTCCGGTAAACAGCGGGTTTTGGGCCTGCTCTTCTCCGGCATCGTCGTCCATACCGTCGATGTCTTCGGAGCCGTAATTGAGCATGTCAGTTAAGTCCGCGACAGTGGCAATGAAATGGGTGGTGGGTGGGATGTAAAATTCCCTACTCTCAGCCCCTAGTCCGGGCTGGGCGTAGTTCAGACGTTGCTCCTCTATAATAACGAGGGATCGCATCAAGTCTAGAGCCTCGCTTAAAGGCGAGGTTTGTCCAGGGAGAAAAGAATTCACTGAGTACAACGGGAAGGGGATTCCTCAGCCGAGCTAACACGATGCTGACTCTGAGAGTTCGAAGCCAGTGTCCGGGGAAGAGTCCGGCTTTGTGATGGTTGCCAGCGACACTGCTTCCTCCGGCTCTCCCGTATTGGGCTTAGTGGCCACAGATAGTCTGACGGGTTTAGAAATCCTGTCTTCAGACCTGGCGACGCGCTCCGGCTCTAAGGCTAGAGTGGAGGTTGGGGTCATGAATCCTTGGAAGATTAAGTCTCCTCGGATGTCAGCGACATAATCCAAGTATCCAAAACTAATCTGGTGTCCTAGGGCATAGCTGTCGATCTGCTCTAGATGGCCAAGCGAGTTGGCCCGTAGTGCGAAGCTGCCGGATATGAAGATGTGGCCGGGAAGAAAAACCTCCCCCAGGGCAGCATCGTTGTGGATGATTGATGGAGGCATCGAACCTTTTGGCGGCGACACAGTGGAACTCTTAATGAAAGCACCAATGTCAGTGTCAAAACCAGCGGATCTCAGGTAGGGGGTCCCGAACTGTGCGTCTAAGGTCGATGGTAACAGGAGACAGGGGACACTGTAGCGACCAAACTTCAAACAGTCTGATCTCTGTGCTCAGGTGTCATCCCTGGATCAGTAATGCTAACACTATACAGTACTTGGAGGATTTATAACAGAGTAGCAATCACACACTTATTACATTGAGTGTTTCAATAGAGAACTTATTACAATAAATATGTCTTAAGGCCATCTAATAACTATAGCAGCAGAAGGCTTGGAAGATAAGTGAGTCCATCAACTCCAACGGCATCACTGAGTATAGAACCACGACCTAAAACTCCTTAATCGTTGTTTGAAAAGTCGGCAACATTAACGTTGCAGCCCGAAACGGGTCAGCACATGGAATATGCTGGCAAAGTAACACATAGAGAGTAATGGAATGAAATAGCTATACTATATGCATATTTGGCTGGTGGAAAGCTCTATGGTTACAGTTTTGCGAAAAGCCAATTTTTCCCTATTACAAAGGAATACATTTTATTTAACTATCATGGTAGTTGTTAAACATTGAGAATGGTTGACAACATTCTCAATCCCAATTAAGCATCATCATTAAACAAAACCCAACAAAATTAATTTTTAGAGTAACATGTTGAGATTCACATGATAATCCAAGTACTAGATACTCAAGCTGTCCATAACCGGGGACACGGCTAACCATGATTAGTTTATACACTCTGCAGAGGTTTGCGCACTTTTCCCCACAAGACTCGATCGCCTCCGTTTGGTTTCTCTCACTACATGGTGTTTGAGAAACGGATGACCGTGACATAGTCTTTCAGAAGCGCTAGCACCTTACGATGGATAGACCGTTACACCTACTTTCCCCTACATCTGCTAGTCTACCCTGTAAGAGTTCGCATGACTTAATCAACTATGCTAGAGCCCATAATAGCTTGTGGCTGCACACAGAAGTTTCTAATATGAAAAATCTCATGATCCCTTTGGGCCTGGGTAGCGGTCCATAAAGAAAAACAGGCAATGCTGGAATACCCAGGTACCTCAATCCACCCAGATGTGTGTTTAAGTTGCCACCTTAGATAAACCATTAATTAACAAACTCACATCTGTCATCGAATTCACTCACCCAATCCACGTCTACTAGCATAGCATGGCATAATAGGCAAACGTAGAAGTAACTCCCAAAGGTTTGATAATACAACAAGTAATAGGTACTACCTCAACTACTTCCCATCCCACAATTTAATTAGATCCTAATCATGCAATGTTTGAGGATTGATCTAATGCAATAAAACTGGGTAGTAGGAGGTATGATCAAAGTGTTACTTGCCTTGCTGATGATCCGCGAAACCTAGAGATTCGAAGTAACAGGCGGCGCACTCCGGGTATTCTATCACAGACAAACAAACAAGCATACAATAAGTATTCATCTAATGAATGGGTAAAACTCAAATAAGAGATCTAACCAGAAGGTTCAACTTAAGAACTCCGGTTTGCAAAAAGAATCAAATCAAACGAAGCAACGAAAGTCAAACGGCAAAAGAAACAAGCTTCGTTTACTATTCTGGATCTAGGGCAATTTTTACATTGGCAAAAACTTGTTTAAGTTGGTTAAACGGATAGAGGGTTTCGAGACGAAACTCCAGGCGCTTGAATCGCCTGATTCCTATAAACGAGCGAAAAGTTATACTAAAACAAAAATCGGATCAGGAATCGCGATCAGAAAAATCGCAGATTTAATCCGAGAAAAAGAAAAACGACGAACGTTCGCTAAATAAATAAACCAGAAAAACCGATCTATTTAAGAAAACCGAAACTAAAAAAACCGCGACTTTTTTTCTTCTTTTTAAAGAAAAAAATGGCGCGCGGATCGAGGCAACATCGGGAGGCGGGTCGGCGGCGGCGACTGCGGGCGCGCGAATCGAGGCGCGGCTAGGGTTAGGGTTGGCGGCGGCTCTGGTGGGCTGGGGCGGCTCGGGCGGCGGCTATTTAGAGGCTGCCCCCGGGCGGAGTCCCGCTCGGGTACGGCCCAAAGTCGGTTCACGTTTTTTTAATTATTCTGCGCAGAAAAACAAATAAAAGAAATACTAAACAGACTCCAAAAATCCCGAAATAAATTTTCCCGGGCTTCTAAAATCAAGCCTCACATGGTGAACATTTATTTGGGGCCTAAATGCAATTTTGAAAAACGCACATTTTTCCTAAATTCAAATAAAATACCGAAAAACTCCGAAATAAAATCTTATTTGATATTATTATTAAATCCTCAATATTTCTTTATTTTGGGAAAGTCATTTTATTCCCTCTCTCAGATTTTTGTAATAGAAATAATTGATGATAAAATAATTAAAATCAAATGATCCTATTCGCAAAATTTGAGAAAACTCAAATATGAAAATAACAAAATCCCCAACTCTCTCTGTGGGTCCTTGAGTTGCGTGGAATTTCTAGGATCAAAACCAAAAGCAAATAAATTATGATATGCAATGATGGTCTAATGTATAAGATTCCAAATTAAAAATTTGGGATGTTACAAACAACCCCCCTTAAGATGAATCTTGCCCTCGAGATTCGGGTTGGCTAGAAAATAGGTGAGGGTGGTCCTTGAGCAAATCTTCCGCTCGCTCCCAGGTGGCTTCATCCTCCGTATGGTGTCTCCACTGAACCTTACAGAACTTGATAACCTTGCTGCGGGTGACTCGACTGGCATACTCTAGAATCTTAACTGGTTTCTCCTCATAGGTCAAATCGTTATCCAACTGAATTGCTTCCAATGGCAATGTGTCTCTCAAGGGTATGTCAGCCATCTCCGCGTGGCACTTCTTCAACTGAGAAACGTGGAACACATCATGAACTCCTGACAATCCTTTGGGCAATTCCAACTTGTAGGCCACTTCTCCCATACATTCCAATACTCGGTATGGTCCTACAAATCGTGGCACTAAATTTCCTTTAACACCAAAGCGCTTTGTTACCCGAAGTGGGGATACTCGAAGATAAGCTCTATCTCCAACTTCGTAAACTGTCTCCTTGCGTTTAGAATCTGCATAACTCTTCTGTCTGGACTGGGCTATCTTGAGCCTATCGCGAATCAATTTCACCTTCTGTTCAGACTCCTTAATCAAGTCAGGTCCAAACAACTGGCGGTTTCCAACTTCATCCCACGTCAACGGTGTCCTGCACCTCCTAATGTACAAGGCTTCGAAAGGGGTCATCTTTAAACTGGATTGATAACTGTTGTTGTAAGAGAACTCTGCATACGGCAAATTCTCGTCCCAACTAGATCCATAATCTAGCGCACAAGCTCTCAGCATGTCCTCCAAAATCTGATTGACTCTCTCGGTCTGTCCATCTGTCTATGGATGAAAAGTTGTGCTGAACTCTAGCCTGGTACCCAAAGTTTCGTGCAACTGATTCCAGAACTTTGAGGTAAACTGGGTTCCTCTATCTGATACTATACTCCTCGGAACTCCATGTAAGCATACAATCCTGGTCATGTATATCTTTGCCAACTTAGCACTGGTGTAAGTGGTCTTTACCGGGATGAGATGAGCTACTTTTGTCAACCGATCGACTACAACCCAAATCGAGTCATAGCCTGAACCAGTCCTGGGTAATCCCGTGATAAAATCCATGCCTAACTTATCCCACTTCCATTCGGGTATCGGCACTGGTTGTAGCAATCCTGATGGCTTTTGATGCTCTGCATTTACTCTCTGACATACATCACAAACTGCTACATACTCCGCAATATCTTTCTTCATTCCAGTCCACCAGAAAATATTCTTCAAATCCAAATACATCTTGATATTTCCTGGGCGAATCGAATATGGTGAGTCGTGTGCCTCTTGCAGAATCAACTTCCTGATTTTCGGGTCATTGGGCACATAAACACGGTCTTCAAACCATAGGGTGTCGTGCTAATCCTCACAAAATCCATTAGACTTTCCTTCGCTCATTTTCTCCTTGATAGAGGCAATCTCGTCAGTCTTCTGAGCTTCTCTGATTCTATCCATCAAAGTTGACTGAATCTCCAATGCTGCTACATAGCCTCTCGAAACTATTTCCAAACATAGTTCACGAAGATTTTCGGCTAACTCCCTTGGTATTTCTCCCGTCATTAGTGTATTGACATGGCTTTTGTGACTCAATGCATCAGCTACTACATTAGCCTTTCCGGGATGGTAATGCAATCTCATATCATAATCCTTGATGAGCTCCAACCATCTCCTTTGTCTGAGGTTCAACTCCTTCTACGTGAAAATGTACTTCAAACTCTTGTGATCCGTGTACACCTCACAATGATTTCCAATGAGGAAATGTCTCCAAGTCTTTAGTGCATGCACTACGGCTGCTAACTCCAAATCATGCGTAGCATAATTCAACTCATGAGGTTTCAGTTGTCTTAAGGCATATGAAACAACTCTCCCTTCCTGCATAACCACTGCTCCAAGTCCTCGACGTGAAGCGTCGCAGTACACCTCATAATCCTTGGTCTGGTCTGGCAAAATCAACACTGGTGAAGTAACCAAGCGTTTCTTCAACTCCTGGAAACTAGCCTCACACTCCTCGGTCCATGTGAACTTGGTATCCTTTTTCAACAACTCCGTCATAGGCTTTGCAATCTTTGAGAAATTCTCAATGAATCTCCGGTAGTATCCTGCGAGTCCAAGGAAACTCCGGATCTCTCCAACTGTGGTTGGTGCTTCCCACTTGGTCACGGTATCAACTTTAGTGGGATCTACCGATATACCTTCTCCGGATATAACGTGTCCGAGGAATCCTACTTCCTTCAACCAAAACTCACATTTGCTGAACTTGGCATACAACTGATGTTCTCTGAGCTTCTCAAGTACCAATCGCAAATGCTCCTTATGCTCCTCTTCACTTTTTGAGTAAACCAGAATATCATCAATGAACACCATGACGAACTTATCCAAGAACTCCATAAACACTTTGTTCATCATGTTCATAAAATAGGCAGGTGTGTTAGTCATACCAAATGACATAAGAGTATACTCGTACAGCCCATACCTGGTGGTAAAAGCTGTCTTAGGTATATCTTGTTCTCGAATCTTCAACTAGTGGTATCCTGATCGCAGATCGATCTTGGAAAATACCTTAGCTCCTTGCAATCGATCAAACAGATCATTGATCATTGGTAGTGGGTACTTGTTCTTGATGGTTACTTCATTCAATCCTCGATAATCAACAACCATCCTTAACGATCCATCCCTTTTCTCCACTAGAAGTACTGGTGATCCCCAAGGCGGCGAACTTGGGCGAATGTAACCTTTATCCAGTAACTCCTTAATCTGCTTCTTAATCTCCGCCAAATCCTTTGCAGGCATCCTGTATGGTCTCTTTGATATTGGCCCTATGCCTGGCAATAGCTCAATCAAAAACTCAATATCTCTATCTGGTGGCATGCCTGGCAACTCTTCTGGAAATACTTCAGGGAAATCCCATACCACTGGTACCTCCTCCTGCACAACTCCTGTTAAACAATTTACTTGAGTCCCTTTTGGCACATGTCGGGATACATACTTGATCCTTCTCCCTTCTGGGGTAGTAAGCAAAATTGTCTTACTGGCGCAATCAATGTTTCCTTCGTACATCAACAGCCAATCCATACCCAGAATTACATCCAATCCTTGTGATTCCAAAATGATTAAATCCGAGGGAAACACATGCCTACCTATACTCAATGGCACTTGAAAACATCCTTGACTGGCCATATACTCAGCTCCTGGTGAGCTTACTAGCATAGGTGTTCTAAGAACCTTAGTGGGCAGGTTATACTTATCCACAAATCCCCTTGATATGTATGAATGCGATGCACCAGTATCAAAAAGAACGAGTGCAGTAAATGACTTAACCAAAAACTTACTGATTACTGCATCCGGTTGCTCTTCAACCTCCTCCACGTTAACGTGGTTCACCTGTCCCCTATTGAAAGGGTTCGGCTTCTTCCCAGAGCTTCCATTGCCATTCTGGCCTTCAGGACATTCATTGGCATAATGTCCGGTCTTCTGGCACTTAAAGCAAGTGACTTGGCTCAGGTCCTTCTTGGCTGGGGTTGATGGGTTGGTACGGTTCTAGCCATTGCTTCCTCCATTGCCATTACCATTCTTGGTGCCGTTGTGATTGTGTGAGCTACCTCCTCCATGGGTATGCTGAAAATGTCCTCCCGATTTAGGGGTAAAACGTGGCTTCTGCTGGGCTCCAGAATTGTACTTCCCTTGTCCATACTTCTTCTTGCGGTTCTCAATTTGTTGTTGCTTGCCTTCAATCATAAGAGCATGGTCTACCAACTCCTGGTAGTTGTTGAAGGTTCCTATCATCAACTGCATGCTCAACTCATCATTCAGTCCTTCCAGAAACTTCTCCTGCTTAGCTGCATCCATAGCAACGTCATCTGGGGCATAACGTGCTAATTTACTAAAGTCCTCCACATACTGGCTAACTGCCCGTCCTCCTTGGCGCAAGTTGCGAAACTCACGCTTCTTCATGGCCATAGCTCCTGCTGAAACATGGGCAGTTCGAAAAGCCTACTAAAACGGGTCCCAAGTGACAGTGTCGACAGGGAAAGTGCCTGTGAAATTCTCCCACCATGATGCTTCGGGTCCTTCAAGCTGATGTGCGGCAAACTTCACCTTCTCCACATCTGTGCATCCTGCTGTGGTCAACTCTCTAGCTGTCTTGCGGAGCCAATCATCTGCTACTATCGGCTCGGTGCTACTGGAAAATACCGGCGGATTCAGCATAAGAAAACGGGCTAAGTGATCAACAGGTGGTGATGGTGGTGGTGGGTTGTTGTTGTTCCCCTGATTTTGATTCTGGACTAGCAACTGCATCAATGTGTTCTGCTGCTAGATCAATTGGGTGAGCTCCGGTGGAAAGGTAAATACGGGGTCATGTCTCGGAGGCATCTGAGGGTTTAGAAAAGATGAGAGTTTAGAATAGAGGAGGTCTAAAGAGAAAACACTACCCATATGCACATGAGGCAAAAGCAAACAATTCACTTCATTCATTCAAACAAGGGCATGCAATCGATCTAACTGTCGCAAAAGTGCTTGGACTACTGTATTTACATGGTGGACTACTACTACTGATGAGGTGGTCTACTAGAAATATTCTTCGGTCGCAGACTCCATGATATCTGCTCTGGCTTCATCAACATAGTCATCATCGCTGTCATCTGGGTCCGAGTCGGTGTCGTCGATGATGATGTAGTCTTCCGGGCGAATCTCCTTGGGTTCTTCGTCTTCATCTACTGGTGTAGGGCCTCCCATAAATATCCCGATCTTCTTGATCAG
Organism: Triticum urartu; assembly: GCF_056163025.1. NCBI lineage: Eukaryota > Viridiplantae > Streptophyta > Magnoliopsida > Poales > Poaceae > Triticum > Triticum urartu. Next base: position 56,102,018 of record NC_141875.1, on the reverse strand, counting down.
ATCGTCATTCTTCTCCACCAATACTTCAATTTACTCTTCATAATCTTCACGTGTAGCCTTAAGTTCTTCCTCCAGTTCCTTGATTCTTGTCCTTGCCTTCTTCAGGTCTATCATGTCGGCGCACATCTGGTTCTCCTATCGTCGAATGTGCTGGTTTAACTCCTGGTTAAAAGCTGCAACTGATCTATCCTTCCTGCAACTGATCGGCACCCACAAATCTGGTAGATAGTATCCTTGAGATCATTGCGGTAGAATTTTCCAATGCGTCCCATGGCGATATGAGCTGCCATGCTCTTTCCTAGACTCCAAGTTGGTGCATCAAAAGAAAACTCTATGGGCTCAGTGACTGGCATGAACGTCCTTCCTGGAACTTAAACTTGAATCATCCAGCGCTCTTCTTCAGGTAAAGTGGCGTTGTAGGTTCCGGTGAAGCTTGGTACTCCTATGTTCAGGTATCTAGTGACTTCCTTCAAGTGACGTCCAAAGGGTGTATCGTCATCCGGTTGCGTGAACTTGTTCCTTGCATCCGCCATCCTAAAGAGTAGAAAAGATGAGAGGTCGGAAGAGAAGAGAGTGAATAGTGATCTAGGTCTTTAGCGTAGTGGTCGTGTCCTACAGTCAGCGTGTGCTTTGATACCATCTCTGTAGCGACCAGACCTCAAACAGTCTGATCTCTATGCTCAGGTGTCATCCCTGGATCAGTAATGCTGACACCACACAGTACTTGGAGGATTTATAACAGAGTAGCAATCACACACTTATTACATCGAGTGTCCCAATAGAGAATTTATTACAATAAATATGGCTTAAGGCCATCTAATAACTATAACAGCGGAAGGCTTGGAAGATAAGTGAGTCCATCAACTCCAACGGCATCACTGAGTATAGAACCATGACCTAAAACTCCTTAATCATCGTCTGAAAAGTCTGCAACATTAACGTTGCAGCCCGAAAAGGGTCAGCACATGGAATATGCTGGCAAAGTAACACATAGAGAGTAATGGAATGATACAACTATACTATATGCATATTTGGCTGGTGGAAAGCTCTACGGTTACAGTTTTGCGAAAAGCCAATTTTTCCCTACTGCAAAGGAATAAATTTTATTTAACTATCATGGTAGTTGTTAAACATTGAGAACGGTTGACAGCATTTTCAATCCCAATTAAGCATCATCATTAAACAAAACCCAACAAAATTAATTTTTAGAGTAACATGTTGAGATTCACATGATAATCCAAGTACTAGATACTCAAGCTGTCCATAACTGGGCACACGGCTAACCATGATTAGTTTATACACTCTGCAGAGGTTTGCGCACTTTTCCCCAGAAGACTCGATCGCCTCCGTTTGGTTTCTCGCACTACATGGTGTTTGAGAAACGGATGACCGTGACATAGTCTTTCAGAAGCGCTAGCACCTTACGATGGATAGACCGTTACACCTACTTTCCCCTACATCTGCTAGTCTACCCTGTAAGAGTTCGCACGACTTAATCAACTATGCTAGAGCCCATAATAGCTTGTGGCTGCACACGGAAGTTTCTAGTATGAAAAATCTCATGATCCCTTTGGGTCTAGGTGGCGGTCCATAAAGAAAACCAGGCAATCCTGGAATACCCAGGTACCTCAATCCACCCAGATGTGTGTTTAAGTTGCCACCTTAGATAAACCATTAATTAACAAACTCACATCTGTCATCGAATTGACTCACCCAATCCACGTCTACTAGCATAGCATGGCATAATAGGCAAACGTAGAAGTAACTCCCAAAGGTTTGATAATACAACAAGTAATAGGTACTACCTCAACTACTTCCCATCCCACAATTTAATTAGATCCTAATCATGCAATGTTTGAGGATTGATCTAATGCAATAAAACTGGGTAGTAGGAGGTATGATCAAAGTGTTACTTGCCTTGCTGATGATCCGCGAAACCTAGAGATTCGAAGTAACGGGCGGCGCACTCCGGGTATTCTATCGCAGACAAACAAACAAGCATACAATAAGTATTCATCTAATGCATGGGTAAAACTCAAATAAGAGATCTAACCAGAAGGTTCAACTTAAGAACTCCGGTTTGCAAAAAGAATCAAATCAAACGAAGCAACGAAAGTCAAACGGCAAAAGAAATATGCTTCGTTTACTATTCTGGATCTAGGGCAATTTTTACAGTTGCAAAAACTTTTTTAAGTTGGTTAAACGGATAGAGGGTTTCGAGACAAAACTCCAGGCGCTTGAATCGTCTGATTCCGATAAATGAGCGAAAAGTTATACTAAAACAAAAATCGGATCAGGAATCACGATCAGAAAAATCGCGGATTTAATCCGAGAAAAAGAAAAATGACGAACGTTCGCTAGAACGAACGAATGGACGAACGCTCGCTAAATAAATAAACCGGAAAAACCGATCTATTTAAAAAAACAGAAACTAAAAAAACCACGACTTTTTTTATATGAAAAAACGGCGTGCGGAACGAGGCAACCTCGGGAGGCGGGTCGGCGGCGGTGTCGGCGGGCGCGCGGATCGAGGCACGGGTAGGGTTAGGGTTGGCGGCGGCTCTGGTGGGCTGGGGCGGCTCGGGCGGCGGCTATTTAAAGGCTGCCACCGGGCGGAGTCCGGCTCTGGTACGGCCCAAAGTCGGTTCGCGTTTTTTTAATTACTCCATGCAGAAAAACAAATAAAAGAAATACTAAACGGACTCCAAAAATCTTGAAATTTCCCGGGCTTCTAAAATCAAGCCGCACAAGGTGAACATTTATTCAGGGCCTAAATGCAATTTTGAAAAACGCACATTTTTCCTAAATTCAAATAAAATACCGAAAAACTCAGAAATAAAATCTTATTTGATTTTATTATTAAATCCTCAATATTTCTTTATTTTGGGAAAGTCATTTTATTCCCTCTCTCATATTTTTGTAATAGAAATAATTGATGATAAAATAATTAAAATCAAATGATCCTATTCGCAAAATTTGAGAAAACTCAAATATGAAAATAACGAAATCCCCAACTCTCTCCGTGGGTCCTTGAGTTGCGTGGAATTTCTAGGATCAAAACCAAAAGCAAATAAATTATGATATGCAATGATGGTCTAATGTATAACATTCCAAATTGAAAATTTGGGATGTTACACACACGGTGTTTACCCAGGTGCTACCTCTTGAGCACTGCGTTGGTTTTCCCTTGAAGAGGAAAGGGTGATGCAGCAAAGTAGCGTATGTATTTCCCTCAGTTTTTGAGAACTAAGGTATCAATCCAGCAGGAGACTACACGCAAGTCCCTCGTACCTACACAAACAAATAAGAACCTCGCAACCAACGCGATAAAGGGGTTGTTAATCCCTTCATGGTCACTTACGAGAGTGAGATCCGATAGAGATAATAATAATATAAATATTTTTGGTATTTTTATGATGTAGATTGAAAGTAAATATTGCAAAACAAAATAGATTGGAAACTTATATGATAAAAGATAGACCCGGGGGCCATAGGTTTCACTAGTGTCTTCTCTCAAGATAGCATAAGTATTACGGTGGGTGAACAAATTACTGTCGAGCAATTGATAGAAAAGTGAATAATTATGAGAATATCTAGGCATGATCATGTATATAGGCATCACGTCCGTGACAAGTAGACCGAAATGATTCTGCATCTACTACTATTACTCCACACATCGACCGCTATCCAGCATGCATCTAGAGTCTTAAGTTCATAAGAACAGAGTAATGCATTAGGCAAGATGACATGATGTAGAGGGATAAACTCAAGCAATATGATATAAACCCCATCTTTTTATCCTCGATGGCAACAATACAATACATGCCTTGCTGCCCTGCTGTCATTGGGAAAGGACACCGCAAGATTGAACCCAAAGCTAAGCACTTCTCCCATTGCAAGAAAGATTGTCGGTGTCAAAACCGGCGGATCTCGGGTAGGGGGTCCCGAACTGTGCGTCTAGGATCGATGGTAACAGGTGTTTACCCAGGTTCGGGCCCTCTCTATGGAGGTAATACCATACGTCCTGCTTGATTGATCTTGATGAATATGGATGTTACAAGAGTTGATCTACCACGAGATCGTAGTGGCTAAACCTAGAAGTCTAACATGTATGACTATGGTAAGGAGTATATCCTTTCCGGACTAACCCCTCCGGTTTATATAGACACCGGGGGGGGATCTAGGATTTACATAGAGTCAGTTACATAAGAAGGAATCTTCATAGTCGGTCGCCAAGCTTGTCTTCCACGCCAAGGAGAGTCCAATCCGGACACAGGTACAGTCTTCGGTCTTCATGTCTTCACAGCCCATCAGTCTGGCCCATGGATAACAGGACGGACGCCCGAGGATCCCTTAGTCCAGGACTTCCTCAGTAGCCCCTGAACCTGGCTTCAATGACGTGGAGTCCGGCGCGCAGATTGTCTTCGGTATTGCAAGACGGGTTCCCTTCTATCCGAACTTCAAGATGGTCTTCGGATGAGATGATAGTATCCGGACCTATCACACACACACACCATACATAACCGCAGAGAGAATATATTTTTACACGAGTCTAATCTGCTAACAGCTTTTTACAACATGACATCACGTCTGTCCGGTCACAATTCCAAACCGCTTTCATGCTTCAATGCCCCACGTCCCAAGACACGGTTACCATTGGCACGTCTTGTCAAAGCAGAGATCGTGTCCCCTTATCGCGAGACTCTCATCAATGCGGGCATGTGTAACCCAATCGTGCCATTTATATAGCCCTTGGGAATAGGTGAATCTTAAGGCGAGTGAGGAGGCATTTAATATTCGTTGCCTTTATAAGGGGATAAGGATTCCCTCTTCCTCTCTCACACCCTCTCTTTGTCTCCGCCTCTCCAATCTCGAGCTCCAGCGCCCAAGTTGTCATCTCCTTTCCACTCAAGCAACCATGTCCGGATCCGGAGGTCAAGGCAAGTGGATGGTCTCCTCCGTCAAGGAGGAGAACATTACGGAGCTTCAGGCGGCTGGATACTTGGCGAAGGAGATCACTCACCGCCTACCGACCGAGGGACAAGTCGTCCCCATGCTGAAGCCCACCGAGAGGGTAGTGTTCCTCCCCCATTTCTTCCGCAGGCTAGGGTTTCCACTCCACCCTTTCGTCTGTGGGCTGATGTATTATTACGGGATAAATTTCCATGACCTGTCTCCCAATTCCTTCCTCAACATATCGGCGTTTATCATCGTGTGTGAGGCCTTCCTCCGCATCCAACCGCACTTCGGGTTGTGGCTCAAAGTATTTAACATGAAGCCGAAGGTGGCGGATGGCCAGCATGCAGAGTGCGGAGGAGCTATGGTGAGCAAGCTGTCCAACGTCTCCTGGCCCAAAGGTACTTTTGTGGACACAGTAAAGGAGTGGCAGAAGCAGTGGTTCTACATCACAGAACCTCGCGGCACCACCTGGGCCGCAGCTGCCGAATTCTGCTCCGGCGCTCCCATGCGACTCACCTCCTGGGTCGAGAAGTGTCCAGACTAGGGTTCCCCCGACGAGGTGATAGCACTGTAGACGCGCATTCAAGGCATGGTAACCAAGAACGTCAAGCTCATTGATGTGATCCAGGTGATGCTGGTTCGCCGGATCCTTCCGTGCCAGCGCCGAAGCCGTCCTATGTGGGAGTTCAACTCGAAGAAGCACCAGACCCTGGTGAGGCTCTTCTAGAATACTCATGATGGTACATGGAAGTTGCTCTTTAAGAGCAACGAGAAACTGCCGGCCGCAGATTCAGATCGCGGGCACAACGCTAAACACCTCGCTAGTGAGGTATGTCTTTTTTGATGCATTATCCACTTGTTTTGTTTCAAGGATGATGCCTGAGCTTTTATTGTTGCTTTTTCAGGACTGGATGGAGAGGGCGAAGCAGATCCAGTGTACGGCTCCGCTGCCTGAAGAACCGGCAATCCCGCGTCTAGCGAAGATGCTGGTGCCGGCGCCTTATAAGGCGCCGGAGAAGAAGGCCAAGAAGAAGGCCAAGGGGGCCAAGAGTGGCCCTCGTCGCAAGGGCACTTCGGACGTGACGTCCGAAGACGACGAAGCTCGTTCCTCTGGCCCCGAGGACAACGGCGAGGAAGAGGAGGAGGAGGAGGAAAACAACCCTCCCCATAAGGAGAGGAAGAAGAAGAGGGCGGCTTCGGCGCATCCGGAGGTGGAAGCGCCCAAGAAGGGGAAGGGCGTCCTAGCGGTCAACACCGCGTGGGACATTGACAGCAGTCCGGAACGATGCCCCCGTACTAAGCCCCAGGCCGCATCGTAAGTGACACGGCTCGCTCATGCATGCATTCAGCCCTTTCTCTTCATTATCTTGACATAGTTAATTGTACCATTGCAGTCCGGCCCGTGACCTTATCCAGCGATCCTCATCTAGATGTTCGTTGGCTCCGTCGGAGATGGCGAGCATGTCACCACCGCCTGCTTATTCCCCCGGGGCTAGGGACGACACTGAAGTGTTATCCCGGAGGACCGTTCTGAACCGGGGAGGAGTCCAGGATGCTGTCCAGGAGGCGCCACAAGGCGAGACCTCCATTGCCAGACACATGGAGGAGCCGATCCCCATGGAGACTGGCGAAGAGGGCTGCATCCAGTTCAGCCCTCAGCTGAATACAATTCTGAAGGCCCATATGGCTCCGGAGTCGGGCGAGCAGCCCCCTTTGAAGGAGGGGGGTGCGCCGCTTCCACTGGTGGCCCTTGTCCATCCAGGGGCGCCGGATAACCTGATGGAGGCGCTTCGAGGCATGTCCGTCGTGGACGAGCACTGTGTTCTTATGGGTGCGGTGATCGAGAAGATTCAGTCCGCCAAGAGTGGACTGAATGAAGCCTGCAGCAGCCTGTTGACAAGTTTCGAGGTAAGAAAGATGAAAACCCCGTGTAGCCAGTAGCCCCTGAGACATTGTCCGGTGTTTGGCAAGAAGAACCAGACAGAGGATCAATCTTTTGTTATAGGAGACTAACGTAATATGTATGAGTAAGCAGGCGTCGTTGTTGGCCGCGACCTCGCCTGCTGCCAACGTCTCTGAACTGAGGCAGAGGCTGGAGCGAACCGAGAACGAGCTCGGCGAGGTTAAGGTTCGGCTCCAGGAGAAGCAAGGTGAGTGACGACTTGCTGTGTGTTCGAAAAGGATAGGCGTTGTATATTGACCGCGGTGTCGTAATATGTGCAGGAGCCGCGACCGAGGTCGAGGCCCTGAAGAAGGCCCTGGGCGAGGCCGAGGAGTAGGTTGTCCGGCAGCAAGCCGCCCACAAGAAGTCCAAGGCCCGGGTCAAAGAAGTCTAGTAGGAGCTCCAGGATGCGGTGAAAAAATGCGAGGCCTTGGAGCATGATGCGTCGGTTCAAGGGGCCGAACTCGCCAAGGCTCGTCAGAACACAGAGATTGCACGGTATGAGGCCCAGGCTGCCCTCTAGGAGATCTAGGAGGCCAAGAAGATCACGACGGGTAAGGCATTTAAGATCCAAAGCAAGTATGCGGAGAAGCAATTCCTTTTACTAACCCGGGTTCGGAGTTCCCCAGGAGCTTTTGCGGATTTACCACGCAGTGTATCAGACGCTGCGGAGTTCTATCAAGCCGAAGGAGGGGGTTCTACGGAGAAGCTATTCTGGTTGCAGTATGCGGCAACAGAGCATCCCGTGTCCTTCACCGATCAGCTGAAACAGCTGGTGGAGCTACATAGGGTGGCCAAACTAGCCATGAAGGATTTGATAATCCAGCTATGGCCAACCAAACCTATGCCAAGCAGCTACTTCGGACTCGTGAGGCGGATGGTGAACACATGTCCTCGGCTGAACGTCGTCAAGCGCTCGGGCTGCATTGAAGGTGCACTCATGGCCTTTGCCCGTTGCAAGATGTGGTGGGCGAAGATGGACGCCGTCGAGGTGACCAGAGGGCCACCGGAGGGCAAGGAGCACCGCACACCCAAACGGTATTTTGCAGATGTCCTGGAGGGGCCTCGCCTTGTGGCAGCATAATGTTCGCAGGACGTTGTATTTGAATAAATGTATTCATGTTGCCTTTGCGTTGTATTATAAAAACAAAGCCTGTTTTGTGATGTAATTTTGTTATGCTTTAATTGTGTCCTCCTGTGCGGCTGTGTTGTATGTAATCTGAGGGTTGGCCAGCCATTGGCTTCTGCCCTCACGTAGGTAGTCCAGAGGTGTTCGGGATGGAATCTAAACAATCTTGATCCAATTATATGGTCCTTGAAGGAGTTTTTTAGCACAACAGACAAGGCAATCAGCCTATACGGCTTAAACACCCTCACTTAGCCATAGGAGTTTTATAATAAAGCATGGGCGCAGCCCCTGGTTCAAGCCAGGGTGCTGTCAGCATGTGATCGGGAAGTGCCGATCTTTCGCATAATGCGGAAAAAATCTCCAACGATTTGTAACCCTCGAACAGCTGACTGGCTTTCGCCATATCATGACAGTCAGTTTTCGGCTTTCTCTACTTAGGTGCTCATCTGGTCAAGGCCAGGGCACAATCGCAGTAGTTCTCCCTTTACTACCCTAGCCGATTTAGCGGAATGTAGGGTAGCAAGCACAGGAGCCGGGCAACCCAACTATTGACCAACGACATGATTCGGAGCCAATGCATATAATGCTAAATTCAGGGTGCTGAACTTATCTTTAAGGATTGTTCGGGCTTTGTTGCCGTATCGCGGGGCGATGGGGAGCCCCTTGCAAATATGAAACATACCAGAGTGTATGGTTGCTAGAAAATAAGAAATTTAAAGGAAAACAGTGGGAGAATAGAGATAGGATCTGGGGCCCTTGAACTTGAATCATGAACTGTTTCCATTATAGTTGGGTTAATGCGTCCAAGCACATTGGTACAAAATAATGCAATAAGCAAACGGCTATTTGACATGCCACAACCAGAGGCGAGCTGCGTGTGGGTCCCGAGAACGGTTAGAGTAATCGTTGGATTGGCCTCTAGGGCTGCTCCTGTGCGTCGGTGCTCCATGTCGATCCGGTGTATTTGTCCTTTGACAGGACCATAAATCAGGCCGTCGAAAGAGGCTCGCATAAGAGAAACCTATGAAAAAAGGGAAAACGGAAATAGTAAAGTTATATGTGTGTCCGGGATCGGTCTAGCCGAACAATAGATCCCGAGCTAGCTTGTGCCTCCGTCGATGTCCATGGAATTTTGAGTGTGTGATTATGTACGCGTGGTACGAATGCCACTACTTCATCGGGACTGGGACGATGGTCGAATTGCTAATCGAGCTCTTGATGAACCGTGCTGTCCTGTTGTAGTGTAGTCTGGAACCTCTTAATGATGTCCAGGGGCTCGGCAGCTGTACTATGGTGCTGCTTGAGAAGGCCGCTCTGTACCTCTGCCGCTAGGGCGGCGGTGTGCTCTTCTGTTCGGAGGGAGCGTTCAGTATTGCCATTGACTGTCATGACGCCGCGTGGACCGGGCATCTTGAGCTTGAGATAAGCATTGTGTGGCACTGCGTTGAATCTAGCAAACGCGGTTCATCCGAGCAGTGCGTGGTAGCCATTGCGGAAGAGGACGATATCGAAGATTAACTCTTCACTTCGGAAGTTGTCGAGAGAACCCAAGACCACCTCCAGCGTGATTGAGCCCGTGCAGCGGGCCTCAACGCCTGGTATGACTCCTTTAAAGGTAGTCTTTGTGGGTTTGATTCGTGAGGCATTAATGCCCATCTTCCGTAATGTATCCTGATAGAGCAGGTTGAGGCTGCTACCACTGTCCATTAGGACTTGTGTTAGGTGAAATCCGTCGATGATTGGGTCGAGGACCAGTGCGGCTGAACTGCCATGCCAGATACTAGTTGGGTGATCTCGACGATCGAAGGTGATCGGGAATGACAGTCACGGATTGAATTTTGGGGCGACTGGCTCTACCGCGTAGACGTCCCTAAGTGCTCGCTTGCGCTCCCTTTTGGGGATGTGTGTAGCATATATCAAGTTCACCGTTTTGACTTGAGGGGGAAATTTCTTCTGCCCTCCAGTGTTCGGCTGCAGGGGCTGTTCGTCCTCGTACTCACTTTGTGATCCCTTTTCTTTGTTTTCGGCATTTAACTTGCCAGCCTGTTTGAAAACCCAACAGTCTGTGTTGGTGTGATTGGCATGTTTATCTGGAGTACCATGTATCTGGCATGGACGATCGAGTATGCAATCCAGGCTGGATGGTCCCTCACTGTTCCTTTTGTAGGGCTTCTTTCGCTGGCCGGACTTAGAGCCGCTGAATCCGGCGTTAACAGTGGTGTCATCGGTGTTGTCGCCATTGCTTCGGCGTTTGTGTCTGTTGCGCCGGAGCTTGCCGAAGTTGTTCTTGGCCTCGGAGGGGCCTGTCTCGCTGGTTGTATTTTTGCTACGAGCCAGCCAGCTGTCCTCACCCGTGCAAAAGCGGGTCATGAGTGTCGTAAGGGCTGCCATGGACTTCGGCTTTTCTTTGCCAAGGTGGCGTGCTAGCCATTCTTCACGGATGCTATGTTTAAAGGCTACTACGGCTTCGGCATCCGGAAAGTCAACGATCTGGTTCTTTTTGGTTAGGAACCTAGTCCAGAATTTTTTTGGCTGATTCTCCAGGTTGTTGAACTATGTGGCTTAAGTCATTGACATCGGGTGGCCGGACATATGTATCTTGGAAGTTGTTAAGGAAGGCCTCTTCCAAGTCCTCCCAGCTGCCGATGGAATTCTTGGGCAGGTTGTTTAGCCAGTGTTGAGCTGGCCCTTTGAGTTTTAGTGGGAGGTATTTGATGGCGTGGAGGTCGTCCCCATGGGCCATGTGGATGTGGAGAATAAAGTCCTCACACTACCAGGAAAACGCTTATAGATAGAATTTTACCAGTAGCGTTTGTTTATGACCCCACGATACTAGTAGTTAGTTGTAGCGCTGGCTAGAATGAGCGCTACTGGTATCAGTTAGCAGCGGCGCTTGTTATTTAAACCAACGCTACTGCTAAGTGTAACACACCACAATATCTGAGCAATAAATATTAGCAGTGCTTGTCGCCCAACCAGCGCTACTGTTAGTTTTGGATCTATAGCACCTGTTGATATAAAAGTGCAACTGCTATTTTTTCTATCTATAAAATTTTACTAGTAGCATGTTTCTTTAGCCCGCGCTATAGGTAGTGCACCACCAGCCATAGATATTTTGCAAGCTGCCATAGCAGTAGCGCGCATAGGAGACCCACGCTACTGCTATGCCCGCCTACCACCTTTCCCCTCCTTACTCCCCTTTCTTCTTACTCCCCCTTCCTTTCTCCCCCTTTCCTTGCACCTTTCTTGTTCCAATGCTCCCCCTCCACCACCCCTCCATTAGAGCCCTCCCTTCCCCTCTTCTTTGCCCTTCGATCACCCCCCTCTTTTTTGCCCCTCCACCACACCCCTCCATTAGAGCCCTCCCTCCCCCTCTTCTTTGCCCTCCACCACCCCCCTCTTCTTTGCCCTCCACCACCACCCCCTCCATTAATGTCCTCCCTCCCCCTCTTCTTTGCCCTCCACCACCCCCTCCATTAATGCCCTCCCTCCCCCTCTTCTTTGCCCTCCACCACCACCCCCTCCATTAATGCCCTCCCTCCCCCTCTTCTTTGCCCTCCACCACCCCTTCCATTAATGCCTTCCCTCTTCTCCTCTCCCTCTCCTCCCACTCTCTCCCTAGCTAGCTAGCTAGTTAGAGCTATATATCTATAGAGCTAGTAGGTAATTAAGAAGAAAGGTGCTCGATATCCCTCTCGACACATAGATGAGCAAAAAAAGTGTTTGTGTGGATAGAACCGAAACTATATATATATGGGCGATATGAGAATATACCGAATTATGTGTGGTATAATTTGAGTTGCCTACATTGTGTATTTTATGAAATAATGTGGGTGACATGAGTTGCCTATGTTTTGCAGAATTGTCGATTCAATTCCGTTTCGGAGAATTTCGGGCATGCAAACTCAATATGTCCTATGTTTAGGCAAGGCCATGCCGAATTTTTGTATGAATTTGATCCATGCATGCATATATACGTGGTTATAATATTTGCTCCGCACGCAGGTGATCATGAAGGTCAATGGAAGGATGGTGGAAAGATACTGGCAATCCGCTGTGGATGACATGTATGAAAAAAGACTAAGGGACACTACAAAAAAAAGACACATCCGTGACATTTTGGGCCGATCGAATTTTTTTTCTGTCATACCTATGACACTTCTATGATGATAATTGTGACAAAACCCGGTATCATCATAGATGTGGTGGGCTCCTACTTCTATGACAAAAAATCATGACAGAAAATGGGCTTTTCGTCCTGGGCAGGCTGGAGACGCAGCTGCATGACATTCTTTGGGCCATCCATGATGAAAAAACCGTGGTAGAAGCGAGGGGGAGGAAAATTTCGGGGAGTTCCCGGTTACAGTGGGAGGTCGAGGGCCGAGCGATGCGCGTTTCTCTCGTACACGTACGCGCGTGTGTGCGAGGCGTTAGCTCTAACTGAACCCGAGTGAGGCGTTGGGCTCTAACTGAACCCGAGCGATTGCACTGCAGGCTACGCGTTACTGAACCCGAGCGATCGATTGATGGCTGTTAACTGAACCCGATCGAGCGATTCCTTCGCTACTGCTGCTAACCGAAGCCGATCGATTGGATGAACAGTGAGCATTGCGGGGGGGGTGGATGAACAGTGAGCGGTGGTGTTGCCTCTGGATGAACAGGACCCCGTGGTGTGGTGGAGGGCTGGATGAACAGTAGAAGGTGGAGGGGTGCCCGTGGAGGGGTGGTTGAATAGGACCCCGTGGTGTGGAGGGCTGGATGAACAGTAGATGGTGGAGGGGTGCCCGTGGAGGGGTGGTTGAATAGTAGCCGATGGAGTAGCGCGCGGTGGAGGCTGGATGAACAGGAGCCCGTGGAGGCTGGAGGAGGTCAACGGTAGCCCGTGGAGGCTGTAGGAGGTCGACGGTGGAGATGAATAGTATCCCATGGAGTCCCGTTTTGCGGTATGCCACACCCCTCCCGATGAATAGGACCCCCGTTTCGACTGTAGCGCTCCAACACAAGTCTGTTTCGTCCGTTTTGCGGTATGCCACACCCCTCCCGATCAACAAGACCCCCGTTTCGACTGTAGGAGGCCCGTTTCCTCCGTTTTGCGGTACGCCAGACCCCTCCCGATCAACAGGACCCCGTTCTGAATGTAGGAGGTCCGTTTCCTCCATTGTGCGGTATGCCAGGCCTCGTTTCCATCGCCTGTTCCATCCAATCCCTCCCGATGAACACGACCACGCATTCCGTTCTGACCCAGCCGGTTGGCTCCCACGCGTTTCGTTGCCTCCCGATGAACACGAGCATTCCGTTGCCTCCCCATGAACACGACGACGATGTTGTTTCTCTGTTCTGACCCAGCCATGTGCACGAGCCCTGGCCGTACGTATGCGTGAGTAGGCGTTCGAGACCCCGCACGTATGTACACATACGTGGCCGTATTTTCTTTCTTGCACCCTGGCCGCTGTACGTATGTGTACACGGTATGTGCGCGCCTCTATTACGACACGTACGCGCCTCTACTACAACACGTGCGCGCCTCTACATCCACCAGTATATATGTACGTACACGTTCGCGACCAGAATGACAACGCTACGTACGCTTCGACCAGGTGGGTCCCAACTGTCAGGCACTTCCTTGCCTGCGAAGATGTAGCTGGTGGGTCCCAGCAGTCACGGGCAAACGTTTTTTCGCGAAATACAGTGGCCCGTCCGATGGGTCCCAGCTGTTAGGTGGAGGAATCATTATTTTTCGCGTAATAAGGAGGCACTTCTTTGCTGCGGCCGTGGACCCAGCTATCAGCCTCTCCACGTACAGTCCACGTTCGATGGAAGTCATTCCTTGACCACGTTGACTATGCCGTGCCGGGAGCACCATGGCGGTGGACGACGGCGAGGCCTAGGAAGGGGACGACGGGGAGCCAGGGAAGACGCGGCAGTGGAAGCCCGCGCAGAGAGGAGTACGGGGGTTCACTGGTTGGGCTGCGGTGTGAGGCTGCCGTCGCCGCAGGGCCTGGCCAGCGGTGGGAATAGTAGGGGGCAGTGAGGCCTCTGCGGCAGCACAGCCGGCCACGGGAGGCAGGAGCATGCGGCACGACCGGCGCTGCTTTGGGCGGCTGGAGCAAGAAGACCAAAGGTTGAAGAAGCACTACGGTCGTTGGAGGACATCGTACGGTCACTGGAGCTAGAATCGTTCATATTGACTAAAGTTGACAAAGGCCCCCATCCCAGTCAACTTAGTAGGTCCACAAGTCAGCCTCCCACCATGGTGGGTACCAGCTAGTAGGGGGAGTATTCATTTTTTGTGCATAATAAGGAGGCACTTCCGGTGGGTCCGAGCTGACAGCGGGGGGAACGTTTTTTCGCGAAATACGCTGGCCCGTCCGGTGGGTCCCAGCAGTCAGGGGAAACGTTTTTTCATGAAATAAGGTGGCCCGTCGATGGGTCCCTGCTGTCAGGTAGAGGAATAATTATTTTGTGCGTAATAAGGAGGCACTTCCTTGCGGCTGCCTGGACCCAGCTGTCAGCCTCTCCACGTATAGTACTCTTTCGATGGAAGTTGGCCGTTGACCACGTTGACCACGCCGCGCCGAGAGCACCAGGGCGGTGGTCTGGACGACGGCGAGGCCTAGGAAGGGGACGACGCGGAGCCGGGGAAGACGCAGTAGTGGAAGCCCGCGCGGAGAGGAGTACGAGGGTTCACTGGTTCTGTTGCGGTGTGAGGCTGCCGTCGCCGCAGAATAACAGGGGGTGTGGGTGAGTAGAGGGATGGCCTGGCCAGCGGTGGGAGTAGTACGGGGTGGTGAGGCCTCCGCGGCATCACAGCCGGCCACGGGAGGCAGGAGCACGCGACACGACTGGCGCTGCTTTGGGCGGCTGGAGCAAGAAGACCAGAGGTTGAAGAAGCACTACGACCGTTGGATGGGTCGATGCTCGTAAATACATCTTTCGGCCATATGCATTGCTGATGCTCAGTAAAAACTTATATAGTTGACACAATCATATAGAACATCATAGCACACTGAACTTGCATACAAAAATTTCACGCAGGCGGCACAATCAGGATGGAAGCAGTGGATCGCTATGGGAAGGGCTATGTTGAAACCAATGAAGTCGTACATAATGGCTCATCGTCTTTATCAATGACGGGGAAATATTTTGAATGTTGTGCAAAGAAAACAGACAGACAACACAATAAGTTCTGCTAGCACATTAAGTTGACGTACAACCCTTTCTAAAAAAAAGTTCAGGTACAAAATTAGAACAGGTCACAATCAAATGTACTGGCATATCAGTGCTTCACACCCATAGCTCGGATTTAACTAGTATTTGACAAGATTTAGTTGTTACCTCAAATTAGAGCACATCCAGGCAGCCAGCCCTGCCTCTTCTCCCAAATAAGCAGTGGCCTCCGCCACACAATGGAGTAGGCCCTGTGCCATCCATCGTTCCGAGCAACACGGGGAAAGTCTGACGTTGACTCCTGTAATGGACGTCGCCAACGGACCCTGGCACCAGCGGCGGCGACAGGACTTTGATTGATGGATTGACCACTTCCTCGACATGCACGGACACTCGATACAGGTACATCCCTAACATGGTCCGCAGCGGCCTTGGTGGCGATGAATAGTACAACCTCGGTTCCTGCACCGGTATCTCAACACCAATCACCTTCGGTATGGTGGACGGCTTCTTCATCCATGCCATAACCGTCAGAGCCCAGCTGTCTGGAGGAACAAACATACTTACGATCTCACCTCCAAGGTCGTTGATAAGCTCGTTCATGGACTCGCTGTTCCAAGCACGTCGAGGCATGCCATGGAAGGTAAGCTTTGTTAAAACCTCAAGCTCAGAGGGCACCGAGCCCCATCCTGGGTGCCACCGATCAAAGCTCACCAGCGCGCCATCGCAGAAAAAACGCCGGGAAGATTCAAACACACGACTGCAGTCGAAAGTTGTCCAGAACCTGACGAAGAAATCAGCCGGTGGCGGACAGACTTCGACGAGCAAGTCACTTATTTGGATGTCGTGCGCAATGCCAAGAGCTTTGACAAGGTTGTCCGGCGAGATGGGAGGCCAGTCGCCGTTGATGGTTAACATCAGCACTTTGCCAGCAAACTGGTCGTCAAGCGCCGCCATGCCATTGTTGAGCGACAGCATGCAGCGACAGAAGGCAGGACGGACCTCAGGATCTCCAGCTCGGAGATCCGTGTTGACCGGCGACATGATAGTGCGCTTGAGTACAGGGGGTACAGGAGGGGGATTTTGGGGAACTGGAGTAGGAATCGAGATTCCAGAGGTGGGGGAGGGGCGGGAGATCGGGGATGAAACGATAGGATGAATTTCGAGCACGCGCCAATATGCTCTCGGCACGCAAGCGCACGAAAACACCGGTGGCGCCCACATGTCGGCCTAAGAGTCCTTATTCTTTCTTTTTTGGAGAGCCCGGCCTTTTTTTCAGGATTTTTTGAGAGCCCGGCCTAAGAGTCATAATTGACCTGTTTGGCATTGCGTTACTACTCGACCCATATTCAACGACACCTCACTGGCCCAAACAAGTGTACATCATCAAAAAGACACTGAGCTCAAATTATATAACTTGAAAAAAGGAGATGTACTCTGAACACTGGAGAATGTGATGCCCTCATTTAGCCCACCAGTAGTTCAAGACAATAAACAGTTCGAAACAACGATATATACAACATTCAAACACTGACTAGTGACTACTATTGACATAAACAGCAAGACATGATAGTTCATAAGAAGTCTTGCTACACCACCAAAACACACCCATCTGCAGTGCTCAGACTCTCGTGATCCAGACGAGAATGACATTCTAAACAGAAGCAGCTATTACATAGTAAGAGTGACATAGACGAGGATGACCAAATGACAAGGAATATGCATAACAAAAGAAAGAACTACCCATCCAGAACCAGCATCAAAGACAACAAAATCATTCGAAGAGATGATCCAACACCATCATAATTTGCAGCCCCGCTTCAGCGACCAGTGATCCGGAGACACCAGTACTCCACCCTTTCGATGCAAGAGCCCAATTACCTATCAACCTGAAGGCTTGAACCACATCACTGCCTGTCGTAATTGAGACATCCAAGGATCAAAGTTAATTCGGATGCCTTTCTCATTCTCACCTTCTTTTGGCTGCAGGCTGTATCGTTGACAATCAGGGGAGTTTGCTCCCGAACTCCTAGGGCTCGCCGTGTAGACACAGTTTTCCATAGCAAACAGAGCCTCTCTGCCATCAAGGTCCTTGCCAACGGTGATCTCCTGGTTAGTCGGATAATTGAGTCCGAGAAACAGAGAGTGTGAACCAAGGTTGTTTACCCGCCTCCAACTAAAAAATCCTAAAGGCCCCAACAAGCTGGTATCCTACTCATAGACGTAACAACCACTGTCCGGATACTCACGTATTACACGGTGCTTGTATAAAGTGGGGTTTTTGCAATATAACTTTTCCGGCTCATGTGTCCGAATGATCATCAGTCTTTTGCCGTCTTCTGATCGAGCGAGGAACCAGTTGTGCTTCCCTATTTTTGGCAAAGGTGGTGTGATTACAAAGGGCAGTAACTGTAGGGACACTGCATCATATCAAAAAGGACAGGCATTGTTAATGTAAGATCAGCATTGTTTAGAGTATGAGTAGGATAATGCAAGAAATAGCATTGATATGTCCCTATTGGAACTGGGGGGAAAATACAGGGAAATGTATACTTGGTTCGAAAATATAGAAGTGCCATGCATGGTTATACTCATGTTATCTCGCAATCGATTCTTCATAGGAAACTACCATGTCATGCATGTTGTGTAATCATGTTCTGTCCTCACAAACACATTCTTCAAGGTAACTAACAAACCATGCATTGTTATATACTCGTGTTCTGTGGGCAAAATTTTTTTGAGGATATTATTCTAGCCATTGATTGCTGAAGGGCGAATATAGGTATGTAAGCATTGCAGGATTTCACTACTTCCAAATATAGAGTTCTCCATATGCACATTTACTTCCCTAATATAAGGTTAGATGAAACCAACAGTGTGGTGCATGTTTCTACATCATGAAAATGAGGAAACTAACATGGCCATTGATACACACTCATATTTAGTAGTAGTATATAGATTACTGTAAAATAAGGATAATATCCATATATTCCTATCCGTTTGATTATTCAGGGTACAAATTGGCTGTAATGACATGGTCACAATCGCATGAATTAACTCATTCCAAATATAGCTGATTTACGACTTCTCTAATACATTGACATAGTTCTACTCAAATTCTGCTCAAACAGGGATATGCCAATCATCACAAAAATTTCAAACAGTGTCATCGCGTCATCATTAACATGAGATGGATACAACTTACACGCGCCGTCCCAGCAATATGTGGTGCCATGCGCCGTCCCAGCAATATGTGGTGCCATCTGCTTTGTCGATCGCGTAGATGATGCCATTGTGTTCAATAGCATCACAGAAGTGTGTATTAGCTTTGACGATGATCCACTGCGAGCCGAGTTGTCTCCAGCTAAAGAAGGCACCGGTGTAAAGATAGGCGAGTCCGCGGTCGAACAAGGCAATTAGCTTGAAGTCTGCGTAATTCGCATGTCGTGTGGGCACTTGGCAGATTACAATCTTCTGCAAAACAAGGT